>NC_136242.1:24148750-25455625 GCF_053564925.1 Oryzias latipes | reverse complement strand
TGAGCATTAAAAGTTAAATTGCTATCCAGTTTCAGACCTAGACTTGTTGCTGTCTGTTTCAGGTGATCATTTAAAACGCCTAAGTCGACATGTGCCTTAGAGACGTCACTTGGACCAAATAGCAGAACCTATGTTTTTTCCTGGTTTAAGTGCAAGAAGTTACATGACATCCATGTCTTAATGTTATCAAGACATTCTAATAACTGGTGAGCAGAATATGCTTCTTCCTGTTTTAACGGTATGTAAATCTGACTGTCATCAGCATAGAGGTGGAATGAAATCCCATGTTTGCGGAGAATAGACCCAAGTGGAAGCAGGTAGAATGAAAAAAGGAGAGGCCCCCAGAGTTCAATAGACTTTGTGTCACAGAAGGTGGTTAGCAGCATTTTTTTTCTTCTTTTTTTTAATTAAAGCACTTTGAGGTGCTCTTTAGCAGGAAAAGTGCTATATAATATAAATAAGTTACATTTTAAATTTGAATTGGAGACTGTATTGGACATAACTTTACATTTTCAGTATGCATTCCGCAAACACTTAAAAAATGTGACTAATTTTGTTGCAACAATAACATCATCCTGAGTTGCCAAACAGGCAAATAGTAGGACAAGAAAAAAAAATAATAACAATACTCTTAGCTTTATTAGAACCATCACCAAAGAAGGGGAGGTACTGTAACCAGAGGCTTTAGTGTATAACTGGACAGACTGGACTAAGAAAAAAATAAAGAAAGAATAAAATCTATTCTTGCCAGCAAATGTGATCATGCAAAAGACATCTGTGAAGCAGCCATGAAACGAAACCACACGCTAGTGCCCTAAAGATAGACCTGGAGTGTTGTGCAGCATTGAAGCAGCAGAATTACATCAATTTATTCACGGGATCAAGAAGATGGAGTATACAGTATGTGGAAAAGAAATGGTTTAAGTGAGAGAATTTTCAAAACAAAAGGTTACATGTTACAAGTGTTGTCAAATAAACAGCGATCAGAGCCGCTGCACTTCTGCAACAAGCCCAGTGGGACCCCAAGAGAAAGCACAGGGGCACAGATACCTGAATCAAACACAGTGTGCCTTGGCTTTCAAATCAATTTTTGAGAACAGAGAGGTTAAAAGCAACATATACTTTTTATCTTAGATTTTAAATATCTGCTTTTATTCGGGTGCTTTGAATGCAGAAAGGTTACTAGTAGTTAAATGTCAGTATCACTTCGAAGTTTTTTGACTCCCACATGCTTAAAAGTACTAAAGGAATGCGATACACCCCCCTTTAGGGGTAAAAAAAAAAAAAGAGATAGTTCTGCTTGGATTGGAACACACACAGACACTAGCTCACTTGCACAATTGTGTATACTGTAATGCTCACTGTTATCAGTAAGCATATTCACTCGATGAGGAGCTGGGCCTTCATAAATTCATCATGTTGAGATATTGTGCTGCGTGCAAAACAGGGAAAACGTATACACTTCATCTCATCTATGCTTTACTCCCTGTTGGAAAGATATAGGTCTTTGCGAAAAAAATGTAAGCAGTTAAAGATATAGGCTCTAAAATTATTCAGATCAATGGCTTAACATAAAAAGTCTCATGTTCTCTCCATCTGTTGCATTATATCCAAGTAACATTGTGTGGCCTAATGGTGATGGGTCAGTTGGCGAAAGGCAACAAGGCCCATTTTTTTTTTGTTTTACAAATTTTACAGTAAAAATGAATAATGACTAATAAATTATAAACTAATAATAATTTTACACATGGCATGTTTGATTTTCTGCCATTACAGTCCTTTCCTACAGAGCCCGGGATCTGACATGGGTAAAATAAATAAAACGTTCCCATAAAATTATATGCCGATCCCATAAAATAATTGTTTTTACCTACACTGCTTTATGCCAGTTATTCAGCTACAAATCTGTAAATCATAATATATGCATCGTTTGACGCGCCAAATTAGTTTATAGAATATAAGGGACACTTTACTGACTCAATACAGTCCTGCAGTCCTATTTTTATTTCTGAAATTAAACCTTTGTAATATGTGTTCATCCCAATTGCTTATTTTTTCAACGCCAAATTTCAGTTAAAAAGGGACAATGGACAACTTGTGGTGATTTTGTCAAATAGTTTCTCTTGGGTCTTTGTTTTAAGTGTTTTGCTTATTTATAAATTTACTTAATAACTTTGTTCATTTTTTACTTACTGGTCTCTGACCTTCTGAATTGAGGTTTTCATCAAATAACAAAAATTAGTAATAATATTCTATCCATTTTCATTACCTGCCATATCCTTTTCATAGTAACAGGGCTGCCAGAGCCTAAATTGACTACTGTTGGACAAAGTCAGTACAACCCGGACAGGTCGGCAGCCTGTCGCAGCCCTACACACTCACAATCTCACCTAGGGACAACGTAGAGTAATGAAGTCTGTTTTTGAATATAGTGAGGAAGCTGGAGTGCCTGGAAAAAATGCACACATGTTCAGGAGAAACATGCAAAGTCCACACAGAAGGGACCCGGCTTGGATTTGAACCATGGCCTTCCTGGTGTTGGCGAAATTACTAATCCCTGCTCCTGCATGCAGCCCTATAAAAGTAAACTATGTCGAAATGTTTTTTTTTTTTTACTTATGCTTTCTTGATAGTGTTTAAATGTCGCATTTTTCTTCCAATCAGGCGTTCATTCCGATTACTTTTGTCCATATAAACGCAGCTATAGAGTCCTTGACATTTCTTAAGACGTTTTGTGTTTAAAGGTAACCCTTTTTCATGTTTTAAAATGTTTTATAACCTTTGTGATTTAAACTGTAAAAAAATAAAAAATAAACGAACCAGATTCAGCAATTAACTTTTCTTGACCCAGGTAATAGAAGAAAGACAAAAGATTTTTGTTTAAACATGAGAAGTGCCTTTCTTTTGAGAAAATTAAACAAAAAGCCAACTATAATTTAAAGTGTTTGCAGGGAAATGTTCAAACCATGCTACATGATAATGTGTTTCTTCTCTCTGAATATGTGTTAGTGCGTTGGAGGAGAATTTTTATAACCTGTGCAAGTTCAGAGAAGCATCTACTGAGGGACACTTCAACCCCAGGCACCTCATTTCCTGACCCCTCACCTCCCTCTGAATGGAAAGCTTTGGTTGAATAAACCACCAGCTCCAAGCAGTACCTCTCTTTATTCCTGCTTTTTCCTCTTTTTTATACTTCCTCACCCTGCTTCTCCTGATACCAAGCTCCGTAAAATCTACACAGCTTTCAAATTAAATGTGAATGAAGAGTATGTTTCCGTAGGATTGCTTGGCATGATGGCTGAAATCCTCCAGTAAATATGATTCTGGAACCAACAATATCTCTCAGGCTGTAAGCTGGGAAATAGTCTGCACTCTTGCACTTTATACATCCTCTTGACAAAATCTGATTCATTACCAAGGCTTATAGAGAGTGTCAGTAGACTCCTTCCTCTTAACTGTCCACATAGAAATGGAAGATTTCTGGAAATAGAGTTTACCCATGTATTATAGGTATGACTACATATTTGGATGACATTTTGCCAAGAATGTTTTATCAATCTTATAAAACTTTGCTGTACACAATAAACAAAAAAATGTGTTGTTTTTTTTTTTCATCTGAAGCATTTGTTATATTTACTTAAGGTCAAGATAAGACTCTAATTTGTTAAATAAGTTTCTTTTTTAACAAATTTTAAAAGTCGAGTTTTTAAAGAATTAAAGCAGTCCTCTTTAAATTTAGTCCTTTAGTAGAGACGATGGATTGATAGATGTTTACCTTTATTTCGGTAAATAAATAATTTGTTCTCAGAAAAAGGTTGTGTTAACTTCTTTTTTTCCATTGGTGGAAAAATAATGTGGCATGCTGAAACATGACATCAGTTCATATTCAAAATGCAACTTTTTTTTTTCATTTACAAATAGTGACTTGTATGCTGCTAGTAATTTAAAAAATGACTTGAATATGTTTATTTTGGGTCAAAATACTAATTTATGGTCCGCAATAAATCAGGCAATTAGGAGGAAGCTATAATGTGAGACAACTGGTGTAACCCTTGTGCTATCCTAGGCACTTTAACATTAGGAGTTGGGTCATCTAGACCCACTAGACAGTGCTCTGAACCTTTTTTCTTCAATGATTTGTGATCTTCACTGGTGTCGATGGATTACATGAAACCTTTCCACCTTTATCCACCTTTGTCATGGTAGGGATAACGCGTCAATGTAAGGGTGGGGTCATAGGATAGCACAAGGGTTAACGAACGATATGTCTGAGAAACTAGGCAAGGCTGTATTCTCTAGACAAATTCAGTTTGTCATCAATTCCAGTTTTTTTTCCTCTTGCTTTTACTTTCTACTGCAGGAAATTGTATCACTTTCTTTGTATTTTATCATTGACAAGGACTCTCATTTCACCAGCTGACAAGGTTGTAAATTTATAATGTTTACAAAAACAAAAGCAGATGATCATGTTTTGATTTCCTACCGATCTTTAAAGGCAGGTTTTAACACTATGGAGTGGAACAAGGTTATTTCCTTGTTGATGGATTTTGATATCACAGTGATGCTTCTATTATTTGCCTCTACAAAACAGAAAAAACGCAGGCATGCACAAAATGGTTATCACAACATGCTTTTGAAGAGCTTGACATAAAAAGGAAAAAAAAAAGTGACATATTCAACACAACACCTCCATGTCCATGCACACATACAAGCAGCTACCTCTTTTATACTTTTGCCCTTGAATGGCTTTTCTAAGTGCTGTCACTGAAGCATGTGGAACTGTCAGCAGAGGAACACAAAATTGCAGTCTGTGGCTCTTCGGTTTCCTGAACACTGTACGGCAGAATGTGGCAACTGCCTGGAAATAGAAAACAAGAAAGCAAAGATAGCTTCTACATGCCTAAAATCAGCTCCTGCTCAGTCAACGTTAATGGTCCATGTTTGAATAACCTTTAAAATGAGCTGCTTTGCAAATAAGTTTTACCATGAAAAAAGCTGGATTCACAAATGTGTATTCTTGTTTTTTTTTTTTTTTTGCAATTAACCCTCACCAACTGTAGAATAGCAAAAGTAAATGTAAAGATGCCATGATTATCAATACAACATGCTAGAAATGTGTCAGAACAGGCATGAATTGCTGTCATCAGGGGCTCTAATTTACTAAAGACACAGGTGCAGCTTGTCACGTTATTGTTAGTCTGACCCCTTCACCTACATTGACTGGGTTCATGGAAATGTCGTTTTATTGTGTACCAAAGCAAGATTTTTCCAGAAATTTATGAAGGTATTATTGTAGGCCTCACAGAAAATGTTTTCAAAAGTGTACAAGGAAAAGTGTGTGAGAAAAATAAAGGTTACAGCCTGTAAAAATTGATAAATAAAATAAGAGATGCAGGTGCTTTGCACAAAATTCAGGAAAGATACAAGGAGTTAATTAGATAAAAAAAAAAGAATGGGTTTAATTTTGAGTAAAATCAAAACAAGCAGAAGGAGCTGCTGGTGCAGTGAATATAAAACAAATACAGAGCACTGAGAAAAATCCCAAAACACAGTGAGAGCAGGAACAACACATCATCAAGGCGGTAGCTACACTTACATGCATGTCAACATGGGGATCCTTTTAATAAGATCATATCAAGATAATATTTTATGTAAACATGTTTTTCTGTTAATCCAGCTAGATAAAATCATGCGTGGAATCAACAATATTCAATATGCAGGATAACAACAATTCTCAAATCAATAAAACATTATATAAAACCTTTTTCTTAGTAACCATTGGCACTGAAAGCAGAGATGTGACTCAGTATGCACATACTATAATGGATGGACTGCATTCCATCACAGCTTGTTATAGTAAAGTTCTTTATTTCTGTCTTTTTTTCTTTTGTTCAAACTCTTTAAGAGTGTGGACATGATTGGTGAACAAGCATGCTTCATACTTTTTTAAATATTTTTTTTTAAGTATTAATTGTGTACGGGATCACGGGATCATGTCTTGACGGAGGGTAGGGGGAAGGATAATGGATGCATAAAATCCTATTTATTTTGAATACAGTGGTTTTATTGACAGGTATCTGACAAACAAGTAAGCTACTAAGCCTAACCACTGATGACTCAAATAGTGTTCAATCAGGTCTAAGACAACTGCAACTTTTAAATTAACCTATAAATTAAAAAAAAAGATACTGCTGACCCAACTATCTTAGTTTTTCTCTACTTGAATTCCACAAGGTGCAGTACTGATGTGACTTTGATGTTCAGTGCTTCGTTGAATGCGCTCCAACCGATTAGTCGGGGTAGATACAGTCTATGGACACCGACAGGAAGACCCCTTGGGCTCTAGCTCCATGAAGGAAACAGGAGATGACAATAGCTACACATTTTACCCGCTTCACTACAACGAGCCCATCCACATTGAGGTAGTAACACCAGTGTTATAGAAAATGTAAACAACCGAGCTGAATGATGGCAAGTTGAGTTGAAAAGACTAATGGGAATGTGGCTAAAACAAAACCTTATTGAAGTCTAGTACTTAAAAAATGGGATTCAGGGTTAGCCTATATAAATGCTATTGTAACACAGGGTAAAATTATTCATCACAATGAACTATGGAAGCTTTGGTAAGTTCTAGTTTGCATGCAAAACACAGGAACAGTCTCTGTTCAAACAAAGCAGTGCTTGTGTTTGGAGGGCCAGCAGTAAAATAGTCTCCTAAAACTATGGTCTTCAACTCAGTGTATACAGGCCAGGATTTGAATTGGCATCACCAAGTCCAAGTCCATGGTTCTTAGCTGGCTTAAAGTAAAAACAATTTTTAAGGTTAGAAATAACACAGTACTCAAGGTAGAGGCACGTAAATATCTGTAAGGGAATGGTGCTTTTGTTTAGTGTGGTGTTACAGGTTAATCAAGCAGTCTTTTTGTGTTTAGCATATGTTTTGTGGTTTTCAGTTTCTTTGCTTCCTCCATGTTTGCTCCTGGTCAAATATGCCAGTTGACTCAGCTGGTTTGTGTAGGTTAATTACTCTCAGTGTTTACAGTCACTCTGGCCACCTCATCTGATCTTTGAGGCCAAATCTTGTATCTGTGCTCTTCTGTCACCAACACAGATTTACTTGATTGTTAATTACTGACAACTCATCATTTTTAACTCAAAATAAGACATGCGACACCCACCTAACTGGGACAGAGTCTAATGGATTGGGTAGAAAAATGACTCATGCACGCTGAAACATAGATCAATACATATCAAATAGTGTAACGCTGTCGACCAAAGAAAGGTGGATTGCTGCCACTCATCTAACACCATCAAGAGTACAATCTCTTTGAATCTCAGTGTGATGATGATTATTTCACCATCTAAAAATCCAATTTTTGTACTTAGTCTGGTAAGCAAAAAGAAAAAAAGAAGCAAAAATTGGGTGATTATCTAAAAATAAAACATTTCGTGCCATTGTGGGGTTGCAGTTCTAGGTGAAAAATTTAGACCGTATGAAATACTCCATCAATGAGTGTTTTTGCGGTTGTTTTAAAAAAAAAATGTATTATTGTTGTAACATTTATTTTCATCTGCAATGCTTTTTGCGATGGTCATGTTCTTGTAATGAGCTCATTATCTTGTTAATTCTGGTACAACCCCAAGTCTCACCATTCGTCCATGGAAACACAGCATTCAGGATACTTCATTATCCCCAGGAACTTTTAATATGAAAACCCACTATTTTAGGATTCTAATAATTCTTCCCCTCTTCTCAATGGAAGCGGGGCTGTTATATATAAGTGTGCAAACAATACATGCATCCCAAACTGTCATAATGAGGATGTGTTTTGAGTGACGGCTGAAGGGCAGACATGATTTAATGAGCATGACTAAAGACCACACTGATTTCTACTAGATAAGTGAACTTTTCTGGATTTAGATTTACACAAATGTAAAATTTGTCAAATGAAATCAACTATATTTTAGTAGTTTGTTTTTTGCTTGAGGGGAGTGGGCATGGCTCTGGGACTACAGCACATTATCTGTGGATCACAAATGACATGTCAACATGGCTCAAGCATCATGAACAAGAGATAGTAGCTGCTCATAGAAATGGTTGAAAATGCAAAAAGTCCAAACTTTAATCTAAAGCTTCCAGTGTGTAAATGTGTAATTGTTGCATTTTATTAAGGAAAGGAGCAGTGAACATTAATGTGTCCCAGGAAAAAAAAAAATATATATATATATATATATAAATAAGTCAGAACAGATTAAAAGCGACAACAATAATTAGATGAACATTAAATGGAAGGAAATGCTGTGGCTAATATGTTGAGGAAGCACTGTATATATTAAAATTTGAAAGGGTAAAAAAATACAAATGATAAACCATAAAAGTCATAAAATACTTAAAAGCCAAATAAATAGGTTGATCAAATGATTTATGTAAGTGCTAAGTTAAAAAGATGTGTCTTTACTTATTCTGCATTTTTCCTCCCCTCACACTTGCTGCAGTTGTAGTCACATCCAATCAAACACAAATATTTATACTTGAGCTAAAAATGTGCTTAAACAGATACACATTTTCACCGCATCACCAAAAAGCTGCAGTATATGAAGTGGCCATTTCTAAAGTATTGCATCTTTATTGGGCGCTGGGCGTAGAAACAGGCTTCCTTTAATATGAGCTTTGTTGTGCGACTGCGCTGAGCATAAAACCACACCCGCAACTGCCCATGCACTGCCTAAGCATCACTCTGTGTTAATTATACACTAGGAGAAATTGCCAGGTGAGCAGGTTTCTAAAGAATTAACATCCACATAAGTCAGTTCATTATTGTAATTTTTAAATGGCTCCAGATCAGGATCACTTAGAGGGTTAGGGTGGCTGCCTATTAAAAAGCAAACATGCTTATCTTCTTATTCTGGGTCATAAACTTTCAAATGAACATTACGTAAATAGGCACACAACAGAACCCCGAAATAGTCATTATCTCACTCTTACAAGCAATGCGCCATTGGAAAATGATTAAATTATTCTCTCAGCGGGGTCTCCAAAAAGGTTACTTGGCTTGTAGCCCTTGCACAACACAGTGAAGGGAATCTTTAAAAAGCTTCCCAAATGATCCAAGAGCTAGCAGACTAATTAGGTTGTATGTCTGAGCATTGTAAAATAATATCTCTAATGACTTTTTTTGAAGCAGACAACAGCATATCAAAAAGAAGAAGAGAGGAAAACAGTGGGCTGGATGGTAAGAGCAAAAATATCTCACTGTGCATTCTCAAATTCTCGTCGTTATGCCTGATGGGTTTGTTTGACCCCACAAAGTGTTGCTTCCTTCACGGCTCCTGCTGAGAAACTTCAAAAGCTAAAGTGTAGTTTACCGTCTTTGAACACCGAGTTCTTTGTTGTGCAGGCCACTGGCTTTCTCCTAAAATAGACGTACTGTGAGACCCAGGAAGATGGAAGTCACTTAAAACACCAGCTTCTTATCTTCAGCTCTTGAGTGGCATTTCAATGATGTCTTTGCCTGGATAGGGCATGCTTGTCATTATTCAGCATGATCTAAATTTAAATCATCAACATTTCCAGCACATGACATTTGTGCCCTAAAAGAAGTCTCACATGCTGGCATTAATAACTGTGATTAACACTGACATATGGCTTTTCTTAGTTGGAATTCATCCAGTGAAGCTGGTTATCAGCAACTCCCCTGAAAAGGAAGGCTGTCAGAAATTTAAACTCTCGTTTGTATTTTTGTTCCCAGAGAAAAAAATTATGAATTGAAAAATAAATAAATAGTCTTAGACACCAACATTGGCATCCAAGCCAATTTACGCTAAACTACCTTCTAGTTTACAGTAATTTGCTTTAATGCACAGGTTTTGAAGTTCCACTAAACTACATAACCCTTTACTTTGACTGAACCTCTGATTTATGTACCTTGTCACCACAGTATGTAATTTTCCAGATCTTTGCCCTTTTTATTCTTTTTCTTATTGTTTAGAAACAAAGAAAAAAAAAGATTAATTTTTACAGTGACTGATAAATTGCTCTCACCTTCAAGTTACTGGCAATATTTATCTTTTTGTCCTGCACACTACACTTTCATAAAACTGTTCTCCCCTGCAATTTGCCACCCTGTATCCTTCAATCACAAGACCACTGCATAATGAGACATATGCAATAAGGACTGATGTAATTCACACCGTATTTATTGGACAGTCTCATCTCTATGCATCCTAAATGTAAGCAATGAGATGCTTACTCATCCATCTTTATAAAAAAAAAAGACATCAACGTTCCTTCTAATATTCCTATTTTTTTAAACATACTATCAGATTGCACCAGCTGCTGAATAATATTCAGTAGTCTGTGAGGTGCTTTGCAATTAAATTAGCAATCCTACTGTTCAGACAAGGTAGATACACATTGGATAATTAATCATAAGGAAATTCATACAGTCAAGGATTTCTTGATTAATTGGTGTTTTAATAAGGAAAACACTCATAGGCCCACAGAGACGCCCTCTTATATAGAAAGCTCAAGGACAGTGACTTTGACACAGGCACTTATCTTACTATTTAAAGTTGGTTCAGTATATCGACTGTATTTGTCTTAAAGGCAATTCATAACAGTGTACTAATCATACTGCGTTTTGATAGGTGAAGTGGGCTATGACCATTATTTCAGTTTTATGTTTTAAAGAAAATTTAAGTACCCGTATTTTTTGGACTACCAATTGCCCTGTAGTATAACTTGCAGCAGTCAAAAAAATGCATAAATAATTTTTAAAAAGAGAAATGTATTTAACAAAATTCCAGAAGAAGAAGAACGAGCACTTCTTCGAAGGCAAATAATAATAAATGACAATAATAGACTAAGTAAACACAATCTTTAATACTGCAACACATTATGCCAACTTAGCTTCATCAACCATTGGAGAAATATAGTATATTAGAGCAACACATGAACAATTACCGTAATTTCCGGACCTGAGCGCACCTGATTATAAGCTGCACCCATTACATTTTTAAAGGATAAAAAATTTTGTACATACATAAGCCGTACCTGTCTATAAGCCGCATGTGCCCACATTGAATCGTGTCGTAGAATAAGGATGTGTATTTGCTAAAACCGCGCGCGTGTGTGTAAGAAAGAGGAGGGAGGGCTAGTGCAGCGCAGGAGGGAGGGAGAGCGAGTGTGTGTTGGGGGTGTGCATTCATGTTTGATATAAAGAATGAAGGAGAACTGCAAAAAAATAAGTTTTCCCCCAGAAGAGCTGTGAATGATTCTTTATTAACCCGCTCTGGAGGCTCTGAGGGTCCGAACGGGGAAGTGAACCCCGAAGGAAGATCCGCCTTTAGTGGAGAGGATCTCCCCTGCATTTTCTGACCACCCTCAGAAAGAAGAAAAAGTAATCGCAGGAAAGGTTCAACGCATGATATTTTTACAAAGAAAGATGGTACACAGAAAGAGTTTACAAAGTTTTAATAAAATACCTGAGCTTTTTTTTTTTCTAGACAGTGCCTGTGATGCGGCAGTAACACATCAGCAATATGGTTCTAAGAGCACTAACAGGGCTGGTTAAAAAAACATACCGGTAAAAATCACTGAGAGAGCGGCTGTTGCTGTTTATTATTTTTAAAAACCACATAAGTCGCAAAAAAACAAGACTTAAAAAATAAAATACGGTAGCTAATGTAAAAGCCTGCAAAAAATTAGAGATAGAAATTCTTTGGGCTTTAAATCCTAGGCCCTCTTGAGCTTGAACAGTAGGTCAATGACTGCAATCTAGAAGCAGTTATCGAGCTGTTGGTAAAGCTCCAGTAAACTGAGAATGTAAGCCCACTGATTGCTCAACCCAAGTTCGCATTTCACTACTAAAACATGCAGCAGCTCATTCTTAATGTGAAAAAGCAGTTTTCTTCTAATTTAACTCTGTTTATATGGACTTGAAATTATTGGAGGTCATAAGCTCAAACTCAAAGCACATATGTGCTAATACTATCTGAAATTACCAAGGTGTATGAGACGTCAGTCAACATCAATAACTCCCCAATCATTTTCCACGTAACTTATATTCTTTAAGCATTCATGTTTTCCCAAAGAACCAATTTTTTCCCGTTTTATTGTTATGACCCCAACATGCATTAGTATAGGCAGATGTATTGTTGCAAACATTTCAAAGAATGCGAGTATCAAATGCACAATAATCTCAATATAGTTTTAGTTTGTTTCACAATTTGCAAGAAAAAAAGAAAAATACAAATTTAAAGAACATTTTACATGTTGAAACCATGTTTTTTTTTTTTTTTTTTTTTTTTTTTACCTTACCAAATTTCTGTGAGACCTATTTTTTTTTACAAACTCTACACTCCCCCATGGATGCATGGGTTTTCTACAGGGACTCTGGCTTCCTCCAACCATCCCAAAACATGCTTCATAGGTTAATTGGTTACTCTAAATCTTCCCTAGGTGTGAATGCAAGTGCGTATGGGTGTGTGATTGTGGCCCTGCGACAGACTGGAGCCCTGACCAGGGAGTGCCCAGTCCACCCCCACAAGTGGCCGGGTTACGCTCCAGCAGCCCCGTGACCCCAAAAGGGACAAAACTGTTTTTTTTTTGTTTTTTTTTCTCTATTTATAGTACAAAACTCCTCTTACAATAGAAAATTCTTGCTATCCCAAGTTAGTCACAAATTTAGAAGTTTTTTAAACAACAGACTATCACCACTGCATGGTTATGTTGAAATGCATGACGAAAATAAGTTAGTTTCAGTTTTAAATACTTTGTCTAACTGCTTATGGGTGAGGCTGAGGCATTACAGAGTTTATATGACAGCCATCCTCTTGTAAACTCAGGTAAGCGGAACCAAAGACAGAAAAACTATAAAAAACAGGCTGCCCTTCCCACATCCAAGTATTTATGAGAAGAAAAACAACTGGCCCTAAATCAGACCCGGAGAGGTCCCCATGACCGTGGCAGCAATTTTGTATCCAGCTCTATTCACAGCCTTCATTTTGTATCGTTTAATGCATTCAGTACATAAATCACATTTACATGCAGTCTCTTTTTTCCCACTCCAGTGTGCTGGGAATTCACTTTCCTTTGACCTCATCACCTTTGTTAAATTAACATTTTTTCAGCATTAACAGCAAGGTGTTGTGCTTTTAAGATAGATTGGTTCATTTAAATGAGCAAGTCATTGGAATTTTACTAGATGCTAAATAATTCCTTATTCACCATTTTTACTTTGTAGCAGATGTGAGCAACGAAAATATATTTCAGGAATAGGCAAATAAATAAAAAAATAAAAAAATACATATACTTTTTTTCCAAGTTCAAAAATATTTATTTTGGACGAGTGAAAACAAGTGTAGAGTAAACAAATAAGACAAAACAAGACACAATTATATAAAAAGAAAATTATATAAAACAAGACCAGACAAAATTATGTAAGACAAAATTATATAAACAACAAAAGTCCAAAATACACCAGATTCAAACTGGTTTGGGTTCAAAACAGAAGAAATAATGTTGTCGTGCCTCAAAGCAACTTTTGCTTGGTGGTGCAGAGGGGTCAACATGTGACGGCTCTTGTTATTTTTTGTTTTGTGTCTAGGGGAGTTAGCATCAACCAGAGGTGAGAAGAGAGGGAAAAAAAAAAAACATTGGCGAGAAAAAAAAAAAAAAATCTACATCCATTTATTTTCAGCAGCTTGACAGTTCATGTTCATTGCTGTCAGATTTTCCCTACACATGAAATGTGGCATATTTCATGAAAGGCGGCTGATATCAGTTTAGGACACATTACTACTGTGGGAAGAGGCAAAGTTTTAAAACATAAAGAAAGTTGTCAGGAACTGTTCTAAAATAATAGCCTGTGATATCTCAGTAAATTGTTATGTTTATTTTGTGCCTTTAATACATTTCTTTAATCAGTAGTACATTCAAATAAATAGACATAAGTTGTGATCATTACGAAGACCAAAGCATGCCGAAATTAGGTTTTAAAGTGGCCACTGGTTTGGAATGTGTGCGCCCAGATTTACCTTATGTGTTTAAATAAAAAAATAGATCACAAGTCATACTGCAAGTTTATTAGTTTTAAATTGGAAGGTTAACCATTTTCTTTCCAAGTGATTCTTTTTAGGTGCATTGTTAGTTCAATTTTAAGAATTCCCTTTATTTAACAAAGTGACAAGAGTCACTCTAGTTTACCAGCTCATTTATGTTGTGTGGATTTCCTGATAACAAGAAAAGGTTTAGTCTTTTTTTTTTTTTACTGGGATCCACAGGTAAGAGTCAATGCTTTATTATTTTTATTTTATTTGGTTCAATAAAAGAAAACAATGATTGTTCTGGAGCTCAGGGAGCGGGGTAAGAGTGTTTAAAGTAAGTGGAAGTGTAATCTAGTAAACATTTTGGTGTCTCTGTACTTGGAGAACAGGGACCTTTCAAAACTATTTTTTTTAAACAGTCATAGCTTCTCCCACCAATGTTCAGTCTCATTATCTCTTAACAGCCTTATTAGAGTCCATCTCCAAACCCCTTGCATACCATCAAACGTGTTCCATTAAATTGTGACATCTTGTACAAAGTTGTAAAACCTATTAAAATGCAATTGTTAGGAAAGTTAAAGACACAAAAGTGGGGGAAAAACCTGCATGATTTTTTTTTTATCTAATAGATTTAAAAGCTTATTTTAGGAAATGAAAGAAGCTTATGGTGATTGTTAAAAGCTTACCAATTAAATCCTCCTCTGAGGATGGGTCTTTGAGTAAGTGTGCTTCTCACATGATCATTAACCACAAATAGCAGTCTTTTGACCCAGTCATTTCTGGTGTGGTGCAGCAAGTGTGACTTAATTAAAATCCTCTTAAGGATCCAAAAGGATGACCTCTGATATATGTTCTAAATTGGAAAATAAAATGTTTTTCTCTTACTTTTTCCTTTTATTTTAAGGTTGAACTGCAGTCTCCAGCTTGCACTCTGTTAAATTAGAGAGAGAAATTAGAGAAGCATTGATTTAATCACTGTATCGATAAGTAAAAGAAGCAGTTGCTTAGCAAAATCCTTGACTTTTCTAACTTTGGTTTTAACCAAAAACTGTTAGTGCTGTTCTGCCACTCTTTCCACAAGCTGTGCGTTTACATTAGCTGAGAAAGAAAAATAGAACAGAGGGAAAAAAGCCCAGCAGTAGATGTCATTTGGGCAGACTGGCTGCTGTTAGTGAGTCAATAATTAAGTGCAAGGAGGATTTAAGCTCCAAAACCAAAATACATAATTGTTTTTATATTTAAAAAAAAGAAGGATTTCTTTCAAATTTAAGGATCACAGTAGAACTATTAGTTTTTGTTAGTTGAAGTGTTTGTGCTTTTTCAAAGTGAAAAGATCCCAAAGGAGCATTCTGTGGTGCAGATAGAGGTACATTCAGTAAGGCTTATTTCTTCCCCAGATACTTCTTTTCCTCTTAGCTTCTGACTGACACCTGATCCAGGTAGTCAGCAGTAAGCTGGTCAAGGATATCTTTAGAGCTAGTAGGACAGTGATATTTGAAGTCTGAAGTTGCTCTTCCCTGCTGTAGTGCTATAATGTGCTCTCAAGTACTTGACAAATTGGTCATGGGTTTGTTCTGCAGGTAAATATTGACCCCCAAGGCCAATATTTGCGAGAAAGTATGGGGGGTAAGCTTGAAAACAGTGAAAAAGGCATATGAACAGAACTTGACAAACTACTGATCAGCTCTGCAAATTTTGATCTTAAACCCATTGTCCTTCTTTTCTATGCAACATGTCTTATTGTATATAGTCTACTGGTAATTTAATAAATACTCAGTTAAGAACAACAAATCATTTTGAGGGTTAGTTTAAGGTTTTTTTAGTGAAAAGGAAAAGTACTGCACTGTTAAAGCTCATCCAATCATTTTTGTCTATTTTCTAGTTTGAATATGGCTTTACACTTGATATAAAATAAAACTAACTTACGTACTTGTAACTCTTCAGTATTATTTAATACGTTGTTAGGATAATAACTTAAAATTCTTGAGTCGAACTTAAAAACGTCTTTTTATTTCTAATAAAACAAGTTTTTTGACTCACATTTTACATGTACATTTGACAACTTTATCTACAAATGTATAATTCTAGTCTAATTTCAATTGTTCTGTAAATAAAATAGGGGAAAAAATAT
The DNA here is from genome assembly GCF_053564925.1 of Oryzias latipes. Lineage (NCBI taxonomy): Eukaryota > Metazoa > Chordata > Actinopteri > Beloniformes > Adrianichthyidae > Oryzias > Oryzias latipes. The sequence goes on along the minus strand of NC_136242.1, from coordinate 25,439,448 downwards.
AAACATGTATGTAAGTAAATGTACACTTAAAAGATGCAAAACTTTAACAATACATGCTTAGAACATACAATGTCAAATTATAAGAGCAAAGTGTTAAATCTGAGTGTTTATATCCAATGGCAAGATTAAATTTTGCCTTTAAAGATCAGGATAAAACCTTTTTTTAAAGACATGTAACCAAGACAAATTCAACTAGTTATTTTTGCAGATTTTTCCTCCAATAACCGGGAAGAGTTAAGGAATGGAAGGTATATATTTTACAGTCAGATTTATTCTTCTTTGTCTTCAAAATATATCAGAGCTGCCTGAACTACGATTAATCCCAAGGAGGAAAAACCATATTTCACTAGTAAATTCCAAGTTTAAACATTTGCGTCACCACACACCTGGAGCTCCACCTTACACATCCCTGCGTGAGCACGGAGCTGCTGCGTCCTTTGTTTTTCAGGAGTAATCTTTACTGATCTCAAGAGAGTAAAGCAGAGTCAGAATGCGCACCAAAGAGCCCCCTTAGGCAGAGCAGTCAAAGCAGAGCTTCCCTTTACTACATGCACCTCTTTCTCCTGGCAAAGGATTTGGAGAGAGATGGATCCTGTGGAGCCAAACTCCAGTTGGCTGGCAGAGGATCACACAGATGGGCCAGACTGAGCCAGCTGAACCCACAGGCAGCTGGGAGTGATGATGCACAGGATGCTTCCTATCAACAGGATGTACTGTAGTGCAGAAGCTTCACAGACTGACACACCAGACAGATCCTCTGAAGGAGGGCCTGCATGGAGACCAAAGAAAACATGGGACTGGAGAGGGAGCAGCTAGATCAAGAAGAGGAAAGCCGATCTGCAGATTTGGAACTGGGAAATGGAGGAAAGGAAGGAGAAGGAAATCCGACCAATTGACATGCACTTGAAAACGATTATTCATCTAACAAGCTTTAACAAACACCTATTTTTTTAACTTTTATTTATTTGTTTATTTATTTATTTTTTTAGGAACTGTAAAGAAAAACAGTTCAGAACTGCTACTGTTGGAATTTGAGCCAAAATGTTTTTTGAGCAAAAATTTCACTCACGAGGCAAAGATCTCATTTGTAGTTCAAAAATGTGTTGTTTTTTTTGTCACATTTCAAGTTGAAAGTCAAAAGTTAGAGAAATGCTTGAAAAAATAAAATTAAACTTTTTATTTTATTGCACATAATATTTTTGTCCTCCGTTTTAAAAAAAAATTATATATAAAATTGGTCATAGTCTGAGAGTCTTGCTTTCATTTTACTCATGTTTGGTTTGTTTCTTTTTCTCATGATGGTCCTCTGTTCTGTTCAGCCTCATTATCAATCATGCCTGGTTTCAGTTTGCAATCACAGCAGATGTTCCTGAATTTGTATTACCTTCCTTCAACAAATATGGACTCAACCGTTTCAGTTTAGCTCCTATCTTTCACAAGGCAATTCAAACATCTAAAACCTGCCTTCAAGTACTTTTTTTCTTTTCTTCAAAAAGTCATCAAAACCTGTGTTAACCGGTCTTTTTGAGATAATCAATCCATTGTGTAGGTACTGTTTATCAAGATACTGATTAGACTGCACAAGTAGGCAAAAGGTGAAATATCAGAGGGTGAGTTCACGAGGTCTGAATAATTCTCAAATTGGGCCATGATTTCAAACAAATGGTCCAGTAGCAGGACCCCACGTGCCATGCTTTTGTCTTTGTTGATTAAAGAACCTACTCTTGTCAAGTTTTCCCTGTATGAAAAGTATTTGAATTTTGTTTCCCCTTACAATGTACAATATGTACATAATCTTAATTCCCATTTTGTGGATTTCCTACCCAAAGTATTGGTGTAAATGTAGAAGGTTTTGCCTTTTAGCAGGTTTTTTTTCTCACTTTTTCTAACAAATGAAATGTAGAGCTGGATGAAATATTTTGAGCGGAGGTGTCAATGAGATATCATGGAAATGCTGCAGACCACACTTTTCAGAAAACATTTAATTAAAATACAAGTAGGATGAAATATTACAATTCATTTTAAACATTGTATTGTTAACACTTAAAATAAAATGCATTGGGGGCAAAAACAAACGTTCCTGTGTCATGTCATTTGTCTCCACTTACCTTTTTTTTTCTCTTATTTCTAAATTTTGTGAAAAGCGAAAAAGGTCAAAGCTGTTTCTCTGACATCATGCAAACTAAATTATTTTATCGAATAGTTTACCAATGGAACAGTAACAATAAAAGAAAAAAACTACGAGTGAATGATGCCATCTACGTCAACATTTAGTTTTATCTTTCATATTTCAAAATTCTAATTCTTAATGTTTGTCATCTAACACACTATACGTTTTCGTTGAAAAAGGCTTTTGTAAGTAATTTCCCATGGTTATGTACCTCCTGTGTTGTTTAGGTTTTCCACCTTTTCTTTGCTTTTTTTCTCACGCGTTTTTTTAGTTTTTTTTTTTAGAAGTCATGTCCCAGACAAGCTAATTTTTTCAAGGAAAAATTATAATTGATTGGAAACCATTAATATGCAAACATGAAAAAGATGAAAGTTCGTTGGCAATAAATTTGTTGAAGAGCGTGCATGTTGGACTTATGTCTTATACATAATCAGCCAGTGATAATCATCCATTCATTGAGCTCATTGTGATTAAGTGCTTTAATTTGCTTTCAGTGCAGCTGCATTCTTCTAAGCTGCCTTCTCTATTTCCTCTTGTTTTCTACACAGATGTCTGACACCTTCCCAGATTGCAACACTCATAGAGTCTTAATTTAGTGTGCTTATAATTTATTGAAAATTAAGTATACACAGCACATCATTTTGGTTTTGTAGTTTGTGATGACTTAATTCAACATATTACTTCTAAAACAAAAGTTTGACAAATACATCACTGGCGAAAGGAATAATTTTATGTAACAAATTACTTTTTCTGCATTTTTTTTAATATAAAACAGCAGTAATGAAATAAAGGATGCCTTTTCAACTTATTTTTGGCTTATATGACTTAAATATACATTTAAATAAAATGAGCAAGTGTTAGCAGAGTCAACCCTGAATAAACATTCAGTTAAAAAGTAAACCACTACTAGCAACATGAAAAACAATCATGATTTCAACAACTGAAGAAAAGACCTGGGGCCTCATTTATAAACGTTGCGTACGCACAAAAGAAGGCGTATGCCACTCTCTACGCAATAATTGAGATCTATAAAAAGCAAACTTGACGGGAAAATGTGCGATCCTTCACGCAAGCTCTGACCCAGGCGTACGTACAAAAACGGGTGAAATGAGAAACGGCGACGCCGTCGGCAGATGGAAGAAACACGTGAAAGTGAAAATGACAATACTGCCTCTCATAAATAACATGAAGACTTCACAAAGCAAGTCTTACAATTAACAGCCACACGAACACCCGTTTGATCGATCAGCAGTGAAACAAAACAAAAAAAATCAAACGAAAATTACAACAGAAATTCAAATGAACACTTATTTGCAAAAAGAAAAGTGAAATATGTTCTGCAATATTGGCATGTTGTGCAATTCATCCTCATAAATAATATATTTAACAGAACGAAATAATTTACAAAACTGATATTCTCGTTAATGTGTCCGTCTGGCGGAGCAGATATAGGTGCAATTAGATAGATAGATGGATAGATAGAGAGAGATGCATTAATTGTCCACTGGGGAAAGTTGTTTTCATATTAAAACATTTCTTCATAAGCTATGGAATTATGGTATTCATACATATGCCTTTAGTTTGTTTTATTTTTGATAAAACAATGTATGGCGTATGTCTCAACCATTCAGAAAGCAACAAGAAATTACATTTGCACTGATCAATTTCCCATTTCCACGTCGATTATTACCGACATCTGTAGCTTGTCAGATGTAAATAAATGGATGGAAATAAAATGCCCCATCACAATAAGTAATGACGCACAATGGCTGATCTTGCGCTCTTAGAAGATGTGGCAAATGGAAGAATTGGGAGTGAACGCATCTTTAGACAGCAAGAAGACTTGCTGGCAAACGAGGACGAGTGGCTTATGAGCCGGTTCAGACTTCCTCGAGCCGTCCTGTTGGAGCTTTTGGGGGTGTGTCACCCGGTGCATCTGGCGCGTCGTGTCCCCCTGTGCGTCAGTGACCACTCCACTTAAGGGATTCCCCAATTATTGCTGCCAGTCTGTCATCAAGAGGGCTCAGCTCCGGTGCCCCCCCCCCCACACCCCCCACCCGTGGCAGACACACTCTGTCGATGCAGCGCCAGACGTTTTTTGCCTCGACTTTGATGTCCGACCATTTCTTTTTTATTTCGGCCACGGTCCGAGGTTGTGTGGCCACAGCATTAACGGCGTCTGCCACTCACGTGGCTTTTAGGCATTAGTAATGCCCACACTGTGCCCTCCAAACAACATTTTCTCCTCTTTTCCACCTCGCCAATGATAACTTCTACTTCACATTGAATGAAGTCACGTTTTTTTTCATTTCCTCTCTGTGTTTGCCATGGTTTCGCAATCAATGAATATTCATTTGTGGGCGTTTCACGGACTATTTATGGGCAACTATGGGCGTGTCATAAAGCCGCAAAAGCTGCGCTGCATTTAGAATTGGTTGTGATTTATTAAGGGAAAGATGCGTAGGATGTGCGTGCGCACGGTTTTATAAATCCGAAAATTTCTGTGCGTACGCACGTCCTATGTTTCATCCGTACGCCACTTCTGACGCAAATCCTACGTAAAGTTTTATAAATGAGGCCCCAGGTATGGTGCATACCCATGGTCTTAAATAAACTATGGGTTGATTAACTGCAGTAGAAACAGCTGTGATGATTGGAAACTTAAATCTGGTGTGAATGTGACCGATGAGACTCAACACCTAAAAAAATAGACAACAAATTAAAAAAAAGACAACAAGGAAAAGAAAAGTAAGCCAAAATAAGTATCTATAAGGCTGCTACATTCTTCTGAAGCTGCCTTGTCTTCTTCCTCTTGTTTTCAGCAAACAAGAGGTATTCATGTGGTTTTAAATCTATTGTACTATCTTCACTTTCATCCATTGAGTTCTTTTTTTGAGGATTAAAGTAATTTAGAGGTTTTTCAGAGAAGAAGTTTCACAGAAATTAAGGAAATAAAGTGAATTTTACTATATATGTAAAAAACATGTGTATATGTATATACACACGTTTTTTTTACATATATAGTAGTATGTATTTTATTTCCTTAATTTTTTTTTTTTAATCGTTACAGTGATCATAATGCAGCTTCTCTCTTTTTTTCTGATTTTCGTGCATGGAAAGTTCCCATCCTCCATTGTTTACAGCATTTACCCGCAACAGAAACTTTACCCCATAAAAATCCATAGTATGATAGAAAAATATCAGCAATGCATTCTGTGGTCCACTTGATTTTGTTTTGGTAAAATACAAATACTCCTATTTTTAAGAAAAAGTATGTCTGGGTCCTTATGGGTTAAATTACAATGGAAAGGTTTTACAATATTCTACAATATTCTAATTTTCTACTGGAATCAAATACACAACCTATGTTAAATAGAACTAATTAAAATTGTTATTAATTAATATAAAATTATTATTTTTGGATGTTTAAATACAGCAACTCTTGGTGAATGATTTTATGACAAATCATTTCTTCCTGGCTATTGGGTCACAGGTAAAATGTATTTTTTTTTAATCTGGGAATGATTTTATGTAAATATTCTGTAGAGTCACTTCTGATGAGATATTACAGCACTAAGACTGCATCCTCTTAAAAAAGGGTTGATTGTTTACATATTCATATTGTGCTTCTTAACATTCTCACTACCATACCTGTCACTCCGTGGGTTTTATCTGTAACATGATTGGTTCCTGGATTCCTGCAGCTGCAACGGCTGGATGAAAGGACACCTTGCAAATTGTTTGTAACAGCATGTCAAGTTTGAGAAATGCTTCATTTACTATTTACTCTCATAAAATAGGTATGTGTTTAAACCTGTATTTGTTCTTAAAATATCATTGCAACTTGATTTATAACAAGGTCAACAATCTTTTACAGTCTTCGCACACTTCATGTCTTCTGCATATTTACTTTTAATTACATTTTATATCAATGCTTGCAGTGTGTAACACACCGTGTTTGCTGAGCTGGCTTTTAAATTAGGGCAATACAACTGTGTGTATTGCTCACATCTAAAACTACAAGGGTACTATAAAATGTTTTTTATTTTTTATTTGGCAATTATAATAGGTGTGGTTGTTAGATTTAACAATTCCTAAGTCACCTATACCATTTAACTTTAAAGGAAACCTCTAATGTCAAAGTGCACTATTTCTCTATGGTGTGAAAATATGAACTTAAAGCTTTATATGAATCATCAAACAATGATGTAAAACACTTGATTTGATATTTGATTTTGTCATTATTTTGTGTTAGGTGTATTTGCTACGTACCATTTAATCCTGGACTCTTACCTAATACAGCATCACCTTGAAAGGACTAAACACTGAAGAGTATTTTTCATTTGGGAATAAAGTCAGGCATGAAGGTGTTAATTGTTCACAATATTTATTTTCACAAAACAAACTAGATTGCAAAAGTTACTTTATTTTTCGTTGTATTAAATCGCAGATATTTGCATGGTTTGGCCAGGGGTGCAACTTCAATTCAGTAGCGATTAATATGGGATTTTCTTTTTTCTTTTTTTTAAATAAATATAGGTTCATATATTTGTTATTTTCCCACTAACAACCGGTTGCCCTTCAGGATTTGTTTCCCCACTAAGATTCTGCAAGAGGAAGCTATAGGTGTGCGTATCAGTACTGTATTTGCTACTCACAGCAACGCAGAAGAAGAACTGTCTAGAAAAAAAACATGAAGAAGAATCTGATCGTTGTCCTCGTTTGTGATGTTTTTCTTTTTTCCATTGAGACATTATTATGCTTGTTTTGTTTTTGTCTTTTTCCTTCCTGGGGCTAATGCTCTACAGCAAGTCTTCAAACTAGATTACAGAGACACGGAGGTACCACTGAAAGAGCCGTGATTCAGACCAAATTCCTGCAAAAAAAGGAAAAGGTCATCATGAAAAAAAAACTAAACTAAATCATCTTTTGGACTAAGACAAAGAGACATGCTTGCCATTGCTTTCGTAGAGCTCTTTAAAATAAATAAACTCGATATCTTGACATCATCCATGTCTTCTATGCATTGTAAATTGGACACAGACAATGCTTCAGTGTAGCGATGGGGCTAAAAGCTTTTAACTGTGGGTGATCTCAGTCACATCTGGAGCGTTTGGACAAGCGTTGAGCATTAAATATGACACACATCAAAATAGAAGCAGCAGACGCGGATTTGACACACGAATCGCATTTGGTGTGAACGCAGCATTGCGCCGGCTTGGTGGAGTTGTTCACAAGCATCTAACTTTTCTCCTAAAAGTGCCACTATAGGAGTTTTTTCCTCTCTATTATGCCTTTTTTTGGCCTCTGCAACTTCTACTTCAGAGTGACTTGTCGTTCCAAAAATGTCTGCAAGATGGTTTCTTTTCAAAATAAAAGACATTATTAACAAAGAAATACAAATCCATTAGCATGGAGGCAATGTTATTGAGATTAATTTCTGTTATGAATACTGCTGTTTTCTTTTGTCTCATTGGTGTCATCGTAGTGAAGATATTAAACTGACCAATGTAAAAATCTTGTCACTACTTTAATCCTTTAGTCCTAATCCACATGGACTGTTATTGGTAGCTCTGTGTGCAAGGACCAGTCAAAACTCTTTTTTTTTAAGTGAAAGCTTCAATTGAAACATATAATACGCTACAAATAACTGTATCATTACTTCTTTATTGTTCAGGTTATTTTATGTGACACAGACATCTATGTTGCTTCAAACCAACCTCCAGAGGATTAAGACGAAGAGAAAGAAGAGGTATTTTGTCATATTATAGGATCTTATCAGCAGTAAGAATCCATTTTTTTTGCTTACCAAGAATAAAAGGAAGCTGGAATATTAAAAGACTGCGAAAGGTTAGGACCCCAAAGAGGACTTTTGTTGCAGTAAAACCACTAAAAAGGCTCAAAAACAGGAGATTATTAATGAGGAAGAGATGACAGACAACTATGGAAAAGAGTCCTATCAGTACCCCTGACATCTGTAACGCTGTCAGCTTGCACAAAAGGAGGCGTCATGCTTTCGAAAAATCATTTTGATTTAAAGGCTGTGAAGTTCTCCAGTTGGGTATAGGATGCTTGGAGGACAAGGAGGAGCAGTAATTGTTTTTAAGACCTCATGCAGCTTCATTTCATGGGCACACTCGGATTAACAGATGTGTGATGGTGTCATTCTGCCATGGAGAAAGGCATTACACAAATGCTTCGCATAATGGAATGCACACAAAATGGATGAATAACTCACAACAACAGCCAACACTCAGCACATCAATTCCGTTACAGTCCTGGATAGAGCATTTCTTAAGTCAATGCCGCCCTGACCTGAAAAGTGACAATCATTTCACAATAACTGGTAAACACTCAAAATCCCTCACCACATAAATTTAACAACTAAAGTATGTCGGTAAAATGTATGCTATTCCCCGTTATCAGCACCATATCGTGACACAAAAACTTGTGCCGCACATAAAATACAGATGGTTTAACCATGTAAGAATGTGCTTAATTTAAATGTCCCTATAAACACAAGGAACTATTACAGGAAGGGCAAGGAAGGATTTCTGCTTAAAAATTTCCTTTGGACAAATCAATATGTGACAGTACTTGAGAATTGAATCGGTTAGTTCAAAAGGGGCTCGAGTCCAAGAGGTTTGTTTTTCCAGGAAATAATTTTATTTGCATAGCTTAAAGGGAGGCTACACCAAATGATTAATACTTTACCCAGATTTAGCACCAGTTCATAGCTTACAAATGCTATAATATGAGGCATCTCACTTTTATAATTTCAGAGGACTAGCAAACTAATGTCTCTGGACTTGGGCCCTTTTTGAAATAAACAGGGGTGCTGCCATATTGGATAACTGGTGCTGCCATCTATGGGATAAAGCAAAACCCATGCAAGAGAGGCCCAAGTCCAGAAATTTTGCACTTAATACATTTTAAATGTCAAGCATAGTCAATACATTACAACGGACTTGGGACTTTTTTGCACATAATCAAATAGCTTTTCCCCTTGAAGACCATAGAACATAATATCTGTATTTTGATCAATTGTGGACTTGGGCCCCTTTTGAACTAACCGATTCAATTCCTTACAGAGGTCTGACATTTATCAAGGGATGGTCAGCGCCTTCCTGTTAATATAGAGCAATCAGAGTTTGACACACTTGGATCCCTTAACCAAAGCCTATAGCGACATGTTTTTTAAATAAATTATGATAAAAGTGATCAAATTGGGAAAGCATATGCTGTGTTAACCAGTTATTTTGAAAACCCTATTTTTGTTTTATTTTAACATGATCTTACAGCATTTATCTCACAATGGGAGACATATTTAAAGAAAATTGAGATCAAAAATGCATTTCTGAGTAAGTAAGGGCAGGCTTACTCTGCCAACAGTCCTGACAACTCAAAGGCAAATTTCCCAAAAACTCCTGTTGCTCTGCAGAAACTATGTCCAAGAAAACAACACAGTTTTTTTGTTTTGTTTGAAAGGCATAATCAGACTTAAAGATCACTGGGAATGCATTTAAAAAATAAAATATGATTGGAGTGGAACTTTAAGCGACATTCCATAATGTAAATAAAAATAAATTCATTTAAATTATTTTTTTCAAAAGATATCAAGAAAATTAGATGAATCATGCTATTTTGTTTGTTCAGTGTTTTTTTGTTAGGTGTTGTTTTGTTTTGTGTTGAAGTTTTTTTTTGTTTCAGGTCTTCTTTCTGAAATTTATTGAAATCTGGCTGTAGTCTTTAATATCCACAGTTGTTTAGACTTTTGTTAGTCGGCCTTCAGCCTATTTCAGTCCAAAGTTTGTAATTGCTCACTGCCAGGTTCTTTAGTTTGATTTACAACAAACATCTTCACCATCAAACCAATCCACTAGATTTGGATCCTCCAAATGTCAGCTGAGTTATATTTATTTATTTACGTATTTACTCACTCACTCACTCACTTATTTATTTATTCTGGAGGAAAAAGAAAAGTTAACAAAAGTAAAATTATTTTGAACAAGAACAAGCCTGCTGGAACGGTGGAACGACACCCTCTAGTTTTAAACAAAACAACTTATCACCTCAAACCATCTATCCTGCTGTCTGTTAAATGCATTATTTTGTGCATTTCCTGCAGTCATTTGAGTTTATTGCATTGTACAATATTAAGAAGTCAAATGTGAGCCTGTCTGTCCGACACTAAAAATGTGACTGAGCAAAGTAAAATTTCAACACATTGACATCACAGTACACTTCTTGAACGTCATGCAAAAGGTTTTTTTAACCAGGGTGAGAAGTTGAGTAAATTTGCCCAAAGATAACAGAGTTTTTCAATAGCAAATCTGTACAGCAAAATACACTGACATAATATTTAAAAGAGAGAAGCAGCTGAATAAAACAAAGGGTATTATCCCTGTGGGGTGATGAAGGTGAACAAAACCTGGATCCTGCTTTGTGTAAATTTGTAAAGAATTGGCATAACCATAGATAGGATTTCACTCAACTGTGATCGCTTGTTACAAGCAATAAACAGCACCCCTAAATACTTTAACATTTATCAGCAAGGCAATGGGAAAGGGAGGGTGTATTCAATTTTAATGTTAAAAACATAGTCAAGCTAATCACCTCTCTTTTTTTTAAAAAAAATCAATGGAAAGTGTCTGAAACTTTAACAGTCAAAGCTGCCCAAAGTGCTTCAGACTTATAAAAGTGAATATAAACAAGTGTGGAAAGATATCAAAACGTGCAGAATTATTTTAAAAAAAGGTAAAACATGTAGGCTAAAATAAACACAAAAAAACAGTTATTATGTGCTATAAACTTCATTTCACTTTTGTGATTTCATGCAACATTTAAGTGTTGCTCAGCACCCCAAACAAACTTCAAGACATTTATGGATTACTGCTATGACACTAAATATAAATTGTTACTAAGATTGGGTATACTGATGGATTTGATTCAACCAAATGGAGAAGGCTAATACATTTCACACCTTTTATTTGCTTTCACATGACAGTGTTCAGAATGAACAATCTGTCCGTGAATGTTGTGCAGTCACAGCTGCTGCTCATTCAGGAATGGGATTTCTCAATACAACTTAAGAGAAAACCAGCTACTGAAGCTTGCATTGTCTTCTGACCTTACATCGAAAAACTGCCGTACTTTCTCTCAACTCCATGTTTGCCACAAGGTATTTTCCGTTTTTTCGTGACTTACACTTTGTATTCAGGCAATGAACTTTGCTCCCACACGAGATTCACAGTGTTTAGTTTATTTCACTGTTTTTTTCTCAATGTCCACACTTTGGTTTGCAGTTTATACTGTAGGCAAGTATACTGTTGTTTTGCATGTAAACTAAGAGCTTTACTGTCAGGCAGATCAGATACGGCTTTTCAGTCCCCACCTGAGTTCTTTAACACTCATCCAATCAAAATGGACTTTTAGAGGAATCAGTGTTTGGTACAGAAAAAACAATTTAGGTTTAAGTCGGCCCAAGATGCTTTTATTTTTTTTTTTTCATTTTAAGTCTTTGATTAGCCTAACAGGTTGACTGTCCTATACCAAATCTGTATCAAAGGCTTGAATTGACTGACGTGCTTTCAGACTTGTCTGTTGGTCATGATGGTGTGTGTTGCTTAATTAGCTGGCAATCTATTTTTTTTAAAAGGCATGAAGAAAAGGGTATACAAAATGGAAAAAGATCTAATTTTATGAGCCATAGACTGTATATTAGAACTGGACTGAGTGACCTCGTTCCATCTTGCATTTTAAATAGGAAGTACCCACTGGCTGCAAAAAGCCAAAATCCCAAAGACCTTCATTGAGAAATAAACAGCTAATACTCAGTCATTATATTTCTCAGAATAACCATTCTTGCTTTACTACATGTTATTGTTAATCCTATTTTTTTAACATATTTCTTTTCTGTATGGCAAGTTATTCAAGTAATAAACTGACCAATCAGATGCCTCAAAAGCAACGTGGTGTTTCAAACGTTCAAAAAATGGAATTGACAGATTCTCCTGAACCCATTTTCAGTGAAAGGGATGTGGACTTCCAAGAAGCTTACTCAGACAGTAGTTGCCATATAAACAAAGACTAAGACCTAAGACCGACTTGGACTAATCACTGCTTACCAACGTCATCTGGTTCCAAACGGTACATATCGGGGAATAATTGTAATTAAATTGATTTTATTTAGTTGGAGCCGAAAGTAAGACATTTTCTATTGGCGACATCACAGTTGCTCAGTCCAGTTCTCTTATGCAGTCAATTGTTGCACCATTTATCTTTTATCTACACATTTATCAATAGATAATCTGGTCATTGGTTGATGTCTGAGCCCCATGATGATTATATGAATATCTGGTATTTAGGATGGGATTCATAGCAATTTACAAAACACCATCAATAAACTTTTTTTGTTTTTCTGTGTCAAAGTTGAATGGGTATTAAAGAGTTGGCTTTAATAAGCTACAGCTTCTGCCTATCTCCTTTTGAAACATCAATCATTTAAGTTCTGTCTATTGAAGACTTTTCTCCTCTTAACTGAAGATGATTGCATGACTGAATGAGTGACCATTGTTATCAGTAAGGGTTTTGTTTTATCTGTTGTTTTTATGGAACGTTTGAAATGAATAAATAAAATAAACTACTTTTTGCAAGTATATAATGACAAAAAACTGAGTTTGAGAAGTAAAAAGAAATGCAGAAACACTTGGTTCCATTGATTTGTAACGATGCAATTGTTAAAGTAGCCAAGAAGCAAAGAAATGCAAAAGTTAAGGGCTGTTTATGTGGCAGCAAAACACACATGTGAAAGAAAAGCTTCAACGCATCATTGGAAAACACATTTAGCTTAAAGAGATTTCTTAGGCGCCACATTTTTTTGGTAAATTAAAGCCAGTGCCTCTACTGCAGTTTGAAACACAAACTCATTATGGAATAATGTGCTGTCTGAAAAATGTATAGAATTAATTCTAAAAGCAGAATGAGCTCACAAAGTAAGGTAAAATTTGCCCTAACTGCAGAAACTTTTTAAACTGTGCTTTCTTGTGTGTAAAACAACAGGACGTAGCAGTATTTTGATACAGAATATATTATCTGACAAATGAAAGTAAGGCTGTAGACACTTGTAAACATTTTTTAAGGGTTTGATAAAGCGTAGACATGTTTGTCGTGGTAGACGGCAGAAATGGAGGGTTATGTGCCTGTAATGTTCAGCTCTTGGAGAGCTGATAATAAGTCTTTGTTATGGAGGCGGTCAACATAGTCTGAACTTTGCCAGGAAAATATCTGAGCTCAGCTGAAGTCCTTTGGGTTGCTAGTGGACCCAATCTTTTCTAATAAAATGCAGGTGAATACACTCTCACTGGATCGGTCTGAAAAAGGCCTTAAGGCCCAGTGGCACATCATTAGATATTCATGACTGCATGTGTCTTTCATAGAAAGTTCTGCCTGTAAAGTTCTTTACAATCTTTATGGCCCCTACTGATGCATGCTATAATCACACACTGCACATGCGATTCCAATATTATATTTAATTTGTTTTCAAATTCAGCAGTCAGTTCATAACCCTGTTCTATAGAAGAGGATATCTGCAAAAACTGCTGTACAATAGTTATTAAGTCAACAGATTTTTTCTCAACAAGTTACTACAGATGAGCTGGTTTAAACAAAACTCCCTAAATTCCAAACTTCAATTAGCTTCTTGGAACAATGTAGCATAGCTTCTTTTGGATGTTTAAAGTCATTCAGTTGTTTGTATTTACAGTGTCTCTTGTTTAACTCTGGCTCAAATGTGATCGAAAGTAAGTTTTCTTTGTTTAACCAACGTATCCAGACACACGACACCCTAGATCAAAGGTCTGCAACCTTCAACAGTTGAAGAGTCATTTGGGTTGATTTCTAACTGACCACGACCCAGTAGAAGCCACAAAGTCTAACTTCACCCTTAGAAGAAATTAAACATTCATTTGCATTTATGTTATTGTTACTATCATGATAAATATGTATAAATGTAAAGATATTTTTTTTCCGAAATTTAAATTAGCTTTATAACTTTTGACAGATATTCACATGACTTCCTTTCAAAATAAAAGACATCCTGTTTTACATAAGATCATCACAATGCAGCATTAGTAGTAGTTTTTCATATTCAGTGGTTAAAATAACTATTCCTGGTTTATTTTATCGTTGTTGGTGCATATAGACTAGAAATTTATGAATATAAAAAACTAAGTGAAATCAGAGTTAATTAAGTAAACTTTACCTTTTTTTGTTCAATAAAATAGCAGTCTGCCTTATAATCTGGTCCACCTCAAGTATAAATTTTTGTTCTGCTAACTGACCTCAAATTCATTTTCTGTGCTCAAAATTTTTTCCAAATGGTCGACTTTTGTAAACTACACAGCCAAACCGCTTGATGGACTGTGGGAGCATCATGGGTACTGTAGGCGAATATGTTCTTCAACTGTGAATGACTTAAATAAAGTTTGACTGATCTGACTGTTTTGTTGAAAAGAGAGGTCAAAGAGTCACATGTGACTCCAAAATCTCAGGTTGCAGACATGAAATAGAAATTAACAGTTTACATTATTATAAAGTTTAAGCAAAATTAAACACAAATTTGATATTTTTTAAAGTGTCTTTTTTTTTACACTTCAAATCAAAACAGAAAGTGCCCTTTACTGTGTTGTGAACAACACTTCATAATTTGTGCGTTCCAGGGTGATTATAAAGTAATTAAGGCTTTTATTGTCTTACTAAAAACAGTGGGTTAAAGTGTATTTTTAAATAATTATGTTTTTAGATTAAAATAAAGTAGGAATAACTAGTTTACTACTTGTCCAATGTTATTCCAAAATTCTTCTACTGCCATTGCACAGCACAAACAAACATTTTTTGCTGCAGTTTGGCGTAAAAAGTCCATCTTCCTCCAGTGTAAAACTGCTACCTAGAAGAAAAGCAAAAGTCCAAGGGAAGCCAATAAAGCGGATGCACTTAAAATACTGTCCTGATTATATCAGCTCGAGTGGCTATTCCGGAGTCCTCTCTTAATCCGTACAGTAGACATCTCTTGGGAGGAGACAAAAGATCTGTACACTGATGCTCTGTGTCTGCTGAGGTAGGTATTGAGGGGTACAGATGAGATGAGAAGACTGCAAGGAGGAATAGGGGAGGAGGGCTCCATCCGTGTACAAACAAATACCTCTTTAGAATTCTACACAGCACTCCGCTGCAGTGCGTTTGGTTTCCAGGCAGCACTGCATTATTAATACACCCATCTCCCTCATCCTCCCACCCCCAGAGCACAGTGAGTGGGATGGGGGAAGAGAAAGGAGGATGTGGGGGTTAGATATTGAAAGAGAGTTAAGTTTTACCTAAAGGTGGGTAATTAGCACATCCAAGTTGCAGTGTTATTTTTCATCAAAATCTGAAGAGATTAAAAAGTTAATGTACACCTAATGTACTTTAGCAGTTTGATAACATGTCTGACATATTTGTTATAGCCATGAAAGGTCTGGGTTATTCGCTTTAGTTTCTTTTGTCAACAAACTTCATTAAAGGTCAGCTCCAGCTGCTGTACTGTGATTTCACAGCAGTGTTTCATTTAAACTCCGACTGGTGCTAAGAGACCACAGACTTATCCTCGAAATAAAATTCAACTTTACACAAACACTGGAGACGTTGTTGGATAATTAAGAGCATATTTATCAAAATTAGAATGGAGTCAGAATTACTTGGTTGTAATCTTACTTTATCTGGAACCTTGGATGTCACATAATACTTAGCTTGATAATAATATGTAATGTATAAGTACACAACAGCGACAATGTAACCTTTGTGCTATCCTAGGCACTTTAACATTGGGAGTTGGGTCATCTAGACCCACTAGACAGTGCGCTGAACCTTTTTTCTTCAATGATTTGTGAACCTCACTGGTGTCCATGGATTACATGAAATCTTTCCACCTTTATCCACCTTTGTCATGGTAGGGAGAACACGTCAATGTAAGGGTGGGGTCATCTAAGATAGCACAAGGGTTAAATTATCTAAAGAACTTAAGTAGAACAAAAATAGTGGAAAACCCCACCAAAAAACACAAGAATGAAGCAAGTCAGGAACCAACCACACTGTGTGTCTTTGGATTCTTTAACCCAACAAACTGTTCGTGACCAATTCAAATAAAACAGGTTGAAGGTATGAGCTCAAGCGTGGAGCAGTGGTGGGCAGAAAAGCTCCCATATTTCTTTAAAAAAGGCATCTAATCAGATTGCTGGAGAGAAAAGGAAACAATTTTAGAATTTTAGAACCGCTGATTAGAAAAAGAAAACTTTTACCTGGAGGGCTATGTAAAACCAAACAGTCAACTGTTGCGATGATTAAGTAGTGCAGTACACATGAAGTAGGAGAGGGTTGAGGTTGGGAAAAACTATATTTAACTTAAGACTGAGTTACTTTACCTCCTGCCACAATATAGGCTTCTATTGCAATGGCACAGAAGTAGACCATGTAATACTTTAGGATTTTTCAAAAACACAGAATGACGGTCACACTTATATTTGCCTTTTTTATAGGAGTTACTCTATTTTTGTTGTGTTTTTCAGAGTTTGAAGTGAGTATGCACTCCAAAGAATTGTCATTTCCTTTGATAAAATTCTTAAAGTCATTTAGGTGAAAACCTCAATTTACAAGAGCAGATATTTTGCCAACATCTCTAATAAAAGCAGAATTATTCAGCCTCCCCAGCTTCACCTCTGTGTGCTCTTTTACATGTATTTTCTTTGATTTCTTTGATTGTTGACATAAGGCAGAGATTTTAAAAAAATCTGTTTTTTACGCAGTTTCTTCAATTAACTATTTTTTTTATCTGAGGTGTGAGGCCGGCTTTATCTAATCTGCTTTAAAGATGATCATCGTAATGGCCATCAATAGCATCAAATTCAGCTGATGAGGTCCTAAAGCTGTGATAATTCACAAACAGAAATCGGTTTATTTATGCAGTCTACCAAGAAGCAGTTACAAAGTGGACACATATGCAGGCGTGCTGTGTGCAAAGAGCACCACACAATAGGTAATTCTCACCTTTGTCATCTCTAGAAGAACGTCTGGCAGATATAATTTCAGTCTAATAGTAAAATCTATTAGTTTTATCATAAACCTTGTCCTAGTTACTTAAAGACTGGTAGTTTGGATGAAAAAGAAATATGCATTTCAGCTGAGGTGTCCCCGGCATCTAGGCCGGATGCCTCCTGGACACCTCCCTGGTGAGGTGTTCCGGGCATGTCCTACTGGGGGGAGGCCCCAGGGAAGACCCTGTCTCCCCCCCGACTCTCGGTTGGCCTGGGAACCCCTTGGGTGTCCCCCAGAAGAGCTGGAGGAAGTGGCCGGGGCGAGGGAAATCTGGGCATCTTTGCTTAGACTGCTGCCACCCTGACCCGGTCCCAGATAAGCGGAAGAAGATGGATGGAGCTGTGTGCTGCATGGACATAACAAACTGAAGCCGTGTGTCGTCATTGTATCACCGTTGACAAGTTATTAACTTGCATTAATTTTAATTCAATTTCTTATGATTATTCAGTTAAAAACATGTTGAAAAAGAAAGTTGTCTGAGAAATTCTTAGCTTCAGAGTATGGGTTGGTGATTTCTCCCTATAACATAAAAAAGCTTAGGGATTGCATCTCAGAATATGGATCATAGCTATAGGTGAAAATACATGCATTTCATTCATCTTCAAACAAAGAAGACTTGATGTATTCAATTCATAGACTATCTGAGCTAAAACAGGAGCAAATTTGATAACTTCGTATATTAAGTTGTGATTTAAAAATTGGGAAAACGAAATAAGTATGAATAGAAAAGGCCAATTATTATGGCATTTATTTTATTTCTTTTGTTTTGAGTTTTTAGAGTATGTTCGGGTGTATCTTTTAAAGCCTAACGATTTAGAGCAAATGTGATGCATCATCAAATCACAGAGTTGTGATTTTTGAGTTTGGCTGGCAAAGCTGATCAGATCTTAAATAATCCCTTTAAGCCAAAGTAAATGGTAAACAGCAATGAATGCAGGTAAAGTCTGAGTTAACAGATGTCCAAAGGAAATTTGAACATAGAAATTGTTAAACTAAGAGCAGATTTAAATAAATCCCTGGGCTTAAAACTAAAAAAGAAAGAAAGTATAAATAATATTCTGGTTTTATTCTTTTATTAAAGAGGATTTTGACTACAGTACAGCAGTTTTTTTAAAGCAACAAAAGTCAAGTGAACACAGTAAAGCTGACAGAGAAACCGGTCAGATTCAGAAAATCATTAAATTCTCTACTAAAAAAGCAAACAGGATATGACTCTAAAAAGTTGATTACATCTAGATCTACAAAATGAAACATACTATAAAGAATCTTATTTATGACCCACTACATCATCTACTAAGTTTATAATATAAAAGCTTCAAGGCTGCAGGTCTGAAAAAACAAAATCAGTCCTAAAATATCCTAATCCTGACTGCATTAAACCTGATGCCTTATTTATAACAATACAATTTACATGTAGAGGATTTGATCTCTAAAAAAATATCCAATTACTTTTATTTCATTGCAAAAAGCAGAATGGAGGCAGGCGAGGCTACAATGGTGAGAGCAGAGGCTGAGAACGAGAGACATCCATCAGGGGTGGGGCAGCACAGGGTTAAGGTGGAGATAGAAAATGGCAAAGAATGAAGGGTGAAGGCTCGAAAAAGGTAACAGCATAAGGTGAAGGGTAAAGAGGTGGCATTTGGCTGTGACAGAAAAAGCTTTCTACCGTCTTATCAGAAACAACCATCAAAACCCTCATTCACAGGTGCTGCCATATCCAATTCCTCCTGCAGCTCCTCGGTTTTAAGGTCCGTCTTATGTGAATGTTAATTATTTTGCTCCCAAAGGTCACACACTTCTTTGCTTCATCAAAACCCGGAATCATTTCACATCAGTCACACATAAAAGAACATGAATTTTCGATCAAATTTGGAGAAACCGTAGCAACCGTTTTACGTTTGTATTTTGTTTGTGGTCTAGAAAATAACGTCCTATCAGATCAGTTTTCATAGTCCCTAGTTACACGGCACACAACGCATGCAACTCTGACGCAACCTAAGATAACAGCGCAGTAGTCTGGCTTTTATTTTTTAGGTCTTCCGGAAGATTTCTTTGAAAAGAAAATAAGGTTTGCACTAATCCGTGAGAGAAATCCAAGCATGTTGTATTATGTAAAGAGTCTTTCGGCAACATCAACAAAAAAAACAAAGAATAAACAGTGTGTTGGCGTGCAGACCATGATCAAGACAAACTTAGAATGAACTATTTTACACCGGAGCTTTAGCTCCAACGTTGACAATCTTTCCACAACCATAATTCTTCAATTAACAAAATTCCAGTGGGTTTTAAAGCAGAAAAAAGCAGACTTGCCCAACACTTTATGCTCGTAACCCTCATGTATAGCCACTTTTCTCTACATCAGAATCAGTTGCTATCTCGGTGATCGTGTAAACAGTCAAAGATTTATGGTATGTCAAAAAGCGTGTGTTATTTACGTGTCAAAGGCGACATCTCCAGTGTTAAACCTGTTTAGGCTGGAGTGCAATGAAACCCAAAGTGTGGAATCTGTGGTGAAACAAGAGTTTTTATCCTGTTTAAAATGACTAATTGTATTCTCGTTGAACGTTTGGGCAGTGTGAAATACGTTGCATCCTAACAGAATTGCTCGAAGGAACACCCGAAGCAACCCTACCATTGCATATGAGGCCTGTGACCATAGAACCCAAATGCAGCAGTGTGTTTTCTTCAGGGCAGCATGCCAGCTGCTTTTGTGACTGTAATGTCCAGATTCCTCACTGTCAGTTTTTCTCATTGTCCTTTGAGGCTATCCTTGTTTCTGCCGTTTGTGCCAGCTGGACCCTTGTAAGCTCAGAAATATCTGCAGTTTCCCAGTCAAAAAATGCATGCTGATATGAACCAAGAATGTGGGGTAAAGCTGATGTGCATCGTTGGCGCACCCAACAGCTAAAACGCTCATTAAAGCCAGGTGTCTAAGTGGACAATTATACTGTATCATTTACTCCATCTCGCCTTGAACCCCATTGGGCTGGCTTCTCCACAGCAGCCATAATCTCCCCCCCAAAAAAAGACTTAAAATTGTCTTTTTTATTGTTTTCAGTAGTTTAGTGAAACTAGTTTAAAAAGCTAAACTCTAATAGCTGTTTATTTATCCCTTTCAGAAAGAACAGTTTTAAAAGTACTACACAGTAGAGGGCAGGAATGAGCTGAATGTAAAACAGTCTTTTAGGCTGGGATAACTGCTCCATCCCATTTAAGATCACTGAAGTTGAAGTCTTCCCCTACTGTCACCGGGCAAGAAACCAGGTGATCACAGAATTACACAGCCAATCTAACGGCCGACTTCTGATCAGTGCAGGGAAGCTAGAGCACCTTGAGAGAGCCCACACAGATGCAGGAAAGCTTTAAAAAAATGTAAAACTTCTGCTGTTGAGAAGGGCATGGCATTATGTATTTGGTTTGGTTTTGAGACTGTTTAATTATTTGCTGTGAGACCGGGCAACCACGGATGAAGCAGGAGGGAGTCATTTACAGGCAAGAGCATTCCCATCTGCTCTGCTTCAGTGTTTGGTGGGGTTGAAGGCAGAAGGCGGGGGAAAAATTGTATTAGTTTGAAAAAAGTGTGCTTTTTGTGGTTTGACTATTCAAAGGACAGCTCAACAACAAACCACATTCTTAAAATACTTTATGGAAAAAATATTTTAGTTTTTCCACTAATGAATGCATGAGCGGAAAAGACATTTGATTTGATTTGATTTTTGGGTTTATTTCCAGCTTTAATCATAGATAATACAACAACAAAAAACACAGAAATATCAAACTAAATAAAGAAATGCATTGATACAAAAACATAGAAAACAGTTACAAAAATGGAAGAAAAAGATGCCAACCTCTTAAGAGTGTAAATATTCATAACCATAAATAGAGATATTTCCAGTAGTGCATACAATTCACTCTTTGTTCATATTAGATTTGATCACATATAGTAATTATTAACTAAAGTAAGTAGCATTTGATTTATTGGCAAGAAGCAAATTTAAATATTCCCAACCCTTTTGAGTTTTTTCAATGTACATGTTTGTATAGTTGTCATAATCCAACGCTTATCAGATCAAGTGCAGAAGTTTGTCAAGTAACAAAATAGGGTCCTTTTTGGTCGTCCTCAGAAAAAAATATTTCATAATTTAAGTAAAAATTCATATGAATATCAGTAAACATTAATATTGACAATGAGTTTGGTCAGATTTAGATTATTTCTCTAGTTAAGACACATACACTTTGTTGTCTCCTTTAGCCACTAGTCTCCACTCCAAAAAAGTGACACATTTCAATCACAAAAAGATTATCATTTAATTCCAAAATGCGTGCCCAAATGTGTGTGAGGCATTTACAGATTATTGATGTCACAAAAAAACAAAAAACTCTCAAAGCAAGAAATAACAGTCTTCAGAGAAGAAAAAAAACAACTTCCAATTATTTTATGCATTCATTTCATTTTGGTGCGATAACTCCAGTGACACAGAAGGACACATCAGAGAAAAGGGAGGTCTAGAATTTATTTATTTATTTGCTGAAATGTTAGCTTGCAAATTGAGGTGGGACTAAAACTAATAAACTGATTCATAAGCAGACTGACACATGCAATTCAAAGTGAACTTCTCAGCAGTGACATTTAAATCTCCCATGTGGTTTAGAGAAAACAGAAATGATAAGGGCACTTTTAATTATTTCTCCCGCTGTCTTCCAACCCATTCACTGCTCCTCTTTTCTTCCAACTAAAAAAAAACAATTTCTGATCCTCTTAGTAGTCCATCCTTCTGGCATGTCATTGTGCTCCACTTCTTTTGTGTGTCCTTCAAACAGGGAGCAGTATCTCAGTAAATATGTTTGTTTGAAAAGTGTTGTAACATTTCGAGTCTTGCCCAAACAAAACAAGCAATTTCAGGAGCTGCTGCCCTGTTTGATTATCACCTCTTAAATTGATATTGTTCTTTTGTTGTTGCTTTTTTTAAGAGGTCTGGTAGCTATTTTGGAAAGTTGGACTCAGCTTATTTAGGAGACAATGTGCTGTGACGAAAATCATCATAGAAAAACCTACATACATCATTCACTATATGTTTTTTCTTTAAAAAAATGTATTTTTGGATCTCTGCTCCTCATGTGTCAACCTTAATGTCTAAGTATATTCAAAAGTTTTTATTTAATAAAATGAAAGACAGCTTCTTCCCCCGAGCTGTCACTCTTATGAACACCTGACTCCAGACTACTCAAGGACACTGTACAATCACATAAACTGTCCAACTGGAATTTCTGCTGCTGCATTTTTCATTTTTTATTTTTTATCTTTTTGTCTTGTTATTTCAATCTATTTCCTTATTCAGTTATGTTTATTTATTCATACAGCTACCTTACACTTACCTTCTTTTATATTATTTATCCCTTTATTATTTATCCTTCTACCTTGCTAGTTTGCACGAGAGCACAAGTAACCGAAGTCAAATTCCCTGTACATGCGCTGTACTTGGCAAATAAAGTGATTCTGATTCTGAAAACTGTGTTCTTGTGTCTTCTTTTCATGATGGAGACCTAAGAAAAGGAAATGAAGCTTAAAAATAGCATTTATTTACTAAAATTGTTGTGAATTAGTAGCAGACAAAAAAAATGCTGTCTGAAAAAGCTTCTAACTGTGACGTGGAAGTTACTACGGCGAGTCACAAGCTCCCTGCTCCACTCCATTCTGATGCATCCTTGCAAATGAATACGATCAATATACGTCTTTTCCTGGTCTGAGGTGGCATCTGACTCAGAGCTGGATAGCTCTAAGATTGCTTGCCATTTTTGTTACAGTGATAATGTTGGGCTGAAGGTTTGAAGGTGAGTTTGATGTGAGTGTTAAAAGAGTGATAATGGGAAATGATGCCAACAGTCCTCCCCACAATTTAGAAGTGAATTTCTAAAGAGCTCCTGCTGCTTTGCAGAAACTATGTCCTAGAAAATGACACAAGTTTATTTTGATTATGGCTAATTATTATTTAAAGAACGGGCTGCATGGTGGCGCAGTTGTTAGCGCTCTTGCCTCACAGCAAGAAGGCCCCCGGTTCAAGTCCCAGCTGGGGGACCTGAAAAACACATCAACAGGGGACCTTTCTGTGTGGAGTTTGCATGTTCTCCCCGTGCATGCGTGGGTTTTCTCCGGGATCTCCGGCTTCCTCCCACCATCCAAAAACATGCTTCTTAGGTTGATTGGCAACTCTAAATTGTCCATAGGTGTGAGAGTGAATGGATGTGTGATTGAGGATATTCTACCCTGCGACAGACTGGCGACCAGTCCAGGGCATCCCTTGCCTATGCCCAAGTGGCTGGGATAGGCTCCGGCAACCCCGAAAGGGAATAAACGGTAAAGAAAATGAATGAATGAATATTATTTAAAGACAACTGAGAATGCTTTTACAATATAGCAAAAGATGATTGGAGTGAGACTTTAATTTTTGTCTTAAATATTGTTTTGAAGAAAATAATTTTATTAGACTTGCTTATTCCTCCTAATTTATAGAAGTTTGAAACACAAAAACCCTTCTGATTATTCCCTTAAAGATGGTTAAAAACCAAGTTGTTTTTTTCAAAGTTCATGCAAAGTTTTTTTAGTAAGTGTTAATTATTGTTCAGCATAACTTTGAAGGTATAATTAAAATATATATTTCTTATCTTAGCCACATTAACATCGATGTTTTAAATGAATATTGAAACCCAGGGACATAGAGAAAGTACCAACAATGCCACTAATCTTCTTTCTCTTTCGGCTTTTCCCATCAGGGGTCGCCACAGCGAATCATCCTTTTCCACCTCACTCTATCATGGACATCTTCTACCCTAACATTAGCCAACTTCATGTCCTCTGTTAAGACATCCATGTATCTCCTCTTTGGCCGTCCTCTTGCCCTCCTGCCAGGCAGCTCCATCTCCAACATCCTTCTACCAATATATCCACTATCCCTCCTCTGAACATGTCCAAACCATCTCAGTCTGGCTTCTCTGACTTTGTTGCTAACACAGGCAACATGAGCCGTCCCTCTGATGTACTCGTTCCTTATCCTGTCTAACCTGGTCACTCCTAAGGAGAACCTCAACATCTTCATCTCCGCTACCTCCATCTCAGCCTCTTGTCTCTGTCTCACTGCTACCGTCTCTAACCCATAGAGCAGAGCTGGTCTCACCACTGTCTTGTACACCTTTCCTTTGAGTCTTGCTGGCACTCTTCTGTCACACAACACTCCTGACACTTTCCTCCAACCGCTCCAACCTGCCTGCACTCGCCTCTTCACCTCTTTTCCACACTCCCCATCACACTGAACTGTTGACCCCAAGTACTTAAACTCCTGCACCTTCTTCACCTCAGCCCCCTGTAACCTAACGCTTCTACCTTGATCCCTCTCGTTCAGACACATGTATTCTGTCTTACTACGACTGACCTTCATGCCTCTTCTTTCCAGAGCAAACCTCCACCTCTCTAGCTGTTCCTCCACCTGCTCTCTACTCTCACTGCAAATTACAATGTCATCCGCAAACATCATTGTCCAGGGAGATTCCTGTCTTACCTCATCTGTCAGCCTGTCCATCAGCATAGCAAACAAAAAAGGACTCAAAGCTGATCCTTGGTGTAGTCCCACCTCCACCTTGAACTCCTCTGTCTGACCAACAGCACATCTCACCACCGTCATACTTCTCTCATACATGTCCTGAACTACTCTGACATACTTCTCTGCCACTCCAGACGACCTCATACAGTACCACAGCTCCTCCCTCGGCACCCTGTCATACGCCTTCTCTAAATCTACGAACACACAATGCAGCTCCTTCTGACCTTCTCTGTACTTTTCCATCAACATTCTCAAAGCAAAAATGGCATCAGTGGTGCTCTTACGGGGCATGAAACCATACTGCTGCTCACAGATCTCCACCTTCTTCCTAAGCCTGGCTTCCACTACTCTTTCCCACAGCTTCATTGTGTGGCTCATCAACTTTATTCCTCTATAGTTGCTGCAGTTCTGCGTGTCACCCTTGTTCTTAAAGATCGGAACCAGAACGCTTCTCCTCCATTCCTCAGGCATCTTCTCACTCTCTAAAATCCTATTGAACAACCTTGTTAGAAATTCCACTGCTGCCTCTCCTAAGCACTTCCATACCTCCACAGGAACGTCATCAGGACCAACGGCCTTTCCGCTCTTCATCCTTTTCAGAGCCTTCCTAACCTCATCCTTTCCAATCTCTGCTACTTCCTGCTCCACAACAACCACATCTTCCTCCCTTCTTTCCCTGTCATTTTCCACGTTCATCAGCTCCTCAAAATACTCCTTCCATCTTTTCTGTACACTCTCCTGGGTTGTTAGCACCTTTCCATCTCTGTCCTTAATCACCCTTATCTGTTGCACGTCCTTCCCATCTCTGTCTCTCTGTCTGGCTAGCCTGTACAAGTCCTTCTCTCCTTCCTTTGTGTCTAACCTGTCATATAGCTCATCGTAAGCCTTCTGTTTGGCCTTTGCCACCTCTCTCTTCACTCTACGCTGCGCTTCCTTGTACGCCTGTCTACCTTCCTCAGTCCTTTCTACATCCCACTTCTTTTTAGCCAACCTCTTCCTCTGGACGCATTCCTGTACTTCCTCATTCCACCACCAAGTCTCTTTACCGTCTTTCCTCTTTCCAGATGACACACCTAGCACCTTCCTACCTGTTTCCCTGATAATTTCTGCTGTAGTTTCCCAGTCATCTGGAAGCTCATCCTGACCATCCAGACCCTGTCTCAACTTCTGCCTAAATTCCTCACAAGTTTCTTCATTCTGTAGCTTCCACCACTTGATCTTCTTTTCTGTTTTCCCTCTCTTCTTCTTCCTGACCTCCAGAGTCATCTTACACACCACCATGCGGTGCTGTCTGGCTACACTCCCTCCTACCACCACTTTGCAGTCAATAACCTCTCTCAAATGACCTCGTCTACATAGGATGTAGTCCACCTGGGTACTCCTACCTCCACTTCTGTATGTCACTCTATGTTCCTCTCTCTTCTGGAAGTAAGTGTTGACTACAGCCATTTCCATCCTCTTCGCAAAGTCCACCACCATCTGTCCCTCCAGATTCCTTTCCTTCACACCAAACCTGCCCATCACCTCCTCATCACCTCTATTGCCCTCACCAACATGCCCATTAAAGTCTGCTCCAATAACAACTCTCTCTCCTCTGGGGAAACTCTGTATGACCTCATCCAACTCACTCCAGAATCTCTCCTTCACTTCTAACTCACAGCCAACCTGTGGCGCATACCCACTGACTACATTCACCATCACCCCTTCGATTTCTAACTTTAAGCTCATCATCCTGTCTGAGACTCTTTTCACCTCTAGAACCCTGTTTACAAACTCCCCCTTCAGAATCACTCCTACCCCGTTTCTCTTCCTATCAACACCATGATAGAACAGTTTGTATCCTCCTCCAATACTACGTGCCTTGCTGCCCTTCCACCTTGTCTCCTGCACACACAGTACATCTACCTTCCTTCTCTCCATCATGTCTGCCAGCTCTCTGCCTTTCCCTGTCATTGTGCCAACGTTAAGAGTCCCTATTCTCAAACCTATGTTCCTGCCTTTTCCCTTCTCTCTCTGGCCACGGGCCCTTCTGCCTCCCCTCTTTCTTCGACCAACAGTAGTCAAATTTCCACCGACACCCTGTAGGTTAACAGCATCGGTGGCGGTCGTTGTTAACCCGGGCCTCGACCGATCCGGTATGTCTAAAGTGTTGTGGATGATTCGCATGGTTATTTTGGCAATTTTTACGCCGGATGCCCTTCCTGACGCAACCCTCTCTATTTATCCGGGCTTGGGACCGGCACAGAGGCAACTGGCTTGCAACCCCTGTGGCTAGATTACCAACAATGCCACTAATAATAACAATAATAGTAATAATAGGAATAAATATTACTGGTTTTCGCTAAAACTACATGGATTTTTTTAGTCTGCTTTCTGACAGCAGGGCATTATCCGGTGTGTTTAGGGGCATTTGAGAAACCAAAGACCTGAGTTAACTTTATATTCAACAAACAACAATGGAAACAGGAAAAAACATTGTCTGGAGTTCAATGAAAGACGTAGTTTATATTTTCAATACAATACTAAATTGCCCAATATTGTCTCTTATCATTGGGAGTAGAAGTAGCTTTACAGCACTTACAGTTGATGGGAACAGGGAAAGATGGATTTTCAAATTTACCATTGAAAATTTAATGGTGAATTATAGGTGATAGTGATAATAAAGTTCTCTATGGGTGATTTAAAAAATAGATCACTTTTTACGTTTTCCTCATTGAGTTACATCTAAGCGGTAGACCTCTGCAGACTATGAGCACATGGGGAGAGACATGTTAGTCATTGTTTGTCTGTATTATACACCCTGACGTCTCAATCAGGTGTAACCTTAAGATTCAGTGTCACATAAAAGACATCTGTGCATGGTCCCATGTTGTTCAAGCTTCACAAAAATACATTACAGTCACAATTACGTGTGTATATATATATATATATATATATATATATATATATATATATATATATATATATATATATATATATATATATATATAT
The DNA here is from genome assembly GCF_053564925.1 of Oryzias latipes. NCBI lineage: Eukaryota > Metazoa > Chordata > Actinopteri > Beloniformes > Adrianichthyidae > Oryzias > Oryzias latipes. The sequence continues at coordinate 25,411,566 of NC_136242.1, read as the reverse complement.
ATATATATATATATATATATATATACCACACCAGACAAGACCCAAGGTGTAGGCTGTGCAAAGAGGCGCCTGAAACAATCCAGCACATAACTGCAGGGTGTAAGATGCTGGCAGGGAAAGCATACATGCAGCGCCACAATCAAGTGGCTGGAATAATATACAGGAACATGTGTGCAGAATATGAACTGGAAACCCCAAGGTCAAAATGGGAAACACCTCCGAAGGTGGTAGAGAATGAGAGGGCAAAGATCCTGTGGGACTTCCAGATCCAGACTGATAGGATGGTAATGGCGAACCAACCAGACATTGTAGTGGTGGATAAAGAACAGAGGAAAGCCGTTTTGGTGGATGTGGCAGTGCCAAGCGATGGGAACATCAGGAAGAAGGAACATGAGAAACTGGAGAAATACCAGGGACTCAGAGAAGAACTGGAGAAAGCCTGGAAAGTGAAGGTGACAGTGGTGCCTGTGGTAATTGGAGCACTCGGGGCAGTAACCCCCAAGCTGGAGGAGTGGCTACAACAGATACCTGGAAAGACCTCAGACCTCTCAGTCCAGAAAAGCGCAGTGCTAGGAACAGCTAAGATACTGCGTAGGACCCTCAAGCTCCCAGGCCTCTGGTAGAGGACCTGAGCTTGGAGGAGAAACCACCCGCGGAGGGTGAGAGGGGCGTTTTTTGTTTTGTTTATATATATATATATATATATATATATATATATATATATATATATATATATATATATATATATATATATATATATATATATATGTAATGTCCTCCATCTTGAGAAAAATGCCACATCAATACATAAAAAACACCAAAGACACCATGTTCCTCGAAGTGGGTCTGTAAAATTTTAACACATATGTCAAATAAATGTAGAGTTGCTTCTTACATTATCAATAAGGACTGTTGAAAAATTAGCTAATCAAGAATATCAATGTACAGGCAATTGTATTTTATGAGTCAATTTTTGAAAAATATCAAAATCTTCGTCTGTTTGGGTATCTTATCCTTGACACACACTGTTTTTATTCTCACCTTTCCTAAGTTCAATTCTTAATCAACCTCAGCCCAAGATCAATAGGCAGCAAAGGACAATGCAATCAAGCACTCATAACAGTTCAATTTAAGCATAATTCATTTATCCATCACCTTTAATAGGCATATCTAATTAGTGGTGTGATTTTGCTGCATTAATGAAAGCAACTCGTTCAAGGGCAGCAAAGCACCAACCAGAATCTCAAAATAAGGAATTCACCTGTCCTTCTCATCATTAACCCAGCAGCACAACTTTGACCTGTGACAAAACTAGCCTCATCGGCATGCCAGGCGTTCACTCACCCTCTAAGGATGGTCTCTGTCAACCATGTTAGGGCAATGAGGAAGTGCGTGTTAAACACTGCTATCTAAGCTTTGATGTACTATGAAGTGGGCACCCCCTTAATGGCCCTCAGCTCTGATGTGCTGAGAAAAGAATAAATGTTACAGCTGTCATTGGTGGAAATGAGGGGGAAATGAAAAAAAAAAGCATGATCATCCATCCTAAAGTAAGGAAACACCACAACCCTGCCAAGTAAGAAAAGAGTCACAGATCACCTTCAGGGCGTTAAAATGAAACAAAGTGAATGAATCACGGAACATTCAAAACATTTATTAGATTGTGCATTTTTTTGTAAGCTTTGGCAAATGTCAAGAGACCAATTATAAAATTCAGATCAGGCCAACAGAAATCTACGGAGTCATTAAGATGAGGAAGCATCAGGCTTAAAATCTTGTTACTTTTTGGCTTTCAGATGCTGCAGTTTATACAGTTTTCTGTTAATTTTATTAATATTTTTTAAATATAAAACAAAATTTAAATTCATTTGAATCGCGTTTTTCCTTCAGTAGTGTTACTCATTTTTAAGGGATGCCTGATCTGTATAAATGAAAGATTACCCACTCTAAACACATAGCTTAAGTATTTCTTTTATGAAACGATCCGTTTAAAGTCGATGAAGAGCATTTAGAGTAAGTCAAACTTGACAACGTGTCTGCAAATATTAAGCTGTTAAACATTTAAACTGCAGTAGGTACTTGATGTTAATTGTCCCCAACATGTACTTCTTTTGCACATCCTCCAGAAGTACATGCAAACACAGATTCTCTGCAGAAGAGGTCATTTCTAAATCCGACACCTCAATGCACTCTGGCATCAGTGTCCTTCATATGAGAGCTGACACCTGCTCCCCCTTTCTCTGCCAAAGAAGCCTAGTGATTGAGCTCATGTGTCTGGAAGAGCCGGGGGAATTTACACATCCATTCTCCAGCACAACACACAAGAGCTGTTGGAAATCATGCAAAAGACTGACTTGCATTGAGCTCTATAAGATCATTAGATCTCGGCACGCACGGGCTCATACATACAAAAAGTCACATTACACTTTCCAGTTGATTTATGCCTGCAGAAGCAAGCGCCAGCCAGAACATGCCACACTGCTGTGATGGCAGGGTGAACCTAATGGTGCTAAATGAATGTTGTAGAGGTCAAAGAGTGAGCATAATCAGTTTTGGAAATGATATTATTTTTTGCCACCTGGGGGTTTTGGCTGAAAATTGTCACCATTTTCTGCATTGGTGCTCAAAGTAATTCTCTACATAAAAGTTTTGATTGTAACCCTAGGCTATGCAATTATCTCAGCACATTCTTTGTTTGTACTGTTTATCTTATTTTTTTATCATTTCATATTGACAAGACGGAATGAGCTAAAATGCTAATAATAATGAGTTTATAAATTGTAGTACATAGCTTATAAAGTTTGTTGCAGAAAATAATGTGTTGTTTTTTTTTTACTAATTGAGGACCTGTGTTTTTTCTTCCTTGTGGAAAAGACAAAACATGCACAAGTATATCCCAAAATGAGTCAAAACACTTTTTTGAAATCACACTGTCAAACAATAATTTTAATTTTCACATTTGACTTCCCTGCTCACCTTATGCGCATGTTCACAAAACTGAATACCGAAAGAAACCTGGTGCATGTCTTTGTTGGATCAGATTAGATGGATCCTTGTGCAATGCCACACAGTATCTCCAGTGTTGCCTGACATGACTGTGATAAATATGTATTGGCTTAGCACCCAGTGAGACCTTGTAGGTTTAAACGCGCCTAAGAAACTGTCATGGATTAAGGGCCAGGGCGGTCAGAGTGTCTGTGTTCCACAACCTCCTTATAGAAAAAAAGAAAAAAAAAAGAGCAAGTGAAAGGATCTACCAAAGGAGATACTGTCCGAATGTGAGGTAAGCCACAAAAATCACAGAGACACAACAACACACTTGATCTCACACAACGCATATTTATGCCCAGGCACCTTATCCTACTCCTCCACCAAGCTTTGTCTATTTTTTTTCTTCTTCTGAGACAAATAAAAATAGATACAGTGCTTGCATGTGAAAAATGTGCAATGTGTTTTCAACAAGACAGTTCTTATCTCGGAAAATGCTGTATCAAACCTCCAAATCCCCAGAATATGGCATCAACCAGTATCTACACATCAATATCTTATGTCATATAAAGTGACAACAGGAAATAATCTCTCTCACTGGATAAAAAAGTTTGAACCTGATCCCCGTGTGTTTTACAGAACTGTAAGTGACATTTTCCTCTTGATGCCAAGAGTGGTGTCTTTGAAAAAAAAGAAAAACACTGGAGTCATTATCTGGCACATCATTGTGCCAGCTCGAATCAACTGATTTATTTTTCTTTTTCTATTTTTTGCAGTTGTTGTTGGCCACCTCTAGAGGGTTGGGTCGCCGCTGGGCATACATTTGACCTCTTGGCTGCATAGTCAGCCACTGGGCTCTCTATGAAGGAAAACAGCAGAGCGCACTGTTAATCGCTTCTCTCAGCTGAGTCTCAACTACAGCCCTGCATCCCCACCGGGCCTGTTACTACAGAGAGGAGCAGCGTGAAACCTCTACTACTACTATAGCCACACCCAACACAGCTTGACTTCAAATTCATTCAGGAACTGATGTTTACATTCTTAATCCACTGCAAATTTATTTCAAAATGTGAATTGTAATCCGATTAAGAGCTTTGTAAATGCATTTTGTTGAAATATGTTTAACGTTTTGCGTCATTAGAGGTTTAAATGTAGAAATATATTAGGTGACAGACACAAAAATCACAAATGATGGTTCATATAAATGTTTTTGTCTCTCTGGTGCGGTTTGATCTTGTTTTAATAAAAAGGGAGAACAGAAAAGGTTTGTTCTGATGACCCAAAGGGATTTTAAAAAGAAACAGAGCAAACATAAATTTGAGAGACCAAAGCTTGACAGCCGACCCCACTGGAAATAATGAAATAGTTGTTGCCCCTTTCATTGATCATTGTGCTTGTACTCTCACAGGGAGGTCAGAGCTGAGAGGCAGGTAGGCAGAACTGGCTGAGATTCTGCACTTTGGCTCAAAGACACATCAGGAAGACAGATGCTTGCCAACCTGAGGTTGCGAACTCTTGTCCTCCGTTTGAATAATTGTTTCCCTTTTCACAAAGCAACTTCCCTGCTCTAAATAAAAGTAATCACCTGGCAGGAAAAGTTGGGTCGAACAGAATCCAGTTTATATTGTACCTATCCTTCTAATACTTACACTTTTAATCTGTCACTGAAGAACATCAAAACAACAGAGTAACTAAATTAAGTCATTTACTCAATAAGTAGATGTTTCCCATACAATGAGTTTACCATGCAAGATACTAAGGTATGGAGCTTGACGAAAATTCCTCATTGTTATCTATGGTTATCCATGCAGCTTCTGAACTACAGCATCCCATGGTCTCAGACTTGGTTGCTAATCGTAAATTCACAGAAATCCATTTAGAGTAAAGCAAATATCACAAAGTCCCATGCTTGCCTTTCTATTTTCTCATTAGGCAGATAGATTGAAGATAGCTAGTGCTGGAAGTGTAGGCAAGTACAGATTAGTCTCCCTTCACAAACAACATATCCTTGACTTTTAATTAAAAATGCCATCACAATTAGACACGGTAGCATAAAGAACTGCCAAAATAAAAGGAGTTCAGGCATGCTTTAAAGAAAATCCGGCAGACTTCCAGGAGAATAAAGCTTTTCACTTTTCTCATTGTGAATGTGGGGATTTTATTATTTTTAAAACGGAAACTTAAATCGGCTTAGAGGTTTTCCGCAAAAGCACTGCAGCGGGAGCAAAAGGGAAGGCTGAAAGGGAGAAAATAGAACTCCAAGTCATCAAAGTGGTTGCAAAGGACGTCAAAGATTTAGGTCATGGGAGGAAAATAACTATTCTGTCAACACAATAAATGAGAACAATTAATCAACAGTTAATGTGAATCACACCATTTATCCATCTCAGCCATCTGCTTGAACTCAGTCGCATCACAAAAGTAATGAATCTGTGTAACTCTGACATTTGAAAAAGACAGCAGCCAGGAGCGTCCAACAAAGAGGCGTCTGCTGAACATGAGCAAGAGCAATATTCTTTTCTCAATCTGAGTCATGCGAGTCTTGATCCTTGAAATAGCACTAGTGTGCACTCCAAAAACAGAAACTAGGTCTATGGCCTAGTTGCATTGCCTTATAAAACTTTATCATGAATAGTAATGATTCAAAAAAACAAGCGCACACCGTCCACTGATTGCCCCAAATATGACGATAAAGGCAACACATCATAGCTGGTACTGTTTGGATATTCATGATGAAAGTTGCTTACTTTATTTCAAGTAATATTGGTACTAGTGCAATGGACTTAGCAGTTTTGTCTTTCTTTTAAATCCTTAAAAACCCTCTCTAACGATCACATTTTTCATTTGCCCTTTTATATTCTAAGTTATTTCAGTCTTTTTCTGTCTTACCTTCATCTGCATGTGAACAAATAGGAAGACAGTGTTACTCTGGTTTCTCCACTTCAAGCGGCAGAAAGGCGAATTATTTGTGGTGATTTAGTGTTCCGCATGGTAATTGGTTTTCTGGAGTGGTGACCATGTGTAGATGAAAAACAATCAGCAAAACTCCCAACAGATGCTGTAATTACCTGAAAAGACTTGCATACGATCATGAGTGCACACAAGAAGAGCGACCCGCTGTGATCCACCACTCACAGAATAGGAAGGGCAGATTCCACTTGACATCTCATCAGGCAGTCAAATGCACCTTCTAACTATACTCCGCAGCCAAAGCAGATGGAGCAGTTGGTGCAATGAATTATAGCAATTAGGCCACTATAGCCTAAATTTAAAGCCAATTCAATAAGAAAGTTAAAAAATTGTATTCTCAGTAGCCTTCTTCCAAAAAAAAGCAAAAACATGACAAGCACATTGTTTTGACACCATGATTCAACACTCACATTAAATAAAGAAGGTTGAATTGCAAGTTAGAATTTTAAAGGGTGTGGCAATTTCACACTATTTTCCTGAGATTGTTCTGGAGGAAGAAAAGATATTGATGGCTTCACCCTCATTTTACTTATCTATTTTTTTTTTTTTCCAGAGGGGATTTGCATGTTATGACTGAACAATGCTGTGTACCTCAAAATGCTGCAACTTTTCCATTGCATAAGATGACCAAGATAAGAGACACCTCTTCTGACCAGCTGATTCTTTTGGAAAATGAGAAACAAAGACCACCTCTTTTCTTTTCTCTACAGTCTAAATACTTTGTCTTTCCCAGAGGAGAATTTAAATTGGATATCTTCTCTGAGATAAATGCTTATCTGAAGACTGATTATACCACCAAAGCTATGTACTCTTTGACCTTATAAGATCCTAATGTACTGTCAGTGTTATTTTTTATGAAAGTCACAAGTAAAAGAAGAAAAAACTGTACATAGGTACAGTAAAGTACAGTACACAAATACAGTACACAAGGCAGATTTATTTCTTGACATACATCTTGTGACAATGACTTGCTAATAACCTATGTTGCTTTTAATTACTTTGCCGCTGCAATGTAATCATCATTTTAATGTCATGTGGTAGAACAATAATCACTAATCATAAAAATGGTTAAATCTGTACAGTGCACGCAGGTTGTCTGCAGGAATTTTCATAATTTTTTTACAGGCATTCTTAGAGCATTATAAAGGCACTTGCATATCATTTGCCCACCCTATTTGTGCAGCGTTGTGCATGGTCAATAAAGAGCCAGTGCATGCGCCTCACTACTGACCAAAGTGATGCGTAAATAGGCACCAGACTACTTCATAAGTGCGACTTACATTATACTTATAAATAGTTCACAATATTCTAACCGCACGCACGACAACCCTAAGTTCTGCTTTCATGAGGTGGTCGCACAAGCCTCAAGGCAACTGCAAGACTCACCTGAACTCCTCAAATGCAGCTACTCCTCTCTACATATTCTCTACAACTCTCTATATGGGCCCAGACAACCTGTACAGGTGCAAGTGACCAAGGCTTAAGGTGCTGCTAAACTACAAAACCTATAACTACATCGTTAAAAAAAATGGTTGCTTCTCATCCATAATTGAAACTTTTGAAATACTTAAAATGCTAGGATCACATGCAGTTTTCATATTTGTCAAATTGTCAGAAATCTTGATGCTGGAGCACCAAATTGAAGATGTGGATCCTCATAATTATGGCTAATCTATTTTGGTTTGTAATGTGATTAAACTAAGAAATAACGCAAATAATTATCAATATTTGAACTGAGACATTGCAGACGATGGGTAATTTATTTATTTATTTATTTCTCTTTTGGAACAAATTCTGTTTTAATTGATGAACAATTACTAAAAATTGCTAGTATCTGTCAGCAAAAGGCTAGCCCATCTGTGCTGAAGTTGGGGTGCAGACCTTACACTTTGTAAAATATTTACTGAAGGCCTTCTTTTTAACTTTTGAGGGGCTTAAAAAGCTTCAATTGATTTTTGTCATGTTTGCCCTCTACAGCAAAGTAACAATCACATTCTTGTTAGTCTCAGCTAAACCCAGAGTTAGGGGAATAACAAGTGTAATTGTGGTAACTTTCCCCAAAAGTGAAGAATAAAACAATATCATTCCCTACTGAATCTCAGTCTGTTTGCATTTCCATGATGTGGTTGCACGGATGCAAATTTTGCCTTAGACACAGCAACATAATAGGCAGCAGTCTGTGTTACCTCTGATGGTCCAGCTAGGAACAATAAATCTCCTGTTTACATGGCACTCCCAGGTAAATTTGACTGTTTGGTTTTTACAGAGCAGCAGCAAATACAGTCCCAAAGAAGTTATGTCTAAAGAGTTGATGAAAGCTTTGGAACTGTGTTTATTCAGTTATATATTCATTAGGGAATCTGTAGTACTGCTGAGATTATGTACAACAGAGCAAAATAAACTGCAATTTTTTCATAATTAGACTAACTAGTACAGTCACCTATGTGAAGGGTGAGTTTTTACAAAGCTTTTACAATAAACCTGTACTTTATAGACTTTCATCTTTCTTTACAAGTTCATAACTCATTTTTACAATCTGTGTTTCTATGTTCTTTTGGATCATAGACTTTTTTACTGGTATACCAGTGACTGTAAAACAGTAGCTAAGATCACATGACCCATTGTTTTGCCATCATGTGCCAAAGTACTAAAGATGTTTTTGTTTCTTTCATTTGGCAAGTTAATGGGACAATCCAGCTTGTTCAGACATATCCAGTCAGGCCATCAAGATTTAAGATCTGATATCAAACAAACTGTCGGAGAACATACATTTACTTTCAGGACATCTGTCTTAACTGTAGCTACAAAGGTAAAAAAGAAAATTAAAATGTTAGGTTTATGATTCAGGAATGAGATGTATCTATGTCAATCTTCTTTCCAAATCGGATGTCTGTCACTTAAAGAATGCCATTGACATGGAATGAATTTACATAATGTCAACGTCTCCTGAGTCAATACTTATAATGCAGATTATGGAACATGCTCCATTAAGTTGCCCACACACTGCTGAAGACTGTGATCTGCTGCAGCTCATCCTAATCTGTCTTTAGGGATAAATCACTTCGGATAGCAATGTCGATGAATGAAAGCTCAATTAGCTGAGGGGTCTTGAAGACAAACAAAAGGTCTTACATCACAGGTAAATGTTCATGCTTCATTCCTTCCCTTGAACCAATTTGACGTTTCTAAGTCCGGTCTCACCTCCGCCTTCTCTCAAAACCATGAATATAGATATTTGATGCCATATCAGAATCTGAATCTGAATCAGAATCCCTTTTATTGTTACTGTACGTGGTGACACAATGAAATTACAGCAGCCTTGGAGTGGTGAATAAAATAAAATAAAAATAGAATAAAGTAAAAAATGAAAATACTGTAACTCACATTTCCAAACAAAAATTTACAATATGTACAGAAACAATTGAATATTAAATACGTATGAAAAAATAGAATGGAATGAGTTGAGTTGCCATGAGCGCAGCATAGTAGATATAGTGTGTTATTGCACAGAAACCCAGTTATTGCACATGTGTAGTCAGTAAATTAGCATTTGTAAAAAGTTAGAGTGGGGTGTAGTTGGTGGAAGTGTGTGTATTCCGTATGGTGATTGCCTGTGGAAAAAAGCTGTTCTTTAATCAGTTCATCCTGGTTCTGATGGACCTGTACCTCCTTCCAGAGGGCAGCAGATCAAACAGAGGGAAAGCAGGATGGGTGGAGTCAGTGGTGATGTTGGTCACCCTGCTGAGGCAGCATGACTGGTAGATATCCTTCAGTGAGGGGGGAGGGCAGCCGATGATCCTCTGTGCCATCTTTACCACTCTCTGGAGGTTCTGCCGTTCTGCTTCAGTGCAGTGGGAGAACCACACTGTGATGCAGTAGGACAGGATGCTCTCGATGGTTGAGCGGTAGAAGGTTACCGGCAACTCCTGGCTCACCTTGTTCTTCCTGAGCCATCTCTGGAAGTACAGACTCTGCTGTGCCTTCATGGTGACAGCCATGGTGTTGATGGACCATGTGAGGTCAGCCGAGATGGTGGTGCCCAGGAGGGTGAAGCTGTGGACCGTCTCCACACAGTTCTCGTTGATGTAGAGTGGAGGTGGATCTGCTCTGTTCTTCCTGAAGTCCAGGATGATCTCCTTGGTCTTGGTGGTGTTCAGGATGAGGTTAACACCACCTGGACAGTTTCAGGACTTCATCTCTGTAGGCCGTCTCATCACCCCAAGAGATCAGCCCCACCACAGTAGTGTCGTCTGCAAACTTCACTATGGTGTTGCTGGTGTGGGCTGGTCTGCAGTCTGCTGTGTAGTGCGCGTACAGCAGAGGACTCAGCAAACATCCCTGTGGGGAGCCTGTACACAGCCTGTAAACATCAGAAAATGTTTACTTTTTGGCAGTGCAAATTAAGTTTAACGTCCCACTCTAATCATCTTTTGATCTATTGTAAAACTGTTTGCGCTGGTCTTTTAATTATGGTTATGTCGTTTTTACCCGAAATAAAAAAAACTATACCATTTACGGGGACATAGTTTCTGCATGGCAGCAGTAGTTTCTTACCTGAGTTGTGGGCGGGACTGTAGGCGGGAGGTAAGCCTGCACTTATTTCCTATCATCCCTTGGTTTATACTCTCTCACATAAGCTTACAGGCCATCACAACCTCAACCTAACATTACAGGTGCAACAAAAAGGGCGAGTAATATTGGAGCAGGCCAGCCGTACAGTCTTGAGCCAGATGCCCACTCAGACGTGGAAAACAATGACGTTAATGATCTACTTCTCCTGTCTCACCACGATTGCAATGAAGACATATTCAAGAACTCAATTTGAATCTTAATTTTTTGCATATATATCCTCCATCATGAGAAAAATATGACGAGAACATGTTAAAAACACAATTTTCATTGGAGTGGATCTTTAAAGAGGATGCATACAGTATTGTATTAAACTGACCAAAAGTTGTCAAGACTGCGTTCAGAGTGTTTAATTATTACGTTTTGGAGTTCTTATGCCAAATTTATGTAGTGGTCTGCTGTTACAGCATCAAAGTGCTCTGAAAGATGTGTTGCTGCTACTGAGAGAACAGACCAAGAAAATCCTTGTCAAGGTCATATGAATTGTGGGATACTTACCCTGATTAACTGAAAGAAGACATGATTTTTACCAAGTTCTCTTCTTATTACAACAAATGCAGAAACTTCAAATCCATTTTTAATTCAGGAGTTCTGGTGAAATGTAAACAAATATCAGTTAGACTTTCAAATGTTGTTTCTGTTGCTCATCTATTAATCAGAAACACAGCATGGCAGCAGGTCTTTTTGAAGAAAAAAAAATGTCTCCTCTTTTTTATTTTTTTTTTATTTCTTTAGCAACATCTGCAAGCAACCCCAAGTAAAAGTGGTGATTACAGTTTCATTAAAGAGGGAACCCCCAACAGCTTGTGAAGGTGCTTTACATCATCTTCCTTTTTCACTGTATGCTGACAGCCCAACTGTCAGAAATAGAGTCTTCTCCTTTGGAGGCTAATCTTTGGAGGCTGCTTCAATTATTCACTGTTTCCTTTGAGAGTAAGTGCTGTCTCCCTGCTGACAACATCTCTTTTTTACTTCCTTTGGAATTCTCAATCATGCTTCACCCCGCTTGAGAAGGACAGGTACACAGTGGTGGGATTTTCAAAGTTCACGTGAAAATGACAAAATTAGGATGAAAAAAACAATTATCAATAGTTTAAACAAGACAGTTTGAATATGACTCATCTTTGTGGTTCTTTTCCTTCAGTCCTTAAGCATTGAAACTACATTATCCAAATAGATCAACTTTGTAGTGCCTTTTTTAGTTAACTTTTTCAGAAGTCAGTGGTAAGTAATTTCCTGATGGAAAATTATAAAAAACATTCCTAAGTTTTAGGTGTCTAGTTTGTCGATATGTATTTGTGTTTTTTATTGAGATTCTTCATCTTCAATAACCAGCTTGCTTTTAGTCAGTTTGCCTCAGACACTGCTTGAAGTCCCCCTGCGATGAAAATCATGTTTTTTAAGTTTTTGACATGTATGTATGGCATCTTTCTTAAGAAAGAAGACAAACGTAATATAAAATCATTTCATTTTGATGTTTCTGATTATTTCTCTTTTTAAATCGCTGTCAATCAAACTTTCGCAGAGATGCTGTTTTTAAATCAATGAGCTATTGTGATGTCAGAACAACCAAAGAGCGCATCTGCAAGCTCCCTAATCTGCCCAGATATTGGTTAAAAACTCCAATATCGTAATTATAACACCAGTTTTCTTTTTTATATTGTCATAGGGGGACTTTTTTTTCTCTTTTTCATCTTTCCACCTGTACTGGACCAGTATCAATTGGTTGGCATTCCTTCAAAGGATGCCAACGCCAACAAAGGACTTACAAGAAATATGTAAAATATTATATAAGATTGTTACGACCCCTGGTAGTGTCTGCTTCTTTTGGGTGTGTGTATGTGTTTATGTTCTAGCTCCTGCAGAAGTCCAGCTCCTACACAGTTGCTGACTCCTCCTCCTCTGCAGTGCTGATTGAGGCTGCTACCAATCGCAGCCTCAATCAGCTACCAATCGCCTGTTTGGAGGGAAGCTTTAATAGCTCCCAGGATCCTCTGCTCCAGTGGCGCCTGCATTCCTGAGTGGGAATCGGTTTCTTCAGCCTGCCCCTGCTGTCTGCCTGGCCTTTGCCTTTGGTTTTCCCCTTTAATTCGATTCTGGTTTGGTCCTTTAGTTACATGTACTCTTGTGGTCTTTTGTTTGCATTTTGAGTAATTTGGAGTCTTTTATTTCTGTCTTGGTTGTCTTGCTATAAAGCCTGAGAATTTAAGTTTTACCGTTATTTATTCCCCTCTTTGCTGTCTTGCTGATTATTTTCCTTTAGTTCCCTTTGATTTTTATGTGACACAGAATAAACGGCTGTGTGGCCAACCTCAACCCTGCCCGGTTATCTTAATTTTCTTTATGTTGCACATTTCTCCCTCCTCTCTGAAGAGGGACGTAGCAAAGATGCAGTTCGTGGAAGAACTAAAATTACGTTTTTAAAAATGTTGTCCTTGTGTATAAAGAATTTATAACCTGAAAAGTCAAACTTATTGCAACCAAATAGCATGCATTTCTTTAAATGCACAATAGGTCCATCCATCCATCTTCCCTCTCTACAGAATTTTTCTTCAATTCTGCAGCGTGGGACCCCAAGGCACTCCCTGGGCAGCTGCTTAACAATGTCCCTCCAGCGCTTCCTGGGTCTTCCCCGGGGTCTCCTACTGGTGAGACATGCCCGGAATTCCTCGCCAGGGAGGCGTTCAGAAGGCATTCAAAGCAGATGCCTGAACCACCTCAGCTAACTCCTCTCAATGTGGAGGAGCAATGGCTCTACTAGGGTGCCGAGCTCCTCACTCTAAGGGATCGCCCTATCATCCTGCAGAGAAAACTAATTTTAGCTACTTGTACCTGGGATGTCATCCTTTTGGTAATAACTAAGACTCTTGATCATAGGTCAGGGTAAGAACATAGAATGACTAGTAAAGGGAAAGCTTTTCCTTTTGTCTCAGCTCCTTTTAAAAAGAACCAATACAGGCTTATCAGCCTGTCAATCTTTCATTCCATCTTTCCCTCACTCGTGAACAAAATCCTGAGATACTTAAACTCCGCCACTTGGGGCACAAGGTCTCTATCTACCCAGAGAGGACAAAACTTCGTTTTTTCTGGTTCACATGAAGTTCCTGCTTCAGTTAAGCAAACAGAGCAACATATTACCAAAAGCAAAGATGAAAATTATAGTGCCGAAACCAGACCTCCTCCGATCCCTGGCTATGCCAAACAGTTCTGTCAGTAAATGTTTTAAACTGACCAAGTGGCAAACGCCATCCCTGTAGGAGTCCAACATTGACAGAAAGCCAGTTCAAATTACTGTGCACATTTTATATCAAGTTCCTGCGTGGCTGGATGGCTCAACTGCCTGCAAATAGGACTGGAGCATGGGAAACCAGGGTTCATTTCCCAGGGGGAGCGATGAGCTTCATTCAGGGTGGGTCAGTGGGCAAAACCCTTCACGCTACTGCCTAATTATGTATCCACAAAGGGGACCAAGTTTGTTCCCCCTGTGCTGGTACCAAGCCCAAATAAAATTCAGGGTTGTTCCAGGAAGGGCAGCAAGTGCGAAAATCTCTACCAAACCACCTGTGCGAATCAGTGAAAGTTTATTTGCTGTGGTGACTCCTGAAGGGGTATGCCGAAAGGTGAACAACAACATTATAAGGGGGAGGGGGCTTAGTAACAAATCTTCAAATAGAAACTGAAGCATTCACAAGTATCTTCAGGGCTTTGTATTTTAATGCAAGTCAAAAAGGCCCAGATGGGCTCCATCCTTTTCCAAGCCAAAGAAAAAAAAGGTTTCACAAGAATATGATATGTTTTTTTGTGAATGATTTAATAAAGGATTAACCAGAATGTTTTTTCACCAACCAATAATAGAAAATTATAATAGTAAAGAATCACAGTTACAATTGATTATTTTTCAAGTATCAGACTCCTTTTTGAGTTAAAACAAACTCCTCCCTTACTCTGCATAGTTATGTACAAACCTCCTCAGCACAGCCAAAGTTTTATTGATGATTTCACTGAAATGCTCTCAGTTGTGTGCACAGACTTTGATGGTCTAGTCATTACAGGTGATTTTAATGTTCATGTTGATAATGTCAATGACAGAAATGCAAAAGAGCTCAACGCTGTCCTTGAAACCTTTGGTCTAATTCAGCATGTGAGTTGCCCCACCCACAGCAGAGGGCACACTCTGGACCTGCAAGGGGGGTTATTATTTACAATGTCAGTGTGGTTGATGTCGCCCTCTCTGATCATTTCTGTGTATTCTTTGACCTGTCTGTTGCTCCCAAACCACCGCCTGGCCCTGCAGTTGTCCAAAGGAGACAAATAAATGAGAGCACTAGGGCACAGTTTGTAGAAATGATAAACCCTGAAAACGTCTCTGGTGCCAATGTTAATGAAATGCTGAATTCTGTTACTTCTAGCATCTTGAATGTTCTGGATGCCATTGCCCCTATGAAAGTTCAATTGAGAAAACATAGACAGAAAGCTCCCTGGAGGAATGATGATCTAGTCAGGGCACAGAAACAACAGTGCCGCAGAGCCGAGCGAAAGTGGCGCAAGTCAAAACTCGAGGTTCATTATGGAATATATAAGGCGGAGTTGTACGCTTATAACCAGATCTTATGCAGAACAAGGGAAAGGTACTTCTCTGAAATAATTGGAAGTTGCAGCAGCAACTCTCGTATCCTGTTCACAACAGTTAACAGATTAACTAACCCTCCAACCCAGCTACCAATAGAATTGGTTTGTACACCTAAATGTAATGAGTTTGCTGTATTTTTCAATGACAAGGTTCAGGGCATTAAAAAAGCCATCAACTCCACAACACATATAACTATCGAACGGCCATCTACTCACTCTAAGCTGACTCACTTTATACCTGTCACTGACCAAACTGTCCAAGAGACCATCACCCGTCTGAGCTCGTCTACATGCTGCCTTGATGTGTTACCCACTAGATTTCTAAAGTCTGTCTTGAACAGCGTGTTGCCATCAATTACTCAAATAGTTAACATGTCTCTTCAATCTGGAATATTTCCAGAGGCCTTAAAAACTGCAGTCATTAAACCCCTCCTGAAAAAGAGCGGTCTTGATCCCACTGTACTGAATAATTACAGACCTATCTCTAATCTGCCATTTTTAGGAAAAGTCCTTGAAAAAGGTGTCTACCAACAGCTCACTGACTTTCTCTTATTAAACAATTCGTTTGATGTTTTCCAGTCAGGTTTTAGACCCCATCATAGCACAGAAACTGCTCTTATCAAGGTAACCAATGACATCCGCCTGAACACTGATGATGGAAAAGTCTCTGTCTTAATCCTGCTAGACCTGAGCGCTGCCTTTGATACTGTTGATCATGGGATCCTTTTGCACAGACTCCAAGACTGGGTTGGCATCTCTGGATCTGCCCTAAGTTGGCTCAAGTCTTATCTAGAAGACAGGAAATATTTTGTTGAAATTGGGAGTTGTGTCTCAGACTACATGGGCTTGAATTGTGGTGTGCCCCAGGGATCGATCCTGGGACCCCTTCTGTTCAACCTCTACATGCTGCCACTAGGGCAGTTAATACGCAGTAATAACATATCTTATCACAACTATGCAGATGATACTCAGATCTATGTGTCACTGACAACAGGTGAATATGGGCCGGTGGATTCTCTCAACCACTGCCTCCAACAGATCAGCGCGTGGATGCAGAACAACTTTCTCCAGCTAAACTCAGACAAGACCGAAGTTATTGTTTTTGACCCACAGAAACAAAGAGAAATTGTCAGCAGCTACCTTCATTCTCTGTCTCTTAAACCCTCAAATCAAGTCAGAAATCTAGGGGTAATCATGGACTCTGACCTGAACTTTAACAGCCATATCAAGTCAGTAACATCAGCGGCATTTTACCACCTGAAAAACATTGCCAAAATCAAAAACATAATCTCAAAGCGAGACCTGGAGATACTTATCCATGCATTTGTCTCCAGTAGGTTAGACTACTGTAACGGCCTGCTCACCGGCCTGTCCAAACGAGCTGTAAAACAGCTTCAGTACATCCAGAATGCTGCTGCTCGAGTCCTGACCAAAACCAGGAAGTATGATCACATTAGTCCTGTGCTCAGGTCTTTGCACTGGCTCCCTGTACCTCAAAGAATAGACTTCAAAGCAGCTCTGCTTGTGTACAAGTCTCTCCATGGCCACGCACCAAAGTACATCTCTGACATGTTAGTGCCATATGAACCATCTCGTACTCTGAGGACCTCAGGGACCGGCCTCCTGTTGATTCCCAGAGTCAGAGCTAAACAAGGGGAATCAGCGTTTCAATATTCTGCAGCTAAAATCTGGAACAGCCTCCCTGAAGGCGTAAGACAGGCCTCTTCTGTGTTCATGTTCAAATCTAGACTTAAAACATTTCTGTTTAGCCGTGTATATGACTGAAAGGTCCTATCTGTACCTTTCTTTCCTTCCTTTCTTTTTAAATCTTTTTTTTTTTTTTCCTTTTCTTTTAAAGTAAATTTTATGTTGATTATTTCTATGATGTATTGTGATTTTAATGCATTTTTCTGTTTTGTGAAGCACCTTGAATTACTTTGTGTACGAATTGTGCTATACAAATAAACTTGCCTTGCCTTGCCTTGCCTTTTCTGTGAATTAGGTCTTTTAAAGCTGAAAGACCTACTCCAATTAAAATTCTATTTTTGGTATTTTTAACACATGTTTGTTTTGCATAAATAAATAAATAAAAATAAGCTTAAACTTAGGTTTCAGAGAATTTCTTTAGTCAGACCGTGGTCAACCAGGAGCAGACAACAAAATGCTGTTTGAAAAAGCTTTACGCCTGGATTGCTCCGATATTCTTCGCAAATTTTGTTGCATCTGTAATGTTGGGGTTGTAAGGGGCTGTAAGATACCAGGAGAGTATGTAAACAGATGGATGATGGGAAATGGTGGCAGCCTCACTCTGCACACACAGCTCCACCCACAGCTTAGAGGTGAATTTCCAAAGAAATATAGCCACCCTGCAGAAAAGTTTTTCTAGAAAACAACTGTTGTTTTATTGGGGGGGGGGGGGGGGGGGGGGGGGGGGGGGGGCTAAAAATTGCATAATCACAATTAAAAGTCCACTGGGGATGATTTCAAGATAGATCAAAAGATGATTGGAGTGGGATTTTAACAATTCAATTAGTTGTACTGAACAATGTACTATCACTATAAAATAAATGACACTGTATTTTATTATTACATTTTCATAATTCAAATGCAAAGTCAAATACTAAGGTTAAACGTAAGATTATTTAGTTTAAAAAGCACTTATTCTTTGATCGAAAGAGGGTTTAGAGAAGAAAGCTTGATGGTAACAAAATTAAAAATTGTTGACTGATCATAGTTCGAACTTAAGGTAACACATCCTCTGCACTGAGCAACTTCTTTTTTTCTTTAAGTTCCTCACACTGACTTCTAGTCTTACTCCAAATGGCAGTTCCTTTCTCCTGGATTCTGCATTCGTGGAACAGCAGCGAATGAACGGCAGGAGGCAGAAGATGAGTTTGGGAACAGGAGCACACCCTCTCTCCATGCTCAGTCAGCATGGTACCTCCTTAACCTCGCATCTCAACATCTCTCTGGGGCTTTTCCACTTTTTGCTTTTGATCTATCCCTCTTTCCTAAGCCATATTCCTTCTTTCATTTGACATTTATCACAAGCATCAACATAAATACTCGATACAGAAATGTTCTTTTAAGATAAAAAATGAAACTAAAAATGCAAAGGAAGTGGAACTTTAAATTTAGTTTCTTGGCTCTCTCCAGTACATAAATAATTGATCACAGGGAGGTTCCTTGGGAATCGTGCTCATGGAAATGTTGATTTCACACCAATTTCCTCTCATATATAGCCCGATCTCTGTGTTTGCCCTGCATAAAATTAACACAGTGGACAGTATCTCCAAAGCTCGGAGCTAAAATGCAAAAATGATAAACATGGCACTAAGTATGTTTCACTTTCAAAACATGAAGGTTGAAGCTGATGGGTTTTTTTTAGGAACAGGGCACAGAGAACAACCCTGGACAGAATGGTGACCCTGCCCATATAAAGTAATATTAAGGCAAAATGTTGCAGGGGAGCAAGTAAACGAACACTTTCAAAAAAATAAAAATAAAAGATGATTTACAACAGTATTTTTTTAATTATCTACAAAAGCTGCAGATTTAGAGCTGAGGGGGAATTATTTTAACTAAAAATACACTGTAGCTACATCATTTTAAGATCAGTATTACAGCAGTGATCTCGAAAATAGGACAATAATTCACCCTTTGAATCAATGTGCTCTGGGAGTTAGAGTAAATGTGTTTCTTGAAGAAAAAGGACTTACATTTTGTGTTTTTTTCCAAATAAAAAAAAATCCATAAGCTGATTACTACACTGTAAAAGTGAAAATTTAGTTCATTAAATTATTGAGTACAGCCCAGGACAGAAATAAATAAACAAAAAAACATTTTCTTTCCAAATAAGATGCATGCTGCACGTTTCTCTGCTAACAAGTAAAACTGTTTGCTTAGAATGTCGCTCAGGTACTTGCTCATCAATGGCAACAGAGGATGCCGCGGCGCATTTTGTTTCTGTCAAAGTGATTAATGGCTTTCAATAATATTAGAGCACTTATGGATATGCATAGGTGCATCTCAACAGCAACCAATCAATAAATGTGTGATCTTTCAACCACCAACTGAGCCAAGAGGTTTACAAGCCACATGACCATTTTTGAATCACAAAAGATATTTAATCAGAGGAATAAGAATGTAGCCCTAATTTTCCCCTTATCTAGACAAATAGAAATTACATTAATTATAGACTAACATTTCTTGAGTGATGCTTTATAGATGATGCATCACAAATGCAGCCTGTTGTTTCTATCATGATACCAGCTCTTTTCTGCACAGTTGTGGGAAGGCTGTAGTTAATTCTGGATGTCCAGCTCGCAGGTTGCCAGATCATTATGGGTATAGTGAAGACAATCAAGCATACTGTAGCAGATGACAGTCACTCCTACAGAGAATTCACCAAGCAACCAGATTCTATGCTATCAGACTAAGGCAAAGTTAAAAGATGCTCCTTAGCTTAAAGAAATAGGCACAAAATTCCCAACAGTAGGAAAGTATTGGGACTTTGTGGAAAAGGATTCAACTTAGTGTTTTCATAGAACGCATTTGGAAAGACACCAAGAATCACTTACAACACTTCAGTTTTATTGAGGAAGCTTTTCAAAAATGAACTATCCTCGGAACCAGGACCAGAACTTCTTCTGAAGCATTTTTGTGCCACATTTTCAGAGTGGTTTCAGAGAGGTTTCGTGATAGGAATGAGCATCAATGCTACTTACTTAATCAATAAGTAATGGCCTTTGTTTTCTGTAATGTTTTTGGACATCATATTCTTTCTATTGGTCACATTAAGTAGCTGTAAGCAGGCGGTTGTAGAACTTAAGTTTGTGAAGTTTACAAATTGTAAACTGGTAAAAATAACTCACAGAAATAACTATGACTGACAAATGTATGAAGTACACAAATAAATAAATATATACTTATAACACTCACACGGACCATATGCTAAAACAAAATCAAGTTTAGCGGGTTAAAAATGATAATGGATGAATACAATAAGGCATGCTTTACTATACTGTACTATACTATACTATACTATACTATACTATACTATACTATACTATACTATACTATACTATACTACACTACTCTACACTACACTACACTACAGTACACTACACTACACTACACTACACTGACACTACACTAAGACCATATTTTGTCATGGAACGAATGATTTGTATTTTCATATTTTTAATAATGAGATTGGATGCGGACTGCATGCCTCCTCACTTGCAATCTGTCCTCACCAGGTCGCGCTTTTAGCTAGGTTTTTGGAAACACTGAAAGGGAGGAAGAAATGGTTTTTTGAAACCACAAACCATAACTTTTTTTTTTAATAAAACATAATTTTTCTGATAAAGAAGTCAACAAGTAGTTTTTGCTAATGAGAGTTGGAACCCTCCTTTCTCCCACAAGGGCTATTGTGGTGACAACACTTGGTACTGCCACATTCTCCAACACGGCTTTCCTCTGTTCTTTATCCACTACTACAACATCTAGTTAGTTTCCAATCACTGGAAGTCTGGAAGTGCCACAGAAACGTTGCTCTCTTATTTTCCGCCACTTTTGGAGGTGTTTTTCCAATTTACCTTGGAGTTTCAAATCCAGATTATGCACACTTTTTGCTATATACTATCCGAGCCCCTTGGTAGTGGCGCTCCATGCTTTCCCTGCCAGAGCATTACACTCTGCAGTCTTGTGCTGGATTGTTTTAGGCACCTCTTTGCACAGCCCACATCTTGGTTCTACAGAGGAAGAGAACTCTTTATATATCTCATGTTATGATACCAACAGCATTTTTTTATGAGATAAACAATAAAATGGAAAACTGAATGGTAAAATGTGTCACATGGTCTCCAAATTCCTAAAAAATGATAACTATCACAGAAACGGGAAAATATGTGCTGAGGTAGATTTTAGGTGGGTTTTTAAAGGTGTAAAGTTTGACATTTATCTCTGCAAGCTCAGAAATATTTTTGAGGATCAGTGAGTCTGTTTCTGGTCTCAGGGTTTTGTTACTTTGAATTACTACTTTGGCTTCTGCATTTGAATTTGTGGGTTACTGTCAAGACAGAACACAGGGCTAGACTCAGATGCAGAGTTTTAAGAGGTTTTAATCTCTGAAAAAGCTTTAACTAAGGCTCATGATTATAACCAAACAAACTGCCACAGGACAAAGGGAGACTCAGACTATTGAAGACATGAGGAAGGGAAACACAGTTGGAAAGATTAAACAGATTACACAGTCACACCTGTAGGGGAACAGACAAAGGCAGGAATAAACGAGGTCTGAAAACTAGTGTTTCAAAATAAAACAGGAAGTGCAACACGAGACAACACAGGTGAAAGACATAGACCAAAGGTGCACAACTCAGGACAAAAGATAAGAATGATGAGCCATGACAGTTACAGACACTTTGCATAGTTTTTATTATTCTGGAGTCTATTAAGCCCATTAGTAACACATGAACTAAGTTTAATCTGCTATCTATTTTGTAACCTCTTTAGCGAGAACAGATTTCACACAGTTTTCATTTCTGATAATTATATTGATTTTTTTATGACTTTGGTCTCAGTTTTCTATCATTTTAATCTTTGGATTTCCTTCTTTCAGTCTGATAATTTAATTAGTTAGATTTTCAAATGCCTGCGTCAAGTTTTACCTTTTGATAACTAATTGTGACACTGATATTCACCCTTGTAACAGTACATTTATTATTTTACTAATGTATTTATATACAGCAAAGGTTAAAAGCATAGAACAACATTTTTTGTGGAAATTGATTATTTATCCATCAATCAATTTAAACTGATTGATGGATACATTGATCATGATATGGTGCCTCTGTGAGACTCCTACCCCTTTCCTCTCCGCTTGGCTCCTGATTCATCCCAGCTGCGACCACTTACCTTATCGCCTCACCTGCCTTCTTAAGGAGCTCCAGGATCATCATTTTTCGCCAGTCCGTTGCCCCTGATGGTGCATAGTTGGTCATCACGTCTCGTTCATGTTACCTTGTTATGTCAAGCCTGCGCCTAACTTCTGTCTCTACTTACCTTCAGGAATCCATAGCCACAAGTGGTCGCCAGAATCAGCCTCAGTCCGGAACCTTCTCTGTCTTCTCCTGCTGGTTACACCTTGAGCCTCTGCCATCTCCTCTCATCTCTAGGACCCCCACCGACGACGACGACTCCTGCCGAAGGCCTGCGGAAGAATCCACCAGTGACGCCACCGAAGTCTGTTCTTCGCATGTTTGGGAATCCAGGATCCTGCTCTCGATCTCTCAACTATCTGATTATTAAACATCTTGCCAGCCAAGCTCATCCACCTCTGTGTTTCTTCCGGGTTCCACAGCGCCTGGGTCGAAAATTGTTCTGTAGCCATGACAGATCAATTGTTTTTTATTCTCTCTTCTATATTTCCTTTGAAAGTATATGTCCAAAATAAATTGTTATCAGCAGCAGCATTGTGTAAACTGTTCGTAACCTTTTAAACACTTATAAGAAAAAAATAGTTTGGTTTTATCTTTCATGATTAAGGTTGGAGTTAGCCAAAGATGATGTAAAATAGAAACAGGAGCAAAGCTACACTGAGACCGCTTTGCCATTCTTTAACTCCTCCTTCATAAAATCTTTTTTGTATTAAAATAATATCTTTGTGCATCAAACTCTGAACCCTGCAAGACTTCGTTGTTCTTAATCATTCTATGGTAATAAATGACGTCTCAATTCTCCAGAGTAGCTCATGCTGATCTGCACCAAAGAGGCTCGTGCCTAACCAGAGGCATTGCTGTCTCATCAAGTAGCACAGTTGCGCTTCAATACCAGCTTCATACGTACGAGGGCTTAATAGAGAGTGATTCATTGATATTCTTGTTAAACTGCCCGGGGATTTTGTGGAAAAGACACCAGTGAAGGAGACAGATGACACAAACAAAATGATAAAAAAAAGAGGTGGGGAACTGAAAAATAGTTAAACCAGATATGTAGAGGCATGCTGGGATTTTGTGGATGATAAAATGTTCGCTTTTAGAAAGGCTACTCAAATAGACCTGGTTCAGTCCATGTGCATTCAACCAATGCAGCAGCCTTTATACTCACACTGGTCTCTTTCACTCTTCCTCTCTTATTCTGTGGCTCAAATGTTGTGAACAGAAGCAGGGGAGAAATAAGCAGCTGGGCTGGTCGCAACAGAGATTTGAAATACTTTTGATGAAATCAAATCAGGCCAGTCAAAGGTGAATCCTGCCAGTCTCCATGTGGAGCAGTGAACAGTACAAATACAGATGACCACGATACCTTACAGCACCAGATGTCCGTCCTGCGGCACAAAGCTCATCTCCCATGATTTTAATATGATTTTTTTATTATAAATTATAACTTTAGGGTATTTGTTCTTTTTTTTCTTTTTTTTATCAGTAAAGCATATTGCCTCGCTTTAAGGATGAGGTGTGCTATTTAAATATTTTTGTCTGCTTTATATATTACAGACATTTGGCCCTCACTTAAAATTATTTTAAAGTTTGTAATATTTATCTGAGAAATTACAATTTATTAAAGATATGAACTTCTTTTTTCAAAATATTTTTTTTAGAAGAAGCTGTATTATGGCAAAAATGTTCCTCTTCAGTTGCTGTTTGAACTGAAGGCTAACTGCAACATCAGTCTTTGTGACTGTTGTGTGAGCAAACAACTGTAAACAAGCAATTACATCACTGTAAACGCTGACTCCAACATGTCAGGTTTTTTCAAACCTTTTTCCTATTCCGGCAACATTTCCTAAACGTTTAATTTTGTCTCCATTTTAGAAAAGTTATTAGCGTTTTCTGTGAATAGTTTTGTTGTGGTGGTGGTTTTGTCAGTGATATAATGAACAGTGTCAATTGGCCTTCATTCAGATCAAATCTTGTTTAAATAGAGCTGCTGCTTTATTCATATCATTGTGAATCAGGAGCAGACAAAAAAATAAGATTTGAAAAAGAGCTTATTTGTGATTTAAAAAATACGCTGGGCGGTCCACAAGCTCCCTGTTCCCTGACCTGAGAGGAGAATTTCCAGTGAACTCCCGCTGCTCTGCAGAAACTACCACCTACATCCATTTTTTTTTTTTTTTTTTTTTTTTTTTTTTTGTCTAAAGATGGGATCATAATTAAAAGACCACTGGGAATGATTTTGCAATAACTCAAAAGATTATCGGAGTGGGTTTTTAAGATTTTGGAATCTATCTGTTCTGGGATGTTTTTTATTCTGGATCTCAAACCATGCAGCTCAGGGCAGAAACATCTTCACAATAAAGATATAATAAGTTATTGTGCTCATGCAGTCTCCTCTTTTAAAAAAATGGCATCAGCCTAAGGTGCCCTAGATGCTAACATTAGTGACGGCTTGGCTTAAGGAATCCTGCCTTCAAACCCCAATGCATGATGGGCTATTTTAACCAATGTAGTATACAAAGTCTGTACACTACTCCCAAGATACCACATGCATATTGTAGGAAATGAAAAATTACTGCAAAACCTTTCAACAACTATAAATAATGAGAAAATGAAACCACATAATGGACTTTGGAGGCTTTGAATGGCCAAGTTGAAAAAGGCTATATGATTAGCTAAAAAGGGTGAAAATGAGAAAAAAATTATTAAGGAAATGTCGCTTTTTTCCTCCTTGTTGATGGGTTGGGTTGCATATTACTCATTTTCTATTTGCAAAGCTGCAGAATCCGGCTCTCATTTCCACCATCAGGGTGCATCACTATGCCTCAGCTTTAATCATCGCAAGCATGGAAAGGTAATTCCCAAGAAGATTACCATTTTACTTATTACTTTCCTTTCATTGTTCTTGTCATTTTCTTCAGACAGAAAAAAACAGAGAACAATTTTCAATGTTGCACACTTCAGAACAGGATAGACCGCATCTAGCATTACAGCATTATGCTGTAGTTCCCTGCAGATTTAACCAACATAGTGTTTAGTACATTCCTATTTTTTCTTGATAATCTTATGTCCAACTCTTTTTACATATATGAAACTATGTATTTTAAGATGAAGCTATGGCAGACATCCAATAAGGAAGATCTACCTTACCTACTGTTATACCATGGTCTGGGTAAATGCTTGATTCTGATTGGTTGCTGGGTGTGGATTAAAAAAAATGACAATCCACAGTGATAATGCACACCTGAAAAAGAATTTCTGGTCACATAGCTTTAATGTTCTATATCACTGTGCTGACTTCTTTAAATCCAACTTGAGCTTCATTATCAGGACAAAAACAAGTGGTGAAAGGTGAACTTTTTCTCTGAACTGAGGCTTTATTTAACCTATCGTGACGGCCAGCATATATATCGCTTTCCTTTGCCGCTGAAGTCGAGGTGGGTGCCGGCTCAGTTGTCATGTTACCGTGACAATGTGCCACACCACGTATCAAATAGTCAATTTTTTGTGAAAAAAGCAATCTAAACTGAAAAAATAACAAGAATAAAGTCCTAAAAACTGATAGAATATTTATAGAATATTTATTTCTTTTGTAAGTGGGATAATGGTCTTCGAAATGTACGTTATGAGAAATGAACGCACTTGGCGTCTGATTTTTCAGGCCTTTATCCCTTATGCACACTGTGTTGTCACATCACTCTACACGCTGTTATCAATTAGGCCTTCAATAGCCCGCCTTTCTTCTCAGCCAATCACAATCGTATTTTCCCTTTTTAACTCATAAATAGTTGTTTTTTCCGGATCCAAGATTGTTCGCCAAATCTCACCCACTCTATTTCCACCTGGAGTGATGCTTTTGAATGGTCTGGCCTCTAACCACCATCAGGCTCTGGGATGTATTCATCCCAAGCACGCAATACATCAGCGGCCCAGAGTCTAACAGCTAAAGATCATGAATTTCTTTCATGCACATTTTTCTGTAGCACAAATTAAAGTTAAAACTTAAATGTAAAATATTGAATGGGTTAGGGTTATATCAGTTCACAGAAAATTCTCCTCTCAGGTCAGGGAGCTAGCAACCAATGAAACCATTTTTTTAACTATACCTCATATTTTTTTTATCCCAGCAGTCCAGTCCATCAAACAGTCAAATCCACTGTAGCACTCTGTAACTATTAGGACCATTGGGTGTACAGGCAGAAGCATTTGAAGTAACTAATCCAAAGTGGAAGTGATTTTGACTTTTGGAGCTTTTCTTGCACAAAGATGTTTTTCTCGTGTAGTGGGAGATTACTGACTGAGATGGATTGTTTTTACCGCTGACCTGAGTGCTCTGATGCCCCATATTATTTGACACAGAACTCCACAGTTGGTTATGAAGTCTTTCTCTTTTTTAGAAACTGTTTGCTGGGTCGTGCGAGGTACTGACTGGACAACAGGAAGGTCAAAAGAGTCCAATAAATTGACAGGTTGTGACAACACCACCAACATGCCGAAGTCTGCGCATTCATGATCATTATGACTAAAAGGTGAAAGCAAATTTTACTGACAAAAACAAAATCAACCAATGCCAATATTGTACTAATATTGTCCTGCATCCCCACTAAAAATCAAAATTATACAAATCTTGCTTACAATCATGGACTCAAACTACAGTCAACCCAATTTTCAAAATAAAATTACCTTAACATAATAAGCTTTTTAAAAGGGTCTTGTCTGAATTAAATGAGAAAAAAAATTCTTTGACCCATTAACACTTTTACAACGTGGCTTCAGCTCCAGTGTTGACATCCTTTTGACTACCCTAACTCTTCAACCAATGACACAATTAATATAATTTTAGTGGATTCCTCAAAATCAACAAAAATTATGTTAATTATGTATGTCAAAGAGCTTGACTTATTTGTCAGGTTTGCTTGTGTGAAAATATTATTTTTGCCAAGTTTAGATCAAAATGTAAAATATTCAATTTTCAATACTATACAATTTTCTGCATTTAGCTGGGAATGTACTGACAAAATTGTGTAATACTGTGCATAGAAGCCTCTTCTCTGCAGTCCTCATTGGTGTAAAATTACAAAACTACACATCATCTGGTCTTGTATGCCACTGACAGTTTAATGTTGGAGTCTGGGATATTTGTATGCAAACCAGCTGATAAGGTTATGTCTGCATCAATTTATGATCAGTACAGAAGAGAAAACAAGCTTGTGTGCATGTACACATGTGTTTCAATGAGCAGCATTTCTGGGTCAGTACCATATGCAAACATTTTATGGATCATTATGTATGCTGACAAATGTGGATGTATTGCGATAAACTATTTTTGACATCACAAAAAGTAGAAATGTGAAGCTGGTTCATATAGATGCTGAAAAATGTTATTTTGGCGTGGGTAGAACCATCTAACTTTCATAACTCTCTAGATTAAAAGCCATTTTGTTCCGTTTTTCTTTTTTTTGTGTGTTGCATTCATTCCTTATTGATAATAAGTTTTCAATTTGTATGGACAAGTTTATATGTTTCTCTTGTAAGTCTGCTATTCTATCAAAGAAGAAACATGGTAAAGACCCAATGATTTTTTACTATGTTTTTAACTAAAACCTTCACACAAAAAAAAAACATTATCTCCTTTATCTCCTTACTTCTTCCTCAAAAAACTGGCCCATTTACCATACTTACCATTTGTCTTCAGTCGCCTTCCCCGTCCAAATCGTTGAAATTACAAGGCCAAACAAACGTAACCCAATAGCCTGAGCGCACACAGTTTTCATCCTTTTTCTTACTCTACATCTCCCCGAGCCTTTTTTGAAATAGGTAGCCATGAATCTTCATTGCATTCAGTGGTGTGGAAAGCGCCCTTCTCCTAAATTACTATTGATGATGATGCCAGACAAAAAAAAAAAAATGAAGAAAAAAAGTGAACACAGTATGGAAATGGTGGGAGAAGTGGAGAGAGGTATGTGGTTGAGTACTGTGAAGTGGCATGGATAGGCTGTTGGGGATAAATCAGTCTACAATATGAAAGTAATTTTTGTTCAAGGATATGCACTGTAGGGTATTCATTATCAGTAAATAAATAGATTCAGGCCTTGAACTCATTACTGAGACTTCAAAAATCTGGGGGATGTCACTGAAGGCATTGAAACGGTCGACCTTGCCGCATCCACAAACAAAAGACAACTTTTCTTAAGGACAGTTTAGTGACACATAAATGCAGTCATTATTTAAATTCACGTATATATGATATTTTGCTTTTCCTTGTTTGATATTCCTCTTTGTTTTGTAAGGGCTAAGTTAGACTGGACACTTTTGGCTTGCTTAAAGTGAACAGCTGATTTCCCCCAATAATCTGGAACAAATTTTCTGTCTGGGTACACCCAAGCGGATCCTGGTCTGGAACCCATCTTTTGAGGTTGTCTTAGTTCGCTTCCAATTAAACTGAGCTTCGGTTTGCTTTGACATTCCACAGTCAGAATAGGTTTAGTGCTTGGAGCAGAACAACAGAAACAAAACGGTAACCGTAGCCAGGCGTTACAGGATGTAAACAAAATAGAAAGGCAGCAATCATGACGACAAATTGACAGGTTGTGATGACACAACACAATGCACATCCGTGCCCACCATACTCGGCCTCCTCCCTCGAACCGCATTCTGTGCAAAGACAGCCACCCCATCGAGAGAGGTCTTAACACCCTCCCCGAACGGGGAGGGAGAGACCCCCACTCGGTATAGACTGCTAGAGGGGTGAAAAATCTGCCGATTTATGCACCCGTCACAAAACGGCGATAGTGCATGAACCGTGCTTGATCATTGCGCTGTTTATATGCAATTTATTAATTTATTTAATTTATCAGTGATTTGTTCATCCATTGCATCATTTTAACGTGATATGTGCGTCATATACGCGATATTAAACTTATACATCGGTAGTACTTAAGAGAACTTTTAAACTGAATGCTCACCAATATCAAACAACAGAACTGTGCTTCTGCTTAGACTTTCTATCAGTGACAGTTTAATGTAGCAGAAAGGGACATTCATATGCAAAGAAGCTAATAAAGCTGCATCTACCTCAATTTATGATCACCACAGGAGTGGAAAAAAGTCTTGCCCACATCTACCCACATGTTTCAATCTGCATGATTCTTGAATATATACACACATTGCCTTTCGATCATTATGCATGATGTGAAAAAGGGAAAATTATAATAAATCCTCTTTGACATTCAGTGAAAGGTGGATTAATGTACTGCAAGCTACCCGGGCATTATTCATCAGTTAACACGTGTCATTCCAGCGAGTAACTGAGTCTTGTCATGCAAAAAAGTAAAAACTTAATTTATCTTGTTACTCTGTCTGTTTGTTTTAACTGATCATTAAATTTCACATTTCTCACAAGAAAATTAATGCACGTTGACAAATCAAATGAAATTATTAGAATAAAAATTTAAATTGTTTAATAATCATCCATCCATCTTCTGAAAGTGCAGAATCACTTTTGGGGTTACAGAGTTGCTGGAGCCAACCAAACTACTGTTGGGCAAAGGTGGTGTACACCCTGAACAGATCACCAGTCTGTTGCAGGGCCACACACTCATGTGCACACTTAGGGACAATTTAATTCAATTCAATTTTATTTATATAGCCCAATATTACAACAATAGTTGTCTCAACCCTTGATTGTATATTTAAAAGGAAATCATAAATGTCTTAGAATTTTATAATTATTGGCTAAAGTTAACAGACTAAGCTAAACTGGGCATCCCTGCCCTTAGACCCTACTTCTCAGTAAGGAAAAACTCCTGGAAATATTACTCTAAAATTTAATTTAAAAAAAAAACAGAGTCATTAATTAACCTATGAATCACGTTTTTGAACAGTGGGAGGAATCTAAATGTGCCCAAAGAAAGCAACTCCACTCAGAAAGGTCCCAGGTGGGATTCAAACCAAAAGGTTCTTGCTGTAAGATGAGACTGCCAACCACTGCACTATCGTGCAGCCCAATAGAGAAGCCATTTATTGCCTCAGATATCGGGTAAAGAAATGGAATAAAATCACCAAGCTAAGCTAATAAGGATGGTTTTTGTTATGCAATTAAGGTCTACATAATTGATGTAGCAAAATAATGAACTTAAAAGCCATTCATCATTCATCAGTTATTTATATATTGGATCAAAATAAATGTAAGCTTTTTTTCCTGCTCTTTGTGGTCTGTCTGCAGGAAAATGTATCAATGACCAGACGCAATTACTTTATTACATTATATGCCAACCTTACAGGGAAATAAAAAGGGGAGTAAAACACAGATCCAACTTGTAAAGAAAAAAGATTTTTGCTTAATTAGTTATTTTTGTCTAGCTTGTGCTCACATATGCTTCTCTTGGTGCCATTTCCCCCTTGGAGACCAAAGGGATGCAAACAAGGTTAAATCAGAGCTGGCAGAGAGTGTCTGTGTCTGTTTGTCAGCCTTTGAGATGTTCCTGGATGTCTTTCTGGGACATCTGCAGCATCCAAAGCGATTTCCTAAGGAAAAGGCTCTGGCCCACTGTAACCATGAAAAGCATGTTCAGAAAGCAGATGGATTTGACAGATTACAGTGTTTACAGTCCTGACACCTCCCCAAGTACAATGTCACCCAAAGACACTGATGAGAAATCAACCCTCTTGCATGTGCCAACATGAGTCACTTCCCTTTCTACCATTTTCCTCCTCACCATTGAGACCAATCCTTACTAAAAGCACAGTGTCTCCCAATTCTCCTGTAGAAGCTACAGTGAGCCCCAGCAAGCGTTATAGGCTCTGGCAGGAAATAAAAGACTCTAATCAAGACTTTAATACTCTATCAAACTCACAAATCTCCTTGTTTAACTTGAATCCCAGCCGCAGCAACGCCTCTGCTGTTGCTCTCCTTCTCTTCTGTTGTCTCCCGGACCTCTGATGTGAATAGCATGAAAATGGAAGCAATCCCTTTCAAAGATTTTCTAGGGGCATCAAAAGAACCAATGGGTCTTCATTATTGTAATGAGGCTACAGAAATGGCCTAGGCACTTTCCTCATTTAAGCCATCTCAGCCCATGCCCCCACTGGGAATACAGTCTTCCTCTGTAATAGCCTACTCTGTTTTAAGTCCTTTTCTCCCCACATTACTCCCTTTTTACCATTCCAGAAATGTACAAGAAGTATGAATTGTTTTTTATGTATTTATGTGTTTGTATGACCACAAGGAGGTAATTTCTCCCAAGTGGCAGAAGACAAATGAATACCACAATCATAGAATAAGGTACCTGGAAAAAGCAGTCTGACTCTGAATTTTAAAGATTGGAACATTGTTTCAGTAATCACATACATGCTCAAGACTTTAGTAAAGAAGGGAATGTATGGGAGGACACGAATAAATCTCTATTGTTTGTTTTTTGAGTCTAGAGTGAATGTAAAATTCTTACATTCCATAAACTGTGAGATTCTAACTGCACTAGACTCTATATCCTGCTTCTCAGACAACCCCTTCAATTCAAAAACTAAAAACAGAGGGTTCATCTGCAGGTTTGGGTTCTACCACTGAGAGATACATTGAAAAAAATCTAAAATTACAGCATAATAATGTAAAGCTGATGCAGCACAATCAACTTTTATGCAGAACATCTGTTTTCTAAAAGGAAAACATAGTCATGTGTCTGCCTCAGCACTTTTTAGCTTTAAAGCTTGGATTAGTGTTATTGCTTTTCATTTTATTGATTTCATAAAGTCTTACTGAAGAATGTTAACAAAGGGTTGAAAATAAAAGGTGAATGATTTTTTTACTGTTTTATCTTGTCTTGCACAAAAAAAGTTACAGAGGGAAGCATCAAAACACTTTCTTCAAACAAAACATTTGTATTTAGAATGTCTTAGCTTACAAGATAAAATCTGAACAAACATCTCAGGATCAACAGAAAACATGCCAAAGGTTGTTCGTATACTTGTTCAAAAGACCAAAGACTCTCCCCAAAGGCTAAAACAATTGATATATATTTATGCATCTTCCTATTTTAGAAAATGTAGATTTAACTAATTTATTAACATGAAAGATCACAGATGGTTCCAAATTTAAACTGAAAATGTTGCTTCTGTAGAGGGTTTATAACCACCAACTTTTTGACTATGCGTTGTTTTTCTCAGCACATTTTGAGATAAAAAAATAATGTAATTCATCCATGTGTCACAATTTGACATATTTGACTAATTTAATGTAGCACACAAGATTTATTCATCAGGGTTTTGGAGTAAAGAAAATGTTTCTAGCATGTCTCTTTCTCTTGGAGCTTAACATTTTCTTCTTTATTTGGTGAAATTATGCTAAAACTTGACATCTTTTTTGTATACATTTAGTCAGTTTACCCATTTTTTTTAATTCTATCAGAATTGATGTATAACACATTCTTTTTCATAGAGGAAAAGAAATATACAACAAAAATCAGAAAAATAAATGCTTATTTATGCTATTAGCAGTAATTATAAGATTAAACATTTATTTTACAATAAAAAAGCACAAATCGAAG
This sequence comes from Oryzias latipes, assembly GCF_053564925.1. NCBI lineage: Eukaryota > Metazoa > Chordata > Actinopteri > Beloniformes > Adrianichthyidae > Oryzias > Oryzias latipes. Next base: position 25,378,865 of record NC_136242.1, on the reverse strand, counting down.
TCTGTTATAACAGAGTGAAAGAGTTTATAAAAAGTGAAGGTTCAAGTTGTGTTTGGATGTAATTGGATGAAAAAAAAAATTTATCCCAACCTTTTTTTTAAGTCTATAGTGTGCTCTTACAATGTCTATCCAGGGTGCTGAGCAGACAGTTCTTAGAGAAAGGGTCAGCTGCCACATAAATCTGGGACCATTAAAACAAAAGAGGCTCTGAACTGCTGAGCTGGTGGTTTGCTTCTTACGGAAACCACCAGCTGACTGTTAACACTGACGTTGGGTATGGAAATAATATGGTGGGACTGGTTTGAAGCTAGGCCTGGAGGTAAGGTCACTGTAATGTCCAGAATGTCAGCTCCGTGCTTAGAGCAGGTTCATTCGAATGCCATTGTGAGCTGATAGCTTACAGTTGTCAGCCCTAACCTTTCACTCCACCACTGATTGCTGATACTTTCATAGATACTTTTATGCACAAGTCTGCACTGTGCAATTCATTTTAGCCTTGGTGTCTCACAGTAATTATGACTTTTTTCTCACATGTGCTTGAGGGTAAACTCATAATTGACTAATGTGCATTTCTAACAGTAAATGTGGTGCCAATAAATGGCCACACCTGGGGAGTGTATGTAAACACATCTAAAATGAAAAGGTAATATTTTCCTTGCACTCCAAATGCAATAAACTGCAATCCTTACCAGAGCTGCATTTGAGGGACAAGTTATGCAGATGCTGAAAATGAACATCCTGTCTTCAAATTAGAGTGAGAGTTTTCTTTTGGGCAACACTTTAATTAGCCCAATTGATATCACTCAGGGGACCCTGTTATCCCTGGGTGAAGTTACCATGAGCCATTAATTTGTGAGATGATTAAGATTAAATAGTTATTTAATTAAATCCAATTTAGGTGACAATTTCTAAAATACTGATGCTCTGACATGTGCAGATGATATTTATTTTCAATAGGAATGATTAAACACATACGCTTCTCTGTGTTTACGTTCACTTAGTCTGTATTGCCCACAGTACTTGCTGGTGTGTACCAATGGTGAGGGTTGATGGTACCGAAAAGATACTTTGAAGACTTTTGCTTGATGTGTTCTGAAATTTAGCTTAAATTGAGATAATGGCGTTTTAGAAGTTACTGCAGTTAATTTAGCACTCTGGGTTAAATAATTATAACCAAACATAAAAATACATCTAAAAGCAAAAGGTTTGAGCCTGGCCTGCCAACTTCCTGTCAAGGCAGGGCAGAGATGAACAGTGATCCTACAAAACTGCCTCTGCATCTGCAAAGCACAGCAATGTGAATGTATCTGAATACATTTATTTCCTTTTAAAAAGAGAGGATAAACAATTATAAATCAGTCAAGACATACATTACTGTTTGTTGAAATCAATAACCCTGCATATTCACCTCAAGGATAGACTTCTATGTTAATATAAAGTGAAAAAAACAATTTATATATAGAAATATTACAGGATGTCAGACTGTGTATACTACAGTGAGCCTGTCTTGTTCAGCTTCATTGCAATGACTGAGAGTAGCAACATGGATTGCCAGAAGAGAACGTTTCAAAAAAAGAGCAGATCAAGTGGGATTTGTCAAGTTATATCTAAACACAAAACAAAATAGTTGAGGAAGTGTGTTTTTACCAAACCATCTATGTTTGGTCTTAACACTTCCAAAAACATTAGCATTGAGATTTCAATTGAAAAGTCTCTTTCTTTTTTTCTTGTGGGCTAAAATTGTAAGAATGAAATGTTTGAGGTTTGAGCCAGATGCCAGCTATAGGGAAATGAATGCATCTGAATCAAGCAGGGAGTACATGGACCGCCAATAGTACTTTCCATGTCACAAACACAAGCTTTTTCCAATGACATTTTTTCATCTGATCCTGATTCACCACAATTTCAATAATTAAATAATCGGATACACGGTTTTGATCCTAATTTTCTTTGTACATGTCCTGTATAGGGAGAAAAATGCGACAAGAACATGTTAAAAACAACAAAAACACAATTTTCATTGGAGTGGGTCTTTAAAACAAATCACATGGTATCCTTCCTCTCTCCTCACCGTGAGCAGAAGGGCTTTAGTGTTTGCTGTGATAATATTTATCACAGCAGCTTTATCTGTTTATTCCGACCGCCTTTAACCATTATCCGTGCTGTATCCGTGTGCATCTTCCTGCAATGACAAATGTTAGATATTAATCCTTTAAGGAGATACAGCCCACAGATCAAAGCGAAAGCTTAACAGTCAAACGTCAAGTTGCCAACGTAGCTCATTTCATCTTGAAACAGCACACATTTTCAAACTGTTTCATCTACCAATTAACTTAACACATACATGGAGATGAATGGAATCCATTATCTTTCTTTCCCTCACTTTGAAGGTCAGCCAACTAACTTTTAAAAGTTATTGTCCAAAAATGGTCTCAGCAGTGGTGTTAAAACATTTCCCCTTTCAAGAGCCACCTTGCTGGTTGTCTGAAATTTCTCATTTGGAGTTGACAGGGTGCTGCCGGGAGCCGAGCAGCATCACTCAGCTCTCTGGCGGAGGCTTCTATCTCTCATTTTCTGTCTCCTCTGCAAATACTCCCCCATTCGTACTGGCATAACCCAAAGACAGTGCGGCTCTGCAGCGTGGGCTCCCCCGCTCACAACAACAAGGAATGCTGGCAGGCATGCAACAGAAAGGTGCTCTAGCCGTGCTGCTGCTGCAGAGACGGTGGTGTTTGAGCTCCAACTGACTGAGGTGCCTATGGAAATTAGTTTTTAAAATCAAAATTCAACCCCTTCTTAGAAAAATCCAAATAAGTTAGAAGCAAAGAAATGGGGGTGACTGTGACGCGCTGCAACGAGCGGAGAAGTAGAGGTTTCAGAATACTAATTTGGGAAAGTTTTCGCAACAGTTTTTTTCACCAACCCAGATGACATTGTCATGAGCTGTGGCCCATGACAATGTCCTTTAGCCCTAAGACTTTTATGAAGTAATTAACAGTTGACTTAGAGGGATTAGGCAACATGAACGCGCTTTTGTTTTGGTGACCTTGGAGAGGTTGACTAATCTCTTTAATTGAGAAGTTGTAAACACCATTGTTCTCACTTTGCGCCAATGTCAATTTGTTCCTATTTGTGGAAGGCTTCTCTTTTGGTATCTTAAAATGTTTATAAGATGACTGAGGGTATTATGGCAATCTATTTTTCTCAAAGCGTTTGGCACCTAAAGACACTGCTTCCATGTGAAAAACTTTTGATAAGGAAACCTCTCTTTAGTGTATTCTAAACAAAAGCTTAAAAAACATAATGGTTTTGTTTCAAAGTCACATTTTTGATAAAAAAAAATATATATATATATATATATATATATATATATATATATATATATATATATATATATATATATATATATATATATATGTATGTCCAAATAAGTTTTTCTTGTCTGAAGTACTTTGCAAAACAGCAGCAAAAATGATTTTAAATATTCCTGCTTTAATATCTTTTCTCTTTTATTTTTTTGGTGTTTTACAATACAATGATGGATTTCCCTGTCATTGCCTGCCTTGAAAATCCAGTTTCATACATATTCAATAAGGTCTTCTAAACAATTTTTACATTTTGTCATCTTCAATGATGCATTCCATTAAACTCTTAGGCAAAGTGTTTCATGCCACCTCCTTTGTTCTCACCACCACCACATCCTATCAGTTTGACTGCCAAACGTCCACAAGCCGCTATTTATAATCAAATCTTTTTAACCTTGGCTCAAATGGACGCCTGCTTCCCCAGGCACTGATAATGGAGTAAGTTCATGTGATATATTAGTAAATGAAGATATGAAGTTGAATGATATGAATGCACTAAAAAAACTCCAGAGCACAAGCGCCTGAGCTAAGTGGAATACATTAATCACTGGATCCCCGAGGCTATATCAGTTCATGCTAAAGCAAATGTTACTCTTCATTGACAACAGAAAAAAAATGGATGCAGATGTCACTTGTTCTGGAAATAAATCAATACACAATTGAACAGCTTTACTACACAATGGCTGGAGGCTCATTCGAGTTTATCCAAATTGAATGCACCTGTGTTTTTTAATGTACTGTATGAACTGTACCATTTTGCTGACATGAAAGGAATAAAAGCCCCACAACGCTGACAGGAAGCAGAGAAAGGCTACATTCTTTGTGTGCATCCTTTCAAATGTGTACACCTTGTCATGCAGCAGATGATGCCCAAAGTCACCAGTGCAGTTTCAGCGAACAGCCTCTGAGAGTCTGTTAAATCCTGATTTAAACAGTATCACCATGTGGTAAGTGAACCAACCAATAAAAAAAACGACGCTTAAGATACAATGACTGTCAGCATTTACGTCACAGCCTCGGCCTCCATGTCCCTCACACATTTACGTACACATTTTTTTTACCGTTTGAGCCGAATCCTCGGATGCAAGAAAATCAGTGTTAAATATAAAAAAAGGACAACAACAAGAAAAAAACTAGCATATGCATATAGATATTCAGCAGTTCAACAACAAAAGTCAACTTTTAACATGAAACATTTCTTGAGCTTCAAAATAGTAATAATCAGATAAAGAGATATTAGAAAACCCCAAAGGCCTAGTTGGTGAATCTTTAAATAATTAAAATCGTTTTTTTTTTATTATTAGTATTCATAATGAGATGGCAAAAAAATAAGAAATAATGAATAATGAAATGACACAGTTATGATTGCTTTCATGTAATAGTTTAAAAAGTGCTTATTTATTGTATCACACTTCTAACTTAGGATAAAAAAAGTGTTGTGTTTTTGTTTTTTTTACTGTTGCAGTTTAAATTTCACAGAAATACTGAGCATTTGATGTTTAAGATAGATAAAAAGGATGGATCCAACTGCTCGAATAAGAGCATCAGTTGCAACTCCAAAGTCACAATAGTCTGTTCCTTCACTGGTTTTAAAAAGACAACAAGAGAAATGGAAGTCTTTGTGCTGAAGACAAAAATTGCTTTCACCTAATCTCAAATTGTAAAAAAGATCCAACAATTTTCTTTTAAAGTGAAGTTTTATTGGTGATTTATTACAAACGTTTTTTAGATAATCGGCAATAAATATTTTTCACGACCTAAATTGGGCGACTTTTTATCTAAAACTTAGCTAATGAGATGAATAATTGCACTTGAGGAAAGAAATCCTCTATGCTCAGCAGTTCATGGTCACCACAGCTAGCAGGTCCACGTTTGGGTCTTAGCTGGGGCCTTCTGTGTGGGTTTGAAAGAGTTGGTGTCTCTTTTCAAAATCCCTAAAAAACAGTTAGGATATTTGAGATTCTAAGTTGTCCTTAGTGAAATTCAATGAAGCTATTCCTCTTTTTGTGGCCATTTGACCAATGAAAAATCTGCCTTTGGTTTCGTTTTTGCTTTGGCAAAAGTATGTTTACTGATGGGCAGATATAATAAAGTACTTTTTTTTTCTTCTTCTATTTAAAACGAGGAAGTCATGCACACCTCCAGCCAAGGTAGGAGAAATGGAGATTAAGTTCAACCAGCTTTCAAAAAATCTTATTGTGATGAAACACCTTTGCTGCTCAGTAGGAATTCTTTTAACTGGGTTAAAATTACACATCTTCAAAAGTGTCATCCTAATGAATTATACATATTTTTCTCATTTGTCTGTTTTGTGCCACCTTGTCTTTTGTGTGTTCTCTGTAGTCCTCCTGCCTGTGAATTCAATATTTATCTCAGCAGGCTACCCAAAATGAAGTCTCAATTCCAAAAGTTTGTGTAAAGAAAAGGGGGAAATGAGCTTTGAACCGAAATGAGCAGTTATATTTGCCCTGGAGGTATTTTACAAATAGTGAATTTAAACCCATTCAGATCTCAAGCATCTACTTTATGTATTTCACAAAGACAAAATGATTAGATTAAGACAGTGCTAAATCCATATAAAGTAAGAGATTTAACACCAAACCAGCTGATCTACACACAGTATTGATTATTAGCCCGGTCTCTTTGGAGGACGGCTATAAACAGGTTTGAGTTCAAAGATCTTTTTTTTTTTTTATATTTGAGATTTTAGAATTGTCTTTCAAATATAACCTTAGGTATAAGTTGATTAAAATGGTTTTGAAGACACAAACAGAATTTTTTTTTGTTGTTTAAAACATGTTCATGTTACATTTTTCTCATGATGGAGATGAAGAACATAGGGTTTAAAGTTGCATTTCTGAGTACTTATTATTCAAATATTTGGGATTTAGTAGCAGACATGTACAAGTTAATACGGCAAGCCATAAGCTTCCTGCCCCGCTCTGTGTACGTCTTCATTTTCCTCATCTGAGCTGGCTCAAAACTGTATGGCTGAATGGCTCCAATACTGCTCGCCATTTTTGTTGAACCAGTAATGACAGGTTAAAGGTATGAGGGGCTGAAGGCGTGTGAGAGAGTGCATTAACAGATGGATGCTGGGAAGCAGGGACAGGCTTACTCCACACCAACAGTCCACAATTAAGAGGCAAATATCTGAACTATGGTCGCTCTGCAAAAATTTTGTGGCTAAAAACCTCGTAATCATGATTAAAAGACCACTGGGAGCTCTTTAAATAGATCAAAAAGTAACTAAAAGGTTTGTATGAACCTGTAGCATTCCTCATTTAACAAAAGCTACAATTATCCTATGGAGCAATGTGCTTTTTTGCAACATTTTACAAATGTTGTGGCTGTGTTGTACATCATTTTGAACAGGAGCTGCTTTGAAAACACAGCTTCAAATCAACAATGCCCTGTTTTGTTAAACGTCTCATCCCTTCACTTCTTGTTGCTCGTGTTTCTTCGTCACCTTGTCTGTTCACATCTGTCTTTGTATACTTCACCTGAGTTTTCCTGCCTTCTGAGAGCTGCTTTTCATTATGTTAACATTTTCTCCATGCCCCCCTCCTCCACAGCTCTACCTCATGCTCCTGTCATGATGGGGGAGAGAAAGAGAGAATTAAACATTTCTGCATCTTTTAAGATGGCAAAAACCTCCAGACTATGAGGACATTTTAAAACTTGCATTTTTCACAGCTAAAAAAATGGATATCATTAACACATAGATAAAGATGTGTTACTTAGCCATGTAAGTAGCTTCATTAAAGCAGTCAGATTAGAATATTAATTAACTTTCATAAACAAAATGTACAACCCAAAATCATGTGAGACAGCTGGTCTGGTTTCCTTCATCACCACCATCAGAAGCAACCTTTTTCCCATCTGTGGTGTTTGTGGTATACATATTATTCAGCAACTCAGTGCTAAATTTAAAGAGTTTTGTTTTCATGAAAAGCTAATCTTACCAAATTGTTTTAAAAGTAGTTGTGTATTTCGTCTTCTTGGTCTTTGGCTGTATCTCTTATATTAGGCTGTTGAAGCCTGTATTTATTTTGTGTTGTGAAAAAGAAAAAAAGTAAAATCGCTTGTATTTTTTAATTGAAGTAGAGGCTAATTTAAGGTAATTTTGAAGCCAAAGTGGTTTTATGTGTATTTGCATCAATATCAAAGGGTTAAGCTAAAAAAAAAAATGCTACAAATATGTACTAACTTAGGTTCTATACTAAAACATGTCTTTGCAAAAATTCGTTTTTGGTCTTTTTTGTCCAAAGGGAAATATTAAGGAAATATAGATAAAGACAAAATGATTCGGTAACCAAAACAAGCAAGCAAAAACCAAACTTTTCAGGCCAGACCTAGTTTGATTGAACAAGATAGCGTCTGTCCCACTTTGAAAAAGGTCACATTCATATCTGGGAATGTGAAGCAATTTATTGTCCATCAAAATTCTTTTGTTGAGAATCGACACATTTCTGTGCCGCTTCTTCACTGAGAATTCTGTCTACATAAATAGGTCAAATACAGTCAATTTTTAAACCTCAGCACAAGCACATACATTAGAACAGAGTTTTGTTTAGCAATCTCTGAACATCAATAATTTTAAAGCTATTTTTAAATCATTTTTTCTATCGAAAGTGGCCAACAGATACATCTTTAGCGTTATGTTACTGTTATATCCTCTGAATTTGCATCCGTTGATAACTTATTGGTAGATCAGATGGATAGATTTTATACAAATTTAAAGCATTTTATGGCATACTTTATTTTATTTCATTAAAAACAGATAGTATCACGGAAACTGTGATGGTAAAGGTTAAAGTTGTTATGGTCGCCTGAGACGTGAACAGATCCAAACACTGGAACCAAGGAAGACACGCACAGAGCTTGGCGAGTAAGGATTTATTAAAGTCTGTGGAAGTAGCAATGAGTCCGTGGAGTCGTCACAGAGATAGCAGCGAGGCGTAAATATGAAGGTGAGTCTCTTCAGTGATGAAATTGAGTGGGGATTTTGTTGAGACGACGAGTAATGGAGTTTGATGGTGGGAGAGAGATGGCTGGAGTCGTGGCTTGGCTGGAGGTGCAGACAGGTAAGGTGGACTTGTAGATGTGGAGCTTGTGATTGAACCCAGGTCGGGACTTGAGGAGTAGATGTTCTGTAGGCAGATCGAAAACTTGGATGAGAATAATTTCGAGAAAAGATTAGCTTGGAGGCAACGTGATAACAATTGATCAGGTACTGCACCAAAGAGGGCAACAAACTGGCGATGAATACTGGAATGAGGCCACCATATATACAGGACAGGAGATGAGGTAAGTGATAAAAGTGATCATTTTACAGCCTTAGATTACAGTCTTATGTCTGAGCTTGTCCTGTCAGATCTCAGTGCTGTGTTTGACACTATTGATCACGCATTTCTGTTACTGAGGATTAAAGATGTTGCCAGGTTGCACAACCGACATTACCCTTCTTTACAACTTGAGATGTTCATTAAAATGCTTTGTGCATCTTGGGATGAAGAGGTTTTCTGCAAAAAAAATGCTACATTTTTCATTTTTCACATAAGGATGAGGTAATGATGGAAAAGTAAAAAATTGAATAAAAAGAAAAAAAAATCCTTAATACATTTATTCAAATGTATTTGTTGTTTGTATTTGTGTTAATTGGTTGTAATACCAAGTCTTCCTTACACTCTATACTCATAAGGGTCTGCAAAAAACTTTAACTGAGACTTTTTACTTTCTGAAAGCAGCTTCAAGACAATACATTTATAAAAATTGGAACAATTGTCTTGCTTTGTAGATATAATAAGTCATGCATATGTATTTTATGCGCTGGGATGCAAACTAAATGGGCATCTTTACAGGGGGATTTCTAAGTTTTCTTCGTTACAATTGTCTCATATAGATAGCTTTACCAAAGAGGAAACATATTCATTTATTTGTTTGTTTAAATACCATTCAGCAGAATGCTAGTTGTCTAAATGAGAATCCAAATTATTTAATTCTACGTATTTCTTATTTTTAGATTATTAATTTCCATTGTCAAATAGTTGAATTAATTAAATTCTATTTGGTTAAAAAAAAATCCACTGTCACCAGACAGGTATAAATATATTCATCAGGTATTCAGATCATTCTTAAGCCACTTTATATGTTTAGTTAATACTCACTTTATTTAATTGAAACTGTTCAGCAAAACTTAATTGAAATCAGTTGAAAAGCAAATAGCACTGATTCAAGGTTTGACCATCAATGGGAACCTTTAAGGAAATAGTATTTACCTTTGGTTTCTATTTTTTTTTTGTAACATTGCATTTTAGACATAAAAAAGTGAATTGCTACTTTTTTCAGGTAGAAGATGAAATCACTCATATATCATCCATTGGATAACTGCAAAATTGTGTTTTAATTATGAAATGAAGAATTTAACCGGTAATAAAAGTTGTTCCAGCCCTCACAACAAGCTAACGACAATAATGATAATAATTTAGGATTTTCTGACGAATAATTTCTAGCTCATTAAGTTGCTTTTAGGCTCTGCTATGTCTTAATGATGGAAACTTTGAAAAAGACACAGATTGAGGCTAAAGACTTTGCTCACTATGTGTCTGCTATCCTATAATCAATTTCAAATTCTATTAAGAAAGCTCTGTCCTCAGCAAAATTTCCCCTTCATTACAAGCTTTAGTCTCCGGTTCTTTTTTGTATCCACTTTCCTTCAACAACACGCTGCTGAGTCCTTTAATTCATTTACCCATGCTTCCTATACATGCCAACAGCATAATTGCGGTGGTAATGAACATGAAGAAGCAGAAAATTGGTATGGGAATAACGTTAGCGACTCAACAACGCGTGCATCTCCTTCTACCCACCATCTTTTAGTGTATGCATGCAAGGTCTCCCACACATACACGAACACAGAAAAAGCACCGGGCAGAAACTGATGCATCAGCTCAAGCATCAAAGCTCCATTTCCTGGTAAGCCTGATTCGGGCAGCTTTTTGCCACTGTGCAGCTGGAACTTCTGAAGCTCAAAGGTGGTCTAAAGGGATCTCTCTGCCCTTTGAATGCAGTTTTAGAAAGCCAAAGCTGAAGGTCTTGCCTTTTTTTTTTTTTTTTTTTTCAAATAAGCCTCACTTGTTTATCAAAATAAAAAGAAAGAAAAAGACTGCCAATTTTCAATGGTATTTCAACACTGAATAATGTTTTTTTCACAATGTTAACATTGGAAGGTAATAGAAAACTAAAAAGACGTCATTGATCAGAGCCCAGAAAGAATGAATATGAAAGAAAAGAGAAATGTTCTAAAACTCAAAATAAATAGTTTTGAAGAAGCTTCCGGATCCAAACTTGACGACTGGGATTGTGAAGCACACAGTGTGCCAGAGCAATGAGCAATGGTAATTAAGATATTTTAAAAGTTTAATTTTTGATCAACAGTATTTTATAAGTCGACACTGAGAATGTGGAAGCATTTAATGGTTTCAGGTGTTATGGTGCTTGTCAGTCTCCTCCCCCTCCCCCTCCTGCGCTGCACCTGACTCCACCAGCTGGGACCAATTCACCTCATCAACTGCTTCAGCTCTTAAGGAGATTCAGCCCCAGTATCCAACGCCAGTTCGTTGCCCCTTATGGTGACTAAACCTGGGCTCAGTCTAAGCTCATGTTTATGTGTTCAAGTCTTGCCTCGAATCTAACTGATCTCTTCCTGCCTCAGGATTCCAGCCTCCAAGTGTCACCAGTGTGGAAATCAGTTCGAGCACTCCTGCATTCCTGTGGAAACTACAACCTCTGCAAAGCCTCAAGCCGCAGTCCTCCCCAGCTTCATACCAAGCCACTGCCATCTCTCCTGGAAGGAAAATAAAAAGTCTTACTTGCCTCTCACCTACCGGTTTCCTCATTCTGGGTTTCAGCATCTGGGTCTGTCCATCCTACAAGTCATGACATCAGGGTTAGAAATGTCTTATGTTTGAAGAAACCTGGTCACAAATCAGATGAATAATGCTAGCCATTAGCATTTTCTACAGTTTTGATTCCACCAGACAACAGGTTGTGCTTTTGAAAGTTGTACACAATGTTAATGGTATACACATTTATGAAATGTGTACTCCAGGGACTCACGTTTTGCTAATAATATGGCAAAAAGTTTATCAAACTCAACAGGTGAATAAGTTACTGCTTTGATCATCTTTTGATCATTTTTTTAAAGCTTTCCCAATGGTCTTTTATGATCATACTGTTTGTAACCAAAAGGAACGGTTGTTTTCTAAGGCATGGTTCCTGCAGAGTGACAGTTCATAAGAAATTTGCCTCTAAGTTGTGGTGGATAATATTTTTAGAGTGGGTGCTTTAGACTGGGAAATACTTTTTTCAATAAAGCTTTTAAAAGTAACTAGAGCGAGATATATAAATTGAAGTATAAACATTAAAAGACACTGTAGACTTTTTTTTCATTTCACTTGGACAGAAAGTAGGAGGGTGGATGCAAAATATAAGTTATGACTTGCAATTTCTGCCTTGAACATCAATAACAATCCTGCATGGCAAACAGCTCAAGAGGAAGAAGCTTAATGAACAAGATCTGACTGTTTTTTTTTAATACAATCTTAATCTTTGTGCTATCTTAGATGACCCCACTGTTGCACTGACGTGTTCTCCCTACCATGACAAAGGTGGATAAAGGTGGAAAGATTTCATGTAATCCACGGAGGCCAGTGAGGATCACAAATCATTGAAGAAAAAAGGTTCAGAGCACCGTCTAGTGGGTCTAGATGACCCAACTCCCAATGTTAAAGTGCATAGGATAGCACAAGGGATACAGACCAACTCTGATCACCTTTTGATATATTTACACAGTGACACACAGTGGTCTTTTAATTATGATTATGCTGTTTTAGCCAAGATCCAAGCTGTCATTTTCTAGGACATAGTTTCTGCAGAGCAGCAGAGAAATTTGCCTTTGAGTTGTGGGTGGAACTGCTGACGTGAAGTGAGTCCATCTTCACTTCCCGTTATCTGCTGTTTCCACTTTCTCCTACCAGCTTACAGCCCTTCACAACCCCAACCTAACTTTGTTGATGCAACTTAAATGTCGAGCAACATCTGAATTATCCAGCTGACAGATGCCAGCTCAGCTAATAAAAATAAAGACATGGATCACCAGAACGGAGCACAGCAGGAAGTTCGCGGCTTGCTGACAGAAGCTTCTACGTCAAAGCTACAAGCTTTTTCAAACGATTTCTTTTGTCTGCTCCTGATTCACAACAATTTGAATGAAAAAATACTCAGAAATGCAGTTTTGAGCTTAATTATTTTTACATATGTCCTCCAACAACAGAGAAATGCCACAAGAACATGTTAAAAACACCAAAAACATATCTTTAAGACCTCAACAGGGCATGTGTATTGAAGACTCCAGTGAGCTGAACTGAGAGCAATCAACAGCTAAATCTAACCAAATAACACTAATCTGAGGAAAGCAATTTTACAATTCATGAAACTGTGTTGACAAAAAAATAGTGTAGTGATTTTATTACTTATTAAGGCAACATTGGACAACATAGCATGCAGAACCTGGAGTCCGTTTGTTCGTTTGAAATATGCTGGAACAGAAATACAATCAATGCTTAAAAAATACTTGAATGCTTTGTTTCCTTAAAATATAAAAGGTTCATTTTTTAAAGATTTGCATAACCTTTTAGTAAGTTAGCTTTATTGTAATGCTCCGTTATTACTCTTATGCATAAAACATAAGAAAAAAAATACAGAATATATAAGCCCATTCAAATGCCAAAAACATTTCATTTTAAATTGTGTCACTTTGACATGCGGGCATAACCAAACTAAATTAACCCCCACCCACACAAAGTCTTACAAAAACACTCAGATCAATGAGAATTATGATCTTATGACATTGAGTATAGAAAATGTTAAATGAGGAAGCTAAAGTGAAGCTAATATTGTCAAAAATATTCAGTTTCAGTGGAAGAAAAACAAATTTAATTGCACAGTTCATAAACACTCATAAGTAATTTGCTTTTTAAAGCTTGCAAGAGTGATCTCACTGCCTTTGGATCAAACATGCCCCAAATTTACTGAAAGTTGTCTTTGCTTCTAGGTGCAGCTCTGTGTTCCTCCTACCCCAAAAAGTGTTTTGCATTTTTGTTTGAACAGAGGCAACAGCTCCAGCTTCATGTTGGCTTGCAGGAAGGTGTTTCTTTTCCAGAGGAAAATGAATAAGCATGGGGGTAAATTGGCCTTATTTCGCCTGAAATAGATCATGACAAAAATTAACCATCTTGGTTATACTAAAGTAAACATTCATGCACCGTGCATAACCTAATATTTTAAATTACGTAATTTGTTTTTGTTTATTCATTAATTTATGTCAGAGTGTTTAAATATGTCATACTTCATGCACATTGTTTTCCTCCATCCTCCTACTCCTTCTGCAGCAAAGCATGATTTGTAATTAAGTTATTTAATGCATGCGTGCTCCCTGAAGCCCCTGCATGAAAAGGATGACAATTGCAATCTATGATAAATGTTTGTGTCTCAATAATATTTTGTCGAGTTTAAATCATTTGAAACTAAATCATCTGAATTTTTACCTTCCCAACTCCACCAAAAAAAAAAAAAAAAAAAAAATTGTCATATCGTTACGCCTCCCACATTTTCAAACTGTCACAAAACAGCACGAAGAGGACACACATTGCTTCAGGGAGAAATATGCATACTAAGATATTGTCTCTTTTGAAAATACATCCGAGACCCCTTGAGTGCTGTTTTTGCAGTGCTGAGCACACCATCGTACCTTGAAGTGGGTTAGAGTGACACTGTCAGGACACACGGCTGAACTTGAGTCACCTATCGCTCATAAGTGACAAAACAGCTTAACATCACTTAGAGAAATCTGGTCTAGGTTTGCAATTATACATGCTTGATAAGCATTAACAGGCTGGCAAGATGTATTTTAGTGTGTGTGCAGAATCTTTAAGAAAAAAAATCCTCAGGGACACGTTAAATGATTCCCATGGAGAGGCAAAGAATCTAAATAAATGATCTGTAATTCATTTTTCCCTGGCTCAGAGGTGCAGTAAGCACAACCGTAATGCAAATGCACGTTAATTATGAAAACATGTGCACATATACCTACATCTTAATCAAAATCTTATTTAAACTAAATGTTTTGTCCATGGGACCAAAATGGGTCAATTATATCACATTCATTCAGTGCAGAGAATTTTTTTTTCCAAAGCATTTACATTAAAAGTGGTAAACAAACACAACGGAAGGGGGTTAAGTGAAAACAAGCTTTCAATTAAATGTCTGGGTGATTTCACATATATAAAATATTCATTTCTGCAAAAGTCTCACTTTAAACAGTCATGTCTGCCATAATAGAACATACAGAGGAATAACGTAAGTGACTTTAAGCAGTAGTAAATTTAAAAATTTGTATTTCTTACTAGGGTGCACCGCATGTTTTTTTCATCACGGGGAATTATTGAATTTGTGTGGGTCGTACATATTCTGCGGGATCTGACAGAGTCTCTGATAGGATGTTGAACTCAGCAACCCTCCCGACTGAAAGGAAATGCAGTTTCCTCAGCATGTGCTTCATTTCCACTATCAGCAGCTGCAGCTCCTGACAGGAACAAAACTTTACAGATTTGTCAAAGATTCCTTGTATAAAAATGCAAACACTTGCTTACCTCTAGATTGGTCGACACCACTCTGCCTCTCCATCTGCCCATTTTTGCACCAAAAAAAGGAACATCTGTGCTAAACAAGCAGGATTAAAGCCCCAGTCATAACACTGCAGAAAAAACCATTAGAACTAATGAAGTGGTCAAAGAAATCCGCCCTTAGCTTACTGAGAGACTTTTTTTTACTTGAATTTCTCATGAATTCCCATTGTAATAAATTACTTAAATTTTGCCTTACTTTCATGTTACTTTAGACTGCTATTTATGGATAAAAATATATTTAAAGAACCCTGTTCTTGTGGCATTTTCTTTTCTTTTTTAGATAATATAGGACGTATATAAAGAAAATTAAGCTTAAAATTTCTCCTCTTAATATTTTCTTTATTCATTTCTTAATTTATGTTGAATCAAGAGCAGACAACAAATAATTTCGTTTGAAAAAGCTTGTAGCTGTAGTGTAGAAAATACAATCAGCAGTCCACAAGCTCCCTGCTCTGCTTCATTCTGATGCATCCGCTTGTAGACAAATAGATCCATGTGACTGGATAGCTCAGATATTTGCTTGCTATTTTTGTGGCACAGATATCGTCAGGTTCGGGTTGTGAGGGCTGTATGCTAGAGCGTGTAATTAGATGGGTGACGGGAAGTGGGGGTGGGCAACACTCCCGTCCACAGCTCAGAGGGGAATTTCTAATGCTGCCGCTATGCAGAAACGACAGGTGTTTTGGGAAGGATTTTAAAATAGATCAAAGGATAAACAGAGTGGGACTATGATTTCAAATTATTATTATTTTCATTTTTTTTTCGTTTTATTTATTTATTTTTATAATAATTCTTTTTCTTTTTGATTCATAAAACAAATTCAGGTACACAGATATTTTTATTTACTAAGAAACCATAGCCTTAAGCTCCTACTCTTGTTTCCACAATTTAATGGCACTCATCTCACCTCCAGCGTCTTTCAGTACATTGGAAATGTATCCACCATCCTTATGCACTCTTGGTGTCTTGACTAAAAAATTCAAAAATCAGGAATAGAAAATCCAATACATAAAAACAACATCAACCTTCAATTTACTCAAAACACTGGCTGGAAGAAACATCTTAAAAAATATATACTTTTGTCCTGACAGTGCTGCCTAGGCTTCTAAAACAGTAACCTCTGCTGTCTATCATAACCAATTAAACCACTGCTTGGCTTTTTGCAATTTTTAGAATTACTTTACAATTACAATTTTTGCCATTACTGTAAACTTACTATGGTTGATTAATATTTAAAAATAAACTGTATGCTTAGAATAGTGCTCAGAAAAATTACACTGTAATTATTAAATATAATCTGTCACTTCATGTCATTTTTAAAATATATGTGTAATGATTTTATTTCATTTGAATAAATCTTACTAAACTGGACCATGACTATGGTACATTTATTAGTTTGAATTAAAGCATTACGATCTCAAATATGTTTGGTTGGATGTATACTTATGCATACTTATGTAGTATTATCCTTTGAGACAACTTTGGGGGTTTATAAATCTACTAGATTCCATTTAAATAAATAGCTGTACTTATCCTGATATTTAATAACAACCTTGAGATTGCCCGTTTCATTTTCCATCCCGTTCAACATCCCGTCCCATTTTCCAGCACATCAGGATGCATGAATTACCTTCCTGCAGCATCCTCTTTAAATGCTCAAAAACAGGTTGGGGGCTGCTTGGACACAACTGGAAGCAGTTTAAATAAGGCTGTATTTTAGTACTACCATTGCTCTTAGATGACTGCAGCCACATGGCAAAGCATAAGTAATTTATAGAAACATTAAGATTTTAAATTTAGAGGCTCTGTATAGAAACTGTGCTCCTCACAATAAAAAAAAAAAACAGTTGAGAAAATTATTTTTTTGTGACTTGCTTCTAAAATGTTTTTATTTTTGCATCAACAGTTAAAGGAAAACATATTTTCTTCCAATTAAAGACATTTTTTTAAGTATGTATGTCCTTGAAACACCTCTAACCAGCAGAATAAAATAAGACATTTACATTTATTAACAGAGCAGGGCTGTGTAGAATTAAGGATTTTAGCATGTGAATGTTGGGATGTTCCTGAGACAATGCATGCATTGTGTTCAAAAAAGTAAACTTTTAAACATGAATCGATATTTATCATCTTTTTTGGGAAAACGTTTTGCCATCCCAACTATATCAGCTTTCTTAACAGCCAATATGCTGAACGCACGGGTTTTTGAATCAATAGATCTTTTTTTCTTGGCTGACATTAAGCACAGTTTCCGAGAAGACCAGGCCAAGATTCATCAGGCTCACATTGTGAAACAGTCAAGCATTGTTTTCCCCACATAGACTGTCCATCACACACCATCACCCATTCTCTTTTGGGTGTTTGAATGTGAAAACTTTACACCACAGTCAATCCCAAACACCCACAATTTTCACAAAAATGGTCTACGTTTTTTGACAAATTTTTACTTTCGTTTTATTTAATGGATATTATCTTTTGTGTTTTGGGGCAAAAATGCGCCAAAAAAGTCACAAAAATATTTTACACTATTTTTAATTTTAGATGTTTGATAATCTTTACCATTTCATTATGTTTTTGCTCCACAGAAAGTTGTTTTATTTGAGCAGCTGAAGCTTCTGAGTGAAAAGAATGTTTTTCGTTGACTTTTGGCACCTGTTATAGACCCACTCAGATGAAAATGTTTTTTTTTTATGTTTTTAACAAGTTTTTGTGACATTATTCTAATGATGGAGGACCTATAAAAAGAAAATTAAGTTCAAAATTGTATTTTTCAGTATTTCTTTATTCATATCAAGAATTACGAGCAGACGTTCATTATAAGCTTGTAGGTGTGATGTAGACGGTAATACAGCACGCCACTCTGCTGTACTAGCTCTCTGCCATTCTGTTTTTTTTAATCAAAAAATAGATCCATGTGCATCTTCATTTTCTACGTGCAATCTGGCATCTGGGTCCAAGCTGCTAACTATGTATAAACAGTCCTGCCCACAGTCCTGCCCACAACTACTGCAGAAACTATGTTCTAGAAAACAACACAGGTTTTTGGATTTTGGCTACAAACAGCATAATCATAATTACAAACCACTGGCAATGCCAAATAAATCAAAAGAGGATCGGAGTGGGACTTTAAGATTCCAGATCAAGGATGTTTTCTTTGATGGCATGATAAAGGAGTACAGAAACTGTAACAGTTTTTGTCATAAATGGTTTAAAGCACGTCCTTGGTACATTTCAAGGGTATATATATATTCAGTTTTTTGCACTGTACAATAACAGCTTTTGATAAAAAAAAGGAAACAAACTTTAAACTCAAGCTTTTGAATGTCTCTTTTGTATCAGTCTGCCATCAAGCAATCATCTGGTAAAACCCAGAATCCGAACCAAAAAGGGCAAAGCAGCTTTAGTTGCTCCTTTGGACACTGTAGGAACCAGCTTCTTAATGAGCTCAGATTTTTCCCATCTGAATTTTCCTTTTAATTCAGCTCTTTTCTGGCCCCTTTGTTTTAAATTTTTTGCTTAAACTGCTTTGGTGAACTTTTTCTTTTAGTCTTTTTTAGATTTTTTATTTTGCCTTTATTTAATTCCCCGTGTGTTACAAAAAATGTCTTCTCTGTTAAGCTATTTGAATTGCCTTTGTGTAAAAGGTGGCATACAAACCGAGCTGTTTTACCAGAAGAGTGACTGATCTCCATAAAAATGGGTGGTAGTGGTTAAGCTTTGCATTTAGTACTCAAAATCCATAAAATGTTTTCACAATGGGAAAAAAACATGAATCAGTGTTTTGAATGACCTTTAGAAATTTAGCACATAACTGAGAAACAGGGTGGGTACTAGGGTGGCATGTATTTCTGAGCCATTATGATTCATGAATTGATCAAACTTAAACTTAAAAATAATGATTTCTCTTTTACCTTGAGTGAGTTAAATGTAAATCCAGCAGAGTTAAAAAAATACCCCACTGGCTTAGAAAAGCTATTGCTATTTATAGCAACAACAAGCTATTACCAAAACTCAACTTTTTACATGTGGCACAAAAGGGACCTAAATAACCCTGAAAGTCATATTTTGTGTTCATGGTTGGCCTAAAACTCACAATTTCCACAACTTTCTTTTTATGAATGCACATATTGATGCAATAAATATGCAATAAAAGCAAACATTCATGGATTCATGTCAAACCTTTGGTTGGGTTTTTACTGTAATGTGTGTTTTCTGTTTTTAATGTTAAAGCGTTTCGAGCTGTGCAACATGCATGAGAAGATAATAAATAAATAATAAATAAGAATAAATAAAGTTTGATCTGATTTTATGTATCTATGTGTTGGAATCAGGTCTGGATGTGCTCCCTGAGAACATTTGTCACATGTACCTGTGTGGGGGGGGATTGACCCATTCGGATGCTGCAAGTTTTTGGGTTGTCTGGGCCCATAGAGGTTGGTAAAAGGGGCGGCTTCATCTTAAGGGGATTGCAGGGATCTTGAAGTTTACCTTGAGGCCTGTGCGGCCACATAATGAGAATGGAACATACAGTTGTTTGCATGTGGTAAGTCTATCGAGAGAAAAAAGCATGAACATTTTCTCTCGATAGGCTCACCTAATGTTGCTATTTTGCACGTGCCACCTGTGCAGGATACGGCACACAGCCTGTATCCACTAGTAAGGGTGGTTGTGATTAAATCATAAGGTTTGAATGTCAAACTAGTAATGTACAGTGACTAATACAAACTGGATGTTGTGTTTCTGTGTGTTTTACCTTTTTTTTTTTTTTGCCATTTTTAAATCCCAACCACTTTAGGCAGCGGATTCTTCTTTTTAGAAAGTCATTTCTTCCCACTGTTCCCTCATGCTCAGTACAGTACCTAATCCTTTTTTCTGGATGCGACAAATTGGTGCCTTAATTTGACCATTCTTAAAATGCAAATATACCAACCTGCTTCTCTTTCGGCTTTTTCCCATCAGGGGCCGCCACAGCGAACAAGTCGCATGGTAAACTTGGCAATGTTTTACGCCGGATGCCCTTCCTGACGCAACCTTCTCAAAGCAACTGGGCTTAGGACTGGCACAGAAGTAGAGAAGGGAACAGGGAGCAGCCCGGATTCGAACCTGGGTTTCACGGACGGAAGGCCCCGCAAACCAGCACGAGCTAAACCGGCTATTGTTTTTTTTTCTTTTTTTTTATCTGTTTCTTTCTTCTGAGCACCACAAGATAATTAAGTGTGTTTTATTCAAATAAACTAAGTTCATTTTATACCAAAGGGGAAAAAAAGGAATTTATTTGCAACAACAATATGAGAACACAACCAAAGTTTAAAAACATGTGCTGAAGATTAAACCAGAAAGCTGTTTTCCTAAAACAGCATTTTTGTTTGTGATTACACACCTTCCTTACTTATTGTGCTCACTTTCTGTACTTAGCAGGAAAAGAAGAAATCCTTCTAATCCTAACAGGCAGGCTGTGTAGTCAAATTAATGTATAGTAATGTTGGATTACTAGAATTTAGGCAGTTGTTTTGGTTGTTTTTGTTCAAGAATGTGAGCTGCAGCATTATTATTTTGCTAACTTAGAGGGGGGGCAATTACAAATTATCACACAAGGGAGTTGGGGTGCCACTTGAAAGTGCAGTGCAACACAACAATAATCAGCTTTATTAGGGGAAACACAAGATGGCTAAAAACAGGGGTTAAATATTCCATATTTATTGGACAATAGACACGGTACAAGGAGGCTCATACTGTTTGAATAAATAAACTGAATCTATTTACACATGCACAGTGGCAGCTAATTAGTGCTTCATCTGAAATTCTGTAAATGTGCAGGTGAGAGTCCCTTTTTTCCAGTGCTTACAGTTTCTGTACGGCACAAAATGTTGTTTTGCAACTTCAGTTCATAGACTTTCACTGCCAGTGGAACAAATTCTGTTCAGCCCCAAATGGAGTATTCAGAGCAGTGATATAAAGTGCCTCCACGTGACTTGTGCAGCTTAATGTATTTGAGCCCTCACATCGCCCTGTATCAGCACTTGGTATTACCTTCAGCGTGTCAGGGAAAATCCTTCTTCTTGGCACCATGTAAGGAAGGATAGGACCTCTGAATCCTGACTGTCAAAATTCAAATGGACCCTTTGGGAGTTGTGTCGTTCATTTATGTTGAGTCAATATCTGGCAGCTTGGTCCCCTCATTGATTATGAGCTGCAGAGGAAGAAAAGGGGGACAGCATGTGGGCCTTTTGTTCTTTCTCCTGAAGGAGGACTGCCAACAAAATACCTCGCCACAATTAGAATCCCGATACATCAGCTGGACTTTACTTTATAGGAGCACTAAAATGTTTCTTTTTAATGAAAAGGAGAGAAAGAAAGACTATTTGCATAGAATTAAACATTTTCGTTGTTGTTTTTATTTTATTTTATTTATTTATTTTGCTTAAAGAAAAGGCAGAATTCAGCATTCAGACAGTTGGTCCTCATACCAAGTTAAACAATCATGCAAATATGCACAAGACAGGCTTTATTATAAGAAAAAAAGATCAATGATAAAGGTCACCCCTGAAGATCAGGGCATTTGTTTAAACCCACAGATGATTGCTTATCAGTGTAAATTAAGACTGCTTGACAAAGCAGGGAGTCACGCAGGCTTCGGCGGAGGCTGGAGAAATGAACTTCAGCTTGATCTGTCAACTTCCATAGCCAACTGATAAATGAATAAGCTAACAACCTGTCAAAACATTAGCCAGTGAACGTCTAGGGACTTGTGGTGCTCGAGCATTGTGCTGAATATGGCACCCTTCCTTTCCAATGAGCTGTTGGCACAAATAGAGTTGGTGAAAACAAACAAACGACGAAAAATGATGCCCAGTCTATCACACTTCTCCACGAAACTTTAGCAACAACATGAATATTTTAATTTACTCACACAAAACATCCCGTGGATGCTGGAATGAGCCACAGCAAAATGGGAATGGGAATGAGGTCAGATTTCACCCCTGCATTCATTCAACGAGGCACCGTACCTGTGTTTAATGTGAGCGGTGTACAGAAAGAGGGATGGATGGATTATTGGATAGATGCAGCAAGTAATTCAGGCTCTGCATGGAACCTAATGAGAGAAAGAATTCAAAGAACTTCTTTTTTTTTTCCCCTCCATGTTGATGGCTTCAAGATTTCCATGGAGCAACTGTGCCCTCCAACAGGTCTGAGAAGTACTACAGCACAGCTTTGGAGGCCCGGCCCCTCATATCCCAAGATGTTTAAGTTCAAATGTGTACATTCACTAAAAGCCTGCTGATGTCGTCACCAGGGATCAATATTTTCTTTGTGTGGCATTTAAGTATGGTGGTAAATGGTAAAACTAAGGATTTATCCCAAACAAAGCCATGAACTATGGCAAAGTACAAATTCTAATTAATCTCCCCAATCAGCTTGATGAACGAGCTCTGCCAGGAATATTTTCTACAACGTTGGGTTTTAGCTTGCTGATATTGCTCATTCTAATGTGTTTTACTTTAAAATCAACAGTTGTATAGGGGGAATCTTTTGGCCATACATTTTAACTATGTAACAAATTAACGGGTCAAAATAGCACAGTGAAATATATAATATTTGCTTCTTTTCTTATTGAAAAACGTATTAATAACAAAAGAATTTATAACAAATCGTTTAGATAACGTTCAGTGCACATAAAATGTTTTTTTTCCTCTCTGGATTCCATTTCAGCTTCTAAATCGACTTTTTTTTTTTAAAGCAGGAAACAATGGTGATGACTGAATTGGTTTGGAGGGGCTTGGCACGTTTTGAAATATCTAAAACTTCAAATAGTGAGACTTTGTGGACATGTTGCATGTTTTATTCACCTTTTGTTAGCCTTTTCAATTGATGACCCCATTCCAATCATCTTCCGATCTATTTTTAAAGCGTTCCCAGTTGTCTTTTAATTACGATAATGCTGTTGTTTGCCAAAATAAAAAAAACTTCATTTTCTGGTACATAGTTTCTGCAGAACTGCAGATCATTGGAAATTTGCCTCAAAGTTGTAAGCGGGACTGTTGGTTTGGAATATAGCCCACCTCCCTTCCCCACCCATTTGCTGAAAGGTCTCAATTTAAAAGCTCTCCTGCTAGCTTACAGCTCTCGCACCCTACCTGAAATTATCGGTGCAACAAGAATAGCGAGCAATCTAGAAGCCATCCAGCAGTACAGTTTTTAGCCAGATGCCAGTTTGGATAAGGAAAACAAAGACTTACATGGATCTAGTCGTTTACAAGTCTACAACTCATGTGTGAAATGGACATTTTTGTGAACACACTTAGCAAATTTAAAGATTCTTGTCTCAGTCTTATCCCACCTCACAGTGTAATTTTAAGTTGTCTCAATGTTTAATCTACTTGTTAAGATAGCTATATATTTTTGATTGATTGTGTTGTTTTTCTATTAATCCCATGAGTTTCAAAGGTCATCTGTTTATGCACATAACAGAGCCAAGACTGGCTTACCCAGATTTCCGATTTGGCAGCAAGCATTTGCTGTGTCTCTCAAGAGCTGAATGAGATGATTGGGCTCATTAGCTGGCCAGATATGGAGTGAGAATCCACCAGATTTGCTTGTTGCTAAATATGGATGAAGGCTTTGACAAATGGAGAGAATTAGGGCTGTATAATGTATGGGGTTTATACGTCCAGATCGCATTTCCATTGTCTGGCTGCCTCCGAAAAATGTGTGCTGTCATGGAAAGAGCTGTAGAGATGCAGGTTTGACATTTTCCAAAGGCTTGTACTGGAATTTTTAGACCAAAGCATCTGATAAGCTGGAACTCCATCTAAAAAAGGTGCATTTCATTATATGGAGCAACACCTCGGACAAGTAAATATGGACTGTAAAAATAGGAATGACGAAGAAGGCAGCAGATGTAAATGCCAGATGATATCTGGAACAGGGATTTGTTTGCGACAAAAGCGATTCATATGAACTTAACCTACAGAAGCTTGTTTGAAAGTGCATTTCAAGGCCAATGAGTTTATTTTTAAACTTTATGGCAGAAAATCAAATATAGTAAATTTAAATGAGTTATAAAGATTAAGCCTGCTACTTTTACTTAAACTATTTTCTATTCATGATTATGTCAATGTCAATAAAACATCACCACAGATTTTGTATCGTTAATGTAATAAGTTACATGGTACTTCATGTTATCACTTAACAATAACTTTGCTCTTTCAGGTTTTTTCTGTTAGCTTTTAAAGTGAATAAAATAAAAATTATATTTGGGCTCTAAATTGTGTCTGCATGAATCATGCAACAAATAATACAGTCTTTGTTTTCAGTAAAAGTACATATTCTCCCCAGGCTGCAGGATATTTGTACTACATAAAAATGATTTTCACATCGGTTGTTTTTGACAGTTTCAAGCAAAAAAAACTCTTAACCAGGAGGAAATATGTACTTTTTTTTTTTTTATCTAAGGCGGTTATCCCATCATTCTGTAGACTTTCTTTAATAACCTATCCCAAAGTTCAGTTTGAGTATTTTGTGCTGTGCATCGAGGAAGAAAAATATTTTTGTAAATTCTGTCCACAGAAGCTGACCTTGTGGAATGTTTGGGACACTCTTACAGCTATAACAAGAGGGCTGATTTTCTTTGATGGAGTCTGAGGCTCTCTCCCACTGTTTTTCCAACTAAAATTGTGCAAGTGGTGCATCATCTCAGCTCTAGTGCTGCGCATATGTAGTAATGTATCTGACCTGGCCAGGGAAGCCACTGGACACGAACATATCAACAGATTTTTGAAGCATTTTAGGGGCAAAAAAAATCCAAACACAGAAGGGTTGTTCCAACATATTTCCTCTGTTTTTCCTTTTGGTTGTAAAATCTGGTCATTGATTTTAGTGCCTCATAATTATAGTTTTCATTTTCTCTAGTAAGTCTTTTCGATGTGAAGCCATGGTGCTGAAATAAAAGGCCTATAGATTCAATGATTGAGTGACTGGGTTTGGCTGAAAAGTACTGCCTGCTCACCCAGAATCTATAGTAGGTAAAAAATTAAAAAACAAAGAAAATCTTAAGAGCAAAAAGCAAAACATAAAGCAAAACATTTGTGACTCTCACAGTTAAGACTTCCGCATTTTGCAGAAACAATTAACTTTTTTTTACAGACCTATTTTTTATGTTGCCTAAAGCTTTTAATCCTAGAATTTTTTTGTTTGTATATATTTATTTCTTAAAAAATTGCCCATATTATAAATTTTCTTTCATGTTTGAAACATTCTAACTTAGGACTTAATTTAATAAAACTGTACATGTTAAAGAATGACTCAACACACCTGAAAATAATGGCAGGAAAAAATGAATTTATTCATTCTAGCAGCTTGAGAGCATGCAGAATGTGTACTTTTGCCCTCTAAAATGTCATATAAACAGAGAAACTTTCCTCATGCAGCATGTTCTTTCCTCCCCATAGGTGTAGTACCTTAAGGAATTTAGCAGTGATCAGTATAACCACATGCCACCATTATGAGAACAATTAACTCCTGTTCCAGGCCTGCAAGGAGACACGAGGGATTTGCTTGTTCTGTGGAAACATACAGCAGGCTTTGTTCTAAGCGTCGCTTTATGTACCAAAATATCCAGTCCCAGTCCTATTCTGCAACCATGTAATGTACCTGGTGCTCCAATCAAGTGGACTCCAGCTCTTTTTATCTCCCTCCGTAAAGCTCTCAAACGTTTTTGAAAGCACTCTCTATTTGTGACCTGGACTAATTTAGTTTAGCTGTTTCTATTGGCTAATAATACAGAATATGTCTAATTTTAAGCTACAGATTTGTGTTCCATGTTTCATGTTAAAATTGTTATGTAAATTTCTTCACAAGCATTTCCATAACCAATATTGTCTAAATAAATCACTTTCGATTCCTTCCTAGGGTAGTAATTTAGCTGTAACATCTAACTTAAAGACACACAGGCAGTGACACACTGTAAACCCTGACAATACATAACAATGTAACCATTAGGCTATTTTATCTATTTTTAATTAACTCTCAGTTAATGTAAAAAAAATATCTACTCTAAGAATTCTGCCCACAGAAAAATGTCTTAATAGTTCAAATTGCATTTAAAGGTTTAAAGCCTTTCAATTAAAGATGAGTCAGAATCAGAATCATCTTCACTGTCTTTTGCTTTACAACAACAAAATTAGCATCTGCTCCTTAAAACAAGAGCTTAGGAGAAAGTTTAAAATGAATCAAGCCATCAAAACTTTATTTGTAAAGCACTTTAACATCTACTAGAGATCCAAAGTGCTGCACAGGTAAGATAAAATACAATTAAAAGCAGAAATAATAAAATATAACAGTAGCTGTAAAATAAATATTAATAAAAACACTAACAGATCTGGCCTAATTGTCATCTACTCTGGTGTTAAAAAATCCAAAATATCTAAAAATATACATGGATAAAATGAAACGTGAAAATATTGTATGAGTAAATCAAATTAAGGAAAGGAGTGAATGAACACTGGCATCAGTGCAAAAGGTTGTGCAAAGAAAGATAGTGAACAGTACTGACTGATTATGTTGCAGATTTAAACAAATTCTGTGTAATTTTATTTTGAATTGTACTATGGACCTGATGTTGACAGCTCTAACAGGGTAAGAGAAATCTTTGTGAGCTTCTCTAAAATAGTGAAAGCTGGAAATGATCCACCAGGCTGTTAAGAGAGCAGCCCGTGATCCTCCGGGCTGTGTTGATTACTCTCCTTAGAGCTCTCCCGTCTGAGCTCATTGTGTACTATACTACTATACAATACTTCAGGATGGTCCCAATAGTGGCTCTGTAGAAAGTTATTAGCAGCTTCTCCAGGTTTTTTTCTCCTGAGCACCCCTAGTAAGTGAAATCGCTGATGGATTTTTTTTTCTTTTGCCATATCTGCTGGCTTTGCAGTCCAGAAGAGGTCCCCTGTGATCTGAATGCCCGGATATCTGATAAGAGTAGACTTTTGTTGTAGAGTGGGGCAGGGGCCGTACCTGTTGTTTCTTTAGTTTTTGTAGGGTTTAGTGGAAGAATGCATTCACAGTTGGATGAGTCTTGGTGCGAAATGTCAAAATGGTGCAAATCTCATAAATCTTATTCCAGGCTTTTTCTTTAACAGCAGCTGAAGTTAATTTCTCCTTCATGATCACTTTTCAGATGATTGGCACTTCCATGAATTAAAAATAATGCTTCCCATACGTCACGACCAAGTCCAAGTCCCTGATTGATTAAAGTTCAAATGATTTAACTTTTAACAGGTGTTCAATGGCCTCGCGTTTTGTACACCATGCGTGGTGATGCACGAACAGCAGAGTTTTGAATGCGGAAGTCTGTATGTGCGTTTACATAGACTTTTTATTGGAAGTGGTTACAACTTGAACACGAGGTTGGTGTGAACGTAGCATTAGGGTGGAAGAGATGAGAGAGTTAGTTCTGACAGATTGTTGGCAGTCCGACAAAAAGTTCTTAAAACTTGACGTGAAAAAGTCGGGGTTTGTAACAAACTTTAAGATGGAGGCGGAGCCTGTGGCAAATTGGTTTCCATGGGGGAGCCTATTAAAAGCTGGAGTGACGGAGGCAGGGCCTGTGATAACCTGACGGAGGAATTTAACAAACAGTTGTGGAGTCACAAATTGTTGGAGCTCTGGACAAAGCCTTGGATTTCACGATCCCGACCAACATCAGTGCAGCAGAATAATCCAAGTTTGGCATCTTTGTTTCATTCATTTTCAGAAAACATGCTATCTCCAACTACATCTGTGCAACAGATGTAGTTATGTGGGGGGAAAAAAGAGAAAACCTTATTCAAAAGTAGCTATCACATCATTGACTGTTTTGATTAAATACTGAGAATGTATTCAAGCATTCACATACCTAATCTCTGCTGAATGAGCTTAGCTGGCCACATTTTTCCCCACTGTGCCATCCTCCCATAATCATCTTATGCTCTTGGACTCTCTCCGGTAGACACAGAGGGTGTTCAGAGTGGTCTGAAAGATAGGAGAGGCACAACCGATGGAAAGACAAAATGAGGGAGAGAGGATGAGCTTAGTCTTTCAGAGCATCTCTGCGTAGACAAAGCAAACTCAGAGAGTGAGAATCATCTTATCAGGCAGACAGCAGACAAATAAAAGGAGACTGTCAAGAAATTATCACTTTGGTATTCAAGCCATGGCTTGCCACAATGAAACAGAGGGACTGCGAGTGGAAGCTCAAACAGCCAGAGAGACAGTGGGAGCTGTTGATCTTTTTAGCCTGCTTACTTCATTTTACTGCAGCACGTCTCCTCTGGAACGGCTGTGTTTGAAATCAGCTCTATACGGCCGAGCTCTGTGTGCCCAGGCATGCCTGTCACACCCAGGAAGAAAAGACTTCACAGATGAATTGTGATTGCTTACATACACAGCTATGCACCAAACATTAATCAAAGGCAGTGATTTTTCTTTCCAGAAGTACTAAGAAACATGGGAAGATTAGATGGAGGTGAAGATCCAAAGTGTAAGACTCAGGGCAGGATGGTGTGAGAACAGAAAAACAAACAATAAGTGACATTTGAAAAAGTGCTGTTGACTCTGTCTAGCTTGGAATGCAAGAACATTTCTTTTTGCCATTCTGGAAGGAAAAGTGCAGCAGCTAGAGATTGTGTGCCTTGTTGCTAAGAATTTTAATGCAAATCACAGCTTGGACCATCTCAGACTCTGACAGGGAGTGCCTGCAAACCTGCCTGTTGATCATTGTAAGCCTTCCATCTGCTCAAAGCTTCCTTTATATGCACATAAGCATATTGTCTAAGACATCCTAAATACATGCACCACTGTGGTCTATATATTATCATGTGTCTTAGCATATTGATTATATGCTTACTGATAAGACAGTGGGGCAAGCCTAACATGGAAAATTCATTTGCATTCATTTGTTCGCTCATCATTTACAGTGCAATGCTGAGGGGAACTAATAGATTGGTTTTTAACTAGACTCACGATAGCAGAAGGGGGAAAAAATCAACTCAGGAGATGAAGGGGCAACGTTAGCAGGCCTGCCAAGTCAGAGGAATATTTGGATGACAAATGTGCATACCCCGTCACCTTTCTTTGTTTGATACAGACGTTTTAACTTCTTTTTTCGCTGTGGTTGACTTTCATGGCAGAAGTGATTTGTAATTAATGGGAGTTTTTTAACTCATCTATATCCCTGAACCTTGACGAGACCGATCGATATCTCTGCCTGTGGCCAGTTTTGTGTGATTGTGCTCCGTCTCACTGCAGCACAAGTCTGATGTCCCACACAAGCAAGAATAGCAACCCATGGGAAAGATCCAAATTGATAAAAACTGATGTTTTTTTATTGTCATTTTGTAAAAAGTTGACTTTTTTTACGGTGGCCCTGAACTACAAATCACAACAAATCACTTGATGCAAAAGCATATTACAGATCACAACAACAATAAAAAGCACAACAAATAATAAAACAACATTATTACGTTTTAGAAATCACAATTCTGAAAAAAATGAAACAATAAAAATGAAACGAAAGCAATTTCCAGAAATCAAAAGAAAATTTTGAAAAATGAATCAAGGAAGAAACCAGAAAAGGGATAGGTACTGTGGGACATCGTTGATTGGATGTGCCAAATAACTATCGGTTGAAATGATGGATAAACGTCATGATCCAATCAGCGAAGTCCCATAGTACCTACCTTTACTGATTTCTTCTTTATCTATTTCTTTTTTAACATTTCATTTTAATTTCTGGAAATTATATTTGTTTTCTGAATTGTTTTATTTTTCACGTAAACCAGAAAAGGTAGGTAGATCATGGCATTTGTCCATTTGACATGAAGCAGTGCTGGATATACTCTTTTCTAATCATAAAAGCTTTATTAGTATTAATTTCATTTTATTTATTTTTTATTGAGTTTTGCCTTCTAGAATTTTGTTTTATTTCTAAATTTATCTAAATTTATCTATCTATATATATATCTATATATATATATATATAGATATATATATATATATATATATAGATATATATATATAGATATATATATATCTATATAGATATATAGATGTAGATATAGATATATATAGATAGATATAGATATAGATATAGATATAGATATTGATATATACATATAATAATTTTTTTTTTTTTTTTTTTATTTATTTATTTTAAATTTATTGTAATCTTCTTAGATTGTTAGTTTGATTTGCACTTCAGGACCACCATACTTTTTCTTGATTTCTGTTCCTGTTTTTTTTTAGCTTTTATATAGAAGTCAAGAGGAAAGAATTCCACCAAGGCACCATCCCTTAATGTAAATAACATTTCTGACTTTCCTTGCTTATAAAGGTAGAAATCTTAATAATAAAAGTGCATTTGTTTGTTGTTGCATTGGTAGTTTTTTTCTTTTATAGAAAAAAGATTCCAGCTAAGAGTAAAGCACAAGAGTTGTGGGCAATAAACCAAAGTTTAAAAAAAAAACATGAGAAAAAAGATGCCCCCACATCGAACAGAGGATCAGCGTCCTTCTTGATGATGACAGCAGTTTCAGGCTAAATTCCCTAATGATTTCTTGAAATGAGAGGCTAAAGTCACATGAAAACATTTACTGTAACATACTAAATGATTTCCAACTAAAAAGCCATTCAGAGAAAAAGTTTCAAGACAAAACAAATAGATTCACACAAGTAAATAACAAAAAAGACTCCTTGTTTGATGCTTTTATTTATTTGTAACCTTTCTCTTTGAATCTTCACTAATTTGTTTTACAGAGGTTTAGGGATGTCACATTAATCACTGTCGACAAGTAGCAAGTTTCAATTTGTTGGAAACAGCTTTTTCAAAATGAAATGTGCATAGAAGCAGAATACATTGAGCTGTCAGAAACACATTTCCGGTCATCTCATCCACACCAAGCTCTTCTGATCACTTGCCACTAATGAACACGCTGCATGCTCAAATGAACAGCATTCATCCTGTTTGATATCAGACTTTCCATCAGATCAATTTAAAGCCTTTTAAGACTGCGTCTTATGTGGCAGCGCACAGAAGAAAATCTGAGCAGAGGAAAGAAGAGCGAGCACAGGACTACTATTATGTTCAGGCATATGGTGGACATTAATGTGGCATGACTGAATGACAGAAAAAACACCACTTCATCATCTTAGCAGATGTTAGATCGGCTTGACCTCTCAAACAGAAAAAAGGGGACGGTTGACAGAAATTGCATTGGTAGAGTTTTTTTTGTATCATATATAGTGAAAATACATGACAGATAGAATACAGTACTACCAAACAGTCACATTGAGAAGGTCACACAAATAAAATAGTAATGTTGGAGACAAGGAAGTGAAATGTGGTTTTGTCATCACAAAAAATGATTCATCATCCAACATTTTTCCTCCATCTCTTTAATATTTTCCTTTTACCTGAAAAGGTTGTTCTCATGACTTTTTTTTAAATTTTTTACAAATGTTTTCATTTTATATTAGCCAGACAAAAACTATCACCATATTTTCTGCACTTTTGATTGCACCGGATTATATGCATTTACACTAATACTCAAACTTGTTTCCAGCTTTTACCAAAAGAGACCGAAACTTTGACTAAGCGCTAAGTTCCTCTCGAAATTGCTTCAACATCAGTAAGCAGAACCAGAATTAATCCATATATAAGGCACTCGAGATTATAAGACGCAATGTTGTTTTTAAAAAAAAAAGGGTGCGTGGTGGGGGGGTGGGGTGGTGGTCTGGCTTGGCTTGGGGGGGTGGTCCCTTTGCCTGTGCTGGGGGGGGGTTGGCGGGGGGGCCCTGCTCGGGGGGGGGGGGGGGGGGGGGGGGGCAGCGGCGCTGGATGGGCTGCCCATCTACACCTGGGGCTGGGATCGGCCCTTCCCTGGCTCTGGGACGGGACGGGACAACCCTCTTGGGGCCCCCGGTCCCTCTGGGTGTCATCCGCTTCGGCTGCGGGGTCTGGGGTGGGGTGGGGGGCTTGTCGGCCCTGTCCTGTGGTGGGACGTTCCTTGGGGGGAGGGGTGGCCCACTATTGGTACGGGACGGGGGGGGGGGTTGACAGGTCGGGGTCTCCGCTGAGGCAATCGGCGGTTGCCCCGGCCGGTTGGCTGCCTCGGTCCCGTCGAGGCCTGACCAGAGCTCTTCTAGAGCCGGCGTTTGGGGGTGGGGGCTTGGGCTTGCTCTGGGGGGGGCGACACTTTCTGGCTCCTCTCTCTCTGTGTGGGGTGGGTGGTGCTGGGCCTGGGGTGTCGGCGCCTCCGGGGGTGGGGCCCCTGGGCTGGGTGGGCCTGGCCCCTTTGCTGGGGGGGCTGGGGGGGGCTGTTTGACCACTGGTGGATAGTCTACCAGCTGTCCCCAACTTACCCCCTTCCTCATATAACCTCATATTAGGGTGAGGGGGTGGGGGGTTTAGCCTGCGATGCGCCTTGGGGGGGGGTTACTTGGCGGTGGCCCCCCTCC
The DNA here is from genome assembly GCF_053564925.1 of Oryzias latipes. Classification (NCBI taxonomy): domain Eukaryota; kingdom Metazoa; phylum Chordata; class Actinopteri; order Beloniformes; family Adrianichthyidae; genus Oryzias; species Oryzias latipes. The sequence continues at coordinate 25,346,263 of NC_136242.1, read as the reverse complement.
TATGGTTGCCGTATGGAGTGGACCCCCCCCCCCTCTTTCGGTTTTATTTGCACCTTAGACATGTAGGGCCCTTGGTAGGGGGGGGTGCTTGGACATCACTGCCAGCAAGCAGCAGGCGAAGGAAAATGGAAATCTTTGCTCCGGCAACATGTTCTTTAAACCTTTGTCCCAGGGAGGACAAGAAATACAGAAGTACTATCACAATGCTTGTATAGTGTGCAAACCTTATTGAAAATATAGTTAAAGAACTTGTTTTTATATCATATTGGCTAAAAATGACTGGCCAGTTTGACCAACTGATCACTTGTTTGGTTGAAGAAACTCTACACTCTATTGACACAGCTGTCAATAAGCAAAATAAAGTTCACACAAAGTCATTCAGATCATCTTTTGAGAAGAATGGGTACAGCTGGGTATCATCAGAGGAGGAGTGAGACATAATGCAATGTAAATGGATGGTTGAGCTGGTATACACTGCACAAAGAAGTAGTCCCATCCCTCAGCCCTGGGGGAAATCATGTGGAGATGCAGTGAAGTAAGAATGCTTGTCCATGCCATTGCATCTTAAAAGAACACCGTGTACAATTCAAACCAAGTGTGCATCATGCATAAAAAAAAGGTTTCTAGGAGTAAAGACAAGAAAATACTATCGCTTACCATGTCACTACATACAGAAAAGTCAAGTGGAATGGGCACCTAAAACACATATGAGGCAACTTTAGAGCCATTTGAGTAAAGTTATCTGAGACGTGCATTAGTTGTGGGTTTCGTTGCACAAAAAACAAAATTTAAGATATTTGGCAATCATTGATTAAAAGAAAAAAAAAGAACCAAAACTGACCAAAGATCAGCTTTTCTGTGTGGAAGTCTTGTTATCAGACTTTAAAATGAACCCAATTGACGATAATTGAAGGCAATGAATGGATTATTTGTGAATCAATGAATAAAGGGGAAAAAGAAAGTGTGAATGAAAACACAGGGCATGTAAGCAGTGCATGTTAGAAGTTAGAGTTTTTTTCTGTATTATAAATGATTTGTCACAGTCCAGAAAGATGTAGAACGATCAAGAAGTCCCCTGATCCACAGAGAAAATAGTGTTCTAAGGGTTGATGGACTTTATTACTTCAAGAGTTAAATAATGTGCTGTTTAGTGGTATTACTTAATTTGAGGATAGAAAGTCAGAGAATTGTTAGTTAAGAAAACTTGTGTTTTATGACTTTAGAACTGTTTCAGTGTCACTGATGCTGTTGTAAAGAGCTTTTGATGAGACTTAATTCCAACCCTTGAGATGAACTCTGACAACTATCGCTCATTTTCTTTCAGACATTTTGGGTGCAGCTTTTGAACGGCTTTTATCTGCCATGTCATGAGATTGGTTTGAGCAAGCAGCTTTAGTAGAAATGACTGGCTTTTCAGCCATAAGGAAGGTCAGTGTAGCAAAACTATTAGTGCATTGTTACCTTCTAGTGAGAAAAACAAGATGAAACAGTGCTGAGGAAAAGCAAAAGCGAAGGAAATAGACATGAATGGTATTTTTGTTAGTGGGGTTGAAACAAGAGTAATTATTTAGTGTAATTGAAATAATAATTTACTGACTGACAATGCTCCATGTGGTTATAATTTTTGACTTCCCTTTCCTTCTGAGCAAAACATATGAACAACAAACAAAGAATATATTTTTACTCAGTAGTTATGCTGTATTTTAATATGTGTTTTAAGTTATATCTCATTGTTTAAAAAAGAAAAAATACTTTACCCAAACAAATATGCAGTATATCCACACTTAATTGACATGCACATATACCAAATTGACTTTTGACTATCCAAACACATATACAGATCCTTTTGCTCTGTGAAGAATAGTTAGAAACTGCCTTAAACTTTTATTACACTAATGGTTTAAACTTAATTCACTAAGCATGTATTGTCATCTCAAAATTATATTACATTTGAAGACAGCACAGCCAAGCTATTTTCCTCACAGTTTATTCTCATCCTCCCTTTTTTCTGTGCATGTGTGATCTGCTGAGCAGGCCTCAGAGTTATCTCCATTTTAACCTTGGAGCTTCTCTCCAGCAGCAACCTGTGGGTGTGATTTTCACATCATTGTCTATCGGACGATCTTCTGAATATGCAAATACAGGGTTCATATACCAAGCCCATCTCTGAGCTCGTTGGTTCGGACTTTTGAATGCACCATGTTCATCTGTCTGTCCCCTTCGTGTTTGTACGAAGTAAAACCTCCACAAAAGATAAGTAACTGTCTCTGAGTCATTATTCATTCATTTCTGTGTGCAGGAAGCTGTGGGTACCTAAAAATATTCCTGTTTTACAGTCCTGTTTAGAACCACCAGTTTCCTCACATTGCTCAGGGTACATCAACAACTTACTACAGTATTTTTCAATAATCAGTAATGCAATAATAGTTACAAGAAAAATACATATCCTAATACTAATGTACATATTATAAAAAAATGTCATAGGTAATTTAATTAGATGTTTATTTAAAATATTGGTATGTGAAACAATAGGAATAACTGGTATTATTTTTCCAGTCCTTCTTGATGACTTTACTATAAGTTGCTTTCCTACATCTTGCTTCAGTTAGGTTATATTGTAGGAGTTCACAGTAATTTCACAAACTTATTTTAGAATTTAACTGCATATTTTGCACACGAAAAAGCTCTGTTCAATTTTGTTTACCTTAAGTACTCCAAAAGTATTTTCTTTCATGAAACTGTAATCACTTAAAATTGTTAAATTCTGAACCGCTACACATAAGTTTGTCCATAAATTCCAAGTCCTTCACACAAAAATGATAAAGAATGGTGTATGGTTCTGGACTTGGATCAGATCTGTTTTTGTTTTTTTTGCATGTTTCATATAGGCAGTATATGAAAGGACAATTTTCAATTTCATTGTAGCTCTGATGGTGCCCACCACTTTCTGTGTTTGTATGAATCACTTTGGATTGAGTTTGTGTGTGAAAGTTGCTATGTAAATACGTTGCCTTGTCTCTATATCTCAGCCAAACCTGTTGAGATCAAGGAGAAGCTCTTTGAACTCCTTCTGAGCGTCTTACTTAGCATTGCATTTCCCTGGCCATCGGCACCGCTGTTAGAAAATCTTGAGTTATATTCGGCCAAGTCCTGTCTTTGAATCCACACATTAAACAGACATCTGTAAAGTGCAAATATCAGAAGCCCCTGATATCAAAGTGATGCTGAAACACTAATTCATGCTTTCATCTGTTCCAAGCATGCTACTGCAAAGCCATTTTAGCTAGTGCTTCAAACAAGTATATGAATTTTTTTTTAGTTGATGCAACAAATGTGTATTTTTTTTGTTAGGCACCTTGTGTTCGACAACACAGTGATGAATATATAGAGTGAGTGAGTGAGTGAGTGAGTGAGTGAGTGAGTGAGTGAGTGAGTGAGTGAGTGAGTGAGTGAGTGAGTGAGTGAGTGAGTGAGTGAGTGAGTGAGTGAGTGAGTGAGTGAGTGAGTGAGTGAGTGCAGCTACTTTACTTCTGAAAAATTTAAGGTTTCCCTTTTTCACTTCTGTTCTTTAATCAATAAACAAGCAGATTGGTATTAGGAATAGCTGCAACAATTGTATGAAGTCAAAATATAAATATACTCAGTAAGCACAAAGCCTTCTATTGCATAATTAAAAATTAAAGTCAATACCAGAAATGCTTTTCAAAGTAAAGCTGTGTTCGTTGACCTAAAAATAAAATGAAAAAGCAGTCCGCCAAACGGCTTTTTCTTTTTCTTATTCAACACCACTCATTCTGTCACTTCATTAAAATGATAAAGAAAATGGAATTCGACATTTCATTTTCAAAAAGTTCTCTTGTAAATGTGTGGTAAAACTCAATTAGAAATATCTAATTGACAATTAAAATGGATTAACAGAAATGCATTTCACTTTGACAATGCAACTGCATCAAATGACTGCCCCGCCTCCCTCCTGGAAATGCTGACTGGAATTGAATTATGCTACACTTTTGCAGGTTGATGTGAAACCAGAAATGCAATCCCATTTTTGCATCATCACTTTAATTATGTCACAGAATAAGCAATGTTTAAGTAGAAAATGAAAAAGCATTTTAGAGGATTATTTCTTTATTTTGTTTTTTTATACATTTGGCGCAGATTTATTTTGAAAATGAAGAAGTGTTTCTGGTATTAACTTTAAATTTTAATTATGCAACAGCAATGCTTCCATATTTTGCAACATGTGTGCAATGTGTTTGCTCGTTTGTATCTGTTATAATAATAATGTAATAATTTGTTGATCTTCCAAACCCAGTTATTCCTGTTTAGTGGTCATAAGGATGCTGGAACGTACCCAGCTATGCAAAACAAATGATTATTACCCTCGTATATGAACCTGCAGGAGGGAATGCAGAGGTTAAGTGAGGGCACGGAGGAAGCAGCGGAGTGGGACAAGCCGATTGGAGTCGCTGCACTTCTGCACTGTCAGATCAAACCGCCTTTTCTGGGCATCAAAGTCACCTGCTGTAGTGGAGTCTGCTGTGATAAAGATGCCACTCTTCCTGCTTCCACTTTCCAATTATAATTACAAATGTATATAAGCAGCTTAACTGCATGGACAGGGGTTTTCTTTTACAGGCGAGGGCGTGGGAGTGTCAGGGTAAAAGCGGAGCTGGTGGATACGATAAGACTATGTGGCACTTTTTCTAATTTTATTTGTTTATTTCCTCTTTATTATCTATACCTACACACATTCAAGTACTCCAGTTTCCATGTCCATATGTCAAATACATATGGAGAATAAAATAAAAATGTGTGCATTCAATCTTAGTAAAAACTAGTTTTAAAAGCTTGACTTTTGGTGTTTGACTGATTTATTTAATTTGTCTCTCAATTCTTTACTAACTTTTTCAGGGACATTTTGCTTCCTGTTGTACGAAAGACAATGTTCACTGTTCAACTTGATCACCTCTGTCAGCCTATGAGTATTCAATAATACAGGGAGAAAAACAGATAAAAGCACAGAGCAAAAATAGACTGCACGTATTCTACTCCTTAGTCTCGGTTGAGCATTGCAATCCTTCAAAAGTTTGGAAGTCACCTTGTATTCGGAGAAAGTGAAAAACAGCTGGTACGATGTGAGACAATGCAGTTCTTTTTTTCTGCTTAAGAAACTTCATAAGTGAGATCAAGTGGTCTCCAGGCTGGCAAAGGTAAAGTAAGGCCATCTATCTTTTCGAAATGGGAATCTGACTAAGCACTTTAGAAAAGTCCGTTTATGAGATATTCTTAGAATGTCATTAACTCAATAACATTTTTTTTTTAATTTTCTTATTAGTTCACAGATGTCAAGAAGAGTATGTTCACTGAGCCATCAGCTAATGGGAATCCTTCAAAAGGGTGCAAATACTGGTCTAAATAATGACAAGAAGGCCCATTGTTGTGCTGAGTGGTGACAAAAACAAGGTTTATTCCCAAATGGAAGAGCAGGGGAGTTTATTTTGTTTTCAAATTGAAGGTGGACAGTAATTACATTTAGTCTCATTAGTCTCTCTCCCTTGAATCGGCGGAGTCATCAATGTAATGTATGTGGCTTTTCCTGTTTGGGCGAAAATGGATTTGTGCTGCATTAGCTGATGAGGCAGGTAAATTACATTATGCCCCCCAATGTGATCTTAATGTCAGGGATTCAGGGATGGAGAAGCCCCAGTATACAGCTGTTAGTGTACATCCACCATGACACAGTTTTATTTCTTTTTGTAACTTGGAATAATGTTAGAAGGAATTATTCAGCTAGATGTTTTTAGGTAAAAGAAAAATAAAAAAAAAAATTATTATTTTTTTTATATGTTCCAAAATTAACATTGATGGAACGTTTGCCTACAATGAAAACAAGAAAACCGGCTCACGCCTAAGATTCACAACAAAAATCTACTTTTTAAATTGGAATAAAGTAATTTCATCATTTTTACAAAGGTTAACATTTTCCTTTTCAAACATCCTCGCTTGACTTCCTCTTGAGATGATTTACTAGATGATCTACTCCCATCTAGATACTTTTATAAATTCACACACAGACATACATGTATATTCAACATCTATCATTTTGTATTGTTTAAATATTTCAAGAGAAAATGCCAACAAATGTTCTTGACGCAAAGTAATTCCAGGTGTTAACAGGTTTATTTGACATTCATTGGGACAATAGTTATTGCACCATCTGTAGAAACCAAGCGTTCTCTTACAAGTCATTTGGACACAGGTGCGAGAGATAACGAGTGTTGAAGTCTTTAATTCTTACCGGTGTGCTTACAGAAAAAATAAAAACAAATGCTGAAAGCTGAAAAAAAATCATCAAGAAGCATTAAAAAATGTACTAATAGATTCTGACTTCCATCTAGATTGTATTTAGTTTAATCAGTACCCGTCTGGGGTTCACTTGGTATTGGGCCACAGAGAAAATAAATGCATAACATTTTTCTTTTCATATTATTACATATGTTTTATTTGGGAAAAGTCACAATTTCTCTTCACCACATTTTATTATTTTCATTATTTTTCAGAAAATTTCAGAACCACATCTATGACTGATTGTTAATGCTTGTCAGGTCGCTCGCCTCGGTCACGTGTCTTAAATACATCCACTACTTTTTTACAGTGGCTGTTCTGGACAATAACATTATTGCTAAATAGAAATCCTCAGACAGGAAAAGGTGGCTAGATTAAAAAAAAATGTCTTCGTAAAATTTAGTTGTACAAAAAGATAGCCAGTGAGGAAACAGAAAAAGCCTTCAAAGTAAAGCAAAACCGCATTCACCAGACAGAACCAGCAGTCTTTACTCAAAATATTGGGAGAGTTGTTCTTACGCACTAAACAGAAATGTGGCGACCCACTCCCTAAAGTTTTTTGCGGATGCCTCTATTAAAATGTATCTAGTTATATTTTAAAAATAAATTTTTTGTAATGTTTATATAATTTTATTTTGTTCTAATCATTAGTCAAAACGTAACATTTCGACAAGCTGTAGTTGACGTCTTGTTTTTTACCTTCCCCTTTGACGGTAAAAAGTAAAGTTTAGGGATCACATTAAAATGGTCCCACATGCATTCTAGTTTTACAGACAGTTTGAAACTGTTTTTCTAAAATGTTAAGTGAAACCAGAAACTTAGAAAAACATAAGCCAAGGCAACCTCATAAATGCAGCTCCATGAAAGTATTTTCTGACATTAAACAGGTACATGGTTTGGGACCACTGAGTGTAAGAAACTTACAATAATCTTGAGAAGTGTATTAAACAAAGAAAAATATCCCTGAACTAAAGGATTCATGACATTTATACAGGTTCAAGTCTCAGGTCTAGTCCAATAAGATAAATTCCCCATGGTAGCAGCCAACTCTTCTCAATTTTTGGACAGAAAATGGTCTGTTTACAAAATACCTATCAATTTGATGCAGTATGTATTCATCGTGCAATGCCCAGAAAAATAACAAATGGAATGAAAAACATGATTGCTCCATGTGGACTTTTTGCCTTGTAAAGTAGTAGGATTTTCACAAGCATTACAAGATTCCAATATTGATAGAATGTGTCTTGCCAAGGTGCAAGAGTCCATCTGTTAGCAAAAATAGCATCTTTTACTGATTGGGTTCAGTCATGATGGCACTTAAGATTGCCTGAAGAGCTCCATTTGGTTCCACTTGGTTTATTTGATTGAACTAAATACTCTCATGACCTTAAAAAACAGACACTTAATTCAAATAGTCATCCTTTAACATGTGTTTTTGACTATACAGATGGTCTAGGAATAAAAAATTAATCCACTTGACTGCCCAGGTCAAGTATTGCATAAAAAGCGGGAAAAAATTGCTTAAAATTCATCTTTCTGTCTATGCAAAACTGCTCAACTCCCGTTTAGGCTTACATTTAGGTGTAAAATTGTCTCAACTTCTGCCTGTAGTGATTAACTGAGAACATGCTTTGCATTTGCTTAAAGCGCTGACATTTAAATTTATGTTCCAAAATGATTTCACAGTTGACATCAATCAGCTATAGCTGTTGGAATAGCACAAATCAGACACGTCAGTCTAAGCCATTATTTTACCAGCAGATGAGGGAGAAAAACAGCAAAAAAATGACAAAACTGATAATTATAACAAATAAGACCTATTTGGAGTAAAGTTATTCTGCATTTTATTATTTTAACAAACTGAGAATTTTTTAGAGTTCTTGAGGCCAGCAAAACAATAGTTGCATAAACATATGAAACAAACATTGATTCTGTCTGTTTAGTTGTGTTATTGTTGCACAACTGCACTTGAGCAGAGCTTGTGAAGGCCACAAGAGCCCTTTGGTACAGTGGTCCCCAACCTTTTTTAGGGCATGGACCAGTTTAATGTCAGACAATATTTTAATGGACTGGTCCAAATGGGGCAAAACCTTTAACAGTAAACATCTTGTTGAACATGCCAAGGTGCCCAAAACATTAATGATGGCAATCACGCCAAAATAATGAACAGAGGTTATTTGGAAGATTTTAAAAATATGAATAAATTTTCAACAATTTCATGATGTTGAAGAGGTTACAGGTTTTTTTTGGGATTTTTTTTAGGTCACACAACCCCCAGCCTTTGGTTTGTGTGACCTTGTCAGCAAAATATGCCCATAGACTTAATTTAGGATAACTAAGATCATGTCAGAAGTCAGAGCTCTGTCTCCCCTTCTTGTCACCAGTGGGGACCATCTCTTGAGTACTGAATGCACTAAATCTCCCAGCAACCCCAGCGCACAGTTCTTGGATGCCACAGACCTGACTCTCATTTGTTATCACTCACAGTACACTTAAGCACTGCACTGAGCCTCACTCAGTGTGAAGTATTGTTTGTGCCACTCTGCCTCCAATACCTGATCTTCTGCTTTCCTGACCCTGTTTTGTCTCCTACTCCGTTTGCCTGTTGCCTGCTCCGAATCTCGCTGGGATCCTGACTACTCCTGTTTCTTCTCTGATACTCCCATGCTCATTATTGACTCCTGCCTCCCTGACCTTGCTTTAGCTTTATGGACTTTTAGCTGTGCTAATAAAACCGGCTGCAATTGGATCCAGCTGTCTGCCAGTTCTTGTGACAGATGGATTAAGCCCTTCTTCGTGATCCTCAGGAGAAGCTTAGTAAACACAAAGTTTGGGGTCATGGTTTCTCTCAACTCAGGATAACTTAGAAAAACCATCTACACCCTGAAAAAACAAAACAAACACTATGCGAATGTAAAACTATTTACTCTAAGTGTTTCAAAGTGACCCTCAGGAGACTATGAGTGCTACCAAAGCTTTCAGCCACAAGTTTTAGTGCAAAACACATCAACTGGGACCAAACCAATGAAAGGAGCCATTTCGAGAAAAAGGTAAGTCCAAGAAAAAATGGGACATGTAGCCCTGGGTCTTTTCACAGCTCTTGGACTTTTGGTGGGAAACAAAATGTCTTCTAATTTACAGAGACAGCTCCTTGTGACAAACAACAAACACACACCAGAGGTCCTCTGTGAGAGAGCATAAGCCTGCAACCAACATACACAAGCTCTTTTCAAACTGCCCTTTCATGCTGCAAGTGATGCCTCTCTTCCTTGTCAGTGTCTTGTTTTTAAGTATGCTTTTCCACCGGTGAGCTGACAACCCAGGTCGTCCTAAAGTTCAACTTCAAGTACAAGGTGCAAATATTTTGAGAAGATTGATTTTGAAACACAAAATCCCATAATGAGAAAAAGGGTCAATTTCACACCCAAGTGGAATTGAATAACTTTTTTTATTTTTATTTTCTATGTTAAAATAATATACAGTTTAGGTATGATTGTTTCAGGTCCACATCAGATTTAAGACCTTCTGTTTCATGTACTTGATTACTAATTGCTATTTTTCACCTGATCTAGTTTTTCATGACAAAATATTTAAAACTGGTTTTAAACTTTCATGATCTGCACTTGGAGTTTTTGTAGTGTTTCGTCAGTTTTTGTCATGTTTTGTTTTCCTTGTCAGTCTCACCAGGTTATGGCTGATCATCTACTGCTGTTTTCTTTTTAGTTAATTACCCTCAGTGCATTTAATGCCGCTTGCTCTTTTTTTTCTTACATTCCATCATTCACCTTAGAAGAACGTATACACTCACTCGAGCACAGGTGCTAGCTTACCTTTGCATACATAGCTTGCGTGACTGAATGAAATGTTTCACGTGTTGGTCTGAAAGCATAAGTACGCGTGCACGAACGTTAGTTGTATTATGTCCATGTTTACAGGAATGTTAGTAACATTCGTGTAACAGTGTGTGTGTGGACAGCCTCACCCTCCTATCCCCCCTCTCTAACATCCCTCTCTCTTCTTCCCTTCTTTTCTTTTCTGTCCGGTCCAACAAAAAACTGTTATAAATATAATTAATCTCAGTGCAGTTTAGTATAAATTATTCTGGTGTGTCAAAAGATTCATAACCCCATGATGTAAAAGTAAAATATGTCCAACACAAGAGGCCTTCAGCTCTCATGTGTTTGCTTAGCTGTTGGACAGGACAAGTTAAAAAGAAAAAAGAAACAAACAGGCTTTTTAGTAATGCTAAATGGGCAATAGATGCATTGGGACAAAAAGTAACAATCCAGCAAACCTTTTTTGTGCTGAAAACAGGTTAAGTATTTATGATTTATCGGGTTTTTGTTCCAAAATCTTTTAAAAAACTAAAAAAAAAAACACAACCTCAAATTTGAATTGTCTATTTTTTGCTATTGTAAAAGGCAAGCTTGTCTGAATACCAAATAGTCACTGTATTTGCCACTCCTTTGGAAAACTGTGAACTTACTGAAGCATTACAAGTGCCACCCACAGATTACAACAATAACTTAATTGTGTGGATGTCATTTCTTACTCACTTGTTTGCCATGCTCTGAATGCTTGCTATCACCACAAATTTTCTGACAATGACTTCAAAAGATTGCTCAGAACTGACAGGGTGTCACAACTGTGGCTAGACCAAGGACTAAAGAACTTCAACAGCGTGGCTCTGTCAAAGAGCAGCTTTATTACAGCTTTTGTGTCCTTTTAGCTCAACCCTTCTGGTGTGTTTTTTGTGAAGGCAGTGTTTTCGTTGGCTGTGGCTTAGTTTGGCTAAATTTGAAAATTGGAGGAAATGAGCTTTGGTAACCTCATTTTCAGTCATTACAATGGTTCATTTCTGCTGCTGAAGCTTCAGCTGAATTCAGAGCTTAGGGCTGTACAAGTAAATTTGAATTGGAAAACTACTGCATATGATTAAACCTGGCTAATCATGGGATTAGGTTTAAAATTATGAAAGAACAACACAACCGTAAAACTGCAAATTGTGTCTTTAACAACCATTTTGTGTTTTGTGGTACGTCAACATGCCCTTTAAATTTACAGATTAAAAACTCACATTACGTCTTTTCATATTTGCGCACAACATCAAAGATACATTTGCTCATAACGAAACACACAGGACTTCATTTGATGACGTAAACTGTGGCACACACAGATGGGCAACAATATACTTTAGCCTGGGTTCCTTTAGCCTCACATCAACGACTTTTCAAGCAGCATTGGTGCATCACTGCTCCATTATCAATCAGAGGCGTGCCCTTTCATTTTTATTGCATCCCTCCTTCTTTTCATAAAGTGCAGTCCATCATCTACTTTACCTTCTCTCTCATTTTTGCCTCTGGTTATTCACCCTTCGTCACTCTCATACCTTCTATTTATCGTAATCTGACTTTCTCTTTTTTTTACTTTTTCTTGTGTTGCATTGAACAACAAAGTTCTTACACAAGACTCAAATAAATAAAAAATACTGTCTGCTTTAGCCCAGTCCAGTTTTGGCCATGAAATGTCCTTGGAAATGAAAGTGTATTAGATTCAGCAGATACTGAAATAATGATCCAACTTATCTGTCACAGAGAGCAGCACTCAAACATTCCAGCTCTCTAGAGGGCCATGATATTACATTTAAACTCCAAGTCTCTAATCAGAGAAGTTTTAATGATGTCTCCCTTGCTCCTTACTCTTCTGCTTTTCATTGATTATTCCTTTCTTCTTTACATCAGTTTTTATACGATTGAACATCTGTTTGCAAAGATTTCCCCCACTTATCTTTGAAGTTTTTTTTGTTTTTTTCATGCCATTTGGAAAATTCTGTAATCGTGTAATGATAGAACATTTTTTTTAGAAAAATGTCAATGACATTCTGAAGTAGTACAGCAACTGACTTACATTTAAATACTTTTCACTGATAGAGACAGAACACATATTTGGGTTTTACGCATTTCTACACATTGATTACAGTGTTCCAAAGTTAAAATATTAGGACATATTGTAGCTCCGCCAAAAGTGAAGGCAGGTTTCAAAAGGTCCCAATGACTCTAATGTTTACCTGCATAAACATGTGTGCAGTCTGGTTAAAAGAATTATTCTATTGAAAACATTTGGCTTTATTTCCTATTTATGGTAAATGTGGATGGGGGGCTGGGATTTTTGTTCAAAATAAGCTGTTTGATTTTATTAGAGATGAAATTTCTTCATTTGCCAGAGTTGTTTTTTTTATTATTATTATTTTGTTTTTTTGATTGGCAGCTAGTTGGAGGCATGTAAGCTTCAAATGTTCAAATTTTGGTCAATGTTTCCTTTCTGCTTCAAGCTCAATTTTTGGCTTTACTGAGTTCAATAGTTGACATCAAATATTGTCCTCCAGTAATTTGTGTATATATTTACCTCAAATGGACTTTACAAAATTTTCTTGACAATCTGTTTTTACTTTCGAACTAAAGGGAAATCCTTTCCAAAACATGAGCCCTTGAAGACAAAAAAATATTTGCCCTCTGCCCTAAAGAAAACTTGTTAAAACTGTTATTGTTAAGCAAAGACAGTTCATCATTTTTGTATTACTTGACTGCACGCTGAGAGCAGTGAGTGATAAAATAATGAACTCCTTGTTGCTGCAAAGGCTAAAGACATGAATCATCGTTTTAGTGATTCTAGTGCATTTCATTTTGCTTGCTCACTGGGGAGAATTTGTCTTCCCATTATAATTAGAATCAAGGCTTCCTCTGTCCTAAAGCCAACCAGCAAGGGCACTCAGGGAGGGTAAAGTCAATATGTCTTCACAGCACTTTTAATATGGAGCAGCAGTCTGACTGACAAGTTATTTCAGCAGGGCTCGATTCCGAGACTCCCGTCCTGACTCAAAGCAGTCACTTATGGAGGGCTGTGACACTGAGCAACTGCCTCTGCTCTCTTTCATCCCATTTTGTAGGACAAAGGAACTTATAAACTAAATAAAACTGTAGTAGTTCTTTGGAGTTTCTCAATTAATTGATGTTAATCATATTACTTACTTAGTACTTAAACTATTGAAAAACTTCACTAAACTAGCTTCATTCAGCTTAGAAAAAGAAGACAAACAAAACTTTTAAGGTTTGAAATTTAAAAAAAAAATGTTTCCAATGGTCTTTCCATTTTCTCGGAGTAACTAAGAGGGCAGCAAAATCGTGAACCTAATGTCAGTCACAAAACAGACACCATTCTGTGAGGAGGTTTTGTCTGTGAAAGGCTCCATTTTTATAATTAGAGTGTGATCATTGCTTAAAGCTTAAGGCTTCTTTGGACCCCTGAATGAAAAACGTCTTTTCGGTGTAAACACATTCTTGTCGCATTATTCTGATGATGGTCGACATATATATCAAGAAAATAAGCTTAAAATTATATTTCCAAGTATTTCTTCATTCAAAAAGCTTTTAGATGTGACGTAGAACTAAAAAATGTAGATCTATTTGCAGACAAATAAGATCCTCGTATGTCTTCGTTTTTCTCGTCCGAGTTATGTGGCTGAAAACTGCACGGCTGTATAGCTCTGATATTGCTCACCGATTATTGTGGCAACTGTAATGTTAGCTTTGGGGGTGTGAGGGGTTGTAAGCCAGCGGGAGAGTGCATAAGCAGATGGATGATGGAAAGTAGAGGGGGCTTACTCTGCACTAGCGATCCCATCCAGAACTATGAGGCAAATTTCTAATGAACTACTGTTCCTTTGCAGAATCTGTCATACAACAGTTTTTTTTTCTTTTTTGTCACATGGAAAAAAACTTGTGCCATTGATTTGAATGGTTTTTGTAAATTCAAAGACACTTAAATATTGAATCATCCAACTTCCCACTGATTTTTGTTTGTCAGGGGCTAACAAAAAAATGAATGATTTTCAGGAAAAATTGATTTTTTAAATATATTAATCAGTAAAACAGATGATGATTGTTTTACATTATCAGAGGAAAAAATGGGATGTTAAATTTTTGGCTGATATCACGCTGTTATTTTTCTTTTCTTGCAGAGTGATGGTTTTTGTTGTTCATTTTAAAAGATTGAGTGTTTATGTATTCAAAACAAGGGATAATGCACAAAAGAACAATGATTAAGTGAAAAGATGTATTGTGCCAGATTTCCACCTGTAGTCCTTACGAAAGTAAGATCAGCAAAGTAAGAACAACTAAAAGTGAAATATTAATAAAATCAACTTTTTATTTTTCTTGTGGCTCAGTGCAGACTGAACTACACAGAATGTTGCAGTTTCAGGACCTTAGTATGGTCTTTTTGAGTCCTTTTGTATTCAGACGCAGAGGTAAGAATCAAAAAGGTCAATTTTAAAATTGGCTTAGAAATGTGTTTTTCTGTCCTTCTGTCCTGTTCCTTCAAAGCTACAAATAAAAATGTGTTTGTAGTTTTTAAATACATGTAGAAAAATCAATCAGGCAAACTTAAATGCTGGTAGAATTAGTGGCAGGGTTTCAGAAAGTACACCTCTTCCAACAGGGTGCAATGTAAAGGCCAAACAATGATTTAGGTGACCTTTCATTTCTTCTCTTATGAATGTTCTACATAAAGTGTATAGTTTTCATCAGACAAAGTGCATTCCATATTCTTACATTTTTGGGATAAAATCAATAATAATTTAAGTGGGGATTTTCCAACTACTCTCACCTCAAAACATTGAGAGTTAACATTTTTATTTTAAATTGAGAGCAGCTCTTCATACTTAAAGTCCTAATATGTGATTTTAAGATAAAATGAAATATATTTTGAATTTTATTTCACATAAGCTCTAAAAAAGGTTGTATCATTCTGGGAGTTTGTGTACTCTCTCCATTCCTGTTCACCTTGTACACCTCAGATTTTCAGCACAACTCGGAGTCATGCCACTTACAGAAATTGTGTAGTGGGCTGGAGAGAATCACCTGCTGCTCAACGTGGACAAGACCAGGGAGATGGTGATTGACTTCAGAAGGAAAAGGACAGTCTGGCAGCCTCTCTGTATCCTGGGCAAGGATGTGGAGGTGGTGGAGGAAAATATCTGGGAGTGACTATCGACAGCAGACTGAGCTGGAGGAGCAACAGTTCTGCTGTGTTCAAAAAGGCCTGCAGCAGACTTCCTAAGAAAGCTGAGGTCATTTAATGTGTGCAGCAAGATACTGGAGATCTTCTACCACTCTGTGGTAGCCAGCACTTTGTTCTCCTCCTTGGTCTGCTGGGGAAGCAGCATTGCAGTCAGTGATGCCAACAGACTGAACAAGCTGATCAGGAAGGCGGGTTCTGCCATTGGCTGCAAACAGGATACGTTTAAAGCAGTGATGGAGAGGAAGTCACTGAACAAGCTCTTATCCATCATGGACAACCAAGACCATCCTCTCCACGCTGTTCTGGACAGACAGGAGGCTCAGACAGCCCCGCTCCAAAACTGCCAGGACCGAAAATCCTTCATACCCAATACAATAACCCTGTACAATAACTCACTGCAACAGATAACCGTTGCACATTTTTTCTTTTTCGCACATTTTGTCATGATTTGAACTTGTCTTGTTTTTGGTCCTTGTTCTGTCTTGTTTCTGTTTCCTGTTTTATTTTGAAAGTCTCCTGTCTTGTCTGTTTTCTTGAGTTTTACTTCCTTTGGTCCCCATCAGCCCTGATCGTGTCCACCTGTGTCTTGTCTGCCCTGTCTGTATTTAAGTCTTGTCTCTGCCTTCCTCCTGTGTTGGTCCATTAGTTATTCCTGTCCTGGTTGTCCTTGTCATGCCATGTTCCTCGTTTCTTGTTCCACGCCACAGCTCTCGAGCCACCCTGCACCATGACAGAATGGACCAACCATACTTTCTGGACCCAGCAGAGCGGGACATGAAGCTACTAGAGGCCTACTGCCAGGAAGCCGAGCGTACGAGGTCTTACTGGGTTTTTGACCAGGCCCAGTTTGCCTCGTATGCCTGGAGTGGGAGCCACCTGGACTTCACAGGGAGCCGTCTCGCCATGAGGGGGGGTCGTCGTCGCCGTCGTCCCCGCCGTCCCCTTCAACCTCCCCTTCCTGTTCCGGAGGTGGTCCGGCACGCACCACAACTCCTTCCAGTGGTGGTCCCGGATGCCCTCCAGCCCCTTCATGTTCCGGAGGTGGTCCCGGACGCACCACAACCCGCTCCAGTGGTGGTTATGGACGCACCCCGACCCGTCCCGGCTCCCAGGGGGTTGCCGCCTGCACCCCGACCCGTCCCGGCTCCCAGGGGGTTGCCGCCTGCACCCCGACCCGTCCCGGCTCCCAGGGGGTTGCCGCCTGCACCCCGACCCGTCCCGGCTCCCAGGGGGTTGCCGCCTTCGCCCCGACCCGTCCCGGCTCCCAGGGGGTTGCCGCCTGCGCCCCGACCCGTCCCGGCTCCCAGGGGGGTGCCGCCTGCGCCCCGACCCGTCCCGGCTTCCAGGGGGGTTCCGCCGGAACCCCGACCGGTCCCCACTTCCGGCTCCACGCCTGACCCGCCTGAGCTCGGCTCCACGCCTGACCCGCCTGAGCTCGGCTCCACGCCTGACGACTCCACGCCTGACGACTCCACGCCTGACGACTCCACGCCTGACGACTCCACGCCTGACGACTCCACGCCTGACGACTCCACGCCTGACGACTCCACGCCTGACGACTCCATGCCTGACGCCGCCTCCAAGCCTGACGACCCCTCCACGCATCTCATGCCGGACCTGCCTCGCCGGACCGCTCGGCCCCCCGGCCGTCCTCCGGACCTGCCTCGCCGGACCGCTCGGCCCCCCGGCCGTCCTCCGGACCTGCCACGCCGGACCGCTCGGCCCCCCGGCCGTCCTCCGGACCTGCCTCACCGGACGGCGCGGACCCCCGGCCGTCCTCTGGACTCTTGTGCCCGTCGAGGTTTATCCTCCGGGGCCCCCCCCTCATGTGACTTTTGGAACCTCGGAGCGGTTCCTTGAGGGGGGGGTACTGTCATGATTTGAACTTGTCTTGTTTTTGGTCCTTGTTCTGTCTTGTTTCTGTTTCCTGTTTTATTTTGAAAGTCTCCTGTCTTGTCTGTTTTCTTGAGTTTTACTTCCTTTGGTCCCCATCAGCCCTGCTCGTGTCCACCTGTGTCTTGTCTGCCCTGTCTGTATTTAAGTCTTGTCTCTGCCTTCCTCCTGTGTTGGTCCATTAGTTATTCCTGTTCTGGTGTTCATGTCTTGTCATGCCATGTTCCTTGTTCTTTGTCTCATGCCACGTCACGTCACAGTAAGTTTTTGTTTCCTTTGTCATCCTGCTCTGCAGCGCTTTTTGTTTGTTGGCCATTAAACCCCCTTGCCCCGGAACTTTGTGCCTCCTGCCTCTGCATTCTGGGTCCTACCGGCTTTCGAGCCTCCTCACCGTGACACATTTTTTCTTTTTTGCACATCGTCAAATAGCTTTTTGAATTACACCACTTTATTGTTTACATTTATGTTACATTTTTTTGTTTTTATATTCTTATTCTTTTTTTCTCTTATGTTTACACTGCTGTCATATGGTAATGAAGAAATTCTCCACGTGTGGTATCAATAAAGTAATTCTGATTCTGATAATGGTGATTGAACAAAAAAGGGGGGGGCACTTTGAACATTTATATAAGAGGTAGCCCTTTTTTTCGTTTAGTTTTTTTTACCATTTGAGATCAAAATATGAGCTTCAAGCTTAAAAAAACTCAATGGTACTCATCCTTCAATCCTCATATGGAGGTTTGACAGACCTGAAAAGTGCATCTGTGATGTCAAAAGATAAAAAGCTTTTCATCGTTGATCTTAAACTCTAAGAAAAAGTCAAAAGCCATTTTCCACAGCCCACCCAACAGACGAAACTACGGTTATCACCTAAAAAAGACAGGGTAGACATGATGCAATTGAGAAAATAAAAACTAAGCTAAAAGCAGCTTTAAGTTGTAAAACAATAAAATTAAACAGCTTCTAATCAGTTGCCTTTTTCCACAACTGTTTCTTTTCGTCATGTGAGACTGAAATACAAGAAGTAATATAAATAAAATAGCCACTCTAGCTGAACAAAAAATATGATTACTGTGGTTGTATAAAACTATTGCAGGAGAAGTATACTTTTCTTACCATCTGAAGGCTGCAGAATAACAAGTTCAAAGTTCCATTCTACATCTTTAATTTGCTTGCAATTAAAGTCGGCTTAGGACAAAAGGAGAGTGACGGAAAAATGGGATTCTGTGTGTGAGATAAAGGAAGAGGTGGAACAATGAAGCGAACGTGAGAGAGATACTGAAGGAGGCATTTTGGAAAGAGACTAGAGTGTGATGATGGGTGAAGAGGCAAGTGATGGATAAGACAGAAAAAAGAGGAGGGGAGCTGATGGGAGAGAGCAATTGTGTGGTTCTTGACACCTCCATAGAAAACACCTTGGCAAGCTGTCAATCGGAGTAGCTTGCTTGATTGATTTTCCTCTCTTTTCAATCAGCATTTCACTGTTCGTCCCGCTCTTCCCCTCAAATGTGCTCAATGCCAAGTTCCAGTTCTCCACAATTTTTTTTTTTTTACTAAATGTCAAGACCAAACTGAAAGTTAGTTCAACTAGTCTTGCCCAGTCACCAATCAATGAATTTGGTTGTAAATTGTGATTCAAATCTGTGAAAAATGTTCCATAACTTCAGAACCAGAAGTCTTTACTCCAATTATGGATTTATTGCAACAGTTGTCCCCACAGACCATATAATAATGTAAAATATTCAGTATCCGGCTGTCTAATGTTATCAGGATCCTGCTTATAAAGTTGCGTTGATGGTGGATTCGCGTTTTTATTATTACATTTGGAAAATAGCTATTTTAACTTTCTTTTTTTTTTTATTTATCCGTCACCCCTTAAAAGTCAGTCGAGGCTGAAGTTGGCATCCGATTTTTTTAGCTTCCTCTTTGACATTTATGGGTTAAGGCGAAATCTTTGTCACCTTTTAATGATTTCTATATGAATTCTAGTGAACAAAAAAAGTTTAAACCACCTGCAGATAAACTTTACCCACAAAAGTTAAGGGAAACCAAAAGCTAAAAAGAAAAAGCTGATGCCCACTTCCGTCTTGTACAGACATTAAACCTAAAAAAGGTTGGAGACCACTGATCTAAACGGCAAATACATACAGAATAGAAATCTAATTGGTTATTATAAATTTAATAGTTATGATAATAATAATGGATCAGATTTATCTCCGCTTTTTCTTGGTGCTCAAAGGTCATTCACTCCTCATTCATACTTGGTGATGGTAACTACTAATGTAGCCTCAGCTGCCCCTGGGGCAGACTGACAGAGGCGTGGCTGGCAGTTTGTGCCTACGGCCCCTCTGACCATCACCGGGACATTCATGCACATTCACACACCAGTGGAACCGCACTTGGAGGCAGGGAGGGTGAAGTGTCTTGCCCAAGGACACAACAACAGCTGGCTGGGGGGAGCGGGGATTGAGCCGCTGACCCTTCAGTCATTGGACAACATGCTCTACCACCTGAACCACTTCCCCGTTATTACTTATCAAGTTTTCCAAGAGGAAGAGAAGGATGGAGATTAAGACTAATCAATGTATTTATTCAAAGATCCCCATTAGTTTTAACCAAAGGTAAGACAAAAGATTAAAGCGGACCCCAAAGGAATAAATGCATCATTACACAAAATCATAAAAATGCATGCACCAATTAATACATACATCAAAAATAATACATGGAAAATTTATAAATTCTAAATAAACTCCAAAAAATAAGAACAACCATCTTATTAAAATAAATGACTCAGTTGAGCATTGAAATTACAACATCAAATATCGATTCAGTCAACTAATTGACAGATTGATGCTTTTTCAGACTTCATGATTGTCTTTTCAGGGGGAACTTGGAGTCCAGCTGGTTCTCCACAACAAAAGACGTCCAGCTGAGGTGATTTGAACATCTGGAAAGAGGGTCACTGCCTTCCTAAATAAGATTTTAACAGAATTTCTAATCTAAGGGTGGTGCTCTTTCAAACCTCTGGCAGACTGAAGACATTTTGTATCTTTAGCCGGGTATTGCTTTAGGTTCTCCACAAAAAACTTGGAGGAAGTGGCTGCAGAGAAGGATATCTAAGCATCCTTGCTGCCCTCATGATCCAAACCGGGATAAATATGGGAGATAATCATGTAAGATAATTATAGAGGCATGAGACTGAGCTAGTATGTTTGTAATGAATGTCTTTGTGAGACAGTCTAGGTCATCCAATAGACAAACGATTCTGCAAATGCCTGATTCACAGCTTGTGAATGAACAGGAAATGAGTCCAACATGTCTCGGCTTTTACAAATAGGTGAATATTTGTTTGTTATCTAGAACTCTGACTTGCCGGACAAGTTTTATAAAAATGGTCTATTTATCTTTTATATATCTCACTGTCAGCCTAGATTGAATGCAGCTCTTTCCACCTTCGTCATTCCGAAAAGGATGTGGGTGATGGAAATTTGATTTGTAAGTGTGTCTATAACAACCCCTTTGAAGAAACAAGGTTATTTCCATTTTGTAATCCATCTCTCTCTTCAGCAACTTCACATGTTGTCTTCTGGCTGGCTGTTACTTAGAGTAATTATTAGACCTTTTTTTCTTTTCTTTTCCATTTGGTTTTTGTACTTAGGAGCCATTCAAAAATATTGCAGACAGGACTAAAACTACAGCATCTCCATTAGGTGCAGGTTAATGATGAAACAAAGTGCTTACAGTAAAAGCTGCTAAGTTTATTTGGGGCTTTTATCTCACACAAAGATACAGATACAGATAAGATATTTAATGCATTTCTACACTAAAAATGCATTAAAATACATTTTGGGACAGATTACTTTAGAAGATGGGCCTAGACTGCTTTATTTAAAAATTAGGTGCTGGCTTTCAGATCAAAGATTGGCTGAAATGTTAATTCCAAAGCTGCATACTTAACACATGTGACAAACACAATTGTTACAATTGTTGCTAAGAAAATATGAACAATGGCAACACAAAGTATAAACTTAAAAACATTATGGATAGATGACTTGTCATAAACATGTCATGAATTCTGTAATATTAACCTTTCATGGACAAACGGAAGAAAACATTAATTTCAGTCATTTCAGCTGTTGGTATTTGATTAAATTGATTGGAAATTCTCAGGTAGCCTTCAAGTGAAGCTGAAACCAAGAAAAAGCAATTCTGTATTTTCTTTGTCTTTCAGCTGCTCTTTGTTGGGGTTGCCATGGATGCCTCCACGGATGCCTCCACTTCCATCTAATTCTACCCTGTGCATCTTCCTCACTTCCACCAACCACCCTTGTGTTCTCCCTAACTTTATCTATGAACCCCCCTCTTTGGTCTTCCTCTAAACCTCCTTTAAAGGATTTTGAGCCATCTTAACCTGTCTTCCTTGTAATCATCTCCAAAACATTTTAACATAAGCTCTCCCTCTAGTGTATTCATTCCTGATTCTATCCATCTTCATCACTCCCAATCAAACCTCAGCATCTTCATCTCTGCTACATTCATCTCTGCCTCCTGTCTCTTTTTAGAGCCACTGTGTCTAAACCAACAATATGACTGCACTCTTACCAGTCTTCTAAACTTTTCCTTTTATTCTTTCTGGCACTCATTTGTCACACATCACACCTGAAACCTTCCTCCACCTGTTCAAACCTGCTTGCACACACCTCTTTCCCACGCGTTCTGTTGCTCTGAACCTTTACAGAGAGTAAACACACAGCAGAAGTAAACAACTGGTAATAAAAGAAAAAATGAATAAAATTAAGACTTTAATCAATATATTCTAAGAAAATTAAAGAAAAGGAGTTGTTGCAATTAACAGAAACCAGGTGAGGTCTATGACAGGTAATAAAAAAAAATTTATCAAGAAAGAATGCAATTAAATCTGTTTAGCTTTGTTTTATGGTTTTATTTTGTTGGGTTTGTAGTTCATTGTTTATGTACAATAGTTTCTGCAGTATCTGTGTTTTAGTTTGCTTTCTGTCAACCTGTTTTCACTTATACAGTAACTCAGCTGTTTCTTGTTGTTTGGATCATGGGTTTGTGGCTCTCACTTGTTTTCAGTGAGTTCTTGCCAATACTGTTCTGTCTCATTTGGGTGAATTAAATTCCTTCATGCTTTGCTTAAGGCCCGATCAGCTTTATTCTGTTCCTGCACTCTGATTTTTTTACAACCACAAATCCAGACAAAACAGGACACTGGACCACATCAAAATGAGTCAATTGTAAAACCCATCCATCTATCCATCCATCCATTTGCAGAAACCACTAAAATCCCTTTCGGAATCATGTTGGAGCCTTTCCCAGCTACTGTTGGGCGAAGGCAGGGTACATCCTGAACAGGTCACTAGTTTGTAATGGGGCCACATATTTAAATGTAGAAAATAAAATAAAAAAAAATGTTTAAAAACATCTTGAAAGTGTTTTCTTAGACACAATTGCCAATAAATCCCATTAGTCATAGATATTGTAAACTGTAATAAACCATAATAATATTGATCATGACCACTGAGTAAATATGGACTTTTAATCGATTCAGTGTAAATGCTGAGATTTTTGTTCTGAACATTTCCAGACCAACAGTGATTATTTTATAATCTTTTTTTTATACAAAAAGTCAGTCCAATGCTAAACGAAAAATATCCACATTTTAAATTGGAACTACAGCAGAGAAAGTTGCTGCAAACAAACACAGCTTAAACCACAACAGAAAAACAAAGACCACATAACCAGACACATCCCTTTGATAGCTCGTCTACTGAAACCCTCAAACAAAGAAAAGTTGTGCCTGATAGGAAATGATATTTGGATATTTTGAAGATGAAAGTAGAAACTGTAGGAGGTGAACTGAAAAATATAAATGTTTGGCTGTCCAACCCAAGTTCTAAGAAAGTCTGCATGACTTATAAACATTGGAGGAAAAACTTCTCAAGAATATCAGACTCTGAAACAAAAGGCGAAATCTTTTCAAATGCATCTTCAACACCAAAACTTGAGAGGATGAATGATAAACTTTTAGAGAGAAAGCAGCTTGCAGTGTTGACACTACAGCAAAGGGCCGTCTCTGTTTGACCGGTGGGTGTTTACTGTATGTTTTTAATGAGATCAGCCTTACCTGTGTGGCTGCCTGCCCTTTCTTTCGGAAGTTGGCTCTAAGAGTGAATCAATGAAGCTTCACATCCTGGTCTATTTTTTAGTCCCTCGATATGGAGCTCAAATTTCTTAGTACGGCTTCAGTTAAAACTAAAAAGTTGACCAGATTTTGTTCAGGCAATAAAAGCATTTTGTCGCTTTTTGGAAGTTTTAAAAAACCACACAAGAAGGCTGGTCTATTCAGGCATAACAAGTGTGGGTTTGCTTGAGATTACACAACATTCTTTTTACTTATATAAGGCTTGTAAGCAGCTGTCAAACATCCTTTGTCCTTCAGGGATAAATAGCTCTGATCCTTTTCAAGAGTATTTTTGATACCAAGGATTTTTAAACTACAATAGTCCTCCTTAAATGTTTTTTTTTTAAAGGATGCTGAGTACATTGTTTCCTACTACAGTAGGAGTATTGGCCTGTGCTGGTGCCCACTTTAGACTCGCAGCTGACTCACATAGTGGGCAGAATTCCTGTGGTTAAAGAAAAAATCTACAAAAAAAATGTAAAATTGGAGCATGGGGGAGTTTTCGCAAAGCAGAGCCCATTGGGTCTTTGTACAAGCTGTCTGTCAGCTTTAGGGTTGAGTTTAGGATTCTTTCAATATTTTAAAAATCTCTTAATGGTCTCTATCCTTCCTGCCTTTTGGGTCCAATTTTACTTATAGACCTCCCCCAGAACTCTTAGGTCTTCAGGTGCTGCTTTGTTGAAAATTCCCAAGAAGAACCAAAACTTTTGGTGAGGCTGCATTTTGACCCTGGCCTGGAATGGGCTCCCTGAGGATCTGAGAGATTCGTTGTTTCTAGAGATTTTAAAAGAGTAGAAAACCATTTTTTGTATAACTTATTTAGTGGGGTGAGCCACATATTTAATAGTTTAATTATTGTAATATTCAAGCCTTGCCAGGTTTTCTCAATATTTTTAACATTAAATTCTAATCTGTCTTAAAATGGTAATTGGTGTTCACCCACGTCGTGCTTTCCTATTTTGATCAACACACATCAAAGAATCAACAAAACATTTATTTATTTTTTAATTTTTAGAATTAAGATGTGTTTAAGCCTTTTGATGAAATACACAAAGAAGATTTAGTCATGTAATATATTTTGTGAGATATAGATAAAATCAGTTGTAATGCATTGGCAAGTTTTTGCCTACATCAATGTTAGTTTAAGATGTAAAAATATTGACATGAGTGTTCAGGAAAAAAGCACCTTATTTACCCACAAATTTGACCGACAAATTTTTCACATTGTGTGGAAATCAGTGACAGCTGATTTGCTGTGGTGACCCCCTGACGAGATATGCAGAAAGGTGAACAACAACGTTTTTAACATAGTGTTGCATAATTGTTATATAAAAGGTTAACTACCATAAAGTTTTAAAAATTAGCCAAATTTTTTCCGCCCAAAGTATTTTGGAAATTTCACAGATCCGGCTCTTTTGAAATGTCTAGGAAAAGCCCCACTACTGCCCCTAGTGGAATCATGATGCACTACAGGGCAGAAAACATGGACCAAGTGTTGTACAATGGGTTATTAAGGACAGTTTGGATCATGGTATTGAGATAGGAGTCTCAGAAATGCATGTACGGTATATGATACAATTATTTAGAGGGCCAAAGTGCTAAGCTATTCATCCATGCACATTCACACTTTAATGCTGCCAAATGAGGCACCAACCCCTACCCACCAGTAGCAATGTGGAATTCAGTGTCTCGCCAAAGGACATTTCAACACATTGGCAGTAAAGGCAGGAATTGAACCTGTGATCAGTCTTCCTCTCCACCACAGCTGCCCCATTTACTTATTTATTGATTTATCTTAATACTCCATTTTTACTTAATTGAATATTCAAGTTTAGTTTAGTTTTTGCTACAGTTCAGTCCAGTGTTTTCCTTCCTCAATGGTGATTTTATTAAAAATATGTGACAACGTTTTGATTTATTTGAATAACATTTACATTCATTCATTGTTTTATATTTTTTTCATTTTTAGTGTTTTTTGTGAGTGTGTGAATCTTATCGCACATGCTAAGCCCTTTGCCCTTTAATGAAAAGTACAATATAAAAAAAGTTGATTGATTTTATTAACGAGGAATGGATTGTTCAAAAGCTCTTCTTCTTTAAGTCCCTTTCAATTCATAAAAGCCAAGGCCAATGAAACAGTCATCAATTTTGGGTTTTCAGTGAAATACTAAGGTTTGGCGGGTGCTGGTTTTATATTAATCAGGGAAATAAATGGGAGAGGGCATGTGGGAGTTATCTAGGAGGATGAGGTAGAAGCAGGCAGAAAAAAGTAAGGGACAAAATGCAAGGTAATATGTTAAATAACTGCACAGGACATGGCAGCTGAATGTTTAAACCTGGAGAACATGCAACAACCCAGCCACATTTAATGCTGCATGCACTGTGTAAAAAACAATGAAGAGAAAGGGCTTAGAGACAGAGAAAAAAAAAGGAAATTGAATAAAAAAGCGACAAAAACTGGAAAGCTCAGAGTGGACATGTGTGAATTCCAGTCCCAATCACCCGCTGCAAGACAATAAGGCGATAATATAATTCAGCTTGTTACTTCACTGATGGTATCTATCCATCATTCAGCATAAATCTTCGCTGTTTACCAATGTGCCAATCACTCCATCATTTTCACATCTCAACAGATCTGAGTGTCCGGAGAGTGAAATCAATTATCTCGCCAGCCTTTTTTTTTTTTCCCTCTGCAAGCTCGTCACCGTGCTGCATTTTGGTATTTACCATGAATATGAAATGCAGATTGCATTCCTGATTACAGAGCTGCCATCTTCCTTCTTTTTAATGTGAAGACTAAGTAGATGTAATCAGAGCCTTGTGGCAAAAGGGTCCTTATTTAGTTGGAGAGCCCAGATAGGAACAGGGAAATGAAAAAACCCACCTCATTTCCTGTCTTCTACAGCCACTACGAGGTATCAAAGAACAAAATGTTCCTCTGGTGATACATATCGTTCAGCCTTGCACTCCCAGAGTAAACCAAACACAAAATTGCTTTTTCACTCTTTCTGAACACCACCGTGAAGGCCTTTGCAGGCAGGCAGTAAGGGAGTGCTTTATGTATGGAGACATGCACACAGAGACATGCATAAAGCATGTCTCGCAATTTCCTTTTGTCGTCAGCATGCCAGCCCGAGCTCAAGTCTCATTCAGTGGGATCACACAGAGTCATGACCTAATTATTCCTGAGGAAACACATTATTATTGATTGGACTTTTATCCTGTCTGCAACAGATAGAAGCTTCCCTTAGATTCTAAAGTCAAGATAAATGATGTCAGATGGGTATTAAAAATGACAGGAAGGCTTGACCTCCAAACACACCATATATTTCCTCTGCTTGTTACTTGCACTGTGCCTGCATGAGCCCTCCCAGGGAGAAGAAGGATGAGTGAACCTAGACGAGCCTCAACACCATGTCAGGGGTGCCCCCGCTTCTTATTTTGTTTCGACAGAAAACAAGTGTTGATTGTCCTGAGCATGCAGAGAGTCACCAGAGAGAAAAGGCAGAGATCAGGGCGGACAAGTGGGCTCCAACTTGTGAGATTAGTCATGTAAGACACACAACATCACCACATCAGACCATCTCTGGTGAAGAGGGGAACTATGCTGAATTACTGATGTCTTCTTTTTTTTCGTTTCATAGCTCTGCCATGTTGGACCGTAATGCAGCAGGTTACTGGTATTTATGGGTCTGGGTTCATTTCATCTCCACGTAATGACACTGACATTTTTCCGGAGGGGAGTAAATTCCAACAAGAGCAGTGTGTGTAATGCTAAACTGAACCCTTACTTACAGGGCTTATGAGATGATTCCAATGTATGGATGTAACTGCACTTATTACTGTTTGATCCTTGCAAAAATGTAAAACCTTGTTGTTGTTTTTTTGTATCTATATTCAAGACATTTTACTAGGTTTTAAGTTTTTTTCCACTAATCATTGCTCTTCACCAGTGCTTCCCAACTCTGCTCCTCAGGGCATCCTGTCCTGCTTGTTTTCCATGTTGCCTTGCTTCTGCACACCTGATTTAGCTCTTCATCAGGCTTTGCAGAAGCCTGACAATGACAGCCATCAAAGGCAGGTGTGTTTGAGCAGAGTTGGACTGAAAACCTGCAGGACAGTGTTCCCCGAGGACCAGGAATGGGAAACATTGCCCCACATAAAAATTAAAAAAATAAAACCCATTTGCTTAGAACTAGCAAAAAAAAAAATCTTATTATTCAGCTGTAAAACATTCACTTTGAAGTAATCCCATCTAATGGTTAACTTTATTATCTTATTTCTTCGTTTTTGAATGCTTGTGTGGAACTCCTTGTTTCTAGATTTTGACATTTTATTATAAAACTCTTGTAAAATGACTTGCTGCATAGACAGACTTTCTAGTGATTTTCTTCTTAAGATAAGTGTTTTTTCCTATTTTAGGCTGCCTTTTTTGTAGTGTGGATGCTCAAAGATGGCATCCATATTTAAATTTTGGGGAAATAGTGCATCGCTTTATCAAAGTGACCAAATTTGACTTGTTAGCTGCAAATTGAAACCTATTAACCATAACCTATTATTATTGTTAAGATAAATGGCTTGTTGTGACATTCATCATAGAAAACTAACCTAACAATTTTGTGTTTTAAGTAGGCCTGCACAATATACCGCAAATTTATCGTTATCGCAATATCCAGCTCTGCAATATGCATATTGCAAAAGACGGTTTATATCACAATAAATCGCAAACTCAAAATGTGTTAAAACAATCTTCTAGCAGCTTGAAGCATTTAACGAATCAAATAAATCCCTTTATGCTTTGACCAATCAGATGGACGCCTTCCCATTTTTGACCAATCAGAAGGAGGCCTATTATGTTAACCCTGGTCCTGAAGAGCCTCAACCCTGCCTGTTTTCCAGCTCTCCTTAACCAGCTTGCTGTTGATTGGCTGACTCAAGTGATTTCACATCCTGATTGACTGAACACACCGGATTTTGGTTATCATTATCGAGCAGTCTAGGGAGAATAGGGTTGGCTACCCTGACGTTTGTCCCCCATGTCGATGAGGGTCATTTGGAGTATAATTTTTAAACTGTTGCAATGAAATGGGAATGATGTTTTTGTTTATTTTTCTATTTGTTTATTTACCACAAATTTATCGTTATCGCAATATTGATCACTAATATCGCATATCGCAAGTTTTCCTCATATCGTGCAGCCCTAGTTTTAAGTTTTTTTAGGAGAATGAATTAATAATCCATTAAAAGACTACTTTCAGGTACATCAATCAGCAAACCACCTTATTGATTTAACATTACTGCATGAAGCTGTTCTAAAAAAAATGTGAAACCCTGTAGAGGTTTTGTTCAATAAAAGATGAAAATTAAAATTTTCAGCTCCTTCCTGGAAAAAAATATCAACCCAAAAAGTCTGAATTTTAAAATGATCAAAGAGAAAAAAGGTAGGACTTCATTCTTTCTTGAATAAACTGTAATAGCTGCTAAATCAGCAACCTTGATGAGTGACCAGTCCACCCACACCAGACCCCACAATCCCTTTATCTCTCCTCTGCCTGAAATGGATGTTTGATCAAGTAAAAATGCTGTATACGATTCTGTACTTTCCTCCTAATCTTGCTCTCATATTTTATTAAGTTGTCTAAAATGCCTTTTGCTGCTTCTGTGTAGTAAGTTTTGCTACTGATTCTTCTTCCCGTTTCATTAAAGCGGGAGTGTGCCGTAAATTACAGTGAGTGAAACAGTGATTAAGGATACGTATCTCGTACGACCCACTTTCAAAGAAATAGAGCCACTCTTTTAAAGCTGAGTTTGATCTCAGAACTTCTTTGAATCGTGCTCTGCAATCCTTCCTTTAGTGACTCATCAGTTGCATTTCTGTTCTGTTCACCGACTTTAAAAACCAAACTTTGAACCGTCTTTTGTGAGTCTAAAGACCTCCATGATTGATCTTTGGGAATGTATCATTTTAATGATCTAGAACACCCTGTCTCTGTCCACTGCTCCAAAAGATGAGGACATTCAGACAAGTGTTGCATGAACTACCATAAGGTTAAACAGACAAAAGATGTCCAGAGAAAAAAAAACGTCTACGCTACAATATGTATAAAAATGCCTTTATGTATTCAGGTAACATCGGATGCAGACTACACCCAAAATGTCAACCAAAATGAGTGTAATCAGACATAACAGATGTGTTTTATGTTTAAAGTTTTCCCACTCTGAGATGAAGAGGAGTCATTCTAATAGGTTCAATCATGCATGGCTGTGCAAGGTCAAGAAGAGCTTATGTGATAGGCATCTGCAGCCCTGTCCTCTAACGGCACTTCCATCAACATCTCTGTCCAAACCTCATGCAGTTTTTTGAAGGATCATGTTTCATTTAGCACACAGCAGTTAAAACAATGAGTATTTTAGCACCAAGCCCTGACAGAATTATACATGTATTACCAATAATCTAAAACTACAAACTAGTGGGAAAAAATTGATTTTGAGATAAACCTGCCCTCCCACTGATGTTTTTTGTTGTTGTTTTATTTATTTATTTTTTTGCTGCTCTGCCCCTGTGCCAACATGCAGGGAGGTAATTGCACAGCGAGGCACAAACCTGACTCACTTTGCCTGCAAATGCAGAATGATAAAGCAGTGGTCTGTTTGTCCCCATACATCCAACTGATCTGCTTCATAATCTAGTTTGTGACTGCAGAGGACTCTGTCTGGAGGTGCCATCCCAAGTGCTCCAAAATCAACATCTTTCCACAAAAGAAAGGTACAGATATATACCTGTATGCATATTTTGAAATCCTGCCTTGTTTATACATGTTTTTTAACAGCATAAATAAAAAACAAAGTCGGTCAGTAGTCACTTTTTCATGAAGCATAGACATCACACTATTTATTTTGCTCTCGAAAGCCAAATAATTATTTGGAAAAGGGTCCTTGTCTCCACAGTCAAAACATCAGTAGTTACAGGGCATTTATTGAGGATTGCTAATAGTTCAAATCTGATGCCTTCATCAGTTTCATCTTCTTGAAATGGAGGCTGAATGCACCCTAACAGGCTCTTCAGATAGAATGTGAAGCTATCTCCACTCCCTCTCTGTCTCTCAGTCCCCTTTGCAGGGTTCATCCATGCTCACACATGTACTGTATTGGCAGAGTGTGTGTGTGCATCCAGACCATGTGCTGGGATGTGTGCTCAGTGTTGCAGAAATGTGGTGGTCTATGCGCAGCCGCCACATAACTCATTAGTGGAGTGGGATCATTGGACAAGGCTCATCGCTTCAGATGTGGTAACAGTGACCCCTACAGGGGAAGAGCTGCACAAGCCCTCCCGCCAGAGGGAAATTCACTCCCGGTATTAATGGTTATTTCTTGGGTATGTGCAGTTCAAGGAGATGGATCGGGAAAGGGCAAAAAAATAAATTATGAATTTTCTTTTCTCTATCTTAAGCAACGTAGAAGAAAAGTTCCTCAGCAAGAATATTACAAGTGATGTGATGTGCTGAGACTGGTTGCTATGTGCTCCATGGTACACTTTGTGCTGTAGAGAAATCTATCTCACTCTCCACAAAGAAAAGCAATCTGGGATCAGGACAACTAAGGATACCCTTCCCAAAGGGGGAGGGTCTCACCGTCTTTCTGTCACGTCATGTTTGTATATCATATACATCATCATGGGAACGATTAAAATCCTCAGCAGCAAAAAAGCATTGTATAGCTGCCTGGGGACAGTGAGGCTGCAGTGTATGGGAAGTGTGTTTACTCATGACAGCTGGAGCTCAAGTCTGTAAACAAAGCAGATCCAGAAAAACAGGAGAGTCTATAAAAGGTCCAAACATGAAGAGGTGTGGCGATCCCCAATACCATCAGACGCTCTTTCGTCTGATTACTATACTCTGAAGATTTAATGTATTATCATCATGTTAGCTTGATTATTTAAGGTTTAAATGGTAATGATTTTGAATAAAACATGAATTTATTAGAAATGCCCTTAAACAGTTACTATGCCCTGTGAATGAATATGTCTAAGTAATATTTTTATTGCTTAGTTAATTTTGTAGCTTTGGACTTTAATTCCTTTGATACTATTTAGAATTCCTATGGAAAAAAAACACATGTCTCTCTTGTGATGGATAGCTTTTAAAACATGTAGATGTTTTTTAACACAAAGTTCATTAAAATTATAAGATTTGGTTTTCTCTAAATTATAGGCATCGATAAAAGACTTGATTTTGATAAACGTGCAAATAATCAGATTTATTTTGTTCTTTATTAGTTTTATTGTGTTACAAATTGCCTAAAGGCAAAATAAGAGAATAAGAGGGTTGGACCTCAAATAAACCTCTTGCTTGAACGCAAGTAAAAAGTCCAGTTTTGAGTTTCCTAATTATTTTCCCAGATTGGAAAGTTTCTAACTCTGTAAGCCCCTCCATAAACCCCTTACTATGGCTGGGTTGGGATATTTTGGTATACTCAGCCAAAAAGAATAATCCCAATATTGGCTGTTAAACAGCGGTTCTCAGCAAGGGGGGAGTAGATGGTCCCAATGTTCATTTTGAGGGGCGCAAACAGTATTGGTGGATGATAGCTTGATGCTTTAGACTGGGCAACATTTTTTCACTTTACTGGATCATAGAAACAAGAGATTTTTTTAGAAATCCATGATTAGATTCCAAATGTGAGTATATAAATTGAAGTAAAAACTTTAAAAGCCAGTGCTCCACAGTAGACTTTTTTTTTCACTTGGGCAGAAAGTAGATGAGGACATGCAGAAAAAAATCAGATTTGCAATTTCTGCCTGAATAAATTCTGAAGGCCAAGCAGCTCAAGAGGAATAACCTAAACAGGATCTGCCTATTGTATTTTGAATTTTTTATCTGTAATCTTAGTCTCCCCACCATCATCTTTTGATCAATTTTAAAAGCCTTCCCAGTGGTATTTTAATCATGATTATACTGTTTTTAGCCAAAAATAAAAAAATCTGTGTGATTTTCTGGAACATAGTTTCAGTAGTTACACTTAGAAATTTGCCTCTAAGTTGTGGGCGTGACTGTTGGCGTGGAGCATTCCCGCCCCCCTTACCCTCCCTGTTGCGGAGCAGGGAGCGTGTAGCCTCCCCAGCATATTTTCTTTATCACAAATAAGCTTATTTTCAAACACAGTTTTTCAGTCTGCTCTTGATTTACAATTTGAATAAAGAAATACTAATAAAATTCCATTTTTGTTTAATTTGTTTTACATATGTGTTCTAGATCATCAGAAAAATGCCACAAAAGCTTGCACAAAACAGTAATAACACCATTTTCATTGAAGTGGGTCTTAACTATTTATTTTCTGAATGTTAACTGATTGCAGTAAATAAAATTGATCTATTCACTGTGTGCACATGACACCAACTGTCTTTGATCTCCTCATTTAAGAAGGGATGTATTTAGGGAGAAAGATGCAAATCCCCATTCACTTTAGATCATCTATAAGAGAAGTTTGAGCTTTAGTGCTCAGCCACAAAGAAATGAGTTGTTGATCTCTGATTTATTCATGAATTCATGGATTTGGAATAAGTAGCACAGCCACATTTATAGTAGATGAATCCTGCAGCACATCCTTAATAAAAAAAACAATGGAAGAGCATTGAACAATACATTACAACATGGCGCCCTTGTCTCATAAATGATCTGAAGATTTACGTCATCTTCATCTTAATAACACATCTGTGAATTACTTAGATACATCCTATTGCAATCTGGACTCAATTTCAAACATTGTAAAATATGTTACTATGCTGAGAAAGGGGTGGTTCCTCTGGTCTGGAAGAAAAACAAGGTTTGAGTGCATCAGAACTAAGTTCCCCAGTTGTGTTTGCTACTCTTTATGTTTTGCATAAAAATGATGGATGGAAACAATATGTTATGCATGACATTAAAAAAAAAAAGAATCAATCCATCTGTCTGTTTTCCATTGACCTATGGCGTGAGGATTGTTTCTACATCAAATGATCCACATTTACCTGTCCTGTCCTCTCTATACACATTTAAACTCTGTATGGCATCAAAGACATCACGTTCATCCAACTACCATGGCTCTACTCAATTATCCATCTGGCAAATTCAAAATGTATTTTGCTGTCAATGCCCAATGAACGGCAATTGTTTTCCGAATGACTTTTTCTGTTTGCTCTCCAGCCGCTGTCAGCTTGGCAGTTTATTGAGCCTAACCAGTTACATTTTGGTGTGGCTCATTGCATTTGGGTGGTAAATATCTCATTACAGAGATCCAAAGCACTGTGTTTCTCAGTGGTCAGGAAATTGTTGTAGCTGTTGTGCTTTTTGGGAAAGAATATCCCATTTTCAACTCATTACGGAAATGAAACATTTCATAACTGAGCCCTTTTGAATTAGCTGGAATCTGACTATGTGTTTTTCTCCACAGAGCTCAGAAATTGTACGTCACAACAATATTCTTGTGTTCTGTTCAGAGCGTTTACATTTTTTTCCCTTGAAAGTTTAAGAAGCAGTTGCTTCCATCTGACTCCTGTGTAAAAAAATAAAAAATAAAAAAGCGAAAAAACAAAATAATTAAAACACTGAGTGAATCTCAATGGCAGAAGAACAAAGACAAGAGTACAACAGCTGCGCCAGATGGACCCTCTTTTTGTAGAATGCCTTCTCTGTGCCGCATCACCTGGGTGTTACTGTTGGTGTCCCACTAAAAGTGCACCTGCAAACAGCCGTAAGGGCAGAGTGAAGCTTGGAGGTGCCCTTTTATCCCAACGCTCATCTCTCATGGTGGGGTTGCACCAACTGAAAGATTGTGGTCCCGACCCTTTGTGTTTGCCACCAAGTCAGTGGCCCCCTCTGGGAGGGGTGTAAACAGGGGAGTCTGTTTGCCAAAGAATACTTTATAACCATAGATTTACTCATCATGTACATCAGAAAACAAGTAAACGTAGTTGAAAGTTCCACCCTGATCATGTTTTGATCAATATTCAAAGTGTTCCCAGTGGTCTTTTAATTATGATTATGTTGTTTTTAGGCTAAATCAAAAAAACTGTCATTTTCTAGGGCATTGTTTATGTTTTTTGTTTTTATTTAAAAAATAAAAAGAAATTAGAAATTTGCCTCTGAGTTGTTACCTGGACTGTTGATGAAGTGCAATCCCGTCCCCATTTCCCGTCTTCCATCTGTTTACTGGCTCTCCTTCTAGCTTACAGCCTTACAACTCCAACCTAATATTACCAGTGCAACAGAAATGGCGAGCAATATAGCCATCCAGCCCCAACTAAGACGAGGAAAACGAAGGCATGGATCTCGTCGTCTGCAAGTGGATGTATCAGAATGGAGCAGAGCATGGAGCTTGTGGTAGGCCGCTTATAGCTTCTACGTCACTGCTACAAGATTTTTCAAACTGCATTTTTTTCATCTGATCCTGATTCACAATTTGAATAAATATTCAGTAATGCAATTTTACTTATTACATGTCCTCCAACATCAGAAAAATGCCACAAGAATATATTGAAAACACCCAATGTATTTTTCTGCAGTGACTTGTCCTTTACTCCTTTCACTACTGCAGAGTCCTCTAATTAAACGTGAGATATGATGAACTGGCATTAAAAATGCCTGCTACAGTCTGTATGCACAAATGTTCTCTTTAATATTTCAAAGCAAACCAACCTCAAATTGTGGGCAGGGTGGTGCAGGTTCCAATTTTCCAAAAGATTTTCATGCACTCTTCGTTTTTTATTCTGGATCAAATATTCTGCTCATTTTGCCAGTGTTGCACTGCAGCACCAAAGGAAAAAAGAATTCTTACTGTGCAAGCAAACATACCTGAGAGGAGAACAGAGACAGGACGCAGAGCTGGCGCTGTGAAACATATTGGACCACCGAATGAAAGCAAAGCCAAAGCAGTCGAAAGAATGGCAACACCGAAAAAAGGTCACATCATTAAAGAGGAACTAACATCTAACCTACATTAAATTAGCTTACATGAACACTTTGCTATCACCTCCCACATTTCCAGCCTTTGTAAAGCATTTGTAAGTGAGCACAGAGGCACCAACTCTGGCAATGTGTAATTAATTACTGTGCAGCTCGGTCGCCCAGTGGGCTGCACACACTGAAAGCTGACAATTGTTCCCAGCTAACACCTTTCCATTAGCCACACACAGAGTAAACACACATTTTTTCTCTGTTTACCTCAAGCACACATTCTTGTTCTTGGCTCTTTAGGGGACTGTTGTACAAGAACCTCTGATGTATTATTTCCCACCAGAACATTGAAAAACTCAGTTTTATTTGGCAAGAATTTGGCACAACAAAATGTTCTCCATGTCTGAATGAAATTACCTTAAATCTCTTGAAAAGCGGTTTTCAAATGTTTACATTTTTGCTGTTTGACTTTTTTGAATTTGTTGTGCTGATGACTGGCGTAAAGCCCGAGCTGTAATTACATCTATATGTTTGTGCATTGGATCAAAAACAGATTATTGCTGCTCTGAGAAAGAGTTCCAAGACAAAAAAAAATCGACCCCAATGTTTCAGGGCCATCTTTGAAACCAGCATTTAGTTTTTCTAATAAAAGCTGCTCCAGAGAAATTTAAGATACAACAATAAAAACACTTTGATTCCTATTCTTCGTACACTCTAATACCAGAAAGAAATTTTCCCATTTAAACCAGTAAATTATGCTAGACACTATATTTTCAAATTAAAATAAAATCTTCATAAATGTTAATGTATGTTTCATAAAAATGTAGAGCAACATTGTAAAATCACAATAGGAGGTTTTTAAAAACTACAAAAGATACACTAGGAAATGTGATAGCATCTGAAAAATTGATGACAAAAGTAATGACTATTGTCACTTTTACCACCAGCAATATCTGCTGTAAAATATGTACATAAAACAAAAAAACTTTCATATTGTCATCTTTGAGGTTGCTAAAATTCATTTCCAAAAATCTCATCACCTGTAGTAATTTTGCCATATAAGGAAAATCAAAACAATTATCAATCGTGGCCTTCAAGTTTTTTGTTTTTTTTTTATTTTAGCAAAAAAACACCCTCAACTTTAACTTTGCAACCAGTTCTTTTTTGACCACATCCCCTTTACTCACAGGTGACCAGGCCTATAATTATTTTGAACTTTCTGATAAGTCATTACAAAATAAATGATAATCAAATGACTAACAGAGGACAGGTTGGCAGAGTGCATGAAAGCTTTGAAGACACATGAAGTGCACCAAGGCAAGGATTTCACCTCAAGTCACTCGAGGTACTTCCACAGTAATGAATGCTGCCACAAGTGGACCTCTAATTGCATTCAGGCAGGTGCACGGTGAGGTGTGGGGAGAGCAAACCATTAAAGACTTTTCCAGCATCCCATTTTCATGTTGGCTGCTCCAGTGATTCGGCCAGATTTGTAGTGACTGCTCCTCTTACCTGCGCGGTAAATCTTGTATTCTGGAGAACTGCATGTGAACAGCATCACACTGCCACTGATCATCCCATTGTCGTTGGTTTTCTGTGATCATTGAATGCAAGTCAGGAGAGTTCCAGTCAAATTAAAGGAAATGAGAGCTGACCTGCTGTTCAATTAGAATCAGGCTCTGGTTGGTTCTGAACGGTTTGCATGCCAGTGTGATTTCATTGTATTACCAGAAAAGGGGGTATGAAATAGAAGATTTTGTAAAGTAATTCTTTTGGTCTGAACCAGCAAACATGACAAGCCGTGCATTTTTATAGCCTTTAGGAATGGAAAGGGAAATCTAGCAGGAACTGCCGACAACAATGATTTTGTTTGACGCAATCTGTCTCCCGGCTCCACCCACAACCAAAGCAAACAGATCTGTCTGTGAGAGAAAACACAGGCACACTGAAAGTGAATTCCATCAAAATGAAAGTCCTTATTAGTTGAGTCAAATGCTGATATTCGTCATGGCAAAGTGCACAAAATATAGATGGCATAACAGCAGGCCTTGTCAGTAGCTCAAGGCAAAGCACCCCAGACAATAAAATGTGATTGTGTGATGGCAGGCATACGAGCGGATCACAGATGATGTCTGATCTATATTAAAAGACATGGACCGGCTCTAATCCCCCTTCTGTCAACACACTAATGGAATTTAAGGACAGTTTACAGACACAAGAGGGCAAAAGGGGTCAAAATGTGCAATACAGAAAACTCTCCATAAAAGCCTTTACAAAACAATGACACTTGCAAAAGCTCAGAGTGTAGGCTGAGAGGGGACATGAGTGTCAAAAACAGATAGGGCTAAATAATTATTTTATTTTCATAAATAGAAAGTTAGAATACTTAAATGTTGGAAGATTTAAATTTTGGAAACATGGATCTAATCGTGGATGCATAAGAATGGGACGGAGCATGGAGCTTGTGGCTTGCTGTAGTAACTTGTCCGTCACACTTGCAGTCTTTTTAATACAGCATTTTTGTATCGGCTCCTGATTCACAATGATTTGAATGAAAAAATACTAAGAAATGCTACTTTAAGCATAATTTTCTTAATATACGTCCTCTATCATGAGAGAAATGCCACAAGGACATGTAAAAATAGAAAAAACACAATTTTTATCTGAGTGGGTCTTTAAACGAACAGCTAAGAATTCCGATTCTATTTGGTTGGTGTTTAAAATGAATAATAAAATTAAAAATGTGGAGCTTTTTGGTCATTCTGAATGACATAAGAATTGTTACATTTTGTTAAAAAGTTTACAGCGCCCCTCCTGTTTTAGTGTTCTAGCTGCTTCATTTTTTTTATCAGCAGTGGGAGGTGCCGTTCTTTAATTTTCTTACTACACATGCTACATAAAGCCGGTCTGCCAGAGCAGGGAGATAAAAGCATGTTTTACATCCAAGAGTCCCTTCACAGTTTGTGATTAAGCTGAGAAGGATTTCTTACTTGGAGGAGACGCAGTATGACGAGACCCAGGAGTCAAAGTTCAAGCAGACCCCGCAAAGTAACATACACAGATCAAACAAGTGTGAAAAAGTCCTGCTGGGTTTGGAATGATGTAGATAAATTGGTGCATCTGTGGAACTTTCCATGGGATGAAGGCAAGATGCACCTTAATCGCCTTCAAATTGAAGGTGCTCTCTTTGCTCCCTGTCTTCCCCTTATTCCCTCTTGCCTTCCAGACAGTCTGAACATCAAAATAAAAATCAACAGAGCCCGCAATTTCCAGAAAACGCAGGAGGCGTATTTTTAGTAGTCTTTAGCTTCCAGGTTGTAGAGCAGAAAATACAAGCAGAATGAAAGTTGCACTGCTGAAAAGCTGACTGATAACCCTCCTAGTTAGTATTTTTCTTCAGGACACAGTTTTTGTTTTTTAAACAGATGTTCTCAAGATAACATATTGTTTATAAAACAGGTTTACGTAGTGGTGTAGTGGTTAGCCCTCTTGCCTCACAGTGAGAAGGTCCAGGTTTAAATCCTGGCTGCGTCCTTCCAGTGTGGAGTTGTGCGTGTGTGTGCGTGCGTGCGTGCGTGCGTGCGTCCGTGCGTGGGTGGGTGGGTGGTTTGCTTTTCTCCGGGCAACTTCCTCCCACATGCTTCATGATTCATGATTCATGATTGGTGTATCTAAATTGTCTCTTGGATGTGAATGTGGGAGTATTTGGCTCTCTGCCTTTGTTTGGCCCTGTAATAGATGGGGAAACCGTTGAGGGTGTAGCCTGCATTTGCTCAACAGTAGCTAGGTAAGGTTTAATAAAGTTAAAGTCCCATTAGCTGATGTGTGTGAAAGGCGTTCTCCTTGTTTAACCCATCCCCTGAGGAAGCGGTGAGCTGCAGACAGCCACGCTCGGGAACCATTTGTTGGTTTAACTCCCCAACTCAACACCTTAATGCTGAGTGTAAAGCAGGGAGGCACTGGGTCCCATTTTATGATTCGGCTGTGGAGTTAAACTCACAACCTTCTAGTTACAGGGTGGACACTCTACCGCAAGGCCTAAAACGCTGTGACTTGAAAAATTGGAATAAGCAAGGATTTTAAAATGGATGCATGGATTAATAATACAGAATTATTAATGGTTACACATTAAAAACAAACTGTTTGCTTTTAACTATCCACTGTAAAATTGAGCCTTATGTTGCAGCATCTTATTTATAAACTTACCTATAAAGATGAATTTTGGAATCACTTGCTTCAGGAATGTGCCATGATCAATATTTCTTAAGGCACTCAGCGATTTGATAACAGCAGACTGGAAACTTGATTTCTTTGTGTTGGATTGATCACAAAAAAATATTTTAATTTTCCTAAATTATTTTTGGTTTGTTCAAAATAGAAACCTCAAATTGCACAGATATACTAAACACTTCAACATGAAAAGGAATCAATTTCAGGCAATTGAGGTTATAAAATATCAAAAATGCTGTAAACATCTGTAAACGGTACAAGAAACCTAAGATGTCTACAGGAGGCAGAATAAACTTGTTGTTTTATAACGGAATTTCAATTAAATTACAAAATTGTAAGTTTAATCAGTACAGCAACGTTAGACTCAGAGTAATTTTCTTCTGTGTTAAGTAGTGGGAAAATAAGAAGAAAATCGCTGAAAAAACTGATCACAATTTGAAACATCTTGAAGGAAATTAAAAATGTTACCTTTTTTAATCGATCACAAAGCAGCATTTATTTTCCTTGAGATAAGATAACTTCATACATGTATAACCGTACAAACACTAAAAATAATCAATAATTATCTTACCATATATTTGTTTTAAAACAATACAACTAGCTGTTTTGGTTTTACATGCAAATAAGTATTTGTTTTTGCAAAGGACATTTCTTCCTTTACTGGCAGCTATGTTTCTGTTTACAGGTGGTTAAAGGTTTGACATTAACAAGAGCAGATGGGGAAGAAGGCAGTTTGAAAGGAGGTTTTTGGAAGGCACTAATGGTGTCGGAGAGGAGGGGGAGGTGACACACCGAGCTGACTCTGACATGTTGGAGAGTAAAGGAGGCTCCCGGGCTAAGCGCTGCTCGTCATCTATCATGTTTGCATTGAATGCAGTTCAAAACAAGTCAACATGGTGGATATAGCACGAGCTAAGTCTTTGATACAGACATTAAATGTTCTGCCGTTACGACGGCACTGGTTCGCTAAGCCTAGTTTTAAATTTGTTTTAATGGTACTTTCTCAAACGATAACTTCTGTGAAAGGAAATATAGCTCTGCCATAAGTCACAGATGATTCAGACAAGCTGATTCATCCAAGTGCCAAAGGCTGAGCCCTCATTGATCGTGCGGTAGAAGCAATTACACGGCAGTCTGTGTCTGAGAGAGACAGCCGCCTTACTGAACGCCTCCCCTCACTCCGAGTCCGTGCTTACGGCGGCATATTCATAATTACCCTTGCTAATCAAGGTGGGAGTTCACAATAAGCCATTCCATTGTGTCAGCATCTCTGAGTGGCAACAGAGAGTCAACAGCCAATTCACATCTGCACCGTTTGGCAGAGATTACAGAGATAATTCCCAACACTTCACTATCTTTGCAGACCAATCTGCTGTGTCAAACAGTCAACATCAAATCACAGCAATACTGATGACAGAGCAGGTGCATGCGGCACAGGACGCTCCTTAACTAAACACACTGTTGGCCTCAGAATCCATGGATTTTGCCAGGCTTAAGGTTATGGCATGATTTTGGATGCATGTTAAAAGAGGCACGTAATGCAACAGACCAATAGTTACTCATTCTCCATGTTGATTATGTATAAAAAATAGCTATGAGAGTTATTTAAATACAATAGCGCTCATGACATGCATTAAATCACCATGAAGGGATTTTTCAGAAATGCCTTTTAAAGGCATACTGATTGTTGAATAAACTTGCCCAGAGTACGGAAAACTGGCTGGTTTTTTTGGGGGGTTTTTGTTTTTTTTTTGTCTTTTGTAGGAGCTTGTGGTTAAAATCCAGTAAATGTAATTTGCTTGTCAGGGTCTTGATTAAAGGAAGCATCCTCCGTGAAATAGCATTGCAGGCGTTACAAAGCCTCAAACAAATACAGCATAGCAAAACCTCACTCTCTAATGCCACCATAATCAGGAAAATTTGAATAAATTGTTATTAACGAGGATCCATACGCACAATTAAACAACCTTGTTTCCAGATAAAAAGCGTGCCAATGAGATGCGGTTGTAAAGAGTACTTCACTTAATATGCTAATCTCAATCCTGACGGGATACAGCAAAACTTTGAAGGCACTCAGACTCTGAAAAACAAGCATTTAGATGGAAAGTACAAGGAGTTATGTCATAACATGTCTGCATGTTTGACGGTCACTATGTATCGATCATTAATACGAGTTCCCAGCAACAGTTGGATGACCATATTTTCCTGACAGAACTGTAAGACTGTAATTTAGATCTAAAAGTGATAAAATATTAACTGTTCCTACAGTTTTTCATTCCATCCCAATCCAAAAATTAAATTACTTAATGGGTTTTGGATAAGTTCTCAAAGTCTAAAAGTCAAAACAACTTTTTTTTTTTGCTTTTAATACTATTACACAGTTGAGTTTAAAATAAAGTTTTGGTCAAGGTTCCGTATTTAATTATGAGTTTGTCTTAAAAACGTTCAATAGCATGCTTTTGCAAGGCCTTTGTCTCTGCTGCTGTACATGCCAAACTATGACCACCAGAGGGTCATTGATCTCTCTCACAAGAGATCATGTTGGTAATCTTCTACACATGGGAGGGTTGGTGGAAACTAAACCTACAATCCTGGGATCAGAGGTAAACTGCTCAACTCGTCCACCACAACAACCCATAGTAAACATTTAGTCAATGAAAATTAACCCCTACATCCCTGATATTATTTCCTAGTGTATAAAAAAATATTTTTCTGTTCAAAGTGAAGCTAAATTAAGTGGATTTAATGGTATGTTGCAAATTAGTGACATTTGGTATGAAGGGTTAATGTTACCAACAAATTCCAGACTTTTTAATGTTTTTATTTTATTTTACGTTGGATCTGTCGGAGTCTGTTTACATCGGTTTTGATTTAGGGTTATTAAGTTGTTCTTTTCAATGTCTTGTACCAATTCATTCTCAACACCTGGTCTTTGCCAATAATCACCTTGTCTGATCTCTTCCTCAGTCGGTAAATAATCTAGTTTTCAGGTCCTTTATGTCAAATTTACCGAGCTTGATTAGAAACCCAAGTATAATCAGAAACAAAAGTTAATCTGGAGCAATATAACTGGAGGAATCCAAACTATAGCCTTGTTTCCACTGCGCAGTCCGGTTCGGGTTTCCATTGTAAAATAGACCCATTAAGCAGTACCGAATCGTACTTCTTGGGAGCCCCATCGGTTGTAGGTCAATTGAAAAGTGGAACGGAACACATGTGACTCTTTTCTCGACTTAGGATCCAATCCAAAGGTTTCTTCCTCTTATTCATCTTGTATTCATCTTACCTGCCCGCAATCTTCTTTCAACATTAAATTCCTGTTATGCAAGATGTATTGCTTTTTAGTACAGCAATAAAAAGACGAGCAACTGGATTACCTTGATGGTTGTCGCTTTTTGGTTGTTGTACTACAATGACGGAATGACATGCTAGTGGTTTACACCTCGTATGCGCCGTGATAACAAATTGCTCAGTGAAAGCTAATGAAAAAGGGCGGAAAATCCCTCTCGCATGTCTAACACACAGTCTTCACACAGTCCATCCTCAGCATTTATTCTTCCAAGAACCCCGCCCCACCCTGACCCACTCATTATATTAGTTAAGTGATATATAACTGTTAGTGGCCTGCTTCTGTCCTTTGCCTCCTTGCCACAACCAGTAAGAGATGAATGTTGCCATTACAAAAGTGATAATACTCGGTCGGAACATTTGGTAAAACTGTGGAACAATGAAAAAAACATATATCAAAAACACTTTTAACGAATAGTGCTAATTGGTTTCCAGAGGCAAGATGTCCTATTCTCCTTCTGCTAAGTAATGTCATCTAATAATATTTCATCATGTCCGCGTACCTCAGTAACGAGTAATAGATTAATGCATTTATGTGCTCATTAACTGACAATGCTCTGCGCCGCGTTCTCTTGATTAATATCACACATTAAACTGTATAGCCATAGGTAATGGAACCCCAGGTCTCCATTACAGACCCAAGTTTAATTCCTGCAGGAAACTATTCTTGTCATCTGCTTGCTGTGGATTTTCCTACTTCCTATAAAGTAATGTTAGAGTTGTTTTTTTTACTAAAAATGTTTAAAAATGACTTTAGTTAAATATATCAAGAAGAAAAGCATAAAAGATGTTGTCTCGTTTGGGTAAAATATTACACACTTCCAGAGTTTCTTGCTAGGGTAAAAGCATCTGCTGAATTAATGTTAAGCAATATTTACTGCATTGCATGATAGCCATAATGAAGTGCATTTACAGAAATTAACTGTAACTGTGATTCACAGGTTTACTGGAATGTTTGCAGCATTTATAGGTGAAAATGACATGAAAGGCTAATATCTTAAAATCCCAATATGGGAAAGTTTGTATGCTAACTCATCACTCTTTAGATCTTAAGAATAATGAACTGTTTATTTATTGTAAAGCACGTTTTAGAAGTGATTTGAGGTGATCACTTATACGGTGCAGGCGACTGATTTAAAGTATTGGATTTAACAGGGAGCCCTCTAATCAGAATCATGGCTAAATCAATAGCTGGCACTGCCTGAGGTCCTGTTCATGCTTCAGTGTACACATCTGAAGTAAACTGCCCCGCTTTGAAACAGTCCGGTCATTTGCTTAAAGAAAATCGAGACCTACTGCAATGAGAAGGACTGCTGAGATAAACTTAAGGAGACAGGCAAGATAAAGGAGGCAAGGAGCGGAATGGAAGGAGGTGTGGGGGTGTTGATCAATGAGAGGCTTGAGGGTGGGTAAAAACTATAAAGGAGGTTTTTCTCACTCAGGGCGTCAGTCAATCAAGCTTCAAGGCTGCAACAAAGGGTCAACGTGTCAGAGACCTCTACCTGATCCAGATGTGAGATCCAGCTGCAGAGCTGCCCCTTGTCACTTCC
The DNA here is from genome assembly GCF_053564925.1 of Oryzias latipes. Classification (NCBI taxonomy): domain Eukaryota; kingdom Metazoa; phylum Chordata; class Actinopteri; order Beloniformes; family Adrianichthyidae; genus Oryzias; species Oryzias latipes. Next base: position 25,301,681 of record NC_136242.1, on the reverse strand, counting down.
CCTTCCCGTCCAACACCTCCTTTTGTCTTATCTCCGCTTTACAGCAAAGAAGCTCCACAGCAGTAGTGGTTCCTTATACTTTAAAATACCTGTGGAGAACAGAAGATGAATGTTGAGGATGAGTGGGACATGCACATCCTCTTCATGACTTTGTGTTGCCTATCAAGTCACATCTCATGTGAGACTAAATGAAGCAGGCCTGGAGAAAGGCTCCAACTACATCTGGCCGGTCGCCAAAACACAAAGCAGTTCTTGGCAAGCCACCATTTATCCAGAGTACTCAACCTTGCTGCACAGATCCAAGAGCGGCACTCGTGGCAAAGAGAAGTAGATAAAAGGAAGGTACCACCTGATGTGGAGTACAAAGAAGTTTTTAGAACAGGTGTTTTTACTCTAGTAAAAAGCAGTAGAACAAGTGTTTTTCAGGGACAACTGATTTTACATGATTTTAAGTAAATGCAAAAAAAAAAGCTTTATAGAATGATTTCTGTAATTTCTTTCATTCTTTCTGCTTCCATAAAATGAAAAACTAAATGTGACTTCTTTAACTTCTTCAGTCTATTTTTCCTTTACAGTACATACCCCTGATTTGATCCGTGGCCCATGTCTATTGACAATGATCAGCACACAGAATTGATCTTAGCAAGTTAAGTTTATGTGTACAGCACATATTTTGTACAAAGACAATCCAAAGTACTTTACATAAAACATTAAAAGAGTGTTTCAACTGAGTGTTTCAACTTTTGACTTTGGGAACTAACAAAAGACCGTAGATGACCAGAGGTCTGACATACTTGGTCAGGAGCTTTCAAAGCTTTTATGATCCAGCGACAAACTATTTCTGTTTTTAACAGTTCTTGTGGCATTTTTCTCATTATGGAAGACATTCATAAAGAAAATTAAGATGAAAATTTTATTTCTTCGCACTTCTTTCTTCAAATTATTGTGAATTAGGAGCAGTCAAAAAAAGAGCTTTTTTGAGTTGTAGAAATGACAAAGGGTGGGCAACAAACTCCCTGCTCTGAGTTCAGCAATGGTAAAGGGAAGTAGGGGCGGGGCTGCTCAACACCAACAGTCCCTCCCACAACACAGAGACAAATTTCTAATGAACAACTATCACTCTGCAGACTCTATGGCCAAGAAAAGAAAAAAAACTTTTTTGGGGACCAAAAATGGCATAATCATAATTAAAAGACACCTGGAAACGCTTACAATAGATTATAGGTCGATCGCTGAGGGAATTTAAAGTCTATCCCCTGGCAGACAGTCAGCCAGTTTAAAGGACATGTCACACTCCAGACTCCAGACATTTTTCGCACATTGAACAAATGAAAATTAGACATGCGTGGAAATTTGCGTGGAAAAAGTGAGAAGAATTGTGGTCTGTCCGTGAACTTTTTACAGATGTATCAAGAATTACCCACATTAAAACCCTGGAAGAAGTACGAATAAATAATGCAAAGAAGTAAATCAATGTAGAACATGAACCGTGCATGATTGTTGCGCTTTTTATAAGCAGTTTACTAGTGATTTGCCGCCAATTACATAATATAAATGGTGCACCATATACTTGATATAAAAAGTTATGGAACATGCATGAAAGTCTGTTAGACACATGTGGACGTACGTGGAACGGTCATGGAAAGTCACAAACGTGCATAGCCCTTGCATCTTGCAACATTTGCAAAGAGTTGTGTAAGATTTACATAACAATAGATAATACATTTAACCATCTCAAAACCGAATCCACGTAAACCTTGAAAACCTCGATGGACATCTGCCCACATCGACGTATGACATATGTAAGAAACACATGAATTACGTATATCACGCACGCATCATGACAGACCAAAATTTCATATATGGAAAATGCGCAAACTGTACGCAGTGGCTTCGTGATATGTCTTTAAAAATCTAAGGCCTGGGCTGAAGTGTTTTAATTTTTTAGGTGGACCACACTAGGTAAGGAAAACCTTAAAAGCATGCTACCCTGTTGCCTCATAACTGATTATAAACTATTTTATTTGTTCCAGCCGAATACTCCACATTATTAAAAAAGTATCTCACACTTGAAATAAAATTAATCATTTGATTAGTAACCCAAAATGACTGTCTTCTAGGTCTTGTATAATTAGACACCAACCATCTTGCATCATCCCCTATCAACCAGTAGGAGGTGGAAGCTGCATTGGCTCTCATTGCCAATCTCAACAAGCGGAGCAATTATCATAACATTAAATAGTGATAAACACCACAGCGCAGTGATCATCAGAACATCTGGGCTGTCGCCACGTCATCAGTCAAAGCCACACCTCGGGGAAGCGGCAGTCAGGGAATGATACATTACCGAGGACAGAAACAGGTGCTACAGTAGATTCTAATTATTTTGCTCTATCAATTATGTACAGATCCTCACATTGCCTGGGGTCTGCCACACACTGCTAAGCATCCTAACCCCCACCACCACCCCTCCACTCTCTGCACCAGCTCATCTAGGGCTGCATGGCACATCGATTTGTACAGACGTCTTCAGGTTTGATTTAAAACAGTTTATTTTTTTGAGGTTGAATTCGTAGGAGCAGTTCTAAAAAATAAATAAGGCAAAAATGTCTGCATGTCCCACTTACATTTGTTTCATTACACACGGACTGGTGACAGGAGGGGATTCTTTCGTCTTCCTCGCAGCAGTAGCTGCATTTGGCTCAGACTCACAGGTGTGCTGCTGTTTTGTGTTTTTGAGCTGTAACGGTCTTCCAGGCACTTGTGGTTCCTGCCTTTGTTTTTGCACACCCCTCCAGTTCTCTCTCAGCTTTTCAGTGCACAAAAACATTATGCTCATAAGTAGGCAGACAGCTGTTTCCACTTTTTTTTTTTTTTTTCACTTGGTATTCAGTATTTGTCACTCATACGGGGGAAGTTTCTTCTACAGCGGGTCTTATCTTTTAAACTCAGGCACATGCAAAGGCATTTCAGACAGAACTGGCTGCTCTCATGTATTCATTATAGTCGAGGAAAAGTGTTTTCTTTCTCTTTACTTTCCCCCTTCTCTTGCAAGCCACAGCATTGCACAACAATGTCTTTTGGTGTATCAGTGACTAATACCTACAGCATGCTGTTCAGATGTTGGAGTCAAAGGCTTACAGTGACAGATAGTAGGAGAACAACGGGGAAGGGAGTGGTCTGCATGTGCGAAAAGACTTTTAAAGCACAAGATGCATGTGCAGCACTGAAAGCTGCAAAAGTATAGCTTTCTTCAATTTTTTTTTTTTTTATTGAACTGTCCGAGGTTCAATTAAAACACTAAAAAACTTAATATGGGAAAAAAAAATCACAAATGTCTTCTCATTAGCCTGTGTAAAACAATTAAGTTTTTGGATTTTTAAACTTTGTAAAAACAAATTGAAGTCAAATTATATAAAGTTCATCATTATGGAAGAAATGTGAATGGTGTGTCTCATTGGAGAATTTCTCATGGTTTTTTTTTTAGGTTTCTGTTTTATTTAGTTGATATACTTCCACCTTTTTGAAGATATTAAAGCCCTCCTTGCAATGCTTCAACATAAGGTTTCTGAGTAAAATGTTTTTTTGAATTATATATCCAGTGACTGTTACCAGCACTCCATCCATCTTCAGAACCCGCTGAATCCCTTTCGGGGTCACAGGGTTGCTGAAGCCAATCCAGCTACTGTTGGATGAATGTGGGGTACATCCTGAATAGGTCACCAGTCTGCTGCAGGGACACGTACTCACACACATGCACACCTAGGGGCAATTTAGAGACACCAATTAATCAATGAAACCTGATTTTTAACTGTAGGATGAACCCAGAGTGTCTGAAGAAAACCCATGCATGCTCAGAGAGATCATGCAAACTCAAACAGAAAGGGGATTCGAACCAGAGCCTTCTCGCTGAGAGGCAAGAGTGCAAACACTACACCCCCGACTGTTAGCAAGTTTGTCTAAATCCAGACTTTTAATTTATACATTGCATGTATGTTTTGAAGACAGCAAAAAGAAAAACAGCATTTTACTTGTTTTGTCCTGAAGCAAAAATCATACTAGAATAATTTTGTCATTCAAATGTCATTCAATTATTTCATTGTTTATTCATAAAATACATTTTTTCATTCACAGAAAAAGAAATTTGTGCAAAAATGTTAAATGCAACTTTTTCCTGAAAGTTTTCAATATAGTAAACATTTCAAGTATGATCTATAAAGAGTTTAATGCATGACTAAAAGAAATTGGTTTTATATGCAGCTTAAAGCAGAGATATCACTGAAGTAACTTGCCCAGAGCATTCAAGCAGAACACCTGGCAGTGAGGAGCAGTCACAGACTGTTAACCTCAAGATGTGATAGTGTCTGTGAGTCAACGGAGCTTCAAAAACTCTGCCACTTTCTGCTTTTGTCACAGTTCAACTACATAAAGAGATCTTAAGCTTCATTGCTTCATTCAAGAAAGTCTAAGATTCTCAAAAAAAGTGACTTCGGATCACACAACTGCCTGTGAGGTAGGTAAAATACAATTATCCTACTGAGTGAGAGCTTTGATTGGTAGTATTCTTCCATGAAAATATGTTTGTTGGAGGTAAAATATGTCTTTCATATTTTAGTCATGGTATTCTGATTTAAATTTTTGACATTTAAAAGTGAACTTAGTTTTGGTCATTTCTGTTGTTAAATAAAAATGTTCATAATGTGAAACCTCAAATCTTAAAACTAAATGTTGTTGTTCAGTGAACCTCAGTGCTGTAACGCCAATATCAGGTTAACGTAGGTCATGTGTTCATTCAGATGGGTGTGTAGAGGATGTAACATTAAACATTATTGATAATATTATTACAAAATGGACTAAAGTCAGTATAGACATTGGTATTTTCTTTGCCAAACTGACGAAAAACAGTCACATTACATCACGGTGGGAGTTTTTTTTCTGCTTGCTTTATCAACATGTGTAATAAACAGGAAGTAAAACATTTAAACCTCCACGATGAAAAATAACACCAGCTGAGTGACCCTGTTTGTATGTGTGTTCTTGTTGTTTTGACTCAGGCACCTGCTGGATCATGAGTCTCCAGCCACTGACTCCAGTGAACTGTGCAGGCCTCCTGCAGCCTGGCTGCTCCCTCCTACAGCTAGATGGAGAAGTTCTCTTGTTTGGCCAGAAAGGATGGCCCAAGCGTTCATGTCCGACAGGTGTATTTGGTGTACGCTTTAAAAAGGGTGAGATAAAGCTGAGGCCCATTTCTTTCTCCAATGACTCGTGCTACCTCCCCCCGTTACGCTGTCCAGCTGTCTGTCGTCTTGACCCTTACGATGGCCTGCCAGAGAGTTATCTCATTCATGGCGGCCGGACCCCAAACAATGAAATCGCATCCAGCCTGTACCTGCTGACTGTAGACAGCCGCGGTTGTAACCGCAAACTGACCCTCAAGTGCAAGGAGAAAGAGCTGGTGGGAGATGTTCCGGGGGCTCGATATGGCCACACCATGAGCATGATTCAAAGCCGGGGAAAGTCTGCATGCATATTATTTGGGGGTAGGTCTTACATGCCTGCAGGGGAACGAACCACTGAGAGCTGGAACAGTGTTGTTGACTGTCCTCCCCAGGTTTTCCTCTTTGACCTCGAATTTGGGTGCTCGTCTGCTCACACTTTGCCAGAGCTCAGTGATGGACAGTCTTTCCATTTGGCTCTTTCCAGAGAGGATAGTGTGTACTTCATCGGGGGCCACTCACTCTCCTCCGACTCACGCCCACCTCGACTGTTTCGCCTGCGTGTCGAGCTCCTGCAGGGCAGCCCACTGCTGTCCTGTGAGACCCTGGACACGGGCCTATCCATCTCTAGTGCCATAGTCACTCGCACAGGTCCCGCTCACAGATTTATCGTCTTAGGGGGATATCAGTCGGATTCTCAGAAGAGGATGAATTGCAGCACTGTTGTTTTGGATTCGAAGGGAATCCACTTTGAGACCTTAGACCAACCCAAGTGGACTCCAGATATTATTCACAGTCGCACCTGGTTTGGGGGAAGCTCTGGAGAAAGCCGCATCCTCCTGGCCGTTCCCACTGAGGGACGGCAATCCCAGCCTGACACGCACTATTTTTATCACGTGAGCTTCCAAACAGAGGGAGAAAACCAGGATGAAGAAGGACTCCAGGCCTGCAGCCAAGAGTCAACAGATTATGACAACTCTACGCCTCTTGAAGACTCAGAGGAGCTCTACTTTGGTCGGGAGCCACATGAGCTGGAGGACAGCAGCGACGGAGACGAAGACACCTACAATGAAGAAGATGAGGAGGATGAGTCACAAACAGGCTATTGGATCAAATGCTGCCTTGGCTGTCAGGTGGACCCCAACACATGGGAGCCATACTACTCCACAGAGCTCCACCGCCCTGCCATGATCTTCTGCTCCAGGGGGGAGGGGGGTCACTGGGTCCATGCCCAGTGCATGGAGCTGTCAGAGACCCTGTTAGTTAAGCTTTCTCAAGGCAGCAAAAAGTACTTCTGTCTGGATCACGGAGGCCTACCCTACCAGGAGATGACCCCACCTCGACAAACCATGCCCCTGAAGCGTACACCCATGAAGGTGAAAGACAGAAAAACTCCTCTGATGATTAAAATGTCCCCTACCAAAAAACGCTTTTTCAAAAGGCTTTTTTAATGGCTGATTTTCTTTGTTAAAAGAATTATCACGCATCCCATGAATATATTTTTAACAACTCAGAAAGGAAAAGTGAAATTTTCTGTTCGTTCCCTGTATTTCTTGGCTGTTTAAGTAATTATTTTGCATTATTTAAAGTTGTGTGGTTTTCCTTAATCATAACATTGTTTTTAAAGCTCCTGTAAAATGAAATGCTTTGTACTAGTCATGAAAGTATAATTCTATTTTGTTATTAAAATAAAAAACAAAAAAAAGATGTGTTTGCATACTTTTGTTGTCATTAGTTTCTTTCTATGTACTGGAAGTACTTTATTATTCTAAATAGCTTAAATTATGCTGCTAGAGTTTTTTTTTTTACATACATTCATAAATATGTCTATGAAGACTCTCATTCATCCAGGTAAATTCCATCATAGTAGTAGGTTTAAAGGTTGCCATCTGGACTTGGTTTTTAAAGTTGAAGACGTTTCACCTTTTATCCAAAAGGCTTTGCCAATTCTAAAATAACTGGTTAAAAAAAAAAGCCTTTTGGATAAGAGATGAAACGTCTTCCACTTTAAAAACCAAGTCCAGATAACAACCTTCAAACCTACTACTATGATATATTCATAAAGTAAATATAAAGTATATTTATTGTGAGCAGATTTTAGTTTTTAATGAATGATTAAGATTTAATCATCAACTTTAACTACGTTTTGCAACAAAAACAACCCCAGAAAGCTCATAGAGACTGAATGCTGCATTTCTCCATCTGATACAGTAAAAGTAAAGCAAACTCATAATTGAGTAAATTATGATGGCCAGTCTGCCCAGCAGAGACTTGACATTTTATCGGGTTGGTCTTGCCTCTTTTATTAAACTAGTTCGCTTCTATAACAAGAGTGTCAGGGTGAGAATAGCAATGTGTCCATATCTGCCGGTTGCATGGCAACTGGTGGAATGTCTCAAGTGTGGCAGGATTTGATTCATTGGCTTGAATAATTTCAGAGTTGGGTTTTTGTCATAAAAACAAGTTTGGATGCATGTAGCAGCTACGCAAAGAGAAGCTGGCACAGAGAAACCACCACAGTGGAGAAAAAAACGCTTGAATAATAAGGTGCAAAAATAAAGAAAGAAAGAAAAAGATTAAAATATTCTTTAGTGGTCCACAAATCCTAAATATTACATAATAAGCAACTAGCTAAAACCAAGTTTACACTGGTTGTTTGATTGCTCCAATTCACTATTTTATGTCAGTTCGTTAAATAAGGAATCATATTTAAAAACTTTAACATTTATATCAACACTAACTCATAAATATTTGACCTGTCACAAGATATTTTATAATGAAATAAAGATAACTAAGATGATATGTATTGAATTATTGTCACTACTTAGGTTTATAAAGCTGCAAATTCTGACTTTTTTAATTCTTCATGAAATAGTTGTGAGTGCATGTTTCAAGAACTTAAAAAAAACTTACAAAAAACACTAAAACAGTAAAAGAAAGAACATAAGAGCAAGAAGTCACACATGTTTTGTCTTTATTTAAAACATAAGTAAACATTAAACACAAAAAACTTCCATCAACAAAAGAAATCTCATCAGTTTGATTGTAGATGTGTGGCTCTGTGAAGTGCATAAACTGAGCATGAAAAATACCACGAAAAAAACTCAGCCTTTAGTGTGATGCTGCTCTATTGCCTGTAAATAAAACGTCACCAGAGAATCCTTTCTGCAATCCCAGTAAACACGTCACTGATAAATACTGCAGGTGTGGAAGCATAAAATAAGGAAAACATTCTGAAATGTGAAGAATTGGAAATTTTCAGAATCATCCATCATCCATTAGTTTAGAAATGCAATTCATTACTGTAAAAACAGACATGAGAAAAACTCCAATGAAACTTGCTCAAAAATGATGTTATTGCAGGACCGGCTGACAACCATGGGGTAAAATGTGAATATGTCATCCCAGTCATCTTGTCTAACTTATGACAGTAAAATAAAATCAAGTATTCAATCAAATAAGAAAGCAAAATTACCCGTCACAATTCAAAATGGTGCGAGCAGGAAAAGACAGTGTAATCAATCAATCAAATAAATAAAAGTTGCCAACAAACCCGTTTATTCAAGGTCTCTTTGGTTTCCACCCATCGCTCTCCTCTGTCAGCAGCGTTGGTAAAAAAAAAAAAGAAAAAGGAAACAGGGCCACAGAGGTCTGACAAAGAACATATCCTCTACTTTTTCTGGTCCATGGAGTATTAAACATTGTAATGGACCATTCTGTATTTTTCTACCAATAAAAAGGTCAGTAGATACTTTATTAAAAAAGATTCAAAAAGGCATCATCTATCCTCTACTGTGCAAAAACTAAGAGAGATAAAAAAAAAAAAGAATTACTTCAAAGTGACCAAGTATCTATTCTGGCCCTCAGGGACCTAAGATAAAGCACTAAAGTAATCTTTTTTAGAGTCCCCTCATAAAACAAAGAACATTTGGCTCTCTGTGATTGCATTTCCCACCAGCTAAAATGATACATTAATACAGTGGCCACAAACAAGATCTTTTTAACACAATTTCACTCCAGGACTTACAGCTCTTTCATCTGTTTCCATAAATATTCGCTCAGTAAAAATTCATAAATCTGTCATATCCTTGCAACACAATAAATTGCACCATATTTCACATGGCAAAGATTACAAAAAAAGAGGAAGGGAAGCAGCTAAACGCAGAGAACTTTGGTTACTTGGAAAACAGTCAGAAGTTTAAAAAAAATAACAAGCAAGAAAGCATAGTACTTTGAAAAAAATAAGAATACCTCTGACAGGTTGGGGGAAAAAAACTCCCAAAATTTGCAATGACATTTGAAAACATATAAATTTCAAACACAAAACATGAGTTACTCCCTAAGTACCCTGTAATAGAATGGTGACATTCACCAAGATACAAAAATTCAAACTAGATATAAAAGAAACTTGAAAATAAGCCATTATTGAACTCAAATAAAAGAAGAAATGATTAAGAGAAAATACTAATTAAAACATAAAACTTAATGAACAATGAAGAAACTGGTACTCATTTTGAAATTAATCAAATGTATTTTGTACACACTGGGACTGAAAACTCATGAATCAGGGAGTTCAAGAGACAGGTCATCCTCATCTAAGGTCTCCACTGGGTCGATGGTGGCCTGGAAAGCTTTAGCAGAGTCCTTGTGAGCCTCCATAAACTTTTGCAAGAACTTGGAAGTGTAGAGCCAGTGGTGCTTCAGGACGTCCTCCAGCTCAAAGGCCTTTGACTGACGAGCATTCATCTTCCTGAAGCGCCGGAAAAGTTTGTTTGCTGACTCGTTTCCCTCACTGGCCCAGGCCCCTATGGATCCATCTCTCTCTATGATTTCAGGCACATGAGCCAGGGTCTTGTGCAGGTAATTTGTTATCTTTCCATTGTACCTGTATTTAAAGGTAGAGGAGAGGAGGTCAGCAAAACGCTGGGAGTTGAAACTGTAGCGACACAGCTGGTCAGGGCACTCCTTGGCTGGGCATGTGGCCCGCCACACTGGCTTCATCTGAAGGTAGAGCTTCATCAGCTCCCTAAGAGCCTCTCTCCTCTCCTCTGATGGCACCAGCTCACACACCACCTCCACAGCCTCCATGGTCATTAGCTTGCGGGCGTAATTTCCATTCATCCTCATTATTGGCTTGAGCTTCATGTTTTTCCTCAGCTGTTTATCTAAGGCTGCTCTCCAACTGCGCCGTTCCTCCCGACTGGGGTTGACCTTTTTGTACACTTCTCCGATTTCATCCTGGAAGATTTTGTAAAATTCTGTGGCATTGCCGATGTCGCAGTGTAATGCGTCCAGCGTGGGCTGCGTCTCCAAGAACGGCTTGGCAGACACGCCTTTGACTCTGTCCCGCAGCTCATCCACAGACTCAGAATAGGGGTTGGTTCTCCATATTTCATAGCGTTCAAGATTCTCGTCGTGACTGCGGGTGACGGAGTGTAAGACCATGTTCTGAGCAGCCTCTGCTCGGCTGGAGTCACACAGTGTGCAAACATAAGTTGACCCCGAGGCCTCCAGGCCCTCCATTTCACGCACCATTTTCTCATCGTAACCCGTGCCCCTAAAGTGGAAGCGAAAGGAGCGTTGCAGGCCTCCAATGGACAATATGAGCCTGCTGTGTTTCATTGAATCTCTCTCTGCCACTATCGGCCCCAGGATGGCTGTGAGAGTCTCGTGGTCTGACTCATCCACAAACATTAAGCAAAGGGGCTTGCAGGACAGCTCTGAGTTTGGCTTTGGCTCTGTGAAAATGGTAACTTCTTTGTCTCCGTCTTCTACTTGGACAGATATAGACATGATGGTGAAAGAGAAGCGGACAGCTTTCTCAGGAACAGCTGGTCCCCCACCGTGTTTCTCACTGACATCACCCATGCCATCACAGCATTCTTTGATCAAAACGCTGAAGCCTGAGGTGCAAGTGCTGTCTTCCATCCCACTCTCTCTCAGCCCATCCATGATGTCCTCCTCCAGATCCTTCAATGCTGCCACCAGTGCCACATCATAGCGAAAGCGCCGAGTGATGGTCTCAGCCGGGATATCATCAACAGATGACGTCCACCCGGAGAGTCCATTAATAATGCCAACATTGCAAGATGTAGACACATTTTTGAGGGCTGGCTGCCATTCAAAAAGGTGAAAGCCAGGCAGGAGCTCCTTCTCAGCGGCTCGGAGAGTGTGCAAGGGCTGAAAGATCTGGCGTCCACTTGTGGCTTTGACAGTGCGGTACATCTTATGATACTGGCTGCAGCTCAGGAAAGTGTTGACCCGGATAGCCAAACACACAGCGGGATTTAAACCAAAGCCTCTGCCTGCACGGGGAGAAATTGAAAAAGGGAGAAAATTAAAGCGGGAAATGTTATGGTGAAAGTCAGAAAATAAAAACAGTTAATTAATCAAGAGGAAAGTACACAAAAGCACTAGTTGGAAAATGAATGCTAAAACTGGCGTTTCCTTCAATCGATTTCCCAAATTTGTGGTTATTTCTTCAATGATCCAGCCAAAATTGCAAATTTTACATCCAAATATGACTGCAGCATTGTTAGAAGCACACAATCTATGATTGCAAAATCCAATATTTCCTAATTTCCAAATGAAAAAAACAAAAGGTGGTAAATCAGTGAAGCTGGCAAAAGTGATGTATTGCCTCCAGATGAAAATAGACACCAGCTGCCTTCTATTCCCCAGAGAGGAGGATGGTGCTGTCTGTGTAATTTGCAGATACAAGCGCTGCTTATGTTGTTTTGATTCTAACAGCCCCTTCACAAGAGCTGTTATTGTGCATTAAAGGGAGACTGAGAATGAGAGACTGACAGACAAGACAACTTAAAGTATGGCAGAGTTTGTGCATGTAATAGCAGGGCCTCAGTAGACAAAAGATGGACAATAATGAAATGGTTTTCTATTCAAACTCCAGAGAGAAAACAATTTTCTCTCCTTTCCACGGTGAACTTTTAAACTCATTGTTATTTATGAGATGACTGTATTCCTCAGAGGTAGGTGGAAATATTAAAGAGCAAACACCATCTTAATTAACATTCGTCTGTGCCCCTTTTCCATGGCCGTGCAGGTCTGTGTTAGCTGAACAAAAGGCTAAAAATAGCTCCTTACCTTGCATCATGGCCTCCAGCTCATCTGCCTGCCGATGCTCATTGGAGGATCTCAGTGCAAGCAGGAACAGGGTCAAACAAACGGACTTAACATCACCACCCTCTTCTTTGTCTGCAAATTCCTTCACCTGGGTCTTCAGGTCCCTCAGCCTGTGCTTCTGAGCACGGCGGGTCAATGACAGCAAGTGCTGGCGGGGTCTTCCGCCTTTGTTAGCGAGCAGGTAATTGTCAAACTCTAATGTCGGTCGATTTGATCTGTTTTCCAATTTGTGGCTCAGACAGTGAGCTTTAATGGAATCTAGTCTGACTTCTTCGTCACAACCGTCAGAAGGGCAGAGCAGAAGCAGGGAATGCAGGGCTGATAGAAAGGTTTTGGACGGAGGGATCAGGTCATCTGGAGCACAGGAAAAGTTGCAGGCAGGGCAGTGAGGTCCCAGAACGTGGGTTAATTTCATAATACAGCTGCGGCAGAAGAGATGCCCACAGGGGGATTGAACTGGGTCACAGAGTAAGTGGTCACACACAAGGCAGGTGAGAGAAATGATGAAGTCCACAGGAAGTTTTTCAGAGATCAGCTTGGTACTTAGGTGCTCCTTTTGGCAGTGTGTGATACTCCTGACCCACTGCTCTCTCTGGAGGCCCGCTTTCTTCCACGCTCTCAGCACAGGACCTTGACGTTCTCCGTATTGGCTCAGGGCTTTCCTTTCGCCAAGAGAAATGCTGTCACTGTGGTCCCATCTGCTCCTTTTTGCCAGACTCTGGGCTCTAGGAATGACTTTTCTCCTTTTTCTTCCTGTTCTTTGGAAGGAAAGTTTTTTTGGATAACAAAGGTGGCAGTGGGAGGAATGAGGTTTCCATTCAGAAATTTGTGTTCTGGTGAAGCTACAAACCCCCCCTCCCCGTATGGCAACCATACAGCAGCGGTGGCAGAAGAAGAGTGGGTGAATGGACTCTGCGTCCTCTGTCACATCCACTTTGAAGACGTTCAGGAGAACCTGAGGCCAGCTTGTGAGCTTGCAGCCCATTTTGCGCAGCGCACATTTGCTTGTCTCCTCCAGATTGCCATGAACTTCATGCAGTGGTCCTTTGACTTTCCTCAGGGCCATGCCACAGATGCGGCACAAACACCTGCACAGAAAACAAAAATGTGTAGTTAGACTTTTACAAATTAACTCAGAACTTAAAGGGGCAAATACTGAACTGTGGCGGCTAATCACCTGAGGTGGTTCATGTGGGTGTCCATTTCCTGGAGCTTCATATCCACACGCCTGCCAGGGCCCTCCACATTCTCTTTACTTTTTCCCCCAAAGCACAATTTCATAACACTGGCAGGAGCTTCACCAAGACCAGTCTCTTCATCAGAAACTGCTGGAGCTGAGATGACCAGCGTGGCTCCGATCTCAGACTGTGTCTTACTGGGAAGAGGAGCTCTCTCCATGGACTTCACCCTAAACAGCTTAAACTTCCACTGAGAGTACTCGGAGTGGGGAGGATGGAGCTCATCAGGCACCACAGATCTGGGGCCATCTATCTCCAGGCTCCTTTCCGCCATGATGAAAAAAAGATATTTCTCCCTGGAGAGATAAGTAGAAGACAGGAGAAGATAATTTGACATACAGCAAAGTCTGAAAATGATCCCACCTGTCCATGAGATAATGATACACTGAGAAGACTTAAAGGTTCAGACCCCACATGAGGATTTGACCTTCATGTAGTCTTAGTGTTGAGCCTGCAATACAATCGAAGAGCTTTACTGGATTCCTGTCAAATTAATATGCCGTGCACCCTGAGATCCCGCTGAAAAGTGGGGAGTGAGCCGTGACCTGGACTGTTGTATTTTACCAAAAGTGGCCCTTAGATCTTGTGTAAAATGCACAAGACAAGAACTGGAAGATCAATACAACATGAAAATCTACATTTCTCCAGTCTTCGGATCCTTGCCTCTTCAGTTTCTTTATTTTCCCCTGACATCACGTTTTCCAAATGGACAATCAAACTTCCCACTAGACTGTCAATCATGTTTTTCTTGATGTAGTGAAATTTGGACCCATGGGAGCCATTTCAAGAGCAAAGAAAGAAAAAAAGAGACCTCTTTTATAATACATGGATATTGATTAAATAGATGAGTGGGAAATGGAAAGTTTTTTTATTGAATAAACATCCAAAAGGTTATTTTTTCCAAAAACAGCATTGGTCAATTCAAGAGTAATAATTCACCGGGCAACCCCTCTTATGACACAGAACGGCTGCGATCAATAATACTGCTTTTCTCATGGATCTTGTTTTATCTCCTCCCACATAATAAAAGCTTCACCAGCAGTTCTCAAACTCTAACAAGAAAGTATTCAAGCATCCGAGGGTCCATTTAAGGTCTTACCGTTTCACATGTACAGCACACACACCAGAGAACAGTCCATTTATCCATCTTTTAGTGTTCTCGCTGCCTTCTCCCTTAGAGGCTTGAATCTGTCAATCTCCTCTATTTTCTGTCTCTTTGTCTCAACCCTCATCTAAACACACAGCTGAGCCTCTATGCTTGTGTGTATCAGCTGGGCCCTTACCTTGTTTTTCAGTGTCAGCTGGCGTCAGCTCCCTTGGGGGGCCCTTTCCGCATGGGAGCACAAGGGAAGCCCTGGAGCCAGACGCCTCCACGCTGCATACACCATGTATGTCGGGGAGTCTGTTGCAGCTTGGAGCATCTGTAATGAGGAGCTGTGGTTTCACAGACTGGGAAAGCTCCTTTGTGAGTGGTATTTATACCCATCCTGCCATGGAATCCCAACTGTCATCTCGAGCCAGCTGAGACGCACAGCTGACAAAAAAATAATAAAACAAGGTCGACCCCAAAGAACGGTTGCAACAGTTGCATGTCAGAATCAACTAGTAAACCCCAAAAAAAACAACTCTTTTACCACAACACACTCATCCACAGCTCCTCGTATCCATCTGTACGTTTGCCTCATCCAGGTGGCCTGATGGAGACACAAAGGGTGTTTAGTCTTTGAAAAAGTTTACATGCATGACAACTCAGAAGAAGACGAAGGCAACTCAGTAATTACACGCAATTTGAAGGATGAAACAATTTGATAACCACATACTAGAGAATAAAAAGGGAAAATTATGGATTTTATTGTTGTTGCTGTCATTTTTTTCCCCTGCTATGGTTTAAAAAGAACAACAGAAACCACATCCATGAGTCAAAAGTAATGCTCACTTCGCAGTTATAATTCTGAGAAATTCTGTCAGTTTTAAGAGCAAAACAAATTAGAGCTGTCTGGAGAGAGTGTGGTAAATGCAAAATAAAGTTTATTTTATTCTGAAGTGTTTTTACTCTACAAAATTGGGAATGCAATGGATTGTGTTTATCTTTCATTTCTATATATACATATTTCAGGTGCTTTCCTGCTTCACTCATCTGTTTAAAGTCTGTTGTTTTCTTCGCTGATGCTGAAGAGTTTTTAATTATTCAGCATCATTTGTCAAAGCTTCCCAGCAGGTTTGTGGAGTATTTGCCCAAGTTCATTCTTGTTTGCAATTATCCAGGGGATTAATCTGGTGTATTCACCACAGGGGCCCATTGCTGCTGCATTGGATTTTCCAGCCAAGTCGTTAGAAGCACAGTCAGTGGCCACCAAACAACAGTTGGGTCTCTCTCACTCTTGTCAACTTAACAGGGAAGCTGGATAAACACTAGCAGACTTAGCAGCTTATTTTAGGTGCATATGATGAAGTGTGACCTTAGAAAGTATTGCAACTTTTGTTGGCTTGTATATACATCAATCTCCAGTTAATGTTAAAGAGCAAAGTCAGTGGCAGGAAGGGCTGCTTTTTAGGCATATTCACATCAGTCAGACATGGATGAGAAATCTGTAGTGTTTGATTCATCAGACATCTAAGAACAAGCAAATGATAAATTGTTGCAAGATGTTCCAATCCTATTTATAGCTGATGTTTAGATTTATGATGGCCAAGTAGCCACATGATTTCCAGGTAGGCGTCATACCTGACTCCGGCAGACAGAGACAGAGCTGCAGATGTCGGCCAGACAAACAAGCAGTCACCCCTGAGACCCTCATCTCTCTACGCCTGCTAATTGACTTGTTATTGATCAACTCAAAGGGAGTCTGATTTATGGGGAGAGGAACATGTGGAGACAGCCACCTGGCATGGAACGGAGTGTTATAAATGCAAGGAGAAGGCTGCAGTTCAGGAGGACATGCAGGAGATTGCAATGCACCAATGAACTTGCACCTTCCACTTACAGCGGATGTTTTTTTAATATGATAAATCCAAACAAGATGGGGAGTTAAAAGAAGACACACATCTACACATTCAAGGCCAGGTCAACAAGTATTTGCATAAGAGTGTGTTGGCGTGTGGATCCTGGCATAAAGATCAAATTTATAGAAAGCCCCTCCCCCTAATCCATCTTTTAGGAACTTTTTAGTTGATACTTTCTGGTTTGCTAAAACACCAAATAAAACAAATGGGCAGAAAAGGGAGGAAAAAGAAAAGGTCACAGAAGCAAAACGGATCTGAAAGACAGAAAAAGGGGATAAAGAAGTGATTTCGTGTAAGGGTTGCACATGATAACATGCTTAGCTCAGAATAGAGAACAGAAAAGGGCTTACGGCTGATTGCAGGCTTTGACAAGGAAAAAGAGAAAAGAAACTCAGTTTGCGTCGCAAAACTGTCAGCCAGAGACCCCAAATAGGTCCTCTGATAGCTCAAGTTATGCAGCGTCATAAAAAAAAAAAAAACGTGTCAATAGTAGAAATGGACAATGAGTGAATTCCACAGCAGCTGCAGCCTTCCAACCACAAGGGATGAAATGTCAGCAATGTCTGCATTCGAATGGCCCATCCAAAATTGCAGCATGGTATTTTAAAATGTCATGATGTGTGTGGGAATATTTGCGATTACATTCAGGCGAAAGGGGGCCTTTTTGCTTTCATTTCTTCACTGTGTCTCAAGCAATGTGTGCAAATTTTTAATTGCAGTTTCGTGGCACGTTTGACTTCTTCAGCTTCTGCAGACTGTGCTCTGTGAGTGGCCTCCCACTGTCCACTTCTTTCATCCTTCATCTGCAGGGATGATTTGCAGATTAATACTCAAAGAGGAAGACTCCGGCACACAGCTATTCATCAAACTTACCTGCCAAAACAAACTCCTTACCCCACTACTCAAATCCCCCCTCATTCATCTCCCCCGTTTCTCCCACTCAGAGTCTTGTTTCGTTCACCTGGCTCCTTGTCTTCCTCAGCTTTTGCTAAAAACCAAACGTGCGATAAGTCCAGCGAGATGTTTAATTAGCTCTCCCTCCCTCTGTACAAAGGGGTCGGCTCATTTCAACTCCCACAGTGACGTCCAGTTGAGACATGCCTTTGTGGGCTTTTGTGTGACCCTGTATGACTTGGCTGCATTTATTGTTGCCTCATTAACACTGACAGAGCTTTGATAGAGAACAGAGGCGCGCCACAACGTCACAGCTTCTACAAATGACATCCCCTGCTAGCTGCTGGCAGCCAAACATCACAGTATCATTCACTGCTCCAAATATTTGTTTTATTGGATAATCCAGTCTTGGGATCATCTTTGTGTGTTCAATTTCTAACTTTTCCTGCAGGGTTGCAGAGTTATTTTGGTTTTGGAGCCTTTCCCCCCTCCTCTTTTGTTGTATTAGGTTACTCGACACATAGCATAGCTTTACTACAGCAATGCAAATGATTCGGAATGCTTCTCTAAATATGCACACACACAACTATAAAGACCTGGATAACGCATATTACCATTTCAAGACAGTCTACAAATAGGTCAACAACATGCAAGGGTTTCAGTGCAGTATTGTAGCTCTGAAAAGTTCCAAGCGAACAGACTGTGACTGATCCAGTCACAATTAGCTGAAAGGGATTATAATCATAAGCTTGATTCAGGAGCACCAGACAAGAGCTGATGAATCAAGATCATTGTGTTTAATCAAAATAACAATGCTCTTTAATTTCCTGTTAGTTAATAGTAGATTTTCCTGATTGAAATGCAGTCCACTCAATGCTAATGAGGTTTTTCAATTTTTGCATGTTTTCCTAAACAGTTTAGAGTTGCTTCACACAGTTCTTTCAGCTGAAGAACTGTAAGGAAATACCGTATAAAAAGGGATCGGGAGCCAGTTTTGTTAGGTTTTTTTATTCCATTAGTGTGTTTATTAGTTTTAGTTTATTTCAAATGTCTTAAAATCTACTTTTCATTTAAAAAAGAAAGAAAATTGACCTTTGAGCAAATAAAGCTTATCTCTACCTGGCCACAAGATTTGCATACCACCAACAACATTTCACTGCACATTTTTGAATAAATCAAGAACTTTTCTGGTAGAGCTGTAAGACATGAGAGAATATAGATGATAAATAATGTGTCAACAGTTTATAGCATGAGATTTATTTTTCTAAATATAAAGCTAAAAACATTACAGTGAACCCCTAACACAGAGGAAATGAGTGTAATATAGGCTCCTCAAATCAAATAAGACAAATAGTCGATATTCGGAGATAGATTCAACACAATTTGTCTCTTAACTGGGCTTCCTCCTTGTTTCTCCACCTCACTCACCTCCTCAGTCACTTTCCATCAATGTAATGAGCAAATCATGGCCACAGGGGAGAGATGTATAGAGAAAAATTGTTCCCATTATGTGTTGAGCAGCTTGAAAAGAGCAGTGTTGTCATCTGTCAAGTCAAACCTTAAACTGTCCGTGATCCCAACTTCCTGCCAAACACAAAGGGGTCTCTTCTGATGCTTATAACTGCTTTTATTTCCTTGTCTCCCACCTAAAAAGTGCACTGCAGGAGATTCCAGGACAGATTTGGCCTTTTCTGTGCTTGTCCTATCAGATCTCAGACAAGTGAACAATGGAAACAGCAGCACATGGCAAAAATGGGGGTTTGTTTAGAGTGACTCATCCGAATCCTCAAGTAGAGAGCACAGGAATTAAAGTCAATGAAAGGAAAAGTTGTTAATGATGGATAGATAGATGGAGAGGTGGTCTGTGCATAGAGGTTGTTGTCATTTGGCTGCCAGTTCTGTTGGAGAGAGAAATGACTCCTGGAGCCAGAGCCTGAGTGGTGCAACATTTATCAAACAGTCATCGCAGTGATTCACATGATCCAGCAGGGAGCCATTATTTTACTAGTCCACTCTCACTGCAACCTGCTGCTAGAAAGGACGATAATAGCTGTGGGCTTTACGGGCATGTGAGCAGACAAATACAGTAATTGTTTGAGAACAATGGTTTGGGAAGTCCTACCTCTTTCAGCGAGTCAAATGTGGCCTGTGGTTTGCTCTACACTGGGAAAGAACTGAACGGTGGAGCACAACTGCAGGGCATATGGAATTTGTTCATTGTTGCAGAACACACAAATGCCTGAGGAAGGGACAGACAAACACGAGGTCCCTGTAGTTTAAGGGGGAAGAGCGGTAACTTGAGCTGAATGCATAAAGATCCCTCTCACCAGAGCATCCGCCCCCTCAGCAGCAGCTATGGGACCAGCTGATGCCATCAAAAAAGACCTGTGTTTCCCTGTGTGAGCAACCCGTGAATAAACGCATGCATTCCCAACCAAATGAGGAATGGGGAAATGAAGTAAGCGGGGCACGTGAGAGCTTTGTCGTAAAATGATGATAAAAGTTGTATTCCTCTATTCATTATCCTCTCTCTCTACCTTTACTGGATTTCCATTTGGCTCCTAAGGGACAAAAAAAAGCCATGTTGGCAGTTTACGACAAGGAAGAACGACTGTGGAATTATTTTGAACCAAGGAAAAGGCTGTGAAGACTGTGGCCTCAGTCAGAGTGGATGTAGAGCATTTGGTCTAAATATCACTGTTATTTTTGAGTAAATGTGACATACACAACTCAATAAAACTCTAATCTTGCTAATCCAATGATCAGTTTAGGGAAATCGTCAGAAACATCTACCAGCAGACATCTGATCAACAGAGCACATTTGGTGTTGAAATGTTGGTGTTTGGAATGTAAGCCAACACTATCATGGTGCTACAGATAGAAGAGACTTTTTATAAAAAAAATAGCATAAAGCAACAGATCTTTTTGAAAGCTGATTAGACTTTATACATTAGCTTAAACTGTAATATTTGACAAAATCAAGAAGTAACAAACTCTACAACACAGTTTTTCTGGTAAGGTATATTTTTCTCAGCGGTGGAGCTACGGGGGCCTCGGGGGGAGCTTTGCCCCCCAATTTTTGAGTCAATATTGATATCATTATTTGCAAAGATTAGGAAATCCTCAATACAGGCTAAGTATTGCAAAAATAACACAAAATTGTTTACAATTTTAGCCCCTATAAAACAATATCAATAAAACAGTTTGAAATATGTATTTTTGATCCTTTCATTAATGGCCTTCCACTCTGTTGTTGTCATTTGCTACCTTTCCAAAGTCTTCTAACCTCCCTTTTAAATTGTTTGAGCTCCCCCACTGATAATCTCATTCGTTCCAAACAGTCCTGGGATCTTTTAGCTTGTTTATAGCTTTTATTCAACTGTCCTGTGCAGGCTAATGTGGGTTTCTGAAGCCCATGCCAGCTTCTTTAGACCTAATGCGGTGTACATCCTGAATGGATCGCCATTCCATCACATGACCACAAACAGATGGACACTCAAATGACAAGTTAATATTCACCAATCAACCAGTGACGTGACTTTTTAGACTGTAGGAAAGGGGTGTCAAATTCCAGGCATTGAGGGCCAGCCTCCTGCTGATTTCTCAGAAATCCTGCCTTATTTGCTGCTGATTATCTGGATCACGTGTGTTAAGCCAATAAGAAGCCTCAATGGCAGGTTGGTTTGACAAAACGTTGGACAGCGGCCCTCGAGGCCTTGATTCTGACACCCCTGCTGTATGACGAGGCCAGGATGCTGAGAAAAATGTGCAAGGGAAGAACATCCAAACTCCACACAGGAGGAACTCAACTGGGATTAAAACCAGGGTTTTCACACCATAAGGGCACTACACCAAAAAAAAAAAAAAAAAAAAAAAATATCTACCATGCATTGCTGTTTAAAAACTACAAACTTGTGACTGAAATCTCGTTTGTTTGTTTTTTTCCTGCAGGTTCTCCACAGTCACTGTACAATTTAGGTGCACGTTTGCTTGCACCTGTGTGGACTGATGAAATCTCCCACAATGACAGCTGGGTTCAGTCTGCTATAAATCTGATGAGAATGAAGAAGGTAAAGTAACAAGCATATGCCCAGTTTAGTTTAGTTTAGTTTAGTTTAGTTTAGTTTAGTTTAGTTTAGTTTAGTTTAGTTTAGTTTAGTTTAGTTTAGTTTAGTTTAGTTTATGAAGCCTGTTGAGACAACTGTGTTGTAATATTGCGTAAAATAAACAAAACTGAATTGAAATATGAAAAAAGGTCAGATTGGGTATTTAAGTAACTTCCAACTGCTATAAAGTGATATGTGATTATTAAACAGCATTAGATCTTTTGAGTGGATTAAAGAATAGAGCTCTAAAAAAAAAGTCTAACTGGCTCTTGGATTTTACCAAAAATGTTTTTAAACTGAAGACATGCGAAGGGTTCCCGAGTGATAATAGGTTTCTATAAATGGATTGAATAAAATTGAATAGAACATCAACAATTAGACATGGGAAGCTAAAGGACGCCCAAGAAAAAACTATCTGACATAACCATAACCTTTGGTCACTCGCAGAGAAGTAGTTATAAAATATTTGTTGCATTTCAGAGCATTCAGTGCCTTAAATTAGCCTTTATAGTAAAATTGCTGGAGAAGTACGTAAAGACTGCACTATGTGACAAAGTCTGGAAAGGTTTTGTGCAAACCTATTGTTCACTTTTTATCACGAATCTTGAAGAACTCCCCCCTCGCCATGCAAAATTATACTACTAAATGGCTGCATAAAGCCTGTCTTTCATACATTCATTCACTTTACTCCCTTATGCTGTTCATTGTAATTGTCCAAAGGTGCGTTACTTCCAAGTAGAGCAGAGCCCATTATTATAAATAGGCCAATAAATAACTTCACACAACGTGTCCCCAAAGTGCGCACACTCTAAATGCAAAGCAGACATGCCGTCATAGAAACTGGCACCAAGTAATTATGTTTGTAATTTAATTTCCTTGGTCACACAGAGATAAGAAAAGAGAGAAGCTTTGGTTGGCTGAGGATGAAAAGACTGACAGGAATGTGTCTATGGCTTTATTGTCTGGACTGAGATGTCCAAGACGTTGCCACATGAGCAAGGTTACTACCTGGAAGAAAGAAAAAAAGAAGATTAAAGCGCCGTGGGTTAAGGGTTAAAACCGATCTAAAACAAAAATGATTTTAGAGCTGAAAGAACTAAACGCACCGGTATGAAATGACTGAACTTTACCGTTTACTATCCTCTGAACAAAACTCTGCTTTCCCACTAAGTTCTGCTAAACAAATGCAATCAGTAAAGTGGTCTGGGTGGGATGTCAGCCACAAAGAGCAATGGCTCATTATAGATTCTACAGGAAAGATGAACTCGACACGAAAAAGAACTGAAGGACACAGGCAGCCCCCCCCCCCCCCCCCCCACGCACACACACACACACTCTGTGCTTTTTCTGAGATTGTTGGACTGCAGACATCAAATTTCTCAACTTTTCCATTTTCCGAGTGTCCACTTATACTAATAACAGAGCAGCAGAGGTCACCAGACAGAAATGGTCAAACTCTGCTTTTTTGCTTCATCAGAACATTCAGATCTGCGGAGAGCAGGCAGTGAGGGAATGGAGAGACGAAAGAAAGGTGTACGGTTCATCAAAATACGACACAAAGCAGAGCAGCACACAGAGGCAGCGTGAAACTATTTTGTGACATCTCAAATCCCCCCCTTTTCCTCTTTTGTTCTCCCCTCCTCTGATCTTTGTGTCTGTTTCTCCCCTGCTGTCTTGTCTTTGTGTATTTCCTCAGTATCTTCACTTTGAACCTAACAGCATTCTCCTGCCAGGAAAGTTACAAATGTTCTGAGTGAATTATGGAAACCACAAAGAAGTAAAGCAAAAAAACAAAACACTGAGCTTCTGCTTTATTTTACAATTCATCATGCTACAAGATCAAGTTAAAAAGCAAAAGATTTATAAAGGAGTCCAGCACACTTTGGCTCTTAATCCTCTAAAATGTGCCTCTGAATATTAATCATACTTTGTCTACCTGAGAATCAAACACACACACACACAAGTGAACAAAACCCCCTTTTCCCACTGTTAGTCAAATAATATTAGTGACTGACCCTCTACAATAGATTTCAATGAAGGAGGCAAAACAACAGATGCTACACTAGCACCACCAAAAGGCAAAAAAGGGTACACCAGTTTGGGATTTTCCTCCAATTTACTGTGTTGTAGCTCCAAAAATCAGAGTTAGAGGGCCTCAGTTTGCCCCGTGCCTTTTTTTAATTCATAGCAGAGAATGCAGACACAAAGAATGAGCATGAAATGCTTCAGGAGCTGCACCATCACTGTAAAGCCTTCCGTTGTTACACAGAGAGAGACTTCAGACCAGGTTGTGTTTTGTACAGTTCAGCACACTTTGCTTGCTTGACGTCTCAGTGGCAGACAGTCTTTAACAATCCGCAGTCTCTCTGTGGTAAGCCACCTGTCTGCGTGCAGCCTCCTTCACCACCCATCTGTCATGTCTTCCTCTTTCCCTAACTGTCTCTGCTTCTTGAAGGAATTCACCAACAATGCTTCTTCTTTTATTTTTTTTACGGTTTGTTTTGCAGAGACATGAATAAGATGAATTTGTGTCTACAAAACGTGAAAAAGAATTGGCTTTGTTTACAAGCCATCAAAACCATGGGTGCTTTCAGGAATCCAGTTATTGGATTGAATTAAAGCCGCAAAGGGTGAAAATAAAAATAAAGCGTGAAAGTAAGAGCTTTGAAAGTAGAAGATTTCTGTCGAATAACATGCTGATGCAAAGTGACCTTCAAGGACATTCCTTTCCATTCAAACAGCAATTAAGCACTGCCCATTGGTAAATTTAAAAGGAGACAAAAATCCTCTGTGGATTTAATAACAAACTCATTAGTAGGGCCCAACAGGGCAGAACTGCCTTTTAATTAAAGCAACACCTGATTAACGCCCAATTAACAAAGGCAGAGCCACTTAATTCTCTCCTGCTTTGGCAGGTTGCAAATGTAAACATAAGCAATCCAGGATCTGAGTGCTTCCTTTTCTCTTGGGAAGGTGTGAGAGAAAAGTAAATAATGACTTTGGAGCCAATGTGTTGACTGGTGGTCCAAATGCTCGGCAGAACCGAATGCTGTGAATGCATGTGGTAAGTGTTTCAGAAGGAGGCCAGATGTACAGATGGTTGACAGAAACTCTGCTTCAGCACACAGGCAAGTCCTGCTGGACTGCCTTGCATCTGTGCAAACAGAAAACTGTCGCCTTCAGCCACAAAGAGTGAGCTCTTGTTGCCCTTTTGCCAGGAGGTTGTCATGAAGGCAACTTTTTCATTTCATCTTTTAGATTAATTAAAAAGCAGCTTTCGTGGAACACACACACAGGGCCAAAAAAAAAGGCCGAAACACAAAAACTGATGGAAATTTCTGTTGTCCTTTTGATTGTTCGTATTAACTTGACTGTAGCCATTACCCTCACCCTAACCCTTTCTCCAGTCCATGCAACCAAGAAAAAAGTTCAGCACTGACTACAAGTATTTAAAAAATTACGTGCGAATAATCAATTTACAGACCATTTTCTTATTTATTTCTTTGTTTTGTTTTCATTTCAATAATCCTTAGAGGAAACTCTATCAGACATGTCATTCTCTATCACTCTTAATTTTTTCTCATCTCTATCTTACAGACTGGCTTTCATCCTGACAATCATCAAAAAGAGTTTGTTTTGAGAGAGACACATTACAAAAATAAGATCGCTACAACATAAAGTGTAATATTTTACTTATTACATGTTAATTAACTGGTGTATTGAAACAAACCTACTGCACAAAATAGCTCAAAGCATTAAGAGCGTGTGGTGTTTGTAGATGAAAGAAAAGATGAACTTTCCTGCTTGTCAATTGTCACTTTCAGCTTATTTATAGCCACTGTTTCCTCATCAGACTCAAAAATTTTCATTAAGCGTATGAGTTAGTCCAACATCTGTCGGCTTTTCTAACCTGATTTTTTTTAAGCAGCATTTTATTTTTGTGGCACACAGGCTTCAGGTTCTCTATTTGGTCCCTTTTAAAGCAGTTAGCCAAAGTTTTGAAGGTTTTTTGCCTCAAATATCCTTCATGTGCTTTCACTTTAATTAAAAGAAATCATTTTATTTTTAATCATCGTTAAACCATGTTGGCCCTCATGAATGTGAAATACTTTGCAGCACATTTGTCACTACAGGTGTTAAATGTTCTTCCACTGCAGGTGTAATAAAGAAAGTAACTTAAAGGAATACAAGGCTTATGCAATGCTTTCAAATTTTGAAAAAAAGTAATATTTAAAGACATTCCCTGGTTAAAATGGTTTTGGGTGTTTTTAACATGTTCTTGTGGCATTTCTCTCAAGATGGAGAACATATATAAAAAAATAGTTCAACTCAAAATTGCATTTGAATTGTAATGCAATCTGAAAAGGGTAGTACTTGTTGCAAAGACACTACAAATGGTAAAATACAAGCTCCCTGCTTCAAACCATTATTGCAGACAACTAGATCCATGTATGTCTTCGTTTTTTGCATCTGAGCTGGCATCTGGTTTCAAAACTGTGTGGCTGGAAAGCTCTTAAAATTGTTCAACATTTTTGTTACACCGGTAATGGTTGGGGTTGTGAGGGGCAGTAAGCCAGTGGGAGAGAGGATAAATTAACAGATGATGGGAAATGGAGACGGGCTTACTCTGCACCAGCAGTCTTGTCCACAGCTCAGAGGTGAATTTCTAATGAACTACTACAGAAACTATGTCCTAAAAAACGATAAAGGTTTGTTGATTTTGCCTAAAACGGCAACATCCTAATTAAAAGATCACTGGGAACACTTTAACAGTAGATCAAAAGATGATCTGCGTGGGTCTTGTAAGTCAAGAATTGGAACACTAAAGAGTAATCTGTGCCACAAACTGTGTTACAGTTTGAAAGTAACTTGGACAACACTGCTTCAGTTTAAAACTGAACCATATGTTACATCATTAAACAGAATCAAAGTGAATCGTTGCATCACTTCTGTGTTTCATTATGTTTACTTTGAAAGTGTCAAACACATGTTTTACTAAATTTAAGAAGGATTTATTATTTGTTGTTTTATTACATTACACCAGGCTTGGCATAAGGCAAACAAAAAAAAATTTTTTCATTGTTACTTGCTTTTTAGCACATTAATAAAATTGTTTTTCGAATTTTTTTGTTTTTGTTGTATATAACAAACAGAAACCAAACCGTCACCCAAAAATTGAGGTTTGAATCAAATCGTAAGGAAAGTGAATTGTTGCATTTGTAGTTGTTTGCATGGTGATTGCTTGTAACTTGCAGGAGTAATGGGTGGAGGAACGAGTGTGGGCAAAGATGGGGCTGATTCTGGGTCTCTGGAACACACTGTTAAGCATTTTGAATGTCGTGGACCGAACTCAAAGAATCTCTGATTGTCTAGAGGGTTCTCTGTCTGAAGACCCCAGTACCCTGATTACATCTACAGCAATCAGGCATTATTTTACAGTGTGGAGCATGAATATTAGCATGTGAAATGGTGCTGTTTAACCCAAGGCCCCACACATATGATGGTGCAGAAGATGTCTTTTTTTTCCCCAGTGACCGATGAGTCCAAATGTAATTTCAAGTGACAGCCTTTTTATGAAATGGTTGGCCTTGTTTTCTCATAAAATAATCCAATTGCTAGCACTATCATTTGTGTATTTTGCAGTGGTGTTGTAATGAGAAAAAGAAAAATTAACAACAATAAAAGTGATAGAAGAACTTATTTTCCTTAAGAATGTAAGGTCTGTTTCATTCTTGGACTGCGTAGCTGTTAAGGCTGTCCTAATTTCTTTCTTAGAAAAAAAATAAAACGACATTTCAAGACATAAAGGTTTATCATTTCTTCAAATTGTCAAAAGGATAAAAGTTTCATCTGGATGTGCTTTCAAAAGCTTTAAAAAATGCAGCTTTCATGGGAAATGCCTGCAGGAAAGAAAAAGGTTTCCGCTGCTGAGGAAGAAAAACTCATCAGAGACAGCTGCATCCTATACTGCAAATTAACAACCCTTCAGTTCAGAGCTCACATCAGCATCCAGCAAGAGACATCTCAGAATCAACTGTGCAAAGGAGAATGCTGAATTCATGTGGGTAAAACAAGGCAAAAAAAAAAAGGACCAAAGTGATTGAATATTAGGATTGTGCAAAAGGTGTGGAAAAGGGGAAAATTTAAATTTCTTTTTTACAAATTCACTAATCTGGTATTATAAATAAGCAAGTACAAATACTTACATAGGAACTCAGCCAATGAAAGTGGAGTGCTTGTTTAAAAATTTCCCATTTATTGCATTACATGAAAAACATTTTCTTTTATTTAAATCAAACAACACAATAAGAAAGCATCATGACGTGTATTTTTCACATATTTAGTGATCTGCTTTAAAACAATTAGCTTACATATAAAAGTTATTTTTTAAACAGAAGTGATCATCTGACACGTTTTTTTTTTAACCCTTGTGCTATCTTAGATGACCCCACCCTTACTTTGATGTGTTATTCCTACCATGACAAAGGTGGATAAAGGTGGAAAGATTTCATGTAATGCATGGACACCAGTGAAGATCACAAATTATTGAAAATAAAAGGTTCAGAGCACTGTCTAATGGGTCTAGATCAGTGTTTTTCAACCAGTGTGCCGTGGCACACTAGTGTGCCGTGGGAGATGGTCAAGTGTGCCGTGGAGAAATTGCCCTCATTCACTGATCTAAAAACATTTCCCATCTCCAGGATATCAGCTCTTTGTTCATCCAAACAGGCCCTGATAAAACACTGAGTAGTTAGGAATATGAAAGATCTTAAAATTACTTTTTCTTTGTGTTTATTTAATTATATTAAAGACATTTTGATAAGGATTACGTTACCGCGATTTACCTGCAGCTATGACAGTTTGCGGAAAAGTCCCGTCCCTTTAACTGTCTCCACCAATCATTCTTGAAGGCTTAATCACATGTCATCAGTCTGACCAATCAGAAGTGCTTAAAGTCTTCACTTCCTTGTTCTTAATTCTGCTGATAAAGTCGCTCAGTTTTAACAAAAATACCGGCTAAAGCTCTTATTTAGCGGTGTAGTTTTCCACAGAGTCCGGTGTCAGACCGTGAAACAAGTGGACAATACAATAAATCTCAGAGACGCCAGTCTTTCTGCAAGTTTTCGGCACTTTTCACACTACATCTCCCATGATGCATTGGCTTAAAGAGCCAGTGTCCCAGCGCACAATGAGTTGTCCTTGCGAAACGCCTTGAAACCCCAACAAACAAACAGTTTCTAAATTTTTCTAATTTAACTTTCATTTCATCTCTTAGAAAAAACAGCCGCAACTTCTTGCTTTTCCGGCCACAATTATCACAAAAATACACGTGAGATTGCGGGCGGGGGGGCTGTCGATCAATACAGACCATGAATTTCTGTTTTTTTTTTGTTTTTTTTGGATGCTGGTGTGCCGCGGGATTTTTGTCAAGGTTAAAGTGTGCCGTGGCTCAAAAAAGGTTGAAAAACACTGGTCTAGATGACCCAACTCCCAATGTTAAAGTGCCTAGGATAACACAAGGGTTACAGCACTTTCATACATTCTAAGTAAACTGCAGCATAAAGACACTTGTTTAATGTTTGGGAAATGTGAAGTGTATTTCTTAGTTGTTGTTTTTTGCCAGTCTGGTCATGACTAACTCAAGCCAAAACCCCGTGAACTGGAAAGGTTTTCATGTCCTCCAGGGCTGGTGGTCCTTAGTGTGCTTTTATTTTGGTTCCATCCTGAGGATCAGTCCTGCAGGAGGCAGCTGCCTTCAGTCCTGCTGATGTACAGCTTAGAAACAAGTCTCTGTGACATTATTCAAGAGTTACGTTCAAGGCTCTGACAAAAATCTCTTTGGAGCATTGCTGCTTTTGTGGCCGGTTTGCTGTTGAACCAAACTGACAGGCCGTTTTGATCTTTCAACCCACACCCTCTCCAGACTTTTCTCCAAGTCAGGTAAAGTGTTTTCCACGACGGCTTGTTCGATGATAAAGACAATTGGCTCCACAACCAGCAGCAATATCCAACCTAAAGCCCCCAACCAGTATGAAGAGCCAAGGCCGGAAAAGTCCTGCAGAATCTCCTCTCGGTGCTGATGGGTAAAAAATGACCAGCTCAGGAGGAAGAAGAAACCTGGAGACAGATGGGAACAAAAAGTCAAACCGAGGATCACTGCTACTAACAGTGGAGGAAAAGTCATTAGGCTCAATTATTACATGCCTGAAGCGTCTTGAAAGAGTTTGTATGATAATGAGCTGCAATTCCACAGAAAGGCTCTTAAAAAAACTGCTGCTCTGCAGGGTATGTAAATGAACAGTTCATGAGAGCATCTCTGTAGGAGCAGCCTTTGACGTGAACTACTAAAATAAAAAAGCTATTTGGAGATTAAACTGGAGCACGTGCTAGTTTTAATGCCGTACAAACCCATCTTAATTATATGTAATATTCAATAAACCATTTAATAAGTATTTTATGTCAGTGTGGGTTCATTTTATACATTAACATTTCAAAAAAAGCACGGCTGTTGTTGTGTACCTGTGAAGCCCATGGTGAGCAGCAGGAGGGTGGTGGGGTAGAGGGCCTCGCCCGCAAGGAGGAGAGCGCGGGTGTTGGAGTAGGACAGGGGGGTTTTAGACGTCCAGCAAAGGGCAAACACCAAACACAGTGCACCGGTGCTCAAGGCCATCAGACAGGAAATGAGTCCAAATACCCTCTCCGCTTCCAGAGCTACAACAGATACAAAAACACTTTCACTACACTTTTCAAAGAATAAAATTCTTGAGTCAGTGTTAAAAGACCCGGTTTGGTGAAAATTGTGTTTTTAACCTGTTCTTGTGGCATCAAAATTGCATCTTTGAATATTTTTTATTCAAATCGTTGAGAATCAGGAGCAGACCAAAAAGCTCATTTGTGATGTAGAAAATAAGCTGGGGGGGGGGTCACAAGCTCCTTGTTTCTCTCTGAAACGGGGAGGGGAAGGGGGGGCGGGATTGATGCACACCACAACGCCTCCCACAACTTAGAGACGGATTTCTACTGAACTACTGCATAAACTAAGTCCTAGAAAACAATACAGTTTTGGGGGTTTTTTGGGCTAAAAACAGCATCATCATAATTAAAACACCGAAGGGAACACTTTTAAAATAAATCAAAAATGATCTGAAAGGGTCTTTAATTTCTTAATTTGTTCTTAAATGTGTTTTTCTGTGTGAAATACAGCAGACATTTTTTTTTATTCACATCTGACATTTGGATCTTGTTGGGGGTGGTTTGGTTTTTTTTTTTTCCAACTAGTGAGTGGATTTTTAATTACATGTCTGCTCTTTCTTTAACCTCTGCTTCCTGCATCTTTAGGTGGCAGCCTTTACGCGCTTTTACAGTTTTTAGGTGACTGTCAGTTCTTTTCTCCCCCATATTTCTTATGCTGGCCATCTCTCTCAGATTTAGCTAATTAGATAGATCTAAAGAGCCAAATAGGCAACAGCTAAATGAATTACTGTAAAAGTAACAGATAACTAGAATCATCTTCATTAAATGTATTTGTTAAATCTAGATGGCACTAATGATAAACAACTTAAAGCTTTAATATGCGTTAACAACATGAGGCGGAGCTAACGAGACTTTAAATAGAGTAAATGAAACATCAGTATGCTATGATAACAGTGCAAAGAGGGATTTGGTTTATAATAACTTATGTAAAGTTAGAATTAAATCAATCTTGTTTTTTCTAATTAATGTTACACTTTAACAAGTAGCAATTATTATAACAGTTGTATAGATTAAAGCTCATAATATGACTAAATTGCACATCAGATTGGTGCTAAGTCCTTCACATTATATTTAAGCTTATTTAATCTTGTTTCAGTTTTCCAAAAATAAATCATATAAAGAGGGAAGGGTAGTCAGAATAATACATTTCTTACTTGTTTACATTTATTTGCCTTGTAAATTTTAGAAAAAATAATATAGTTATTTTTTTATTTTTGGGTATTATTAAGAGAAGTCTTACAATACAGATATTTTTACCTCTACTTATGTGAATTTTTCTTTCATCAGGAACTACTACTCCTATAATATACTGTATAACATGCAATGATAGACTATCAATAGTCTAAATTCTTTTTAATTGGTTGTACACATGCTTTATTTTTACTTGAGTAATGTTTGGAAACCATCTACCTCTGCATATCATTAACCTTTTTTTGGCTTTCCTTTTGAGTCTGGATTCTTCTTCTTGACAGAGTCTAGGTCAAAGTCTGAAACCAGCCTTTCTGGTTCTGTGAGGATTGTGAAATTTAGTTTTGTTTTTGTCAGTTATGTTATGATTTTGGTCATGTTGTGTTTTGAATTGTCCATTTTTGTCAGTCCCACTACTTTCAGGTTTCTCATGATTCACAGCTGTCTTCATTTCAGTCGATTGCTCTCGGTGTATTTAAGCGTCTGATTTTCACAGCTCATCTGCTTTTGTACTCTCATGGTTTTGTCCTGTTTTTGTTTTTTGTTGAATGTTTTTGCCACCAAGCCTGGTCTCCTGCATTGTGGGTCCTACACCACCAGTTCCTGACAGGTTGATAAGATTTTTTTCTTTTTCTTGAATGCGATTTTTAACCTTATATTCGAAAGAGTATCATCGTGTTCCTGGGTATGTATTAAAACCTGTATTTGAACAGTTTTTGGTTTCAAATTAAATATAGACAGAAAATACTTTAACCAAAAGAGGATCTGAGAGAAAAAAAAACAAGTTGCAGCACATTTGCCTTTAAGGAATAGCGAACGCTCCAACTGCTGTACAGACAAGAATTCCTGTGCAGGCTCAAACTTGTCCGCCTGTGCTCTGAAGCTGTATATCATGGAGATTTTATTTAAACTAAAACTAAAGATTCAGATGAGTACAACAAATCCTTTTTTAGGCAGATTTCCACTTATCCTAGCAGAAGCACATGTGCCTCATTGTATGTGTAGTCTTCCCTAACACACTTCAGTCAGTCAATTCTTTCCTCTAATCAGCCAAAATGACAGCTATCAACAGATTGTAAATCCCGTTTGCTGTCTAAAGAGGGACGTGACAGAGGGAAAAGCAGCTTTTTGCTCACCGTTGAAGACAGCTTCATTTTCACTATTTGCCTGGTCGCTTTTGTTGTTAATGGACTTTGCCCACAGTCCTTTGTTTTTCAGCCAGAAGGGTGTCGACACAGCGTAGCACACAAAGAAGCAGCCTGCCAGTCCCAAACAGGACTGAACAAACCTGTAGCGACTGGCGGAGTTTCTGAGCTCCAAAAACGTCATTTCTGCCAAACTGAGAGAAAAAAGCAACACTTAGGTTGAGTTACCACAGAAAAAATCCTTCTACTATTCATGACAAGATGTCTTACCTTAGTTGTGATGATTACAGGTAAGTGAGAAGAGACACCAGGAAGTCAATCCAGTAGCAACACGACTGTACAAACAAATACAGTACAGCATATTTCTCCAACTGCTTATAATCAAAGACGGGCTCAGAGATTAAACCTTTCCTCTGAGTAACTCCTCCTCTCCCTCCGTGGAAACTACCCCTGCAAGTGATGAAATTTCCCCTTGAACTCTCCGCTGAGTTACCAAGCCCCCTCATAGTGGAAAGCGAAAGTAGCGTCGGCAACTGCAGTCCAGCATTTGCATAAACACAATTTTCTCTTTAGAGAACTGACAAAGAAGAATGGGACATTAAAGGGAAGTTGGAGATACAGATATGAACGCATGAAACACGTGAATGGGTTTGCTGGCGTAGAGGCTGTATGTGGAAATGGGTAAATATACTGTTCATCACACAGCGTTTAAGGAAATCCCACTCTGTTTTTTGTTTTTTTTTACAGTGGGCAACAACGGGTTGTGGCTGAGAACGTCATCAACCTCTGACATGTCCCGTTTCTAACACCACCCCCGAAATTTCCCCTGTTGCAACAAAACAGCCCACCCAAGTGAAAGTTATCACTAAACACGGGATCTTTCCGACACAAAATTACAAATTTGCATTTGAAATCTTAAAACAAATGTTCTAAAAGCATGGCTTCTGTATAATCATTTTCTTTATTCACAGATACAAATACATTGCTTGTAAAGTAGATTAAGCAAAATAAAGACTTGACTGATCTTCAATTAACTTTGGCATTCACTTTGAATAGAAGTGGGTTGATGCACATTTTTTAAAAAACAAAAGCATTTCTTTCCAGCTTCACATTAAGGCTTTCAGAGGCACAAGGACAATCTTATCTCATCTTCACTTGTAATGTCATTTTTTAAAACTTCTCTGCTGATACGCTCCTCAAAAAACAGCATTAACTGACTTCACCTTTGATTCGATTTTTTTTGCCGTGCTCCTCAGAATAAGCGCAGGCAGCGAGACGGATGCTTAAGTACTGCCTCTTCAAGTTCTGGCAGGTGCTTTCATGCTTGTTTACCTTCAGCTTACTTTTTGGCTCTTTGCAGCAAGGCTTTGAACACATCAAGAATCTCTGGGTCCTCCCCAGCAGACAGCTCTGGAGTGTTTTTCTCCAGCCAATCAGAGGATCGAATCTGATGTCTAAGGGTGCCAATGAGAGAGGCAAGACTCTCTGTGGGCTTAGAAGCTTGGCAGTCGAGCAAAACAAACTCCTCAGAGGCGAGTAAGTCCGTGTCAGGAGCGGGGCTCTCCTTCTCCTTCAGCTGCTCTGATGACTTGCTTTGCGGTGATGATGCTGAATTAACAACTGAGGCATTGTCTGAGTCCGCGATGTCTGATTTGACTGATTTTCGGCTCTCCTCCAGAGCTCCATTGAAGGAGTGTGTATCAGGATCGGCCCTTCCTTCTTGGGTTTCTTTCAAAGCCTCCAGAAAACGCTTTACTCCTAAAATAACACAAAGTGTTAGCGATGCAAACTGAATTTTAGGTAGAAAACTAAAATAAGAACATGAATCATGTGTGGCAATTACTTTAACCCTCCTTAAACGATCATTTAGTTTAAAAAGAGAGTGTTGAAAAAAATAATTCAAAGGAATCAGCAAGGTGCTTTTTTACTCTGAATTTGACAGACAAGAAAAAAGGAAATCTTTTTGAAATATTTCATTCAATAGTTATTGATTAGATCTGTAATCCAGGAGTCCTGAAGTAACTTACATCTATAAAACTAAAGATAATAGTGGTGTGAAAGTCCCACTAAGATCATCATTTGATCGATGTTGTTCATTTAATATGATTATGCAATTTTTAGCCAAAAATCAATACTATTGTGTTGTTTTCTAAGACATAGTTTCTGCAGAGCGGCAGTAGTTCATTCAAAATTTGTCTTTAAGTTGTGTCGGTACCTTTGCCTTGGAGTAAACCCGCCCCCACTTCCCATCGCCCATCTCTTTACAATCTGTCCCGCTAGTTAACAGTCCGTCACACCGTTAAACAAAAATGGCGAGTGATATCTGAGAGCTTTCCAGCCGTGCAGTTTTGAGCCAGATACCAGCTCAGACGAGGAAAACAAAGACGCACATGGATCTATTCTGCGAATGGATGCAGGATCTTTACATCTTATTGATTCATTGTTGCACACTCCAAGTTACTGTTGCCCATTTCTGCATTTAACATGTTGCTCCTTGTAAAAAATAAATACTAGTACCACACACTGCTGACTGTCTTATACAGTATTGTCTGGTGTTTACTTTTGATTTCAAACTAGTTTTTTTTTTTGCTTGAAATGTAGTGGGGCTTTTGTTTGTTTGTTTGTTTGTTTGTTTGTTTACTTAAGACAGAGGCAGCATGTATTATTATAATATTTCAAAACGTAGATATATAACATTATATCCTTGTAGGTATTTCCATCTTTAGTCTGTATAGACAGGTTGATGGTCTCTAAGTAAAAAGACGATTTAAATCAACAAAAAATAAAAAGCAGAAGGCCGACAACAGCAAAAACAGAAACAACATATATCACATGTATCAACGGTGAACTTCAGTTTTTATATTCTTGATCATTTCATCTGCTTTCACATTGTCACAGCACTGAAACTGCTTTGCCTCTTGAGTCACAGCCAATCTTAGTTTCACATTTAATCACCTTAAGCCACGTTTATTCCTAATCTGCTGTTTCAAGTAGAATGTAAATATGGACAACTGATCTGATAATCCTTAATGAATCCTAGTGAGGATGTTGCTTTAAACAAAGACAAATGAGGGTAAGAGGTAAACTGACAGTTAAGTTTAAACTACACAAAAAGAGGTAAAAGACCTCTTACCTAACTGCCTCATAAGGTATTTGAACCTCGAGTGTTTTCCACTCCATTTGTAATCATTAAAAAATGCTAAAAAGAACTGCAGACAGAGGCTTTTGCTTTCACAGAATCAATGTGAGGCTAGATATCTCAGTGAGTGAAACGAAAACTGAACTGGTTTGTGCAGAAAAAGAGGAATTATGTTGAAAGGTCGAGATCTGAGTCTCTGACCCTCCACAGCACACAAGCTGAAGAGCACTCAGGCAAGACAAGACTCGTTTGAGTTGATACAGAAAAATAGCAGTATAAATGTGTGTGAATGGATGAATTTGACTTGAAAACCTGAGTGTCCTCCGTGATTATTAACAAGGGAGGTTGCTACAGAAACATGCAACTTATTACTATGTATATGTTTAAAATATGGTTTAAAGTAGGCTTTTATTTTGTTAAGTTGAAAGTAAGGTGTATTTCATTTATTCAATCCATCAACTGTATAATCTTGCATAATGATGACTGGCATTAGCTACGTGCAGCAATGCAAACCCAAAGGTTTTCCTCCCCTTGGCTAATGAAGAAAAAGACAGAACTATCAATACTTTCTTCTTACTAGCAAAGATTAGTAGACAATATTCAAGTTGCTGTGCATGAAGAGTATAACAAACCGAGTATTATGTGGAGGGATTGATGCTCAACAAACTGACCAAGCTGAAGGTGATGTTGCTGGGCTGCAAAGACAATTCGGAACCATCCGGGTGTGGAGCAGGAGAACGCCTGGCCGCAGCTCAAAAGCACTTTGTGTTTGAGGAAACGCCTCCACAGAGCCAGCTCCTCCTCAAAGGACGACTCCCTGAGGTACTAGAACAACATGTGACAAGAGTCAGACTCT
Source organism: Oryzias latipes (assembly GCF_053564925.1). Classification (NCBI taxonomy): domain Eukaryota; kingdom Metazoa; phylum Chordata; class Actinopteri; order Beloniformes; family Adrianichthyidae; genus Oryzias; species Oryzias latipes. Next base: position 25,264,999 of record NC_136242.1, on the reverse strand, counting down.
TTCTAGGAAACAAATAGAAAAACTGTCTGTATTAGGTATTTTTTAAAGCCAGTGTTACCTTTCTGAAATCAGCCCAGACATACAGTGCAGCAGAACTGTCCAGAAAGGGGATGCCCATGCTGGACAGCTCTCCAGTCAGGTAGGTGTGAGCAGCTTTAAGCCTTTGTCTGTTTTTAGGCAAAAACTCCTTGCTGATCCACTCTAATAGAAATGCAAAGGCAAAAGCTGGGAAGTATGTCCTGGAATGCAATGATTCACTTTCCACAGGATTCAGTTCAAGCCTCCATTTCATTTTTGTCAAAGTTCAATAAATGATTTGTGTGTTACCAAAAAAACAACCAAAAGCTAAAAAAATAAAAAATATATAAATATCCTTTTTTAAATTTGCTAATAACCATCTAACAATAAAAAAAAGGTTTCAGTTGGATCATACTAAGCCTGGTGAGATGAAATTAAATATCAAATCTTTCTTACACTTTTAACGTAAACATACTGGCATCCAAATGATTAAAACTGTGTTTTTGGTTAATATGATAACCAAAACCCAAGTGCATTATTGTCATTAAGGTTTGTACCTCTGTCCTGGAGCAGCTGTGCAACTTGATACTGTGTGGTTCCGGGAATGCAGTGAAAGGCGCCTAATTGGGCCAAAGCCTGCACAAGGTCCGTGTTCTCAGTGTACAGAGTGCCAATTCTGAATCCCGCCATTGCAAAGTCCTAGACAGGAACAAACCACAAGACAACAAACCCTCCCAAATGAATCGTCTCTTCATTTCATACATTTAGAAAAAAAAAAAAAGGGTCCAAATGATGTGGACTTTTTTAGTGTTTATTAAATGACTACATTGTGTTACAATACTCCAACAATTGTAAAATCTGATGCCAGCAGCACTTATTATTCTTCCCACGTGCCAACACTTTAAACAGAGACTAATATTTCTGCAATTGTGCGAAACCACTCTCCTTTTGTGTTCTACCTAAGATCTGAGCCGCTCGTCTGTTTAAAGCTCTTGTCTCATTCTCCTCCTAATAGCACAGAATACATCTTTCATAAGAACCAGAATGGGTTTAAGCAGGACCACTGTGACCAAGACACCACACAGACATAGCGCTGTTTTTCTGAAATAAACACAAACCTTCAGAGGGTAAAGAGTCTTCTGGATACACCTGTTATTGATAACATCACAGATGAGCTTTATCATCTTTTGTCCCAAGGCTACATATAGCCCAGAGTGTGTTTTTTTTCTTCAAAGCAAACTGGATTGTGACCACCAAAAAATGTGCCCCCTGTTTTCCTATACATCTGAGGTGAGCTTTTGTCTGGAGAAGCCAGGTCTGTTTCTGTAGAAAAACTAACACAAGGCTTCCCTCCTGAGTCATTTCAGCATGCAAGAACACACTGCGTTTGGTAACAATGTTTACCAAGGTACACTCAACCCCATGTGGCCACAATGTTTAGTGGCACAACAGTTGTTGGTGCAATTTTTCCCAAGGTCTCTGAAAGAAACATACATCCAACCAGCTGTTCTCACTTTGCTGAAATTTACCCAGACTGACGTTTTTTTCTGACAGTTTTACACGCTTTTTACCAGACTTACAAATCCTTTTCATTCTTTTAATGATATGTTTTTGTATTTAAAGAATTTCTACTATTTCCTATTGATTAAGGTTAAATTTAAATTTTCACGGCTACATAAGAAAAAAATGAATAGCGAGCAGTCCTTCTGAAGCTCTCAGGGATTTTTTTTGTTTCAAATTTTGCATTCACACCTTTCTTGTGTCCTCACAGACACAGTTTTATTGTTTTACCCCTAGAATACTGTGCACTTTTTAAAATTTTATATATTATTTTGTGAGCTGTGTATGAAAACTTCTTCTCCTCCAGATTGTCCTCTGCTGCTTCAGCTTCAGACAAATCAAATCCCTTTTTTTTATTTATTTTTTATTAAAAAGCACTTCTTATGCAAAAACTACAAACATGTTCAGAGTCAAACATACCTTACAAGAAGTGGCAGTAAATTATCACTAGAATACATTTTCAACACCTCAGAAATTAATCAGACGGAACAATCAGTCATACAACAGTCAAATATAGCCTAATGCAAAACTTGTTGGTAATGCTCTTAACACAGTCTTAACCCAATTTATTTGTAATTGATGATAAATTATTAATCCAAAGATTTTTTTACGAAGAAAAATCTCTAATTGACATCTAATCTGCATATATTTCAATACAATAACTTGAATACTGAATGTGAATTGACACTAGCCTATTCTTTGTTTTGAATTAATGTGCTGCCTAACTGTAAATTGTTAAAGAGTTCTAAATAATATTAATTTGATCCCAAAAAAATGACACGGAAAATGTATATGTATCATTAAATAACCAGGTCAACTTTAAATGATTATACCATATTGTTTTACAATGCATAATTGTTATTTTCTTTAAAAAAAAATATTGTATTGAGCATTGAATCATGAAGACAAAAACACTTGTTTATTTATTTTGGCAGAAAGTCGTATCCAGAAACAAATTAAAATCGTAATTTTTTGTTTCTTTTTTGCAACTTTCAGAAACGTTTCAAAGCTTTGTGGTAAAAGCCAAAGACTTTTAAACGCAAATATCACCTGAACAACAAAGAAAGAATGTGTATGTGCTGTCAGGATAATAACAAACGTCTCTCACACAGTGCAAAATCACGTACCTTGCTCAACCCCCACATTACATGTGTCCTCTGCGGGTCAGGCAGCCTTAAATAAAAGCACACAGGAGATAAGAGGACGTCCTCGGACACAATACTGATGATTACAGGTCTAATACAGCAATCCTGCAGTACCTGTCTATACTGAGGACACTGTGAAAGGTGACAGATTCATCAAACACCGTCAGCATGTACACCTCATCCACGATGGCGTGGAGCTCATTTCTGGTTCGAGAAACGAGAGAAAGAACAGCCTGAGAAAAAAAAAATCTACAAAGTAACGCAGCGTGCTTTAGCTTTACATCGTGGGTTATTGTGTATGACACAAATGCAACATGAATGAACGCTGGTTCCTTGAGAGTCCACTGTCAGCGTAAAAGCCCTGAGATTTATGATCACAACAACTCTGTGCGTTAAAGGCTCTGCTGAGGGAATTACTCTGGCAGGATCATTCAGACGAAAGCAGATGACGCAGGAGGAGACTTTGACACATGGCTGCTATTAACAACATGCAGCTAGTTAAGAGTGCTGATGCCACGATGTGACACATTTTGATAGTCAACACATGGGACACGGCTACTACCTAAAAAAAAAGGAAAGAAAGGCTTTAAAGACCAATTTCGGTCATCTTTTGATCTATTTTCATTCCCAGCCATCTTTTAATTATGATTATGCCATTTCTTGCCAAAATAAAAATAAAATCTGTTGTTTTCAGGGGCACAGCTTGCTGTAGTAACTGTTATAATAATAATGGATTGGATTTATCTGCGCTTTTCAAGACACCCAAAGCGCTTACATTATGTCCATTATTCATTGACTCCTCATTCATACTTGGTGATGGTAAGCTACTGATGTAGCCACAGCTGCCCTGGGGCAGACTGACAGAGGCGTGGCTGCCATTTCGCGCCTACGGCCCCTCTGACCATCACCGGGATCATTCATACACATCCACACACCAGTGGAGCCACACTGGAGGCAAGGAGGGTGAAGTGTCTTGCCCAAGGACACAACGACATTTTGGCTGGTGGGAGCGGGGATCGAACCGCCAACCCTTCGATCATTGGACGACCCGCTCAACCACCTGAGCCACTGTCGCCTCTTCTAACAGCATTTTTGAATCTGCTCCTGATTCGCAACGAATTGAATAAAGAAATACTCAGCAATGCAATTTTAAGCTTCATTTTCTTGTATATGTCCTCCAACATCAGAAAAATGCCACAAGGACGTGTAAAGAAAATTCCAGAGAAAATTGGTATCGGGCCAAACATACCTTTTAGCAAAATTCAGAAAGGCGACCATTTCCTTTATTGTGTAGACATCAGCCAGAGGATTATGGGGGTTCATTAGTATAATGGCTCGAATGATCACCCCCTTAAAGAAATGGAAAGGTGTGTCATAAAAAGAGAAGATAATATTAAACACGCTCCTATATCTTTGGGACTCTATGAATGAAAACAAAACATTTCAAGAAGAAATGAAACATCAATGCTTTCATTAATACAAGAACAAATGTCTTTGTCTCACCTGCTGCTTTGCACTTTTCAGGGCTTCTTCTAGTCTCTCAACGGTAAGGTGAAAGGGTCGGCTGTCTTTACCATCAGCCTGTGGATAGAAAGCAAAATAAAAAAAAAATAACCACACAAGGGAACAGAACGCACCGTCACATTTGATGAATAAAACAGAATGTGCAGGGGATTGAAAAAAGAAAACTATTATTGCATATGAAATGAGGCCTCCCACCTCACAGTCGAGGGGAACGTGGAAGAGTTTTACGTTGCTGTAGAGATGCAGATCTTCAGTGATCACGCCATAGAAAGGAGTGGGGATGAGAACGGCGTCTGCAACAGGCAAACAGAAGAGAACAGTTTTGACAGACATTTTTCTAGCACGTTTTGAGGTTTTTTGATCTTTTTTTCCGTTGAAAGTATATATATTTAGAATTTGCTACTAGCTCTATATAGAGCTAACTCTATGACGGCTTTAAACCAACTCTGATACATTTGCAAGAAATGTTATGGTTTATAAATGTATTTAAACAAAAATTACTAAATTAAATAAAAATTAAATACTACAACTAGTGTAAACTATGTTATTAATAATAGTTATTTACCATCTAAAATAGTTTAAATCAGTAATACACAAGAGATTCTTCACTAAAAATGAACATGTACGATTAAAGTTATGGTCCAGAAATGACATGTGATGTATGAGATGTAATCAACATGAAAAATTATTAAATTTAATTTTTCTTAGTAAAAGCAAAATGCAACATTTATAGTCCCATTATTGTTAATCTTTTGAGCTATTGTATAAGTGTTTTCAGTGGTTTTTTAAGTATGATTATGCTGTTTTTAGCCCAAATCAAAAAAACATGAGCAACACCGCAACCCTCCTCGTTGCTGAGAGCTCTCTGTTTCCACTCTCTCCCGCTAGCTTACAGCCCCTCACACCCCCAACCTAATATCAGGGATGCAACAAAAATGTCTAGCAAAATTGGAGCTTTCCAGCCGCACAGTTTGAGCCAAATACCAGCTCGGAGGAGGAAAACTGAGACGAATTTGGATCTATTTGTCTACAAGAGGATGCATCAGAATTAAGCAGAGCAGAGAGCTTGTGGCCCGCCGACTGCAGCTTCTACGTAACAAATACGATCTTTTTCAGACATCAATTTTTTTCTCTGCTCTTGATTAACAACGATTTGAATAAAGAAATACTCATAAATGCACATTTGAGCTTAATTTTCTTTGCATCATCATAAAAATGCCACAAGAACATGATAAAAAATACCAGAAACACAACTTTCATCTGATTGAGTCTAACACTAACATGTAAAGAAAACATGGAAACATTAGGAATCTTTGCCACCAAAGTCCACAAATGTCATTGTATTGTTGTTGGTTTTTTTTGCTAGTCAGTGGAGCGTCCAATAGAAACAAGAAACTCTGCGCTCTCTGTTAAACACACATTTTTCATTGGAGATCACGTGTGCATTGTTCATGTGAAACATGGCGACGCATTTGCTGGCTTACCTTCGGGATCACAAATTACTGCAGCGATGCATGAAAAGAGGGAACCACAGCCATTCATCACCACAACCTGAACATGAACACACACACACACACACACACACACACACGGTTTCATCGACGATATGTGAAAGCTTAAACTACTGAATCCACACTTTAGACAAACATCTCCTTTAACCGTTGTGATAGATCATATTTCCCCCCTAAATTATGACTAAAAGTTTCCATTTTGTTAACATGCTTTGGTACTTTTAACTTACAAAAACACTATTTACACAAGTTTTATTTAAAAACAACTCTCCTAAATTTTTCCTGTTTATTTTAGAAATCTTTGAAAACATAAAAATGAGCTGTAATAATAGTGCTCACATTGTCGGCTTTCAGTGGCTTTGGAGAACAGCAGTAATGAGTGAGGAACTTTGCCACCTCGTCTCTCAGGCTGAAGGAAAGAAAGAAGTGAGAAAAAGCTTTTCCCTTCACTTTAAAAACACACAGCTGTTACAACTTGACAAAAGAAAATAAGGGGGTAACCGTTCATTTTAACAACAATTTGATTTACACTATAGTTGGTGGCTGACGGTACGATTCATAGTTGATATCGATTCATCTTGAACGATCCGATTCACTGACCTAAAATCAATCCATGAACTTCAACCAGTGTGACTCAGAGCTAAATACCTGGTACTGAACAGTGCAGGTGAAGTTTTCCCGATTTGTTCTATTTCTTGAAAGATAATCAAGAGTAAATTATGTGTACAAACAAACAAGAATGAATGGCAAATCCATTCCCATTTTAGCTTCCACACGTTGGACTGTAAAGGGTTGTCCGCTGTGTTTTTCCGCTTGGTCGTTTATACGTCAGAGTTGTCTCCAGTGGAAATAAAGTTTACTTTATTTATGCCACAATGGGGTAATTGTTCTCCGCATTTGACCCATCCCCTGGGGGAGCGGTGAGCTGCAGACAAGCCGACAAACTTGGGAGACAACAGCTGGCTGAGGAGAGCGGAGATCGAACCGCCAACCCTTTCGGTTTCTGGACGACCTGCTCTACCGCCTGAGCCACTTGCCGCCCTTGTAAGAGCCCTTCCTGCAAAAATAGTTTTTCTCTTTCTACCTCCTTGGTGAAAGTTGAAGTCTGTGAGCAGTTTTAGTGGGTATAAAAGCAAAGCGTTGGTGTCTCAGCAGCAGCGCAGCACATAGGTTTTAACTGGTGTTTTAACTGGTAAAACTGTCTTTTTTATCCTTTTGATGTATTTTTAACAAGGACTGCTTCTTTAATCTACATTTTACATATTTTTGTAATGTGTAAAACCAAAAAAGCCCAGCTAAGGGCAAATGCTAAAAGCATAGTGATATGGACATGGAACTGCTGTCTATGTTTTTATATCTGTCCTTACTCAATAAATTCATTCAATTCAATTCAAAATAAACCTCCATCCAGATGGTATTTTCCAGTATTGATTATAATCAAGTTATTTCATTTTGAAGCAATTGGTTAATGGTGGATGTCGATTGGATTGAGAACTTGCCTCAGACAGATCGATCTGGTTGGATCGTAGGAAAATAAACCAATTTATCGATTACATCGCTAATAAATAAAATAAATGGCATTTGAAATGTCTCACAAAGCGTGTCCTGTCCAATCCGGATACTGCAACATGGAGGGGTCAACATGGAGCATGTCAGGCTTGGTCAACTGCAGAAGCATAAAAAAAAGAACAGAAATATTTTCAAGAAAAACAGTTTCATTTTATGTTGCAGAGATGTTTAATCTGCTGCGCGTTACAAATGATTTAAAATAGTGCGATCCCTGTTTTTTCATCCACAAATGTTGGTCTGAATGTTTTTTGTGTGTCCTGTTTGTGATGGACACAAGTTTGTGTGTCGCTCTGTGTCATAAATCACTGAGGCTTTAATTGCTTGTCCTCACATACCACCGAACAATTGTTCTGCGAGGCTGAAGCTCTGTGCACAGAGGCAACCACAGAAAATGATGTATGGCTTCGGCTGTAAATAAAGCGGAGAGGCTTCCTCTTAAAGTCATGCAACCTGTTTCTCCCTATTTGTCTTTTACTGGCATGTAACTTCATTATGGCGTCTTGTCATCTGAATGCTTACACATGTTTTATTGCACAGGAATAAGTCTGCTCGATGCGTATTAATTTTTAAAGAATTTCCACAGCTGTTGGCTGTTCTGCCCCCCATGCGACTGTGAGATTTATCTTACGCGTGTGTGGAGGAGATCAAAGCAGAGTTTGTTCTCACTGGTGCCCAAGTTGAGGATACCCTGGGTAAAGGAGAAGGAGCTAGTGAATAGCTTGTACAGATTTTTCTTTTCTTTTAACTACTGAGATTGATATTTTACACTGACTTACATCGGGGTTGTGGGAGTCGTGGTGTTTGTTCATTCCATACTGGGCAAAACCCTCCTGCAGAATGCCCTGGTGCTGCAGGATGCTGTTACCACGGTTGGACAAGTAGACACTAGGCCCACGAGGAGCTGTAGCTTCCACTGCTGCTAAGACGCTGGGTGACATTTTGGAGGTGGTGACAGATGTGGGTGGTGACTTTTCCGTCTTCCTGGTGGGCAGGGCGTCGGCGAGTGACTGCGATAGAGAGGACGACGCGGAGGGGGCGACAGAAGATGACGGGGAGGGGTCTGCGGGGGATGCTCCGGCAGGAGCGGCCGGCCGGACGGAGAGCAGTGCCCCCGTGAGCATGCTGAACAGTCTGAGCTCATGCTGCCGCTCCTGTTCCGCCCTCCTCTCCTCCCGCTGCTCCCTGCGCTCCTCGGCCTGGAACTCTCGCTCCAGCCTCGCCTCCTCCAGGGAGAGCAGGCGCTCCTCTGCAGACTGCTGCCAGCTCAAGAAGCTGGTGAGCACTTTATCCAAGCTCCCCTGACCGCCCAGTCGGCTGCTCCCGTGGACCCATGATGCTTTGCCGCCCCGTCTGCGCTTCCTGTGCCTCGTGGAGTGAGCAGCGTGGGAAATATCCTTATCTGGCTCCTCTGGAGTGTTTTGCATCACACCTGCACCTCCAGCTGCTGCAGAGCCTCCAAGGTTCGGGTCACTGAAACCTGCAAATATAAAAACAAATGAATATATTACACAAAACCGTGTATCATGTTGCGACATCAACATAAATGAGTATTGAGTGTAACCACCTGAGGGTGAGGCTCTTGTGTTGGCCGAGCTCTCAGGCTGACCCATGGTGTACTCTGGTTCCAACAAACACTGTCCATCAGTTTCCTGCTCCTCCCCAGAGGCGTAGTACATCTCTGGGGGTGCACCACCTGAGTTCAGCAAACTCTCCTCAGCATCTTCACACTTAATATCCAGCGGATCTCCAGTTTTGGGGGGCTGGCCGAATAAAAACCCACCTGCTGAGGCGGGCCCAAAAGAGCTGGCTGGAGCTCCCCCCTGCATGAAGGCCTCAGACCCCCCTGAGCTCTGAAACACCTGCTGGGCTATGACAGCTCCACCCAGGGAGGAGTAGGTGATGGCCGGCCGGTTCGCCAGGACCCTGTCCATCACGTCATAGAACTTCCAGGTCCTCATTTTGTGGTTGTCCTTGATGCGCCGGTACTCCAGCTTCATCTTTTTGATCTTCTCCCTGCACTGGTCGCCTGTGCGGTAAATGCCCTTTTCGCGCAAAATGTGCGCGATGCGGTCAAACACGCGCTGATTGCGCAGGGAGCTCTCCAGCTCCACCTGGACCGACTCGTCGGACCACAGCTGGAGCAGCTCAACGATCTCCGGGTCGGTCCAGTTGCTGCCTCTCTCGTGTCTTCTCCCGCGAAAGTCCATCGTGCGTGTTAAGTTAAAGGTCCTCAGAAAGAAGCACGCGAGAAGAGAAGATCTCTACTTCAACTTCGAGAGAATCCAGACTATTTTCTGATCTACAATGCGTGAATAAAACAAGAAAAACATAAAGTCGTGCACGTGTTGTACCCACTTTTTCTCCCTTTTCTGCGTTATATCAAAGGTGCAGCTCCTCGTGCGGGACCGACACCCTCATCCACGCAGGTGTCACATGTTCATAAAACTGTCTGGTCACTCACTACAACACGCAGAGGTTCAGTCCAGCTGAGTGCGTGTTGGACATTTATAATGCACTAAATGTGTCTCAACTTGGGAGAAACGAGGACCGAACGCGCACAGAAATATCTACATCCGGGTTTACGGCACATGCGTGCTGTCCCTATTCCGGGATAACTTTGGCCCGAGTCAACGTAGGGAGACGCTGTAAGCGGACTGGCTCTCCCTTCTGTGTACCAAGCTGTACCGGGGTACATAAAGCCACGGCAAACCAGCGTTATGGCCCCCTCTACCGTACAAAACTCCCTTTTTCACGCACCTCTGTAAGTTCATTGCTTGTCCACAAGATGGCGGTCACACACAACAAAAAATTCCTCATAAACTGAAAGCTCGGCATTATGCGTATGCGTACTTTGTACACAAGTGTCTCCCGGAATTTGTAACAACATTTCATGGTGGAAAACCCTCACTCAAGAATAAAACCAGCACAAAAATATATATCGTAACAAAAATATGACTTTGAAGCCCCTAAGAGTTTATCAAATAAATAATATGTGGACGGTTTACGTTTAACACCATGCTAAGTTGCTTCAAGAAAAAAAATTCGAGCCGCCCTCCTTGCGAGTACAGTGCAACAAATCAAGCATTCACCTTAATCTAGTTGGCTCCAAACGTGACGTACTTCCTGGAGAAATAGGTTTGTAGCACTTTGTTGTCATCTCCAACCAATAGTGAACCTGCTACATTGTAGTGGCTGTTGTCTATAATTTCACCCGATTTTCTTTTTTTAGCCGTTAATTCATTTCACCCGCGTTGATAATGAGGCTAAGATGCGGCGAAAAACAGCTCGGGGAAACTCTTAACATTAAAAAAGAAAATCCCGGATGGAGTTAAAAACGCTACAATATTATATTATAACCATGATGGATGTGGCAAGTTGGTGGCGAATAATAATTCAAGAAGGAATAGTTTAATGCTGCACTTTTAGTTTTTAGGGGGAGAAAAAAAAAGAAAAATTGAAATGGGTGGCAGCGCGTGGCGGTGTAACTCGTCTGCTGGAGGGAGTAAAGGACGACCGGCGAAAGGTTTCATGTGAAGTTGAGAAGCAGGAGAAAGGGGAGTCTCCGCCCGGAGCGAGAGGATGAAGAAGACGTGGAGGCATGACGCCTCGGTGCTCGCTCGTGTCTGACTTTTTGAGGTAAGTCAACGGCTTTCTTCATTTCCTTAATTTAAGAGTTTAAACAGCTGAATTGGTTAGTAAGGGAGAGCAGGGGTAAACTAGTGAATTTTAAAAAGCTTTTAATATTTTATTGTTTTTGTTTTTAATAACAAAAAATTTCAATCGTGATTTTATTAGTTTTAACGTTTTTCTATTATTGCATAAAAATTGTCTTAGCGACATTAGTTTTTCTTTAATATTATTATTATTATTTTATTTGAGCCCTTAAAGTAAAAAAAAAAAATGTTGTAAACTTTTGTATTTAAAGTATTTTTTCTTTTTCCCACACAAAGAAGTCGCAATTCAATATTTTTCAATTGTTTTTGTTTTTCACAATAAAAGCCATAATTCAATTATTTCTACATTTTGTGTTTCTCACCTCTCTGTCTACACATCCCTTTGTTCTTACATGCTCACGCTGGAGCTTTAATCAGATAAACCTTCATCAAGTTGTCTTTATTTATTTTTTACTCTCACTCTTCGGCGCGAATTGCTGTAATATATTTCAGTTAGTGCTGCTCCTCAGGCGAGGAAGAAATTGTTTAGACCCAGCTCTACACTATTCTTCTTCCCTCTGCCTTTTTTTGCCTTCTGGATCATGATTACCCACTTTGATACAATAAAATGCAACCACCGAAAATAATTTTCCACATGTTCTACTGCTTTTAGGGGATAAACAGCTACTTTCTTACTCACATTTATGTCAGCGGAGGTCAAGGTCACCTGTCTCAGCTAGGATAGAAGCATCCTTTAACTTTATTACAGCTTTTTGTTCTATTTAAAATGGACTTTATTGGAGGAAAATTTTTCTCGCTGCCGTTGTTGGGTATATAATTTGATCAGGGTCAAAGCCGTCACAAGCTTTTTGTTCTTGCTCTTGAGTGGAAAGACTTTCCATTTCAGGTGGTTTGTCCTCACAGGCGCTCAGTTAATCAGTTTGGATAGTTTTTCTGCCACAAGCTCTGTGGAGAAAGGCTTTATTAGAAGAAAACAGGATTGCTGGGGAGGCGAAAAAGGTGACGGCAAATTCGCCAACAGTATAGGCTCTCTGGAAACTAGGCCACTGACTTTTCTGGATCCATTTAAAGTTTGTTGAAGGATTTTGCTGAAAATGTCTATAGAACATTATTTATTTCATTACTGCCCCCCCCCTTGAAACATAGTGGTAATTAAGGGGGTTAGGGTTTTAATGGCTCACTTTGGGGGTAAACGTCTGGGTGATCGGTGGGCAGCGTTGGACGTCCGGCTCTCGGGTGCGCTTGTGTCTCTGCTTTTCCAATTACAATTTAACTTGGAGCATTTTTTGGGCTCTGTAGAGGATGCTTGGCTGTCAGTGGTGCTGTGTTAATGCTGCTGGGCGGTTGTGTGCTTTTGGTTTTCAGGGAGAGGGCAGGCCAGAGCACATGGTGGGTGTTGATTTAGCTGATGGGCTGCCTAAAATAGAGCCAGAGTGCTGCATGTGGTCTGTCACACAGCTTCGTGCGCTCGTCATCACCGATGCAAGTTGTTTGCACAGCCCCATGAAGTCCATCAAACCACACGCCATCATAGTTATAATCGTGCAACAGAAGCTAACCAAATGTTTACTGAGTTGTTTGGCTTTTAACCTACAAGGCTGAAATATGGAACAGACAGTTTTTCTTCTCCAAGTAATAATTAATACCTTAAAAAAATTAAGTACAGTCCAAGCGGTCATGCTGTTGACATCAAATTGTGACTCTGCCATGTGGCAGCAGAAACGGAGACACAACAGATCAGACAACATTTTTCCAATCTTCTATTGTACAATTTTTGTGAGTCTGTGTATATTGTAGCCTCAGTTTCCTGTCCTTAGCTGACAGAAGTGGCACCGGTGTGGTCGTCTGCGGCTGTAGCCCATCTGCCTCAAATATGGACGTGTTGTGGGTTCAGAGATGCTTTTCTGCAGACCGCTGTCGTATTGAGTAGTTATTTGAGTTACTGGTGCCTTTCTATCAGCTGGAACCAGTTTGGCCTAGGGCTGGGTATCACCAATAGGAAAGGCATAAAAGATTGATCTCTAATTTTATGGATCTGTTATTGGTTATTTAAACTTGGATCGATTCTGGTCGATTAATTGATTTTATCAACCCAGCCCTAGTTTGGGCATTTTCATCTGACCTTTGGCATCAACAAGGCATTTCTGCCCACAGAACTGCCGCTTACTGGATATTTTGTATTTTTTCGGACCATTCTCTCTAAACTCTAGATAGTTTTGTGTGAAAATCCCAGTAGTTCAGCAGTTTCTGAAATATTTAGACCAGTCCGTCTGGACCAATAACCATTCCATGCCAAAGTTACTTTTCTTCCCCATTTTGATGCTCAGTTGGAACTGCAGCAGATCGTCTTGACCATGTCTACATGCCTAAATGCATTGAGTTGCTGCCATGTGATTGGCTGATTCGAAATCTATGTTAATGAGCAGCTGGACAGATGTGCCTAATAAAGTGGCCAGTGAGTGTATAAACAGAAAGCAGAAGATAAAATACGTGTTTGAAGGTGACACATCTTGGCAGCTCATGTAAAAACAGTTCATTTTGAATTTTTATGGCTCCAAATTGTCCCAAACGAAGTTGGGACAGAAAGATATTTTCTGCTTCGTAGCATCTTCTTTTCTTTTAACTGGAATCCCTTTATGTCTGGGGAATAGAGAGACTCATTTTCTGGAATTCAAGCGCAGGAATCATGTCCCATTTTTTTTTTTTTTTGTCTCATGTAGGATTCAAGCTGCAGTCCTCAGTTGTCTTTGTTGCGTTTTTCATCCCGTGATGCCCTGAATGCTTTCCATTAGTGAAAGGTCAGAGCTGCAGGCAGGAAATGTCAGCACCAGGACTCCTCTACTACAAAGCTCTGCTTTTGTAATGGATGTATATAGTTAAGCACTGGCTTTCTGGGAGCTCCAGGGCCTTACCTGAAAAAGACATCTGGATAGAAGCATTTTTCTCTAACCTGTATATACCTTTCATTGTTAATCTCTCTTTTCCAGCTGCCAGTATCAAATAAACCCTTTTATTTGGCTAAGAGGAGCAAGTCAGAAAAATGGAATATGTTATCAAAAATATTCGTTTTGATTTTGATGTGTCTGCTGACAGGAATGCTACTCTCTTTGCTTTGAACACTGAGGATAACTTTGTGCCTTTGGATTATGCTAGATTTCAACTCCTGTTTTGTACAAAATAACCATAACCTGCATTTGCAGATGGGAAAAAGAACTGAGCTCTTAGACAGTGATTTCCATTAGTGTCGCGGAGTCCATGCTATCATTTCCATTAGGGATTCAAGCCTATATTTAAATGCACCTGAAGGGCCTTAAGATCATGGAGATATGTTATTTTGACAATGAGAAAAATATAAAGCAGGTCTCCTCGTGAGAGGTTGGATGTATTTTCCTTCAGAATTTAACCTGACATTGGCTTTAGTAAGATTTGAAGCTGGTGTTTTATGAAGTAAAGGTGCACACAAATAACAGATGGGTGTTTGAAGCTGCTTTCTTATATCAACACGCTGTTTTCTTATCTAATTTTGAAACGAGTGGCAATGGCACAGAATACTCAGAACATCATGTAAGGCTGTTTCCTCAATTCTGTTATGATTACGAATCAAATTGTTAAATAAATGTGCCCAGGTTTACAGCCTGTTGCTGTCCATCGAAGACATCTTAGAATTTTGATGTTGACTTTTTGTATGGCATGTATTAGTCACAAGTGCCCCTATGGGGTACATACGGGCTGTCTGCAGGCAAAAAATGGGCCTGGATAAAATTTAAGATCGTAGACCACACAATGAGCCCATAGAGTCAAAATGCCCATGCAATTTTTTTGCAGGAATGCAGCAGTCAACAGGTCATAGAAAACGTCTATACAACACGCAAGGGTAAGAAAAGGTGAAGTACATGAGACGCAGGCGTGTTGTGCGGATTTATCATTTTTACAACCCTCCCGAACCCTGTGCACTATGAAAAATGGGCCCGCTAGTGTTGTTCAAGTGATACATGTGATACTGTTGATACAAGAGTGATACACTCTTTGCAGGCACCCTGACTGCGAAGCTACTTTCACATCACCCTCTGCAAGCGACCACTTCCAATGAAAAGTCTATGTCTACATGCTTTTCAAGCTTCCGCATTCAAAACTCTTGCGTTCACGCCTAGCTACGCACATTTTAAAGACTTTTTTGGGCTAAATGTACAAAACACGAGGCCATTGAACGCGCGTTGCAAGTTAAACCAAGTCAGACTTTGACCAATCACAAAAGTGCCAACCATTTGAAAATTGATAAATGAGGAGAAATTAATAATTGTAGTTTGCATCTGGTTGGAATTATATGACACCAAATCTTTCACATATCAGAATAGAGCTGTAAAAGAAAAAGGCTGGAGCAAGATTTGTGAGATTTGCACCACTTTGTCATTTTGCACCAAGCCTCACCAAGCCTTGGTGGTTGACCCATACGGGTGTATGTGACTAGGGCCTCAATGTCAGAATCACCCTGGATGAGTGTTGTCTATGCATCTATACAGAAGTGCATTACCTATCGCTCAAAGACTCCATTATTTCGTAATGATATCTCAACCACTGACGACCTTGTGGGTTTTTGCTGAGTCAGTGATGCTGCTGCTTCGCGCGGTCTCACATTCACAAGGCGGGCATGGCTCACTTTTATCCAGGCAGCATCTGTCGGCATGAAGTGGACAGGCTGCTGCTTAGTGAAAAGGCATGGAGTTGTGCTGGGTGTGAAAATAGCCATTGCACCGTCAGGAAATTAGGAAATGTACACGCACCACCAAGCCTCAAGCTGTGCAGCTGCAGTAAGACGGGGCTTTTTATTTCTGGGAGTCCTTCTCGCCAAGATCCTTTTTTATCGTACCTAGTCATGTAAATGACGTGTTTCCAGCAAAACGAATTAGGTGCAAGGTGTTCCTCCAGATGTTTCTTTTTTTAAGACACCAACTTTGCAGGCTTTTATCGCTCAAACTTTTTTTGTCGCAACAATTAATTTAGAATCAAGGTTGTCAAAGAGGCTGCTGTAATCTCTCCACTTTTCTGAAGAAAAGCTGCATTATCACTGACTCAAAAAGTTGATGTCAGAAATTTTTGAACACACTAAAATCAAATTTGATCAATTTATTCATAAGAATATAACTCATCTATCATCAAAAATGAGATAAAAATGGATGTTGAGTTGAGCTGATGAAAAACTGTGAGCTTGAAATTTAAATGTTGACTGCTCCTTCAGGTTTCCATTAAAAAAATGCTTTTGGTACTTGGGTAGCCTTTTTATGGAAACTTCTAATATATTTTCATGTTGTTTTGAGAAGATAGTCCACATCTGTGGAATATTCAGTTTCTTTTTCAAAATGTTTATCATTTTATTCAAATCCTGAAAAACAAGACGTACTAATTTGGTCAAGGAACAAAAATGGCATCAAAGAAACGCCCAACAAAGAAAAGACAAAATGAATCAACACATGGAAAAATGTAGAATAGCGAGTTTAGCTCAGTCAAAACATGTTGGATTTATAGATAAATATTTCATCCTTGTGGTTTTGGAAGATAACTTCTCAATCTTGGCACTTTTTTTTAGTTTTGCACACTTAAGTTGCAAACACGATGTGTAACAATCGTATGTAATGGGGAAATACCTCAATTATCCAACAGAAATGTTCAATAACCTCTGCATTTATTGCATGATTATAGAAGCCAGGTAGGTCTGAACAATAAACACGTTATGCATGACAGCAGCTCAAAATGTACGCGATTGTAATACCTAGGAACTGCAAATGTGAAAAAATATTCTCTAGTTTTTTAATCCGTGCAAACATGTTTGCCAAATCTTTATCAGATTTTGCTTCAACATGTAAAGTCTTTCGGTGCGATTGACTTGTTTTTGTTGCTTCTTGGTTTTAGGAGTGTTTTCTGAAATAAAAATAGAAGAAGTCACATGCCGTGATCACAATTATAACTCCTATGGCGTTAACCTTAGAGGTGTGTCGCTCGTTGGAAACAGAAGGTGCTGCTTTTTAATTCAAATCTCTGGTGTTGTTTTAGTGTACTGCGGGTCATTTAGCCACCCCTGCATTTCCAGAGGCTCATTGACTCCACAGTGGCTCTAATCTCAACAGGGGTTATACTACTAATTTTCTGTATTTACTTCAGAAACCAAGGTCTTTGTTTTTATATTGTTTGAAGGTTGTAGTTCAATCTTATTTTAGACCTTTGATGTATATTGGAGGAGTGAGCAGGCTCTTGTTATTTCTTCTTCACGCTGTGATTTGAAAGGTGGTTTGAGTGTTGTTATGATGTGCTCGTTATATTCCTCAGCATCTCATGAGGGGAGGGCTCCAGCTCTTTTTCTTTTCTCTTCCCCTCATCTCTACTTTCTTTCCTCCCTCTTTTCAGCCGTCTCAGTGACAGCAGACCGCTGATTTATTTATTTTTTTGGCGCTTGTGTTGATTTTAATGAGCTCAGAAGATCTGCTTCAAAGAATGAGTGACAGACTTCGGTCATGTTCCCTACGCTCCCAAAACTCAACCCCACCACATGTGTCCCCAAAGTTAGAGTTCCATTTGAATGCAGCAAATTCATCTAACTGTTTGGAAACTAATGTAATCAATGGAAGTTAATATTCTATTTTTTTCCGTCTTACGTCTCATACCTGCATACCCATCCATTTGTCTTCAGTGGAGTCACAGTGGAAACCAGCTTCCACATCTCAGACAGCACAGAACCCAGTCACTTTATTTGGGTCATTAAGTCTGAAAATATCTCATTCGCTGAGCCTCCTCATATATATTGCTGTGCTCGCTCTACCTCGGAAGTGGGAATTCAAAATCTTATGCTTCATCACTTATGAACGAAATGAGCTAATAATGCTCCACTATTATTTAGAAGCTTCATAAATTGGAATTCTAACTTTGTGTTGCAGTTTTCCTTGACACTATACCAAAGTCTACCTCAACAAAAACAAGTCTGTAAGCAGCAGGAAAAAAGCAGCGCAGGAAGGCAGCATGTTTTAAACAACAAGAACTAACAAAACCAGAACATAAACCATGAATTAAGGGGAAAATATTGACACTGTGCAAAAACTGAAAGTGAATAAAGTTTTAGCATTTCAGTCAGGAAGGTGACAAATACTTTTTTATCGGCAAATAATGATGAATTGTCCCTATAAGGTTATTATCTTTTTTTTTAAATATTTTAATGATATTCGTTCTCATAATCTCTGTATAAAAGTCTACAAATATGTAGATATTTAAGTATTAAAACATTTCATCTTTCCTTTTCAGCATACAATTGTTGTTTCACTATTAATGGGCCATTATTAAACACTAACCAAACTAATAGTAATACATTTTTTTATTTAATTTGTGCTGTTTGTTATTGCCTTTTATTTAAACTTCATTTTATTGATTCTTCATAAAAAGTCAACATTCTGATCCAGTTTTTGCTGTATCTAAGGTGGTGTCATTGTTGATGACTTAAAACCCTCCAGAAAAATGTAGACCCCCACCGTTAAACTATGGCATTAAACACAACCGAGGTACATTCTCCTATATAGGACAGGATGAGACCACTTATTGTCACTGGGGGGTGCTGAGGTCACAGCCACCTTGTGTAATCACATTAAATAAAATAACCAGCTCTAAACAGCTCTATTTAATTAATTGTGGTGTTTTTGCTTTTCATTTCAGCAGGAAGGCTTCTTCTGCCACCCAACAGCTTTTTGGAAACTTCACACTTTTTGCAACACTGATTTTGTTCAGATCACGTTACCTAAAGTGTTCTTGAATACTGTGATAGCTAAACGATAAAGCATTAAGGTAATTCATAATATTGGCCATTTAATTTATGTAGTTAGTTGACAGTCATTTGGCTACTTTAGGAAGAACAACAATATGTTTAAGAAAAGATTTAACATTGATGCACGGTATTCATGATATTACTGTTGTCAAATACCAATTGTCTATTTTCATAAAACATTTGGTCTGCTTAAGTCTATATTTTCCTGAAAACTCTAAAAATAAAGATTGCGGGTCACAAAAGGCTTTGGTTGTTTCAAACCACAACAACAGGACTCTGCATTCTTTGCAGAGACTAATCTCATAACCACACCTGTCTCTTTAGTCATGGAAAATCTCCACTGCTTTGTTTTTTTCAGTGATGGAAAAACGGCCGTATTTCAGCCCAGCTGCTGAAGTATCCATCTACAAACTGAAGTTATGGGGCGCTGCTGATAATGCAATAATGTAATAAACCCTAAATGTCAGTAGACGTTTTCAGTCCTCTTAACAGGGTAATGTATTTGGGACTGTGTCTGACTCAGTCCCCCTCTGATGAGGATAATGTTATTTAGTTTTTGATATGTACGTGTGGCATTTTTCTAACGGCGAGAAACAAATGTAATAAAAAAATCATACCATTTTTTTGTATTTATGTGTATTTCTCCTTTTAAATAGCTGTCAATCAAACTGTCACAAAGAAGCTCAGTTTGAATCAATGAACTGCTGAGGTGTCCCAACGGCCCAGGTGTGCATCGCACAAGCGCCCAAATTTGCCCCGTTCAGCGTGCACATCAGCTAAGTAATGATCACTATTATCGCATATCGTGAGTTTTCCTCATATAGTATAGCCCTAGTTATTGAAACACTTCACATCACTGTAAAACTAATGACATAAACTGAAGAAATGAGAAACTTTGCTTATTTAACTGAAAGCTATTTTTTACTTGAAAAGCATGCAAGAATTGCTGTGAAGTAAATTTGATTTGTGGATTTAATAAAGAATTTCATCATAAAGATCAATTCAAAGTTGATTTAATCTTATCATTTTTTGTGTTTCTTTCCCAGCCTCAATAACATAAAAGATAATAAAACAGTGACTTTGGGTCATATTTCTTCACCAGTGTAGTTCTACACAAGTTCACCATCTCATGAAAGCGTGTTTTTCAATTAAGCATTGAATGCCCTAACAATAAGTGACAGCTTAGTGTAACAAAAGTATTACTCAAGTGGTAAGCGATAGTGTTCCAACAGAGTTTACTGTATTTTGGAAAAATCGTCATAAATGAAAGGCAGAGTTTGAATGACACCTTGAAGTTGTTACCCTCAAAAGCCTTTTAGATCATTTTTCCCGTAGCAGTTTTTGTTAGTTTCAAGCTTTTTCATATTCCCAGCCACATGCCACCTATATACCCACCATTATTATACATCCATTATCATGCACCCATTATCATACATTACTATTTCTGGTCTAAACAAAAGGGAACTGTTAAATAATTTAGCTTCTAGCAGCGCGTTTGCCCCTTTTTTGGCTTGATATCAATGCTTTTAGTTTTACTGAAGGTCTTCCATTGAGAGTCTGATAGAAACAACAAGATGCAATCTGCACAGTGTCTGTTTTGTTTTTTTTGGAGAACTTGTTTGGGTTTGAGTGATAAATGCAGCATATAAATGAAGCCTAACTGTGACCTAGTTAACAAGGCCATGTTTTTGTTTATAGCCTGCTCTGTCCTCTCATCTCTAGGCCACTGTTCTACTTTGCTGCTGAAAGGTAGAGCACCCCGACTCTGCCTGGAAAGCAGTGACAGACAGAGAAATAGACTGGCCAGTGAAGAGTTCTCCTTTTAATGGATGCCTGGGTGGCCCTGCTCCTCACATGGACAGGATTTGTCCTGCTGAAGTGGACTGATGCTGCAGAGGTCTATACCAACTCTTGGGCTGTTCAGATAAGTGGAGGACCAGAGGAGGCTGATCGCATCGCCAGGGAACATGGTTTCATAAACCATGGAAATGTAAGTTCCTCTCCCTTTGCTTTTAATTGCTCTCATCATTTAACTCCATTGGGATTTTTATTGTGTTTATGTTTGTATGTGCTGTGGACTACGTATAGCCATGGTTTATACAGTAGATGACGTCATTGTTGTTGGATATCAATGCTGAGCATCAGAGAGCCTTATCCTGGCTATTTTGTTGAAGCAGCACATTGAAGTTTGACTCCTTTCACTGCTTTTAGCCCAAGTAGGGCATGGCTCCCTAACACACTTGGAAACTGTTGTTCCGATAGAGTTAAAAATAGCCATGATATATCAGAAATTTTAAGATTTTAAAGAACTGTATAGGTTTTCTATTGTTCGTAGATACATTTTAGTTCCAGACTTTCAATATTTGCTCTAGGAATTTTCTGCTAACGGCAATTAACAGGTTTGCGCTTTCGAATAGGGAGAAAAAATGTCAAAAAGAGATGTAGAGAGACAAGTTCTCTCAAAGGTCTGTTTAGTTGCTTGAATATTAAAATGCTCCCAAAGCAAAACTTTCTCTTATTTATCCTAAGCCCTCGACAGTAGTGAGTCACTATTTGGTTCCCCCCCCCCTTCCCCCGTTCCTCCACTTGAGATTTTACTTCATTTGCATGTGTCTCTGCGGAGCTGCCTGAGTGCTACATACACCAGTGAACAGCCGTCTTACTTCTTAAGAATATGCGTAGGAGGTTCAGCAGACTCCCATCCCTCCTCTACCCACCTCAAATAGAGAAGATTTTTCTGAAAGAGAGGTTTGTAAAATTATTCCTGCTTCAGCTTTGCTTCTTTTATTTAGTCAAATATAGAGCTTGGCAGAGAGTGCAAACTCAAATGTTGTTTGGAGTTGTGTTTGTCCTGCAAACAGTGGTCAAAAAGGGTGTGCCGCTAGAAAATGGACAAATGTGGCGGCATTAAATACACTCGATTGCTTGTCTTGTTTTTAAAGCTGTGACTTGACGGAAAACTTGTCTGAAGATTTATCATTGTCAAAATATAGATTTTGTTTTGGTATTGATTTAGTGAGGTTGATTCAGTCTAACAGAGAATGAAACTATTGCACTGGAGAGTAAAATAAAAAAATGTTGGGTTACGGATCGATTTGGATGGAGAACCCATGGATTGTCTTGAAGTGGACTGGCCAAAAAGGCTATGGTCTGTTCTGCCCTCAAAATTATATTCATTCTTTAACTTCTCCTCTAAGCCAAGCTTTTTGTGCTTTTTTTATATTTTGTTTTTTGTTTTTTCGCACAACACTTCAAATCTTACCTTCCCCAAAACATTTCCAGCTTCTGCCTGTTATCACACTGCATTAATGTAGATGTTTGGCTTGCTTCTTTCCCTCTGTAAGTAATGGACTGTCACAAAAATATGATTGATATGTGAAGATCTGTGAATGTATTCATCAAATCATTTTCTGTGTCAAACAAATGATGCGTTATGACAGTTTGTCAATGTAGTTCAAGGGACATCAAGCTGTGCAGTCCAGGAGACGGAAACTGAAATGAACCCATAGTTTCCCAAAGGGGCGGGTTAAAACATTTCACTTGTCCGACTTGAGCCAGTAGTTGGGGACCGAAATTACCTTTCATTCGAAGTCTCTTGGAGTTCGCAATACTTGTCGGATGAGTATGTTCTTGCTCTCAGTAGTTTCTGGACATAATCTGATTGAAGGTATGGTTTTTCTGTGGACACATCTCAGTCATTTCCCATCATCCTTACTGCCCAGTTTATAAGGAATTTGAAGGGCGCTAACAGGCTGATGCATAATCAGGAGGTAATAGGATTTTTATTACTTATGCGAATTACAGATCGTAATGTAACTGTTCATGACGGTTCCTCAAAATGTCTTTTTCTGTTTTTCCTTAATTTGCATTTTAATTTAGATTGCTTTAGTGCGAGTTCTTTTAAGTGGATCATAGAAACAGAAAGCGTGTCAGTGGGCGACTTCATGCACTTGTTGAATACAAAGGTTTAAGTATAAATGTCATTAAGACTTCCTGCTGTGCATTGACATTTTAAGAGTTGTCTTTAAGCTTCATTATATTCATTTCTTGGTAATGCTCTCAATACTGTTTGTTTTGTTTGATCTTCTTCTTCTTCTTTCACTAATGCAGTGAGCATGCGTAGGAGTTGTAGGCAGACTTTATAGCGAAATGCCATGTTGTGCTCTTGGTGAGCCCAGTCAGATTCATTGTTTTTGTGAGAATGGGGAGGCTCTGTGGGTGTTGATAGACTGACTCACCCAAGAGTAGACGTCTGGCTGTCTTTGCTTATGTTTTTATGTCTTTCTAGGTTTCTATATCATGATCTTCAGGTCAGTTTCTATTTGTAGCTTTTTTTTAGTTATTATTGCAGAAAGCAAGCAGTGATATTATGTGCAAAAAAGAGGGTTGCAACCTTACCTTACTAGTTGAAGCCATCCTGGACAAATGACAAGAACACAGTCGGTGTGCATTTGTCTTTTGCACAGTTAGCATTGCATTTTCTAGTAAAAAGCAAATGTTAGATTGAATCCTGTGCCAGCTGATAGAACCTATAAAGTTTCTGCAAAATCCAATTTTCCAAACACACACACACATATACAATCACTCTGTGCTGGATAGAATTTAATCTTATCGAAACTACTGTCCATAAATCTGAACATAATACCCTGCTAACTGTGTGACAGACCAACTTGCTGACGAACTGTTTTATTCAGTGAGCGGATATTTCATTTATTATGATAAAAAAATTCATGAAATCTATTTCCAATCTTTTTGGGGCTTTTATACCAATCTGTGACAACTGCTGGATTGCTTACAGTGACCGCTTTTATCCTGTTTTCATTTTGCACTGGAGCTTGATTTTTTTTTTTCCCTTTAGAGTTTATATTAAATCTTTGTTAGGCTTGCACTACAAGCGACCCACACCATCTGTGCGGCACCGCAGGTCATTTTTGAGAAAATTGTAACTTTGGAATAAACGTGTTTGTTTGTTTTTTTTGATGGGGGGGAAAAATTAGAAAACTAAAAATAAATCCTCATCAAAGTAATAAGCAAAATACGGTTTATAGAAAAAAAGATGAACAGTGTTGTCACTGATTCATTTCCAAATAGACCCCATATATAAAATACTGTGTGTATTTTGTGCAAGGGCATGACTGACACGCTAACATTCATTATCATGTAAATTAGGCAGCATTAGAGAAAACTGTTATTTTAAGAACTTCAGAGGCTTTAACGGTGTCATTCACAATGTACTGTGCACATGAATACTCCAGCACTGTCAAAGGAATCTCCTATTAAAGTGTGAAACATTTAAATTGAAAAGCCAATATCTGCAATGCTTTCATAGATTCATGAAGTCATACCTAATCTGTGTGGTATCTCGTGGCACAAAAACATTTCTGTAGAAGGAATCTGCAGAGGTGCTAATAGACCATAATAATATCATGAGATACATGTAAAAAAACTAAAGGTAGGAACAATTGTCCAATTCTGTATTATATTTTATTAATAATTAAGCCTTTTTTTAGAATTCATTTTTAGTTTGTGTTGCTTTTATGAAATTGATAAATGTGAGTAAGAGGGAATTTTTCCTGGTATGAAGGCTTTATGGCTTTGTTAGCATGGATTCAAATCAAAACTAGCCTTTTTGGAGTGTTGAATTAGGGATATATCAGTGAAAAAACTAGGGTTGAATGTTAGAAAATAGGATTTATGGGATTTCATTTAAAACACTTAAAAACACTGAAAAAGCCCCACATATATATGTGATGATGATTTATAAAACTGACAATAAGGTAATATCAGAATTCCTTCACTACTCACTACATAGTGCATTCTGCATTTTGTAGTGCTGTCCGAATCTACAATTTCAAAATTGGGTGCCTTGTAAATTTCCTAGAAGTCTGCAAAAAGCAGTGTATCGATGCTCACTAGATTGACGAATATAGACCATAATGCATTGCGTTTGAACAATTAAACCATTCAAGATTTCATCATCAGAACACAGTGGATTCATAAATAGCCTTTCTAAATTGTTCATATTTACTAGGTTTTTAGTTCGGGAGACTGGTGACATCATACTTGCCATTTAAAAAGAAAAAATGCTGAGCACAGTGTCCAAATTGCTTTAAAAATTGAGGGCACTGAACTGTTTTTAGTAGTTAGGGAGTAGAGAGGGAATTCGGGCATAAGAGTAGGATTGTCACAATGTAATGTGACCAGAGTGGCCTGGCTTACATAGAAAGGCCAATGTCCAAAAGGTCTACGAACAGTATCCTTTTTTTTTATTTGTCAAAGCTGCCCTTTCTCCACAGCTCACACTTTCTCTTCCCTCTTCAGCCTCCCCTAACAATCAAATCCTCCACCTTTTATAGGCTCCATGGCCCCACCCAGGAAGAAAGCCACTTGAACTGAACAAGAAAAGAAAGACACAACAAAAGATACGGGTTTCTTGAAGACTGAACATTTATTTGAACTTAAAAAAAACAGACATAAAAAAAAAAAGACGACTGAAAAGGTAATCAAATGAATCCAAACACCCTTCCCCACTCTTCTCCCCTACGTCCAACCCTCAAAAACAGGAAGTGAGGGCTTTTGCTTTCTGGTAACCAGGAAGGAAAAGTGAGAAACATTGCACATAAATTCAAACCAGTTGTGTGTGTCTTTTGTCATTCGCTTGAAACAGTCAGCCTATAACTGTGAGAACAAACAAAATGAGCTGTGACAGAATAGTGACAAGTACACAAAACTACTTCATCACAAGGATACATTTTTTTAATGAAATGCTTGACTTCATTTTTAGTTTTACAGACAACACTCATAAATGAGTGGGAAAAGATTGTTTTAATCATGTCTGTTTATTTTAAATTTTAAGTGACAAAAGTATGACAACCTGTTGGTCAAAGTGAAAATAAAACTGTAGAAATAGTTCATAGCTAACAGCTTCTGTTTTGCATTAGTAGCTGCTGAGATCAGTCAGTGCCGAAATACCATTAAATAAAAATAAAAAGTCATGACTGTTGAAAATTAGCATATACTAATGATAATGAAGCTGCCAGCTTTTACGTCTGACTGGTGTGTTTACACAGTGTTCTCTAGTCTCAAAGCAAGTTTGAGCTAATGTTGTGCGACAGCTCTGGTCAAAGTTGAATAATTTAAAGTAGACTCTTCCTAATAAATATTCATAAATTTACTTAGAGTTTTGAGCCTTTTTTGTTGTCACAGCCGAGGCTTACTGATCATGTTTATTGCTCACGACTCACTTTTTAACTGTAGTAAAACCGTGTTCATAATTTGATTAGCTGTGTAGCCTGCCACAGTAGTCTGCTTCCTTTGCAACACTTAAGTTGAAGCACGAGTGGACGAACTGAGCCTTTTAAGAGTTTTAGATTCAAGCCGCTGCTCATCTAACTTCTTTAATTCGTAGGAACATTTGAATGCAAATGAAAAAGCAGATCTAAAGTCTGCAACTGAAGAGATAGTGGAGGAGGGAAAAAAAAGAAATGAAATCATGCAGAAAACAGAAACAGGAAAGTAACCTTTGAACTCTTTGTTCCTTATCAGTGTTTTTAACACAAAGCAGAGGAAATGAAAAAAAAAAAACACCAAATAATCATAATCTTGTCATTCCATGCTTTTTCTTTACTTGAAAAGACTTACTTAAGCTAACAAAAGCTAACTTTCAATATTTAGAAATGATAAAATCCCATTAAACATGAGATTCGAAGCCAATCATGTTAAATGAAATATTTTACTGATGTAAAAACATCAAGAAAAGGCTTGTGGAGGAAAAATGGGAATAACGCTTCAAGGAGAAACAAAAAAATCCATGTTTATATGCTGTTTTTTTATTAAATTCAGGGGCCATTATAATCTCTAAAAATGGATGATGAGATGATACTTTTTCAGGGTACCTATTCAAAAATACATGCTAAAGCTTATGTTATCCACAAGTCCTTGTGTGTCTTAAGATGCTTCTGATGTGAAAAATAATTGTTAAATTAATAATCAATATTTAAAAAACTGTATATACATGTCAACTGAATCTTGTAAGAGTACATTTACAGAAAGTCTTATATATCAGAGTTTTGTAACCTTAGAAACGTATTTTGTTTGAGGTCCTTGAACAAAGTCCTTTTTTTAAAGGCTGAAGCCCTTGCGCTGCATTTCACATTTACTGAAACCATGTCTATTTTTACCATAAAATTTCAGGCAAACATTGCAACTCACAGATTCTTGATAGGGAATTTTTTTTTCTTTCTTAAGGCACAAGATTTCTTTTACTTTGTTTACAAGCCTTCATTTACTTTTAAGTTTAGGGGAACCTGATTTGGGTTTTTTTTTGCCAAAAATATGATGGAACAAAGAAAACGACAGACTTGACGAATTCCAAGCACCTCTGTAGGTTGCCATGGAGAGATTTTGCAGAATATTATTTTGAGCAGCATAACTCCAAAGCCAAGAGAAGGAAGGGCTTTTTTCCCTGCCATGGCAGCACTGTATGCTTCCCAATGTTTCAAGACCACTTCAGCTTTGTAATTGGGTAATGAAGAGACTCTTTTGTATTTTACATGACATTGGTATTTATTTTTTCTAATATATGCGTTCACAAATTACTCTTTTTATTACATATTTTTTCTAAAATGTCAAACATTAATTTCTAAAAAGAAAGACAACATTTTTTGTTGATAATTAAATTTAGTTTTCGTAGCCTTTTATATTCCCTTGGTATCTAACTCAAATACTCCCTGTCTCTGTATACCAATCTTTTGAATCGTTATTCCACTCCTGGAACTCCCAGGTCCCAGGTTTCTCCCTGTATTTACTTATCAGAGCAAATTATGCCTTCATGTATCCAAGCTGCATGTCATTAAATGCACTACTTCAATTTATAGAGCCTCACTTCACAAACCTTTTAGCTGTCTTCAAAATCATCTCTAAGAAGTCGGCTGGCGCTGAACCAAAAAATCTATAGAAATTATTTTTCAAAAGGCATTGAAAGTGTTTTTCTTTTTAGACCCATAAAATGTAATCTATGCATGTGAGTAGTATTTCATTGGTTACAAGGCTGTAGTTAGGTGTGTTAGACTCCAGAAAGGGTTGCCAAAGACAGAAGTTATAGCAGAAGAGATGGCTGAAGCAGCGAGCAGTGAAGAAGTCTTATCAGTCTGCTCTCTGTTCCTCTGAGATATGGAAGCCATTGTGACTGTGTGCATTCTTCCTTTTCATTCAAGTCTGATCTTCTGGGAGGATTTTTACAGATTGAGCTTATTCTTAAATGGTGGTTATTGACTTTTGATGGTGTTGGAGCAAATTGAAGTTGGAACAATTCTTTTGTTTGACTTCACTGTTGCTTCAAGGAAAGAATGTTGATGCAGGAACAAAAAAGTAAAAACGCTGATATTTTTGAAGATGTGCTGTCCAGGATACGTTTTGTCTCACGATCAGGAACTGGGCATAAATAGTTTTAACTCAGCTAGCTAATTACCTCACACTCATCTGTGCAAGAGACAGGAAAATGTGCAGATTCATGAAGAAATAGCTTGAAAATAGTCAAAACTCATGGTGGCTACACTGTTTGCCAAAAATCATCGGCATCGTTGCAATCGAATCCCATGTGCAGAGTAAGAAACGGCAGACTCCGGCTGTTTGTTTCTTTTTCTTTGTACATACAGTCTTAAATTAGATTTTGAGTATTCCTAAAAAGTTCTTAAAAATACCTAAATTTAACTTCTGTAAATCTGTTGACAAGCTGTGTAGGAACCTTATTATTTGTTACATGTGGTTAAGTTACCCAAATCAAGACTCAAAGAGGATATAGCATTATAAAACGCTGGATTTATTTTCTTTATTTTTATTTATTTTTCTGCCAAGACAGGTACACTGGAAAGTAGAATAATGCAACATCTATGCATTCATTTTTGTTGCAGCCTGGAAGAATGTTTATTTTGTTTTGAGGTTAGGTGGCTAACAATAGATTGATGTAGGTTTATTTCTTTTCCATGATGCCTTGAGGGATTACAGGCTGAACTGCATTTTTCTCGAATTGGTTTTGTTTTCTAAAGAGCTTGAATCTGCATTGAAAGGGCTGCAAAAGGGTTACAACTGTTGCCGCTCCTAGCTGCCCCCTGTCTTGGTCAGGGTACAATTTAAAAAAAGATTGAAAATCCACAAAGGTTAAATAAATGTTTAAAAAAATATCCATGGGTGTAGGAGTTTTTTGATTTAAGCCTTTAAAAACCGTTCTGGAGTTCTTTCAGCCAGCTTCATGAGGTCTTCACCTGAAAGGCCCTTTAAGCACAGCTGCAAGTTCTCGCCCATCGATTCTTGGCTGCTTTCCCCTGCAGTCAGGCTACCAGACGGTCATCTGATGTTCTCTGTTTATTTTAATCTTGTCCAAAAAAAACTTCACTTTGTCCAAAAGTATCTATTTTTTCACACCCCACTCATCATTTTTTTATTTATTTTAAAAGCATTCCCAGTGTTCTTTTCATTTTGCTTACGCAGTTTTTAGCTAAAAAAAAGAAATAAAATAAAAAACGGCGTATTTTCTAGAATATGATTTCTGCACAGCGGCAGTAGATCATCAGAAATTCTTCTCAGAATTGTGGGCGGTAGCGTTAGCGGGGAGTAAGCCTCCAATCAGCTTACAGCCCCCACAAACCTAGGCTAACATTACTATTGCAACCAGTCATATAATTTGGAGCCAGATGCCAGCTCAAAATAGGGAAGAAAATAAACATACACGGATATATTCTGCAAATGGATGCATTAGAATGGAGCAGAGCAGGGAGCTTGAGTTCTGTAGATTATAGTTTGTACCCAAAAACTACAAGCTTTTTTCAACTGGATTTGATTGTATGATCCTGATTCACCATGATTTGAATGAAGAAATACTCAGAAACGCATTTTAATCTTGGTTTTCTTTGCCTTCTGTCATGATAAAATGCTGCAAGAACATGTTAAGAACACCAAAAACACAATTTTCATCAGAGTAGGTCTATAACCGTTGCCTTAAAACTTCTGCAAAATGTGATCAGCTTCATACTAAACTCTACTTCCAATCCTCATTTACATCTTGAAACTTTTTTCAATTCAACACTTATGTAGCTATTACAGCTTTATAATTTCATATAGTTACAACAGAGCAACATTTTAAAAGACATGTTTTCAGTAGTTTTGATAGAAAAAGTTCTTAAAGAGAGATGTTTTTGCTTTTTTTTAAAGAAAAAAACCCTAGTTTGATGGTGTATAAACTGTAATTAGTTGAAATAGTTGCCACAAGATGAATGAAAACAGACAGGATTCATATGAAGCTGGGAAAATGTATTTGCTTTTAGATGATGTGGTGTTGCATAAAAATCACATCTTCAAAAATACAGCATCTCTTCAATTTTAAGTTGTTTTCTTGCTCGTCATTAACCATTTGTCTGCATTAACATTTGCTTTTTATCTGGTAAATGTCAATATCAGCGGTTTTCTTGAGTGAGAGTGAGCTTGATTTGAAAATATTAGTTTACATTTTGTCTATAGTCAGATTCCCATGCAGTCTTACAGAAAATCTGCATTCATGTAAATGTTGTTGCACTTTGATCGAACAGTTTTCTTACATCTAAAATGCAAATACCATGCAGAGAAGATGCCTATTTTCTTTGTACTTAGCTACATGTGACATAGAAAGGGGATAACAAATGGGTTGGTGTACTCCAAATATCCTGCAAATTCATGTTGAGGAAAGAAAGGAAATGTTGGTAAAGACTGGGATGTGGCCCCTAAATCCATGGTCATTACGGGTGGGATGTACTTTGACCATGATGCAATAGTCTGAAATAGAGCACCAATTTGTTTCCAAAAGATTATTATTGTTAGAATTTTATAGCACTTTGTGTACTTTTTAAATAAAATGCGTATTTAATACATATTTACAAATATGTATTTGCATCTTTATTTAATGAGCTAATATTTGTATGTGTGTGAGTTTTCACAGCAATGCCTGCATTTACTTGCAAACCTAATATATTTCAAGAAAGACAGGAAAAACATTTACAGGGTTGATGTTATAATGTAAATGGATTTAAAAAAAGGAAATAAGCTGACAAACAGATTTTAGGTCCTTGTAGATGAAATGTTGCCTTATATAGGCTTTTATGTGCCTATAGAGAGAATAAGAGAATTACAATTATACTTTTATTAGTAGTTTAGTGTTGTCCAGAGTTGGTATATAACTTTAATACAGTGTCAGTTTTAGACTCGTACATTTTTCTTTTCTTTCCTTTTCGACTTATTTTCACCAAATTGGCCATTAAAGGCGGATTCACACGTCCCATCCCATAATAGTTGAGGTGTGTATGCAGTTTGTACTGCTGGCTGCTATTCCTCTTCATTTAGTCGAGGATTATCACCACATGTATTATTTACAGTAGTCAGATGATTTGTTTACTCTTATTTCAAATGTCTCACATATAAATAAAGTTGAAGGGTTGCCTGGTTTATGCAAACCATTCATTAACACAAATGTTGGCTACAACCTGCATTAAACAGCAGTACTTAAAAAAGCTTCAACTTGGTTTGAGCTAAGACTAAAAATCCAAAAGAGTTGTTCACCAGCTGGTTTTCACTGCAACATAATAATTACCATGTGATGTGTGAGGATTGTTTTTTGCCAGTATGAACACAACCACTGGAGGGGTTATTGTAGAATCGAAATCAGAGGCAAGAGCTCAGGATTCTGACCTCTTGGAAAAACCTTTGCACACTTGTGATGTGACACAAAACTTCAAATTTGGCACAATCCAACCTTGATGTCTAAAAATGATTAGTTTGTTGACTTTCAGTAATAAACAAATCAGTACACATATACTAACATTGCCTTATATTTGTTTTAAACACAGTGAAACAGGCTGGAAAAACATTTTTGTAATTGGTTTTCTGGAATTGACACACTAAACCTGTTACTTGCATAGTTACAGTTGCAATTATTACTGCCACTGTCTGTAAAAGTCATAACTGCTGCTATAATGCAGCTGCTGCCAAACAAAGTCGCTTCAGCTTAGAACCTGCATTTAGGGAACCTGCAACCTGACAAAACGATCAGAAGTAGGCAAGACATTTTAATGTTTTACCGTCTAACTTTTCCTGTTTCTTCATTAGGACTCATTAGTGTCATTTTGAAGGAATTGGTTGAATTACATCAATTAAAAGGTAACAATAATGCCAACTGAAAATAATCACTCCCTGAGGCAACTAGATTAAATTGCTGTCAGCGTAGCCATTCACACACTAACTGAACAAGTTTGATAAAAACGCCTTTTGTGATAGCTTTTATATTGCAGGGATTGTGAGCTAATTCGTTTCCATGCACATGTTTTAAAAAACAAAGGCCTTGAGACAGCCTTGGGCTCTTCAAACCGTTTTCATGTTGATAGCTGCACCGCTCATGCGGTACAGTCAAATTAGTAGCTTACGTGCTACACTTTTGTATTATTTACTTTAACATGTTAAATCCTTATATGGATTATGGTTTTTAAGTCAGTTTCTGTAATAAAGATATATATATATATTTATTTTCCTTGGTCTTCGAACAATGTGGACAAGAATGAATTTTTCCTCCTTCTTTTCCAAACCGTTTTCATAATAACATTTGTGTTTATTAAAAATGCAATCTATTTGCTTTTCAACAAAGGCCAAAAAATGAAAATAAGAAGGAAGCGATCTGGATACATATGAGGGAAAACTGCTATCCACATATGGAAGGAGCTGTCTAATCAGTTTGCAGCCAATATTGCATTCAGCTGTCAGACTCCCTGAATGCCTCATTGGAGCAGTGTAAATGTGCAAAGCTACTTCATTTTACTATGACTGAGGAATCAAGAACCAACATTATACATAATTTATTACTCTGAACATGAATTATTTAGAATCAGGTAATTAAAAAAACCTTTATCGAGTTAATTATGATTTTAAAGAGCGAAAGGTAATGGTTAAGTCCTTCAATTACAATTTTAATAATAGCTTTTTTAAACTTAAAATTATACTGATTCAATTTCCACAACGATGATCTTTTTTAGATCTTGTTGAAGGCATTGCAACTGTTAAATCTATTTAGTTCATCTTATTGTAATATAAATACTTTGTCACTGTGGACTTCTTTTGCACATGCAGGTAAAGCTCTTTAACAAGTTAGTAATGCTTGTATTGAACAATAATGCATCAAAACTCTTCAAGTGAGCAGCAAAACAAGAAAAAACTAATATTAGCTCATGTTTCTACACAGGCCAATTCAAATTTGGATTTTCACATTGCTTTATTTCATGTTTTAATTTTATTTTCTGAAGAAAGACAAGAACAAATAGATAATTGCTGACAGGTGCACGGCTTTGCTTTTCAGAAGGGAGGTACTATTATGTTCTCATTGTGTCTCTGACCCCATTGTGTTCTTTTAGCTGGTTTATTTTTGTGTTTTGATAAAAGGTTTCATGTGGGGGCGGATACATCCATTTTCTAATAACATGAGAAAAACAAATCAAGTAAAACCTTTATAAACTCCAACCAATAGCATGTGGTTTTATATACCGTCAAGCTATTTCTGTAATGTTCTCTGGGCTTTTGTTATCCATCTTAAAGTCTGATGAGCCGACATGATAATAGAAAAAGGTTGGGTAGAAGAAGAAGAAGATGTACTTGGTACCATTGTACGGGTAAAAGAATGACCTTTGCGTAGAGAGCAAAATGGAGAAGTAAGAGGTCTGTGGGGCTGTTGTTAAGGCTCCTTCTGAAGCGTGACACTTGATCAATGGCAGAGTGATGCAATTTAGCAGACAAGACAAAGAGTGATGGTGAAATAACAAGGTAGCTCTGTCTCTCTGACTTGCACTATTAGTGATCAGTTGACTCCTTCCTGACGATTTTAGAATGCAGGTGGACTTATTTTGGGAACTCCATTTTAAAGCAGAAATATCACCAACTCTGTCTATATCGATACTTTTTATATTCCAAATATTCTTTACACTTTATTAAAACAATTGGAAACCCTATTAAATGAACTATAAAAACTGAATTTTTAACATGTACAAGTTCAACTCTTATGAATGTTTGAAGGGCAACAATCGCCTGTGCCTTGGGTTGTGTGTGTTTTTGTGTTTCTGTTTAAAAATGAATTCCTGTTATTACCTAATAACGAGACAACTCCTTTGCCTTGGAAAATATATGAATCTGGAATATTGCTAAAAATTCTGTTTTGGCTTCAAAACTTTTTTTTTTACATTATTTGTCGGGAGTCTCAAAATTGTGTAGTTTAACCTTTAACTCCAGTGTTTATATTCTTGTGACTACTAAAACTCTTCAACCGGTTTACGCAATTATTGTAATTTTAAAGTGGAATAAACCTGCGTTGCGCTGATATGAAGAAGGTTTTATATCAAAGTACTTACCCAATCAACGTACAGTAAATCAACAGATTCTGTGAAAGAAAGAAAAGTGGCTTTGCACCATTATGGATATAGATTCAAATAAGAATTGAAAAGCTGCTTTTCTCTGTCTCAGAATTGCTGTTTCACAGTGATCATGTAAAAGGTCAAAGATTTACAGCATGTCAAAGAGAGGGTTTTATTTATATCTGATATTAAAGGGTCAAAGACCAACTCTGAGCATCTTTTGAACTTTTTAAAACTGTTCCCAGTGGTCTTTTTATCTTGATTATGCTGTTTTAAGCCAGAATTTGCGGGGGGGGGGGGGATCTGTGCCATTTTCTAGGACATTGTGTGGCTGTAATTCATAATAGATTTGCTTCTAAAGTATTTTTGTGACCTTGGCACAGAGCAACCCTACCACTTGTGGGAGCTTGTGGCCTGGCAGGAAATGTTCTGCATCGCAAATAATCATTTTTTCCATCTGCATTTTTTTTTATTCAAAATTATTTGAATAAAGAAATTCTCTGAAAAGTTATTTAAGGTTATTTTCTTTACCTATGTTGTCCATAATCAGAAAAATCCCACAAGAACATCATAAAAACAACATTTATTATATTGATATATTGTATTCTATAAATCCTTATTTCAAAAGGCTGTTCAACTTCCCCAAATCCTTTTCATGTTTTTACATACTTCATCTCTATAATTCAGCGAAGAGTTGCTTTAATGTCTTTTAGGACGTGACAAGCTTTAGCCAAATGTTATCGTCAAGTGTTGTTTATTTATGATTTGTGATTAAAACCAACAAATACACTATCTTCCGTAAGAGATTCTTTAAAATGTATTTATAATAAAAGAAATAAACTACTTCTCTATAATGAATGTATGGATTTTAAATAAAAGACTGCAGTTATGTATATGGGGGCCTAATGATCCATACAAACCATTAGAGGCACTATGTATGTGTGGATGATGGGTGGTTAGGTGCCATTGTAAAAAGAAAAAAAAATACATTTAGAGATAGATGTGTGCTCTAGTTACAATAGATCCAGATGATTCTGAGCCTGAATAATGTAGAAAGAGTGTCTGCCATGTGGCAAGACTATCGCAGTAGAGGATGAATACAGAGTAGTGTTGCAGTCTTCACCCCATTTTAGTTCTTCATTGTGATGCCGCCTGGGCAACTTTCTCCAAAATTTAAAGGACACATGGGCTTTTCATATTACATTCCTCAAAATAAAACTGACATGAAGAATTGAGCATTTGGCCCAGAACGTATCGGAAATCTTAATTCAAATGGTTGCATCACTTCCACGCTTTTGACTGCTGATAAAGAAATTCTCACAGATATGTAGGGATTTAAGCTGCAACAGTGACATAGAGCCTTTCTAGACCTCCTGACTGTTTGTCTACAACGTTCTTTCTCTGTCTTTTGTTCTTAATGACTTGAGCCAACTAAAACGTACATTTGTTTCAGTCGGCGCTTCTCAACTATGATAAAAGACCAATTTCACACTCCTGAGTTATAGTGAAGAGGAATGTATCCACAGCTTAAACTCCTTCTCATTAGTTGTTGGGGGAATTAATGAACGCAATAAATTTCCAATTTACATCATGATATCATGTGAAAAATGGCAGCAAGTCACTAGTCTGCATCTAACCTGTGTTGATGCTGGATCCTAAGCTTAGTGAGGCTGCTATGAATTCTAATGCACAAGTGCAACAGTTCTAAAACAAAACAGTGTTCCCTCATTAATCACAAGAGTTACGTTCTAAAATAGCGCACAATGGGCGAAATTTGTGAATTTTTTAAAATTAATATACCGGTAGATATTTTAAACCCTTCACTACACACTTTTTTCAGACAGACAAGACCATTTTCACACTTTTTCTCATGTTGAAAAACTCTCAAAGTTCTTACTTTTGTAGAAAAATAAGTCTAGTATTATAGAATGAAAACAAAGATCTGCTCATCGAAGATTTATGTATGTAGTTAAGTTGGCTAACTGTATGCGTTCTGTACGGACACACCACATAGCAGATTCATTGATAATGGTCTACAGCTAATTAGAACGTGCAACACAATGCGCTGTGTAATAACAAATATAGCAAGGGTCCACTGTAGGAATATTGTCTGTTTTTCTTCACATATCTCTGTTACTTAAAAAAATAAAAATAAATAAAAAACACTTACATGAATTTACCTTTTTTGTCCCATGATCTATAATTAGAAAACACACACACACACAAATAGACTGGTTTAATTAGGAAAGTTGTTTTTATTTTTGTTTGTTTTTTGTGTTTGTACTTCTTTATCTTGTAAATGAACCATGTTTTGGAAAAATTATGCAAATCCATGTAGGGATGGAGTTATTTTATCTTTGTCATTATTATTAATGTAGTCTTTATCCATGAAGACTTTAAAGCACTTGTGACTTCCTGCTACTGGTACTTAATCTGCTAAGGTTGTTTGGTGCCATAGCAGCTCAGCACACTGAAGTGCCTTTGGTATGTGCAGCTCAAAATAAACTAAAAGAATAGGTTCAAAATGTAATGGTTTCCAGCAGTTAAATCGTTTTGCCCTATTCTGCAGAAATCTTCCTTGGAATGCTCCCATTAAAGGTCTAATGAAAAAAATTTCAAATGTGCTATTCATATGCTGTAGCTCTGCAGAATGCTTGATCCATTTATCACTGTTATGAAGGCTATCATGGGACATTGCACAAGAATCCTTTATAGTAAGTGCTGTTCTCTCATGTTTTCTGTGCTGCCACATAAATCCACATACCCCAAACTGCAAATGTGAGAGCTAGTTTAGTTCCAGTGGCTCTGCTGTTTTGGATTTATATCCCCTGTTTTAATATGATTAATTTAAACTCTTAAATCATAAAACGTATAGCTGCTTGGGAGATTTCCATTTTTAAGTTGTTTCTTCAAATCTTTATTAAAAAAACTTTTATATTCTCATCAGCTTTCGGCAAAACAGAAATTGCTGTTCTTTTCCCCTTGTTTTGATATTTTCATGAAGAACGTAGCTTTCAATTCTCCACATATTCCATTTAAATTCTTTGTGTCACTTTGAGTTGTTGTCATTCTGATTCTTATTCTTTTCATGTTTCGTTTGGTTTGCTATTATGCTGCCTAAATATTGTGTAATTTGCTCGAGTCAAGTTTGATAAATTGTTAAAAATATCTGTTAAAATTTAACTTGACTGTGATAAAAAAAAATCACCATTGACAAAATTTAATTTCACGTCACAGCAGATCCTAATTTTTGTAAAAGGAAACATTACTTAAAGACTTACTCCAATGAAAACTGTTTTTGGTGTTCTTGAAGCATTTTTCTCATGATGGAGGACATGTAGAAAGAAAATTAAGCTTAAAATTGCATTTCTGTATCTTTCTTTATTCAAATCGTGAATTTAGAGCAGACAAAAAAATGCAGTTGAATAAAGCTTTTAGATGTGATGCAGGACCTACAATGGCGAGCCACATGCTACCTGCTCCACTCCATTCTGATGCATCCACTTGTAGACGACTAGAACCATGGCCGTCTCAGTTATCCTTGTCTGAGCGGGCATTTGGTTCAAACTGTATGGGTGGATAGCTCCGATATTGCTCGCCATTTTTGTTGCACCTTTAATGTTGGGTTGAGGTTGTGAGGGGTTGTAAGCTAGCAGGAGAGAGTGTTAGTATTGGGATGATGGGAAATGGGGGCTTGATTACTCTGCGCCAATGGTCCCACTCTCAACTATGAGGCAAATTTCTTATTAACAGTTGCAGCTCTGCAGAAAATATGTCCTAAAAAATGACAGTTTTTTTTTATTTTGGCTACAAATGGCATAATAATAACTAAAAGACCACTGAGAAATCTTTTAAAGTTGTTAAAAAATGATCAAAGTGGGACTTCAAGCATTTAGTACTTTTTAGATCATGAATATTGTGCATACATGTTCACAAAAAAAAAAAAAAAAAAATTCAGTACTAATAACAGTTTGACATTCCAGTTGTGTGCAGGCTTAAAAGCACCAGGAAAGTTCAGCAAAGTGTGCACTGCACACAATGTATCACAATAGTAAGTTTACTATTCTGTGTGCAGCCTTCCGTCCTTTTTCCTCTTTTCTGTGCTTCTACCAGCTGCCACTCAATATTTCACACCCTAACTAAACATATTAGCTAAAACTGGTCCATTGCCATGTGACTTGGTCAAAGATCAATATTAGACTAATGAAGTCAACTTTGTAGTTTGAAAATAAGAAAAAGCAACAGAAAAAGAAAACTCACACAGAAGCTAAAAAGAAAATTCAAGGAGAGACAAGAAAAAAAAAAGGTTTTCTTTTTCTTTCTCCGATAACCTGTTTGTAACACCGCCATCTTAGTTTTATGTCCAATTTTAATAGTGGATTCATTATTTCTGTTGTCCACCTCTAGTCTCCCCCCCACCCCATGGTTTGGGTCAACATGCCCAGATTATTTTCACCAAAGCCTTAAAGGCTCATATCTGAGTCATGTTAAGACCTAATACTCATTTCATAGTAATATCACTTGTGCAGCTCAAAATCATTCAGGATGCTCTTTTTAATTTACACTGTCACATCCACGTTAAGGGGGTACACACACAGGTTCACATAAACCAAAAAAAGGGAATTATAAAACACCTGATTTCTTCCACCCTGTCAGTTTTAGTATCTGTGTGAGTTGAAGGCCAAAGGTTTTACGCATGGATTAGCAGCTGTAATTGCAAACAGAATGAGCTACGTATATTGTTATGGCTGTAGTTGTCTTCTTGCATTAATTTGCTACATTGTCAATTTATTCTTTGACAGAGTGAGTGTTCGCAATTTTTTGTGGGTCTTTGCATGATTGTTTTTCGCAGGTGTGAATTACTAATGGGTGTTTGCACTGGATTGGACCAAGGCCCAGGGTGCTGGCTTTAAATATTAGCCTTTCCCTCTCTTTTCAAGGACTTTTTGGCTTAACTCATGTCATGGTGTGTTTTCCTCTGACAGCGAAAGGGAGACGTATCTTGTGTTACTATGGTCTGCTGGTCTTTCCAGTTCTTCAGTGGTTCTACCTTGGTTTTGGGTTACAGGTAAAGCTACAGGGGAGAGTTGTCATTTTTTTCTATTTTCTCCTCATATTGTTAGTTTGAGGACTTAACTAATTAATAGTGTGTGTTTTTTCTTTCACAGCATAGTAAAAGGCACTTTGGATAAAAGATAGTTTGCTTTAACCCTTTATCACATTTAGTAATTGGTTGATTTTAGAAACGCTGCTTTGAATTTACAATTTATGGTAAATATCTTTGTGTACTAAGTTTGTTACATAGACTGGGAAGATACACCAGCATTCTACTAAGGTGAATAGGTCCACCAAGGCTGACTTTTGCTAAATATGAGAATCAACATTTTCCCAGTAATTCATGCAGGTTAAAGATGCACAATATTCTGAGCACTCAGTTGATTTGACAGGACATACTGCAATCCCCAGAGGGGGGGAAATTACTGGATGGACCATTCAGAGACACTATCTTTGACAGCATAGGCATGAAAGCTCCTACAGGTCTTATACGCGCTATTAACCCTGATCGAGTGGAGGTACGAGCTGTGGTTCCTGTAGTCAATACTGGTGTGTGATTTAATCTGATTGGTGGCTTTTGCTGTAGAGCTAAAAAAAAAAAAAAAGTCCCAGGTTTTTTGTCCCCTACAACTCATCCTCAACAGTTTGATGTGAATCAACACAGTGCTCTTGTTCCATCTTTTAAAGGCGCTAAGGTGGGTTCTTGTTTCAACCTCACTTTAGTTGACAGTATCAAGAGACCATTAAGTCCCGCAGCGAGAATTCCACTGCAAGCAGGTGCAATGCCTCTAAGAACATGTGAATGCTTTTTTTTTGCCATTATAAAGTACATCTCATTGTAACCAGTTCTAGGATGAGAAAAGATATCAAGATCAGAACCCCCAAATACCAAATGTTCATCGAGCACTTAAAAAGTCTTTGTGGTTTTGTTATATTATTCTTCTACCAACCTTCATTTAAGTAGTAAATTTTCCTCAGTATCAGCATACCAGTCAGCTGTGCAGAATGGCTCTTCACTATATTCTCAATAGGCAGAACAGTGATTGATGTTACTTGTGACACTTTGTCCCAGTTGGAAATGGGTGATTTATTGTCATGGCAAAGAGTTGGGAGAGTTAAGTGACTGCCAGTCAAGGTTTAAATCTGATAAAACGTGCCTTGTGTATACATGTTTATGTGACTTCTTTCTGTTCATCTTGCGTTGGTTTGCTGCTGTGACTCATAATATTCCTGCTCTTTAATGTGCTCCACTGTGCCCTTAGATTTGGGTACAAAGCCAACTCTCTCACAGAAGATATTTCAGGCTGCCGTAAGGATACTGACAGCTCAGGCTTGCATTCACAATGTGCAGTGAACACAATTCACAAACCATAGATTCCACGTTTTGATGTCCTCAACTCAGTTCTTTTGAAGTCTACGGAAGGTCTGCACTATTCAAAGAATTTGAAAAAGGTTTGGTTCAAAGATGCCCACATCTCCCCACTCTTTAAGTATATGCAGTTTTATTGCTTGCTAAACCAGCTGTCTTTAAAAAAGCTTAGAACTTAAGTAAATGTAGTAATATAAATCCACAAAGCCATTTAGACACATAGTTGCCATTTATATTTTTTGTTTTGGCTGTAGTTGTTACAATTCGTTGATCATTAATTGATGTTTTAATTCAACTAAATGCCACTCCTTTAGCTAAAAATAAAAATAATACTGTTTTGTGTTATTTTGCTTGCTCTTCAAATACTCTGTTTGTATGCATATTCTTAAAAACGGTTAAAAGACGAAAAATAGGATCTGTTGACCATGAATAGTAGACAGCACAGTCTTACAGCGCGCTCTTGGATTAATATTGACACCCCTGCCTACAGCACTTTCCTCTCCACTCCAGTGTCGCAGCACCTCAGGAAATGCAACAAGGATGGAACCCCCAGCGTACTGAAGATAAATCCTATAATTTAATATATTCACATACAGTCTGAATCTGTCAGGAATATAGAGGGAAAGGAACTTCTAATTTACAAAAGGTTTCAATGGAAAGAGCGAGATAAAACATATCATCTGAACTTGTCTTTGATGGTAAATAGAACCAGCTAGAAATGTGCATGGATGAAAAAAAAAGAGAATAAGGAGACTAAATTGATCAGGGTTCAATAGAAATGCAAAGTGCAACCTTACATTTCCTTCCAGCAAATGTGGAATGGAGCCTGACATGCGTGGCTGTAGCCCCGCCGAGTTCAACGCAGTTTATGTGGAAAAGGGGGCTGAGATTCACTCCACAAATGATTAATCTAGCAGTCTCACAGAATCCCAATGCTCCGTGGCAGGCCACCATCCACTGAACAAGTCAGATGGGGCAGCTGAGGGCTGGAGCTGTCTCTTTATTGACCTCTTCACTCACTGCAAGAGCAATGCTGTGATGTAGAGGTGTGAGTGTTGGCATGCGTGTGCACAAGTGTTTCTTCACCATTCTGTCCTGGTAAAGTGAGAGTGCATGATGATTTTTCTCTTGAGGGTTCTTGGGTATTTTATGCAGCTGTGTTGCATCTTCTTTTTATTTGTCTGAAGGTGCTGACAGCCTCTATTTTCCCAAGCTGGCCCTTGAAATGAAGGGTACAGCCCAGGTAGAGGACATTTTGCACATTTCTTTCTTAGTAGACTGCCACTGCTGCTGCTGCAGTACACCCACTGCACTTGTCTCTTTTCTTTGGACTTCCTTCTTGCTTGCATTAATACAATGACTGATCTGAGTCAATGAAAAATCAATGGGACATACTTTTTGAGTGCTCTTCACATTGATTTTTTTTTATGGAGTGTTGTTTTGCACCAACATGAAATAAGACTATCATTCTTTTGTTAAATGTGTTCTTTCATGACCCTGAAGCATGAGTAAGGTACACCCCAAATAAATTGGCTGTAGCAATCAAGATAGTGTGGCGTCTTGCGTGCATGTGGCCCTTCTTTCAATTGAAAACTCAACATAATATCTCACAAAACTCAAGCTGCTGTACATTTTTCTCTTATTTTCTTTTTTCTTCCCCCTCTATTTCATCTCTGGAGCTCCTTCCTTGATCCACTTTAGCATTGCAGCACTTTTTTGTATCCTCAAATGTCGTTTTTATCCAAGGAACACTGAGCCTGTTCATCTTTATAGAATTGTGTGTTTGCTCTACCCATCTCTCCCAGCGGCTGGAAAATTAACTCAGTTTGATCTCAATCCCTTGCTTTGCAGCATTGTTGTTTTCATGTATTGTTACATCTTCTCTGCCTTTCCCCATGGCAAGAGGAGGAGGCCCCTTGTGGCCCTGGGTTTAGCAAAGATTCTGTGAATCAGTGAATCTTAATGTGGTGTCTGTCTTTCATCCTTTCTTTTCTTGCATTCTCCTCCGCCTTCCACCGCTTTCTGGCTTTTCTTACTCTGTTTGTTGCTCAGTGATTGACAAAAGCAACATTCTATGGAGTAATACCTGGTTACCTTTGCCCTTGAGCTTTCCAGAGTATTTATGTGGGCCATAGCAGGTTACCTGTATTTTATTTCAAAATACCAGATGAAAACCTCTCCCAAAAAAAAACTCAAATCGATGAACAATGAACTACGGATTTATAACCTTGGTTAACTAATTATTTGGTTTGCACTGTCTTCTGGCTTCTTCTGGAGAATTGGCCGTAAGCCTTTCACATTAATCCCAAATCAAAAGTCATATTAAATATTTATTTGTCTCTTTGATTGTCCCAAATAAACACGCATTCATATGCATGGTATTGTTTAACACCCAAATAACCTGCAGTGTTTAATCTTTGGTCTCTGATTTTCACATTGGATGTCCAAATACCACCAAGCCAAGGTGAGTTTTGGATGCTACCTGGATATTTCAAAGATTTTTTAAAACACAGTTTGGAGGAGTAATGTGTGTTTGTGTGTCCATTTTTGGGTAGCTGTTTGATGAGGCACCTTTGCTTGTGTTGACTCTTATCGGTTCTCTTTAAAGTTTCACCAGAAAGATAAGCTACATTAAAAAAAAAAAAACTTCCATTTTATTTTCTTATGTTGTCTGGTTCAAGTGATTTAGATTCATAAGCTGTAGTTATATCAGTTTTATGGTTTAATGTAATCCTAGAGCCACTGCGTGAAGGCGTAAGTGATACTAGATTTACTATCTTTATTCAGGCACAGAATCCCAGACCTAGATCTCATCAGTGATAAGAAGTTTAGGCCACTCTTCATTTACAGACCCAGAATATGTATAAATTCAGTTTTATGGTAATATTTGCTAAAGGTCAGGCATCAGTTGGGGGTTTTGCATGTCTACTCTCCTAGTGACACATACATTTTGTAGTCATTATTTTTTTTCACCTTCTACTTCATCTATTCTCAAAAGATATCATTTGTCATCCTGCCTTGATATTTTATTCCCCTCCCGTCTTTTGCCTTTGCACTCTAAGAATAAGAATTGGTTTGAAATCTTTTTTTCTTTTGAATACATCTTTACTTTGAAACTCTCAATCCTTTTTCCCCAAGCTCTTTATATATCTATATCTTCTTTATTTTAACTGAGTAGCTAATTTAATCCTCGTCACTTTCCATATCTTTTAATAGCACTGCTATTTTATGACTTCACTGCTGCTTCAGCGGTTTTGTCCGTAGACATTTTGTTACATATTTGTTTTTCAGCCACACAATTAGCTGTGGCTTTAAGTTGTTTTGATGTGCGTCCGCTTTACCAAAGTTTGCTGAACTGGTGAAAAGAACCAGAGCTGTGTTTTAAACAAATAATTACCCTTCATTTGAAAACACTCAATTAGATTTGCTTTCAGAGTAAAATAATGAGCTATTCCCACTAAGCGAAACTGTGGAGTTATGGCTGTAATTAGTCCGAAAGATAGGAGCCTGGCTGTTTTGTCGCAAACTACTTTTTATCAGACAAATAAGTAACATCACAATATCTAGAAAAAAAAACATTTGCTTTTAGCAGAGTGGAAAGCTGAAGACACAAAGTCAAAGTTGTTGTTTCTGTCTAAAGCCATAATTCATGCATGGATTTTCTTGTACCAAAAACAAAGAAATACAAAATGCAAACATCATAAATTGAAAAGTAGAATAAAAGAAAGTAGCATCAGGATGTGAAGCTCTATTGTGATTTTGAGTCTTCTTTCATAAATTAGCAACAGATGCTGCTGCTGAAAGCCAAGCTGTAGTGTCCTAGAACATGTCTTTGCTCCCATTTTAAACCCTTACCAGGAAAATTGAATTGGAATATTTTCAAGGATCACAAGATGCTTTTCAAAATGCTTAGCCTTCAGAGTCTATTGCGATTATTTTTGCTGCTGTGTCACTAGATGGCTGTGATTGACAGCCACCCCTAGGAGGTGCACCTTCTGTTGAACTCTCCTTCTTCGCGACTCTTAACCGTTCTGTTGCAGCTGTTGTTGTTTCTCAGTTGTTGTTCTTTTGTTCTTTAAACGGTTGCTTTTGCTGCGTATTTTTACTTATTTATTTTTGTATAAATTCACTTTATCCTCTGTAAATGGCACTTGTTT
Source organism: Oryzias latipes (assembly GCF_053564925.1). Classification (NCBI taxonomy): domain Eukaryota; kingdom Metazoa; phylum Chordata; class Actinopteri; order Beloniformes; family Adrianichthyidae; genus Oryzias; species Oryzias latipes. The sequence goes on along the minus strand of NC_136242.1, from coordinate 25,220,203 downwards.
TTTGCTATTTGTATATGTGGATGTCGTCTTTTTGCTGCCGAAGACAAGAAAATGTCCCCTTTGTGGGATAAAGAACGTTTTATCTATATATCTAACTCTCGTAGCTAAGTAAACACAGACTGTTCAGTATGCATGCTTAAGCTCAATGACTAGACTCATAGCAGTGCCTAAGTCGGCTTGATCCATACAAAAGGGTGACCACTTAATAGGCAGAGAATCAACTGGCAAAGTTATTGCCTCTTTTGTGTATTGATTGGCTGGAGCCCACACATGACCATGGAACCCAGTTTAATGTAAGCACACATGGTTCACCAAATCTTGATGTGGAAAGCATAAAGTTCAAATGAAACCATTTTTCAACCATGTCTCATCCTCCAAGCAGATTGGAAAGGCTTTAATTAGTATCGTTCAGACTCCAGTATAACTAATTGATTAAATATGTAGTGTTATTTTAAAAAAAGTGAACCTGCTAAGGGCACATTGACACTGTAATGATAGTGAAGCGTCAATCAATTTTAATAATGTAGCAACAAATCCCTAAATTTAGCTCAAAGACTAAATTATCTGAGACTGTAGTATTGATAAGATGTCCTATCCATCCATCGATAGATCAATACATTTTTCTCTGCTTATCTTGAACCTGGTTGAGTGACAACAGTCTCAGCAGAAACTCTCAGATATTCTGCCACTTATCTGAGCAGACACTAAGGATATTCCCAAAATATGAGAGCAGTATAATCTCTAAAAGTCCTCACTTTGCCCCTAAGGCTTTCTCCCAGCCTGAATTCTCTTTTGCTGTAAAGGAAACGTTCCTCAAGCAGCAATGCATAATGCAGGGAAACCACATTTACAGACATAGAACTGCTCTTAGCAAAGATGTCAGGAAAATATGATTACAAAAGCTCTATTACATTGAACTGAAGTTGATAGTGAAAACTGTTAGTATAAAAGCAAAAGAAGCTTTGTGTGTATGGGCTGAAATGTGACAAAAGCACCAAAAAATGTTGCACACAAAAAAAGGAAAGTAGTTTCTGCACTTGTATGGTGTGCCTTTAGCTTTGGATTCATAACCAAAATGAATTCTCTGACCTCTAATTGCAAAATGTCTGTTAACTCTAAAGCTGTAAGGCTTTTCACTGTTTTAGAGCTGGAGACTTTTATTTTCAATTTTTCCCACTATTCAGAAAAAAAAGGTAAACACAAAATTGTTATAATTATTTATATCTATAATATTTAAACTGTATATAGGCCATTGGCATCTGTTATCTATTGATATCAGTCGCATGTAAACCAACACTTTTGAGCAATGCCTGTTTTTTCTTGAAATGTTACATTTCTTTATTTTGACTTGGGACTATAATGTCAGGTATAAAAAAATATATGTATGTATGTTTATAACCCAATTTTCTTCCTATCACATTGTCTCCACAAAATATTCCCCTTTTTATCTCCCCAGTTAACAATTTTGCAAGGATCTCTTTGTGAAAATAAGGTGCCCTTATTTTGATATTTTCCTGCAAATGTATTCCAAGGTAAGAGTGTGCTATGCTTGGAGCAACTGAAAAAAAATGTTACCACTCAAACTAAGCTGACACTGGGGTGGTCCTTGAGAGAAAGTTCAGGTTAGAACTTGCGTTAAACAAACCAAAAAATAAGACAACACAAAAGGTTTGCCAGATGACAACACATGGATATTGTATGCAATTTCTTTCCTTTTTTATACAGCAATGGGCAACTTTCTTTTAGGAGTTTCATTCAGAGGTGCATTGATGAACCAAATAAGGACATCAGTACAATCTTATTTTAATCTTTAAAAACATAAACATAAAGAGTGGAGCAGTTGGATCCGTTAGACCAGGGGTCGGGAACCTTTTTGGCCGAGAGAGCCATAAACGCCACATATTTTTAAATGTAATTTTGAAAGAGCCATACAATAATGTAGTGTCCCTTTCCCACACTGAGGCACTGAGACTTAACCTCTTTTAAGGTTCTTTATTCTGGTTGCTGCAGACCACAACAAATGCCGTACAATTAATTCAGCAGCTCCTGAATCTCTCCAGCGAGATAAAAGCGCTTCTCCCAACTTTATATTCCCCTGCTCCCGCTCCAGCCCTCCCATTTCCCTTATTTGGCCCATAGCTGAACCCCATTGGTCCAAACTACCGAACAACAGGCTGAGTGACAGAACTGAGAGCCAATCAGATCTCTGCTTGATGGGTTTAGTGAACTCCAGAATTTATAACGCGGCCCAACAGCCACCCAGTTAAACTCTGTCCGCGACAATATGTTTAAAACTAATTATACAAATAAATGTGGGCATTTGATGAAATTTCAACATTTTTAAATGACAATAAACATGTGGATTCTATTTAATAACATTTTTATGCTGTTGCTGATGAGTATTTCTCGTGGTAGTTTTGCTGATGGTGTAGTCTGGTTGGTTGATACGTGGTGAGTTTCTGCTTCATGCAGGCGTTGAGACTTTAAACGTGATCGTAGGTCTGAATGTTCTGTAGATGTGAGACAGACGTGGAGCCAAACACACACTCACACGCTGCAGTGAGTGACGGGCAGCAGGTTTTACGTTTTTACAATCCCTGCGCGATTCACCTGCTGGCCGTGCCCACAACCCCCCCACCCCACTCTCTGCTTTCTTCCTCACACATCGCGTCCCCGCATCTGCGCGCTCGTTCTCAGAGATGGGAACGCGCAGTTTTAGGCATGTCAATTCACAGGTTTCCAGTTGCTACAAACTCTGTGAAATAATAGATAATAGTAAACTGATAGTTTTCTCTCTAAGCACTGCTACTACTGCGCGCCTCTGGCATCGCATCGCGCCCGAGAAGGACTGGTCTAATGAAAAAAAAAACTATAATTAAAGATTTGTCTCGAGCCACATGTGACCATCAAAAGAGCCATATATGGCTCGCGAGCCATAGGTTCCCGACCCCTGCGTTAGACTGTATCTTTAGCCACTTAATGCCTGGACAAAATTGTGATAATTTAAAATGAGAATCTTGCCAGGCAAACAACAAAATCCAGAGCAGCGTATTTGTTGATGGTGAAGTCATTAGCTGGGGGGTATTCCAGGAAGCATGTTTAAACTAGCCTGACTTTAAGCCTGAACTCTGGCTGAAATCCGCCTGAACTTGCTTACTCTGGGTATGTCGGTTCCAAAAGACCGGATATGAGTTGGCGTAATTACGCTCAACTTGGTAACCCTGGGTTACTGCACGTGCATGTCAAGTACATAAAGACATTCTCAATAGACAGCCGATTTCCAGAGTCACCATGAAAACGCGTGGAGAAAAAAAGAAAGCGCTATACTTCAGTGAGACAGAGTCTGAGATTAATGACGGCGTATGAAGATTATACGTCCATCAAAAAAGTAAAACGGCTGCATCCGCAAAAGAAAGAGTTTCTGCTTGTAGTAGAAGAACAGACAAAGTAAACGCACGAGTTTCTGATCTTATTTCCATTTTCATGTGAGGCATATGTATATAACTTATCCAATTTTGCCAACTTAAATGAATTACTTCTATTGGTAACAAGTAATTGAGTTAAATTTATTCAACCTAATTTCTTACATCTATAAAACTCAATAATTGTTAATACAACTCAAATTTGCATATCTTATTTAACTAAATGTCACATCACTGCAATTCAATTAATTTTTTTTCCATCGTAATGAATTGTAATTCTTGAACTCTCATATGTCTAAGTTTGAGCCGGCAGATATACTCATTTTTATAACAATAAAAAGAACAAAACAGTATGCACTTAGTACATGCATTTAGGAATTTTCCAACAATATCAATATAGTACTTAACCGCAGGGCTGCTATACAAACTCATCATCCTCTCCCTCCCTCTCCCTCATGGTGCAGAGACTTGAGCAAAGTAGGACAAAATAACTCGGCAAAACACGGTAAAACACAGTAAAACAGCTAAACAACTAAACACATTTGGTCAAAAATCCACACTTAAACCCTGTCCAGACAGGCAAAGGGAATGGTATCCCACAATCCCTTGCGGTGCAGATATAACAGCAGCACCAAAGTTACACCTACTTAATTGAATTAATTTGAATGAAAGTAAAATAAATGTCTGATAACTACGTGTTATTTTTAAACTGACTTAACAAAAAAAAAAGATTTTTAATTATCTTAAATGAAGCAAATAATTAAGTTAGATCAAAGTAAAAAAGTTTATTTTTTAAAAATCCATACGTGGTCTTATCACCCTCTCACGGTGGAAAAAGTATTATCTGAGCTTCTTCATCCACTAAATCATCTTCAAATGGACACAGCATGCTGCTTCAACTCTCTGAAAACAAACTAACCTTCAACTAAACCTGCTACGGACCAGGTTGTGTTCAAAGCATGAGTTGCCATGGCAACTTGACCTACCCTGAAACATACCTCCATTTCTGGAACCGAAAGCTGAGGTTATCAACTTCCTTAGCCTCAAACTTACCGTGGGAGCTAGCATAACCTGCTTTCTGGAATACCCTCCTGCTGTGTGTTGTCTTTTTTGATCCTGATCTTTTTAGGGCTTTTCTTTTTAAACAAATACACTATCATTATGTTTTAGCTTATAAAATCCACAGTACATAGAACATTATTTCCTTTATGTTTTTTTTTTTACTTGTTGAATGACGTGACAAGAGATTTTACATTGTTTTTTTTTTACCCCATTAGACTTGCATCTGCTTAACAGCTTCAAAATGTAACTAACTTTTACTAAAATGCACAAGAGTCACTGTGAATTGTTAAAAGTCCCACTTCAACTATATTTGTATCTATCTATGTATTTACTTCCCAGTGGCCTTTTGGTTATGATTATGCTGTTTTTAACCAAACTCAAAAAAAACTTGTGCTGTTATTGATGACATAGTTTCTGTAGAATGGCAGGACTTCATCACAAATTCACCTCTGGTATGTGCGGAAGTAACCCCACCCAATATTTATCCTTCATTATGAGAGAAATGCTACAAGAACATGTTAAATTCACCAATACACAATTTTCTTTGGATTGAGTCTTTAAAGATTTCAGGCAAGACTCACCAGAATCATAAAAAGAATGAAAGACCACATGGATATTATATCTACTGTAAAACTTTAACATCTTCTGTTGTCAGAAATGCATGTTGAACATTTTTTTAACTATCATAGCCCAGCTCAGAGGCCGTTCAAAAAGCATTATGTATAAAAAACATTTAAGATCAAAATCCAAGAGGTAGACATGGTGTGGTTGAGTGAGCTGTGCAACTGGATGAAACCTCTGATGATTCACATGGATCTCCTACTGGTGGAAAGCCTTTGATAACAGATCTACATGTTAGTTTCTTTCAAACTCATCTCTCGCATCAGTCGGGATTGTACACTTGAAAATTCAAAGCTTAAAAGACTTGGAAAAACCACATCAGATCAACTCAATTAAGGAAAGCTTTGGTGTATAAATAATTCCATTTTAAATCTACTTTCTTCTTGTGTCTGCACAGGAAGTTTCTACCAGAAGCTGGTGCCACTGCAATGGCTTTTAATGAAAAATGCCAGATCGCATAACACTACTTGTCTCATTCACATTTGCACCCCTTAAAGATCAACACAATAAAGGACATTTCTGATAAACATCGGTGCATATAAACTGACAACGGCTAACTTTTAGACCATTGAGTCAGAGGAAAGATTTTTAACTTTTTAAGAAATGTTCCTGTCACATAATCATTTAAAGCATCTGTTTTAATTGATTTATTTTGTGACTGCAATATTGGATTTGAAAGCAAAAACATTATTTAACTTTCTTTATAGCCCCATTTTGTCGGATTGAAAAGCACTTGCATTTGTTGGGAATGTGTTCCCTTCTTTTATTAAAAATCCATTAAACTACTTGGCACAAAGAATAAAGTCACTTAAAGTCATTTGGCATTGACTTTTCTTCATGTATACATAATACAAATCAGGAAATTACAAGTGTTTTTGATAAATATTGGAAATATACAGAAAGGTAAACTTTGTTTCTCTTTTAATCTTCAATTTGATTTACAAGTTTGGCACACAATTGTAGATGAATATATTGCTGTTACAGCTCTAGTGCAAGCACATAAACCTTCACTGGAGGTTCCACTCACCTATCCATCTTCTAAACTCCCTTGATCCCTTTCAGGGTCACAGAACCAGAACCTATCCCAGCTACGAATGGGTGAATGCGAGGTACAACCTGCACAGGACACCAGTTTTTTTTTTTTTTTAAATTATCAATTACCATATGAAAAATGTTTTGAACTTTGGGAGAAGCTGGGGTGCTCAGAGAAAACATGCACACACATGCACAGGGGGGAACATGCAAACTACACACAGGAAGGACTCAGTTGGAGTTTGAACTGGGGCATTCTCACTGCGGCAAGAGTGCTAACCTCTACACCACAGTGCAGCCCTTGCCAGCCATCTGCTTAATGTGAAAAAATTACATAGTACATCAATTCAATTTTGATTAAAGGCTGACAGCAGACATATTAAAAGTTTTAGTCACTAAGACTCGTTTGAGTTGGAAAGAAATTTTATTCCCCTTCATTTTTGCTTTTGTCTTCATTCTCATCAAGCCAAGTTTGGTTCGGTTAAAATGAAACAACTCTAAGAACTTGGTGGACTTTTGATTATAAAGTTAGCACATGAATGCTCTGACCTTGTCTGGCAGAAAGAAAGCTATTGCTGTCAGATAAAGAATATAAAGAAATAGGCATTCTAAATTATTCTGCTCTATTAACCTTTCTAATAAAAAATGCTGCTTTTGACTGCTTTTTAGGAGGACATTTGTTTTCAACAGTGTCTCTCTTTTTTAACCTTCAGTAGAATACTACTTAAATTAATGACATGCACATGGGATATTATCCTGTTTGAAGCCTAAATGCATAAAGTCAAACAAAGCCTTTTATGATTTACCTCCTGTTTCAGCAGTATGCTTTCATATTTTCATCTTACGGCCTTTGTGTTTCTTTAATTAGTGCCAGTTCTAGTAAAATTCCATTAAAATTGTTTTTTTCTCTTTAGCCGGCCTGTTAGTGCAGATATTAGTTGCCATTAAAGACATTTTGTGGAAAACATTCTTGTTCTCTAAATTCAGTATGTTTGCCTCTGGAAAAAACATTCGAAGAGGTTTAAGAGCAAAATGTTTTTTTTTAATTAGATGTCCTATTGTGGACATTACAGTACAACTTTGCATGTGCACAGATTCAACGTGCCTGCCAACCTTTGTCAAGATTGAAGGAAGTCCTGTTTTTAAAATTTAATAAGATTGGATATATAGTTTTTATCTTTGTTTATCACTAAGGGTGTTACAGTAATACACTTATCATTCACTGTTTGTTTTTTTTTGTTACAAACCTGTTTATATATTCATCGAAATGCCAAAAGTGTTTACTCCACCATTCAATTATTTGAATTCAGGTGTTCCAGTCACTGCCATGGCAACAAGTGTGTTCTCAGCTGCTCATAAGTCACTCAGGTGTCAATCTAGCAAAACAATTCAGCTTACCAAGAGATTGTTGGCAGGTCCAGGCTCCCAACTTTGTGGGAACATTTTGGGATGACCCCTTCCTGTTTTAACACGATTCCACTCCAGTGCACAAGGACAGGTTCATGAAGACATGGATGAGAGAGTTTGGTGTGGAAGACTGGCCATCACAGATTACTGACCTTAACTCGATGGAACAGCTTTGGGATGAATCGGAGAACAGGCAGCAAGCAAGACCTGCCGGAAGAATGCCCAAATATTCCCATTAAAACACTACTTAACCTCGGAAAAGCTTGAAGAATTTCTGCTAAATTCTGCTTTAAATAATAAAATACAAATTTTTCAGTCATTTTTACGATTTGAGTATTGTCTTTGGGAAATAGCAATAAGAGCAAAGCTGGTGATGAGATGCCAGCCTCCTGTAGTGTCCACTGAGCTGTATAAAGGGCAGTGTGCCTCTCATGCAGAGTAAAGACATAGTGGCAGGCTGACTAATGACCTACAGTGCTCTCAATTATTATCAGTCACACATATGCTCACACACACACACACACATACACAAACCTGATATGATGCCCTCTAGTTCAAGCTTTGGAAAAGCATGACTCAGCCGCAGCTTTCCGACTCCATCTCAATTTCCCAAGACTCGTGGACTTGTTCTAAATGAGGATATCAGCACTCTGGGAAATAGGTTTGTCCCACAGAAAAACTACCCTGGTGCAGCACAAATGAGCTCCCTGGTCTGCTGCAATCAATGTGAAGGTTATTAATTCCTGAGGTCACATTTCATCAAACCTGGAAGTTTATACCATGCCGTTTCATTTTTTGCCATGGCATTATTCTTGAGACAGAGTGGCTGTTAAGGTCGTTGTCTGTCTGTCTAATGTTGGGATTGATTTTTTTTAAATTTAGAGCCAGTTATGGGCCTGGCGCATAGGCACACCACAACGTGACCATCATGTTATTGTATTTTGATGAGTTCACCTTTGGGTTCAGTGTTAATTACATCACCAAAATTAGTCTGTATTGATCCTGTGACTCATCCGCTCGCTACTTTGATTCAAATCATTTTTTATGACATTATGTGTCAAACAAATACACTATTTAAACTACTCCAGTCAGTGTAGAATTGTTGTGTCAATATGTTTGTTACTTTTTCAATAAACTCATTATTCTGCCTTTTTGTAAAATTGTCTCACAAATTCTGCCTTACCTTTTGTATCTACCAAAGCATGAAATATCAAATCAAGCCTAAAGCTACTTTTCTCTTGATTCCTACATCATCTTCACTTGTAAAATCACATAAAATAATTAGAAAATCAGTTCTAATTACAAGTCTTAGACACATTTCTTGCCATCTTTATGTATTTGCTGCCAGACTAGACTGCAAGTCTGAACGCTCAGTCTGACTGACTTCTAGAAAGCCTACCCGCAGAATCAGCCCACAGCCCCATGAGAGCCTTCTATCCTGCTGCGTATGCTCTTCTTGCTCCTCACACACATCCATCCTGCCGGGTCGGACTGTCAAACCTTGGGTTTTCTCCAGCCGTCTTACCTTCCACCACCTCTCTGCTTTTTATCCTCCGCTCCAGTGGGCCTGTGAAGGTGAGCCGGTCCCCAGCGACTCCACTGTACAGATTGCAATGCTTCCTCACTAAATGGAGGTCATTCTCTTGGGAATGCTCCCATTTTAAAGAAGAGCTCGGTTGTTGTCCTTCCTTTTTTAAACCCTTGTTTGTGTTATTTTTGCTTGTGACGAGACAGAAATCTCTGAACGTCCAACCTAATTAGTGCTCTTTGTGTCTTTTTAGCTGTCCTTGGTATGACAAGAGGAGGTTAAGGCTTCTCAACGTCATGCCTAATAGCAAGGCTAATGAAAAGTCAGCACCCCCAGAGATTTTTGGGCTAGTTTGGTGACAGCTGTCACCAATTCACTTGCCCTTAAAAGCTCCTTTACAAACAGAACGTGAGGGGAAGCAACAAAAACAGTCGGAGGAACGTTTTTGGAAAACCTCAGATGGTGCTGTACTTCAGAAAGGTTCAGCAAATCATTTCTGATTGACAGTGGCCTTGAACAGTTCAGAAGTGGATATCTTAAAGCTTAGCACTTTATTTTCCTTCAGACTTTAAAATTTTTAAGTGTATATGGAGTTTAAGTCTTCACCTCCTCTCCAGATGTCTGCATTTCTGTGGTATTAATTGCAGTGAAGAATGAAACAGTCCAAACTGAAATAAGCCATTTATTCCGAGGTGAAATAATGATAATAATGAGTCTTGTAAAATTGTTTTTTGCTGAAATCATACTCGCATTTCATAAAATCTATCAGGTCTCACGTACAAAAATACCATTTAAATAATGACCAATAAACTGACATCTTGTTGCCAAATGAGAATTTGTTTTTCCAATCCTTTTATGGCTTTTATGAAAAAGGAACTTCTTTTTACTTGCTTCTCTGCACACCAGTTCTTTCATGAGTGCAGGTTTGTGGTTGTTCTTTTGCTGCAGGTGTATTCAGCTGCTTTTTCCCTTTGTGTTTCTGCAGGTTTTTGGAGATTATTATCACTTCAGGCACCATGCTGTGAAGAGGAGGTCATTGTCTATCCATAAGGGGATGCACATCAAACTGCAAGAAGAACCAAAGGTAAGAACATTGTGGGCTCTCAGCCAGCTCACTGTGCCTCTCCATGTTGGCAACCAAAAAATCTGTTGGCTGATTGGATTTCACAGGAACACAATCTAAACCAGGGCGTTGCTGTTAAAAATGGAAATTGAAAGAGAAATGTTGTTTTGTTCATCGGAAATTGGAAAGGTTACAGACTTGATTTTATGCATTTAATTTTCTTAATTAAAAACAGTAATTGATATTATAGTACTACTAATCATACTCGTGTTCTTCATCTATGATACTTACCAATGCATTTATGTAAAAGAATTATGCATCCTGCACCATTGCTTAATATTGAAGAGGATTCAGTAATATTTTAAAATGTGTTCTTTTCTGCTCTTGAGCAATGATGGGAACATTACTTCAAAATAGTTATAATTGCTCACCAGTACTTAATCCAAAAAGGTTGAGTTTGTTACTAAATTACTATATAGGAAAAATAACTAGTTACCAGAAAAAATGATTGTATTTCTTATAAAAGTTACTGTGTGTTTGTTTTTTCCTGATTTGTTTTCATAAGTCAATTGAAATTAATGAAATATTCCTGAAGTTGTTTTAACTTTGAAAATGTATTGCATAGGAAGTATTTTGTCACATCAAAATCAAACATTTAAAAACAAATACTTTAGTCCAAATGAAATCCAACTTAAAATCTCAGGCAACTGGTCTGGTTTAAATCTGTTATTATTTTCAGGATTACACCAGTCTTCATCCTGGACATAATGTACACTCTCCATACATATTCTGCCCTTTGACCTCAATGAATGTAAAGTAGTTCTTATATCTCCACCTAGAACTTTCTGATAAGTTTCTCTGGACTCTGCTTTCTGCAACTTCCTCCACCTGTATGTGTGTATTGGATGAGTAGATACTGGTTTGTGTGTAAAACAATGCTGACGCCAATTGGCTACCATGAAGCATGACACTGACCTAGCCAATCACAAAAGCTTATCCTGTTGTCAACCCACCCAGTTTCCCCTTCTGACACAAAGACTATTTGTGCCACAACACCAGCCTTTGGTGTGTTTGTACCGAACAGTTTATTAAATTAATTCTAAGTAACCCACTACATTTAACATTCAGTAACATTCAAGAATGGTGACGGTATTGTAAAACCAAAAATTTGTTAGTTCAGGCCGTTATAGGGATGCCACGATTCTCGGGTTAAAACTGAACCGTATGTTACACCATTGAACCGAACTATGGGGAAAGTGAGTAATACTGTATTTACATTGGGACTGTCAGACACATTTTGTGCTAAATAAAAGAGTTTAAGATGTGTTGTTTTATTACATCACACCAGGCCTAGTATCTGCCAATTGGAAGGTTTTTTGTTTGTTACTTGATTATTAACAAATAAAATAAAAAAATTGTATTCTGATTTTTAGTTTTTTTGTTGTTGTTTTGTAATAAACAAATCAAATATCCAACTGAAACAAAACCGTGACCCAAAAATCGAGTTTGAGCCAAATTGTGAGGAAAAATGAATCGTGGCGTCCCTACTCCCCTATATTGAAAAGCAACTGAGTTATTTAATGCCATTACTTTCAACTCCAATTTTCAACTTTTCAATTCATTGTCATACTTGACCATGGGAGAGGGGGAGAGGTTGGTGATTACCAGATTACTTGTCAGTGTGTCCTTTGGGAAATTACTGAACCTCCTTTGGTCATTGATGTGTTTATCTGTGTAGGAGTGCAAAAAATTAGCACCTTGTAAACAAATTGGCAAACTGCTTTGAAAATCCCTTGAAATGATCTTCTACGTTACCTGACTGTAAATGTAAGGAGAGACCTTCCTAAACAGCTTAGGCCTGCTTTTAGGCTCAGACTTCATGTTGTCTGTCTTGCAGCTGAGGTGTGAGAAAAGACAAAAACAAAAAGAAACAAAAAACTGAAGACTTTGTCCTGGACTTTTTTCCCCATGAAGTATAGATTTCGGATGAAGTGTCTTAGGCAGAAATGTAGAATTGGGACACTGAAAGCTGCTTGCTTCACCCTGAAAGTACCAGGTGTGCTCTAAAGTGCTTTCAAGAGTGCTTTACAAGGTGAAATTTTCCCTGGGTTCTTTGTTTTTCCCATGGTCCTTGAACTGGAACTGTAGCTGGTGATGAAAAGGAGACTTGTAAGTGTAGCTACATGAGCTCTGAGGAAAAACTACTTCAATCAAAACACATCTTTATTTTCTTAAGTTCTTGTCATAAGTTCTTAACCAAGTGCATTCCTTGTTTAGAAGTAATATTACCACACGATTAATTGAAATTTCTAGAAAAAGGAGGCAGTAATTGAATTTTATTGTGAAGTGTTAGATAGACCAAAGCAGATTTACAGAAAAAAAGTATTCTAAAAATTCAGGTGTAATCCTAAATAAATAAAAAGAGAAACAAAACTGCGCAAAAATAAGGTAACTGGACATTCACTGATTATTTTACTTTTATCACGAAAAGTCACCAAGAACTTAGTCTGAGTAATTCCCCTGCTAACCAAACACTAGTAAAAAGACCCTTACAAAATAAAAGGATTTCAATGTTTTTATTTTTTTCTATATAATTTGAAAAGGCTTTTGTATTTCGTCTTTCCCTCTAATTTCTTTCCTTTCTGCAGACCTTTATCATTTGAGCCAAGCTGTTGGTAGGAAATTGAAAGACCTCTCATTCCTGCATGCATCAAGAGTCTGCTGTGGGCTTTTTCCTCCCACTTTTCTCATTCCTGTCAGTCCCAGCATCTCCCTCTGCTGCTAGGATTTTTACCCCAAACAGGGGCTTTAAAAGCATCTCATCTGAATCACCTTATTCATATCAACTTAGAACAAAGAGAACGTCTTATTTTCCTCTCGCTCTCATCCGTCTCACCCGTTATGCAGCTCACTCAGCACATTAAGGTTAGCGAGAAAAACCTTAATTTAGTCCAATTTAGCTGCCCGGTAAGTTGAAGCATGCCAAGGTGAGCGTCATGTGTTTATCGTCCTCTGGTTTGTAACACAGAAACAGCATGAGCCACTGTCTTGCAAACAAACCAATTAAGATTAGCACTGAGCGTAGCAATCTTTGCTCTATGAGGCTGATCCTTTGAAAAAAAAAACAAAGAGAAGGTTACGCTTAATGGGGTTTTAAGAAAGCCGCCTTAAGAGGGAAAAACACAGAAATGTTGAACTTGGATTAGTCATTCCTCAGCTCGTCATTGTGCTCTGCCTCCGTAATCCAGCAGTAGAGTTTTGCAACACCTCCATTGTCTTGGGTTTTTGTGCTCCGTGGCAACAACATGTCGCTTATCACCATTCCCTTTGAATAATCACACAGTGGCAACAGGACATTGGCAACTGCATACGCTTTTACCATTATGCTTGTAAGGGATGTTTGTCATCTCCTCTCCACTCTTCCATCCATCCTCTATGAAAGAAATAATTGATTTGTTTTGGGATGACTCCTCTTCGTTTTTGATTAAAACACAGTCTCAGGCAGCAAACGGCTTACAATGCCGAAAAACCCTCTCTGTCACTCCAGTTCTCCAAGTCTCTCAAAGCTTTGCGACAGTTTCTTTGAGATGTACATGAAGTGTCATCAGCATGGAGATGTTCAAGCTGCAAAATACTGTACCAAGCGGGCAGGAGTGCTCAGAAAACAGATAGAGATCAAAATTAAAACCATATCAATTTTCCTACAAGCATTTTCAAGATATTCCTTTGTTTTGATTGTTGCGGCATTCATTCCCAAGGCCAGTCGTCCTGCTGTTGGGAATGTATAAATTTGAGACTCTAGATGAGTACCTATCATGGTTTCCCCCGAAAAACATTTTTAACAATCCTCTAATTTGGAAACAAAGGAGAAAATTGAAACTCCTCTAGTAAAATTAAAGTAATGATTTAGCATTAAATATGCCCCACTGGCATAATTAATTAAAGATAGATCTTGATAAATAAAAAAACAGTTATTTTTTTGCTTAGTATTATGTGTTTATATAACCTTTTAGGCTTGAAAATTTGTGGTTTTATTGAAAAATGTTAAAAATGAGTTGATTTTTCTATATTCAATGCAATTTTTAGAGAGTATAAAGCCTTTGCTCTGAAAGGAGCAATGCTTCATGGGAAATGGACTCACTTTATGCATTCATTTATTCATTCATTCATCTTCTTCCGTTTATTCTGTTTCGGGGTCACGGGGCTGCTGGAGCCTATCCCGGCCACTTGTGGGCACCCTGGACAGGTCGCCATGTCTGTCGCAGGGTTCACTTTATGCAGCGTTTTTAAATTCTACCTAACCACTTAAGCCACGTTCACATGTCCTCACTGCACTTTCTGAGGCTTGAAAGTCAATTTTCTTTTTTTTTTACCTGTGAATTGCTTACTCTTCACACTCACACACCAACAGTTGACCAACTTGTGAAATAACAAATCCCTGACAGCTGAAGACTGAAAAGCACCTGTTTGTGATTTTCACACAAAGAAATGGGTATTATCTTGATGTTTTTGCCACAAATTAGAGAATATGACTAAAATTTGTTTTAAAAAATCCTTTTATGTAAATAAAAAACTAAGTCTAAAGCCAGGTTATTGGAAATTTTAGTTGAAATATTTTATACTCAAAGGAATATAGAAAGTAAAAAGAGTACTCTTATTCATCCTCTGTTACACTAATGTATTTCTTTTTATTGTTCTGATCACTGTGTCTATGTATTTGGCCTATTATTGTTTATTTTTATTATTGTTACTGTTTTTATTTTTAATTTTTCTAAGTGTTGTATGTGGCACATTGGCACAGCTGACAGTGGCAATAAAAATCTCTCTCTCTTTCTCTCTCTCTCTCTCTCTGTCTCTCTCCTTGTATAACCTAGTTCAACCTAAGACCTTTGCACTTCAAAGTCTGAAATGCTCTAAATTGAGTTTTCAAACTACAATAACAGCTTCACTTTGAATTACATCTGTGTTTGAAATATGCTGTACAAACAAAATAGCCTTGGCTTTTTTCTGGAAAATAACTTGGAGAATTGCTGTAATAATGAAAGAATTTCTGCATTTGCATTTGTCTTTCTGACTTCTAAAGCGATTGCAGTACCTCTGATCGTAGCTTTAGAGCTATACAATCAGTGGTAAAAGCTTTATATAAAACATTTTTTAGGACAGAGGCGGCAGTCTAATTCATTTTTTTCCTTTACAGAACCCTTCCACATCACAACATTAAGCTCAACTTCTTTTCCTATTGTTAAAAATTCTAAAACTCTGGAGTTTGCACAGTGCATACAAACTATAATTATGAATATAAAAATGATAAGAAAAGGTGTTTAGTTTCACTTCTACCTATATTTCACCTTTCACCAAAAAGGATGACTTCTTTAAGCGACAGTACGAAGATAGAGATGCAACATTTTGTTTGTTTGAATTATAAAAATGGTTTATGTTTCAGTTATTAATGTTATTAAAATTCTACCTGATGTAAGATAAGAGTTGCAGAAACTCTGGTTTTGGGGGAAACCTTGGACCATTGCTGAGGTCAGAAGATCTTTGGAATAGTGAAGTCAAACCAAGCCGTTAACAGTGTGTGGAGGTCAAAGTGCAAAGCCAATACATGATGCTATAACACCCAAACCAGTTGATGGTAAGACTATCAACATTACATTTATTCAAAACTCTATATTTAAAGACTCACTCCAATCTTCCTTTCAGCTATTTTCAAAAACGCTCCCAGTGGTCTTTTAATTATGATTATGCAATAAACACTGTCATTTTCTAGAACATAGTTTCTGCAGAGCTGCAGGAGTTCATTTGAAATTTGCATCTGGCTTGTGGGCGGGACTGTTGGCGTGAAGTAACCTCCGCCCCCCTTTCCTCTCCTCGTTGCTGAGAGTATTTTGTCCACTGCTTTTTCTATGTTACAAACAAGCTCTTTTTCAAACGGCATTTATTTTTTCATCTTTTCCTGATTCACAATGATTTGAATAAAGAAGTACTACAGAATATAGCTTAATTTTCTTAATATATGTCCTAAAAGGCCACAAGATCATGGTAAAAAATAAATCAACAACCAATGCTCAGTTTACATTTTAGAACAGAAAAAAACTCATACAGGTTGAAAAGGAGTAAGACACTTTTTTTAAATTGGTTTAAAAACTCTTAATCTTGAAACTGATGATGAGATCTAAATCTTGCTGTTGTTTCTATTGCTGCTGCATCAGTAGCAAAGGGGAAAAGACTTGTTTTTATTCTGTTTTTAGTTTGTTTGTGAAGCAACTCATGAAGTGATCTCTGCAGAGAGGTAAAGAAGTACCGGTACATGGCTGACTAACTGCTGTGCCTCAGACTGCCTTCAGTAATGAAAGCAAACTGGTTCTTGGTCTCAGTTCAGCTCTGCTCAGCTGTATTTATAGAGCACTCGTCAAATACAAGTGCAGTCCAGAATGTACATAGAGAAGCACCAAAGCATAAAAGGAAAAGTAGAGTATATAAAGCCCTTATTGTTAATACAAGGGTCAAAAATCATTTCACAATAAAAGCCTCAATCTCCAACTAAAATACATATATTTAAAAATAAATGATCATAAGTAAATTTGATTAAGCATTAAGCATGTTCTCTTAGGCAAAAGACAATATGGATACAATAACAGGAGTAAACTTGTGAAAAATTTTATATTATCCCTCTAAACTGAACTTACATAATTAAGAAAATTATTACTGTTAAACAACTTAAAAAATCTACAATCAATAAATAATTCCAACCCTGTCTAGGCAGCTTTTTGTAGATTTTTCTTGATTTTACAGCTTGATCAAGTACATAATTGTGTTGGATGTGCAAGTGAAAAAAAAGGATTTTTGGTGAAGGAGAAAGTGACAATGTGTTATAAAAATGGTAATAATTGCCTGAATGAAGAGCTTAGGTGCTAAGTGGAAGTGTCTCTTCTGTGCTTTAATTGCTTTTGTTTGCATGTTTTTGAATTCGAAAAGTGTTAATTTGCTAATCAGACAATGTTGCTTGCAAGATCATTTATTTAAAATTAGAGTGTATCAAATAAAATAAAGAAATATCTTTCTGAAATCTTTACAAGGTGAAATAAAAGATGACAGAAATCAAAATTGTTTGGTTCATTTTTAAGGGAAAATCTTTAAAAATAAAAATAAAAGGTTTTCTTTTAAGAAAAGCAAGTTCACCTATTTTTCTTCTTATTAAGCTCTTATTCTCACTTGCTGTGGTTCTGAATCAGTAAAATGGGGAATTGTTGAAATACAATCTGAAATAATTAGAGATGGAAGCATGTAGGGCTCAACTTTTTATTAATTTCATGTTCATTAACTTCATATTTTCCTTTTTTTTTTTTTTTGCATGCCTGAGGCAATGATACATGCAGAATGAATTTTAAAGTCACAGAAACTGAACTGTGTCTGTAGCGTGTATAGCAGCAGTGTGCTCGCTCCAGGAAAAAAACTGTCATTGCGAAGAGAACATGATGACAGAAACATTTTGTCCATTTGCAATAATGGCAGCTTAGGGTGAGAATATTGCTTTTTCTATTAACGTTTTCATGCAACTATGCAGAATAAGAAAGAACTTTAAATCTAACAAAGATTGTGAGCTTTTCTTTTTCTTGCAAGCTTAAAATCAACAGAGGCTGACACTTTTCTCCTGCAACGGAGCGCTGAAATAAATTCGATTTGCTTCGCATCTCTACCTCTGTTTCAAGTTATTACGTTTTGAACACAGCTGGGGCTTTGCTTTTTCCCCCCTTATGTCTTGTCTTTAGGACATCGCAGCTGTTTCCTAAATAGAAAAATTAGCACTGACACAATGTTATGCCAGAACAACCATGTAACCTGTCTGTGATGCCTTGGTGTGTGTTCGTGCATCTGTGTGTTTCGGTCACATAGATCCTTTGGGCGGAGCAGCAAGTGGTGAAGAAAAGAAAGAAGAGGGACATTTATGAGGATCCCACTGACCCGGATTTTCCTAAGCAGTGGTACCTGGTGGGTCCTGGTTTCTTGCTTTTTCAAATAACACTTTTGTTGTTTGTTAATATTGTATAAATTCAAAGATTTCTGATCTATGAAACATATAAGATTAGGAATGCATTTTTTTTTATTAAAAGAGAATATTTTAATAATGGTTTGATAAATGTATTATTTAAAGCATGAAGGCCAAAAAAGAAGAAAAGGCAATCTTAAACAAACATAATCAATCTTTAGGTTTTTGCAAGAAATGATGATGAAATGAAAATACTTTTATATATTCTATCAATATCATATATTTACCTTCTGGGCAACCAGGTCATAAAAGACTGAGTTGCTGACTCTTAGAGTGAGGCCTTCATCTGTCCTGTTTGCCACAGACATACAGTTTTCTGCATCAAATCCATAAACCCTTGCATTCCAAGGTGTTGAATTGAATATTAAAAATGATACGTCAGAATAGATCCACTTCAGAGTTGTATTACCTGTGAAACATTGATAGCAAATTGTGCTGGCAGTTTGTCTGCTTTATTATTCACAGCTTTTTCTGGGAAAAGCTGTGAATAATTAATTTTCTTCACCTAAATGTAAGCTAAAAATTGCTGTCACCAAAACAGATTAATAACTGGGCTGAATCTCCTCGGCGGGAGTCCTCGGTAAATGGAAGATGTGAGAGAATATGCTGTTTAGCATAACATCCAACACTTTAAACCCTATTTTTTAAGGTTTTAACTCATTTTCTGGCTTCATTCTCACACTCTGTTTTCTAACTTGAGAAAAAGAAGAAGAAATAAAAAGATTTTAGCACCATTGGCTTCACATTTTCACAATTTAATTTTCTTTTTCTGAATTTTTTGGACTTTTAAGAGAATCATTTTTTCTTTCTTTTCTTATAAAACACCTTTGACTTATGTGCAGGTTTAGATATATATAAGTTTAACCTTGCTTCTGTCTTCACTGTTGACTTGCCAGCAGCAGTTTGCCCTCAACTCCACTTAAACTCTACTGACCCGTCGACTTCGCCGCATAGACAGTTCAAGTTTCACAGATGTCAAGTAAACTTGGTGAATAATTGTTAATAAAAAAATAAAGCCTCTCAGATAAACCAGAAAATGTGCAACCTTAAGGTTTAGAATGTAATTTCTATTCGAGAGAAAATGAATAATATTAAATCATTTTGCGACTGTTTAACAGAAAGGACTTTGATTCCAGCTTATATTGTGTGAATGCACAAAATTCAAATGGAGAGATTTTCTATGGAGCTTCACAAAAGCTAAATGTACGTACTGCAGTTTTTTTTTTGTCAGCAGCTGAACCTAATGCTCAGAAAGACAAAGGCAGTGCATTAACGGTAGATCCTAATTAACACCTATCAAATGCTTCCTGTTACCTCTGTTTAGCTTTATACCAGACTCTGCTGTGGGTTGTTGTTGGTTTTTTTTTATGCAGTGGGACTAATAGGCTTTCACAGATGATTCAATCTTTGCCAGATGTTCCTGTTAGTCTGTCAGGAAAGTGTCAGTCACATCACATCAATAGAGCTTCGTGTCTCCCCCTGCAGTCCAACCCAACACATCAAGACCTGGATACAAAAGCAGCCTGGGCCCAGGGCTACACTGGAAGAGGTGTTGTGGTGACCATTCTGGATGATGGCATTGAAAAGGACCACCCAGACCTCATCAGCAATTATGTAAGTGGGGAAATATAACAGTAAATTTGTCAAGAACACCTAACTTTGGGGATTCCCTCTGGGGAACAGTAGATAGCAATCCTTTCTTCTAATGAGCAGTGATGAAAGGAGAGGAAGGTAATGCAACTTGCTAGATCTTTTTTTTTTGTCCTAAATTGCTATGTTGGGTTTAATAAATCTTTTCCCAGTCAAATGAGCTAAAAAGAGTTATGGCTTGCTTAATCATTTCAATATCGGCCACTGTAGTTTTTTCTCATGCTTCAGATATGGTGGAAAGAGCTTTGTGAGGAGAACAGCACATTAGAGAAAGTGGGCCACTGTCGCTTTCATAGAACTGCAAATAATACAAAACTTCCTTTTTTTTTGTTTTGGTAAAATTCTTCATATCATCAGGAAAACCTAAAAGCGATTCTGTAAAATGCCAATAAAAGCTTATAGCACAGATAAAAACAAAGATTGTGTGGTTGTGCAATTAAGTAATATTCACCTGGGGACCCAGTTTCCATCTTTACATGAAAAGCCACACACAGTACTCTGCTGGCCCTATTAGAGTAGCAGTTTCCACTTCATAAAAATAATCAAACAAGGGGGTAACAAGCTCACTGTGCTGCATAAAGCAAATGCCAGGGAGCAGTTGAAACGGTGCAGCAGTCACACAGCTCACAGAAGCTCTGTACTGTTCAGATGCTTTTTATCTTATGCCCCATTAACTCGGCCCTGACACTAGGAAAGAACAACACACTAGCTAAATTGTAAATAAAGAGAAATAATGCAATTGTTGTTTTTCTTTTTTAGATAGCTCTAAACCAATAACTCTGAGAATATAAATTAACTCAACTTGTGTTGTGTGTCTTTCAGTGGTAATTGGATTGCAGCTGCTAAAAACTGCTGATGATGTATTTGAAAAACATTCGTCTCTTTATACATGCAGGTGATGGTAACGCATAACTTGGCCAGATTGCCATCACTACATGTTTTGTAAAAGCTCCAGGTGTTCATTTAGGCTTAAAGTATGCTCAATTACCTACAAATTAACTGCAGAAAAAAAGGTGCAGTGCACAGCTTTTTATTATCTCTACATTTCAGAGGAAAATGTTTGGGTTTGTCTAAAATCTACACTTTCTGTTAAATTAATTTGATGATCTGAATCACTGAAGTGTAGCAAATATGAAAAAAAAAATCATGAAGGGGGCAATTTTCTCTGCAGTTTTTGATTTACATGAATTCACACAGAGGGAGGGAGCGTATTACCTGACAGTATTAGTTAGTTTGTGATGTGGATCCCCTCTAAGCAGTCTGTATCACCATGGCAACCCATCCTGGATTTTTAAACAGTTTAAGTAAAGAATGGAAACAATGTTGTTTTTTTTCCCCCACAGAAAACAAAACAAAAGCCTTTTCTAATGTTTTGTCTAATGTTTTATTAAAATAATCTAATTCTTGCAAAAATATCTTGGTATATTAATTTTCACAGAATAGCAGTTTAATACTTAAAATATGAGAATTGTTATGCGAAGCTTTGAAGACAAGTCACACGTTGAGGGGTTATGGGAATGTATTGCCAGCACTAATCTCTTTCAGTCTACTTGTAGAAATGTCACAGCGTTTTGCCCCAATAGTTTTTGATATCTCACACAGTCTCCTCCGGAACAACATGTTCCCCTTGATTGAATTAGATAATCAAAGCACTTCTAAAGAAGAAGAGGAAGCATCAAATGAAAAAAATCCTTGTTTAACTATTGAACTCTTGAGGCATCACTTAGATTTATACAGAGTTTTGGGTTCGCAGTTGCAGACAAAGAAGCAGCCGTTTCATTAAACTTGCTTTAATGTTCATTAGTCAATCGTGTGTTTAAACCATTGACTTTATATGAGAACTGGACCGAGTAAGTTTGATGTTACTCTTAGAAAATGGTTTACTTCCGGCTCCAAATAAAAATAAAGTTGATCCATTCGCTTTTTTTCTTTTTTGCGAGACGGACGTCACTATGTTGGAACCATAAATCCTTGTTTCTATGGCAGCCACTCTCGCCAATCAGAAGTGAACTTGCTGACAACGGGCTCCGGAGAATCTGTCAATCAAACGTTTTGAAGATTAGATGTGGGGGCCCAGCAGAACTTGAATAACTTGCACTGTAGAAAATAAATATTATGAAAAAAATGAGTATTAGCAAGAACATGTTAACCCTTTAACACCAGAGATGTGTCCGATGACACACGCTCTTTGACATTAACACTTTGTCGTTTATGCGATCTGTGTGAATCGGCTGATTCTGATTCAGAGAAAAGCGGCTTTTCATATTGATTTTGAACAGATGTGCGACACATTACAAACATAAAGTGCTGCATAATGACGCAAAGCAAATATGATGACTCAGCAATTCATGCCTGAAAAGTCTATGGGATTGTGGCCTCATCCTAATAGGAATGCGAGTTGGGGAGGGGTCACTCAGTCCAGTTTTTATATAAAGGTAATGGTATGAACATAACAAATATGTGCTTTTATATTTCCTGTTTTCTATCTTTGTCATATTGACTAACAAACAATATTAACGTGTCAAAGGGAGTGGAGGGACACAGTCTTTAAGGTTTATGGGTCTAAAATACACAACATCAACTTTCATAAAAGTATTTTTGTGGTCAGATATAATACAGTTGCTAAAATAAAAGAATTTTAGAATAACAAAATAAGTGAACCAATATGTTTGTTTGTCCCTTAGGATCCTGAGGCAAGCTATGATGTTAATGATGGAGATGCTGACCCCCAACCAAGATATACGCAGCGAAATGAGAACAGGTAATTTGTCAGCAAACCACACGAGAACCAAATGATTAATTCCCTTGTTATCACCGGCAAATGGATTTATAATCACTCAGCATGCATGAAGAATCATTTGGAAGAAGATGTCTCGGTTTTACCAAGCAACCTTTGCTCATTAGTTCTGGATATTTTCTGTCAACTCCAGCTTCCTGTGAGGCTGGTGTTGAATCAGACCCTGTGCAGCTCCTGGACTATGCCTTGCTTTGACATTGAAATCAAAAAATTCATCCTAAAAAGTTTGAAAGTACTTATGTTCTGCAGAGTCTTGGCTGTTCAGCCTTTAAAGCAGCCCAGCCACATCAGCAATTAAATGTTGCTCCAAGAATATTTGTTTATTTGGCTTTGCAATTCACACCATCTCCCTCCTTTCCTCGGTTATCACAATAAAACATATTTTCTGCAGCTGAATGATGCACAAGACTAAAACTCCAGCAAGAATGAATCCTAAACATGTCATTCCATTTAATCCTCTTTCCCAGGTCTCTGAATGCTATGCTATGCTGTTTTAGGCCTATTCCCTCAGAGAAGATGAGAGCCTGCTTCTGTTTATAAAATGCACAGCAGAATTTTTATATATTCCACGGAGCTTGCTGCTAAGTCTTTTTGCTGTTTTCTTTTCTTTTCATTTAAAACTTTTAAGCCTGGCATCCAATTGCCTTTGGTCAAATGAAGGAATTAAACACGCTTTGCAAGTTTAGAGGGATCTGAGTGGAGAAAAGAACAGTTCATAAATAAGTATTAGTGGCTATTTACTCCACCTCCATTGTACAGATTTGTGTCTGTTGTTTTCAGATACAAAACCTGATCCATCTCTTGTGGGTGTTGAAGCTGAAAGGGATGGGCATCAGTTGTTTTGGAGTTAACACCTTGTTGGTAGTCTTTGCCGGCAGCTTGAGCAGCCATGCAGAGCGACCTCGGCTCTTCCTGTCAGCAAACTGTAGATCCTTCTCTTCTCTGCTGTTGGAAGGAAAGAAAAAAAGCGGCACTGGAGGGGATAACCCCCTGATTCGGATTCGCCGCTCCTCCCAGCGTGCACCATGCTGTTATTGCAAAGCACACACATACACACCCATGGTTCAGAAGAAAAAAAAAAGCTAACCAGCTGGCACTCATATACTGGCTTGTGCCTTTCAGTGGATTTCCCAGAGCAATTATTTGAAACTGGATCAATTCAAAGGCATGAAATGAAAAGGATGTGTCTGTTACATGGAGGTTGAGTGTTTGGAATATAAAGGCAAATTATATCCTGTGAGTTATGTAAATCTCCACAGAGTAAAACAGGCCATCAGTGAGTAATGCTCTCAAACCTCTCACAATGTGATTATATTATTCTATATTCACTGAGTGACAAACGGAAATTGTGATTTAGAGGCATAGAATTTTCAGACTGCAAGCTTCTTCGTTCGTACTGACGACAAAGAAAGCTGGATTTAGATTTGTATCTGCGTCATTTTCTTAGAGATACTTTGTCTTGACTTGACAGCTGCTCTTGAAGGGAAGCTGACTGTGTTGAAGGCTGTTTTAAAGTGTGGTCAGGCAGGTAATCCATTTTTATTTTTTATTTTTTTTGCTTTACTGTTTTCGCCTCTCCTTTTCCCCCCGTCTCTTTCTCCACCTCCGTGTCAGTGAGAGCCAGAAGTATGCAAATTAGCTCCGAACAGAGGAGAGCAGGATGGATTTCACCCCCTGCCCACAACCTGGCAGTGGAGTTGAACTCTTTCCAAAAATCTCATCGTGCTGAAAGGGCTCTGCAGAATGGAAAACATCATTTCCTGGAGATTTATCTGCATAATAACCTCACTTATAAATATTTTTCTGGTCTATAGGCGCAAGAACATATTCCTGACTGGAACAAGATCTAAGGTTGTAAGAAAAGCTGTGAGTCAAAGCAGAAGGAGCTTGGAAGGGTTTGTTGCATTTCTTGTTAACAACAGATGGTCCTCTGTTGATGGTCATCTTGGATATGTTGCTGTAAATGATCATACCTGGACCCCAGACACCACTTTCTTAGATCCCGGTTTTCTTGTTCAACGTCTTCCAAGAAAGTTTTGTTTTTTTTTGGGCAAAAGTGTCTGTCCTACTATCATTTGCATCTGAGGCTACATGTAATACTATTGACTTATCTGTTTTTTTAGGAGACAATACAACAACCCAAGTCATTGATTGCAAAATTTGAAAGATTTTACACAGTTCCTGTGTGCAAATATTACGGATGTTTGTAATTTTAAAACTATTCCGGCAAAATCCATCCTTCGAGTTGGAATCCTGAAACTACAGGAGTGCTTTGAGGTTTTTGAAATAGCATGGATACAGTGGCTGGGTGTGTGACAGGCCATATCAATTTGCGTTGAAGAATTCCCACCAGGATTGTGATACTTGCCAAAAGCACCAGATCATTAGTGAAAATGTGTGACCAGTGATTAATAAAACCCACCACAGGCATCACATGTAGGGTGAATCAAAGTGAAACCAGCCGGCGATGTGAGCGTGTATTTTATAAGTTCAGCTCAGGAAGTACCATTTTACTCACTAAGCACTCAAATCCACCCTAGACCCACAGCTTCCTTGTCACGCTGCCATGGCTACATCCTTAATGGTAGCTCCGGCCTTCGCACTGTATAATTCAGAATCCTGTAATCTGCAGGCACTCTTAAACGGCTGCGATTCTTGTGTGGAGGACTGGAGGCTGAATACAATGAACTGGTGGACTGCTTTGTGGGATGGTGTGATAACACTTGCCTCATATTTAATGCCAACAAGTCAAAGGCGATGATTGTGAGGGGCGGGGGTGCTGTGCCAAAACAGTATTTCCATCCTGGAAGGAGAGATTAAGGTGGAAGAGAATAACTACAGCCAAGGTGTTCATCTGCACACACTTGGCTGGAAATGCAACATTGAGAGAGCAGACTTTTTCTTCTGCTAAAGTTGGGGGTCCCTCTGTGTCTGCAGACTGAAATCTACAGTCTTCAGTTGGAGCAGCAGCATCAAAACCACCTATGCCTCAAAACCAAACAGGCTGTCCTGGGGCCGCTATGAAACGTCTAGAACACTGCAATGAATGCAGCTTTAGTTGAAAAGCATGGAAAATGCTGCACAGCTTCTGCGTAAAGTACTGTTGAAATAAGGTCTTCAGTCAGTTAGGCTTTTTTGAGTTCCCTACAGCTAAGAAGAGATCATTCCAGCCAGAATCAATAACTCTACAATGACCTTAATGAATCACTTTGTTCTGCAACTCCTTTGAGTAGGATTTATAGTGTTTTTAAATTTGAACTGAAAGCATATACAACACACGTATTTAAAAAAAACAAAATCATTCAGTAAATATCTAAGATATAGGCTTGCTGAAGTTTTTAGCCACTTTTCAAACTCTACATGTAACTGCAATGGGCTCCATTCTGCTCTTTGACTACCATTTATTAGAAAGCAATTGGTATGCCAACCATGTAACCTTCATTTTAAGTCAAACCATCACTGTCTGAATACTAATGCTATACTACTTGATGAACCAAGGCCAAAGGAAAAGGTGCAGTAGCTAATATGAATGATGGCATTGAGATTTAAAAAAAAAACTGTTTGCTTGTTTTTTCTTACCCAGTAAATTGCTTTGTCCTTGGTGGCACGTGGCTGTTTGTTTTGCTGGCCGAGAAAATGCTGCCTCAGCAGAAATACAGGGAATGAATACAGGTACATACACCACTTTCAGCAAAACTCACTGCTTGACTTTATGGTAACGCTTTCTTTTACAGTACAGTACTTACAGTGTACTTAAGTGGTATTTACATGGTACTTATAGTGTAACTACTGGGTACTTTCAGGGTACTTACATGGTACTTTTTATGGAATTTACTGGGTACTTACAGTGTGTTTACATGGTACTTTCTATGGGACTTTACTGGGTACTTACATGGTACTTTTTGTGTCTACTCTGTACTTACATGGTACTTACTGTGTATTTATATGGTACTATTTGGTTCATACCTATGTGGTACATACTGGGTATTTATAATATTCCTACTGGGTATTTACATGTTGTGCAAAGGTGTCTTTTATGGTACTTACCACATGTAAGAACAAGGTAAGTACAAATAAAGTACCTTGACCTTTAGGTCTGCACTCGCTGCATGTTTCATGGTATTTACCATGAATTTACCACAGAAACTACCCCTTAAGTACACTGAAACTGTAACTGTAAAAGAAAGTCAGCCCTATTTCCACTCTATTACATGGTACTTTCATTACTAAATACTGGATATGTTCACTTGAATATTACTTGGTACTTACCCCTTAAGTACAATGAAACTGTAACTGTAAAAGAAAGTCAGCCCTATTTCCACTCTATTACATGGTACTTTCAGTAGTAAATGCTGGGTATGTTCACTTGAATATTACTTGGTACTTAACCCTTAAGTACAATGAAACTGTAACTGTAAAAGAAAGTCAGCCCTATTTCCACTCTATTACATGGTACTTTCAGTAGTAAATGCTGGGTATGTACACGTATTACCTTCCTGTGCAGTGTACATACACACTTGGTCTTCTGACCTCACCACATGAGACAATGCTAACTTGTTGGTAAGGGTAAAGTAACTACATTGTAAAAAAATATACTGGCCTGATTACTTCTTGTAACATGAAGCAAGTTTAAAGAGAAACAAGACAGCAGTGAAAACAACAATCTTTAATATGATACGTGTCTGCAGCATACAAAGTGTCATCACAATGAAATAGGTTTTAAGTACAAAACAGTTCAAAGGAGAAATCTAAAAAACACATTGGCCTGAGGGTCGTGCTTTTTGTCCATCAAAATTCTTTCAGCAGAGTTTGGTAACGGTGCAGGACTTCTTCAGGGTTTGTAACTGCAAGAAAATTCACAATATGAGCTAAAATGAACATAAAAAGCATAACGACTTTGATGAAATACAAAATATATTTTACTTATTTAATCATTTCTGTAATGAGTTTGATAAATCTCTATGAATTTTTTTATCGCTTTGACTGTAATGCTTGAAATTAATCAAGTATCCTCATTTAAAAACATGATAATACATTATTCAAAACTTAACTTTTTTTAAATATTGTTCTAAAAATGAACTTGTTTTAATATATATTATATAATGTCAGGAAAATATGTAAAACAACAAGGCAAAATATTTACTTTTAATACTAAAAACACCCCAAGTGTGTGTTTTTGTTAAATAGGTCGGGGCAAGTAAAGTTGCAAATTCCCAGCGCACTTGAATGCAGCACAACTACCCCCAAAGTGAACGTGCAGATTAATCCGGAGAGCCTCGAGGCGCGCGCAACAGTTTGAATTTCTCTTCATCTGGCAGGTAAACCAGTGTTTTTTTTTAAATATTGGATAAATTACATGTAAATATTTAAACTGATCAAACTTTATAAAGAAGCTAACTTCGTGATTTCAAGCCACTATCTCTGTGTTTGAAACGTGACGTAAGAGCATGTCTACCTTACTGCAATAATTTCAGTTATTTCATGTATACATTTTCAAAGTTTGTAATGAAAATCTACAAACATTGTTGTTACTTACCAGGAGAGGGGCACCTGTAAAACAAGCACGTAGCCTAAATGATAACGTCTGTTGTTCTGTGCTCGTTTGACTGAGAGCACGTCTTTCTGGGAAAAACAATGAAAGGCGTTTATTTAAAATAATGATGACGTACTTCCGTCTTTTTACCGCTTTAGATCAGCTATGGTGAAGAAGACATTCCAGACGAATCCACAGGAGAGTAAGCAAAAGTAAGTTAAATCCACCAAGTGGACATATTATTTACATTAATGAAGAGTTTAACTGCCTTTTCCCCATTTTCTTTTCTTTTGCCGTTTTTATTTTATTTTTATTTATTTTCAAATATGATAGAGACAACAATACCACCCAACACAGTGAATGTAACTGTTTGAAAATTAAAACATATTTTTGTGAATAACTGTGTTGAATTTGAAATCGCCTATTTATTTCTTTTTTCCTTTTCTTTTACCCTGCAATGTTTTTCATGCTAATGCAAATTGTAGGTGCGAATAATATTTATAAAGAAGAAATACACACAGTAATTGCCAATTAAAACATTGCTTTTGTCATTCTTTGTCTAAACAAATTAGATTTTTTTATGGCAATATTGATTTTTTTTCTTTGATTTCTTTTTTGTTGTTCTTGTTTATGTAACTAAAATATAAAGTTGTGAATAATTTATTATCATGTTCATAAATGAGGATAATTGATTAATTTCAAGCATTACAGTCAAAGCGATAAAGAATTCACAGAAATTTATCAAACTCATTACAGAAATGATTAAATAAGTAAAATATATTTTGTATTTCATCAAAGTCGTTATGCTTTTTATGTTCATTTTAGCTCATATTGTGAATTTTCTTGCAGTTACAAACCCTGAAGAAGTCCTGCACCGTTACCAAACTCTGCTGAAAGAATTTTGATGGACAAAAAGCACGACCCTCAGGCCAATGTGTTTTTTAGAATTCTCCTTTGAACTGTTTTGTACTTAAAACCTATTTCATTGTGATGACACTTTGTATGCTGCAGACACGTATCATATTAAAGATTGTTGTTTTCACTGCTGTCTTGTTTCTCTTTAAACTTGCCTCATGTTACAAGAAGTAATCAGGCCAGTATATTTTTTTTACAATGTAGTTACTTTACCCTTACCAACAAGTTAGCATTATCTCATTTGGTGAGGTCTGAAGACCAAGTGTGTATGTACACTGCACAGGAAGGTAATACGTGTACATACCCAGCATTTACTACTGAAAGTACCATGTAATAGAGTGGAAATAGGGCTGACTTTCTTTTACAGTTACAGTTTCATTGTACTTAAGGGTTAAGTACCAAGTAATATTCAAGTGAACATACCCAGCATTTACTACTGAAAGTACCATGTAATAGAGTGGAAATAGGGCTGACTTTCTTTTACAGTTACAGTTTCATTGTACTTAAGGGGTAAGTACCAAGTAATATTCAAGTGAACATATCCAGTATTTAGTAATGAAAGTACCATGTAACAGAGTGGAAATAGGGCTGACTTTCTTTTACAGTTACAGTTTCAGTGTACTTAAGGGGTAGTTTCTGTGGTAAATTCATGGTAAATACCATGAAACATTCAGCGAGTGCAGACCTAAAGGTCAAGGTACTTTATTTGTACTTACCTTGTTCTTACATGTGGTAAGTACCATAAAAGACACCTTTGCACAACATGTAAATACCCAGTAGGAATATTATAAATACCCAGTATGTACCACATAGGTATGAACCAAATAGTACCATATAAATACACAGTAAGTACCATGTAAGTACAGAGTAGACACAAAAAGTACCATGTAAGTACCCAGTAAAGTCCCATAGAAAGTACCATGTAAACACACTGTAAGTACCCAGTAAATTCCATAAAAAGTACCATGTAAGTACCCTGAAAGTACCCAGTAGTTACACTATAAGTACCATGTAAATACCACTTAAGTACACTGTAAGTACTGTACTGTAAAAGAAAGCGTTACCGACTTTATTTAACTAAACAACTGGGTGTTTTTTTTTTTTTTTTAATTAGGAGTCCATTAAACTTTGAACTTGAGGGTTCCATTGGTTGGTTTTGGTCACTCTTGATTTTAATTAAGCGTTAGCAGGTAGCACGACTTGTTATTGAGTTACTGAGTGATTTAGCCTTCTAGTACAAACAAATTCATTTAGGAATAGTGGTGGAAAAGTCTCAGAATGATCAAATGTCTTTGCACAGCTTCAAAACAGCAATAGCTGATGCTAGAAAATGTCAGAGTTTTAAAAACCAGATAAAAATGTGCTAATTCACCTGCTCCAAATTTAGACTTTTTAGTTCGACTATTTAGACCGGCCGAGCCAGTTTAGGCCGAGCCAGTTTAGCTCGTGCTGGTTTGCAGCGCCTTCCGTCCGTGAAACCCGGGTTCGACTCCAGGCTGCTCCCTGTTCCCTTCTCTACCTCTGCCGGTTCCAAGCCCGGTTTGAGAAGGTTGCGTCAGGAAGGGCATCCGGCGTAAAACATTGCCAAAATTTACCATGCGACTTGTTCGCATGGTAAATGGGAGAAGCCGAAAGTGGAAGAAGTTGGACTATTTAGACCGGTTCTTGCTTTTCTGACGCTGCAGTTAAACCAAAGTCTCGAAAATGACCAACACTGGAAGCCGTTTCAACCTGTTTGAATTTTTAAAGCTGCGCTTGCTTCTGTTAGACATTCAGAGGTAATATTTACCGTGGATAATAGTGGAGGAAAGCCCAAGCGTACTCTGTGTCCTTGGTCAAGACAAGTGACTAGGGCCTGGAATCAGCCATATTTTGCGAGTGAGCGCAAATGAATTTGCTCGTCCTGTTCCCCTGTAAGCCCGCCGTGCATGTGCTGCATGCATATTTCTCTGTAGGCAATAAATCCATGTCACCAAGGAGGAGACGCGCACTCAAAGAGAGTGAAGGAGGGCACACATCAAGGAAGACGTTCTTCCTGTGTCATCAGCTTGAGACGTTCCTTTACAGTATTTGATGCAGTGAGCCACTGGGCTGTTTCTGTTTTTTCTTTAGGAAGGCTAGGTACTGGACGGTATTATCATTTTTAAAGCATTTACATCGCTGCCCTTTCAGTATTCAGTGGTATACGAAAATTTTTCCTTCTCTTTGAGGTACAGATGAGCCATAGAAAGAGATGAGCACAGTCTGTGAGGATCTTCTCATTTCGCAACATTGTGCTTTTTGAACGATCCGGTTATAAGCAGACAGTTCTGTGCTGCATTAAGGCATTGAGAATTCAGTGAACACCAGCAATTGGATTTCTGTTACCTGCTTCAAATGCACATGGGTGTCCAGTGGACTGTGAAAGGAAGCACTAAGCATTTGTCACCCAAACTACAGTCCAGTGGTGAAGAAACTACAAACTCTTTGACTTTAGATGTAAATTATACAAAAGAGGCTACATTCACACTGCCCTCAGAAACGTGTGTTCAAGCGACCACTTTCGATGAAAAGTCTATGTAAATGTGTGTAAATGCACGTACGCTCAACACTTTGCATTCATACGTCATTAGGTAGTGATGTTTCGATTGCGTTGTTTTTTTATTCACAAAAATGCTAGCCGTTTGAAAACTAATCATGAAGGAGGAATTAGTATTTGCGGTTTGCGCCCAGCTGGGATTATATGACACCAAGTCAGTCATACTTCAGAATTGAGCTGGGAAAGAAAAAACCTCGAGCAATTTTTGCGAGATTGTGTTGCACCAAGCTTTTAACAGTAGGTGGCGGACATGGGCTAGTAAATAGGAGCAAAAGAACAAGAAGAAAAAGCCCCTCCCTGCTTGTCCATTGTGAACACAACAGGGCTAAACACGCATTCAAAAACATGCAACACATCCTCGGTGTGAACACAGCATAACACACGCAGTCATCAATGTTCATACAGCTGTAAATTTGTAAGAAGATTATTTTTTGAACAAAACTCAGTTAAAGGTAGTGTTGTGTTGTAAAGAGAACTTTATGAGGGAATCCTCCAAAAAATGTTTTTCGTCTGTACATCATTTGTCCCTGTGATCTCTTTTGTGAAGGGAACTTTTGCCCACTAAAGCCTTCAAAGTTGCTTAAGTTCATAAATCTTTGGAGGCATTTGTTTATGCACAGCCTCATTAAGCTCCTATCACAGCATGTTGCGTCGCTCAGCTTTTGATGAGGCCATAGAAACACTTCAATTCTTTTCTTTTTCAGCCTATCCGGGATGAAATTTTGACAACGTTGTCAAATTAACAACATTAAACAACAGATTGGCGATGATGGATAGGAGCTGGTGCACTTCTGATGACTAAAGGCAACACAGACAGACACTTTGAAATGTTGCACTTTTCATTTTCATAAACGCTAAAAAGCTGAAGTACATCTGCTCAGAACAACATCAAAACATCTTCTATCTACAACATATGTGGGCTTGTTTGCACCTTGTAATGCACCTGCTCGCTCCACCAGTCTGCACACAGAGCTGCTATTTTACAAACAAAACACAAAGCAGCAGAAAAATGCACAGCTCATTTAACATTAGAGGAAAAATCAGCCAAAAAGGCCCTTGGACTGTCGGAACAAACAGGCATTTATGTTGAGAGCACAAGGAATGCAGGTAAAGAGTGTTATTGCATACCTGCTTTTTTTTTTTTTTACTTCTGTCTGGTATTTAAAGGATATTCTTAGCAAAACAGAAAAACAAAGAAACTCTCATTTCAAAACATGAGGAAGATCATATTTGTCAGTTTGAGCCAACCTTTGACAGTTTGTCAGAAATATTCTCCAAAACCTACACTGTGTTGAGAAATGTCAAAACAATAACAAAAGGGGGAAAAAAGTTCATTTATATTAGCTGTCGCATCTTGAGTGACACTGCTTTTCAAAATGAATGCTAAATAAGAAATGCTTATTTACAGAGTCATTTGTGTTACCGGTGTCTTGGTGGTTGTGCTTTGGACATCCTGTTTTTCTCCTTTTGAGCTGCCAGACTGATTTTCTGCAACAGATTCTGTCAGAAACTTCATTCTGCTGCACCTAAAATCATTTTATTTTCTCTCTACCTTCTTTCCTTGGTCTTTTTTTTTTTAAAGAGCTGCATGATTTAAAGCCACTGCTTTCTGAACATTTTAGCAGAGTATAGCCCATGGTGATTGAAGGTGACATTTCTGAGCCAAAGCCCATTCTACAAGACATTACAGATAACCCACAGTCGATCAATGTTATCCCAGTCCTGTTGAATAGATACTGATGAATGGGATGTTGAAGAAACTGTTTGCTGAGTGTGAAAATGGCCCCGTTTACACACACTTCTTTATGTTGAGCTATTTGTTTCTTTCTAGTCTGTTAGCTTTGACAGATTCGTTGGAAATTTGAAATCATTTAAACCCCCTAAGATGCTTGGATTACTTTTATTCTTTTCTATAATGATACTATAGCTGATTTAGATGGCTATTTTATTGCATGATATCGTGTTTTCGATGTATACAAATATATATATTTTTTTCTATTTAAGGGGACTGAAGCTGCTGATGTGTGCTTTCACAGTAAAAGTAAGACGTTTAGGTTTCTGGTCTGCATCTTTATTTACTTTTTTTCAGCTCCTCATGAGTCCTACTGCCCAAACAGCATGCAGATCAAATGAACTCAAATGTTTAAACTGCCAGTTGATACGATTTTCATGACCATTTTATCTGACTCGCAGCATCTAACTTGCATAGTGATGATGTGACAACGGCTGTAACGCACTTCATTTCAACGTATGCAATCACTGCCATTGAAGAGTTTTCAATATTTTTACTCCAAACTAAAATATTTAAATGTGAAATAGCAATGGTTGCAAACAGTTTATTTTGAAGATTTTTTGAAAAGTTGAGGACTGAAGCTCTGTATTTGCTTATGTATGAAGCTATCTCCTCTTGGCGCTCCTGCGTATCCATTTGAAAAGCCTTGCCGTGGGCCACAGCTGACTTGAGCTGAGCATAAAATAGCCAAATCCTTTTGGCAACTACAATGAACAGACTCTTTTCTGTCCCCCTGAAACAGAAGAACCAACAGTGCTATGCCAAGAGACACATTCTGCAGTTTAGCCAAGCATTGGTTAAACATTAGTCACAGTTCGTGATGCATATTTCAGCAGGCAGACCCCTTATAGAACAACACAAACCGTGGATAAAAGCTTATGTCCGGTCACATTGATCTGACTACAAACACAGATTCCCTCTTCTTGAATTGAGAAATGTTTGTTTCAAGGATGAGAAAGTATTTCAGCGCGTCGCTGGAAGCCAACGTGTTATTTTTTATTATCTGCTGTCACACAAATACCAACATTCGAGTCCCCGCATCCAGGTTGTTCTTGAGCTCAAAACATTTTAATAAAGAGAGATTTTGAAAGTGTGATTGAAAGATTTAATAGTGAAGCATGAATAGACAGTAGTCGTTGGGTCTGGGCCGGAGGACCTTGTGACGACCTTGGACCAAGTGAAGAGACCCCAGAGCCAGTTAGAGAATGGGGCGGAGGTGGGCCAGCGAAATGTCTGGAATCCTGATTAAAAAAAAATCAAATAATTTAAAGGCAGGAATTTGATTAGGATTGGCTTTAAAGAGAGTCGGCACTTTAGCTATTGGCTCAGAGTGAAGATCAATTAAGTGAGGTGTTAGTGATGAATCAGAATACCCAGCATACCTGAAGATGGGGTAGATCTTCCTCATTGAAATCGCATCAAAGCTTCACAAAAATGTCAGAGATGATATGCAGGATCAGCAAAAAAGTCTTGATTGCTAGCTTTTGACTACGCTTAAAACTCTTGGCCTCAAATGTGAATGGTTTAGTGCCAGTTTTTGTTTACCATCTTCCTGAAAAAAATCTCCAATTATGTTGAAACTGCTGACCGTGTATCGTCTTCCAAACAGGAAGTACCCGCTGGCTCCAAGAAGCCAAAATCCCTTAGACGTCTAGTAAAAAAGGAACCAGCTATTACTCAGACGTTATATTTGTCAGAATGACCATTCTTGTTCTGCTACATTTCATGTTTTTGATACTCCAATTTGTTTCATGATATTTTTGTTGTACAGTAGTGCAAGTTATTCCATACATAAACTGGCCAATCAGATCCCTCGATAAAAGAATGTGTTCACTTTTAGGTGGCGGTAGGAGTGACCTTTCAACAAGCTCACTCCTAATTGGCGAGAGGGGTTACCATGGAAATGTTGACTCAGACCAACATACCCCTCCCACTATTGACTTTAGTTGCACAGTTCCTAACCCCATAGATAATGTCATAGTAATGATTAATCATAATAAAGTTTTTTAGTGATAGTGCATAAAACTTTGAGTTGGTTCTTCTTGCCGCATTGCGTTGCTTTTCCACCCACTTCCCCTCATTACATGAAACTCAGAGCTGCAGCTCTTCCTGCAACCTCTGACTCGGCGTAGCTGCGGGGAATCGCCACGTCGTTCCTCAGTAAAGGATCATCAAGCTGTGGGAAGTTGATGGTGAATTGTTATGACAGTAATTGCTGCTGCTGCAGTTCAAAAATCACAGTGGAAACATTACGTTTTAATTTTATCCACCAGTAATCAAGCTTCAATTGCACTGATTTACTGATAAAACCTCACCATAGGTGTAGCACACCCCTCAGTGGCCCACTGAGCCCAGTGGCGTTTTTTTTTTTTTTTTTTTTAACTTGTCCTGTCCAACAGCTAGGCAAACAGATGAGAGCTGAGGGCCTCTTGTGTTGGACATATTTTATTTTAACAAGAGGGGTTATTCATCTTCAGACAAACCAAAGGTATGTCTGAATAAACCCCTTTTGTAATTGAGGCCAAACTTTATTAATTTCAATCATGTTTGAAAATCTTTGGTGTTGGACCGGACGGAAAAGGAAAGAGGGGAAGAAGAGAGAGGGACGTTAGAGAGAGGGGGGGGTAGGAGGGTGATAATAGGAGGGGAAGGGGGGTGAGACCATGAAGCAGCATAGAGCAGACAGGTTTACTGGTTGTTTATCGTTACGGTACGGTTCAAATGTAGTAGAATAAGGGCGGGGCCTGTTCACACACACTCAAATATTATCAACACACCTGCTAGCCGCAAAAATGTCCACATGTCAACATGCACACAAAACAGATAGTGTTCACGAACGCATACCTATGCCTTTAAACCAACTAGTGTGAAATCTTTCATTCATTCAATCATGCAAACTATTAGTGCAAAGGTGAGCTAACACCTGTGCTCAGGTGAGTGTTTATGTTCTTCTAAAATGGATGGTGGAATGTGAAAAGAAGGAGGAGCGCCCAGCCACCCCCACACCCATACCCCCGCCGCAGCAGCAGCGGCAGCCGGAATTCCCCCAACGCCACACGGGAACAGGCAGGGAACAACCGCCCCCCGGGCGACCAAGACTGCCACCCAGGCCAGGGCCAGCAGGACCGCCGCGAGGCCCCCAGAGCCAGAGAGCAGGGAGGCGCAGAGGGAAAGAGAGCGCCGCCCCAGCCCAGCCAGGAAAGCAGCCCCCCGCCGCGCCGGAAGAGCCCAACGCAGGGCCCCACCGGAGAGGGACGCCCACAGCCCCAGACGAGCACCCCACCACCACCCAGGAGTTCCGGGCATCCCCCCGCCCCGACCCCAGGTACGAGCCAGGACCCCCCAAGGGAGACCCGCTCCGCACTCCAGGCAGCCACCCACCCGGCCCACGGTTGGTCCAGGGAGGAGCAAGGCAGGGGCCCGCCGCCCCCGCCCAGGAGGGGGGAACCCTGGGGAAAAAAGGGCGGCCCACAAGGGATGTTATAAATATGGCCCGACCAGGCTCGGCCATGTTGGAAGTTTGGCGGGGCCCAGCGCCCAGGGGCAAGGACCAGGACCCACCCCCCAGGGACACGAACACCCCCGGCTCAGGTGTAATATGAACCCCCCCACCGTGCGGAGAGAGCACCGCCTGGCCCAGGGAGCCGGCACCCAAGGGACACGGCCGCCATCGCCAAGGGGCCCGCACCCCCCACCAGGGAAGGGGTAGGGGACAGATGGACCCAGGTCCCACCTTCCTTGTAAAATGTGTGTGCGTGTATGGGTGTTTGAGAGGGTGTTTGTGTGCATGTGTGTGTGTTTATGTTTGAATGTATATATTGAAGGGGGAGGGGTGTGTGTACTAAGGGGGGTGCAGTTAAAATTGGCGAGTAGGGCACTAAGGGGACATCTCCTGATTACTCACAGTGATGTCCCCTCACCCTCCACACCAAGGGGCCCTAAATGTCTAAGGTGCGGTTAAAATTGGCGGGTAGGGTGCCAGGAGGACATCTGTTGCTTGCTTGCAGTGATGTCCAAGCACCCCCCCTACCAAGGACCCTACATGTCTAAGGTGCAAATAAAACCGAAAGAGGGGGGGCCCACTCCATACGGCAACCATAGGAGGGGGGCCACTCCCAAGTAGCCCCCCCCCAAGGCGCATCGCAGGCTAGACCCCCCACCCCCTCACCCTAATATGACGGTTTTTGATATGGGCGATGTGGGCGGTCGCCCAGGGCGGCACTTTATAGGGGGCGGCATTTGCCGTGCCTGAGGCGTTACACATAATGTGCTACATACTATATTCAAAGAGGAAGCTTGGAGCTTTTAATTTGAAATTGCTTCAGCAGCCGACACTTAGTGCTTTTAGTTTGACACATCAGACTCTTAAGAATGTCTTCCTCCTATTTGCTCTTCACACTTATGGTGCAAAAAAAAAAAAAAAAAAAAAGAATACCTCAGAGTGAAACAACGTAAAACAGGCACATGAAAAGGAATTAGGCAGAACAAACACCCGTGCTCAACCCAATTTCGAAAAAAGCAGGCAATGGAGATTATTTCCCACAATTCTTTGCTCCGACACAGCATACCCGATGCGCACGTGACCACCGCCCTCTGCTGCAAGACGCTTGCGGCCACACCTCTTTGCGGTAGTCTTTGGAACATAAGTCAAAAAACTCGAGAGGGGAGCGCAACTCGCCGGTGGCTGAATCACACTAACAGGTGATTGGGAGTCTTTTTCTATCTGACAATCAACTCTGGGCCGCAGCTGCGCCTCCCGTCATAGAGACGGAGC
Organism: Oryzias latipes; assembly: GCF_053564925.1. Taxonomy (NCBI): domain Eukaryota; kingdom Metazoa; phylum Chordata; class Actinopteri; order Beloniformes; family Adrianichthyidae; genus Oryzias; species Oryzias latipes. Next base: position 25,181,979 of record NC_136242.1, on the reverse strand, counting down.
CGCGTGTGTCAGAGGGAAGGGGAGGGGGAGGGGGGATGAGATCAGACCATTTTTTTAGGATTGAGTTTTTTTGGAGGATTTCTGCTGTTGGTGTCGCACAAATTTAGGGAAATGCCAAATATTTTTGGAGTAATCCCACTGAGTTCTAAGATTTAGTCTTTAATGTTTTATAAGACCTAAACATATTAATCACAATAAGTTTTATTTTTTAGATCTAATCCCTCTGATATGTTTCACAAAGACACACAGGACGTCACACATTAAGAAATTATTGCTAAAAATGAAGCAGGAGTCCAGCTCTAAAAAAAATGCTCTAAAAAATGATGAAAGAGCAAAAAAAATGGAATTATTTGATATATAATTTCTTATTAATATTTCCAGGCTTTCTTTGTTTTTTGTCCTGCAGCATGTTCATATTTGTATAATTTTGACAGAATATATTTATATGGAGAACAAAATATTACAAGTTATTTAAGGTTTAACTTGAGTTATTCTGGATTAATGTTCCTGTTTTATTCATATTTATGTTCAAAAAGTTCAGTTTAAAAGGTTTAAAAGTTTAGCTTTAGTGTGTTCAGTAAACATTTATCTTCTTCGGCCCAAGACCTTAAGCGTGTTTTTAACTTAGGCCCCTGTGTGACTGAGTTTGACCCCCCTGTAAAATCCATGCATTTTTTTGTGTAAAATGGCTAAATAGAAGATAGGGAACACAGCAGGATGTTGTCAAATTTTGTATGTGTGCGGGGGGGGGGGGGTTACTCGCCCAGGGAGTAAGTTAGTGTAGAACCGCCACTGACTGAGCCCCATAGGACATGTTATAGAAGTGCTGTATGCAAAGAAAGGTGCTCTAATGATGCAGCAAGATTAAGCCACATGCTAAAAGAAATGAAATTATGAAGTTATAATGTAAATGACAGGACTCTAAATGAATTTCTTAAAGCACGACTTTCAAAATTAGAGGGTGGGGCAGCAGCCTGAGCCACATATTTCAGTAAAATCAGTCAAGAGTTGGTCCGCTCATGATTCTGGATTGCTGGGAGTAGAAGGGCTGTCATCAGCGGTGAGATATTTCACATTAATCCCAGCACCTATAGCTGTGGTGTTATGCCGATGGGACCCGCTGGTGGAGCTGAAACGGCGCCCTATATTAGCATTTCAAAAACATTTTTTTTTTAGCATCCTTAACGTTTTATTTTTCTTTCCTTTCTTGTCTGTGTAAATCTGAGAGCATATAAAAGAGCATTTTTTTTTCTTTCCCAAATGCCAACTCCAGGTGCAGTACCTCCTTTTACAGTTTAAATTCCAACACAAATGTATTCCATTCAGTTTGCTAATCCTCACCCTTTCTGTTGTGCTCCTTAGATATGGAAGCTCACATTGGTTATGGGAATAGTTAAGCAGCCTTTCATGTGAGCTCTGGTTTGCGCAGTTTGTGGCATTTGCCAACAACATGTTCCCATACCAATGCTTTAGTCACTACAGTTGTTATGCTCTGGGAAGAAGCTGGCTGTGTTCTTTATTTTTTATTTTATTTTTTTTCGTCTGCCTTTGAAAATTCCAATTTCTCTTTATGTTTTCCAACCTGCTCCTCTGATGGACTTTGCCTGCTGCTGCTTCCCTGACGCTTCTTCCAATCTGTTTTTAAATGGATTTCAAATGAAGCCATTCAGTAATGTCCTTTTGAAACCATTTAATTTCACAGACACTCAGAAGCAAAAACTGTATGCTCGACATAAACCCCCTTTGTGCGCTCTGGCATGTTTGTACCTTCCAGGATGTATTAAGCCGTCTGGCTATCTTTAGTGAGTGATTGACCTGGAGTAAATCTTTCTGACATGAACTCACGCATACGCGTGTAGGCGCACATGTAAACAAGCATGGTCTTTTTTTACATAATGGCTGAACTCTCTTTGGCATCTCTGTAAATGTCTCTTCAGGCCCCGAGCTCTGCACTCACTCTGTCCTCGCTGGCCGAATCCCCTCCATGGCATCACATCTGTAGCTCGCTGGCCTGAAAATCTGCCTTTTCCAGATCATTAAGCTTTTTTTAAGGGTACTGGAGTAAACATAATAACAAAACTATGAACTGAGGGATGCAGCTAATGCTGTTGTCGAGGAATATATAAGAATTTCAGAAATAAACACCATCAATGTCTAAATACGTTGTAAAAATTACCAAAAAAAACACATTTCTTTTAAATGCTAAAAAGCGATGACAAACAAGCATCATGAATCTGATTTCTGGTGTTTATTTTTAAGCAGAAGTCACTCACAGCTGACACATTAAGCTGTTATTTGCGCTGTAATTGCAGTGTAAATACCAAATGAGCGCAGATTGCGAGCATGCAGTGTTCTGCGCCGCGCCATCTGGATCTTCATTCAGCGATTGGCCACCTTCAATGGCTGCTGGCTCTCTGGCTGTTTGTTCAAGAATTCCAAAACAATATGCACGCTTTTGCAAATCAGGGCTCCTGTTGTTTGCACTCAATCATCTCCGACTGTCAGGAAATTGTAAAACCCCTGCAAGTGGAAAGTGAGAGTGTTTATTAGCCTATTTTACATTATTGCTCAAAAACAAATGAGGAATGTGCACATTTTATTTCCAAGCAGGAACTGTTGTTTGACAGTGGCTCCCTGTTGAGCCCCAGAACTTAAAAAAGTACTCATTTAGATTTCAGATCCCATAGCTATAAGTACATTAGAATACAAAAGCGCTTTTAGTGGAATTGTGCCTCATTAACCTTAATGACCAGCTTTTTCGGTCAATAAACCCGCACAATTGCATTTTCTCACTTCCTTTTTTTTTTTTGTAAGTGTGCAAAAAAATGATTATTTGATTATGTGACTAGTCTTCCTATTTTTTTTCTTCTGAATTTATTTGTGGTTTCAGTCACAAATAGGGACAAGTTTCCATTTATCTCCCGCTCTGTGCAGCCTCTATATAATAAAAGATTTGTGAGGGGCTTGTAGAGCAAGGCAGGCGTTTGTCAGACGAGCATTTGTGAGCATCTGTGATGAGCAGGCACGTCTTTTCCTATTTAGTACTCCGATAAAAGCGCGAACAACTGGTGCACGCTGAAAGGCTGCATCTGATCATGACCTAAGTGCAGAATAAAGGCCAAACACGTTTGCTTTTTCTTTTCTCTGAGAAGTGCCGATTATACAAGTTTCTCCTAAACAGCCTGTTTTTGTTGTTTTTTTCTTTTAAGCTACATAGAAATCGTTGTGCTTGCGCAATCATCTATTTCTATGATCAGCTCAGAAACAGCCTTTTTCTTTTAAGGGAGAAAATTAAATACGTTAACCTTTAAGACACGCTGTTGATGGTTAGGGGACACGTCAAATCTCCATCACATGTTTTTAAATGCAGAATGAAATTGGCCAGCAGTAAAGTGAGTCACTTAACCTCTTGTTAAGAATGACGGCATTTTAATTGCAACTGTGATGTATTGCACTCTGCCATATGTGCTGAGGTCCTTGTTTAAGGGCATATATGTCAGGGAAAAATAAGCTCCATCAGACAAGTTGATTGCTTGCCTTAAAATCACTTTAATGCTCCTTGTTGCTGAGAGACCAGATCATAAAAAGAAATGATTTAGACAGCGATGTTTTACAACATTTTATTTCTTTTAAATTTTTGTGTTTTTTACTGGAATAAAGTGCTTTAGAGGTTATAATTTCATAATGTCTTTCACAGCTTTACATTCTAAATCAGGACTCCAGCAGGAGGTGTGATCGTGACCCTGTATGAAAAGGCTGCACCCTCCTGCCTCTTCATCAGCGAGGTTGGGACAAAAGAGGACACGATTTCGAGTCCGTCTAAAACAGAGCTCTCGATGTAATTGCCTTTGCTGATAACATTCACAAAGCGCATCTAGGAGGCGAACCGTACTCTTCCCAATCAGATATCTGCTCTGCAATCACGAGGAAATCTTAACGATCTGCGTTAAATGGCCCTAGCTCTTTCTTTACCATCTGTTTTGCATCTGATCACACTTCTCTAAGAGGTCCAAATGTCAATAAAAAACACATTCAGTGCATTTTTGCTGAGGATTTCTATAAAACATGCAAAGCTGTAGAGTTGTCATTATAGACGCTGCGGGGGCTGCAGCTGGAGTGGCTTTTGTTGTGAAGTGCGGGGATATTGGACAGCTAGACAATGCCCTATAGGAAACCTGTCTGGTCTTTGAAACACAAGAACGGGTAAAAGATTTAATTAAGGGGGCTGTGAATAATTCATGGACATCAATAACTTCTCAAAATTTGTGTTGGAGTCCGGGGCCACTTTCTGTCCATTAAAGTCGGTTTTTGACAGGTCTCAGCATTTGCAGAGTTCCAGTCAGTAGTTTTCTGATCTGAAGAGCCTTTTTTATTTTTTTCACCCTGTAGACCCTGCAGCTACCAAACTTTCCTTTAGAACCAGTTAAAACATTGTTTAATAAAGAAGGATTTATTATGATTGAACTGTCTTTAAAACTACTTACTATTCGGTCTGCTTTTCTAAAAGAATGAAGTCATTCAACAGTTCAGTTAAAAGTTCATCTCCATATAGATGTCTCCAATGTAAGAAAAACACAAATATCACATAACCCTAACCCTTAAACTGTATACAGCGTTTGAACCAGATTTCACGGATGACAACCCAAAATGAACCTGATGGTTGTCCGTGTGACAACCTGGTCTTTTATTCAACATTTTGGTATTTTTCGACTATTTTTCAAAGTTTTTGGGAAACCGACGTCCGACTTTTTAAGATAAAACCGAGTGTACACGAACAATGTCACGTGACTTCCGAACAAACCGAGTACGCCCGAAGACATCGCAAATGACAACATTGCACCTGCATGTCTTGTTTAAAAGATCAGGGATATTAGTCTTTACTGCTACTGCAGCACACAATGTAACATGGTATCATTTACACATGTTTTTATTTGAAATAGATGTTATATCATTTTATAACTTTTCATCACATATAAATATTACTTTTTATTTGGAATGCTGTACTAGTCCCAGTCCATCCAAGTGTTCTAAATTTTAAAAATACTCATTAGGTTACAGTGTTGGTTAATGTAATCAATTTTCTGATATATTATAGGGTAAGATAAAGTATTTTCATTTAACGGTAACAGTATTTGATTTACATGGCAATACTTTGTGTAACCAGATGCTTCTAAATGTAGTAAAATGTTTGTTTTTAGTATTTAAAGAGTTTTTTAAATGTCCATCATAAGAGGCAGTTGATATTAGATGTATAGAAGAAATAAAGATGTAAGTACTGACATCTGAGTAGGATTCGTTGCTGTTGAATATTGGTATCGAAGGGCAACCAAAAATTGGGGAGGAAAACCAAATATTACTTGCCACCATTTTTTTCCCTTATTTCTAACGCTGGTATATATTTTCTTTGACTGATACTTGTTCTTTTGTGTGGGACACATGTCCTCCAAAAAGGTCAATTTAAGCAATTGGATCTCAGGCTTTTACGAGAAACCCAGTTTCATTCGCTTTACTAAGTATTGATTTTACTTTTGTGTATGATTGCGCTGCTTTATTTATTTATTTTTTTTACCTTCGTGTAACCAATTTCCCCTCAGGGACAAATCAAAGTTCTTCTTTCTGTCTTCTTCTGGTTTAATTCACCACAGTACATCTGCACAGCTTTTTGTACTTAACAATGATGCCCCTTGGCTTGAGGGACCTTTGCCCTTGGTAATTTTCATCATTTAGCTCTTCAAGAGCTTTTCAGTTGGATTTTCGGGATTTTGGTTTTTCGTGACACCACCAACTATTTTTGAAAAAGCGAAGCAGAACATTTCCTGGATTTATGGTTTGCACTTCACACTGTTTCCCCCTTCTCTCCTTCTCAACTTTCCCATCGCAGGCACGGAACGAGGTGTGCAGGAGAAGTGGCAGCTGCAGCCAACAACGGAGTGTGTGGAGTGGGCGTGGCCTATCACGCAAAAATCGGAGGTGTGTGCACTAAATTCGTATTTTTTAATGCAGCGCCAGAAAACTAAACCGAATAGGTTTGATGTGAGTTAACAGCGAATAGCAATATAAAATTCACATCATTTTTAATTTGTCGAAAGGATTTCTGCTTTAACTGGTTTCGCTTTGAGTCACAGCAACAGTTGTACAGTAGCTGTCTCCTCGTTTTATTAATGACGCGGTGCAAGCACCGAAACTACGACCACCTGTGTTTGGCTCTTTGCCTTTAAGCTCAAAGCTTTCTTCAACTAATTAGATGAAAAGCAAGTTGAGTTTTTAAAATGTTGAGGCAAGCTGTTCACTGATTAGAAACCAGCCTAAATTTAGTATTTCACAAATGCCAAGAAAAATGACTCCACCTTTCAAAGTTGCTAAAACTCTTTTTTTTTCTCTCTTATAAAGGGGGTTATTTATGAATTTTGCTGTCTTGTGAAGAAAGTTGACTTTGTTTTTAGTGATTTCTTTCACACAGCAATCTGTCAGTGCCATGATGGCAGCCAACAAGACTCTACGGAGCCTGCGGGGCCCCAAGCAGTGCCGCTCACAGATGTTTCTCATAACTCTCCTTCTTTGTCTTCATTACAATTCATCTCCCGACAGATCCACATGTTGGCCCAGCTCTCATAAATGACTCCTGCGTGAGTCTGCTCACGTCACGGGGGTCAGCGGATCCTTTATAAACAGCTGTGATTTCCTCCCAGATGCTTTCACATTGTAGTTAACCATAAGTGTAACAAAACAGTCGTGATTCAGCCCCGCTACCAGCTTCTGTTCCCAATCTGGGCGCAGTTCCACAGATGACCACTGGAGGCAGGTGGCAGAAGGGAGCAAATTCCTATCAACTTTCATTTTAAATATTTTATTCTGAAGATAATTGCAGGGGGTGTCAGTCACAATAAATTTATCAAAGTTCAGGTTTGTGCAATATTAGAGGCATGTTTGTTGATTGACAGGTAGCTGGTCTCAACAAAAACGTACTTTACTTTGTCCCGCATATCCGCTAGGGTTGTAGCGAGTATTCAGATACCCACTATCTATTTGTGATGACTGAGATCACTGGTTTACGATCTTTACAAATTAAGTAGAGTACAGTAGAAATACACTTCTAATTATCGCTCTATGATTGCAGAATAACGTTGGATTTTCAGTATATAAACTAAACAAATGGAATGCACTGCTGTTACCAGAAGTGAATAAATCTTCAAAGAGTTGTTGAGGTTCTCATTTTCAAACTAAAACTGTTTTTCGTGGTCAAAACAAAATTAGACTTAGTTTCAGTTTCCTGAAAAAAGCTCTAACAAACCTATTTTGTTTAACAATTGAAAAAAGAAATATTGAATTAAAAATAGAGAATATAACAAAAGTGTCTTGATCAATTGTGTGGCGTTACATAACTGCTACTATGGCAGAGAAGACATACCAGAACACATCTGTAAAATATTCATCTAGAGTGAGGGAGTTTTTTAGTCTTTCCACTACAGATGAAATAAAGTCAGTTTGTGAAACATGTCTGTTGGGAACACTTGTCAGTTTAGATGAAAGGACTGTGAGGCCTATCTAGTTTATTTAGGTGTTGCTGTGTCTTAGTGTACTAGCTTCTTGTCAACTTTTTTACTAAAAGTGTAGTCAGCACAACTGGAAAAACAAAAAACTGTGAAGAACATTTTTAGGATTTTAGCTGTTAAATCCTCCAAAGTAAAAGAGATATATTTATGCTTTATTTACTGGCAAAGTTAACTAGGAAGTTGACAGAAAAACTATAGTGTGTTTGAAGTGATAAGTCATTTCTTTCTTTCAAAAACTTTGTTTTTATCTGTTATTGTTTAGTTGGTGTTGTTTTGTCTAAAGAAAAATATCCAGTAAAAAGACATACTGTAGATATAGCAACCATTCAATCACAGTAAATCTAAGAAATAAGAAGTACGATTTGATCTGTAAATCATTGATCTTGGTTTGTAAATCAAATTTGGTCCTCGCCACAGTCCCCTATTTCAAAGACAATGTTGAGGTGGGTGGAGCACATTTTGTCTGCATGCACCCCACCCCCCATCATCAGACCTGTTTAGATTCCAATGTTGGATAGTAAGGACAAACTTTGAATTTGCTCTTCGTGCCACACCGCGTTCATCCCCGAACATGTGAAACTCAGAGCTGCAGCTCCCCCTGCAACCTCTGACTCGTCGAGCTGCGGGACGTTGATGTCTGAATTGTTACGACAGGAATCACTGCTGCTGAAGTTCAAAAATCCCAGTGAAAACACAGTTTTAATTTGATCCACATCCAACCATTCAGTATTCAAGCTTTAGTTACACTGATTTACCAGCACAACCTAACCCCAAATTAAAGCATCCCTTGTTGTGTCCCTGCCAGCATGCATTGTCTAAATATCTTAATGTTGGACGCCGTCACTTATAACTCTGCCTTGATGTCTGGGGGTCCTCTTGTAATGGACCTCATTTGAGTTTGCTTCATTTCATGCCTCTCCACGGCCATTAACGCTCAGAGTAGAGATCTGAGGCTGCCGACTTCAAAGGCACAGACAAGATCATGTTGAGGTATGATGAAAGGTGACATTTAGTGCTACCCTGTGGACAATCCAGTCTGTTCGAGGTACTGCAGTCCTTCAGATCAGCTTTTTGCAGGTGTGCATATGTGTGCACGTGACCTTTGGACGCAGTTTGTGCAGATTTGTCAACGATTTAGCTTGGTGTGAGCTACAGAGACACCAGAGGGCTTTGATTGGTTCCCTTTAAAACAAAACATTACAGGTTTTAATTTTTCTTCCTAATTTCATTCAAGCTCAGTCAGTGAATTTCTACCTTTTTTCTCACCAAAGGCTACTTGCTTCCAAAGTTCTTGTTGTTGACAATAACATTGTGTGTATTTTTACCTCATTTCTTTTGTTTTTTCTTTGAAACTGTGTGATCACGCTTATTTTTAATCAGGTGTCTAGATCTTTCCATCCATTTGTTGAAGTTTTCAACACTAATTATCCAGCTCGGTGACCTTAGAAGGCACATCGACCCTCTTTATTTATTTTTTTTTTTTCACAGGAGTTCGGATGTTGGACGGCGAGGTGACAGACGTGGTAGAAGCTCGCTCTCTGAGCCTCAACCCTCAGCATATCCACATTTACAGTGCCAGCTGGGGCCCCGAGGATGACGGCAAGTCCCTGGACGGCCCCGCCAAGCTGGCCAAGGAGGCTTTCATCCAGGGGATCACCAAGGTCAGCTAAAGCAGATTTCCAACCCTGTAAAAGAAAACACAAAAAGATAGATTTATTCTTTCATAAAATTTGATGCAAGTGCCTTAAATAGTTAGGTAAAAACATATTCTCCATTTTGTAAAAAAAGAAAATGCTACAAAATTCTGATTAAGTGGGATTTAAAGGCACTTGAAAGAACATCTCAACAACATATTTAATAAAGTTGCCTTAACAAACACCTAGAAATTGAGATATTTTACTTTGAAGGAATAGGATGACAGAATGTATTTTGGGACATTTGTATTTTGTGAATAATATCCCAGCCTGTCTGCAGTCTTGACCTCGAACAGTTTGTTGTATCACAAAATGAAAAGTTTGACAAAAAAGGCAGATGGCTGCAGAGCAATGGAGATGATTTATCTACCCAGAATGGGGATAAAAGGTTCAAATCTAGTGCAATTGATGTCCTCCGTTTCCAAATACTTGCAGAGTGTTGTTAGAAGACGAGATGATGCAACTCAGTTGCAACCTCACTCAATGCCAGCATTAACATTTCAAGTCAGGGAGTATTCTGAACTGTTCTCAAACTCGTGACAGTAGAATTTTTAGAGATTTGTTTCAAATGCACCTGTGCAGGTGTTTCATTGATGTGAACTCTTTAGCTTAAGGAATTTTACATGATCTCTAAATCTGTGCATTTAATTGACAAATATTACCCACAAAATTATATATTTTATGAAAATTATTATTTATGATGTAAAAAGAAGCAACAAACAAAACAAACTTCTGTATTGGGTGAATCAGTTTGGTGACCTGCTTTTTGACCGTTTAAACAACAAAACAATAAGTTGTGTGCTTTACAGACCTGAAATACAAACGGTTAACCTATCATACCTTTGTGTGATGAGATGCTTTTCCATTACTGTGGGTTATTTTTTTGTCTGCAACCCTTCAAGGGTTTTTTTGTGGCCTCTGCAAAGATGAATGTTTGAGAACTATTGAGAAGATAATTATGCAGTAAAAGCAGCAAGCTCGGGTGCAGGTAAAGATGAAGTAAACACAAATCCATGGGGCAGAGGCTTCATTAGAAACTCAAAAATACCAAGTTACCAAGTATCACTCACCAAATATTGTACTGTGTCTTCTAACCTCCTCATCTACAAACCAGTGTCGGACATGACTGCTATGAAGGACTTTAGAAAATAAGGATGTTCAGAAGTCTGGAAATGCTTCTGTCTTTGCTTTCAATTCGATTTTCTTCTTTTATGTTTTGTGGAAACTAAATTCAGTTTTTCAGCCATTTATCAACTATACCTTTAAGAAGATAAAATGATTGTTGTTGGTTATTACAGCTGTTTACATACGACCTTTCTGGTCTGCCACCATACAACATTGAAATGTGTCTTTAAATGGTAAAGATGAGATTGGAGAAAAACATAAACAGAGCAGCAGCCTTTGATGCAGAACATCAAGTTAGAGGCATCAGTAATTGGCATGCTAATGAGTCAAACAGAACATTTTCTGTTAAGCAGAATGACTCACATCGCCAACTTCTCCGTGTATCACTGTGTGTTCGGGAGGAAAATGTACCTGACGGCAAGAAAACGGGAGCCTGGGGACCCAGCGTGAGTTCTCCTGGCAGGGAGATGACGGTTGATGCTGAAGTGTTATCATCTGGCCTCCGCTACCCGCAGCAAAATCAGCGCTCGACCGCTCGCGGGTCGGGGCCGGACAGTTTAGGAGTACTTTTTTCAGCTGGTGGCGCAAGCACACCCTTTGATTCACACTTCCTCAAACACACAGCGGAAACATTTATCCTGGCTTCTAAAGAGGAGGGGGAATCCATTAGCAAAATGAAATGGGTAATCCTTATAAAACCTCTATGAACAAGCTTGTTTAATGTCTGTCTTTAGTTCCAATTATGGTCTCTTTGCAGATGTACGAGCTTAAGATTTCACAAGGAGTAGCAGTGATAAGCAAGGAAAAAATATTTTGGTATCCAGGCAGAAAATAGCGTGCGTTCATTCTGGCATTATGGGGGCGACGCTGAACAAATAATTACTTTTTCCACCTTGGGTTTACCTACCGTAACTTTGTTGCTATTTTCAGTGAGCAGCTATCCACCAATCTGATCTGAACAAAAAGAAAAAAAGGCTGTTTTCTTAAAAAACAAAAGCTGTTTTTTAAGGCTGCTTTGGTTATGAACAGTCTCCCTGCACAGTTTGCTACTACTGAGTATACAAGCAGCCAATAGGATTGGAATAATGACCATGTTAACATTTTCTACATTCTAAAATATCTTCTTTTATTCAGGTTAAGTCACGGTTCATGTTCAAACTAATTCAGCTAGTGTCAAAGGCTGTTCCACAGGCTGCTGTAGTCATTCTTCTACTGACAAATTCAAGCCATCCCTTTTAGTTATTCTCATTAGCACTTGCTGGGTTCATCCACAGCGCTCCGGCTAATTGTGTAGATTCTTCAGCAAACCCCAGAAACAGTGAAAATAGTTCCATAGTTCATGTGAAGGTGAGACTTTTTGACTTTAGAAGTTCAAATTAGTTTAACATCAAGCAGATTCAAGCAGCCTTACTTGTTTTTTTATTTATTTATTTGTTTATTTATTTATTACAGTTAAATAGTCCTTATTCATTGTATGTGGGGGTCATGGGTCATATGTTTTAACGGATGGGAGTGGGAAGGGTGAGTTGGGCTTTTGCTGTAAGATTGTGTGTTTTCTGTTTTTAATGTTAAAGCACTTCGAGCTGCGCAATTGCATGAGAAGGGCTATTTTATAAATAAAGTTTGATTGATTGATTTATTTACATGTTCGCAAAGACTTTCACTGCTTTAATTAGATTTTTATAAAAACGTAACATTGATGTAAGTGTTTGATTAAGAACAATTTGGGAGATGATTTAGGACAAATTAAAGATAAGAACAAGGACTTTTGGAGAGAAAAATATGCCTTTTATCCCAAAAATAGAGATTTGGAAGACAAAAGTCAGGATAAAACATCTGAAGCAAGACTAATTAATCCAAAATAAAAAAATCCTTCAGTCCTTAAGTAAAGGTCATTTGCCACCCTGAGGGCATTTCAGAGCTGTGGAGCCCTGACAGCAGATGCCCTGATGCCCTCTGTCTCCTGCTCCAGACCGTCCCTGTGGACAGACGGCGAGAACTAGTCCACGCGCTTTAGGCTATCATCAACCGTTTGTTGAGAGAAAGTGAAGGTCGGCAGTGCAGGAGGTCGACAGGTCAACCGCTGCTTTTAAAATGTGTCGGGAAACTTAAATATTATTCACAGAGGCAGCTGGTTACCAAAAAGAGTGGAAACAAATTGAAGAAAATAGGTCATATTTGAAAGCACAATTTAAAAATATATACAAAATAAAAAACAGTAGACCGGCGGGGTACAAACACGTAATAAAATGTTGGTTTGTGTTCTAGAAAAGGTACAGCAGACAAATGACAGTTCTGTTAACAATCAGAGCTTTTGTTGCAAAAATAGCTGCTTTAGTGTAGTTTATAGTTCAGTCTCACACTAACTGCTAGGTAACATTCTGTGATTTATTTGACCTTGAAATCTGTTTAGCACCAGATCATGTGATAATTAGATTTATGCAGTTATTTGTCTAAAGTTTTACATTTAACACCTGTCTTCAGAAAAAAAGGGTCTATCTGTCCCTGTGGCTTTACTTATTTGAGAGATGGGACTTTTCAGCCACTTTTAGCTTAAATGAAGTGAACGTTTTTATCTTTGGGTGCTGCAGGGGCGCAGCGGCCTCGGTTCCATCTTTGTCTGGGCTTCTGGTAACGGTGGTCGAGAACAGGACAGCTGCAACTGTGACGGCTACACCAACAGCATCTACACCCTGTCCATCAGCAGCACCACACAGTCGGGAAGCGTGCCGTGGTACAGCGAGCCCTGCTCCTCCACCCTCGCCACCACCTTCAGCTCCGGAAATCCAGGGGAGAAACAGATAGTGGGTGCAGACACAAACACACACTATTGACACCTCTTTTTAGTGTTTTACTTTTCCTGCCTTTCTGCAATGCGACGCTTTAAATGTCAGCTGACCTATGCAAGACTATCCTTTCATTAATTTGAGTCGAGCATCAACCTGTCAGTGTTTGATGTTGCATTAAGAGGTATGGCAACAAAAACTCAGATGACACATGCTTCCTTCAAGCTGCCTCAGGGACCTTCACCAACATAATTGAAGGCACGGAACTGCCTGTCTGTCTAAAATGCACTGCAGGGAAGCTGCAGGAAAACAAACAGAATCCATCAAAACAACTCAAATGAAAGTTGGTGCTAAAAAGTCAAGCATCACTTCCTCTGCGCTGTTTCTTGGCAAAGAGAGGCTGCTGTTTGTACTATTACCAATTACATGCTGTTTCGCTTTTCCAAGATGGGTAGACACGTTTCAGTGCAATGGATGGATGCGTTTTCTACAATTGCAGAGCAGCGTTTCAAACAAAACCCAGAAGCGACCCCCGCCCCCCCCAAATATTTCATTTAGTGGAGAGGTTCATCAGCAATTGTTCCATCAGACAAAGAAAGGCTAGCAACTAGATAACAGCAGTGAAATCCAATTTCTTTAAAGTAGTTGGGTTGGCAATAAACTTCAGCGCTTCTTTGATATTCTCATCTAAAAACCTGTCTCTGTGTGTCTAAGGCCTTTGTCACAACTGCCCTTACGGGTAATTGTCTGGAGGCAAAAAAAGAGATAAACCTGTACGGGACACACAGGTGGCCCGAAGGGAAATATCAAGGTCGGGGAACCTGTGAGACAAAAATGTTCCTGTACATTTCTACAGGCGTGCTGCAGGCGACAGGTCATAGCGAACACTTAAATAACGCGTGATATTTGCGCGCTCCTTGCTGTTAGACTGTTGGAATTTAGGAAATTAGGCAATTAAACCGTCGTTTGTCCGCAACACTCCAGACAACCCAAAAACCTGCAACACCTGTGCGGGTCCAACCCTGTACAGGTTTATGTGACTAGGACTGAAACCCACACTATAGGAAACACTCAGAGTTCACTAAGCTATATTTGCAACGTAATAATTATAAGTTTTAGCATTTGTTATGCAAAGTCTGAGTGGTTTAGTGGCTGACATGTGCCGCTATGACCTGTCGAACAGGTCTGCCGCGCAGACGCCGGCCCCCTCTTTGTTCCAACCTCCGACACAGAGGCATCTTTCTGGACATAAATGTCATTAGTTGCACAATCTGTCAGGTCAGAAGTTCCAATCATGAATGCTCCTGGCGCCCCCCTCCTTGCCTCTGGCCTCTTTGTCATTTCTGACGAGTCCTCATCTTGACCCAGGCAGGCCTCATTAGCCGCCTGGCAACTGACAGGGAGCACAAGCGGAGTCCTACCTGCGGTGCCAGCATGCTCCATCTCACCACCACATGACCTGGATGGGCTGATTTGGCTGACATTCACTGCCCTCACTGTGACTCTTTGGCAGGCAGGGCATTCACTCATCCTCCTCCTCATCCCAAACAGTTGCAGGAAGGACTCAAATTCTCCCTGGATCTTTTTTTGTGTGTGTTATTTTTTTATAGCTTTCAGCATCTCTCTGTCCTTTTTGAAATCTTAAAATTTAGTGTGTCACATTAAAAAGTGTCTCTCCTATAGTATTTATGTGCACCTCTCTGTTTTTCTCCAAGGTCACCACCGACCTGAGGCAGAAGTGCACCGACTCTCACACGGGAACGTCTGCCTCCGCCCCCCTGGCTGCAGGGATCATCGCTCTGGCGCTGGAGGCCAAGTAAGTGTGAAGCACGGCTGTAAAGACCCTCGTATCATCGTTAGTACCAAGATTCAAATTGTCCTTTATATTACTGTGCTTCATGTTTTCCAAGTGGGAGCTGCTCGCCCTAATGTCCTTAAATGAACATATTCCTTTGGGAATCAACTAAATCCCAGAAGATTTTTAAATCTACCAACAATTTAAGCTTTTGTTAATCAGTTAATTAGTAAGATAAATCAGAAGCTGAGGCCCTAAAGCATTGTTGCTGTGACCGTGCTGTGGATTTCCAGGATTTACAAATCCATTTTTTAGTTCACCTCGTATCCTAAATCACATCTTAAGTCAGTTTTCTCGCTGATCTTCTGGCTCTATAAACCTCCTCGTGTCCACAGTGCTGATGGCAGGTGTCAAAACTCCTCCTGCGTTGCCTCACAGGTCTGTGTCCCCAGCGCCTCGGTGTATCTCAGCTCTGTCAGCTCTGATATCATAAGAGATGTGCGATGACTGACAGATCTCAAGTTTTCTCCTCGTTTGTCGACCATCGGTTAATATTTGCCAGCAAGCAGCAGCCCAGCAGAAACCCGCATGACAGCCAGCAGTAATAACAGAAAAGCTAGCTTATCACTTTGGAGCTTGCAGAGATCAAATCATTTAATAGGGAGAGTTTGTATTTTTTGTTATTATTATTTGATTACTCCCTCCCCCTCTCCCCAATTCTGAGATGACAGTGAGTGGATCCAGGGGGATCTTGTCCATTAATAACACATGAGAGGCTGGTGAGAGGTGAATGCTGATGTTGGTGGGAAATGGAGGTGATGCGCTTCGCTGAAACTCTGCGTTTCTATTCCTGTCGATTTGTGGTGTTGCGCTCCAGCTCCGTGACTCATCGTTTGATTATTCTAACCCTCTGAAGAGTTTTAATACTGTCTTTTCATAAATCTATATCGGGGGAAAAACTGACTTTTCACAGGCGCCTTTCTGTGTGGAAGGTGACCCTGTCCCACAGTCCCAGGCCTCATTAGAAACGAGCATTATAGAGATGAATGTACACCAGCCTCCACAATATTATATCTACTGCTTTACTGTGTTCTTTGACCTCCTTGCACAGCGGGTTATGATGTTCCTTTTGATATATTTTATGACGCCATCCTGGTGAAACATTTTAAACTGTGAGGAATCACATTAGGGTGTTCTTCCTGTGTGTTATTGTTTTGTTGAGGTCAGCAAAACCTGATTTTCCCCATCATGTGCATAATGTTGAAAGTAATACCTTCAGCTATTATGTGACAGGAAGTCAATACTGGTAATGTTGCTGTGCTCTCTAATATGTGTGTGTGTGTATGCAGTATGAACCTAACCTGGAGAGACATGCAGCACTTGGTGGTGAGAACGTCCCAACCCGGGCACCTCAGCGCCGCAGACTGGAAAACCAACGGCGTGGGGCGCACAGGTACGGACCAACGATTGTGTACGTGATGATGGACAGACTGCGGGGTCATGTGTCATCTATTGGTCCGTCATCCATCAAGACATTTCTTTAGATCTGGGGTTATCGCCATCTCTGGTGTTTTAAAACATCACCAGATGTGGACAGATGTTGGACAAGCAGTCGTTGGACCATGCCTAAGTTGTGTCACTACTTAGTGGACTTTAAAGGGCGTTTTTCCATTTTGAAGGGGTGTCCGAATCTAAAATTCCAAAGTCCAGTGTCCAACAAATTTCCCATAACTCTCTGAGAAAACTAGTGTTCGTTGATGCTCACTAGGTTAGTCAACATAGACCACAATGCATTGTGTTTGCATTGAATTATCCAACTTTTCACTGTTGGAACACACTGGATCCATAAAAGGTCATCGTAAAATTTTCACATTTATTAGGTTTTTACTTCGGCAACTGGACGACATCATATTTGGCGTTAAAAAAGTTATAAGCATGTGTCCGAATTGCGTTAAAAGGGCACTAGATATTCCCACACTATATATAGTCTTTGAGGGGTTAGGGGGAGTAGGGAGGGAATTTGGACATAGCCCCAGTAACTCTGCTCATTGGATTTGAGTCTCACTTGTCAATCAAAAGACCACACTCCCATTACTTTTAAGATAAAACCTTGGGGTTCATAAAAATTCATCCACAGAACTAGAAGTCAGAGATATTAAACGTAACCACTGCTCTGAAATGGCTCCAGTTTTGTTTTTTTTTACCTATCTTGAGGACCAAGTATAGACATTGAATGATCTGTGTTCGATATTACAAGACCAACATTTCTTATTGTTGTGTAAACCAGCAGTTATATAGTGGTGTCTTGCTTTATCGCGGTTTAACTTTTGCTGTTTTTCAGTGCAGTTTTTCATGTTTTTCTTTTTTCAGCATCCTGGTCACTTGTTGACTATGTCAATCCGTCTCCTCTGTGTTGTTTCTTCTGCATGAAATCTGTTCAAATTACTACATTCAAATAAATCATTGATCACAAGCAGATCTTTGTTTTCATTCTGGACTCTTTTTCTACAAATATTTTAACTTTGAGAGTTTAAAACAAAACAGAAAAGTGTGAAAATGTCTGAGAAAAGTGTATAACGTGTAATGAGGTCTTAAAATATGTGTAATCCTACTTTACTGATTTAATCAGGTGTAGAGTGATTGCAGCAGGATGACAAACATTAAGTCTTTCAAAGGCTTTATTATTTCAGTCGCTAAAAAAACTTACAATAATTGAAGTCTGCTTTTAAACTGCTCAATGAACAGTAATTTATCTACTTGATCCCAAGACAGCACCACCTTTAAAGGATCCTTTCCTGTTCATTTCTTTTCCTTGTGACATTTACAGACAGGAACAATCTGTGTTTTCCACCTTATATGGCTGAAAGGAAGCACTCAACAAATGCTCACCCAACAGCAACATGCTGTTTATGTCAGGCTTTGCAGGCCTGATAACATATTTACTGCACGGCTCTGGTACATTGAACAGCAGGTAGCACTTGGAGGGAAAAAAAAAAAACTCCTTTTATGTGCCGTTGTGGAACCAGCTACACAGTCTGTCCACAGCTTGTAAGTTTAGGATGAATTTGTTTGCTTTGTCTGTCATCCCCCTGCCGGCGGCTGTCAGTCAAACATGTGTGGCCTCCAGCCAGCCAAGACGACATGCTGATATTTTCCTAAGGGTCTCTTTTTGATCTTGATACAAAAAGAGAGCATTGAATTATTGCTGATTCTAAAAAGAAAAGATGAAAAAGTGATTTCCATGGGTTTTAAGTAAAAAAAACTCTTTTTAAAGGTCAGTTTTTATGGTGGATGATTTATACCTCTTCAGGTCTGAAGCACAAGAAGAACATTTTCCATCCCTCCGTTTTGCTTATGTAATCATCTCTCCATAGTGAGTCACTCGTACGGTTACGGGCTCCTGGATGCTGCAGCCATGGTGGGTTTGGCACAGAACTGGACTACAGTGGGGCCCCAGCACCAGTGTGTTCACACCATGCTGGCAGAACCCAGGTTAGAGGAATGACTCGCATCTTAGTTTGTGTGTTAAGTTCTGTTTTATTGGGAGCACTTGCTGTTCTGTCCTCTCTCTCTGCCTGATAGATGTCACAGCCTCCTCCTGGAGGCTGGAAGAGGCCACTTAGATTCTTAGCTCAGTGCCTTTGTGTGTGTGGCCTCTCTGCAGCCACACAACATTAAGCGCTCTCCCCTCCACTCCTCAAACCTGCAGAGACATCGGGAACAAGCTGGTGTTCAGCAAGAGCCTGGATGCCTGCTGGGGGCGACCCGACTATGTCAGCTCTCTGGAGCACGTTCAGGCTCGCCTCACGCTCTCCCACAACCAGAGAGGAAAATTGGCCGTTCATCTCATCAGCCCGCTGGGCACCCGGTCCACCCTGCTGTTCCCGAGGTACGACACAACCCCCAGCAGCAGCAGCGGCTGAGCCGCGGTGTGGAGCTCCGTCTGTGTCACACCGACAGACGCCGCGTGTGCGCCCTGCCATTCTGCTTGTACACAAAGCGCTCCCACAGGCTCAGAGAGGAGACAAACAAGCGATTTCTCCCTCCTTCTCTTTTCAGGCCCAATGACTACTCCTCAGAGGGGTTCAACGACTGGGCTTTTATGACCACCCACTCATGGGATGAGGATCCTCAAGGAGAGTGGACCCTAGAGATAGAAAACGTGGCACCTAATGGGCATGACTATGGTAACCCCACTTATCTTTATTAATCACTAGGTCTAGTTACATCACATCAAATTAACATCCTCCCCAGCATTCATTCCGTCCCGCACATCTTTGAACAGCCTCTTTGCTTTTTTTTTCTAAGCCGTTCAGTCTCTAATGACACAGTTTGAGCAGTTTTTGTTCCAAGAGGAGAAGCTCTCAGAGGCACATCCCAATTAAAAATTGGCAGTCCCTTGGGAAGAGAGGGATAATTCTCTTCTTTTTTTTAAAAAAAGCTACTTCCCACTGTGTTTTTCTTTCCAACAATTTAGCTGCTTGGAAGGCAGCAGCAAGCGGTCATGAAGAGTTAACATCCTGTGGCCTTGTTTACTCAGAATTGCAAGGAAATGAAATAAAGTAAGAACGCCTCTCCTCCTCTGCTGGAGTTGATCCTCCTCCAGAGGTGTGTTTGGCCAGATCACATCACTTGTTTCCTCTCCTTCCACCCACATATCCTCTATGCAGCCAGTTTACCCTTTTCCCTGTCTGAGAGATCTTAAATTGATATTTGCTTCCATCTCTTTACACTCGGCCTCTTCTGCTCTGTTTCTGGCTCAGGTGTGTTGACTCAGTTCACCCTCCTGCTGTGGGGAACCGGACCCGGCTTGGTCAACCCTTCGTCTCCAGACTTTCCTCGTCCGTCTAACAACAGCTGCAAGACCTTCGATGCTCAGCAGATCTGCATCGGTGAGGCTTTGCATTTGATGCACGCTCCAGAATGTGCTAAACGTGCGAAACAAGCTAAACAAGCAGGAAGGGGATTCTGCGTCCTAGCACGTGTCCACCAACTACAGTTAGAAGAGCCGAAATGTTGAAGCGGTGCAAATCTTGTGAATCTTGATCTAGAATTTTCCTTTCTTTTCCGATATACGTATGAAAGACTTGGTGTCATAGAATTCAGACAGATCACTCGTGGTAACTATTCATTTCTCCTCCGTGATCGTTTTTCAAACGGTTGGCACTTCCATGAATTAAGAGACGCTATCCATACAATACTACTAGGCCTGCACAATAAATCCAAAATCTATTATTGTTGCGATATCAAGCTGTGCAATTTTCATATCGCAAAAGTAAGCAAAAATTGAGATTAATGGTTAACTTAATGTGCTAAAACAATCTTATGGCAGCTTGTAATATTTAACTAATCAAATAAATGCCTTTAAATCCCTTTATGGATTTGACCAAACGGTTGGACTCCTTTTATGTTAGATGTTCGTCTCCTATGAAGACGAGGGTCATTTGGAGTGTAATTTAAGTTATGTCGACTCTTATTTAAATTAAACAGTTGCTATCAAACGGAAATGATGTATTTTGCTGTTTTGCTATTCGTTCATGTATCGCAAGTTATATCGTCATCGTAATATTGATCACTAATATCACAAACCGTGGGTTTTCCTCATATCGTGCAGCCCTAATCACTACCAAATCCAAGTCCCTGATTGGTCAAAGTTCTACCTGGTTTAACTTTCAACGCTCGTTCAATGGCCGCATGTCTTATACTTAGACCCAAATGTTTTGAAACTTGTTTTAAACGCGGGAGCCCGAAAAGTTCCACACTTAAACAGACTTTTTCTTGAAAGTGGGAGCTTAAACACGCGTCGCCAAGAGCGGTGTGAGTATAGCTTTCTACTTCCGACTCACAAACTTAAACTAATGAGCAGCTTCGGATGTTGCCTTTATGCAACAGACTTCAAGACCGACGACTCTGAATAGACCAAGGCCAAAGCTTTGAAAAGTCACTCCCAAATGGCGTGCACAAAATGAGCATGTCACACAGAGTGCAGGTTGTTACAGGAGCAGAAGGCCAGATTAAAACTGCAGCACAAGAGGTGCACGCTGTCAGCAAAAGTGGACTTCTTCCACCAGAGCAAGATAAGGTCAGACAAGTGTCTCTGCTTCCAGTCAGATGCCTCCTTCTTAAGCATTTCAAATCTCTTAATCGGTCAGACTCGCCACTGTAGCTGCTGCTGCTAATCCTTTAATGTACAGTACATGTCACCAGCTCCCTAATGACCTCCCAAAACCTGGAGGAAAAAGCCAGTAGAAACAAGCAAAATGATCTGTGAGCGCTATGGACGATGCACAAGATTCCCTTTAACCCTTTAAAGCCCCCAACATAACAGATTAAACAGAAAATTCAAATCATTTAAAATTAATATGTTTTTAAACCTTCTGAGGAAATTTGCAATATCATTTTTAAAAGATGTAGATAATGTCAATTATGATCCGTTGGGTGATTTAGTAAGTTTTATCGTACTAAATTTTTTAAAATAAAAACAATATTAACATGAGTCTTCAAGAAGGAAACTCATTATTTACTCATCGTCTCAAAATTGTTCCACACTTTCATGAAGTAACTGTTTCATAAAGAATTAATTATCAACAAACGTTGTGTTCTTTTACCACAGCAAGTATTCATTCAATAATAATAATAATAATGAATTATTATCAGCATAAAGTTTAGAAAACTAGCGAAACGTTGCCCACCAAAATGGTTTTTAAGATTTTTTTTGGAAGCAACCATTTTGAAATGGCCCTTCTACTGCCCCTAGTGAAATAACCATGAACTGCATGGACCAAGTGATACATATATGAGGGGTTTTTAAGGACAGTTTTGATCATGCTGTTGAGATAGGGGTCTGTATTTTAAAATATGTCACGAAATCTCTTGATGTCAAAATTATCATTCAGAGAACGGCGGAAAAAGGATCCTGAGGTTTGATAGCAAACGGCCTGCAGTCAAAAGGAAGTTTATTATTCAAAACTAGAGAAAGTTTTCTGATCATCGCCAGATCAAACAGGCTCAGAAAGGGGCAGACTCTGAGGCTTGTGAGTCTTGAATACAGATCTGATTGCAAATGACGTTTCTGTGCTTTATCTCACCCAGACATCACAGTTAATAGATGCTGAAAGGCCATTTGATCATACATTACATTGTCCAGTCAGTTTCAATAACAGTGAGCATGGCTGGACAGCATGTGAGTAATGAGAAAGCCAGTCAATAACCACAGTGCATGGAGTCTGGAAGGCTGGTGAGGAGCTAACGCCCATGTGATCTGTCACTTTTCTGAATTAAACATGTTTGTGTTGTCACGGCGCCAGCGTTCGTTATGATGACTCGACTATCAAACAATAATTGTAAATATGACTCTTCAATCTACCCATAGGTTGTTATGCATCTCATCAGGCTGCTTAGGTCTTGGATTGCGGTGAACTTCAAGAAAAATGACCATTTCAGAGTATGTCCATCAGTGTAATTCGCTCGAATGTTGATGCAAAGTAATTGAATATTCACATTAAAAAATATGATCAATAATTTCATAGATTCTGCTTTATCAAAGATTTCTCTGAAAGGAAATCAATGAGAATCTACATCAAGAAGAGTTTGTTATTTCGCCAGAGAAAAGAAAATGAAGGATGAGAGAAAAAAAGTGATAAATCATTTCATTTATTCTACTTGTCCAACTTTCATTTATTGACTTTTATGGCTGACGATCTCTGCCAAAAGTTTGAATCTGTTCAACTTGAATCCAAAGTTTAAATAAACATTGATTCATTTTTCACATTTCCTTCCCAAAACCACTTTTGTTTGATTATGAGAACCAGTTATCATCTGAATAATAGTTTAAAATGAGCAAAAAGGAAACAGCCATCAATAAAATAAGGAGTTTGTTAAATTTAAATCAAGTAAAAAGTCAATTTGTGCCCAAAATTAGACTAGAACTTGAATTAAAGGCAAATCAATTCATTAGTTTAATTAATAAATTATGCATTTTCTTAATGGAAATCAATTTGATTTGATACAGCATTTTAGATCCAGCCCCACTAACTGCTCATGACCTTTTTTAATGAATTATATGTCATATAAAAAACAGAAAAATTTTCAAACTACTGAAAAAATGTAGGTTGGACCTTTTTAAAGCAATGTTTTTCCCACTCTGAGGAAAAATGCTGCTTTTGGTGTTTAGCATGAAGGACATATATTAAGAAAATTAAGCTTTACAATTCATTTCTGAGTATTTATTTGTTTAAATCAGTGTGAATCAGGAGCAGATGAATAAATGCTCTTTAAAAATAGTGTATTTGTAATGTAGAAAAAGTGGGCCACAAGCTCCCTGCTCCCAGCTCTTAGTTAGCAACAGGGAAGGGGGCGGGGTAGCTCCACACCAACGGTCCCGCCCACAACTTGGACTTGAATTTCTAATAAACTACTGCCGCTCTGCAGAAACTATGTCCCAGAAAACGACACAGATTTTTAGATTTTGGTAAAAATGGCATAATCATAATTAAAAGACCACTGAGAACGTTTTAGAAATAGAAGATCAGAATGTGACTTGAAGAAGCATCAAGGGATGATTTCTTTTTTTGTTTTACCTTTTTTTAACCAGGTAAGCTATGAAGAACATGTTCTCACTAACAGTAACGACCATTTCTTACTTACGTTTAGTCCATGAATGGGATTTTCCGGATGTCAGCTTAAACTTAAACCAGTCGTGCTTTCCTCTCCTTCCTCATTCCAGAGTGCAGCCCCGGCTTCTCCCTCTTCCTCCAGGGCTGCGTGAAGCTGTGTCCTCTGGGCTTCACCTCCGGACCGCAGCTCCTCAACCTCTCCCTGGAGAACTGGGTGGACTTGTCTTTGGTGCAGGCCTGCCTCCCCTGCAACCCCGCCTGCCTCACCTGCTTTGGCACGGGGCCCACAGACTGCCTGTCCTGCCCCCCTCACAGCCATCTGGTCTTCACTTCCTGTTTGCACCAGAACCAAGTGCAGCGGAAATCTCCTCTCACAGGAGGACTCCCCAGCTCTGAGGCCCAGCCAGAGAGGAGCTCAGCGGCAGCAGACGGCAACAACAGGGGGGCCGAGGAGCCCCCGGGGCGCGGGGTAGCCCCACCTACCCAGCAGCACGTCATGGTGGCGGTGCTCAGCTGTGCCTTCATCCTGGCGGCCTTCATCGGCATCTTCTTCTTGCTGCACGTGCGAGCGGGCGGGGCTTCTACGGGCTGGAGGACCAAACTGCCCTCTGTGTTCTCAGACTCCAGAGGCGGGGGGGCGGGCTTCGGTTTGAGTCTTCGGCAGGGACCGCAGAGGAAGGCTCGGATATGCTACAAGGGGATCCCCACTGTGTGGGCCGACGAGGGCTTGAACGGCTGCGAGTCTGAATCAGACAACGAGGCGGGGGACGGACACAATGAGTGGACGGCTTTCATCAAGACGCAGAGCTCCATCTAGGTGTTCTGGGGAGGACGGGCACAGAGAACACAAGGCCTTACCGTCCCATCAGCACCCCCCAAAGTGCA
Organism: Oryzias latipes; assembly: GCF_053564925.1. NCBI lineage: Eukaryota > Metazoa > Chordata > Actinopteri > Beloniformes > Adrianichthyidae > Oryzias > Oryzias latipes. Next base: position 25,157,526 of record NC_136242.1, on the reverse strand, counting down.
TTAAAACCTCTTTTTCTACGCTTTGTCGTCTAACTCAGAACTTCATGGTATTTATTATTACACCCTTAATTATTTTCATGCATTTCTCGTGTTCTTCTTCACTCCTGTAAAACAAACAAGCCGACTTCAAAAAAAGTTTTCAAATCCAGTTCTAATCAGTTTGACCTAAAGAAATGATTCTGTCTCCAACATTACCAACTTCAAAAAAAGAAACCATTTTTTTTTTCAAATTGTGAAGTAAACTTCTTCTTTTAAAAGCTTGAATGAAGAAAGTAAAGGTTGACCCCTTCATACCTGGCTTTAATTCCAATTATATAAAAACATTTTCTTCAGGGTTTTTTCTAGGGGTGGAACAATTAATCGACCTAATCGTTCAATTTATATTCGATCCAAACGGAAGTTGTTAATCAAATTGATCTATCCTTTTATAAAATGGTTACAAAATGAAATCAGTTGATTATGTTGATATTGGAAAATACCATTTGGATTGAGACATGGTAGGTTTACTATAACGTAAAAACAACCAAATGCATCACAGCGGACAGCACACATTTGATGACAGCAAAAAGATGAACATGTGACCATGTGACCATCCAGTGGGCTGAACTTTAGGAACTAAACTGAAAATGGATTTGCCATTGATTCTTTACGTGTTTGTTTGTACACACATTTAATTTACACTTGATTATTTTGAAATAATTCCAAGGAATCTGGAAAACTTCACGTGCACTGGTCAGTACTCGGGTATTTGTCTCTGAGTCTCACTGGTTGAGGCTAAAGATATCCTGGATCCATTTTATGTCAGTGAATCAGATCGTTCAAACTAAACCGATATCGACTGAATCGTATCGTCAAATTGTTACAACGAATTTTTACACCCTTAGTTCTTTTTCCAGTCCATGTGATTCTAAATTAAGTGGAGTCCCGCATTTATTTGCACGTTGGGAATTAATGACATAGAGCATGAAGGGGTTCAATCTTTTTTTTTTTTTTTCGGAAGTTGATTTTTCTTTGAAAAATCTGATCTTGTGGATGAGTTTCTTGACAAATTTCTTGTGAGAATCATTTGCTTCTCATTTCTATGACTAAAACCCCAAATTGTGGCTCTCTGCAGCGCTGGGACCGCACAGAGAATCCTCCCTCAGGCTGCTTGAACAGAAGAAGTGTGGAGGATGTTGCGCTCTCAGCCGAGCCACAGTCGGGCAGAAAAGACATTTGATGAATCATTCACGGAATCTCACCGACTTGTTGAGGAGTAACTCTTGTTTTTTTTAATAGTACAAAAAAACAAAACCCCACTTAGCCCAAAGCTGCTTGGCTGACCTTTTGCAACATTATCCAACTCGGTCGCCGCTGGAGAGGAGCACGATCGTTTTCTCCTCATTTCCCCCGCAGAGCATAGTGTATATTGATTTTGGGGCTTCTCCCGCCAGAATGTTTTCATCGAGGTGCAGCTTCCTCCTCTTCTGGTGCCAGCACAGCACATATGAGGGGAAAAAAACAAACATACACTTCCTTTATTTCCCATTTGAGTAAACAACACAAACTGAATCAAAAAGCCAGGTTTGTTACAGAATTCCAATAAAACAAAGGAAGGGATGTCAGAGGGCATTTTCTATGTTTGTTTTATACGCTTTTTTTTATTTAACTGAAAGTGGGTGTGAATATTGTAGAGATGAGTTTCACGCTGGAATAAAGATGTTGGCTGTCGCATAAACGCCTGGGTTTGATTTTTGTCTCCAACGCCATATTTGCAAACTTCCGGGGTTTTTTTCTTTTATGGAGCTCCAGCAGCAGCAGCAGCACCCAGGAGAGCAGATGGTTCATCACTTCTTTATGGACGGGAATCTCTGCAGCCAGCGTTCTGTTGCCTTCACTCAGGGCGTTTGGGCTTGAGCGAGGCGCCAGCATTCTGTCGCTTCCTGTTATCCAGTTGCACTGAAGGCTGCTGCCAAAACGCCCTCAAGGAAACTGTTCACCAGCTTCCAACAAGGAGGCCTCCACAAACTTTGCTTGAATCTTAAATGGAGCTGCGTGAGGACGCAGGAAAACGCCTGCTGCTTGCAGCTTTGTTCATTTGCATCTTCTAAAAAAAACTGTTTTATGCTTCAGTCCATAATTATACCAGCTGGGAGAACTTTTTGCTCACAGATGTTTCTTGCTTTGCATTATAAATGTATTTGTCAAAGCCTTTTATCTGACTCATTACATGTTCCTACTTACGTTTTCATTTGTTCACCATCTACATTTTTTCCTATTTGCCCTGTGGTTCACAGTAATTAGCCATCAAGTTCACAAAAAACCCCGGTAACTAGAATTATTAGCCATTACAAATACTTATTTTACTCATTACGTGATTTCATTTTTGGATCCATTAAACGCCATTTTGGATTCATCACAGAAGGCCACTCAATATCAGTTTGTGTGTCTTCCTTCTGCACGCTCACAGAAACATGAAGGCTGGAGTTTGGGCGTCCAAAGTCTGAGTGTCCACAGTCTGAGCGTCCAGAGTCTGAGTGTCCAGAGTCTAACCTTTCAGAGTCTGGGCGTCCAGAGTTTTAGGGTCCAGAGTCTAAGCATCCAGAATCTAACCTACCAGTCTGACTGTCCAGAGTGTGACCTTCCAGAGTCTGGAGGTCCAGAGTCTGGGCGTCTAGAGTCTGGGTGTCCAGAGTCTGAGCATCCAGAGTCTGGGTGTCCAGATTTTGAGCGTCCAGAATTTAACCTTCCAGATTATGGGCATCCATAGTCCGGGCATCTAGAGTTTGCTTCGTAACCTTCGTGTTATCCCTAGGCACTTTAACATTGGGAGTTGGGTCATCTAGACCCACTAGACAGTCCGCTGAACCTTTTTTTTTTCAATGATTTGTAATCTTCACTGGTGTCCATGGATTACATGAAATCTTTCCACCTTTATCATGTTAGGACTAACACGTCAATGTAAGGGTGGGGTCATCTAAAATAGCAAAAGGGGTTACGGCTCCACCTGCCTCCATGAACAACAAAGAAGCCTCCATCTCTGCTTTTGCTCAGCTCCAATGAGGTGTGAAGCAAATGTTTTAGTATCAGGTCCCATTCTGTGCCAATCAGGTTTGTCAGCACCTTTACTCTGGGTGACAACCATCCAGCTGGAGATTTGAACTTTAAAGCTCAGGTTAAGGTCATGTTCACTCCATGATGATGAAGACGAAGGTCTGGACTGTCCTGACTGCAGGAACCTACAGTTCAGTAACTCAATATTGCCCCCTACTGATCAGAATTAATTAACCCCAAGGTGTAGAACCCAAAGCACCTCAAGTCTGAGAAAGAAGCTGTTGTGAATAAGGAAATAGTTTGGATGTTTAAGTTCATTCTGCTATTTTATTTGACTGTCCTGTTATATTACTTTATCAAAATAAACAGTGCTACAACAGATTAAAGAAAAGAGATTTGATGAAATGTGAGGCAACTTCCAGAGCTGGAAGAAATAGATGCAGGTATGTCTGCCAGACTTCAACTGCAGCTGAAGAAAGGCAGGAGGCTCCTCTGCCGAGCTCAGACTGAGACAAAGCAGACGGCTTTGATCCCTGGCAGGTCAGAGAAAAGACCTGCAGACATCCTGAGGGAGACGGAGATGACTGGCAGGAGTGACGGGACCCGGTGTGACGGGCTGAGGCGGCTGTGCACTACAAAGTTCAACACGGGTAGGCTAAGAGAAGGCGGGCATCGACTTCAGAAGCAGAGGAAAAGGTCTAACACAGCAGGTGCAAAAGGCAGATAGAGAGCCTGAAGACAACAGCGGGCGGATGGTTGGGGGGGCAACAAAGCTGCAGCTTTCTTGCAAGAAACCTGTGTGTGTGTGTGTTTGTGTCAAACTTAGTTTTGACAGGTCACCAAAAGAACAAAAGAAATGAAACCCTGATAACGATCAAAAGGTTTCAGGAAGGCAATTTTGGCAGCAATGTGTTGAAAGTTTAGCAATATCAGTCGATCCCACCGTTAGTGTGCCCCCTTCCCCTCATGAGTGCAGATAACCGTACCTGAACAAAGACAATTATATTAGAGCTACATTCAAAATGCTATAATTGAACCAGTTTGGATAGATTTGAATGAAGCAACTACTTCCTTTTACATTTAAGTCTATTTTTGCTCTAATTTCAGCTTCAGGGTTGTCGGTTTAGCCTTTATTTTTTCATTTAAAAATGAGTCGCTTCTGGAAAGTGTCATTTCATTTTCTAATCACTTCTGAATTCATAAAATTCTTCCACTTTTTTGTGCATAAAAGAAAAAGAAAATTCTTCCACTTTTGCAATATTGTCTGAATGACTCTTTAATTTTCAGTCACCTTAAAGATTTGACTCACTGCTCCATAGAATCCATGACATCAAAGAAAGAGCTACTGGTCCCTGATAGCCGAAAGATATAAACCCTCACAGTAAGTTTTTTTTTTTGTTTTTTTCCCCCCACAGACACGTACTGATATATCTGCTGTATGATATACATGAGGTATAGTCTCTGCTTAAAGTTCTGCTGCATATATGAGGTGCTACACAAAAAAAGGTGCGAGAATAAGCGTGGGACATCTGACAGGTGTGGACCTTCCTTCCAGAAGGTTCTGGATATTAGAACAGAAAAACTGACAACAACAGGAGGGGCCGTCATCCTACAGAGTTTATGATCATCTGAGGACCGACGTGGACGTTTTCATGGAATGAAAAAGATTAAAGGATTTGCAGCTCAATTCTCCTGGCAAAACCCCACATTCTCTGTGCTGCATTCAAGTCTGCCAGAAAATCAAAAAAACAAAGTTACATTGATTGATAAAACAACAAAAAAGCACATAGAAAGCAGCATAAATTGCACTCTGATGTGGCACCCATCCCAGCCCCCCACCACCATTCCTTCTATTTACATTCAGTGGCTTTGTCCTGGATTGAATATCGAAAGTCACAAAAGTGCTTCCAAAGCAGAACACAGAAATTTCAGTTTTGATTGCAGAGACACAAACAAGTTTTCGGTTGCATCTGAAAGCTCTTTGTCGCTCATCCCCATTTGGAAACAGCTGTAAAATGGCATCTGCGGTTAACAGCCGACGCCTGCCCCCTGCTGTGCGGTCTGTCCCGTTGCAGGGAACGCTGCTTCTTCCTGCTAAAGTGTCCGTGGTTCCACTTAAAAAGAAAAAAAAAGAAAATCCAGGACCCGATTCCTGATTGCTTCAGGACGGGACCGGGTTGGACTCAGTCTTCGGTCCAAGGAGTCTGGTTTGTTTTTGCTTCTTTTGGCTGAGATGGCTCTTAGCGCAGCTTGAGCTTGAAGGCTGAGATCTCCATTGGGTCGAGGCTGATGGTGGAGTGGTTGGCCAGAGGAGTACTAGAGTACATCAGAGTCAGAGACACGGGTTGGAGCAGCTGCAAGTCCAGGTTCTTGAAAAGACTGGATACATTCAGCTGCAAAGAACAAAAAGGCACAAAAAAAAAAAGAAAAACAGAAAAAGTTCATGTACAATCAGAAGAAATGACAAAGGCTGCACTATAATCAAAATAATATTATTGCTAGAAAATAAATTCAGTTCGCAATTGTGCATGTTTTTTTACAGTGCACGGTGTTTTGCATCCTGATTTGCTGTTGACCTTGTCAATCAATCTCCTCTGTGTCAGTATCTCCTGTACAGAATGCATGCAGATCGTCAACTCTACACAGATCTGACCGCGAGCAGATCTTTGTTTTCATCAGGTCACCGCCTAAAACAATGGCACTTGGGGGGGGGTGAGGGGGCTAAACTTATTAAACCCACTCTGAAGAAAATCATGTTTTTAAAATGTTCTTGTGGCATTTTCTCTTGATGGAGGACAAACAAAGAAAATTACATTTCAAACTATTCATTTTTTCAAACCATTGTGAATCAGGAGGAGACAAAAAATGCGGTTTAAAAAAAAAACATAGCTATAATTTAGATGCTTTTACGGCAGGCCACGAGCTTCCTGCTCTGCTCCATTCTGATGCAGACAAATAGATCCATGTACGTCTTTGTTTTCCTCGTCTGAGCTGGTCTCTGGATCAAAACTGTACCGCTGGATAGCTCCAATATAGCTCGCCGTTTGTAATGTTAACTGGGGTTGTGAGGGGCTGTAAGCTGGCAGGCGAAACGGATGACGGGAAATGGGAGGGTGAGCTTACTCCACGCCAACGGTCCCACCCACAACTCTGAGGTGAATTTCTAATGAGCTCTGCAGAAACTATGTCCTAGAAAACAACACAGGTTTACTGATTTTGGCTAAAAACTGCAGGATCATAATTAAAAGAGCACTGGGAACGCTTTCACAATAGATGATCGGAGTGGGACTTTAAATTGCTGAATTGGGTGGAGGGGTGTGTTTATTTTGCTGATGGGCTCAGTTGGTTCGGGTGGTGATACTCAACTGCCTTTTTCAACACTTTCAAACTGGACCTATTTTTCTAGGCAGGATTGAACTTTGAGAGTTTAGCCAAGAGAGAAAAGTGTGAAAATACTCGTGTCTGAGTGTAGGAAGCGTGTAGTGAGGGGTTTTACGGCCTTTTAACAGGATTTTTAGAACAGAACTCCTGCAATAAACGAGGGAACACTGTTACAAAATGATCTTGTGTGGTTTCACGCATGGTTCACCTGTCCTTGTGTTGTTGTGCAGTTGAAGCCCAGGTTCTGAGCCTCTATGCTACAATCCAGAGCCAGCCGGTGCAGAAGTAAGGCTGTGTGCGGAGATGGAGTCAGCCCATCTTGCTGCTCACAAAAAAAAAAGAAAAATAAGTCAGTGGAAGTAAACTCTCAAGCCCAATAATCGCAGCGTCTTCTCACCTTGTTCTGGATGCTACGCAGGTTCAGCAAGTGGAAGTCGCAGGGAAACCTGGACATCAGCGGGGCGAAGGTTTTAAGAGGAGGGATGCCGCGTCTTTTGGGCACAACAGGAAGCGGCAGCACCTCGTGGTTCAGGATGGCGCTGGTCATGTGGCTGACTATGGAGGGGAAGCTGTTCGTCGAGCTGTCCGTCCCCTGCAGGAGTGCAGAGACGGATGAAAGCGACTGTGATAAATGACACTTTAATCATCGGGGCATCAATGGTTCACCTCTAGAGATGCTCTGCAGCCACTACTTTAGAAAAGAAAAAAAAAAGACGAAGCTATAATTACTTTGTCAGAGGAGGAGGTACAGGTCTAATTCTACTCCCGGCAGACATGTACTAATCACACATTTGTGATGTCAAATTTCAAATTAAGAGGGTTGTGGCATTTCAGATTTGATGTACTGCAGCAAAGCAAGTGTAGAACCATCAGGAGCTGGATGATAAAACTGCTACCAGTACCATCTATCCTCTGCCAATGCGAATTAATTTACTTGATAAATGATGTCATTAGTTTCTCCCAATAGTGCAGTAATGAAGAAGACGTTTGGCTGCAGCTATGAGGTGGACGGGGGGAGGGGGGGGAGGTAATGCAACTGGAGCTACAACATCAGACACGAGAAAAATCCCTAGTGGCTAAAGCAACATTTACCTCACGAGCTCCATCGCTTAAAATATTAGAGAAGAAAGACCGAAACGAGCAATAGAGTTTGGCAAAGAAGCCATCGTGCTGAAAGTAATGGAGCGGAGAAAAGAAGAGAGGGAAAAGAAAATTAACAAGTGGAGTGATCCCAAAAACCCAGATGGAGAGGTCATCAGTGCTGGAGAATAACAAAAGAGGTGTCGTCCTAACACGGGATGAAGAGCTCATCCCTGCCACTCCCTGCCAGTCGCTCAGACTGAGCCGGGACGTGCCGGAGCTGCTGACCTTGTTACCAGAAGATCTCCTCTCCAGCAGCAGTCGGAAACGGTTTTCCGTCCTCTTGTTGTCTTTTAGGCCCTGGCCCAGTCCTCGGTTATCATCCTGCATCAGTCGCCGGTCCATAATCACTTCCAGCTGGCCTGAGGGGGACGAACGCAGACAACACAGAGATCACTGAAACTTCCCGCCAAGCACTAACAGAACGTGTGGACATATAAAGATAACATGGAATTAGCTCAGCATCAAAAAAGAAATCATGAAGGGTGTGGACTGAGAATCTCACGGGACAAAGATACTTTCAACACATGAAAAAAATGCATTATAAAGACAATTTTCAAGAAGAAATGGCATTAAGTGAAAAGCGCTAGATTTCATGTAATAGGTGACAAACCACTTTCAAAGCTGGTGACCCCCAGAGCCTGAGCTGTGTGCAGAGTGAGCCGGTGCTGGCTGTCCTGGATGTACGCCTGGCTTGATATGGGATAAAAGTTACCCTGCAAGGGGAGCTTTTGGTAAAACCGTCGGGGCTGAATCTGTGAAAACAAATCAAACAAAACAGGTTTGGGTTTGACAGTTTGGGAAGAAAAGCAAATCTTCCTCCCACCGTCTGTGGGGGGGGGGGGGGGGGGGGGGGTTCTGACCTGGAAGCCGTTGAGGTCCGTGTAGAAGATATCATCGCTCTTGATGTCGGTGGACAGACGCATTGATAACTCCTTATTTGACTGATCCCTGATGTCTACCATTGTGCTGATGTCTACAGATAAACCATCCACCCCTAAAAAACCATGAAATAACATGTTAAATATCAATAGAAGAAGAAATCTCTCCTTGGATCAAACAGAAAACGGGGCAGAAACAATTTTGCATAGACAAACAAAATGTGTGCATTCTGAGCATCGCTGTCCAATGACAAATGTTGAAACATTATCAATGACAAAAGCAAAAGGACTTGTGTGCAAAGTACTGCATCAATGCACAAAAAAATATAATGCTGGGTAAAAAAGGCTTCGTGAAGCTTCAAAGTTTTTTTTCCTACTTATTGCCAGGAATGGATTTACTGCTTCAAAGCTTTGTTCTAACAAAAACAGCGACCTCTAGTGTCCAACTGAGATTATTGTTTCAATCCGCATGAACGTTTACAATATAGTGTGGTATTTGCAACTACATTTGCTTTTGGTTACAGAGTGGCTGTAGGGTATTGTCAGTCAATCTCCTCTGTGCCATGTCTCCTGTACAGAATGCGCTTAGTTTCTCAAATAAACATAAATGTTCAATATCAGGCCGATTTTTGGTTTCATTCTTTAAAGACCCACTCAGAGGAAAATCCTATTCTTAACATGTTCTTGTGGCATTTTTCTCATGACAGAGGGCATAAATTAAAAAAGTTACGCTTAAAATAGCTTTTTCGAGTATTTCTTTATTCAAATCACTGTGAATCAGGAGCAGACAAAAAAAAAACCTGTTTAAAAAAGAGCATATTTGTTTAGTAGAAAATACTTTGGACGGGGCACAAGCTCCCTGCTCTGCTCTGATGCATCCACTTGCAGAAAAATTGATCCATGTTCGTTTTCCCTGTGTGAGCTGGAATCTGACTACAAATTGTACGGCTAGATAGCTCCAGTTTTGCTGCACCGGGCTGTAAGCTAGCAGGAGATCATGTAAACAGAAAGCACTGAGCGGCTGGGTTGCTCCGTGTAGTGAGGCTTTCACAGCTTTTAAACAGCTATCATTTTTCTAAAAGCAAAAGTGGACTACTTTGCCGATTCTGTCTGATGTGGGTTATTTTTAAAAGCAAATTTCATGATAAAGGAGGGAGCACTGTGTTGATGACACACTACAAAGAAGTCATTGACAGATCTTGATTAAATGCAAACTGTCAAACACACTGGTTTTGCGTGTTTCGTACCTGGCACGTTGTGTATGCGGATGGTCTGCTCAAAGTGCTGATAGTGCGCCACCACCTCTGAGAAAAGAGGCCCTTCAACCACACGCACCACAGGCGGCTCTTTCTGGTTGTAGGGCTATAAGAAAAAAACAAAAAAAAGACCAAGAGCAGCTTTGAAGACAACATGTGATAAAAAGGGTACAGAACAAGCAAAACTAATCCTTTACACTTTTGTATTTTTTATTTTTTTTATCCAGTGAAGATGAAGGAGCAGCAAGCCTGCCTGTATTCCTGCCCCAGGCTTCCCAGCAAGAAATAATGAGACGGATACCCCAGGGAGACCATCAAAGCCTTTTTTGAGAGACGAGTTAACATCTGATATGCAACAAGGGGGAATACCTTTGGTTTTCCATCCGGCAGGAAAAGGTAAGCTCCGCTTTTGTCTTTCGAGGGACTGGTGCCATAGACCATGAACTGAATCTGAACTTTTACTTCCTTAGAATCATCCTTTCGCTTGATACTCTGCACATGAAGAAGCAACACAAAAGGGAAAATAAAAACACGCACAGATGAAAGAGTGTTCCAGCAGCAACCCAAAAAAAAGGGGGAAGTTTGCTGGGATCTCTGTGCAGAAACAGCTGCCTGCTTTGCTTCCTAATGAACTCATTGATCAAAGCTAAATCAGATTAGCCCAACCTCGGTGGAGATGGGAAGTCAACGGAAGCAGATTAAATGCAAACCTCCAGCAGCCCAGTGCTTCCAGAGAAACCCAGAGTGAGGAACTGGCTGCTGATGTAGAAGCTCTGAGGGTCGGCCAGCTGGGAGTGGACAGGAAGTGGGTCGGAGGCCCGAGCTGTGACGCTGCGGCTGGACAGCCTGAGCAGAGTGTCGGAGCGGAGCGTCATGGGAGAGTCCGCAGAGTCGTACAGATGGAAAACTGCCAAACCGAGCGGCGGCAGACGAGCCATGAACGTTGCCTGGACACACAGTTGGACATAAATATTTAAGTGATCCATAAAAAAAATGTTGGATTCATTTCTCCTGATAATTGGAGCGGCAGGCCGTGACCATAAGGTGTTTAAAGAGTGCCAAAGTAAAAGTGGGAACAAGAGACTGTTAACAAGTCTCCGGATTTTCCTCCGTTTTAATTGAATTCTGAATAAGCATTTTTGTGTGTCGCTTCCCTCTAAAATGCTCCAGAAGAAAGAAATCTGAGCTTCGCCATCTCACCTGGAACACCTCGGCGCTCATTTGGGTAGCAGAGCCCCACTGAGCACTCAGCTGCACCGGGAGAGTCTGCCCGTCCTCTGTGAGGACCCGCACCCGGACCGTGTTTACCAAAACCTTCACCAGGCACAACCGCTCCTGCTCAATAGGGTTGAATACAACCAGGTACCTGGTGAAGGGAAAGAGTCATGAAAAGCTCAGGATGGTGGATGAGGGGACCAAACAGGAGACGTAAAGAAAAGCAGATTATACCTTGGTCCTGCTGGGTCCAATTCGATTAAAGTGCGCTGAGGCAAAGCATCCTGAGTGGCTCGCCTGTCGTCCTAAAGACAGAAATCCTTCTTAAACAGGAAAAAGCCTTGCGTGCAGAGCCTTTTTTTTCCCCTATATTCAAGCTGGTAACAATGTCCACATCTCATCTCACCGTCTCCAAGAAAGCCTCCGTTTGGTAGAAGCGATAAAAATCTCTGTTTTTCATCACCAGGAAATGAGCAGCGTTAATGATTACTCTCTTCAAGCCGATTAGGGAGCGCAATAATCTGAAGGGGGGTAAAAGGAAGAAGCTGAGAGAAGTGTTCACAGAAGACAACCAGACACCGAAAGTTTTCAACATTTGCCAACAAAAAGAAAAACCCAGAAAAGTCACTGAAATGATTTCATATTCTCAATAGGGAGAAGAAATGGATAAATGCTTAAAATCATTATTTACTATCAAATAATTGTGTTTTTTTTTCAAGTTTTTGGTTGAAATGCGTCTGTATTAACTCAATGCTAAGGGTTTTTGTTTTGTTTTTTGTCATTGATGCTCATTTTAAAGCTTTCCACTCTTACTTGTTGCCGTAGTCGATGACGACGTTCTCCTTTGCGGTCCCTGTTATGGCATCGTGGTGCTGGAAGAGTCCAACCGCCCGTCTGGCATCGACCAGCAGGGAATAATCTGTTACCGGGTAGCGCCCCTCCATGCCCTCATGTCGAGCAGTGGCAACCGCCAGACTGTAGAGGATTTCTGCCCCCCTGCAGGACAGAAAAGGAAAAGGAAAAAAAAAGTCATCCATGCGCGTCATCACAGTAAGTCTATTCTGTCATCAATGTGAAATTTCTTTTAGTTAAACTTTGGAAAGCAGACTTGGGTTGGTTTTGTTAAACTTCAATCATTTATCAGACACACAAAATCATCCGGTCATAAAACCAAACGTAGAACTAATTGCTTTCAAATGGTCTAACAGAGTGCTCCAGCTGCACACAGCAGGATCTATGGTCACGGTGCATTAAACTGGCTAAATACACTCAAGAATACAAAAAGTTTGTCTGTTTGTTTGCTTGCTTGCTTTGGACAAGAAAAAAAACTGTAAAAACTGATTTCTTTAAAGGGGTTACTTTGTGTAATTTCTTTAAAATGGAAAAACTGCTATTTCTATATTGTAATACCATAAAACCTTACTTTATTAACTAAAGGAGGTTAGGGCTACAATGGCCCAATAACATGGAAATTATATGAATTATAAGTGTAAAAACTGAGAAGTCATTTAAACACATTTGGAAGTAAATAAGCTCAGTTTTTACCGATAAAGGGTCAAATTTATTATTTATAACAAAGAAAGACAATAAATAGTTTTCATGGTGTGGTCCCAAAAGCCAGTAAACTACACAAAATACTACCCAGAAGAAATAGAGGAAGGGTAACTGGTAGGAACAGGACTGCAGAGCTTCCAGCACATTATTTAACACATAAACCTCATCATGAGCACACCACAGTGATAAATATAAATAAAATGATGTCCAAGTCCTTCTAATGAAGTAGACAGATTGTTCAGACTCAAAACAAAGTCCATTTAACTGCAGACAGACAGGAAAGACACCAAGAGGCAAGAAAACAAACACCTGGGAAAGCTCCATCAATTTAATATTGCATCGTCAAATGAGTTTTAGTCCCTGTTTCTATCTTGCTTTTGCTTAGCTTCATCAAACTGCATGCATGTTTGAGTTTAGTTGCTAAAAACGCTGAACTTCTAAACGTAGCCATGACAAAAACAAAGAAGAAAAAAAGCACAATTGACAATGTCCCATTCTGACTTTCAAAGTCCCACTCCAATCATCTTTTGAGAGTTATGAGAGTCAAGAGTTATGATTATGCCGTTTTAACCCAGAATTTAAAAATTGTGTTGTTTTCTAGGACATAGTTTCTGCAGAGAAATTCAACTCTGAGTGGAGCAAGCCCATCTGCTTACATGCTCTCCCACTAGCTTACAGCCCCTCACAACCCCAAACTAACATTACTGGAGCAACAAATATGTGGAGCTATCCAGCTGTACAGTTTTGATCCAGATATAAGCTCAAAAGAGAAAAACAAAGACGGACATGGATCTATTTGTCTGACAGTGGATGCATCAGAATGGAGCAGAGCAGGGAGCTCCAGGCCTGCCATTGAAGCTTTTACATCACACCTGCTAGCTTTTTCAAACAGCATTCTGGCGTCTGTTCCTGATTCACGATTTGAGTAAAGAAATACTCAGAAATGCTATTTTAAACCCAATTTTCTTTATATGTGTCCTCCATCCTAAAACAAAATGCTACATGAACCTGTTCATAGCACAGTTCTCAACTGAGTGGGTCTTTAAACAAGCAGAAGTTTTCAGTCCCACAAAAACACATCAAATAGTAAAGATAAATTAAACAGGTATATTTAGCAGAAAGAGAAAATAAACGAGCCTCACCTGAGGTGGGACTCAATCACACGGTCCAGGCTTTTGTAAAAAGGTCGCGACGTGTAATAACCAGTCCAGTAGTGGTCTTCCCGGTCTGCATAAGCAAAGAAGTCTCCACTAAGCACAGGGAAGTCAGCCGGTCGGGATCCAGCGGCGGCTCCGGTTGTTTTGTACAAAGCACTGAAGTAGTCCGTCAGAGTCCCAAACTGAGCCTGAAGGGGACAGGTGACAAGACGGAAAGACAGAAAGAGATGCTTACTCAAACAGAGCAGAGGAAATCATCTCTTTCATTGGTATGCATGGGCCTTTTATCTTACACTGCATCTTCTGAGGCTGACAAAAAAAAGCATGACAGTTTCTGTGTTCTGTCAGCAAGTTTAAAAAGCTCCTGCATAATTCTTTTTTTTTTTCATTGCAATGCTTGGCACCCATTCATCCTGAAGCACAAACTCTATAAAAAAAATACATGAATGTTACAAAGCAATATACGTGACAGTTAACAAATCATCTTTTCACCTGTACGTGCAGCTCAGGGTGAGAATTCATGTAGTCGAAGAGCTTCTGATAATTGATGTACTGTTGATCCCACTCCAGGGACTTATCGTAGCGGAAGTCGTCTCCCAGGGGGACGAGGAGGACCTTGCTGCGGTACAGTTTGGACTTTTTACGGTACTGATCCAGGAGCAGCTGGGCCCTGTGTGAGACAGGGAAGAGAGCAAAACGTCAGTGTAGTGAGGAAATCATTGTTAGCCTAAAAAAAACAAAACAATAAAAGCCAACTCAAGCCCCGGAGACATTTTCCACAAACTCGTATTCCAAAAGAAAAAGGCTTTTTAATGTGGCCTCAAAACTCTGAGCAGCTCCTCGGTGTATTCTCACTGTCTGGCTGCAGTCACTGGCTTTGGTCCACGTTGACTTGATGAAGACACCATTACACAGTTGCAAGAGCTCAGACTAAATCTTTTAGGAGGCGTTTGCTGTTGGAAATAAACTATGCTAAAAGAAAAAGACGCTTTACATCATAAAATATGTTAAAATTTCTATGTCTTCATTGGTTGTTTCTGCATGGCTGCAACAAGATTTCACCACAAAGATTCATAAGAAACATCCCAACACTGCCGGATCGTATTAGAACATGACGTTTAACATGGCAAAAGGCTGAACTGCAGCCTTTTAAGCAGATGGGCATGCACAGCAGGAGACCAATAAATGAATTTAGCCTCGACTCCACAACACCCACTCATCCACAAAATGTAGAAAAACCAAGTATTTGCATAATTGGAGCATATTTGTTGGTAAAAGCTAAATCATTGCAGCAAAATGTTTGGTATAACATCAACTGAAAATACCTTTTGAACATCTAAAATGCAAGAACCAATGCACTTCAAAATGTTATCTAATGTCAATTAGCATTTGTCTAAACCTCTAAACAATAAAAATCCTGCTTCATCTCTGTGCCTGCAGGAAACCAGAGTTGTGCCTCAGCCACAACTGCCCTTACAGGTGGAAACAGACAAACCTGTCCGGGGTATGCAGGCGGCACGCTCAAGCATTTTAAGGTCATAGACCACCTGGTGAGCCCATAGAGCAAAACTGTTCCTACACATTTTTTCTCTGGACATTTTGCTAACGACAGGTTGCAGTGAACACTTGAACGAGTGAGTAAAAGGTGAAGTAGGTAAGACAGATGTTTCTTTTTTTTTTTAACCCTGCACACTGGGTTAATGATGTTCATTAGAAAGGTGCAGCCTGACTGTTAGAAAATTAGGAAATTAGACATAGAGTAGTTGTGTGGGCGTCCTACGGACACTTGCATATCACCTGCACACCACGGCTGTGCAGCATTTGCATGCAGTCAACAAGGAGCCAATGCGTGGACTTTACTGACGACTAGAGAGTGGCATAAAGATACCACAGCTGTACGTCATAAGTGCATGTAGCTCAAGTGATCCTAACAAATTGCTCACGGGTTCCTCAAGGGAACTGCTAGACACACCCATGCTCCTTATAAGATGCACCCGCACCCATCTACGACCTTTCACGACCCCGGACAACCCAAAGACTGCTCACCTCTCTGCCACGTTGGCCTCAACTATTGGTTTCGGTGGGACTTTCCAAGGGCAGTTAATGCGACCTCCAGGTAACCTCTTGAAGTCAAACTGGCAGCAGATCTTTGGATCAGGTCCGCAGGTGTGAGGAACATCATAGCTGTAGAACGGCATCATGTGGCAGAAGATATCTGTGCTGGACCCTGTGTCTGTTCAGACAATGAGATCAACTCAAAAGGCAGTATAAAAGTAGAAAAAGAATCAACTGAAAGGCAGGCAGCTCCTTTGAGCGATTTCCCACTTTTAAAAGTTTACACAGCCTGCCGATCAAAAACACAGAAAAAAAAATGTGGTTTTAGCATGAATTCAAAAACCTCAAATAAATCCTCTCAAATGATTCTGTTGAATAAATCCTTCCAGTTTGAAGAGAAGACACTTGACTCATTCTGAGATAATAATGAAGGGAGCTTTTCAGAAGCCATTAAATAGCAAGTTTTGAGGAAAAATTCAATTTTAAGTGCCTCAGTAAAAGGTCAACTTAACAACAAGCGTGTGGACAACACTGAGTAGATGGCATTGCTGGCTCTGGTCCACTCACCCCACGCCTGCCTCCACATAAACTCCAGATTGCGTGTGGAGGAAAAGTGTTTTTTAATAGAGTAGTGGATCCTCTGGATGAGCATGCTGGTCAGGTTGGACTTCTTCAGCAGGTAAGGCATAGTGGCGCTGTGACCGAACGGGTCTACAGCCCACCCGCTGCGGGGGGTTACACCTGTGACAGCAAGCAGAAGGCAAATAATTCAAGTAAACGACTGGAAAGAGAGCAAAATGCATTTAAAGAAAATCACTCCCCACAGCAGGATGCACTGAAAGTACCACAAATCATTTTGTCACCCACAGAGCCTGATGCTACGTCTGTTGCATGCGAGATGACGAGTCTCAATTTCATTGTGGCGCTCCATGAAGATTGGTAGAATTTAAAATTCTATAATAGTGGCTGTGAGGCTGTGTAACGTCAGACAAATATCTCAGCTCCATCCTTCTGAATTGAAATGAAAGCTTCTGCAAACATGGACCCTTAAAGATTCAAGTAAATACCTATATTTCTTTCCAGCCACTGATGCCCCTCGATGAGCTGGTCGATCATCGCAAAATAGTGAGCATTGGCTTCATCCGTCATCACCCAGCCACCAGTCACAATCTCCAGCTGCCCTTCGAGGATCAGCCTGTTGAAAAGACCAAGATTAAGAAAGCAAAATCAGGATAATCCTGAACTAAGTCCCTCTAAACAGGTGTCGCACTATTTTTAGATCGTCCACAACCTGCCTGGAAATTCCGTCCAAGGTGTCAGCTATTGTACTTACAGTAGGGCTCGCCTGCCTCAACTAATTCTTTTGAGAGGCAATAATTGGCTTAACAGTGTGCTTCCAACAGCAAAAACTCACTTTCGCATGGCCTCTTGTTTTTGCGGCTCAGCAGTCTCCCACCACTTGGAGAAATAGGAAATCTCTGACCAGATGAACTTCCTGCGAGGATCCTCTGCCAGCTTCACCACCATGTTGTTCAAGATGTGCTGCGTCTGGTCTGTGAAGTACTTGTCAAATGTTTTGATCCAACCTAACAGAACAGTAAAGACAAGGTTAGGCATCCTGCAAACCTGGAGTCCTGCAAGCTGGTTTCTTTTTTTTAAAAGCAAGTCAGTGAAGTGGTTCATAGAAAAAGGCGACAGTAGAAAAGAAATAGGGAGGTGTTTATGGAATCTGACAGGACTGCTGTATTCCAGCTCTTTTTACAACTAAAACTGCTTATAAAACCTTAGAATGTATATTTTTTTTTAAAACAAAATAAAAATTAGAGAAAAGAATAATCCCAAATGAACAATGTCCAGGTTTGTACATCCACATATTAACAACTGTCAAGTTGGGAAACAAGTCACTGGCTGGTAAACAGGTTACTTTTTTTTCCCTTTCATGAAGCATCGGGAACATCAGCAACACAAAATCCTGTACCGAAAACAACACAATCCTACAACTTCATGAATGAAAGGGAGCAGTCAGAAGAACAATGTTCTTCTTTCTATGCCTGCCCCCTCTAAATCAAGAAACTTGTATATGTTTACATCGTTTAGATGGCCCCACACTTGGCCAGTCACAATCAATACAATAATACAAACAAAAACAAAATAAAGGCAAAGTGAAATTATTTACATTTTACATAACTCTCCAATTTGATTCTCCTTTACATATTTTAAACTGGAAAATATGTGTACAACTTTTCTCATCATTTTGTTGTAGATTCCAGAGTTTAACACCCACAAAAGAAAAACATTTGTTTTAAAGTGGTGCAAGTATCTGGGAACTTAAAATTAAATCTCCTCCTAAAACCAAAATCTTAAGTAAAATCTGGCAGTGCTCTATTTTTTACTTTAGACATACCTAACAGAGTATGTTGTTCTATCAAGTCTTCAAATTTTAGAAAACTAGATTAATAAATAATAAATTCGTGCTTTCCCTGTACCCAACTTTATTTTTTATTCGAATAATTTGTTTCTGCAACAAAGGGGATGGTATTATATTTGATTGAAACCTCAGTCAAAAATAACATTTCAGCCACTCTTTGAAATTAATTGCTTCTGTTTTCCCATATAAATATGCAAATATATGCCATGCAAATATTTTTCCATTATTGGGAACAAAGCTCTCTATTGTGTTGGCATCACGCCAGTAATAAGGACAGCGCTGGACAGAATTTAAATACCTTCTTCAACCATTTTAAAAGCATTTCCAGTTGTCCTTTAATGATGATTATGCTGTTTTTAGACTAAATCAAAAACCTGCGTTGTTTTCTAGGACCTAGTTTCAGCAGAGAAGTTTATCAGTAATTTGCCTCCGATTTGGTGGGTGGGACCGTTGGTGCGGAGCACCCAAACCCCCTCTTGCCCTCCCGGTTCCTAAGAACAGGGAGATTATGGCCGTCAAATGTATGTCCTACGTTACAAAGAAAATCTTTTTTAAAACTGCTTTTTTTGTTTGCTCCTGATTCCCAAACCTTTGAAGAAAGAAATACTCAGCAAAGTTCACTTGAGTTTAATTTTCTTTATACATTTCCTCCATCTTTGGAAAAATGCCACAACAGCACGTTCTAAACACTGAAAACATAATTCTCATAATTTAGAGAGGGTCTTTAAAAGACTACAACATCCCACTCCAGTTTTTTTTTCCTTACCAAATGGCTTTTATGTACAAACCTGATGTATTGTTCGACCTTAAAGAGAGGTATTTAATTTTGAACAACATTGCTCACCTGGGTCATTGTGAGAATGAGGGATGACAAAGACTTGAAGTGGCTCATTATCCCATTCATTTGCTTCATAGGTAATGTCAAAGCCCTGTTTCCATACACCTCCATCAGGGTTGTCAAACTTAAGCAGGGAGTACACATCCAGCATCTAAAATAAACATCGAAATATTAATAACCAGTTCAAAATAAATAAAAGCTAAATGACAACATTATTGGCAACTCTGCTGTATTTTCTCTTTTTATTTTTTTACCTGAACATCCGTTTGATCGCGGCTGACCGAGGCGAACTGGCAATCCTGGGACTTGATGGCGAGATAAGTGGGACGCCGGTCGAAGGGTAGGACCCAGGAACCATTGGCACTTCGGAAAGGCAGGTGGCCGCTGGGAGACACAGCTCCTGTGTCTGTTAGCTCCATCACAGAGTCCTTTATGTGGCTAATGATTTGATGGTTTTCCTCCAGGAGCTGCTCTAGCTGCTCTATCCGGTTCTGCAGGACTGAGATTTGGCTCTTAAAAAAATAAAATAAAAAGTCACTTCGTTGTACCACTTTGATTATCTACATAGCTTTATACTAGGCCTGCACAATATACCGCAAATTTATCGTTATCGCCACATCAAGCTGTGCAATATGCATACCGCAAAAGAGGGCGAAAATCGCAATAAATGGTTACCTTGACCCTTGCGCTATCCTAGGCACTTTAACATTGGGAGTTGGGTCATCTAGACCCACTAGACAGTGCTCTGAACCTTTTTTCTTCAATGATTTGTGATCTTCACTGGTGTCCATGGATTACATGAAATCTTTCCACCTTTATCCACCTTTGTCATGGTAGGGAGAACACGTCAATGTAAGGGTGGGGGTCATCTAAGATAGCACAAGGGTTAAATGTGCTAAAACAATCTCATGGCAGCTTGAAATATTGGATAAATGAAATAAATCCCTTTATGCATTTAACCAATCGGAAGGACCCGTTTACGTTGTTGATCAATCAGATGAGCCCTTTTATGTTTGATGTTTGCCTCCTACGTCGACAAGGGTCATTTGGAGTATAATTTTTATACTGTTGCATTCAAATGGAAATGATGTTTTTGGTTGGTTTGATATTTGTTTATATACTGCAAATTATATCGTTATCGCAATATTAATCACCAATATCGCGAGTTTTCCTCATATCGTGCAGCCCTACTTTATACTAATCTAAAACACAGAAAATATTTTCAAAGACGTCTGATTAAAGAAATACATTTTGTTGTTACTGAAAAAAAAATGTACATTTGATTTTTAGGTGAATATTTATAATATTTTAAAATATTTATTCACTGCAGCTGCCCAAAAAATACGGAAAAATAAAAGTGCAGAAAAAAATTCCAGCAACAAGTTAAATCCTTTATTTTAAAAAAAGAAATAAAAAAGGATCAGCTCTTCTCACCCGTGGAAAGTTTCCTCCGTTCTGTCGTCTTGCAGGGTCATGCTGGACTCGATCCAACATCAGATACAGCGAGAACACTGCCACACAGAATATAGCCCCTCCACACACTGTCACTTGTTTCCTTAGCTTCATCCTTCCCGTACTGTGGTTCCCTGACTAATGAATGTTTTGTTTCAAGCACAAACGGGTAGAAAAGGGCTCTAGAAAATGGTAATGCAATCCATTACAGTGCATTAAAAAAAACGATGGAGAGTTGGAGTCCCACTACTGCGATGGTTGCAGCCTCCCTTCACCATACTGGACAGCAAAATGACAGGGGACTGCAGTTGTAGCAGTAAAGAAGGACACTCAATCTGTAACCTTTCAGCTCTGGCCCAAGCACAGCCAGCGGGGGGTCTCCTTCAAAGTGGTCCTTGTGTTCGACCGCAAAAAATGATGGGACTGAAGCAGAAGGGGGGGAAAAAAGTACCAAACAGGAAGGGAACAAACAGTGAAACTAGTGTTCGTGCATCTTGATGTACGTTAGTGTGTGTTTTCTCGCAGAGTCCTCAGAAGAGCTTCATCCACCTGTACAGTCCTTTTCTTGCTCAAATGACCGTCGGAGTCGTATGAGTTTGTAAACTGCGCATCGGAGAAAAACACTGATTTGGCTGAGAGGAGCAGCAGATTTTTAATCAAGCCTCAAATCTGCCCACGAGCAGCTCCAGGAATTAAAATGAGACAAATGTCATTCTTCCCTCAGTGCCGTGGTGACTGCATATCTGCTTTGGCAGCACGGTCGGGGCATCTGTTGTGGATCCCAAGAGCCAAGTTTAAGTCACATGAAAGGCTCCTCTTCAGCTGTTGGGGAAATTTTGAGATGAATTTAACATGCATAACTAAACATTCACCCCACCATTTTTTTAAAAAGACAAACAGCCACTGATTAAAAAAAAATAAAAAAACAGAGCCAAATTCTTCTCTGAATCAGACTGGTAACACAGAAGGATAAATGTGGCCATGAAGAGAGCTCTGTTTTCTTTAATAGGCAGAGCCACAGAGGCCAAATGGGAATTTCATGAGCTTTCCCTTCAGGTCGCTTTGCATTTAGGCCAGTGTCCCGAGGGGGGAAAAACAACACAGAAAGGCATTACACCACTCGATCTGATCTTTTCTTTTGTTTTGTAGACTTACAGCAATGCATTAGAGTTTTCTGGCAACAGTGGGCTAGCTTTCAAAAAACGCCACACTGTGAATTGGAACAGTGGTCAGAAATAAGCATGATGTCATGAAAAAGATGTTGATGAGCCAAAAACAAACTGGATATACATAGTTTGTTAGATGCAACACAGGAAAACTGTGAAGGATTGTATCAATATTGAGGACCTGGAAGAAGAAAACTTCTTATTACTCATGGATGTTAAACTTAGGTACATTTATAAATTAAATGTTTAAAAAAAGTTTTTTTTTAAATTAAGTTTAATTTAAACAAAAGGGTTCTAACCAAATGCACCTCCAGTTTGTATAAGAAGTATATGACAGAAGCCTTGATGTCATTTAAAAATCTGTTTGAAACAAAAAATGTTCAGCTTCCATCTGTTTGCTCAACTTCAGAAAAATCTTTTTAAGATTTTAAATCTTTAAAAAAATAATCTTTTAAGATATGTGTACCATGACCATTGTCTACAGGAAGAACAACTAAAATCTTCACATGATCTTAAGCCATTTAAATAGCATGTAGTTAAATCAACCTAATTAAACTGCCCTTGAAATAAACCATAAGGAAGTTAAATGTTGAGAAGACACCAGATTGAAAATTTGTAACTACATATAGTTGGTGCATTTTGAAAAAAAAAAAAAAAAAAATCTGTTTATTTTACTCCCAGGATTTTAACACCAAAAACTGAACTGGGTCCAATTTTTCAAACTTTTTTTTTTACATTCCAACAGTTTACGGCTCTTGTGTTTATCTAAGCATCTTAGAAATAGGTGAAAGATCACAGCTTTTGTTTGATCAATGGTCAATAACTAACTAAGGTAATTGGACAAGATTTTCCATAAAGGAGTTTCTGATCAAAAAGAAAGCTGCTCCCAATTATATTTATGGTTGTTATGATTAGAAAAGGGAAAAGAGAAAAAGACCCTCAAGCTCTTGTGCTGCCCTGGAGGGCAATTATCAATGAGACTAAGAGGAGGAGGGGTGGACAAACATTCATATAAAGTTCAAAGGAAAAATGTGAGATATATTGGGCTTAAAGCAGTCTAATTTAGCTGGATTGCTGAAGAATTTTACACTTAACTCTGTGTGTGTAAATCCATAATTATAATCCAGTCACTCGATAGGCTGAAGCCATTTTAGTATTTCATCTCAACAACATGGAACACTTTTTAGGAAAAGTAGTTCCAAAATAAACTGGAGGCTCATTTCCTCGACATAAAGAACAAACCAGGTTGTCAAGCTGTAGAGAATGAAACAACAAAAGACTTCCGCATTCACGTGACAGCAACTGATCCTAATCTCCTCACCAAGTCTCCCTATTGATTATCAGCATAAAATAACAGCTCAAACTGCATGATCATGTGCACAAATATGTTACGTTTTACGACGATACAGCACTAAAACCGCATTTAGTTAGTGACTAACTAAACTAAGACTAACTTAGTCTTAGCAGGGCTAGCAAAAAAGCAAATAAATGATCGACTATAATGATGAATATATTTTGAACATTATATCGAAATTATCCAACATAAACCCAAAAAAGGCTAAACGTACATTAACCCGATAATAACAGTCAGTGTGAAATGATCTCATCCACTCGAAACTCTGCAACAATATTTGATAATCGTGCCGCAATGACCTGAGCTAGCAAGATATTAACTACTATATCTGTCCCATCGAGTTAGTTTGTTGTCCTTAAAACTGAAAACTTGCTAACTATTCTTGATAAACAATTGCCTCACGGACCTGCCAATTCGCCCGGAACGACACCAAATACTCTCATGAGGGACGAAGCAATACGTGTCTATCATTCATTTGCTAACCATTCACTTTCTATCAAAAATCGAAAATATAACCACGCTAGAATTTCTGTTTGCAATTTCTCTCAAGTAAAATAATAAAATAAAACATGCATGCATTATATAACGTTACCTATAAATGGTCGGGTGTCCAATAAGAGCGCAGAGTTTACTCTGTGGACTTATTCAGATGCAGGTTGACAGATCAGCTACTAGGCTAGCAGGTTAGCTCATTTAGCTTAGCTGTTAGCGCCGCTGAGCCGTCGCAAAGCCTTATGGGAACAGAGGTTTTTATTTTAATTTTATTTTTTGGTGTGTCAACATAATTGTGCCTTACACCGTTGCAGTCGAGTAGAAGAGCACATAATATTTATTTATTTGTTCACATTTATTCACATTTCAATTTATTTAAAGTGTTATTGTATTTAAAGGTACAAAACACGTAATATATTACGATTAGGAGTAATTATATTGGCATCACAATACAGATGTGGGGGAAAAACGTGTGTGATGTAAACTTTCTACTCATTGATTAATCATCCAGTCTGATCTATGTATAGATACAAAGGCTTGTTTTTTCTGTTTTTGTTCTCTTGTTTAGTATTTCTTGTTTTGATTGTTTGAAATAAACCAATTCCCAAATCGAAATTTCCAAATGTATATACTTTTCCGTAGATTTTTTTAATTAGAGGAAAATTAACTTATCAAGCTAAAATCAGTGTGATTGTTCAATTTCAGCTTAGATTTGAGTTTGTAGTTTTGATGGTTCCTTCTGCAACTCTGTTAGTTTGTGTAAGCAAGAGATGAGTTAACATTTCAATAATTCACAACAGAACACTGTGGGTGAAGGAGGGATGGTGGTGTCTTTCATGAGTCCAACCACAACCCATCATTTATAATTGAATCTGCAAAAACATTGAAAAAAATGCAATAATAACAGAACAGTGTTTTTTAGTTTGGCCTTGGAAAACACTAGTAAAGACTGTACAGTCTCAAAACACAGTGGTGGTGAAGGGCAAATGTTTACACAGCTGCTTTTAATTTGAATTTCAGAGTGAAGTTCTGGATTCCTGCTGCCTGGCTGAGCCTTGTGGATCTCCTGCATATCCGACTTGTGAACCAAGGGAAGCCTGTGCCACCTGCTCCGGCTTGGCTATTTGACTCATTAAACAAAGCTGACATGGTAATATGAGAGTCAAATCAATTGTATTGGAGAGCAAGGCTCACATGAAACCACCTCGTATCCAAGGGAACGAAGACCATACAACAGTTCTTGACAGACAACAATTCCCAAGACGCTGGTCCAGGAAACTGGAAACTTTCTTCAGGAGTTGCAGCTCTCAGGTTGCATTGTAATACAAAAAACAATTCGCTGTGCACAATATACATGTTAAAGTTACAGTTTTTATAGAACAAGTTAAAGAAAACCACTTTTTTTAACCAATTTTGGGTTTGTCATCACTTAAAGACTTAGATTTTAACGATTATTGCCATCAATTTCATTTTGATGTACTTTAAAGAAGACCATTTATTTTGTAAAATATTCTTTAATAGAAGGTGAAACAGATTTAGTTTTTCAAAAATTATGCTTTTTGGTAAAGTTTTTAATTATTTAATATAACACGGACGTAGAATAACTAGTTTTGCTGTTATTTGAGTAGAGTAAAACCATAAAACATCCAACGTGTAACCAAATCCAGAGGAGACGGAGCGAGATTGAGCCCTCCCTTCCTTTTACGGTAATCCAGTGTCGGAGGAAAGAGGCGGGACTCTCTGTCGTCATCAGCCTTCTGCGCATACCCGGAAGTATACAAAGATGGAACGTCTTTAGTTTATTCAAAGTTTACGGTGTTGTTTTGATTGTAAAAGTGCAAATTGCATTATAAAGTCTTGCATAGTTGAATACAACACACTAATAATGAGTGAGAAAGAAGTAGACAAGGTAAGAAAACATTAATTTGCAGTGTTCTTTAAGATTGTCTGTCACCTTTGCGCACCTTTTCTCTGAAATCCAGGATCCTGCAGCCCTCAAGGAGAAGGGGAACAGCCTATTCAAGGCTGGAGACATGGAAGGGGCTGTCTGCTGCTACACTAAAGCCCTCAAGCTGAGTGCCAGCAAGGCAGACAGCGCGGTTTTGTACCGCAACCGTTCTGCTTGCCACCTGAAGCTGGAAGAATACAACAAAGCAGAGTGTGATGCATCCAAAGGTAGGATCATTAGTGGTATAATCTTCAACGAGAAGGAAGCATGCCAGCTGCTATCAAGAACCTATAACTTTTTTCTTCTTCTTTCATAATTCGCAAAAAACACTGGATTTATTTATTTTTATAATTCATTTTTAATGGGATGTTTTGATTTCCAACCAGGGTTTCACATGGTGCTACACCAAAAAGCAGGAGAAAACAACTGTGATCAGTTTGGGTCAGAGATGGTCAGAAAGGAAAAATTACAGATTTGTCTGACAATCTACTATAAGACAATAGAAATAAGTAAATAACTGTAAAAATGACATTCTGTCACTGATGAGTGGGTGCAGACAGAAAAATGTAAAGTTAAGAAGGTGAATAAAACTGCATTTTCATGCAACTCCTAGCAGATTAATACCAAAGCAGCACAACTAAAGGCATGGCTCAGAGATTACAGCATGACGCATGCATGGTTGTCTACTGGTGACATTAATTAACAACTTTTTGGGGCCTTTTTTTAAGCTTTAGATATTGACCCAAGTGATGTGAAAGCCAGATTTCGGAGAGCTCAGGCTTTTCAGAAGCTGGATCGACTTGATCAGGCCTTTCTGGATGCTCAGAGATGTGCCCAGCTTGAGCCGAAAAACAAAGCTTTCCAAGAACTACTCAGACAACTGGGAGCACTGATTCAGCAAAAGGTAAAGTGGTTCAAATGAGCTGGTTAGTTGTTGATGGGTTTTCTTGGAAGGAAACCTTAGAAATCTAATTCTTTTTACTGTTTAAAAAAATATATATTTTTTTTTAGTCAGTCCAACTAAACTCCACAGATGCTCGAGTGCAGCAAATGTTCTCCATCCTGTTAGATGATGCTTCAAAAGACTCAGATCGAGAGAAGGTAAAGGTGGCCTCAATGTCTCAATCATAGACATTTTCTTGAAGAGTCTTTGAATCAAGGTTTCCCCGACATAATCAAATTCGTGTATGAATTTTCAGGCAGCTCAGAACCTGGTGGTCTTATCTCGAGACGAGGGAGGAGCTGAGCAGATCTTTCGCAATGATGGAGTGAAGCTAATTCAAAAACTCCTTCAGTCAAAGCAGGAAGAGGTTGTCCTTTCGGCTCTCAGGACTTTGGTTGGGTTGTGCACAGAACATCAGTCACGGGTAAGTATGGCAATACCCTTAAAATACAAATGATGTATCTCAGGAAATTCCTTTGCACATTCATAATGAGGAGTTGTTAGGAAGTATTTTGTTAAACCTATGTGAGTACTTTCAGACTTTTAATGACTTGCACTTTTTTATTCCCAGACCATGGCTATAGTGAATGAATTGGGGATGGACCAGCTGTGTGCTGTAATGGGGTCAGGAGCCTCCACTGTGTCTCTGGCTGCCTGCCACCTGCTGCAGGTGATGTTTGAGGCTCTGACGGAGGGCATGAAAAGAGAGATTAGGGGAAAGGAAGAAGCCATGCTACCCGGTGAGTCGAAACACTCACCAAAGCAAATATGGCTGCATTTCCAGCCCTCTGCTAAGTCGTAATTCTTTGCACAAATTCCAGAGCCGTCCAAAGAGCTGCGTTCAATGTTGCGCCACCTTCTTGAAATGATGCCAGCGTCTAATGTTTCTGGGCCGGGAAGAGACAGCGCCATCAACCTGCTGGTCAAACAAGTTCCCCGCAAGTCGTTCAAAAACCCAGACAATTCACCCACATTATGGGTTATCGACCAAGGTATGAGACACACCTGCATGAAGTCAATCATTCTTCTTACCCAAAAACCATAAAAAGGACAGAAAATATACTTGCTATATAGGCAAGTGATTTTTCTGCACTCCATTGCACATTAAAGCACACTTTGCTGTCTTGCAGGGCTGAAGAAAATCCTGCAGGTTGCCGGAAGCATTCCTGAACTCTCAGATGGACCACCTCTTACGGACAACACTCACATGAGCTGCTCTGTGTTGCTTAGCAAACTCTACGATGACCTGAAGAGTGACAAAGAGAGGGAGAACTTTAACAAAATATGTGAAGAATACATTCAGTGAGCCAAACACATATTTCACTTTCCACTAACTTTTGGCTCTTTATTTAGTTTAAGCAAAAGTTATTCTTAAGTGTCTGAAACATTTTTCCTTTTTTGTGTGGTTAGGCAACATTTTAGCCAGTCTGCTCTAGATGCAAAGCTGCGCGCCATCCAAACGGTGTCTGTGCTCCTTCAAGGGCCAAGCGATGTGGGAAACCGAACTCTAGAAATGTCCGGAATGATGGATGCAGTGATCTCGCTCTGTGCCTCCAAAGATGTTACTCACCAGCAAATAGCAGTCGAAGCTCTCATACACGCGGCGGGCAAAGCCAAGAGGGCCTCCTTTATCACAGCCAATGGCGTGGCTCTTCTGAAAGACCTCTACAAGACCAGCGAGAATGACAGGATACGCGTGAGAGCCCTGGTGGTAAGTGCTTCATATAGAGGGAAGTAGTACTGCTTAGTGAAAGGAAGCTCTCCGCAGGCTAATCTTTTAAGGCGACTTTATTTATTTAGCAACTTTTTTGAACAATACGATCTCAAAATGCCTCAGAGATATCCATGGCAACCCAGCAATTCAAGTAATAAAAGAAAAATTCTTTGAGAAACGTCAAACTTGAAAGATGAAAGATGAAAGTGTTAAATTCAATACGATGAACACTATTATACGATACTAAATGTATTTAAAAGTACGTATAAGACTTTCTTACAGAGCTGGGTTTTAAGTTGACACGAAAAAAAACTGCGATGAATGCTTTATTTCTAAAACCATCAGGTTTGTTGGCATCAAAGTTGAGCTGCATTCAGGCTAAAAATTACCATCCCACTATTTATTTATAAACTTTGAGCAGCAAAGGCAGCCTCTTTTCTTGCGAGCGTTGTGGTCTCCTGGGTTTATACACCACCAGTGTGTTAGTCAAATATTTAGACCCTTCTCCTTAGAAACATTTAAGTTAAAAATAAGACTAGAAGAATCAATTCTTTGGTCCACACAGAACAGTAAACTCTTATTTTTCTTTGCAAACTTTGGCTTCCAGCTAATTGTTTTTTTTATGCTGAACCTTTACCCAGTGTATTATGTCAGGCAAGTGTTGTTGTTACAACCAGGAAGTGCGCCATCATTTATTTTTTGAACCCTTAGTTGAGGGGCTTTCCAAAAATAATTCAACCTATTAAAAATTCAAAAGTTTCAATCTATAATTCATTTAAAAAAATCTCAGTCTCTAAATGTTTAAAGCCACCTTTGTGGCATAAACGTGCTTCCACAGAGTTGTGCATTCCTCTGGTCACAGATAAAACTAATCATTTAATGTTATCGCAGGGTCTGTGCAAGCTTGGGTCAGCAGGAGGCACAGATTTCAGCATGAAGCAGTTTGCAGAAGGATCCACGGGCAAACTTGCCAAGCAGTGCAGGAAGTAGGTTTCCATGCTCTAATCCGAACCTGGAATTCAATTAAAAAAATGTGATCATTTCTGACTTGTTGACATGACTGCAGTGAAGTGATACAGACTTGGAGTTGGCCTCACTTTTCTCCTCTGTTAGGTGGCTGTGTAACGAGTCTCTACCTCCAACCTCCCGCCGCTGGTCTGTGGAAGGGCTCGCTTACCTGACTTTTGATGCTGATGTAAAGGAAGACTTGGTGGAGGACAAGCACGCTCTCACGGCCATGTTTGAACTGGCAAAGGTTTACCTGTTTATTTTATTAGTTTCTCTAAATAGTTACCAAACAGAAGAGAAGAAATCTAAAAATGAAACCTTGTTTTGGATGGTGGCTGAAAAATGTGTTGTTGTTGTTGTTTTTTTTGTGGTTGTGCAGTCTGAAGATAAGACTGTGCTCTTCGCTGTGGGCTCTACATTAGTGAACTGCACAAACAGCTATGAAGTAGAGAAACCAGACCCCCAGATGGTGGAGCTTGCCAAGTATGCAAAGCAGCATGTGCCTGAGGAGCACCCCAAAGTAGGATTCTTCATTTTTGTGTTGCCTTATTTTGTAGATCTGCCAGAAAAATCCATCCTTAATAATCAAATAGAATATGAATCGGACTTTGCAGGAGTTTTAATTGACTGTCCTTACCCTTTATGTGTCAGGATGCACCTTCTTATGTGGAGAAAAGGCTGGTTAAGCTCCTTGAAGCTGGAGTTGTATCTGCATTGGCCTGCATGGTTAAACAAGAGAGTCCTGCCCTCACTGAGGCTTGTAAAGAGTGTATTTCCAGGTAAGGAAGGAAAATGTGTGTTTGACCCCCCTCTCTGTTGCTTAACGTCACGTGTCCTTGGCAGGGTGTTCTTGGCTTTGGTAGAACGGCAGGAAGACAGGGGAACCGTGGTGGCCCAAGGTGGAGGGAAAGCTCTGATTCCACTCGCAACCGAAAACACAGATGCAGGAAAAGTCAAAGCTGCACAAGCCCTGGCAAAAATTGCCATCACATCCAATCCAGAGATTGCTTTTCCAGGAGAGAGGGTAAGAATGGGAGATAGTAATGCAAACAACTTTCTTTGAGATATTTATTTCACTTTGCAAACCTCATTTTTCCCCTCAGATCTATGAAGTCGTGCGTCCACTTGTGAGCCTTTTGAGCCTCAATTGCACCCTGCTGCAGAATTTTGAAGCACTAATGGCACTCACCAACCTGGCTGGCATCAGTGAAAGACTCAGGTTGGCCACTAGGGGGAAGTCTTCCCCTGTAAAACTGCTCATATCAGTTGGTTAAAAAATAGACACATTTATTCCCACGGTTTGTCGATCCAGGTATTTAAAGTATTAATTTATTGTGCGCGGTGAAGCAAGAAGTCCTGGGGACCCTGAAGCAGAACACCAATGGGGGACCTTTCTGTGTGGAGTTTCCATGTTCTCCACGTGCATGCATGGTTTTTCTCCGGGGATTCTGGCCTCTTCCCACCATCCAAAAAACAGGCCTCATAGGTTAATTGGTTACTCTAAATTGACCCTAGGTGTGAATGTGAGTATGCAAAGGTGTCTGATTTGATTGTGGCCCTGCGACAAACTGGCAACCTGACCAGGGTGTCTCATGACAAAACGGGTTTAGGAAATGAATGAAAGATTCATTGTCCATGTTTGGTGAACTAATTTAAAAATCATAACTCTTTTGTACAGTAAGCACCACATTCTTTAGGCCATAATCCAGGCTATGTTTAATATTTTCATCCAAAAACCATTTTGAGGATTATGTAACTTGAGCAGTTGCTGTATCAGTTTTATCATTTTTGTATAATCATATAGTGCTCCCCAAAGCCACAGTTTAAAAAAATAATGACTTATTATTTGCTCAAGGCTCCACTCCAATGAAAATCATCACTTTGGTGTTTTAACATGCTCTTGTGGCATTTTTCTCATGATGGAGGACATGTGTAAACACAATTTCTTTATTTAAATCATTGTAAGGAACAGATGGAAAAATGCTGTAGGCAGACGTATAAACTACTATGGCAAGCCACAAGTTCCCTGCACCACTTCATACTGATGCATCCACTCACAGACGACTAGATACATGTACATCTTCGTTTTCCTTGTCTGAGCTGGCATCTGGCTCGAAACTGTATGGCTGGATAGCTCCAATATTGTTTGGCATTTTTGTTCCAACTGCAATCTTAGGTTGGGGTCGTGAGGGGCTGTAAGCTAGTGGGAGTGCACGTAAACAGACGGATGAATTTCTAATGAACTACTGTCGATCTGCTGAGACTAAGTCCTAGAAAACAACATAGGTTTTTTGTTTTAAAAACAAAAACACCATTTAATGTTAAACCCATACTGTCAGTGAAATGGCATAATCATGATTACAAGACCACTTGGAATGCTTTAAAATGGATCAAAAGATGATCAGAGCGGGACTTTAAAAATAATTTTACATGTTTTACTCCCTTTTTTGTATTTTTGTTTACAGGCAAAAGATAATAAAAGAAAAAGCTGTACCAAAAATTGAAGGCTATATGTTTGAGGAGCAGGATCTTGTCAGAGCTTCAGCAACGGAGTGCATGTGTAATTTGGTTTTAAGTACAGAGGTAATGCACAGATCATTAAAGATAAAGAATGTGCTGGAAATCTAAAGAAGAAAAGACACCAATGTAATGTGTCCTCAGGTTCAGAAGCTGTATCTGGCCACAGGAAACGATCGGCTGAAGCTACTTGTGCTCTATAGTGGTGAGGACGATGAGAGGCTAAGAAAAGCTGCTGCAGGAACTCTGGCCATGCTGACGTCTGAGCAGCCTGAGCTCTGCAAACGCATTCCTGGAACTGTATGGAAATCACTCTGACAACATTCTTACGTGCTGGTGTTATAGCTGACTTAATGTTTTACACTCTTAACCTCTCTCTTTACAGACCACTCACTGGTTGGAGATAATGCAGGCTCTACTGCTCTGCGAAATATCTGACCTGCGTCATCGTGGGGTGGTCATTGTTCAGAACATGATCCAGGCTGATAGAGATCTGACTGAGAAGCTTATGGAGAGTGAAGTCCTGGAGATTCTTACCGTCCTTGCTAAGGGAGGAGAGGGCACATCTGATCCGGTGTCAAAGATTGCCAAGGACTGCCTGGACAAAGCAGTGGAGTATGGCCTCATCAGAAGCAGAGAGGGGAAGATGGAAGGAACTGAGCCCTAACAACACGGCTGCAGTGTGTGGATGTGACACCTAGGAGTTGTAATTTACATGAAAGAGGAAATTTTATTACAACTGAAAGTAATTTATGAAAGGTCTCTTAAAAAAACAAACATGTGACAGAAGAATTTGAGTGTTGTCAGGCTCTCATATTATGTGGCTTTTGACCTTCAAAATTACTAAATCCACTTGAATCCACTTCTGTATTATACATTTTCTACTATTTTGGTCTTGCTTTTTTATGTATTGCCTCTAATTTTAACATGTCTTTCTTTAAATATGAACTGCTAAAGATCTCACAATCACATGATGTACTTTGTTTAAAACGTTTATGGCACAATTATTTCCACTACATTCCAGTTCTTTATGTTTAGTTTGCTCTCAAGGCAATTTAGTTTAAACATGTGCACAGAAAAGCAAAATTTATATTTGGTAACGTTTTGTCACATGTATTTTCTTACCTTATAAATCGGTTATCTAATAAAGTTGAACACATTTAAATACATGCAAACTACCTGGTTATTTTTTATTTTACTCTGCTTTAAAGAAAATATTAACTTCTTCCCTTTTCAATTTTTTATACACTTCCAGAAACTGTAACTGCTTATTCTAGACTTGCATCTTCATCCTTATGGCATTCCTTTTTCTTACATGTACATTTTATTTTTCTTTATGACCCAAATTAAAATGGGTAATAATATAGCTTTAACTTGTATTTTTAATCAGTTGTATTAAAAAACATTGGGGTGGACTAATACAAAGTTTTCATTTGTCTGTTCGGTTTTCATTTAATTCAGATTTTAAAATGAATCATGCTAAAATTACCAACAATGGATTTAAAAATGACAACCTATTTTGTTTTTTTCTATCACTTTTTTTTATTTCTAATTTTAAAATACTACGCTATTGTCAACTACTTCTTCCTTTTTTTTAAATAAAGTTTTTTTGAACGGGGAAAAAAGCTATTCAAAAGTACAACAACGCATGCGCAGACGTTTCCGAATCGTCTTGTATCTACTGCCCAAAAGTTTCTGAAACAAACCCTTTAAAGACGCAAAAGCCGATGTAATGCGCTGGTTTGGGTTTGGTTTTAATGCTTTTCAACAAATTCAAACCCAAAATAATCCAGAATACAGCGGCCTCGATGCCGAGGAAAGGCTGAGCAGTCCGACTGAGCTGAAAGGTCACGTGAACAGAGATGGTCGCTGTTTTGAGTTTAGTCAAATCCGAGCAAGCTGGAGCAGAAGAGCATCGCTGCATTCGGATGGTCAGATTTCAAAATCCCGATTGAAACAGTTATTTATTGATTTTTGTTTTCTAGGAATAACATTTTTGTTGTTGTCTATCAGACGCCGGCTGCGTGTGTGTGGCAGGTTTCGTTAATGACTCTTGCAGAGGAGTTATAAAACAAAGCCGTGGCTGCAGAGATGTTTTCATCAGTGAGTCCCACCTCACACTCGCTTTCCTGGACAGAGTTGAGTGCTGGGATCTGCAGAGCAGCGATGAAACTCCATCATGGACCATGGGCATTGACACCCAGTCAAAGAGCTCTGGTCAGTTGCATCTTGTTTAACCCTTGTGCCATCCTGATCCTATGGGGTCAAGATGACCATTGACGTGTTATTCCTACCATGACAAAGGTGGAGAGGATTTCATGTAATCCATGGAAACCAGTGAAGATCACAAACCATTGAAGAAAAAAGTTCAGCGCACTGTCTGGTGGGGTCTAGATGACCCCACTCCCAATGTTAAAATGCCTAGGATAGCACAAGGGTTAAATAACAAACAGCAGTGTACTCAATGTCTTTGCTTTCCTTATGTTCTTATTTTTTTTTAGCAGCTGTCAATTTGCCACTGGTTCCTGGTGGTTATATAGCCTCCAAACCTCCGTTCTTCCACTCCTTGTCACCTCACATGCAAGCCAAGAGCCTCGCTTTGGGTGGAGAGCATGTCATCCTCCTCACTGCAACTGGAGCTGTTTACACTTGGGGACAGGGAAGGTACAGCAGGAGCGTCCTGCTAACTAAACACCATAAATCACAAAGTTACCTTAAATGTTTACACAAATGCTAAAACAATCTCATGGCAGTGTGAAGCATACATTAACGAATTGCATAGCTTTATGCATTTGACCAATCGGATGTCATTAATCAATTGAATGGAGCCCTGTTATGTTAGATGCCTGCCTGCCTGCCTGCTATGTAGTTGAGGGTCATTTGGAGTATATTTTAAGTGGTGTTGACTTATTGAAGTGAAATGGGGATTATGTTTTATTTGTATTTTGTTCAGCTATTTGTTCATGTATTGCAAGTCATGTTGTGAATATTGATCACAGCAGTTTCCTTTTCATGTTGTGCAGCCCTAATTGTGTGTATCTCTGTGTGTTTTTTTAATAATTTGTTTGCATGCCTTTTTTTAATTTCATTTTTTATGACAGTCATGGTCAGTTGGGACACGGAGGACTCCTCCCTGAGGAGGAGCCCAGGACAGTGGAGGCTCTGTGGGGGATGAAGATGAGCTCTGTATCTGCAGGAGGATGGCACTCTGTCTGCATTAGTGGTAGGCCCTGAAGGCATCGCAGGTGCAGTGTAAAAGTGATAGAAGACATTTTTGACAACAAACTGAACTGCGTTTATATTCCTTCTTAGATGCTGGAGACCTTTATGTGTGGGGCTGGAATGAAAGTGGACAGCTTGGACTTCCATCACAAAGGCTGAGAAAAACTTCAGAAAAGAAGACGGACCAACAGGAAGGTTTGCAAGCAATACATTATTTTTTTCTACTGTTCAATATAAATAAAAACTAATATTTAAGATGAACAAAAATCAGTTTCCCATGCTAAGAACAGCATTAGCTATAAGAAAGAATAGAAATGCCACTGCCTAGGTTTTTATTAAGTTGCTTTAGATGTCCATTGTCATATCTTAAAGTCTTTTGT
Organism: Oryzias latipes; assembly: GCF_053564925.1. Lineage (NCBI taxonomy): Eukaryota > Metazoa > Chordata > Actinopteri > Beloniformes > Adrianichthyidae > Oryzias > Oryzias latipes. The sequence goes on along the minus strand of NC_136242.1, from coordinate 25,122,392 downwards.
GTCATTATCTACGTTGAATAGGAGAATTAAGCCAAAATAGCAGCACACACCAGGAAGAAGTATTCATTTCAATCCAAGCGTTCCCAGCCCTGTTTGATGTCACTCCATTATGTGAGGTCAAAACAGTGAGTTGTGGCTCACGGCATACAGCTGCAGTAACAAGTAAGAGTCTCTTTACAAGGTTTATGTCCATCTTAGATCGATGTTTGACAAATGTATGTCAATAATCTTTTTTTTTTGTTATTTCTGATTTCAGCTTCTGGGGATCTTTATACTTGGGGATGGGGTACGTTTAACCAGGCTCAAACTTTTAAGACCACCAATGAAATTGAGATGTGGTGTTAAAGCCTATATCTGTATGACTCCTCATTGCGTTGTGTTTTCAGGTGAATATGGCCAACTTGGACACCAATCATTTAGCAGTTCAGATGAGCCCCAGCGTGTGGAGTTTTTTAGGGCGCAGCAGCTGCATGTTGTTGGCGTGGTGTGTGGCCCCTGGAACACCTTTGCTGCAGTTGCCAATGAGGAAGGACTTGCTCCTGAATATCCCACAAAACCTCTCAATAAACATGGAGAGTAACATTTTATACCAAACAAGTATTCTAACAATTGAGATTTTGTATTTATTTAGTATAATAAAGACGTTGGAAATTAAGCACAATGTATAATAAACTATTTATATACAGACATTAAAAAGAGCTTAGAAATTTTAATTCACAAGTAAGTAGAAATTTAAGGCGGAGCTGTGAAAATCATTGGACTTATAACTGACACTACAATGAAAGTTACAGCTGAGTATTTCTGTGATCCGGTCAAGGTCTTTACAGCACAATCTTGAATGAGCTGCAAAAACAAAGTTATAGAAAATGTTAGAACATGCAGAACGATGCTGAATGAACTGCAAGGGGATATAGTAGTGATGACATGGATAAAGGCTTCATTCACCTGACAAAATCTGGTGATCTTGAAATGACATGCTGAAATTCAGAGAGGTTCACGGTTCCATCCTTGTCAATGTCTGACTCTTCAAGAATCTAAATGACATTCAAGGGAGATTAAGCTTCACCCCAAACTTGAAAGGAGAAGAAGCCCAGATGAACTCACGTTGTCGATGAGCTGTTTCATCTCATCAGGAGTTAGGCTTGTATCCCCTGTCCCACCAGTCAAGCAGTTAACCAGTTTCTCCAGATCCTGACGACCAAGGGTCCCATCATCGTCAAAGTCTAGAAAGGATGAAATAGTTAACCCAACAACAAAAAAGGGGCATTTTACATACATTTTTCTGTCATTTTATTTACCAAAAATACGGAATGCATAGTGAGATTTGATTTCCAGAGTCGCTGAATCGCTGAAGGCACTCAAAAGATCGAGGAAGTCGTCAAAGTTGAGGCTTCCATCGTGGCTGTCAGATGTGGAGAACACCTTGCAGATTCTCTCGTTGAAAGGGTTGGTCTATGACAGGAACAAAGGTCAGATCGGTTTAGATTTAGAGCCACTTCCTCAACTAAATCTCCACGAGTCACCATGAAAAACAACAACAATGTTTTCATGTGAATTGCCTCATCACCTTGAGTTCAGGCAGCTCCAGGATGGCGTTCATGGGAATTCTGTAACTTATACCGTTTGTTTCCTCCTTCGGTAGCAGCTCGCTAAATCTCTTATAAGCACTGAAACAGGCGACAGCAAATCAGCCATAAAGTACAGAAATGTAAAAAAATGTAAAATCTCTACTTACAGAAGAATTTCTTGCTTTGTTAGGAAGGTTAGCTCCTAAAAGTATAAAAGACTACATTAGAAAGTGACACATTTATGAAAAACAACAAAAGGTTCCGCCTGGCTTTACGGTAAGTTTACATAAAGCTCACATACAAACATAAGTACGAATGGCTTAAAAAAAGAACTAACCTAATCTTGGTGGTATTAAACATAGGGTTTTTTTTCTTTTCCCCTGTCAAATTAATCTTTTAGAGCTTTTTTCCGCTTATGGCAAAATAATGTCGCCGTACTGTGTCTGTTCCTCCATTTACCTTCATTTTGACGGCACTTTTTACACTTACTTGATATTCGGATAACATCCCTTTATCGAGTTGACTGGCTGTGGTTCCCATCTTCAGCTTTTTAAACTGGAAAAAGTCGCTTTTAGTTTTGTTTTGGTAGTTTCAACTACAAAACACTCGAAGTGAGATCGCATTACCTACTTCCGGTTATAGCCAAGTCCGTTTCCAGTCGGTTCTTCCTTTATGAAACTACGTAACGGTTTCTATGGCAACACACATACAAAAAAGGGCGCCACTGCTCACAAATGTTGTGCTTCGTTTCTGTGAGGAACATTTGAATAGTTTGTATGTTTTTTACGTAATGTCTGTAGATAAAGACTGTTTCCGTTTTTCCACCATAGTGTTACAACTATTGTATCGTAATTGTGTTTACATGTGCGTGCACGTGCTTGTTATTATTTATTAATCATGGAAAGTTAAAATCCCCTTTCTTTTTCTAAATTTTTTTATTTTTCATTTTGTTTTTTAGAATATATATATTTCAATATGATTTTCTTTATGTAGCTCAGCAGTGCAATGGGTTTGACAATAAACAGATCACTCACATAGTTATTTCCTTTTAAAACTGTTTTTTTTTTTACATTCAAATGTTTCTTTCAAACAAAATTTTAAAAAAGCTTGCATTTGTATAGTAAAATTGATTCTAACAGTTTCCTGATTGCTCAATAAAAAAAAATCAGTCTTTGGATTAAATGTGGGGGTTTTTTTTGCCTAAAGAAAAAGGTTTAATTTTTATTCTTAGAAAAATAAATCTCTGGCGAATATGCTATCTTTTTCTTGACTGTCCATCCCTGTCTTTATACTTGGGTGGGGTACGTTTAACCAAATTTAAACCTTGAGACCAATCATCAAATTGAACAGACATTCTGTGTCAGCCTGGGGCGGTGCTGGCAGCACAGACTCTTCCTGAAAGCAGCTGTTCTTCACTTATCTATGTATGAATGTGAGAACCCAGTAGGTTTTGTACAATTGCCGGTGTGAAGCCCATTGAGGAAGCGCATTGAGACAACTGTGTTGTATTATTGAGCTGTATGAATAAACCCCGTGAACCCGAAAGGGACAAAACGGATTAGAAGTTGAATGAATTTAAGTACAAAATTATATTGTGCTGACTTGATGTAAACGTCTAATTTTTTTTACTCTTTGTTTTCATGTGAATATGGCCAGTTTGGACACCAATCATTTAGAAGTTTAGATGAACCCCAGCGTGTGGAGTTTTTCAGGGCGCATTGTTGGTGTGGTTGTGTGACCCCTGGAACACTTCTGCTGCAAATACAAATGGGAAAGAATTTCTTCCTGAACATCCCACAAAACCTCTGAAAAAACATTGTACCACACAATTTAAACAAGACATCATCTTTGAAAAAAAAGTAGAATTTTTAATTCACAATTAAGTAAAACTTAAGGCAGGGCCGTAAAAAACAATCTTTAGACTTAAAAGTAACTTACAATGTTTAAAGCAGTGTCCAGTCAAGAGCTTTACAGTACAATCTTGAATGAGCTGCAAAAACAATGTTATAGAAAATGTTAGAACATGCAGAACGATTCTGAATAAACTGCAAGGGGATATAGTAGTGATGACATGGATAAAGGCTTCATTCACCTGACAAAATCTGGTGATCTTGAAATGACATGCTGAAACTCAGAGAGGTTCACAGTTCCATCCTTGTCAATGTCTGACTCTGCGAGAATCTAAATGACATTCAAGGGAGATTAAGGTACACCCCAAACTTGAAAGGAAAAGAAGCCCAGATGAACTCACATTGTTGATGAGCTGTTTCATTTCATCAGCAGTTAGGCTTGTCTTATCTGCCTTACCAGTCAAGCAGTTAACCAGTTGCTTCAGATCCTGACGACCAAGGGTCCCATCATCCTCAAAGTCTAGAAATGATCAAACTAGTTAATGCAATAAAAAACTTTTTTTTAAAGTGGAATTTTACATACATATTTTTGTGCCAACTTTAAATTTGTCATGGTATTTACCAAATATATGGAATGCATAGTGAGATTTGATTTCCAGAGTTGCTGATTCACTGAATGCACTTAAAAAATCAAGGAAGTCGTCAAAGTCGAGGCTTCCATCCTTTTTGTCAGATGTGGAGAACACCTTGCAGATTCTCTCTTTAAAAGGGTTGAACTATAAGCGGAACAAGAGTCAAACCAGTTTGAATTTTTTGTTTATTTATTTCACCAGAGCAACTTCCTCAGCAAAAACCCCACGAGCCACCATGAAGCCAGAAAAGAAACTGAATGTTTTCATGTGAATTGCCACATCACCTTGAGTTCAGGCAGCTCCAGGATGTCCTCCATGCGAACTCTGTAATCTATACGATTTTTTTCCTCCTTCGGCACCAGTTTGTCAAATCTCTTGTAAGCACTGAAAGGTGACAGCAATTAACCACAAAGTACATTCATTTCAGATTTAAATTCTATAAAAAAATCTGCACTTACAGAAGAATTTCTTGTTTTGTAAGGAAGGTTAGCTCCTAAAAGTTAAAGAAGACTGCATTTGAAAGTCACAAGCCTATAAAAGAAGAATAAAAAAGTTACATTTTTTTTCCATTTGACTTGAAACTAACACCTGTACAAACAAAAACAGGTTGAACAAGCAAAATCTTGGTAGTACTAGTAATTTTTGCTTCCCCTGTCAAATAGTTAGTAGCTTTTTGTCTCGTTAGATATAGAGTACTATTCTCTTACTGCCATCCATTGTTTTCAAAAACTTTACCTGAACTGCATTTTGTACACTTACTTCATATTCGGATAGCTTCCCTGTATCAAGTTGACTGGCTGTGGCTCCCATCTTCAACTTTTTTGACAGGAAAATTCACTCTGTGTTTTGTTTTGCTTTGCTGCAGTTCAAACTACAGACTGGATAGGTGAGTTTGCTTAACCAGCCAATCCCGTCAGTTTCTTCTTCCTGAAACTACGTAACTGTTTTTACTGACAACACACATAAAAAAAGGTTTTCGCTTTACAAGGTTTACAAATTTTCTAAGCAAAATTTGAATATTTTGTATTTTATATTTACTGTTTGTAAATTAATATATGTGCCCACGTTTTTTCAACAATATTAGACAAAAAATAACTTAAACGGTACTCAAAAAAATACATGTATTGTTCTTTTCCATATATAACTCCACAGTATGACCGAATTATTTACTCAATTGTTGAATTTGGTTTATTCCTTTAACTTATTCATTGTTTGTACAAAATTAACAATAATTTTAAAAACTATTATATTTTAGTTCCAGTTGTGTGTGCACATATTAGTGCATATGTTTGTGGGTATTATTTGTTATTAGCCATTTCTTTCTCTGTATTCTTTGAATATTATATAATCTATATCTTTGATTTAATGTTTTGTTTACTTATATACTTTAAATAGCTTGCCACTTTAATGTTTTACAAACCAATTAAATGTGAATGTTGTAAAGATACCATAGAGAATGAAGCCTGTGTCCAAGTCTTTAATAAGATGTTTGAAAAAGTAAGTTTTCCTGTCACTGTCCACTTGGACAATGAAATTGGAGAAAACTATGCTTTTGCACACATTCAAACTTTATTAACAACAGCTCACCAGGACAATACCATTTTATTTCTTTTCCTTTATTACTGGTTTATTTTTTATTTCTATGCAAATTTAAAAGTGTTTACAATTACAACCTCAACACTTAATTAGTTTGTATAAAATGTATTTCTTTTCCAGATTTGCTAAATCATTTATTTGTTTACAAAGCCTATAAGTAATGCCTCTTTTCCTATTTTTATTTTATTTTTTAAATTTTGCTTGGTAAACACGTCTGTGTGGATTCTTATTTGATCCAGACTGGTTAGATCAGAGAAGTGCAAAAAAAAGTTGTCAACTGGTTTAACTTTTACTTTTAAAATATGTAAATTCTTCTCAAATTGACTTTTTTATTTTGAGAAGCACAGTACTTTTTCAACATTGTAAGATTATCTATTGTAGATCAGATTCTGCTGTCCACTGCAGTTGAAATCCCCCACTAGCAAGAGTTTTAAGTCATCATAATTTAAGAACTTCAAAGAAAACAGGACAACTGATTAACTTTTGTTCTGGCTTAAAAGTTCTACACTTATGGGTTTATTGGAGAGTTCACTAAAAATGGCACAAACAGTGTTTACTAGAAGATATTTCCATTTAGTTCAATAAGTCATTTGGTATTTACTAGATAATAAACATTTCTTACATTAAACTCAAATTACTATCAAAGCAACAAATTAAAACAAATACAAGATTCATGAGAAAGAATTGGGGATGTCAACATTGTCAGGTGATAATTATTTTTTAATTTGAAGAAGAAAAAAAGAAGTTTAAAAAAGGGGGAAAAAAGAAAAGCAGGATTTAAAAACACACACTAAGCCCCTTGGTCTGTCTCCAACTCCGTTGTATCTGGAATAAAACAAAGACAGACGCCATTTTAAGCACAATGTCAAACATTTTAGTTCAGTGTAGCATTATGGATGTGTATGTCTCTGTTAAAAAAATACCTGTTATCTTTGTTCCTTCTTTGGTCTCAGCTGAAACCCCAATGCCGTATTCATTTTCAGCTGTGACTCGGAAGAAATAGATTCCTCCTTCCTCCAGATCAGAGATCCTATATGACAATCTCTTACACTTGTCTGTGAGTCTTGTCCATCCCTTTCTGCTAATATCTCTTAGGTCAACAAAATAGTTTGTTACTGCAGCCCCTCCCTCATTCTCTGGAATGTCCCATGCAACAGTTGCAGAGTTCTTGGTGATATCTTTAACTATTATCTTAGCTGGAGGTCCAGGTGAATCCAAAACTCTCACATTCAGGGTTAACGATGTAGAACCAGCAACATTTTGCAGTTTGACCTTGTATTTACCAGAGTCATCCCGTGTTGCTTGTTCAATGCTGATAGATGTGATGGAACTGCTTGTGCTGATAATTCCTCTGATTCTAAGATCTACTCCCGCTTTGTCCCATGACACAGTGGGAGGTGGTTTGCCTACAAATGGAACAGTCAAGGTGAAGGAGCTTCCAGCTTTTACAGGCAACGTCTTTCTCATCTCAGGGTTGATGTCGAACCTGGGTATCTCTTCTCTGTCCATGACTACTTCAGGATCTGTTTCAGGGCTGGGATCACTGATGCCAATCTTGTTAATTGATCTGACAATGAAAACGTATTCTGACCCAGTGGTGAGTCCAGTTACTGTAGACTCTGTCTTGTCAGTGTTGTTAACACCAACAGTCCAATCTTCCTCTGTTGTTTTTCTGAACTCAACATTGTACCCCGTGATCTGCGTTCCACCATCGAATAGTGGTTTGTTCCACATCAGAGTCATTGAAGACTTGGAGGAATCTGTTATGATGGGCTTTGCTGGAGGACAAGGTAGAAACTTGGGATCTTCTGCCATAGTAAGACGACAGGGTAAACTAGGTTCACTTAGACCAGCTGCATTCTCGGCAAAGACTCTAAATTCATACTCACATCCCTCATGCAGGCCGGTGACTTTGACTCGTAGGTCATAGACAGTTTTTTTATTAACCCTAACCCAGCGGACACCCTGCTTCTCCCTTTTCTCTACAATGTACCCACTAATGCGACTACCACCATCGGTGGCAGGCCTCCTCCAGCATACAGTCATAGTTTCACAAGTTGCACTTGTAACCTCGACATCCGTTGGAGCAGATGGGACATTGAAGGGATCTATGGCCTTGACTGGTTCACTTTCTAATATCTCACCGTCTCCATGTTTGCTGACGGCCCTCACCCTAAACAGATATTCATTTCCCTTGAGCAGCTTTGTTATCTTACATGTAGTCGCCACTATGTCATCATATACTAGAGTCCAGGAAACACGGCTGGTTTCACACTTTTCGACAATGTAATGCGTGATCTCAGCACCACCAGTCTCATTAGGAGGGTCCCAGGACAGGGTGCATTTTTCTCCTGTCAATCCAGTTACTTGAAGAGGTCCAACAGGAGGACCTGGCCTGTCCAATACCTTGCAGGTAACAACCTTAGATATGGTGCCCCCTGTGTTCTGCAGGGTCAGAGTATACTGTCCAGAGTCTTTCCTAACACACTCTCTTACGAGTAGAGAAGTATTTGTCTTTGTTGTAGTTATCTCAACCCTTCCTGTTGTGCAAATATTTCGTCCATTTTTCAGCCAGAACACAGTTGGGTTAGGGCTTCCTACAACTTCAGCATCTATTTTAAGGCTGTCTCCTGCTTTGACAATCACCACTTGTTTAAATTTATCATCAATTATAATTCTGGGTGGCTCCACATCATGCTGTACTGTTACAGGTCCAGTGCTGTCAGAGGGTAGACTGAGAAGCTCTGCTGCATTCTTCGCAATAACACGAAAGTCATATTGTTTGCCCTCTTCAAGGCCTGTGACTTCCAAGTAGGTGTCCAATAAGTTTGTGAAGTTACACTTGAGCCAACAACTGTCTGGAAGTTCTCTACGCTCAACAATGTATCCAGTTATTTTAGCTCCACCATCATATTCTGGTTTTACCCATGACAGCAATACTGACGTGTTAGTTATATTGGTAACTGTGACATTGCCAGGTGAATCACACTGATCCCTGGCTGCAACAGGCTCAGAGGGTTTACAGCAGGGTCCCACACCAGCAATGTTTTCAGCACTGACACGAAATTCATAGACAAGACCCTCTTCTACACTTGTCACCTTATATCGATTCTCTGTTACTGGAATTTTGTTTAGTTTTGTCCACAGAATACTGCTTTGATCTTTGATTTCAATATAATAGCCAACAATGGGACTGCCGCCGTCGCTGTCTGGTTTGTTCCAAGCAATGACAATAGCTGACTTTGAGGCCAGTTCAACATGGAGGTGTATCGGTGGACAAGGTGGTTTAAAAGGATACTGTGCAACAACAGTTTGTGTTTCCACAAATTGGCTTTTTCCATAGCGATTTTCTGCAGCAACACGAAATTGGTATTCAGTTCCCTGGGTCAATCGAGAAATTTTGATTGATGTTCTTGCAACTGTAGCTGAGACAGTCTGCCATACTGTACTGCTTGTGTCATGTTTCTCAACAACATAATTAGAGATCTGACATCCACCAGAGTATAGTGGTGGCTGCCACGACAAAGATACAAAGTCAGCACTCAACTCGTCCAAAATGAGGGCAGTAGGAGGTCCAGGTCTCTCAAAGACATTCACAAAGATTTCAGCTGATGTGGTTCCAACAGAGTTTGTCAGGGTCACCTCATAAACACCAACATCAGTCCTGGATGCATCTTTGATTTTGATCTGAGATGTTGAGTCAGATGTTTGTACATTTACCCTACTTGTCTCTTTCAGTATATTGCCATCTTTTTTCCAAACCACTGTTGGCTGTGGAAGCCCCCTAAATGGAACATCAATTCCCAGATCATTACCTGCCTTCACATTAAATGTGTTGGACAAGAGAAGAATAACTGGACTGGCACTGTTATCCTTAAGCATAACAGGTGCCAATAGGGTCTTTGGTTCACTCTTTCCTTTCTCATTTATGGCACTGACTCTAAAAAAATACTCGTTTCCTTTTGTCAAACCTTCAATAAGCAGTTCTGGTGCCCTACTCTCTGAGCATGATATCCATGTATTATCTCCCTTAGTTTGCATTTCTACAATGTAAGAGGAAATTCTGCTCCCTCCATCATGATCAGGGTTTTCCCAAGAGAGTCTTAGACTATTGCAAGAGACTTCGCTTAATGATATTTTGCCAGGAGACTGAGGAACCTCAGACGTTTTAACAGGTTCAGCGGTTTCTGCTGGAAGTCCAGTTCCGAATTCATTTACAGCCAAGACCCGGAAATAGTAAAAGCATCCCTCCTGTAAATTGTCAATCTTATAGGAATTTCTTGCACAGTCACTACAGACACTTGTGAATGCTTTCCTGGACTCCTCTCGCCTTTCTATAATGTAATGTGAAATCTTACCTCCTCCATCAAAAAGAGGTGACTCCCATGAAAGTGATACAGAATTTCTCTTTACATCTTTTATCTCCAAATTTGATGGTGCACTTGGAGAGTCCAAAACTCTAACACTGATGAAAGCAGATTTTGAGCCACCACAGTTCTCAGCAGTCAGCACAAACTTTCCACTGTCATTTCTGTTGACATTCTCTATAATTAAAACAGTGTGGGAGTTGGTGACCTCAATTTGAGCTCGCCCACTCAGAGTTCCACCCTCTTTTGACCATTTCACTTCTGGTTCTGGCCTTCCCCTGATGCTAACAATGAGTCGTAAAGTGGAACTTGCTCGAACATTTACAATCTTTCTCAGAGCACTATCCAGCTCAATCTCAGGTGCCTCAACTTTTTCTGTTGCAAGTACAGATCCAGGTAAATCCATTGGCTCTCCAACACCTGCTGCATTTATGGCTCTTACACGAAAACTGTACTCTGTGTTTTCTCTTAGTGTTTTCACAGTGTAGTTTGTGTCCTCTATACCTGTGTTTGGGGTACATGTAGTCCATTCCTCGTCTGTTGAACCCTTCATCTCAACCAGAAATCCAGTGATGGGTGCTCCACCATCATAGAAGGGCCTTGACCAAGTCAGAGACACAGTGCTACTTGAATAGTCTGTGACCTTTAGGTTTGTAGGTGGACCGGGTGGATAACTAGCTTCACATACTTTTATGTACTCACTTGGCTCACTTGGTGTACCCATACCAGCTGCATTTTCTGCAAGAACTCTGAACTGATAGTAATGTCCTTCTGTCAGCCCTGTACACCTGAAACACAAGTCATTTAGCCGTCTCTTGTTGCATTTGGTCCATCTGACGCCTTCTTTATCAATCTTCTCCACAATGTAGCCATCTATCTCTGAGCCCCCATCACTCACAGGCCTCTCCCATGTTAGCAGAACAGAGTCACTAGTTACTGCACTGGCAGTAGGGCTTGAAGGAGCACTGGGTGTTGTAAAAGGATTTTTGGCAACAAAGGGCTCAGATTCCAAGAATTCACCCACACCAAACTTGTTCACTGCAGCAACTCTGAACACATATTCTTTGCAAGGTACCAGTTTTGAAACTTTGTAGCTCACAGCTTCAATATTTGAGTCTAAACATGTCCATGTGACACGACTTGTCTCCCTTTTTTCAACGATATAGTGAGTGATAGTAGCACCTCCATCATTTATTGGGAGATTCCAGTAAAGATTGCACTTTTCTGCACTCAGAACCTTAACTTTTAGTTGACCATCAGGTGGACCAGGTCTGTCCAAGACCTTCACATTAACTGAAACAGATGTACTTCCTCCTATGTTACTAAGACTCAAAGCAAAGCGTCCTCCATCCACACGTGTGCATTCCCTGACAGTGAGAGTGGTATGAGTCAGGGTGTTTTTAAACTCCATTCTCGGTGTAACCTTGTCAATCTCTCTTCCATCTTTTAGCCACATTATTTCCGGGAGAGGCTTTCCAAAGTAATCAGCATCAATAGCAAATGTCTCCCCAGCCTGAACAACAATAGTGCTCTTAAACTTTGGATCTATGAGTATGGTCGGTGTTTCGATGACATCCTGAGCCATGATGGTTAAAGATTCTGAAGGTGAGCTCCAAACACCAGCACCATTCTTTGCAGTTATCCGGAATTCATAACTCTGACCTCCTGTTAGGCCCGTGACTGTGAAGAGATTCTCAATGACATTTGTGAAGTTTGCCTTCATCCATCTGCCATCTGGGAGATCTTTTCTTTCAATTACATAGCCTGTAATGGAGCTTCCCCCGTCATACTGTGGTTTGGCCCACTGAAGCGTGATGCTGTCTCTGGTTACAACAACAGCCTCTGGTTTTCCAGGTGCATCACATGGGTCTCTTGCAGTGTAGCATCCAGATGACTTACTTGATGGACTCAGTCCAGCAATATTCTCAGCAAAGACTCTAAATTCATACTCAATGCTTTCGTCTAGGCCACTTGCTTTGAAACGAGTGTCAGGGATGACTAATTTGTTAAGTTTGGTCCATAAAATACTGTTCTTCTCTTTACGTTCAAGGTGATACCCAATAATAGGGCTGCCTCCATCTCTGAGTGGCGGTTCCCATTCCACCACCATGCTGTATTTTGTCACAGAGGACACACAGGGTGTTCCTGGAGCAGCAGGCACGCTGAATGGATATTGTGCCATGACAATTGGAGAGGTGATTGCAGCACTTTTCCCATACCTGTTTTCTGCAGAAACTCTGAATTGGTATTCGCTTCCTGTTTTCAGCTTGGTAATTTTGATTGTGGTTCTCACTGTTGTTGTTGAGACAGTCTGCCACTCTGTGCTGGTGGTCACACGTTTCTCCACTATGTAATTGTCTAGCTGACAGCCTCCTGTATATTCTGGTGGCTCCCAAGAAATGACAGCATAATCAGAACTAACTTCATGAACAACCACCGGGCCCTTGGGTGGATCTGGTTTTTCTAGAACAACAACAGTGACTTCTCCAGTGTGTTCTCCTGCACTGTTACTTGCTGTGACAGAATACTGACCAGAGTGTTCCCTGGCAGCACGCCGTATATGAAGGATGGTTAATGATGCTTTGGTTAAAATTTCTAGCCTTGACGTCTCCTTAACTACTTGTGCGTCTCTTTTCCATTCAATCTTTGGTACTGGGTTCCCTGCCACTGGGATCTCCACTTGCAGATTTTCGCCATTCTTGACAGTAAAAGTGCTAAAAGTTATTTGGAGTTTTGGTCTGACAGCATTTTCTTTTTCTTTGGTCCGGGCAGGCGTTTCTTGACCCTCAAAGGAAGCAGCCTGAGCTGAATTGTTAAAAACAAATCACAAGTTAAAAGAGACCACCCACTTGATGAGAATGGGATATCTTTGTCTTTACACTATTTTTTCTCATTTTTATGAACACAAAAGTTTGCAATGATTTACTCTTCTACACAGAAACTGGTATAAATCTGTTCAATACTTTCAATAAAATTTTAAAGGAAGATTCTGAGGCTGCATTATGGCATGTTGCATGCACACCATACCTTGAACAAAAGGTGTTGGGGGTGGTAAAGCCTCACCCGTGAGCTTCTGTTCAGAAACGTGCGTAACATTTGTGAGTCTCTGATCTTGTCCCTCAGATTTGTCTCTCATCTAAAACAAGATGTGAATAAAAAAGAGAGGTCAAAAACAAGCAAGCATATAAAAACCTTTTTTTTTATATAAATCTGGTCATTTTAATGTAAAATTATGTTTTGCTTATGTCAAATCGGACATGTGGCCCATTTCCTTTCAACGGTTTGAAGAAACTATCAAGTAATTTATACTTTTTGTGGTCGTTTGAAGGAGACACAGTTGATGGTGTTAAAAATAACTTGAGTTACAGCAAACGGGTCAGCCATATGTTGCTTAACGCATGTTGGTTTATAATTATCACAATTTTAAAAGTAACCAAAACCACTAAGTAATCACTGAGGTTACAGAATTGTCTGTAAACAACTGAAGAATCATTCTGAATAGATTACCTCTAAAGTTATTGTTAAAAAGTGACACTTACTTCATTTTTGCCTGCTTCCATCCTTGTTCTTTCTGCACCTTTATAAAACAAACAAGTGGCCTTTTTAAATTCTGTTTTTTTTAGATGCTTAGCTGTAAGAAACAGAAGGTGGTGAAGTCAAACACTTTAAAGCAGACTGTCATAGCTCACTGCTTACTTATCTGCAAGAGCACTAGGTGACAAAAATAGGCAGAGCAGGATTGGACAGCTGCTCATTCTTTCAGTATTAGTTTAGTCTATATAGGTCAGCTATGAAAAACTGTAAAATTACTCATCAGCCTTTCATTACTCTATTTCTGTTAAATGAAACAGGCTTAATAGGCTGTTAGGAGTGACCGATTGTCTTATAAAAAGACACTATATTAAAACACAATATAAAATGGTTCTTCAATAACTAAGTAAACATTTATGAGTCACCCACCAGGAAGAACCCTTGTTAAATTATTGTGCTGATAAAATATGAAGGATAGCAAAAGATTAAAAAATGAAAAGATTATTTATTTATGTGTTTTTTGTTTTGTTTTATAGTATCACATGTGTGTACAAATATGGACAATCATGCTATTTGTCATCATTATGGTGCTTTTCAGTACTTGATGATTTTTGCAAGTCTTATTGATTATTTAATTAATTTGACTATGTAAAATTGAATTCAAAGGGGGCAGGGGGCATATTAAAGACATTTTTGGCTCTCCTTCATTGTATTGTTTTGATGTAAAGCAGTCATACTTTTTTTTCCTGTTTGCTAAACTTTTGTATTTAAATAAAAAAAATACAACAAATCTGTGATATATTTGTAAATATTTGCAGTAAAATACTCGTGGTCAAAAACAAAAATCTTAGCTGACATATGTGTTAATATATTTAAACCTCTTGTTAAAAAATAAACAAAGTTCGAAGATTCCTAATTATCATTCAAATTTAAATTTGACGACTTTCATTCTGAAAAACTAGACCGGAAATCCTCCCGGTAAAACGCGGAAGTTGGTTACGTCAGCTAACCGGTGTTGTTGAAATGTAATTCATTTTAGTCCACGTAAAAATGTTCTTAAAAACGCGTTTAATCCACTGTCGCTCCAAGATTACAGTTTAAACACCGAATGAAAGCACAAAAGGTGAGGGCTTAACGACAAGGATGTTAGTTTGTGACACTGTCTGTGAGACTAAACCTGCGTTTGACTACAGAGATGTTTGCTTAGAAGTAACTTCCCCCTGTAGGTTTTCGTCCCTTTTTGACAAAACTTTGTGGCAGATACAAGGCCATGCTCTTTTTTTCTGGTTCACAAAAGAATAATTTTTTCAAATATTGTAAAATATTGAAAGACCCCCACTCTAATGAAAATCATGTTTTCGGTGTGTTTTTTTTAAACATGTTCTTGTGGCATATTTCTCATGATGAGGATATGTAAAGAAAATTAAGTTTAACATTTTTTTTGAGTGTTTCCTTATTCAAATCGTTGTGAATTAGTAGCAGGAGCCTTTGGAAAAAGCTTGTAGTTGTGACGTAGAAGCTGCTATGGCAGGCCACAAGCTCCCTGCTCTGCCCCATTCTGATGCATCCACTTGTAGAGAAATAGATCCATTCACGTCTTTGTTTTCCTCGTCTGAGCTGGCTTCTGGCTAAAAACCTTACGACTGGATAGCTGTTATATTGCTCGCAATTTTAGTTGCACTGCAAATGATATGTTTAGGGTGGTTTGGGGCTGTAAGTTAGCGGGGGAGAGTGTAAAGAAAGGGTTGATGGGAAGGAGGCTCCGCACCAACATTCCCTGCCACAACTCGGAGGGAATTTCTGTAGAAACTATGTCCTAGAAGAAACTATGCCCAAGAAAACAACACAGATTTTTGTATTTGGGCTAAAAAATAGTGGCATTATCATAATTTAAAGACCACTGGGAACACTGTTATAGTGGATTAAATGATGATTGGAGTGGGACTTTATAAACAATTTTATCTTCCTGTTTAGGGGGTGATTTAATTTTTTTTTGTGTTAATATACTAGAAATGTGAACAGCTGATTCAGGAGCAAAACGCCTCTCTTGTCATAACTAACTTTGTTTCTTTTTTGTGAACAGATTGACCATGACGCTTCAGTTTGTGTACACCCAGCAGGACTTCATCACTGAAGTGTGTCGGGGGAGTGACAAGATGGCGCCGCCACCTACAGTGTTTGACTCAGCCATTCGGGCCGGCTGGACTGACAGGATGGAGAAAGGGCTCTTCCGCTACCAGCTGAGTGCTTTAGAAACCCGCGTCCTGCCAGGTCCGTACGGCTTTGTGGCTCAGCTGAATATTAAACGAGGAACGGAGAGAAGAAAGCCTCAGGAGATATTAAGCATTAAGCAGGAGTTTAATGGCAAACAGTTTAACTTTAACAAAATCAGTCCAGATGAAGTTCTATTTGAAATGGTGAAGGGCAGAGATGGAAGCCCAGCTTTGCCTGATGACGGGCTGGCGCCTTCACCCTCCAAGATGTTTGTAATGATCAATGTGAGTCCACTGGAGTTTGGCCATTGTCTGTTTATTCCCGATCCCTCGCGATGCTTCCCACAAATCCTGACAAAGTCCACAATCCGGATCAGCATGGAGTCTGTTCTGCTGAGCTCAGACCCCAGTTTTCGAGTTGGGTTCAATAGTCTTGGTGCATTTGCGTCTGTCAATCATTTACACCTTCATGGATATTATCTCGACCATGAGCTTAAGATCGAATCCATACCGGTGGAGCCTTTACTACCAGAAAAGGGACTTTATCTCTCTCAAGAATTCCCTGGAGGATTTGTGTTTTACGCCGAAGCAGATACGGTGGAGAAAGTAGCTGAAGTGGTTTGTCAAGTCACAGATTTTCTTGTGGACAACAATGTTGCCCACAACCTGTTCTTGACCAGAGGATGTCCGCCCTACAGTTGTGCTCAAACCAACAAGGATTGCCAGTTGCGAAACGGTGTGCGGATTGTCATCTGGCCCAGAATGGCCTGCTTTGGTGCCAAAGAGGAGTCTGCCTTCAACGTTGCTCTCTGTGAGCTGGCCGGACACTTGCCATTCAAAAACAAAGAGGACTATGAGCGCTCGACTGAAAGGGATGTGGTGGAAATAATACAGAAGTACCTTCTGCCTCAGAGTGCTTTGCAGAAGTTGGAGCAGCAGCTTATTAATCACCTGAGACCTTGTGACCCAAGGACTAAAACATTGATCCATCCTTAATTTTATGCAGTCTTTTTGTTCAACCCATGGAATAAAAGCTGAAAGTCTACACTTCAATGGCATCTGAGTTGTTTTATTTAAAATTCACTGTGGTAATGTACAGAAACTACGTAAATTAGAAAGAATGTGTCTCTGTCCTGCAGAGCAGCACTGGTTTGTTAGAAATTCTGATATGTTGGTGTGACAGTTGGTGTAGTGTAGAACAACCCCGCCCCCTTTCCCTTTCCCCTCTCCGTTGCCATTTTTTTCCTCTGCTCCTGATTCACATTTATTTTAATACTTAGAAATGCAATTTAGAGCTTAATTTAAAGAAAAATATGTCCTCAATCATCAGAAAATGTCACAAGAACAGGTTAAAACAAAGTTTTGTCCTTAAAAATTGATCAAATAAGAACAAAAATGAAAGAGCAGCATTCAATAATACAAATATAAAAAGAAAATAAAGTTTCATCTGAATTAAATATTTGGTCTTTACTCCTTTTAGTGATCAGCTTAGTTTCTGCAGAGACAGACCTGCATTACTTATTGGAGCCTGTGTGACTTAATTTTCACCAGTTATCCAAAGTAAAACATTTTCAAAGATTCCTTTTGGCAGAAAGAAATTGTGCCTCATGCTCACTGAACAACCTGCTCAAAAACCAGGATATATATCGCAGCAAAAGTACTACTTTCTTTGGTATCATTGCAAAACATGTAAAGACAATCTCATTTCATATTTTTATTTTATTTTTAAATGTACTTTGTTTTGTTTTTAAGTTTGGTGTCTTTTGAAAGCTTTTAAACATCAAGTTCTGCTTGTACCGAAAAGAAACGAGTGTCCAGTGACCATTTCCATCAGAGTTTTTTTATTTATTTATTTATGTTTAGCCACAACATCTTTGTAGAAGAAGACTCACTTATAGAGACGAGAATACACAACGAACAGGTTGTTGTGTTTTGTTTTACTTCAGAGAAATTATGTTCTTGTCTCAGTCAACTCCGGTGCAAAATGTCTTGAACCGTTTTAATGCAGGAGAAGTGATGAGTTTATACTGAGTAATGTTTTCCTATGATGCCATAACATACCTTAATGCCTTGTTTATTCTTCCAACAATACACTAAATCTTCCCCTTTTTCTCAAGACGTATCTCTTTTTTCAGCAAAACCAGTCACTGTAAACTACAGATCAAATGTAAGGACTGTATTACGGATTTTTAAACATTCATATTTAAATAAGTCAACACTAAAGAGCTTCTTCCTGGTAGAAGTGTCTTTTTTTTCATAATTTGGCATTGTATCTTCAATTTCTTTTAAGTAAAATGTCGTATAAGGGTTGTTTTCAGTACAGCATAGATCACTTAACATGCTTCATTGTTGTCAACACAATTTTTTATCCCAGAGGAGCACATCATCTGCCAGAATGACCTCACCAAGGCAGCAGCATTAAGCTGAGCTTCACAGTGTTGAGTTTATCTTTATGTCCAGCTGCTCACTTGTCCCTCGTAATTTATTACGACTTTACCGCATTTAAAAAAGCTAATTTAGTCCACTAGAACAGATGCACAAGTTTTTCCTCTTAAAGTCTTTCTATACTGGTTTTTTGTTTTTTATTTTTCACATTTACAATATATCTAATTCATCTGTCTAGATTTTGTTAAAAGGCCGTTCGGCTGTCTTATCTATTTTCCAGAACTGCTCCAAATAACTTATAGCTGCTGTGAATTCCCTAAAAATACTCAAATACAGTAAAACATGTTTTATCATTAATAACTCACCAATTTATTTGCCTTTCTTCTCTTCTGCTTTAAGATGTTTTTCATTTCTTTTTACAAACACAGACACAACAGTTTCTTTCTACTTTCATTACAACATTCTGCACAATATTTAGTTTTAAGCTATCATTTAGTGAATTTCTTTGCACTTGTTTATTGCAGCCTGGCAAATTAATCATTACGTTTCAACAGAAAGCTGTAAAGTAAAGCACCTGGTGTTCTGTGGGCGCTGTTCTCTATCAAGTTCATTTGACTTTCCTTGAATGACATTTAAATATAGGGCATGAAATATGGGCCATTACCCAACACTTTTACACTCTTCCGTTGCGTTATGTCTTGTAAACTGACAAGTACATTGCCCCTACTTGGAAAATTACATCAGCTCAACTTATTTATATGTTACCTTTCAAACAGAGGTGCTCGACAGAGCAAATCCAGATGAAAGTGTTTAAAAAATCAAACCAAGCATGGCAAAAAACAGAATTTACGGCAATAAAATCCCATTATATAGTTAATATCAAAATTCAAAAATCCAGTCTGGATTAAGACACACGTGTACATTACTTTTAGTGTTGATAGGTGATAACTCTTCCCAGGTTTTTGTGATATTGTAGATTTTCTTTCTTTGTAACCTGAAGACATCAGTAAGTGTTCTAAATCCAGGCTAAAGTTCAAAAATCTACCAATGTGAGAGAATATTCTTTGTAAGTTTAACATCTATGAAATGTTTGAATGACCTTGTATGGGATTCTTAACCCCGTTGGTTTGATGCATATTTGCATCAAAAGGCGTCAAGGTGACAAAACCAGGTTTATTTTGCTTATGACCATCAACCACTAAAATGTAAAAATGTGTGGATTTTCTTCAGTTTCGTGTACAGCTGCTTGATGACATTGCGATTTATCCAGACGGTAAAGCTCATTTCACCCAATGACGGCGGAGAGCGGCTCCTGCCAGACATCTTGGACTCTTGATCCATGGTTAACAAAATAAAGCCGCCTCTTTTCTGATGAAGCCAGCACGGGCACAATTATTTACAGTTAATGCTTCAATGCAGGTTCAGTGAAATGTCACCAGCTTTTGTTCTTGACTTTGACTGACATGAAGAAAAAAACAAAATAGGGAGAGGTGAACTGTTTTTAAAATTACCTAAAATCTGCAGCAAAAATAAATTAAAAAAAATTAACACACTTTTGCATGAAAATGTCCCAGAATAAATTTTGTAATCATGTTAAAACTGTATTTGATGACATCCTTAGGTTTTGCTTTAGTATTGAAACTGGATATGGACAAACATAAATAGCAAAGTCATTGAAAGAGTACAATACATTCTGGAGGCAGGCTGGTGGGAGTGGATGTGGGCGTGTCATGAAGGTAGACTCCCTTGAACTTGAGCGTGAGGATGCTCTGGCCTTTGCAGCATTTGCAGAGAGCACAGCTCAGCTGGGCACCTTTGCTCTCCTTGCAGACTCAGACTCTTTGACATTTCTGAAGGGATCAGCGAAGCATCGACGATGGGTGCTGCTCAAAGCTTCAGGGCGATGTGTGACAGAGAGAAAAATACAAACATTCGTGTCAGTCTTCCAGCAGTTTGCATCGTGTGGCAAATATCCATGATCATCCTGTTTGGAATTTTTGTTCGGTATGATAAAGAATCAGACGCACATTGGATAGAGACAAACCCAAAAAATATGAGTAAAATAGAAAACGACTTCTACTTCAGATATCCAAGTAAGTGACTTTCTTTTCCTCTAAATAAGTATATGTATTTTAAAGTAAGGATTTTTAAAATTCCTTTTAAACCTTGATTAATTTGCAGAATAAAATTTGTTTAATCTTTTTTTTTTCATAATTAAAAAATCACAGTTTGACATTCGTTCTAAAAAGCTTTGATGTTGACTTTTGTTCACAAAAGTCCAACAAATGGCTACCAAGTTGTTCCCTAGATTACCCTCAACATAATTCATTTTACTAAATAATTTTTTCCTATAATATCACCCGTCTTTGTTAAGTGTTTGGTTTAAGGGTGTGGTGGGAATGTGCCCCACATAAAATGGTGTCAGTCTCGGGTTGTTACTAAACCATCTCATGTTTTGTAGGCTCAAAGTTTGCTTTGAAGCACTCAGAGGTAAAGACCAAAAAATAGTTTGAAATGTTGACAAAACAGCCTGACACCCTTGAAATGTGATGGGAAAAGTTACAACAGCAGAACTGAGTTCTTTTGGAATTGAATTGGATTCAGAGGAGCAGTGAGATCAGATCCTCCTGCTGACATTTGTGGTTTAGGTATTCAGCTTTCTCCAAAGCCGAAACAACTGACCTGTGTTTGCTAATGGCCTTTATAAAAACCAAAAGATGGGAGTGTTTGCAGTGCATTTTCTGAACCAAGCGAGCATGAGGTGACAGTGGAGAAGAAAAAAACATCTCTATCAAAGATCAGGAAGAAACTTTTAGCACCAGCAGAACCAGACTGAGTATTGGTGACTATTTGCTGTGACCATTTAGATTCTGAGATGACATTGGAATAGAATAGAATAGAATAGAATAGAATAGAATTTATATTACAGACTCAAGGTCCAAATGTCAATGCAATAAACAAAACATAAATCATACAGCAGACTTAAAATACAAGTAAAACATAATTTATAAACTCGAAATGTAAAAACTCAAAAGCTTCAAAACTTAAGGGTTTAAAAAGACGTCCATATCAGTACTTGGGGACTAGTAATGAAAAGAAAAATGCAAACTAAACTTAAACAAAATAAAAAACAGAATTGTCTGTGGTAAAACAGATATACTCTCTACCCTTCTCCACTTTTACAATGATGAAACAGAAAAAAACTTTCAGAATCTGTACTGTATCTGTACTCAAGCAGAAGTTACTTTACAGTTACATTACCAACATAGTAGTAAAAGTATGTCTATAATTGCAATAAGTTTGATATGATGCTGCAGCTACACACAGATGCAATGTGAAAAGTATTGTGAAAAGTTCAGCAAAGTGGACCTGCAGTTAGTATACCACTTAGATGGATTTATTTTTTAAATTCTTGAGCAAAAATAAAAATAATTGTGAAATTGTGGGTGTTTTGAAATCCTTTTGCAAAAATCAGAACAAAAATGTTGCTGTGACAAAACAAAATCTACAAATAATTGGCAAAATTCTATTCAAATTTTCCTTAAGTAAATTATACTGAAACCACACAAATGATTTGCTTGATGAAAACTTAAATTACCTTCCTGAATGGAATTGAGTAAATGTAACTTCTAGTAACCCTCCTCTATAAAAACGAAACAATTTGCCCTTGAGTTGTCTTTACATCATAACGTCCTTCTATGTAATGTGCCCCCATGCCAGCCGGCATTGTGCAAACGTGTTGTTAAGGTAAACTGTTCTATCTGTGATGAAACATTGTGTCACTTCTTAAAGTGGCAAGTTTTCAGGTGTACATGGAATACTCAGACTTTCACCTGATTTTTGTTTGTGGAAAAAAGTTCTGAAGACATTTCAAAAGAATCAGAATTAACTTGTTATTTTTGTTGCCCCTCAGGAAAAAAAAGTGGCTTATCTAATTCAATGATTTTTTTTTTTCGTTTTATCCTGTTGCTTCCCTTTTTTAAACTGATTGAATATGAATATTTCTGCTATTTAAAACCTTAAAGACATCTTAAAGAGGATCCCTTAGCAATTCCCTGAGATGGTTAATATAGATGCTTAAAGTATTTTTGTGGGTTATGAATTTAATCTGTCTATATTTTGAATTGTCACAATTTCCTAATTAGAGCACTGTATGTTCTTGAACACATGGGAAATTAATTCAATGTCAACGTTTAAGATTACCCAAACATGTGAAAAATCTTTAATTGGGATGAAAATGAGTTCTGGCATCTGTTCATGTTAATGTTGTCATGTTCTCCTTTGTTTTACCCTTATTTATTTTTCCATGAGCATTTCTCCACGTACACAGAGTTCACCTGGAAGACTTTTATTTGTACCTGAATCACGTGTTCTGAGCTGGTTCTGCAGGTGAAGAGCTTCAAACAACAAAAGACTTGAGATCAAATTCATAAAGAGATATGCCCTGTCAGGGAGATACGTCCTATCCATGCCTGTTAACCTTCCTCAATTGTGGCTTTACTAGAAAAGCCAATGCAAATAAATGCAGGGAAATTCATGGAACAATGTCCCCCTAGGTTTCCAGGATGTTCATGTAATGATCTTCGTTGGATTTGGTTTCCTGATGACGTTTCTGAAGCGGTACAGCTTTGGTGGAGTGGGTTTCAACTTCCTCATCGCTGCCTTCGGCCTCCAGTGGGCGTTGCTGATGCAGGGCTGGTTTCACCACTTGGGAGATGATGGGAAGATAAGCATTAATGTTTATAGGTAAAGAAAATGTCTCTTTTTTAATAAATTCATAATATTGAAACAGTGTCAAAGAGGCAAAAAAGGCAAAAGGCTCTACTATCTGTTGTTCAATTTAAATAGGAAGTTTGATTCCACTTCCTCCAACTTCCTGAGGTGTGCCTCTTTTTTGATTAGTCTGATCAAATATTTGCATTTCCCTTGACAACATTTCATTTTCAGAGTGAAATTGTGTACATTCTGCATTTTTTTGGCTTAAATTTCCAGAAATAATCGCCATAAACAGGCGTCCTGATGTAAAATTAACCACACCAGCAATTCATCTTTAAACTATGAAGTCACAGCACATTTAAAATTCACAATTAACTTTATAAATGTGTTTTTATTTTCTTGGATTATCATCCGGAGCGTGTCTCTAGGATAGCAGAGATGAAACATTTGTCTGGGTGGAGAACCTGGTCTCACTGCTAGATTGCGTGAAAGCTCATCCAGACATATTATGCAACAGGTTTGTTTAGAGTCTGTGTTTGAAACTCAATACGGTGCTCTGCTATACTGAGAAAGGGAGATTGCGCAAAACAACAGCTGGTCCTGTACATATCAAAGGAAGTTTGAGGTGTGTGTCTCATTCAGAAAAAGCATCTGAATGAGCTTGACGTTTTGTGGGTTTTTTTGTGGGTCACAATGGCTCGCTGTTTCTTGACAATAAAACAATTCTTAAAGGTTTGACTAAGCCTGTGGTGTCTGTGATTCATTTGTCTTTACAGTATGATCAATGCAGACTTTTGTGTGGCTGGCTGCTTGATTGCCTATGGAGCATTGCTGGGTAAAGTCAGTCCAGTCCAGCTGATGGTCCTGACTTTGTTTGGGGTCACATTATTTGCTGTTGAGGAATACATTATCTTAAATCTCATATATGTAAGTAATGCAAATATTTTTCTTGTATTAAATAACATCCGATTTGCTTTATGTCACTGTTACACTTATTTACAGAATAAGCTAAATGGCTAATGTTTTGCATTTAAAGGCAAAGGATGCTGGAGGCTCCATGGTGATCCACACATTTGGAGCCTACTATGGTCTCGCCATATCGTGGATGCTCTATCGCCCAAACCTGGACCAGAGCAGCCGCTTGCAGGGCTCAGTCTATCACTCCGATGTCTTTGCTATGATCGGTAAATCCAGTTGCTTGCAACAACTGTTTGACTTCTGCAAAGATTTTTTTATGCTTCAAAACCAGATATTTGAACTCTGTCTCTCATTCACAGGCACTCTGTTCCTGTGGATGTTTTGGCCCAGCTTTAACTCAGCAATTACTGAGCATGGAGACGGGCAGCACAGAGCTGCCATCAACACCTACCTGTCGCTGGCTTCAACCGTCCTTACTGCTGTGGCTGTTTCAAGTGTCTATCAAAAACATGGAAAGCTGGACATGGTGAGAAACAGAAACTGTTCCTTTAAACTATACGGACATGATTCTGAATTTACAAGAAAAACTTGTTAATTTGTTAATTAGAAATAACATCAATAATTTAATTTATTGTGGAAGAAAGAAGCAAGACAAAATGAACGACATTGCTTTTGAAACTCAAATTTGGCAATTTTCAAAACTCGATGACATCTAATCAATATGATTGAAAAAATTAAGTACATCACATTTTTTAACCCAAACTTTAGAACCCAAATTATCTACCTAATCTTTTACTTTTCCTGACATGCCTTTCATGATTTCTTTGCTCAGGTCCACATCCAGAACGCCACCCTCGCTGGAGGTGTTGCTGTAGGAACTGCAGCAGAGTTCATGCTGATGCCTTATGGATCCCTGATTGTTGGGTTCTGCTGTGGAATTTTGTCCACACTTGGATACATCTACATCACGGTACGAGTTTTAACTACTTTCATAGTAAGTTCTAATCCTTTGTGGAATTTTTGTTAACACTTCATTAAAACATGTGCCTGTCTTTCAGCCCTTCTTGGAAAAGTACCTGAAAATCCAGGACACATGTGGAATCCACAACCTCCATGCCATGCCTGGTGTCATTGGGGGTATTGTTGGAGCCATCACCGCTGCTGCTGCCTCAGAGTCTGTTTATGGTACAGAGGGGTGAGTTTTACTAAAAACGATGGGTGAACCTTCGCAAAGATTAACCTCATCTTAAGTTGTATGTTATCACGCCTTAAAGACCCCAATTTAAAACTATTATTTGTTCCAAAAGGATAAAACTGTTTAAGTTTCCTCCCGCGCAGCAAGGCGGTCACCAGGCAGGAGCCCTCTGTGTGGCTCTCTGCTTTGGCATAGGAGGAGGCATTCTTGTGGGTAAGAAGTGTCACTTTTACTCACCTAGTTTACAACAAAAACACACCATTTTGCACAACCGATATTTGTGTTTTGGATAATCATTTCCCTTATGTTGTTCTAAGGCGCCATCCTAAGATTACCAATATGGGGAGATCCAGCTGATGACAACTGCTTCGATGATGAGTCCTACTGGGAGGTAAGAGGCAGATTTGAATTTTTCAAGAATGTTTTTGCTGTTTGGATCATTCTCCAATATATCAATACATTTTTAAATCTAAACTAAATGCAAAAAGTGCAGATCTTTTCCTAATAAGTTTTTAGTAGCTATCACTGGTAAAGAACTTTAAGAAAGCACTGGAGGTCTTTTTTAATATTATTATTTGTGAAAAGCTGATTCCATGAACAAAAGGTCAGAAACATTTGCAACTGTTTTCCTTTATTTATCCATGCATTGCACAAGACATCGTGCAATTCGACATCTGTTGTAGGAAATAAGGGATCATGAAAGCACAGCTTTGTTAAAAGCTGATTCCTCACGTTTTGTCCTCAGGTGCCGGAGGAGGAGGAGAGCATTCCAGCCGTCATGCAGTACAACAACCACATGCGGAATAAAGACGTGTGCGTGTCTGTCTTGTTTATGGGTCAACAGATATGATTTCTCCCACTGAGGAAATATCACAGCAGCAGTTTTTCTGCGTGTAGACAGAGGATGCGATGCATTCAGTGTCCTCTTAGAGGCAGCAGAGCCAAGGTTATAAAGAGACGGCATGCGGTTTGTTGAGGGTGCAGCAGCTCTTTGGTGATGTCCTTTCTCAGTAGGGAGTTGTTGACTCAAGCCCACATTGTTACAGAGGCTGGGAGGCAAGATTTATCAGTTGGTGACGCAAACCTGCGTCCTGTGATACTAAGTAAAGCTGCACCGTGTTGTTTATTAATAGGTGTTTTTACAAAACACACCCATGAGTCTAAAGCCCTTGGAAATATTTAACAGCTGTCATATTTACAGTCACAATATAAATTATACTGTTGGAAGGAGAACCCAGTCAGATTGAACTGTAGTAATTTTCAGTTTTACTATTAGTAAAATGGACAAGATAGAAGCAGTAAATGCAGACAGTGGTTAACTAAAACGATTATTTTTGTGCATACAGTTTTTTATTTGTACATTTTTTTCAGGGCGGAGTCAAATTTCACCATGGAGTCAGATACCAGGCCTCGAGCGTGATGAACATCTGCGTCAGTTGCACACGTCTTACTCTTCTGCTGGACAAAAGTGAAAAACCTGAGGCAGTCACGGCACAACTGTCACTCCCTGCCATTCTTCATGCCTTTTGTTCTTTCTTTTTACAGTAAAAGTTGTTTGATCTTGTTATTGATCATGTATTTTAAACATATACCAGCGGTAATAATTGTTTTGTCAACCATGTTATGTTATCAGCAATTTGATATTTTACCTCCACTCCTCCGTTTAAGCTTTTTTAACATCACTTTGATAGTTTTAGGACAATTTATATGCAGTGGCTTCTTTTTACTTACACTTAATATTTCTGATGTTAAATGTATATTTGTGTTTTTATTGTTTTGCATTTGATTTGTTCAGAACTAATAATTAATGGACTATGATGAATGCCAGATGGGGATCCAAGTCGTGGATTTAAAAAAAAATTCTCAGTAGGAAGAAGAAATTAAGAAGTTACAAGAATAAAAAACAATGTCTTTGTCAAAAGCCTGTATGTTCATAATCATTATAATCTTTGCCACATTGTTTTGAATCTTGCCATTTTTGGATGAAGAAATAATTACGAATAAACAGAAGAAACTACATAATATGTAATGTCCTAACTAAGTAATTTTTATAGAAATAAATCTTAATTTAGCATTTTTACTGACATACTTGTTGCACCAGGTGAGTTGAGAGGTTTTTTCACCACTCAAAGACTAAATCCTCCATTTTGCATTTTTGTTCCTAAAGTGTGTAATGTTACACAAATGGGGGGGGGGGGGGGGGGAAGTGGCATTTTTTGTATAACTTAGTAAACAATAGTCGTTGGAGGAAATGATTCTTTGTTCAAGTTATTTTGTCACATGATGTAAGGGTCAGGTTTTTGTTTTTTTTGTTTTTTTTTTGTTTTTGCCTTTGGTCTATTTTATTTTCGTGTAGTGTCATCAAAAATCCTTCATTCTCCTTCGATATAATCCTATTTAAACAGAGTTCAGGACAATCTTAAATGCAAATGTAAATATAGACCTCCAGAAGTTTTGGATTCCTTTGTTGCTTAAAACAAAATTACTTATTTTTCATCCATCTATTATCCAAACCTGCCTAATCCCTTTCAGGGTCATGGGGATGCTGGAGCCCATCCCATTCACTGGTGAACACTCTTGACGTTTAATAATTTATTGATTTATTTTTTTACTTTAAAAAATAAACGCGTTATTCCTTGAGATGTTGACTCAATTTTGTGTCATCAAACTCTATGTCAAAATGGATTCCTTGCTGATTTCTTTCTGTGTGAAAGGTTCAGGTGGGAAGGAGGCAGGATTTTCTAGGTTTCTGTCACATGCTCCTCAAATCGGTGAGCAACAGCAGTGGCAGCGGCGGCTCATGGTGGGAGCGTGGCCGATTCCCACACATGAGTAGCAGTGAGGAATCCATCTCCTCATCCAGCCTCACAGCCAACAATGGCAGGCTTAGTGCTGTTTTCTTTTGTCATCAGTAACGTGTTTGAGTAAAGGAGGTAATGGTGCCACAAGTGCTCCAATTAAACGAGATGCAGCCTTGCTGGGAAGAAAAGCTCCCCATTGCCCTCAATAGTCCCCTATACACACACGCACAAACATAGCCCCTTGTCATGCTACAGCCATGAAGTTCCCGCCCTAGCTCCTCTCATGTTTATTCATCAGCCACTCAAAGGGCAAATGCAGAGGCCTGTTACATCCAAATATCTAAATCGGAGTTCTCTTGAAATGAAGCAGGGTTGATGTCTTTACAAAGCCTCATTTGGACAGACTGAACACAGATAAGACTGCCGCAGGTGGAAGCTTCATGAGACGGAGGCTAAAGGGGCCGACTAGATGGTGAGGAGCAAACCTGGGGACATTTGGGGGGCATCAAAGAGGGGGACTAAGGCCTCACTTTCATTGCTGGTGACTGACTGCCTGCCATCCAAGCTCAATCAGGATCACTGATTGACGGTTGAGGAGAGCCCCCCCCCCCAAAAAAAAAAGTGGGTCCAGGACGGCAGCTTTGAAAGGACAAAACTTCCTCCCAAAAAGGGGGCCACTGAGATGCTCATTAATGATAAAGAATGTACGTTCTGTGTGCCGATGACGGTTGTTTTTGGTGCGTAATCTTCTGTGGATTGTACAGAACGGCGCAAAGGCGAACACAACGTGGGAGGTCATGGAACTGAATTTGTGACTTTTTTTTGCTCTCCTTTTATTTCACGGTTTTCCAAAGAAAGAAACGTGCAGTGTAATGTTGGTAATACTATTTGTTTTCAGATTTGTGTGATTGTTTTCGCTCAATGAGTCCACCACCAGGGCAGTAAAACTTTGCAGCAGGGGTAAACAGAGGCTAAATTAGCATTGAGGAGTCTGAACTGACTCTGGTGTAAACAGAGCAGTAAAGAGAGTCTATAAAAGTCTTTATGAACTGACCCGTTTTACGAAGTTTCAGTGTTGCCCTGAAGATGGCATCTCAGCAAGGGGTACCAAACAAATCTAAATGAGGAAATCTGGAGGTACACACAGCCAAATATTTGATACTTACAAAGATTCAAAATCCTTGTTTTTGGACATTCAAGATCCTTTCCAAGCTTTTCTCAAAATCAGCACATTTGAAAATGTTTTGTCTCATACTGAGCTAAAATGAAGGAAATTATCAAAACAAGTCAAAATCCTTTTGCTTCAGTCTTGACAACTGAAAAACTTAATTTAAGACTCCAAAAACTCAAATCACTCCACTTAATAAAATGTTGGTTGTTATTTTAAAGATCAGGAATTCTTGATAACAAAAATGTAGACTTATGTTTTAAAAGTAAGCGCTAATTTGAGATTTCATGCTGATTTATTAAGATGGACCAACCAGTGCTAAGATCGTATTCTCATTTTGTTCACATTTTGTTCTAAAACGAGTCATTTCCAGTCATTACATTAGGTTTTGTCTCTGTACTCAAAATGATCTACAATTACGTGCATTAAAACAAAAAAAATACCATTAAATTATAACAAAAACAATACCTACTTGTCATGATCCGAACGCGAGTTCAAAAATGACCCAGATGCTGGAACCCGGAAGGAGACTGACACAACGGTAAGAATTCAATTGTTTAATTTAAACCAGAACTTGACAGAACTTCCTTCCAGGAAGAGTGAGCGTGAGCAGGCTGGAGGGATCTTGAACTGGAATCTCCTTGAGGGGAAACAGCGGTGGGAGCGAGGCTTGAACCACGACGAGGCGAGGCACTGGCTGGAGGCTTCTTGAGAAGGCGTGGGCGAAGCTTGAACCAAGGCGAGACGAGGCGGCTGGCAGGAGGTTTTCTGGGTTCGGCGTGACTGCAGCGTAGGAGGACTGCGACCAGGTGAGGATCCAGAAAGTCAACGTCCTGAGGCAGAGCGAGAAAAATCATGAGCTTGAGTCTACTAGACTTGAGACAAAAACATGAGCTGAGCTGACCAGACTATGCACCATAGGAGGAACAACGAACTGGCACCGGCTGATGATCCTGGAGGAGTTTATGAAGGCAGGTGATGATGAGGTGAGTGGATCCAGCTGGTCGCGTCCAACAGAGGAAGGTGGGGGGAAGAGGGAGTACTAGACAGGCCATGACACTACTATTGGGCTGTATAACGTTCAATTTTAAGTAATTCTATCTAATAGTTTGTTTTTTTAGCTTCTTTTTCCTTTCTTGAATGCTTGTGTGGAACTTCTTACTTCAAGATTTTGATATTTTACTGTAAAATGTTTTAATTAAAAAGAGTTGCATGGACAGATATTTTAAATATTTTCCAGTGATTTTCTTTTTAAGATTATATTATTTTCTTGTTTTTAGGGTTACCGTTACCTCTTTTTTCACCATACTACATTTGGTCTCAAGTCAGAACTTTTTGCTTTCCTTTGGCACTTTGAGGTAATCCATTTAAACATGGGACCAAATATCACTTCCTCACATCAGCATCAAGCCAGGTTTCCACAGGTTCCTATTTCTATGTAACCCTTGTGCTATCCTAGGCACTTTAACATTGGGAGTTGGGTCATCTATACCCACTAGACAGTGCTCTGAACCTTTTTTATTCAATGATTTGTGATCTTCACTGGTGTTCATGGATTACATGAAATCCTCTTCACCTTTATCCACCTGTGTTATGGTAGGGATAACACGTCAAAGTAAGGATCGGGTCAGCTGGACCCCATAGGATAGCACAAGGGTTAAGATGTATTCATGTGTCTTTTTATGTCTCGTTTTGTTGAGGGAGAGGTCAGGAGGGTGAAAGGGATTCTGTGTGTTTCACAATTTTGTTTTGAATTGTTTTAAATATTTGGGTATATTTTTGCAGGTCCGGATTTTCTGTAATGTAGTCTGTGGACCACCTTAAATTGTATTAGTTATTTTGCATGTGAAGGAAGAACAAAGAAAAATCCGGTTTTAAAAATGATGCCAAGAATAGATGCAGGTGTCCTGAGATTCATTTTAAAAGTTAATAAATGTAGTTTTGTGTAATTCAGGATTACTTGACAAATAAATCTAGTTTTGCAAAATGAAGTTTCATTAGTTTGTTGCAAATATTGGGGTCTCCACTGGGTTTCCTTAGTACTTTATTTAACTGTAGTGCTTTATTTGTTTTGCATGGTTTGTTGCAATGCCTTCATACTGGACACTCTGTGTCAATAAGATAAATTTTTTTTTTCAATCGTGGCTCTTTTGCTAATGCACACACAGGTAAAGGAAGTACTCTATTTGAGGTGCCACAATATCAAATATTTTTAACAGTCAGACAAAAAAAGATTTCATTTTGGTTCTATTAGCCTAAAAGCTTTTATGTTGTTTCTATGTATTTATGAACAGTTAATGCTTTTAAGAATGAAATGTCTGACGCACCTTTTCTTTTGTTTTGTTCTGTAAAATGTCAGTTTTTTACTTTGCCAGTTTAAATGCAGCACTGCTGTTTAATAGGACATACCTTTGGCTGACATTTCTCAACAATGGATGATGAAATGTCCAAGCAGTTGAAAAACAAACATTCATTTTTTTACCCTCAAAACATGTTTTCTAAATGTTCCAGTGAAAGTGGTGAATGTCTTCCACAAAAATGCATTTAGTTTCCAGATACTTAGCGTCTCTGTGGGTTCTATAACACTTAAGGCCCGACAAAGACATATTTTTGTTGAAAAGGTGTTATAAACTGGAAAAGACAAAATTGTTTGGCAGCATCTAAATTTATGCCTGAAATTCTGTGGCAGTTAATATTGATGAGTTGAGGATTTCATCTTTTACAATCCCAGTGATTCAATAAAGGTTATAAAAATTACATGTATTTGAATGTCAAATTACAGATTGCTTCTATTTAAGTGTAAAAATATTTCTAAAGTTGGAAGAACATAACACAGATGTTGACTTGTACAAGCAGGCTTTTCCTTTTGATATTTATTGATCTTACTTTAAATTGTGCATTGATTGTTTGCAGTCAGTTGGTCAATTATTCTGGAGTGTAAATTTGTTTTTATCCATTTCTGAAAATATACCTGCTTGTTTTTTGTGTGACAGTCTTGCACTTCTGTCTGTCGGTGTTTGCAGCCCACGGCTCTGTCTACTGCAGGTTAACTCCAGGCCTCCTCATGCCCCAGAGGTTGTTTAAGTGTCCCTATCGGACCACAGTGGAGAGGAACAGCAGATTAACCATGATCCTATCTGCTCGCCACTAGCCCCTTCATACGCTCTGTTACACTGGTTTTAAAAAGAGGTGGGGGTGCCATTCAGACCTGTGATATGAGTCCCAGACATGGGGGACAAGAACAGAGCTTTCAGCGCCGTTTCACAGAAGACAGACCCTATTCTGACACCCTCTAATTCTGTTGCTATGGGCTTCTGGGCTCAATGGCAGACTCCCGTTGTGTGGGCACAAAGCCCCTCAGTCAACCGGCAATGGTTGCTAGGGGAAGCAGAATGTGTGGGGAGGGACGGGCCACCGACGTCCCAGACGAAATGTCTCTCTTAAAGCTGGCGGGATGTGGTGATTGACAGGAGGCTACACGCTCCACTGCAAATCACCCGGGAGGTCCATGAGGCCTGGTCTCTGAGTGCATGACTGCCTGTGTGTCTTTGAAGGCGGCGCATTTTCATACCTGTAGAGGAAGCAACTTCTGCAGACATCATAGACCCTGGAGGTCCTGGAGAACCCACAAGAGAAAAGAGTAACACAAACTTAAGAAAATTTAGCAAAAAGCTTCTCCTTTTTCTCATCGAGATTTTTAAAGGTGTTTGTTTTTTGTTTTTTTAACTTTAGATATGGATGCATTTTTTAGTAGAAAAACAAGACAATTTTAAAGCGTTCAAAAATTCTATATCTACTGTCAATAAATAAATAAAAACTTTTTTGCCACATGTAATTTTGGGGCTTTTTGCACAAATAACAGTACAGAAGTATAAAAAAAAGGATATCTAATATACTATTATATTATATTATATTATATTTATACTATTTTATTTTTATAAAAATAAGAAATGAAACGGGACAGTTTCAAGAGCTTCACTTGTACAAAAGTTTTAGAAAAAACCCCAAGAACAATATCCTGATATAACATATATGGAATATGGAATGTGGTTAAAAGCTTGAGCCATCGCTGAGCTGGTCTGTCTAGGCGTCAGTGGCTTCATTCCTCCCTCCAGGGCCAAAGAGGCAATGGGGGGAACAAAAAAAGGGGATCGAGCATGACACGGGGTCCCCTTCCCTAGACGTCTGGGACTGTCTGGATTCTACACTCCCAGACAGGAATCCTTTCCACCCATCAGATGCTGTCCTGCTGATCCACCCCCACCACCCACATCCACTTAACCTTGACTTTGTCACCACAGCCCTGCAGACGGTCAGGGGTCAAACATTGAACTCTAAAATCCGAGTGTCGTGGAATGTGCTTCTCTTAGAGGTGAAAGACTTGCTGTAAAATATGCAAATAATTACAAATATTTTTACCTACATTTTTTATTAAATTTAACTTCTAATAATTCAAAAAAGATCCAAAATATTTTCTTTTACTTTGTAGAAATTGATCCAGTTTTCACCTTTTACCTTTGACTGATGACGCGCTCCTCCCTTCACCAATCACAATCCCGCCGCTGCATCAGGGTCACGTGGTCTCTTGAAAGAAGCCACTTCACGGGGCTCCGACAGCAAACACGTGCCCAGTTTATGATAGAGTGTCTATTCCTGAATTTTTGTTTCTCTTTTATTCTTATGTCTACGTGCCGTTTTTTTTTTTGTGCTTTTTTTTCCCTTAAAAACCGATCTACTTTTTTGTTGTTTTGTTCTCTCAGAGTTCTGGTCCAAACGTTTTTTTGGTTTGTTTCTTTTTTTGTTTTATTGGTGAACATTTTGTGATCCAAAAGTTTTTCTTCTCTGACCTGAATCTTTTAAAAAACAAAGACACATACACATCTGCAGAAATTCAGCATGCACAAAAGACTTAGAGGTTTAAATCAAATTATCCTTGAAGTAGTGGAAAAGGTATCATTTATTCATTTGAATTGATTTTAATTAATATATTTTTGATCCAAAGGTAAACATAATTTTGTAAATGTAAAAGGGAAAATTTTATTTTTAATCTTCTTAAATTAAATCTTTCTATTGTAACGAGAATGGTAGACTACAGACCACTCAATTTATCATCCTTTTTTCAATAATGAAAGAGTCGAATTTTCTTCAAATTTGGTCTATAAGTAAAGAAAAGAGGAAAAAATTAGCAGTTTAAGTTTTAATTCATTCTTTTCCGGGCTCAACCTGATGTTTTATGAAGCAATTCTGTTTTTGGTGGACTGACAGAAACGTGTGTCTCTTCTGCAAAGCGACAATACAGTTAATAAACATTTAATACACGACCGTGTAATAATGACTGCTGTCCGAAGGCGCGGCGCGCTGTGCACTGACGCTGACGGCAAAGCGAAGCTTCTGCTGCAAGCATGCAAAGAAAAGTAGATACTAAAAAAATCACCATCCGCTATAGCAATATATTATTTGGTTTAAAAAAATCTTACATTGTTTCCTCTTTCAATCAGCAAATTATTCTCCTGGAATATTTTTTAACTATTAAGCAGCCCGAAAAAAAGCTAAAAGTGTAAATAAAAACCTCTATATGAGGCGGATTTCTATAAACTAAAACCAAGACTATAAAAATAAATTACAAAATGCTAAAAGACTAAAATCCATAGGCTTTTGCAGTAATTTTCACAATTTCTGCTTGGCGCTGTCCTTTCAGCACCCCTTGATCTGAATTTACACAGAAGTCCAAATAGCTTCACATTTTTTGGGGTTCATTTAAATTATTTATTTTCATGGTTGTTTTTCAAACATAAAAGAAAATATGTGCTGCTTTAATCTATTTTTTTCATTTGATAATACCATTGGAACGTTAAGTTCCACGTTAAGTTACATAACTTTAAACAGTCATTTAAAACTATTTTATTTGTTTGGCAAATCATTTATTTAGCAAAAAGATTTACAGAAACATAATATTCACTTTTGTACTGTTTGCTGCCTCCAAGTCTGGATTAAGCACCAACTCCTTTGAGGAGGAACCAATTGATTATAAAGAGACCCAGACTGTGTGGAATGAAAGAGGCTCCCTGTTGTTTCAAACCAGCTTCTGGGTTCTGAAAGTGCAGGAGGCCCAGACTCGAGCTGAGTGGCTGCAGTGAAAGGCTGCACGGTGACTCTTCTGAAGCAACGGTGGGCTGGCTGATGAGAAGAGACTTGTAGGATGCATTAAATCAGCCTGATTAGAAGTGTAGGCGAGGGCAAGTCTCAGGTCTGTCTGAAAGGCCGTCGGGCAGCCCTTGAGTGATACTATTCACATCCTGGGAGAGAGGGGTCAGTGTCAGAGGAGTTCACAGGCCCCCATCTCCATTCTTATGCTAAATTATCATGCACATACAGGCTAATACCCTTTCAGGAGAGACATAC
Source organism: Oryzias latipes (assembly GCF_053564925.1). NCBI lineage: Eukaryota > Metazoa > Chordata > Actinopteri > Beloniformes > Adrianichthyidae > Oryzias > Oryzias latipes. Next base: position 25,087,050 of record NC_136242.1, on the reverse strand, counting down.
ACGGCTCATGCCCTCAACTTCTTTCCCTCCAAAATATTTGAATTCCAAAGCTCTGCTTTTCTGTTTCTTGAAGAAAGCCTAACTTTATTTTACTGATGGAAAATCCAAATATCACGTAATTTGCCCCATACATAAATAAATATAACTCAAACCTGCTTATCTTTTAACCATAAACACCCTTAAAACTCATCAGTTTGCTTTATATTCTCCCTTCTAGCATCTACTGTTCTAAACATTTTTCCAACTCAAGCAAGTTGATTAACTCGTTTTAAACAGTCTTCTCAGTGTATTTACTTGTCTCTCTTTGAATGCAATGGTCACTTGGGAATAGCAGGAAATCGCCACTTAATTAGCCGCTCTTGACCTCTGGTTCAAGCTCTGGCTGCATTTGACCTTTGCATCGCTCTGTCCTCTTTATTGTCCTCAGGGGAACTGTCCACCTCAGGACCTCTGGCCCCACTGCCGACCGGGGATCCCACCAACAGGCTGCCCACCGCAACGAGACATTCATCAAATTTTTTACCTCAACTGAAGCAACTGAAGGGTGTCAGAATGCAGGGAAAAGGGTGCCATATTTGTTATTGCACCACTTGTGTTTGTTTTCAGATGGAAACATGTGCTAAGCTTACATTTATGGAGCTCATGGAGGAAAACCAACAGAAACAGGTTTTAATGATGAAGATCACAGCAGTGTAACAGTTTTTACAACATCATTGGAACATTTAGGCTTTCCTTCCAAGCCAGCTTTACGGAGGCTGATCCTACTAATTGGTTTCCTTTCATCCAAAGAGGAGAACTAATCACTGGAATCAGCTGCTGCGATATTTGGTTGGATTAAAAACATGCTGACTCCTGTGTGGGCCTTCATAAGTAAGGGTGATTTTTGATTTGAGGACCAAAAATGCACACTTGAACTGCTTCTACTTCATCGACTGCAAATTTCTTTTATTCAGGCGAGCGCGTTAACCCTTTCTTTAACCTCTTTCTTTATGCCATGTTTGTAAGGTGACAAACCTTTCTGTTAATGTTCTGTTTCTCTTGCTCTCATGGCGATTAAACTGGAAGGTTTAGGTTGATTAAAAATACTAATTTTTAGACTTGGTATGATACTAAACATTATACATAATTAAATATCTATATTATATGCTGACCCACATAGGCCATAAGTAATTGTAACATCTCAAAAATCTAAAAAAAAACTCACACCACCACCAATTTATCCATTGAAGAGATGAAAATAATTTTCATTTAAAAGTGTGTGTACCAACTCTAAAATAGTCTAAAATTCTGATTATGTTAAGCAAGGCCCTAGTGTGCCAAAAAATGGGATGTTTTTAAATGTTAAACATTTTCTGCACCTATTATTTCTTTTTATTTTATTACAGCTAAATTAAGTCTATAATAGTTTTTTTTACATTTTCCCTATTAAACAAAACATAGTAAAAACATTGGTATACAGTACATCCAACAAGAATAGTGTGGATAAGGTTTCTTTTGGTTTGTTTATCCAAACTGTTTATCACAGATTATTTTATCAGTTCCTACATCAGGTAAAAGTGCTTTATTATGTCAATCTGTGCAACACAATAGAAATAACACACAATTGTCATGAGGGCAAACATAGTTTATTTTGTTTCATTTAGAAAAACAAAATGCAGATTTTTGCACATTTAGGCCAAGACAACAAAAAAAATACATTGAAATAAAATCAGTTAAATTGTAAAACAAACTAAAGACAGTGTCACAATGGTGATTTACTTAGCTTATTAAAATATGAGGATTTTATCACAAAACATTTGTTTGGAATTAAACATTCCTTCAAAAGGCATAATCCCTGCAATAATACATATTTTTAATCCGGTTTTGCTTTGTGCTTTAAAATAAGTCATGACTAACAGGATTACTGTTCAGTATAATAAAATAAAAATCCATGGTTAGTTTTAAACAAACAGGGAGCTCCTGATGCCGGTTTATATTTCTCTATTACAGAACCTCAACATGAATAGTTTTTTAGGTGACACATCCTGGGTTACACATTCAGAGTGCTGTCAAGTTTGATGTTTTTTCCAGTTGGTCCTTGACATCCCAAATTAGAGAAGCGGAGATGGTCACATGGTTTGATCCATCCTAAAAGAAAAAGGGGCAATCATCAGAAATACGAACAAATCCTACATGTTTGGGAAGAGGAAGAGTGAACTTAAAGTCTGAATGGATGAAGATGACAAGCTTTATTGTTATCTTATTATTATCTTTGTATGCGGACCTGTTTTATAAACAGATAATGTGCAGAAAAATTGCGTCAAACATGTTTGCTAAATAACAAGAAACAATAAACTCAAATCAAAGATATTTTTGCACGCCAAGCTTTTTTTTCTGTTTTCTTTGCACTGGTGGCTCTGTTTTTGTGTGAGTACATTTGTTGATGTCCATGATTCCTCCCTCCATGCATAAGATGCTGGAGGAAGTGTCTCACAAAAACAAACTTCCTTTTCATGCACTGTAAAAAAAAAAAAAAGAAGGAAAAAAAGGCCCCTGTGCTCGGCATGTTGTACTTCTCCTCCATTTTCAGGCTGTGCGCACAGACAGATCATAAAGCTTTCATCCCCACAGGGAACCAGCTCCAACTCTTTCTCTGTCAATTTTCACCCACTCCCCAATTCAGATGAACCTGTTCTCCCACCGAGCCCACAATGAAGGATTTGTCCTCGTTCTCTTTGTCTACCTCTGATATCTTTTTTTTTTTTTTTTTTTGACTGCTCCCTCTATGCAGACGGCATGCAGCGTATGCAAATACGCGCTCTTTTATGCGCGAGACCCCTCCCCTGAATGAATGCAGCCTTAAATGAGGCCACACTCACACCCGTTTACACAGGGGCCAGGGAACATGCACAAATTACAATCGGTGGATTTGCATGCCCACTCTCACACGCCCTCAGTCAAACATCAAACGCTCAGCAGCTGAAGGAAGAAGACACAGAAGCACGTGGTTCACTGGTGTTACAGTTTATCATCCAAAGGTTTGGGAAAGTGGAAGGATGTGATAAAGCAAAAATAAAGAATTTATGAAATCCATTTTTCAAAATAAAATTCTGTGTTCATTTAAAATTATGTCAATCCTATTTAATCTTCTGAATTACTCATACAAATGTAAAATACTACAATTTAGGGACTACTTTTAGTTAAATCGTTTTAAACATATTAGATATCAAAGGACAGACCTTTTTTTAAATATTAATTTTCCTTTTTTAAAGCGGTTTTCTGCATGTTGTGATAGACCCAAGCCCATGCAGTTGGTGAGAATAAGTAAGGCAAGCAGCAGAATCCACTGAAGAAGAGTTCCACGGTTCATCCAAAGTCTGGATGAGTTGCAGCAGACTGATGAGCAGAAAGAGCTCTAACATTTCCAAGCTGGCCCGTGCCATCTGTGAGCATGTGTGAATAGTTTGTGTGTGTGTGCTGGAAGGAGGTTTGAAGCCTGCAGGACAGCTCTGGCCTTTTCAAACTTAGATTGCTGCACCTACCGGCCTCTCTCCCATAGCAACCCCAGCAGAGGTCAAAGGCTATGTACTCTTCACACACATCCACCACCACCACCCTGAACTCCGTGACAGGCTGCAGACACACTATGAACATGAACTTGACTCTACCGAAGCAAATCGTGGGGAAAGTGAATAGTAACATCCCTACTGCATACCACTATGTTTACATTGTGTCAAACTAAATTTAAGTGGGATTTATTTTTTATTGTTTGATTATATTACACCAGGCTTAATATGAGACAACTGAGAGGTTTTTCTCCATTGTTACCTCCTCATCAGAAAATTTGAAAATTTACTTTTCTAATTTTTTAGTTTTTTTGTTGTTGGTAACCATAACCCAAACATGGAGGTTTGAACCAAATGAAAGTGAACTGCTGTATCCCTAACACATAGCCAGGAGGTCACTCAGGAGATGAACATTTCATCGCTACCATGGATACCAAGCTGCACCCACACAGAGTGAGAAGCATTAGCTTATACGGTATAAATTATTAGCGCTTAAGATTCATAAAAAGCAAAGAAAAACGTTTTCTCCTGACATACCCTTCCTTTCAAATTAAAAGCACCCAGGTACTGAGAGCTGACTTTGGTGGTTGAATTGGAAGTTCAGGCGTTGTCAAAGCTGCTGACCTCTGACTTCTGTCAGTCTGGTTTCAGACTACGTTGACTGAAGATCATTATAGTCTCAGAGCAAACATACCAGAGGAATTTCTTTTGTTTACCCCTTTAGTTACGTAAGACACGTGTATTTCCCTACTATGTATCACAAGACTTTCAGTTGGGAATTTATGCAAGTCACTGTTTTTTCATCATCATATCTGAAGGAGGAATTTATTTTCCTGACAAATCAGATCTGTCTTTGACCGTGTCTGTTTGCATGCGTAGCTGCAGTCAACACACACACACTCTCCATGCTCAGCGCCATGCAGATGGATTCAGGGTGCACAAGCTAGCTCAGACAGCACGGCGGCTGAAACATGGCTGCCCATGTGCTACACCTGCCGTCTCCTTTCCACCCACATTTTCTACCTTTAACCCTTTCTTCACAGGCAAGAGTTTCAAATACAACGACATGCAACTCCTTTTTTCTCTGCAGGTGTGGCAAAATTAAGTCTCTACCTTAAGTGTTTGAGCTTTTTTTATATTTTCTTCCCTTTGTCCAACCAGCTGGAAGCTGTGCGCTTCATCACAGATGAGCCAAACAAATGCAATAAGGAATATAGCTCAGGCTTTCTTCTGTGAATGAATGTTCCTTTGACATGTCATCTGCACATGCCTAACACATCTGGTGAAAGAACTTACACAGTATAAGATTCATTAATAATCATTAAATGCGGGTTATGTCATTGAGCTTGGAGGTGTAGTCGCTGAGTCATTCCCTGTAAAACAGTGTGCCATCAGTTATTTTCTTGGGTTTTTATTACGCTTTTGTTTCCTTTAAGAAAGAGGGGGGGAAAAAAAATCACAATTAAACTATTGGAGTGCATGACAGATGATGTACTGTCTGCCATCAGACAGTTTGCTTTCAAATGCATGTGTGCATGCATGTCTAATGGATGGGTTTTAATTCCTGGGAAATCCCTGTCGTTTAGCTGAAAACGAAGCATCTCCCTGATTTTCAGACATAGGCAAAGCAGCCTGAAAGGACTAATGAACGATCAGGTGGTGCTCCGGGAGCTAGACGTCGACCCCTCCCACTGCACTCATACGCCAACATGCACAGACTCGCACATTAAACTCAGAGGCTCGCCCAACCCTGGTGATCCACACGACAGTCTTATGTCTCAGGCATCTGCTCATGTCTAGTCTGGAGGGTCTTTCCCACCCTGCCCCCCAGTTAGAGCCTGCCACATCACCCACCAGTTCCCACAATAGTGGGAAAGGAGGCTTTTGGAGGGGAAAAGGGTGGGTTGGGAGGGGGTTGATGGGCAGACAGCTATTAAAGACGGGGTGTGGGGGGAGTCAGAGGGTACAGGGCTGAATGATAATGTGAAAACGCACGGCGCTGTTCATTAACGCACAAGCGGTGCAGCTGCATGTTGGTCTTGGACACACGTGTTCCTGACAGGCTTGGTGCTGGAAGAAATTTGAATGGTTTGCACGTTTTAGCATCATTGACTTTGAGAGATGGTGACAATTTTTGGCTGCGTCACGGCAAAAGTTTTAATAAAACTTGATGCAAAGAGATCTGGCTATGCTGGAACAGTTAAAGTCTCACTCCAGTCTTCTTTTAATCTATTGTTAAAACGTTCCCATTGGTCTTTTAATAATGATTACGGTATGCCTTTTGTAGCCAAAATAAACAAAAACTTGTCATTTTCTAGGACATAATTTCTGCAGACCGCCAGTAGTCTATTAGAAATATGCCTGTTGGTACAAAGTAAGCCTGCCTTTATTTACCATCATCTCTCTCCTGCTAGCTTACAGTCACTCAAAAACCCCAACTTAACATTACTGCTGCTACAAAAATGGCGAGCAATATTGGAGCTATCCAGCCGTACAGTTTAGAGCCAGATGCCAGCTCAGACGAGAAAAACAAAGACGTAGATGGATCTACAGTGTATTTGTCTCCATCAGAATGGAGCAGAGCAGGGAGCTCGAGGCTTGTTGATTGTAGTTTCTATGTAACAACCTTTTTCAAATGTCTTTTTTTTTGTCTGCTCCTGATGAACAACTTGTATAAAGATATTCTCTTTATTCAAATTTTAATCATAATGTTGGTCTTTAAAAATGTGCATTCAGGCTGTACTTGTCACAAAACTTACACAAAGAAGTGCACACGTGTAGCTGCAAGCTGTGCTTCAACGGAAATATTAAATTTAGCCTCAAGGAGCAGCTTTGCAAACCAAAAATCATACGAGTTTGCATTGAAAAATCAAGAGATCCCGGTGCTTCCTTGTGTTACTCAGTGATTCTGTGTAATAGCACACTTTGAGGTGATGAACTAAATGTCACAACTTCACGACAAACGCAGTTTTGCATGAATTAATCGATGAAGTTTGTCAGGTGGAAACGACGCCAGTGCCTGGTGTGCATCAGCGAGTAAAGAAGTACCATGATAAGAGAGGGTGGCAGATTTCCTTCAACCGGTGCCAGCTCATTAATTTTGTTTGCTGCCTCCCCACATCACCACCACCACCACCACTAACCATCACCACCCATTGTCCCCCCTCCTCCCCTCCCTCACATCACCCCTTAACTGCTAATTAGCAGAAGCAGAAGAAAAACGAGGGGCCATGTGTGACTGGGGAGGAAATGGGAAAGACTTCTCTCCCTTGTCATCCCTTCCCCCATCGCACAGCCTCACCTCCCAGCCACCAGCCAACCCTGCCACCCCAACAGAAACACCGTCACGCAGCTCACCTCGAGTGCCAGCCCAGCCATTTTGGGTGTCGCAGCAAACATCTTCCCAAGATGGCTCCTGCGAGTGCGGCCATCCTTCAGGGATCTGGGGAGGCTCTTTGTCTGACTCCTGGCACGGGCAGAGAGCCTCCGCTGGCAACGCAGATGGCATTGGTGGCTCTGAAACGGGCGAGGGTGGGAGGAGGCGGTAAATCCGGACCGAGCGTTTTTCCCTCCTCTCTTCTTGTTTTTCAATGACGCCTCTGTTCAGAAATCGCAGACCTTTCAATGTTAGCAGGAAGGCTGCTGCAGGAGCGGAAAAGAGAAAACAAGCCAGTAAAAAAGTGCATTGTACATGTTAATGCATTATTCTAGCAAAGAAATTGCTCCTATTTGTAAAAAGAAATCCTTTTTTTTTTAAAGAGACCCAAACATTCTCACATCAAAATGTTAAAACCGCCAGAGAGCAATGGCCTTCAGTGTGTTTCTCAGCAAATAACTGAGTGTTTTTGCTGAAATAAAAGCGCCAAGAGAATCGGGAGGGCTACAAAGGTTAAACGGACCGTCCCATTCAAAAAAAGTTCAAGTGTTTTTACTTCCATTCGTTAAGGAGGCACGCCAGGTTCACACACAGGAAAGCTTAGAGGAAAAAAAAGAAAATATCCGAGCGCGGCCTTTTCACACAGCCAATATCTGACTGTGAAACGAAGCAATTAGCCTGGCTTGACAGAGAACTCGACTGCAGTAGGTAGTTAACAGAATGAATAAAACTCATCTCACTTTGGCACTCTTTAGGCTTTAATGGCATTCTCTGAGCTGAGTGTGTGCAGCGTATAGCGCTGAAGTACCAAGTTGAAAAGTTCAGCTTCTGCCTGCATTGAGCGGAGACACAATGTAAACCAAAGGCCTCAGGATGTGCTGCCGCCTTAAATACACACGCCAACTTCAGTTTTTCTTCACTTTAGCTCACCTGCATTATTAGAGATTCCATCAAGACTGAACAAAGACTGTTAGTTTGCTTTTTTTTTGTCTCTGCACCGTTACAGGAGACACTAAATATAGAAAATTGCAGTAAAGCAAATTAAGGTGATAGAGAAACGAGCTGTTGAATTCATTTTATATTTAACCAAGACTCGTTTTTTTTAACAGTAAGTTAGAATAGTGTTCCTTTTTTTTAGGTATGAAAGAAAGAAAGAAAGAAAAAAGCAAAGAAGATTTAAATCCTTATATCTAGCACATTTAATTTATTTATTTAAGTAGTTCCTATTATATATTTCCATCATCTTCTGCTTCTGATTTTAAAAAATTAGTCAAATAAAACTACGCACTGCAAAAACTGAATCTTAAGAAACTAAAGTTGTCTTGTTTAAAAAAAGGTCTTATTTTCTGTTCAAGAAGAAAATTAATCATACAAAGAACGTTTTTCAAAAGCAAAATAACATTAGTATAACACTAAATGAGTAGATTTTTCCCCCTAAAATAGATTTTTGGCAGAATTTTTGTTTATTTAAAGAACTTTTGACTTATTTCTAGGGTACAAGTTTATGGCAATGCACCACTTTTTCAGCATGAAAAACTTTTTCTTACCTTTTTTCAAAATAAAATCTTTCTGAAGATCTTCCCCCTCAGGAATGAGAAATATAGTAAAAGTCATTTCTACTTTCGGTTATCTAGCTTTATGACAGGTATTTAACACTCATACAGCTAGATAACCAAAGACAAAAACGACCTCCTTCATTCTCACGTGCACGCATGCACGCATGCACGCTGCAGCCCTGCAGCCCGGAGCGATGCTGACCTGCGGGGAGGCAATCAGCGTCAGGAGGCCGCAACTACACACCTGCACACATTCTTTGTTACGAAACGAAAGGTGTTGTTTACGCATAACACAAAATGACAGAATAACACGATTGTGTTATTATGGCCGCTTATGGAAGGTAAATTATGGCTTTAATATCCTACAGTTTGGGCGAGATTGGAATTTATGCTGTAAAATTAAGATCAATTTCAAGTAAATAAATAAAAAAGCACGATTAGGGTTAATCTGAAAACATGAATTTCCTTTGCTACATAACACGTGGGGTGGCAATTTTATCCCGTGACACATTACAGATTAGATATAATTTAGGTTAAATAAATGACGGTGGGGATGGTTGGATTTCTTCACCTTAACTGTTTTTGTGTCTTTTAACCTAAATTGAATTTTTTAAAAACATAACCGATCTACTAAATAGGAAGGTAGTTTTTCAAAGTAAAAGACGCAAAGTGTTGCGTTTGACATTTCAACGTTTCCAAATAAAGGTTATTTTTTAATACATTTTTTAAGGAATTTGAGATCTGATTAGCTGACTATGGTGCAACATCAGCACGCCGACTCGAAAATAACCAAAACTAAGAAAACTATTCTCTTCTAAACTGAAGTAAGTGGCTTTTAGTCGCTCTTCTGTTCTCCTTGGGGCAAATTATAATTGGAATTGCGATTGTCCCACTTTTTTTTAAGTGTCACATAAATAGGAATATCGCGCACAAAGCTATTACAGAAACTCATTTGTTCCTCATCACAACAGGAGGCCGTAGAGTCAGAAGCCTCTAACATCCAGATCATCTTAGATAAAGGTTTTTTCCCCCCCAATAAAAGACCTGTTTTCCGCCATCTTTTACTGCTCTTATAAACAAACTATTAATCAATATATATCACATATATATTTGCATTTATACATATGCGTATTTTGGACACATCCAAAGCTGGTTAAATGGGATGCTGTTCATGCAATAATAAGCTCCATTTTGAGAGGCGTTTCTCACCTGAGTGGTAGAACCTTGATTCTTGTCGTCCCTGGTTTTTGATCGAGCCGAATTATTCGGGTTATTGATTATGTCTTTTCCCGCCGTCATGTTTTGGGCCCCGTGGAGAAAGTTGGTGTCGTCGCTCCCACGCGCCTCCGGCAGCATCTTCGATCCTCCAGCGTCTGTCTCATCCGGAGCCTGCACGCCTCCTCACAACAGCTCTCGCGTTGACGTCACAAGGGGACCAGGGCGGCCTCTCGACCAATCAGAGTCCACCGAATCTACAAAGATTGTGCAGCAAGACGTCTTACTCCTAACCCATATTACTGCATTATCAATGTTTTAAATAACTATTTTTCATTGTAGACGCGGCTATGAGTGGAATAACTTTATATTTTACAGTAAACAGATGCCTGCAAAAAAATCGTTTTTTGTTCCGGCACAAATTGTGTGTCTTTAATTTTCTAATTTTCATCACCTAAAATTTTTTAAATTAGAAATTTAGATACAAAAACCCAAACTATGTTATCTTATCTCTAAATGAGATTAAATGTATTCTTCATTTACAATTTCCTTAAAAAAAAGATTGATTTTCAGATATCAGAAAGTATGGAACGAAAAACATAGTAGTTTCATCTCCCACAAAAACGCCACCCGCCATTGGTAGAAACAAAATTAAGAAATTATCAATGTGAAAACAAATCTTATCTCATTATTTGTTAGTCGTACAATTCTTGCAATCTTTGCCAGGGAAAATCAAATATTTGTTAATCAAGTTATCATATTTGGCCTTTTTTTATCACAAAGATTGTTTTGATAGATATATGGAGTCAAGTTGTGATCAATAAACCCTTTTTGCTACAAATTTTGACATTTTGATTATTTTAAAACCTTTGCATGCCATAATAAACTAATCTGAACTCTGATTGTTTCTTTTTTTGGAGAGGAGGGGTGATCTTTCCCGCCAAATAAAGGATCTTTGAGATGTCCCGCTCTCTAAAAGTCTGACATTCTCCAAATCATAATGAATGAAACGGAAAAGTTAGCCCGGTGCATAATAATACTCATCTGTTATCAAGAATAAGACGTTTGTCACAGAGTGAACTGGAGCTTCAGTGGCAAAATGAATAAATATAAAATCGTCTCTTACTTCTAGTCTAATTTTATTTTATAACTGTTCAATTTTCACATATTTCCCCTGAAAGATTTCTCGAAGTTTTTGATCTATTTCAACAGTTTTGACTTTACAACAGTTTGAAAAGAGACAAAGAAGGTGAGAACAAAACTGCACTTCAGCTTCACTTCAAGTGTTTTACATGTAAAATTTCCAAACCAAATAAGAGATAAGCCAAGCAATTAAAAAGTACACACCGGAAAAAAAACACAAAAAGAATAGGAAGGACAAACACTGCACAAAATTAATGTTTAAAATCTTTAAACGATTGAAATTATTTTAGTATATGATGAATAAATAAAAAATAAAAAACACACAAAAGCTTCTCTTGTGCTTATGATTTATTGACTTTATTGCTGTTTGACAATTGATGTTAAAGTACAACAAATATCCTGAAGTCATGGCAGCTTTGAATCCTACAAATGGCCACCTGCTGGTCCAAATGCAGCAGAAGGTTTTCACAGGAATCCAAAAAGGATGTTCGGCTAAATAAGGTTGGTAAAAAAAAAATCATTTCTCAACATCATAAAACGAGGATAAATGACGGTGAACGGCAGAAACTCACACGTTGAAGGAAGAGATCTTGTGTATTGGAGCTTTGACATGTAAGCTGACCGTTCTGTTCTCCAGCTTTACAGCGCAAATAACAATGGAGGTTGACCACTTGGAGGGAAAAGCATGGAATCACGAGTAACTGCAAGCAGATTTATTCCACAGTATTTGTAGGACTACTACGTTTTTCCCAGTGGACAAACGTACTACACGTTTTGGGATGAGACTGGGTTGTATGTGATGCATGCATCTGCAGAGCAGGCACAAGCCTCACCAGCCATTCAATCTTCAACGAGAAGAGAGCGGTGAAGAAGAAGATTGTCCAGATCAGGGGACAGATGATGAGGCCCAGCCAAAATATTCTTGCTTCTGTTTGTGTCCCAGTGTTTGGGGATCTCTGAATAAATGCACAAACATTAAAGTTAAACCCTTCAAAATTAACGTGAACTCTTTCAAAATGATACTTACTTTTTTGGCCTCAAATACCCAAAAACTATTCCCATCCTCGTCTATCTGATTCCACCAGTGCAGCCCCACCAGCAGTCGGCCACTTACATTCTGAAACGACAGGACTGTGAACAATCCACATCAGCAAAATCAAACAAAAAAGGAACTAAAATGTGTGTGGAAAAAGTAAAACAAAATGTGCCTTTAAAATGATTTCTTACCTTGACGTACCAAAAGTCTAAAGACAACAGACCAATGATGGTAAAAAAACAGGATTCAAAGTTCTTGCCATCCCAGTCACACAGCAGATACATGACAAGGGCAACCAGACGAAAGAACAAGTGGAGAAATGAGGCCAGGGGCTGCCTGGAGACAAAGGAGTTGAAATAATGGCTCATCAATATATTTGGTTTCAGCATAAAATCAAAGTTTGCCACTAAAAGCACAAAAAGGATCAACAGAAAGAATTTTACTGAGACAAAGGGACATTTTTGATGAAAAAAAATGGCTTTTGAAACTCTTTTTATTCAGAACAAAAGCATCACAGAAATTTCTACAAAACTCATAATGACTAGTTTGGTCATACTTTTACAATTTTTCCTTTAAAAACAGTATTGCTGCTGTCCCTACAAACATTTTAACTTTTACATGTAATTTTCTTTCATGCAAAAAAGATTATTTTTAAAGAACTATAACCAAAAAACAAAGAAATACAAGCCAATATTTTAGTTTTGACTTGACATCACAGGAAAAAAGGAGTCATGCTGGGTGTGTTTAGATTACAATCATTCTGCACACCTGCATGCAGTTTGCAATTCAAATGGAACATTAATTTCAACATAAGAAATTAATCAGATTCAATGTTTGAAAAATCTGGGGCATTAAAAATAAAGTAGCTTGAAATGACAGAGGTTTTGGTGATCATTTTTATGTCGCTTTGTAAGCTGTCCGGCAAACACCTGAAGACGGCTCCTCTCCGAGCGATTTCCTGCTCCTCATCATCGGTATCCAAATTCAATTCAACTTCAACTGTGTCGTCCGCCATCCACTGTTCGATAAAATACAACTGTAAACACACTGCAGCCAAGCGAATGATGAAGGAATTACCAGCAAAAGTTAGGGTTAGGACAGTTTTATCTCGGGCCCAAAAGCATGCGCAGCGTCTTGAGTGTAATCGACAGCGACTGTTTCATCTTCATTAACACGCAAAAAGTAAAACGCGCAAGCTTGCAAAAAATTCGACCGCGGCAGGACTCGAACCTGCAATCTTCTGATCCGAAGTCAGACGCCTTATCCACGGAAAATGGTTAAGCTTAACTCTCTTAACTTTTCTCATTCATTCTCTATGGTAGTTCTTAACACTACGGATGTAATATACTTTTCCACCACTAGCGGGATTTTGGGGGCGCTGTTTCCACATCGCCTTAGTAGTAAGGATTTTACAGGAAGAGCAGACAGGAAGAGAAAACAACAACAATCCTGCGGCCAGATTTGATCCGATCGCTGTTAAAACACAAGAGCACAACAAGTTAAAGTCAAGTTAAAGTCTGATGTAAGTAAAAAAAAAAAATACAGGACAAAGTTTCTAATTTGAAGACATTTCTCTTTCCGTCATTTTTCGAACATGAAACTCCAGCGGTGAGGATAACAGCTGGATAAGAAGAATGTCTAACTAGAAACTTTGAGCAGTTAAGTGTCTGTGTGTGTGTTTTCAAAACCTTTTTCATTTTACCAAAGGTAATGTGGAGGTGAACAGGGGTTACATTACATTTTCTATGCTATTTTTAATATGCATCACAGGGGTTACAGTATTTTATGATGCATTTAATGGATTATATACATGCAGATATATTGTATGGCAGGAATATGCAAAGTCAAAGATTTGAGGAACTATTTAGCTGAAAGATCAGCGGAGCCACCTACAAGTAGTGAGGACAACCAGCTGGTTGGATTTGGTGTGCATTCTAAGAAAACCTGGAGGGATGTCTGAGAGAAAAGAGAACATGGATATGCATCATTTATCCTCATGAAACAGTGTGTTTCAGGCAGCAATATGTTCCTGCTCGAGCAGTACCTGAAGAGGAAAGAGGCTCAGACTCAGAGTTTTTCAGCTCCTCTTTTCTTCTAGTCCTCCAGGTCTGTGGCAGACTAGACGTTCATGCTGACGTTCATGAAAACGTTATTAAAGATGGTAAAAATGATGTTTCCCATCTTTTCAGTGTCTTTCTTAGAAATGGAAGATGATGAAGAGTTGGAGATAATGATGCTCTCTGTCTCTCTATCCAAACTCCTCCCTTTCCAAGGTAAAACTAAATCACACACAAGTACACACTGAGTGTTAATTACTACATCTAATTCAAACCTTTTTTCTTATTTTTTTTTACTAAAGAGCAGGGACATGTAGTGAAGAAGATGACAGGCCCAACGTATTTACCAACAATCCCAACCCAACCAAGTAAGCAGCACCAACATGCATCATGTGTTGATTATGTTTCTGTATGCAGAATAGTAGTACTAGTTGTTGAAAAAACTGATATTAGACTACATGTTAGTCTTAGATCAGTCCTTTCTTTACACTCAGCACTTTTAAATGTGTCTGTTCAAATAGAAGAATATTCATATGTTTGCTTTATTTTCTTTCAGGTTCACTGAGTACAGGTCTAGCTGCCGCCGCTGCCGCTGCTACCTGATGGTTCTGTCATAAACCAGGATCACCTTTTCCTATCTGCTGTTTGCTGGTTGGCCACGTTCAGGCCTGTTCTAATGCAGGTGTTTTGTGTGATTGCTTTTGTGATGCTGAAAGTATTCATTGTTCGTCATTGAGGGTAAATTCAGAAATATTTTATTTGCATGGGTTTGGTATGAAAATGATTGAAAGAAGCCAGTCTTAAAAAGCAGAATTACAACAAAAGTACATGCCTTAACACGTCAGAGTAAAGTGGTTACACATGGATTATTACATCATAATGGTCCCTTTCCTGGTCAATCAAAATATAAAAACAGGAAAATAATTATTCATTTATTGATTTTCATACCACACCTGTTCTATTAAGCAAGTTTTCTTAGATGGTTTTGAGTGTTTTGCACAATTACTAACAAAGAACTGTAAATAGTGATGGATATTTGTGTTTATCTGAATCCAGACCAGCCTGAGAGGTCCAGCTGTGCTGCTGCTACACATGCAGGTGAGTGTTGAGGATCATTTGTCAGCTTTCCTCTGCTGCAGCGTCCTGTCTGTTTCTGACTGTCTTTTTTTATCAGTTTCTTTTGCTCCAGTGAAGACTCCTCTGCCAGTACCACCAGAGTTCCTCGCTTTGGAACTGCCTCAAAGTGTCCAGGATAAAACCTACAGTCAGTGCATTAAGTTTGACTAAAATTCAAAGTACTGTATTCATTTGGACTTAATGAAAATATTTTATTTAACAACAACTCGTGTTATTTTTGCAGCAGTTGTTGGAAGACCCTCAGCTCTTTCTGCAGCTCCTCCTCCTGCTCACTTTCAGCCAACGCCTGCTGCTTCACCACTTCCATGCTATGACCAAGATGTCAGCAGCTGGAACTGCTCTCCCCAGCAGAAGGTCTGGATAAAAACAGAGATGGAAGCCTTAGGACTGTGGCCTGGGTGTCCACCTGTGAGACCTGCAATGAATATGATCTCCTTGTGGCGAATCCCACCTCAGAACATCATTTACCGTAAAACCTATGAAGACCCAGCAGCTGTGGTATGAACTCACTCAAGGAAGTGAAACTGTTACTGTGCCAGTTGTGACTCTCCCTCATGCTTAAACCAGAAGAAGCTCCTATAACTAAGACTGACGTTGAAAAAACGGTGAAGGAGATTGTAGTTTAGCAGCAACAAGAGCAGAAACCAGGGAAAAAGATGACACACAACTGTGTTGCTTGTGGGCAGCCTTGTTACCTTGAGGATGGATCTTCTGTTCATTTCTTTTATCAGTCTGGGGATGTGAAATACTTCTACATCTCTCAAAAAGTACACCAGATCTATGCAGCAGAAGGCCTTACCAACCCCAGGATGCCATTTGCAGATTTTGCTGCCACGCCATATTTTGACCGAGTTAAAGACTGCATTCATGGTCACACACTGATTATGATGAGACTCCTGATGTTATCCTTCAATGTGAAGATATTTGTAATTTAGTTTGTGAAATCTATTATGTGAAGACAATTTTCTTACAGTTTTGTTCTTGAACTGTTAAGTTTTGATAGAAAAAGCAACAATATTTACTTCTACCTCAATTCATTATACATCTTTAAATTACTTGTATTAATTTTTGCATATTTAATTCCTAATGCCCTTTAATTGTAAATACGTGGTTGAACACTTTGTGTTAAATACTGTTTATTTATTTATTGCATGTTAATATCTTAATAAAGCATGGTTGAAATTGAAATGAGCAACAGATCATGACTGTTTTTTGGCACAAGGAAAGACAGAAGTAGAAAACAATAATTATGAAATGTCATATTCAGTTTAACAAAAACATTTATTATACCACAACTTCTGACTGACATCACTCTAACCGGGGTTCGAACTGGAGACCAAAGGATTTCATCAGCTTGGACAGCGCTACACAAGCCACAGTTTGATTGGCTGACTATGCTGCAGCAGCTGCAATTTGATTGGCTGTTCCGTGTTACAGGTATATACGGCTGGCCTTCGCGGGCCACGCGGCCGATGACAATGTCACATTGCCGTACTTACGACTAGGTATTTCACTACTTATATATTTTGTGGACTGACAGGGAGCGCATGGGTTTGTTGTGTAGGGAAATCGATCCGATGTTTAAGATTTTTGATGGAACATTTAAAAGATAACACAAAATACCTGATTATACAGTCCTCAGATGCTGTGATCATCCAGACCGCGTGATGTCGCTGCAGTATTGTTTGGCTCTGTGTCTGTGAAGGCTACTCACTTCCTGATGTAGCTGCATGCAAATGCGTTTAGTTACTGGACAGAATCTACCTTTTAAAGATTTTTTTAATGGAAGCACGAAATGCACGTGCTGAAAACTAATGAAATGGAATTAAAGATAAAGAAGATAGACGGCACAGAAAATAAACGTTTACTCTGTTTTCAAAGTTAGCATGTGCAAGTTTTAGTGTTCACAAAACATTCACGTGTTTGGTGGTGCAGCAGCTACAAAAACCTGCAAAACTACGGTAACTTTTTATCTTTTTTATTTTTACAACCCTTCCTATATTAGAACATAACTTTTAGTTAGACGTGCTAAACGTTAGTTGTCAAGAGGACACATGATGATCAGAAAAGGAAAATAGCTCTGTAGTTCTTTTTTTCACTTAAACCTCTTGTTTGTTGTTATTGATTGTAAAGAAAAGTAAGAAGTGTTTCTTGTTTTATCTTTATCTTCCAGCTCTGTTGAGAAATCCTCATGTGGTGATGCAGTCTTTATTATTACGCTGCTCTCTGCAGAGGACTCTGTTCTCTCTTCGATGGAGGAATCCACAATATTGCTTCTCCACCAAACCTCACTCCATCCAGGGCGAGGACTCTGTTGAGACCCGTTTGAACCCCCTCAAAATTCAGATGCTGTCAAAAAATCTCCATGAGCAGATCTTCCGTGGGGTAGTGCCAGAGTACAGTGAGGAGGCTGTTGAGCGCAGCATAAAGCACTTGCAGAAGCACCAGCTGTGGGGGAAGGAAACGTCCCTGTTGCCTGACGTTGAGCTTAAACTCCCCCAAATGTATGGCAAAAACATCGACGAGCACTTCCGCATTTTGGCTGAGAAGCAGAGCCTTCCTTACCTTGAAGCTGTCACCAAGCTGCTCCAGGCGGAGCTGCCATCCATGCCTCAGGAGTGGAGTTGGGAGGTGGGCTGGACTCGCTATGGCCCCAATGGGGGGACTCAGAAAGTTGATTTCCCAGATGAATCTGCTCTAGTGTTTGATGTGGAGGTGTGCATGACAGAGGGGCGGTGTCCTACGCTGGCCGTCGCTTTGTCTCCCACAAACTGGTGAGAAATGGGGCAAAATTAGAACATGTAAAGTGGGAGAGATGTGTTACTCAAAATACCAAATGGAATTCTGGGAAGGAGCATGATTGCAGCTGTCTGTCTTCTTAGGTATTCCTGGTGCAGTAAACGTTTACTAGAGGAACGATACTCCTGGTCAAACCAGCTAAGTCTGGCTGAGCTTATTCCTCTGGAAACACCTTTAAACTCATCTCGTCCTCCAGGCGGTCAGTGGAAGGAGAGGCTCATAGTGGGCCATAACGTCAGTTTTGATAGATCCCACATCAAGGAGCAATACCTTTTAAAAGTTAATAAAAGTCTTTTATCAGTTTTTTTCTTTTTTTTTACTTCAAAGCCTGTCTGTTTTTTTATGGAGCCCAGGACATGACATTAAGAAAACAACCAAATGGTTTCCTAAATTAATAATTTGTGTCTACAAATTAGTATTTTGTCGCCACGAATTAGCATTTAATGAGTTTTTACACAAAATATGAATTTGTCCCCACAGAAGACTAATAAAATACTCATTTGTGGTGACAAAAATACTAAATTGTGGCTACGAAAGTGCTAATTTGTGTGCACTAAATACTGATTTATGAGCACAAATTAATAATTAGAGGGGAAAAGTGTTTCATGTTGTGTCCAGGACTCAGCAGTTTTTTGTCTCTGTTGTATAAATCAGTTGACTATTCTCTGGCCAGGGTTCAATTGTGCGCTTCCTGGACACCATGAGCCTTCACATGGCCATCTCAGGGCTGACAGGGTTCCAGCGCACACTGTGGATGGCCAACAAGTTGGGGAAAAAAAGGGGTCTACAAGAGGTCAAGGAACACATTAAGAAAACGGGCCAGAAAAGAGACGGACCAGTGGTTTGTACACTTCACTCTTGGACATTGGATTCTTAGGTTTCAGAAAAATAAAATCTGTCTTTTTTATTTTTTGATTTTACTAAAAAGCCTTTTTTGTGCATAGATTGGCTCTTGGGACTGGGTAAATATCAGCAGCATTAACAATCTGGCTGATGTCTATGATCTGTATGTGGGGGGTCCACCTCTGCAGAAAGAGGCCAGAGAGATCTTCATCAAAGGCAACATGACAGATGTGCGGAACAATTTTCAGGTTAGAGGGGTTCTCTCCCATGAAAAGCATTTCTCTCTCAGTTGCCACGTAAAACAATACGTACAGCTCAAGGTGCTGTACATAAAACAAGAATGCAGAAAACACCAATCCCCATGTAGTGATGAGTTTGCTTTTGCCTCCCCCTACAGGAGCTGATGCAGTACTGCGCTCTGGATGTGGAGGCCACACACCAGGTGTTCACAGAACAGATGCCTCTCTTCATGGAGAGGTTTGGACATTCCATCCCACGGTCACGGTCAGTATGTTTTTGCTGTATATGAAACCGTTCTTCTGTTCGTAAAAGGTGCCCCCATCCGGTGACGTTTGCCGGAATGCTCGAGATGGGCGTGAGCTACCTCCCTGTCAATCAGAACTGGCATCGATACCTGGAAGACTGTCAGGATGTTTACGATGATCTCCAGAGAGAGATGAAGAAGTCACTGATGACTCTAGCAGACGATGCTTGCCAACTCTTGCAGGATGCCAGGTCAGACAGCGGACATTTTCCTCGTTCTTGACTGTTATGGTTTGTTCTACGATTTGTTCAAGATCTTCATGCTTGATGCTTTAGTCTACACTTGTGATTTGTGTGTTTTTTTAGATACAAAGAAGACCCCTGGCTTTGGGATCTCGAGTGGGATGTGCAGGAATTTAAGCAGAAAAAAGTGCCAACTAGTAAGAAGAAACCAGCTAAAAAAACAGCTGAAGCCCAAGTGTCCACCCCTCTTCCAGACTGGGAGGATGGTAAAGGCCCAGAAGCCTGTGGAGAACTTATGTGGAACAGATGAACAACAATGCAAATGGATGTTAATCAATCATTTGCGTTATTGCCATTTTTAGATCCAGGTCCACCATCTGAGGAGGAAACGGAGGGGCTCTGCCCCAGCAGGCTCGCTGTTGAAAAACTAAAAGAAACAGTAAATCGACTTCCTAAAAGAAGACAGCATTTGCCCGGACATCCGGGGTAAATCTCCACCAAGAAGATCCACTTCATGTCAAAGACTTCCTGTGTTTTTATATCAAAATGCGATTGCATCATCTTTGCCCTGATTCCTTCCGTTGCAGGTGGTATCGTAAGCTTTGTGAGAAAATGTCGCAGGAGGACGGCTGGTCACCAGGAGCCAGCCTCATCAGTCTGCAGATGAGACTGACACCCAAACTCATGGGTCTGATGTGGGACGGCTTTCCCCTCCATTACACAGAGAAGCATGGGTGGGGCTATTTGGTTCCTGGGCGGAAGGATAATTTAAGTCCCGCAGGAGAAAACACTGACCCTGTATGCCCACACAGGTACTTTGCTGTAGCATTACACTTTGGTGAAAATAGAACTTAACAGATATTTAAGCCATGCTATCTTTACAGATCCATCGAGAGGATTTACAAAGAGTATTGTGAGCAGAACAGGAAGGTGCAGCCTAAGTCTTTGGATTCTGGTGACTCTGATGATCTTATATGGACTGACAGTTCAGTGTGGGAAAAGGTGCTCAAACCCTAAAATATTGGTGTGTTTAAAGCATTTTCTTTATGGAGTTGATTAGATGAAAACTAAATATTAAAATTCGAACAATTTCCAGGTCCTTGAGGCTTTCAGTTCTATAAAAAGGATAGATCCTTTAGAGATATGTGGATTTTATTCATATCTTAAACAAAAAAAAACACATATTTGTGGTTTGGAGTCTGATTTGTGTCACCCCGTGGTGAAACGTTAAGCTCCTTAGTACGGCTGGGTTTAAAATTTTGAGTCATTGAAGTAAATCCATTTTCCACTCAGAACATATCATTTTGTAAAATCAATGTTTTTGTTTTCTTTTAAAGGAGTTTTAGTTTTTGTCAGAAGAATGACATTTAATGGGGAAATGTCCACCTTTTGATTAGTTTTTTTAGTTCTTTTTTTTAACTGTAATTCCCTTGTCGTGAAACTGTTTTCATAAGCAAACAAAATGACTTTGAAATGCAAACTAAAAAAAGAAAAATTACTATTTAATTTTGTTGAATTGAGTTGTGAAGTTTTAATCTGAAATCAAATTCATTCAGTATTCCGGTGGTGATACTCAGCCGCATTTCCAAGATCTTACACACTGTTTGTCATCTATGAAAGGTGGAGGAAATGAGTTCTTTGGAGAACCTGTCAGATGAAAACGGCATTGGAACAGTTCAAAGTGACACGAAGAGGAGGAAGGTGAGCATCTTTGGAATTATATTGAAACTGTTTGTGGTTAGGTTTTCAAAAAGTTTATGCTTTTTTTTTCTTTTTACACGTCCTTAAAAGTCTCCAGATCCACTGTTGTTTCCAGAGGAAAGTCACTGCCATTATCACCATGGAAATGGTCCCTACAATGATATAAACATTCCAGGTTGCTGGTTCTTCAAATTGCCCCATAAGGTGGAGAGAAGGTTTCGTTTTACCCCTGGGAGCCTCTGGAGTATTTCTTTTTCTTGACTTCCTACTTCTGCTCACAGGATGGTAACCACAACAATGTCGGCAGTCCCTTTTCAAAGGACTTTTTGGTGAAGATGGAAGATGGCACTCTTAGAGCAGGAAGAGGCGGCACCAACGCAACCCTAGCCCTGGAAATTAACAAAATGATGTCCTTCTGGAGGAACGCACACAAACGCATAAGGTCAGTTACCTCCACTGTAACCTTCCTCGTCTTTGATGAAGCTGAAAGTACATTCCTCCTTTTGCTTCAGCTCCCAGATGGTGGTGTGGTTGAGGAAGGGAGAGCTTCCTCGTAACGTCAGCAGGTTTGAAGCACTGATTATTAATGGAAATGTAACTCTTAATTAAGTTCTTTTTGCATGTGTAATCAAGACTTTGTCTCCCACAGACACAAAGATTTTGATGAAGAGGGCCAGTATGGTGCTATATTACCTCAGGTTGTCACTGCGGGGACTGTAACTCGGAGGGCCGTGGAGCCAACATGGCTGACTGCTAGCAATGCTCGGGTAAATGTGTGATTTCATATCTCGTTCAGCTTGACTTATAATAGTTTATAAAGTTGAGAAATGTAATTTTCATGTCATGTTTGGTCAGAGAGATCGAGTTGGCAGTGAGCTGAAGGCCATGGTGCAGGTGCCTCCTGGATATCACCTGGTAGGAGCAGACGTGGACTCTCAGGAGCTGTGGATTGCAGCAGTGCTTGGAGAGGCTCATTTTGCTGGCATGCACGGTAATGTCCACCCCTTCCAACTGGTTGCATCATCAATATTGACCAGCATCTACATGTGAGGTGTCTGTGGTTCAGGTTGTACGGCGTTTGGCTGGATGACCCTTCAAGGGAAGAAGAGTCAGGGCACAGACCTTCACAGTCGCACTGCCGATGCCGTGGGCATCAGCAGGGAGCATGCAAAGGTCTTCAACTACGGACGCATCTACGGTGCTGGACAGCCCTTTGCTGAGAGGCTGCTGATGCAATTCAACCATCGGCTCAATCAGATGGAAGCTGCCAGTAAGGCCAGGCAGATGTACGCCTTAACCAAGGGGATACGAAGGTCAGCTCAACGAGTAGATGTGTTTTATTCATGTAATCAGTGGAGCACTTGGTCTGCATTTCAGTATTTCCCTTTTTTATTTAGATATCATCTGTCAGAGGAGGGCGAATGGCTGGTGAATGAACTAGGAATTGATGTGCAGAGGGAGGAGGATGGAAGCGTCTCTCTGCAGGAGTTGCGGAGGATTTCTAAAGTGGCCTCACACTCGTAAGTTTGCAAACAAAATAAAACAAACTCCTTTTTTTTTTTTTTTTAAACAATTTTTGAGTTATTTACCTTTTTAACTTCCTCTCTGGGCACTACAAGGTCCCGGCGGAAGAAGTGGGATATTGTTGGTAAACGCGTCTGGGCTGGAGGCACAGAGTCAGATATGTTCAACAAGCTGGAAAGCATCGCTCAGTCAGCCCAGCCAGCCACTCCCGTCTTACACTGCAGGATCAGCAGAGCTCTGGAGCCTAAGGCTGTTAGAAACGAGGTGAGAGATTTTCAGCAGTAGAGCTGTAGCGATTGATTGATTAACCCACGATTTGACTTAGATTCCTATGATCCAACTAGATTGATCCGATCAGAGGCAAGTTTTTATTCAAATTGACCTGCACTGTTCAGTGCCCAGGTGTTTGTCTCTGAGTCACACTGGTTGAATTTTCGGCTAAAGATCTAATGGATCAATTTTAGGTCAGTGAATCGGAAGGTTTAAAATGAACCAACGACTATAAATCGTTTCAGTAACTAGTAATAATTTGAATCGAATCGTTAATCGCTATTCAGCAGCATAACTGTTTAAGGACTGAGTGTCCTTAAACAGTTACTGATCATTTAGGATGTGGATGATATAGTTTATGTAATTACAGCTTTGCAGTTAATTCAAGTGACCTTCGTGTTTGTTCAGTTCATCACCAGCAGAGTTAACTGGGTGGTTCAAAGCTCTGCAGTGGATTACCTGCATCTGATGTTGGTGGCCATGAAGTGGCTCTTTGAAGAGCACAACATCGATGGCCGTTTCTGCATCAGCATCCACGATGAGGTGCGCTACCTGGTCCGGAGCGAGGACCGTTACCGGGCAGCGCTGGCTCTTCAAATCACAAACCTGCTCACCAGGTTGGATTTGAGCGTCATGCATGGTCCCTTAAATCTAAGTGAGACTGACGTGTATTTGCTTGTTTTTCTCCTGCAGGAGCGTGTTCGCACATGCTTTAGGCCTGCAGGACCTGCCCCAGTCTGTGGCTTTTTTCAGCTCAGTGGACGTCGACCAGTGCCTGAGGAAGGAGGTCATCATGGACTGTGTGACTCCATCCAACCCCACAGGACTGGAGCGGAGATACGGCCTTCCGCCCGGTGAGTTCTGGGTCCTTTTTTTTCAAAGCAGAGCTGGTTTGAACCTCTTTGCTATCCTCTTCATCACGTTATGCATCTTCCCTGTACTTCAGTCTCCCAAAAAGTAGAAAAATAGCAACTATATTAAAATGTGAAGTGCCACTATGAAGCAAAAGAACAAACAATCCCGTTTGGTTTGAAGAAATGTTTAATTAAGTGAGAAATACAGAAGAAAATAAAAATGTTTGATACAGAAAGTGCACAAAAATGTTAAAGTTTTGTAGTCATGAATATTTAAACTAACCCTGACAGTTTTGCTTTTCATCTCATTGGTCACATGTGGGCGGAAATGACCTGCAGTCAGGCTGCTAAACGGAAGACATTTATGTCTGTGAGCAAAACAGGAAATAATCGAAAACACAAGAGTTATATAATGATAAAACAAACAATTAAAAGCATATTTTTACATTTTAGGATGAAAAGCTTTTTCATGACACCCTGTTAAAATGTGGACAGGAAATAACAGAATCCTCCTTCAGAACAAAGATGTCATTCTAATTGTGTTGCATGAGATGAAAAATGTGTGCACCTTTCAACAGGTGAGGCGCTGGACATCTACCAGATCATCAACATTACTGACGGCTCTCTGCACAAAGGAAGATAGGAGCATCTAAACAAACAGAACACAGAACTGCAATAACCCCGTTCAATCCTTGAGTCAGCTCAGACTTTTCTTTTCTTCTTTTTGGGTTCCTGGGTTCCCTCTCCGTTTTGTGTCTCTGTCGTCTGAAGGATGAGAAGAAATGGGACATGAGGAGCACAAGAAAGAAAAGACATTTAATGCATCACACATGAGGAGCCATGTTATTTATTTATTTTTGTAAGCTCATCTGATTTCTGGGCAAAGTTCTGATATTATTTTTAGGTTAAAAAGAGCAAAGCAACTGTGTGAGAAACATCTTTTAGGCTCTGACCTCCTGGCTGTGGTCCTGCTCCTGCAGAGCTGCCTCCAGAGTCGTAGCATTGATGCGGAAATCTCTTGAAGTGCTGAGCTTCATGTATTGCATCAAATTCACCTGGATGAACATTTGTACAGAGTCATGGAACAGGTGACGGCATATTTTGCATAAAGATTGTCTCATGTGATGTAGCAGTTGAGGTGTACCTTTGACTTCTTTGAGAGTGTAATAAGATATTTCTCATACTGTTCAATACTGAAGATCAAGTTTGGGGTGGCTTTTGTCTCACGCAAAAGCTTTGCCTGAAAGGAAGGAAGGTTACGGTGTATTCCAAATAAAAGTTTTTTAAACCGTTTTTGACCTTTTTAAAGTCCTTACAGAAGCAGCGGTGTTCACGTCATTCTTTCTCTTTTTCTTCTTCTCATCTCCTTCGGCGGTTTCTCCACTCTACCCCCCCCAAAAAACAAGGAACAAGCTCTTCAAAACTAGAAAGGAGAAGGTCTTAACAGATACGGTTTGAGAGTCTGGATGCCGGCTCTACCTGTACGTAGGTAATAAAGGCGTAGCACTGTGGTGTTAGGTGGGAGCCAGACAACTTGACCTGCAAACAAATCATTAAATTCAAGCCATGAGCAATGTTGCTATCCGCCCCCGCCACTCCCTTATGACCCCTTAGTGGTGAAGTGTCTGCTACATGCCCCTCACTCCCCCGTGTCTGCCTCTGGCAGCTGCACAAACTCAGGAAAAAACAGCACTTTTTTTTCCAAAGTGGCTGCTTTTCTGAAAACGTTTTTTCCATAGCAACCATTTTGTTTTTTGTCCACCTGGGGGTGACGAACAGGTCTGTGTGAATTTTAGAAGAATTGGATTTTTGGATTTCCTTTGGCAACAGAAGTTTTTTCTTAATCCCGCCCACACTACTGATGTCTTCATATGGTGATATCATTTTGTTCAGTTTGAGCGATTCTTGTATAACATTTTCACATTCTGGTCAGATTTGTGTGAGGGACAGGGAAATGCCACTTTTGCGAGCTTGCTGTGCTAACGCCGTTCAAAATCTACAAATTTTAAAAACAATTTTTTTTTTCCCAGGTAGCTTCCAAATGATGCTCCAGGAGTTATAGGGTGATAGCTCAAAATCCCTAGCAGGAGTTTTAGATTTTGTTGTTTTTTTATTCAAGATGGCTGACTCTTCCTGAGGTCAAAGTTCAACTAAACGTCTGTTGGGATTTCAGACTTAATCTGGCGGACTGTGTATGAAATTCACAATGAAAGATTGAACAAACTAAAGTTTTCTTTTCCTATTTTGAGCAAAAAATTTCACACTTTGCTGCACATCGCCAAGCCATAAGTCATGTGGCCATCCCATAATAATTGTAAAACCAATTTTGGACAAGTGAGTTTTTGAGTATAAGACAGGAGAACATTTTTTCGCTCCAACGTGCAGCAAGAAAGAAGAAAAGAAGAAAAAAATAGTAATAAATGGTCCTTGGCGTCCAGGACTGCTGTGGTCCATAATTAAAGCCACATTACGAGATAACAGGAAGAGAAATAACAACCTGGACTCACCAGTTTCTCAAAACGAGCTGGAAGTGCACTGTGCTGACTCGTACACACCTGGATGTACTAATAAAGTGAGATAAACAAATGCCTTAATATTGGAGGGTGTCAAACATTCTCAGAGGGATTTTTGTTCAGGCGGCGACTCACGTATTTGACTAGAGTTGCGAGGATGCTGTAGGTGCGACTCAGCACTCTCAGCAGAGTGATGGTGCAGTTTCCCGGCTGGAGAGACGTCTGGACCAGTTCGTTTAACGCCGTCACAAGCGTTCCCAGCTGCAGCGTCACTGCCTTCTCCACCGGATCCTGCTGGCCTGCAGACTGAGTGTCCTCACCTACGTGACAACCCCGAGGGTTTGGCTCAACTGGTAGCACTACTCCTCCTCCTCCGCTCTAGTTCCATATAAGAGGTTTCTGTCTTACCGCAGTTGAGTTTATCAGAGGCCGCCTGACTTTTCTTTTGGGCAATAAGCCACTCCACTTCATCCAGAATTTTCTCTACTTGGGAAAGCACAAACACCTGGAACAAGACAGAAGAAGATTGTAAATGCGTTAGTCAAAAGGTTTTGGTTGCAGCAAATCAGAGGACAGATAGTGTATTTGGCTTTGTCTTGAAAAAAAGTGGAACATTTGTAATACTTACAGCTGCATTTGAAGCCGTTTTCATGTTAATAATGGCGAAGATATTCTGCTTTTCCACTTCCACATCCTGATATGAAAAAAAACTGACTCAGACTCAGGTATAAACGTTAACTAATGAAAAGACTGTCGCAAAATAACATTAAAGATAATGTTTTATCTTTTTATAGCAACACCACATAAGATTCATTTTTTGTTAAACAATATCATCTCAAGCTTTCTTTTCTTTAGATACTTTTCTAATTCAAAGATAAACAGACATTTTGGGTGTTTTCTGAGTTTAAATGTAATAAGTAGGATTTACTCCCCCCCCACTTTTACTATATACATTTTGGTAATAGATCTTGAATGAAATTAAAGGCAGAAATATTTAAAACAAAGCTTTGTTTGAAAATGTTCCCTAAAAACAGAATTAGAATTTCCTTTTATGTCACTGTACGCACGACAAAAGTTGTGAGGCTCTCCAGGTTTTTAAAAGAATATCTTGAAGTCAGGTTTGAAAATAAAAATACATTTTAAATGTAAAATATAAAAAAATCTATATATACATCAATTGGACCTTTCTGAACTGAATATTGGCCATGGTGGTAACATTTTAGTGTTTTTTAGAGATAGTATAAATAAGGCCTATAAGGCCCTACAAACTACAAGTCACTTGAGATGTTAAAATTTACATTTTTCCTTATTTTTTTTTAAGTTTAGCTCATCCATCAGAAATGATTATTTTAGGCCTAAAGAGCAGTTCATGTTTTTAATTACGTAAATCTTACGCACACTTCATTTAACTGATCTTTAAGTAAAAATAAGAATTGCTGACTAATGTACCTCATCAATATCTCCCAGCTGGCTGTGAATGTCTTGGCAGAGTTCAAGCAGCAGGCCGACAGGAGACTTGTAGAGAACATGGAGGTTAAACAGGAGAGAGAGCATCCCCTTAGAGAATGCAGAATCCTCTAAAAAATACAAATAAAAACACACATTAACCATCACAAACGATCGCTCAAGACAAATTCAAAGATACTTCAGCAGCAGCATAAAGTTACAGAAAAATGTGCCTCACCAAAACTTGTCTCCTTGCAGATTTTCACTGTCCATGTGATCATCTGTACAAACTGTTTAAAATGAAATACAGAGAAGTTGGGGGAGACATCCTTCATTGTAATGAATAATGAATATCAGTGAATTTCACCTGTTTGGAGGAGGGATTCAGCTGCCGTGAGAGCACGCTCAAAATGCTGACCAGCAGCTGAGCCTCTCTACTGTTGAAATCCTCCTCACCTCCACTTAACTTAGTGAACAGCGCCCTCTGTTGGCAAGTCAAAGATGGTATTTTAGTCCAAAAAGTTTCCAGTCACGAACGTTTAATATTAAAGGAGAAAAAGAACATCCCTGTCTGTACCTGAAACTGTCGGATGTAAAAGTAATTCATCTCTGTAGCGTCCTCTTGCTCTGCTTCATCCTCTGCAACGTCTGCAAAAAAAAAAAAAAAAAAAAATCTACATTGAATTTTTTGGTACTTCTTCCGTTTTTAGATGGTCCAGCTTTCAGAGTCCAACCCATGGTGGAGAGGAGCTGGGCCATCTTGTCTGGGTAGCGCAGCTGGCAGGTGGTGAAAATCCTGAGCAGACCCTCCAAACAAAGCTGGGACAGGCTGCAGCGCTTGTCTTTCCTCCCTGCCTCCTCCACCGCACTGGGAATGTTTGTGTACCGCCACATCAGCACGCTGGGACGACATTTAGACAACAGTCACCTCCTGCTGCTCACTCAGTCACAGAGAAGAAAACCCATGAGGGGGACCGAAGGAGACTTCAACCTTGTCATGTCACAAAGAAAACGGAATGTCTTTTCTGCACTCTGTCCATCCGGACCATCCGTTTGTCCACTTTCCTCCAGTTGCTGGATCTTCTGCACAACTACGCTTAACGCATAACGTACAAATTCTGCATTGGAGCGAAGCACAGAGAGGGCTTCCTCCCTGCTTTGGCTGTTGTCTCTTTAATGGGGAGAAAAGAAAAGCAATTTATTTAGTTAAAAGTCATCAAGGAAGAATATTTTACTTAAAAATGTTCATTTAAATATGTAGAACTAAATGCAAACTACAAATACTCTAGAGAGCTTTACTTGAACAGAACAGTGATGAGAGTTGATGCGAAACCCATGGAGAGCAGACTGCGGGGCGTCTTGTGTGACGGAGCTCTGACTTTCCCCGATTTCTCTTTCAGGATCTCTGACAGCTTGTTGTAGCAGTTGAACAGACCAATAAGCTCCTCGAAGTGGCTCTTACTGCAAGACAGAGGTGACATCTAAAAATGTACACGTTCTTTAGCAGCACACATTTAGATGCTGAAGGTCGATGCGAGGTGCTAACTGAAACATGGGCATACATATCCCTTGATCACAGGTAGACCGCTCTACCTCTGTGCCAAACATGTATGCTAAACCATAACAAAGGTTGATACACACAGACCGTCTTACTTGTATTTGGCTTTGATGAAGTTGTACTCGATCAGAACCTCGTAGACTCCCATCACCAGCACGGCGTAGATGTTATTCTTCACTCCAACACTGGATCCCATTGAAAACTCAGCAGACTTGTCCTGATCATAAAAACATGCCCTTACAGAGGAAGATTCCACTCTACAGACACACGGTTTACAGATGAAAATTGTGTTTTTAACATGTTCGTGTAACATTTTTCTCAGGATGGAGGACAGAAAATTAAGCTTAAAATTGCATTTTTGAATATTTCTTGATTCAAATTGTTGTGAATCAGGAGCAAAAGAAATAATGCTAGGTTAAGGTTGTGAGGGGCTGTAAGCTAGCGGGATATCGGAATATACAGGCGGGTTTACTCCACGCCAACAATCCCGCTCACAGGCAAATTTCTAAAGAACTCCTCGGCAGAAACTATGTCCTAGAAAACGACAGTGTTTTTTTTTTGGGACTAAAAACGACATAATCATCATAAAAACGCTTCTACAATAGATCCAAAGATGATTGGACTGGGACTTTAGGAACTAACAAGAATAGAAAGATGGAGGAGGACCCACTCAAGAGAGCAGTTTCTGATCTGAACTCCATACCAGCTCAAAGTCCTCCAGTTCACTCTTGACCATGCGCCGGGTCACGCTCTCCAGCATCGTCTGCAGGTGAGACTGATACCCCTCTCCCTCTTCCTCATCGTCGTCGCTGTCGTCAGCGCTGTGATTGGCCGACTGTTGCGTGTTCTGCAGCCACAGCAGGCACTGCACCGTGCAGCTCACCAGATGAGCCTAAAAACACTACAGGTTTAGCTTAAAGCACACACCAACAGGTGCACCTGTATTCATGGGAGCAAAGGAAGCACCAGGGGCTCCTGAAGGTAGACTTGGTCTCCGTGAGCAGTGATGCAAGGCTCCAGTTTGACCGGAGGCAGCAGGTCTTGTTCTGGCTCGTAATACCGCGTCAGCTAGAAATATATTTTTAAAAAAACGTCAAATACATTCTGATCTAAACAGTTTGCTTAGAACATGGAGGGTGTACACATGCATACGTGTGAGAGGAGGGTCTGCATGATGGAGCTCGCTAGTTGAGAATTGCGGCGAAGAACATCATAGAATCCCTGAAAGAAAGAAATAACTTAAATCTTTTTAAATAAATGTAAAAAAAAAAAAAAAGTTGAAAAAGATTTGAGAGGAAATGAAAAAAAAAAAAAAAGATTTTTAGGCTTTCCAGCAACCCCGTGACCCTGAAAGTGCTTGAACTGGTTCTGCAGAAGGACGGATGGATCCTTGTGATAAAATTTGTCACTAAACCGCTTTGACCGGAACTTTCAACAAAAATCAGTGGGACCTGTCATGCAAAAAGCAATGCTTATGCCTTTTTAGTGTGGAGATACACATGTCTGCAATCAGAGAACAAAGAATGACCTCTGACCTCGTAAAGCATCAGGCGAACATCTGCTTGTTGGCCCAGGCAGCGGCGTAAGCTGCTGAGGATCTCCAGGCAGAACGCCTCGTTGGCAGCAGAGTTGTAGCGAGAATGAACATCCACTTGGACCTACACGGGAAACACGGTTAAACAAAGTTGAACAGATGAGGTTTAATGAATCATCTTTAAGTTATTAATGTTCTCCAAAAAGGACCTGGCTGGAGGAGACTGCCTGGCTGCACTGACTTGAAGCCAAGCTGCCCAGAACTTTGAAATTCTTCAGCAGCAACAGGAAACCAGCCACTGCAGACTTTCTTCCATCCAGCTGGCTAGTTTTTTCATAAAAAAAGGAGAAGTAAAGCAAATATGTAAGATTTGTATTTGTTTTGACCCAAAACTCATCTTTCTTCTGAAGAAAGGCACAGAGGGACAGACCTGGAAAACATGGCCTTCCGAAGAACCAGAATTAAAGCATCTTTTAAAGAGATGCTGACTTTGAGGAGGGGCTGCAGATTGAACAGAATAAAAACAGTGAACAACAGAAGTATTCCCTTTAAACTTTTCCTGAATCCAGGTGTCTGATACCTGAACAGCCTTCAGAAGACCCTGGACCGTGGCTAAAGGCAGACACGACAGATGGTCAAACGTCTCTATAACCTTGGACGACGACTCAAGGAGGATCATCGGAGCGGAGACCACGATGTCTGAGAAAAGATCTGATAAAGCAGAAACATCACTGGATGGTTTCGCAAAAAAATAATAATAAACTGAAAGTCCAGTGTAAAAGCTTGTGTTACCTAAATAATGACTGACAGGCGAAGCCGTCTTTGTGACCAGACGATTCAGCACCTGCTCAAGGATCTCTCCTCTGATTGGCTCGTGTATCTGGACACATGCAGCGAGGAGGAACCGCGTAAACATGAAGTCACGCTCTGCGAAAACTGATGGAAGAAGAGGCGCGTTACCTTAAAGCCATATAAGAGGACCTGACCCCCCAGCTTACAGGCCTGCTGAGTGGGGGTTCGGGTTGTACCAACAGGTCCCTCTGTGGTTTTGCCAAATGGTCCCGGTTTGGGTCCAAATGTGTCCATGAGGAAGAATCCCAGCTGAACCAGACCCTGGGTGACGTGATCCCACCCAAAAACACTGCAAAACAAGAAATCAATCCGCATCAAAAGTTGCATTAAAACATTTGTTTGCACTAAAAAATTGCTTTAGATTTAAGGTCATCAGAAATCTGTCAACTGATACAAACAGTTACAATTCTCTATCCTTATTAGTTCTAAAGCCAACTTCACGTTTGCAGGGAGAAACCAGAGCAAACATTCAGCTGTCACACAAAACAATAATAACTACCAAACACTTTTTTGGGGCAGCAAACCTGTTCTTGACGGTGTCCAGAATCATGTGAGCGACACTGCAGTGCCTCGGCAGCAGGTCCTGTAGGAACTTTGACCCTTGCTGAAGATGCTCGTCCTTGTAGCTTTTGATCACTGCACCTTTCAAAAGGTCAAACACCTGCACCAAGACAGGAAGTCACCAAAAGAAAAACAAAGCATCAGAGAAAGTTTTTTCATTATTTGTTACAAGAAAAAAAAGCAACTTTTCCCACCTGCTCTTCATAACGCTGGATACGAGCCACTGACAGCAAAAGGGCAACACTGAAAGGACACATGTCTGCGTAGGAAGTCTGCAGAGCACAAAGGCAATTTCAGATCGATGGCGCAGGTTAAATAAATCTGAGAAGAAACAAATATCATCTGAATAACCTTGAAGCTTTTAAGAAATTCTCTGCCAAGTTCGTGGTCCAGCCGAATGGCAAAGACGATGTGCAGAATGACTGTCCCCTCCACATGCCTCAGCTGGTCCTGAGGGATGGACTGAACTTCTAGATCCATGTCTCTGAAAAGGGAAGGGACTTTAAGATTCAACAATAAACAGTAAAGATAAAATATCTTAGCTAAGTAACATCAACCACTTACTCCCCACAATTCTGCTCCTCTTCCTGCCGTACGTCCTGCTCTTTGAAGTAACTAATGATTCCATCTAGGACTTGTTTCTTAGAGCCCTGACACATTTGTGAAAAATATGCATTTAGCCATCTATACCATAGAGTGAGTGAAGACTGCAGGGCCGTGGCTCACTTTAGCAGACAAAAGCAGCAGCTGGTAAACAAGCGGTGGGATTTCCTGCAGATCCAGTTTGGTGAACATCCTCAGTGTCTTCTCCACCAGGAATTTTAGTTCGTCCGAGGACAAGGGGACATCTCTAAACGGAGACACACATTGATCAATCTGAAGCACAGAGAAGAAGAAAAATGTGTTTTTAATAATTGTCTGGAAGAGTTTACCTGAACATAGTTGTCAGATGAATTACACACTGCGGGTCCCATCTCCAAAAAAAAAAAGGAAAGAAAACCAAAACTATTAGAATCACAATCCCCGCCTGTAAAATTAGTACATAAATGGTAAAGCATTGATGTTTAATTGTTTCAAAATTAAAATTCCTCACCTGCTTGAGCACAAACTGTTAATCAGCTGTTTTTTATATTCTTCACCACTGAGTTCACCTAAAATAAATACCATAACCTTCAAAATGTTCAAGTTGCAAACGCCCACGTTTTATCTCTATTAACTTCAATCGAATCCATATTCTGTAGCTGCAGGAATGACACGTTACCTTTTCCGTATGACAAGGCCTCACATGCGGCAAGGGCAGTGAGAATAGTTGGAAAAAGCTCCAGAGATTTTCCACTTCCCATTTTACCCACTTTGATGGAATCAACATATAGATTTGCCAGCTGTGCAAGAGACGGCCCGGACAGCGTGTGAGTCTGCAAATGAAAAGAAACGCAGAGACAAACCAAGAATTAAACAAGGATTTTGGTGCATCAGCAAAGCAAACTCTACCTAAATCTGAGGAAAAATGATTGAAAAATAACTCAAATCCCTCTGAGATGTTACAGATGTGAGCATTGGAAAGTACAGAGAATATGATCCGTGTTTTTATTCTATGTATATGGTTTTACCTCCAGCATGAGAAGTCCAATAATATCAGCTGCCACTTCAGTCTGAAGGTCTCCGGACTCACACAAAGGTATGCAGTGTTGATACACAGCAAGCCTGCGATTGGACCCCTCACTGCAATTGGGAGGAGAACCTAAAGAAGCAAATTATAATTATCAATGTGAATAAGTATGATCGTAATGGTGATGGTATGATGATAATAACAATAACACTAATACTAACCTTTTAATATGCCTTTAATCAGGGTAAGGACGTTTTTGCCCTTTAGGGCACTATTGGTTATAACAGTAATAAGCTGGAAATGAAGGAGAAAATGATCTTTAAACACGTGACTTTATTTTAACAACAAACCAAAGAAGTTCATCAAATAGTATTACTTACTTGGTCATTTGTCAGAGAGGACAGGTACTTCTGAAGTTCGGTTGTAGTGTCCTTGTCTGACAGGAGCACAATTTTATCCACCTCTTTCATAGTTAAAACTAAACTAACTAAACTAGCCAATAAAATGTAGGTAGGTCGAAACTCCGTTCAGTGTGTTGCCAACTCCAACGAATTTAGCTGCTTTTGAGGCGTCTAACAATAGCATAAATTAGACATTCGCTGTAAATAAACGTATCTGACGCCGTTTCAAAAGCGACTTAGGTAACGTTTTCGGTTTTCCCGCCAGGGAAAACTTCCTGTTTAGTTTTGAGGTTGCCATGTTCGTCCCCGAGAACAAATTTAAGCGGAATTAGTGAATTCTCAGTGAATGGTTTTGTTTAACAGTGATCCCCTCAGTTCTTCCGAACATATAGTAAGCAATAATTTAACTAGAAAGAATAGGCTATTCAATAATATATAAATAATTATTTATAAATAAAATCTGGTATGCAATCAGGTTTTCTCCGATCCCTGCTTAATTCTTTCAAACCTGACAACCACGAATCTGGAACGCCCAGGTACACCTCAGGAGGTTGGCCTTTTCCTCGTCCTTTGCCCCCGTTGCTAAAGCTTACTAACTTTTAATAATAATGGCC
The DNA here is from genome assembly GCF_053564925.1 of Oryzias latipes. Classification (NCBI taxonomy): domain Eukaryota; kingdom Metazoa; phylum Chordata; class Actinopteri; order Beloniformes; family Adrianichthyidae; genus Oryzias; species Oryzias latipes. The sequence continues at coordinate 25,052,180 of NC_136242.1, read as the reverse complement.
TAAGATATCTATCTCAATAATTAATTTCGGGGAACAAAAAAATCGCTTACATATTATGTATCTCACATGCTCTGCTTCATGTTTCGGATCCACACATTTTGTGAAAAGGTATTCAATTGTAAGATAACTGTGACAGACTCAGACTACGTTTTTTATTATGTCTGACATAGTATAAAGATTTAATATATTTATTGAGTCCATTCTAAAGAAAAACCAACATCTTCTAAGAAGCGCTTGGGATTCGAACACGAGAACTTGACGATCGGTAATGGTCTTTACAGATGTAAGCTCAAGAGCTCATTGGTGGGGATGTGCAATTCTTGTTGGTCCTGGTAGCAGGGAGTGTTTTGATTGGATGGCCACCACATAAGCGTCGAATCCTAGCAGTAATTGGAAGGTAGTATTTGAAGAAGAATCTGTCGGCGGTGTGGTCCTCGGCGGGCTAGTGGCGCAATGGATAACGCGTCTGACTACGGATCAGAAGATTCTAGGTTCGACTCCTGGCTAGCTCGTTACACTTTTTTTTAGTCTGACCACGGATCAAAAGATTACAAGTTCGTTTTATTTATTTTTATTTTGACTATGGATCAGAAGATTCTACGTTCGACTCCTGGCTAGCTCGTTACACTTTTTTTATTTCTTATTTTGACTACGGATCAGAAGCTTCTATGTTCGACTCGTGGCTAGCTCGTTACACTTTAAAAAAAAACAATATTTTGACTACGGATCAGAAGATTCTAGGTTCTACTCGTGGCTAGCTCGTTAGAATTTCTTTTTAGTCTGACCACGAAACAAAAGATTACAAGTTCGTTTTATTTTATTTTTTATTTTGACTATGGATCAGAAGATTCTAGTTTCGACTCATGTCTAACTCGTTACACTTTTTTTTGAGTCTGACTACGGATCAGAAGATTCTAAGTTCGAGTCCTGGCTGGCTCGTTACACGTTTTTTTTTAATCTATCGTTTCTTTTTCAAAATGTCTGAGCCTACAAGACCCAAAAAAGTAACAAGGGTTTCTGTAGTCCAGTAATTGTAATTAATTAATTTGTAATAAATAAATGTGTACTTTCTATGCACCCATCTTCATTTATTATTTGAATAATTTGTTTCTGAAATAAACATTAACGGCTTTATATTAGTTTTATATGTTTTCTACACAATAACTCAGATAAGGCAGGAAAAGTTAACAATACCACATTCACATTTTTTGTATAGTTCTCATTTCCAGGAGGTAATTTTTTGTTTCCCTATATTTATGTAGTCACTGAGTCCATGTGTGGTTGCTGTGTGTATGTTGTCTTATACTGAGACATTGTGCCCAGGAACTTTAACCTGATTCTGGCAAACAAAACGTGTATTTAGTAGCAGATTTAACCATATTGGTCCTCCCAAATAATTAAACACATTAACACAATAAAAACATCAAATGTAAGGTGTGTCTTATGAGTTGACATATTTTATAACAATGCTTTGGAGAAACAGCCAATGTGTTTTAGCCCATCTATCAACTACACTCCCCACTGTCCTTTTTTATCTATGACATAATATAGGGCTTACACTCTAACTTGACGTAATCCTCCGACGGCACCTTAAATCCACGTGGCTTGGGAATGCAAGAGGGAAGTGAAAAGTTTTAATGTGGCAATGTAGGATAGAGGTCAGGCACTCTAAAATTTTTTATGCAGACTCACACAAGGGACAGATGCAGTTTCAACTATTAAAGTTAGTTTTCCTAAATTATATAAATATAACAGAGAGCAAGAATAAAACCTGATAACAACAAATAACATAGAGTTCATGCTTAAGCAGATGTGGAGGGGTGAAACCAATGAGCCCCCCACTCATGTGCACCTAACCCACACAAGCAATGAAAGGAGGGAAGCACATGCTGGCTCTACGTGAAAGGAAAGCATAGTTTCGAAACACAAAGTTTTTTAAAAGAAATTGCACCCTACAACAAAGAATCCTGGTTGGAATGCCCAACTGACAGGGCAGAAGTCCAGACAGGTGGAAGCTCTTGCAGCTCCAGCACCACCACCCAAGCAATCATCACTCAAGAGATTTACAGCACCTGCACCTCAGGCAAAATCAATTCAGGCCAAACAGAGGAGAAAAGTCACGCCTACTTTGGTTTGAGAGACTCTCCTTGAGAAAAAGGCTGCACCCAGTGAATCAGTGGCTTCACCAAAACCTAAAGGTCTGACTTTTTTCATGAGAAAGCTGCACCTTTTCAGAGTTTTCATTTCACTGTCACATTATTGTTGGTAAATAAATAATAATTTAATGACAGGACTTTTACATTTAATGGATTCAGAGTGTTATGTATTGCATGTATAAGTACAAATGTGTCTATTTAGTATTAGAAGTAATTCTAATGGCATAATTTGCATGTGCATGTGGCTATTGTGTCAACATCTGCAACACACAAATGTATATATATATATATACATGTGTGTGGGCGCGTGTGCATTGTGTCAATATGTATATTGACACATTTTTTTATTTTCCAATCACGTCATTATTAATCCTCCAAAGTTTGATAGATTTGCTAATTATCTCTCTGTTTTTGTTTTCTTTAGTATTTTGTTTTGACTGACTAAAATAAACCAATTTTGATTCATATTCTAAGTTCAATAAAAATAGTCTATGCATGCACATCAGTCAGACAGACACATACACAGACAGACAGACAGACAGACAGACAGACTTTATTTATTTATCCCACAAAGAGGACATTTATTTTTTACTTAAATTTGTAAATGTAGAACGCTTTGACAGTCCCAAAAAGTCAGTTAAAAATAACTAACAAAGTACAGCAGCTTGTACTAGGAACTATACAGTACCTTTATTTATTTATTTGTATTATTAGTATTATTATATTATTATTATTATTTGTAGTAGTAGTATTTTGTCTTTGTTACTTGGATATCAAAATGGAACCTTTTTATTTAGCTGTGCGTCCAGAAATATAATGTTGTTAATGCGCACACTGTCAGTCTGTTAAGTCCTTTATACTCCATCACTAATTTAAGTCAGAACATTTCTTACATCCAGATGTGCATGTGAGCCTTTCCTCCTGCTTCTCTTTGTGTTTTTTTAACTTGCATGGTATTTTACGCAAACCTTAACACTGCATGCATTCACAAGGGGGCTGCGACTCCACAGCCAATAGGAGAGGATAGACAAGAAAAAATGACCTCATATCCTGTAGATAAATAGTTATTGTAACGTTTTGTTTTGCATCATACAGACCTCTGTGAAGCTCTGTTGAAGGTGGAGCCATTTTTGTTGCACTTTGCTCTCCTTCCCTGCAGTCTCTCCACAGTTCTCTCTGAAGCGAAGACCATGGCGCTCCGTGCAGGACACATCGAACTCTTTCTGCTGCTTTCAGTCCTCAGTGTGGCTGCAGATCGACATGGTTTGTATCCATACATTCATTTATTCATTCATTAGTTCAGTATGGGCTCTGAACTTAGTCAAAGGAAACTCCTTTCGTCTTCTTGTGTTTTGTTTTTGCTGTTGCTTTTCTAAATGTGTTACGTTCAAGAACAAACTGGACAAAGCAAAACTTTTCTAAAGCCTTGTCTGTGTCTGTGAAACAGAAATAGGTTACTTTGGTGTAACCTAATCCAATTCAGGGCATTAACACTGGTTACCTTTTACCTAAATTGTAATTAAGGCCAAGGGTGACTGTTACCGTTTATGATTATATGACTAGTCATTATTCCACATCATCATCAGGGTGTAACGATTCATTTTAATGATGATTCGATCAATATCATGATTTGTGATTATCGATACAATTCATAGTCGATTTTGGGTCGTTTTGAAAGATTCAATGCACTGACCTAAAATGGATCCACGACATCTTTACCCAAAACTCAACTAAACTTCAACCAGTGAGACTCAGAGAAAAATACCTGGTACTGAAACGTGCAGGTCAAGTTCTCCAGATAACCATGCATGGTGGGATCGTAGTGGATTAATCGTTACACACCTAACATATACAAATGTTAATTGCGAATTGTTCTAGACATGTACTTTTCATAGAACTTTTTTTTATCCGTTTTAAATCTTCATACAAAAATCCTTTTATTATTACTCTTCTACTTGTTTCTTTCAATTAAAATCAGGTATTAACTTGAGATACTTCTGATGTGTGTCTTGATATCCTGACACCTCCTGAAGTCCACACAAAGCTTGGCAGTCTCAGAGGGAAGTATGTGAGCGTAAAGGGGAAGGAGTCCGGGGCCCATGCCTTCCTCGGTGTCCCGTTTGCCAAGCCCCCTGTTGGCCCCTCCCTAAGAATGGCCGCACCACAACCTGTAGAGGGATGGAACCGCATGAGAGATGCAACCAAGCAACCCTTCATGTAAATGGAAACTGATTCTCTGAAGAAAAATCTAATAAAAAAGATTCTGGTGTTTGTTTCCTTAAATTTTAAACAATAAAAGAAAAACTTAGCCACTGAAAGTGTTGGTACAAATGAATTTGATCAGGTAAAGTAGACCATCTTAATCTTTAAAACAGAAACCTTTATTCAGATTTAGCTTGTTTTAGTTTCAACCTTGTTGATTTGCTAGGAATATTTTGGAAAGTTGATGAAGAAAAGTTCCCTTTTTAATGAGTAATACTCAGATTTGTTCTGGTTTGCAGGTGCATTCAAAGCAAAGACATTGTCGTGGACCTCCTGAAGAAACTTGGTGACCTGATGGTAGAAATCCCCGATATTTCAGAAGACTGTCTGTACCTCAACATTTATGCTCCTGCAAACCGAGCTCAAAATGCCAAGCTCCCAGTAAGCAGCCTCCGCTCGGTGTTCAAATATTGACATGCAGCTTTTAAAAAGATCAAGAACGGGTTTGAGGTAACTTCAACGTCTGTACATTTTTAAAAAACATTTTCCAGGTCATGGTGTGGATCCACGGCGGAGGCCTCAGTATGGGTTCTGCTTCAATGTATGATGGTTCTGCCTTGGCTGTCTATCAGGATGTGATTGTGGTTCTGATCCAGTACCGACTAGGTGTTTTGGGGTTTCTAAGGTAGAAATGCTTGTATGCTTTAGCCCAGTTCCTTATTAGCCTGTTTTAGAAATAATTCTGACTTCTTTTGTGCAGCACTGGAGATGAGCATTTGCCTGGGAACTTTGGTCTGCTGGATCAGATTATGGCTCTGAGGTGGGTCAAGGAGCACATCAGCAGTTTTGGAGGAGACCCAAACTCAGTCACTGTTTTTGGGGAGTCAGCTGGTGGAGTGAGTGTATCTCTTCTGGTAAGTGGGGACACTTCATGATTTTTTGTTGTTGTTGCAGAAATGTCTTCTAACCTCAAAATCTTTTTCTTTTATCCACAGCTTGTCTCTCCATTGGCTAAAGGTCTGATTCATCGAGGGATTGCTCAGAGTGGAACTGCTGCAATGGACATCCTTGTGGTTGATCAACCTTTACCAGCTATGCAGGTTTGCTTTCTTTTATTTTTCTGAGTATTTTAAAAAATTAAAATACTTGCACCACACATTTGTCCTCAGATGGTAGCAAATGCATCAGGCTGCAGCCTTGAAAGTACAAAGATGATCGCTGATTGCATGAAACGGGTGGACCTTGATACTCTGATTTCATTTACAAGCGTGAGATTCTCTAAAAAATGCTGACCTATTATTAGTTTTAATTTTGATCTATTTGACCAGTGTTTGTCATTTAATGCAATTAACTCTCTTAATGTATTCTAGAATCTAAATTTAAGACTTCCCGTCAATGTTGACGGACACTTCCTGAGAAAAACTGTGCAAGAGCTGTACCAGAAAGGTGAAGTCCTCAATGTGCCGTTCATGACCGGTGTAAACAATCATGAAGCAGGGTGGTTGCTTTCCAGTGTGAGTGCTACAGATTTTGTAAGTATTCCTTATGAAATTTAATTAGAACATAACTTGCAATTTGTCCATTTTTACTTAGATCTATGCTCCTCAAAATTGGACAGAAGGCATGGACAGAGAGCAGATCGTGAACATCGTATCCATGTTCTACTCTGACGTAAGGCTCTTGCTGCTTGATACTTCATTAGTGCTTTAAGACTTCTAAACAGACATGTCTTTTTCTCTAAAGCCTAAAGATGCCTATATCAGAGATTTGATAGTGAATGAGTATACTGGAAGTGGAGAAGATCGAGTCAGAAACCGAGATGGATTCACAGAAATGCTTGGAGATTTGTTTTTCACCATTCCTGCCATTAAATCTGCAAACGCACACAGAGGTATGTTTCTCCTTATAATAATCTAACATGTCCCACTGGGCGGCGGCCCCGGGGAAGACCCAGGACACGCTGGAGAGATTACGTCTCTCGGCTGGCCTGGGAACGCCTCGGGGTCCCCCCAGAGGAGCTGGAGGAAGTGGCTGGGGCGAGGGAAGTCTGGGCATCTCTGCTTAGACTGCTGCCCCCGCGACTCGGTCCCGGATAAGCGGAGGAAGATGGATGGAGATGGATGGATCTCACATGTACAGAAAACTGAATATTTTTTACTGTTGACAGATTCGGGCGTGCCTGTGTATCTGTACGAGTACCAGTACCCTCCCTCCTTCCTGCAGAAGACCAGGCCTAGCTTTGTCAAGTGTGACCATGGAGACGAGCTCTTCACAGTCCTGGGATTTTGCTTCACAACCACTGATGTCAAGATAAATGGTTGGTGTGATGTACATGCAGAATATTTACCAATGTTGTAACTCCCTAAAAAAAAGAAGAACAATTCTCAATAAAAATGAACATTTAACTAGACATATACCAACATGAATAAAAGAGGCAACTGTTTTCCGAATTGATCTAAAATCTTGTAAAAGGCCTTCCGAAAAGATCTAAAGCTTCATTGGAGAGAAACTTCCCTTTAAGGTCTTGGTTTTTATCATCTTAAAATAAACTCTACTTTAAAATCTTTGTAAGTCTAACAACCTTCCTTTGATTATTTTTTTTCTTTTTTAAGTATAGTACCTGAGTAGTTTTTTTTGTCATTTCAGCAAAATGCACCTCAGAGGAAGAAGAGCTGAGCAAACTCATGATGAACTACTGGGGCAACTTTGCACGTACAGGGTAAGAATTGGTGTTTATTAAAGAAATAAAAGTTATATTGTGCACAAAGGATCTCATTTATTTTATATATTTAGGTCTCCTAATGCCAAAAATCTTGCCCACTGGCCGAAGTATGGAGCAGATGAGGAGTACCTGATCATTGCTTTGAATAAGCAGACGGTTGATCAGTCTCTGAAGAAAGAGCGCTTTCTTTTTGCCACAGAGGTCCTACCAGAGAAGATTCGCCAGCATAAAGGGAACGAAGAGCGCAGCGAGCTTTAACTGTGCTTATACACCGAGCCAACGAAGGGAATTGGGATTATAATTACAAGGGCCATGAAAAAAATCGTCAGATTCTGTAGCAAAAGCTGATTCCAATAGAACCATAAATGCCACACAGTTCCCATTTATGCCATATTTATAATGGAACATTGAAACTAAACTTGGAACATAAATGCATGCACTTACAAGACAATTGGGAATACTACTTGGCTTCTTATAGCTCCACCCCTGATGAAATTGTACTAAACTGGTGAAAAAATTCTAAACTGGTGTCTGAATATGAAGCACAGTGAAGCTCCTTACAATAAACTGATGTGACAAAAGGCTTTGCTCATTTTTTTATTATTATTGAGAACAGTACTTAAGCTGAAAGTTCCCTGAAGATCAATGTGAGCAGTGCAACTGGATTAACATACATACTCCATGAAATCAGGCATATGGCATTTACACTGACCAAAAAATATAAACGCAACACTTTTGTTATTGCTCTCATTTTTTATGGTATGAACTCAAAGATGTGAAACATTTTCCACATACACAAAATAACTAGTTCTCTGAATTATTGTTCACATATCTGTCTAAATCTGTAATAGTGATCACTTCTCCTTTGCCAAGACAATCCATCCCACCTCGCAGGTGTGCCATATCAAGATGCTGATTAGACAGCATGATTATGGCACAGGTGTGCCTTAGACTGGCCACAAGAAAAGGCCACTCTGAAATCTTCAGTTGTATCACACAGCACAATGCCACAGATGTCGCAAGTTTTGAGGGAGCGTGCAATTGGCATGCTGATATCAGGAATGTCCACCAGAGCTGTTGCTAGGGAATTGAATGTCCATTTCTCCACCAGTAGCCGTCTCCAAAGGCGTTCCCGAGAATTTGGCAGCACATCCAACCGGCCTCACAACCGCAGACCACGTGTAACCACACCAGCCCAAGACCTCCACATCCAGCATGTCCACCTCCAAGATCGTCTGAGACCAGCCACTCGGACAGCTGCTGAAACAATCGGTTTGCATAACCACAGAATTTCTGCACAAACTGTCAGAAACCGTCTCAGGGAAGCTGCATGCTTGTCGTCCTCATCGAGGTCTCGACCTCACTCCAGTTCGTCGTCGTAACCGACTTGAGTGGGCAAATGCTCACATACGATGGCGTCTGGCACGTTGGAGATGTGTTCTCTTCACGGATGAATCCCGGGTTACACTGTTCAGGGCAGATGGCAGACAGCGTGTGTGGCGTCGTGTGGGTGAGCGGTTTTCTAATGTCAATGATGTGGATTGAGTAGCCCATGGTGGTGGTGGGGTTATGGTATGGGCAGGCATATGTTATGGGTGAAGAACACAGGTGCATTTCATTGATGGCATTTTGAATGCACAGAGATACCGTGACGAGATCCTGGGGCCCATTGTTGTGCCGTACATCCAACAACATCACCTCATGTTGCAGCATGATAATGCACGGCCCCATGTTGCAAGGATCTGTACACAATTCTTGGAAGCTGAAAACATCCCAGTTCTTGCATGGCCAGCATACTCACTGGACATGTCACCCATTGAGCATGTTTGGGATGCTCTGGATCGGCGTATACGACAGCGTGTTCCAGTTCCTTCCAATATCCAGCAACTTCGCACAGCCATTGAAGAAGAGTGGACCAACATTCCACAGGCCACAATAGACAACCTGATCAACTCTATGCGAAGGAGATGTGCACTTCATGAGGCAAATGGTGGTCACACCAGATACTGACTGGTTGTCTGAGTCCCTGACCCCCTCAATAAAACAAAACTGAAGATTTCAGAGTGGCCTTTTCTTGTGGCCAGTCTAAGGCACACCTGTGCAATAATCATGCTGTCTAATCAGCATCTTGATATGGCACACCTGTGAGGTGGGATGGATTGTCTTGGCAAAGGAGAAGTGCTCACTATCACAGATTTAGACAGATTTGTGAACAATATTTCAGAGAACTGGTTGTTTTGTGTATGTGGAAAATGTTTAACATCTTTGAGTTCATACCATAAAAAATGGGAGCAATAACAAAAGTGTTGCGTTTATATTTTTTGGTCAGTGTATAATAGCATAAAGCAAAACTTTTAACAGCCAAATGATTTAAATAAATGGTTTCACAGAATTTCACAGCTAGTATGGTATAAATAAAATGTCTGATAAATCAAAGTTGCCCTATTTATTTTATTTTATTTTCTTAATTTATGTTGCAGATGTCAGAAAAGCTGCAGTCTGATATAAAAGTGCTGGCCGTTGGTTTGATTCCCTAAACTGCCCAGGAAAGTGCACTTGGAGTTGGAAAACTACTGGGCAACACTTTCAGGCCATGATGAGACAACAGATGCTAACTTTGTACCTTTGAGATGGTAAAAGAGGTTATGTTTGACAAATGATCAGGAGAACTGGATTCACGCCTGCTTTGGCTTGTGGGACTCAAGAAAAGGCTACACCCAGTGAGTCAGTGGCTTTTTTCAAGAGAAATCTGCACCTTTTCAGACTTTTTTTTTCACTTTTGCATTATTGTTGGTGGCCCATCCAAATTTGAAGACAGGACTTTTACATTTAATGGATTCAGTGTGTCATGTATAGCATGTATAAGTACAAATATGTCTATTTATTATTACAAGTCATTCTAATGGCATAATTTGTATGTGAATGTGGCTATTGTGTCAACATCCACATGCACACAGACACACACACGCCCACACTCATACAACACATGCGTATAAATATTTATATATATATATATATATATATATATATATATATATATATATATATATATATATATATATATATATATATATATATATATATATATATATATATATATATATATATATATATAGACACATTTTTTTTATTTTCTAATCAAGTCATGATTAATCCTCCAAAGTTTGATAGATACGCTAATTATCACTCTGTTTTTGTTTTCTTTTGTATTTTGTTTTGATTGACTGAAATAAACCAATTTTGAATCATATTCAAAGTTAAATAGAATTAGTCTATCAGGGGGCCCTAAGCAAAATTTAATTTGTGGGCCCCCTAACTGATCAGCAGCACCAACAAACGCAACTGTTGTTTTAATATAAATGAGATGTCTCTATTAATATATTTTGTGACTGTATTATTGTTGCTGCCGAAGAATTGAATACAGTATATTGCCTGCATGTTGGATGCACATTTAGTGGTTACAACCCAATTTGAAAATTGAAAAGAAAAAAAATATGAATGATAAATGTATATATATATATATATATATATATATATATATATATATATATATATATATATATATATATATATATATATATATATATATATATATATATATATATATATATATTTAATGTAACATTGGGCACTCAACAAATGACATTCACATAACTCCAACTTATTAAAAACAGCAACTTAATAGCAAATCATATAACTATAAAACAATCCAAATTAAAGAACACAACAAGAGCTCAATGAGGGTGATTTTGGAAAGTCAAAGTCTTTATCAGTCTGAAAAGGACCTCTTTGCACCAAATCCATTCTTACTGGATCAGAGTGTGGTTGGCCATTCAGCTGGACCAATTGGATTGGAGGTTGGTGGAATTTTGAATCCAGTCGGCTCCTCTTCCATAAACACCTCTCTTGGAGCCTCTGGAACATAATATACATAACTTCAACAAAAGCAAACAGTGAAAAGTCAAACAGTCTAATCAAATCTACATAACAGTTGCTGTGACGCTGGAAGCAGAATGTTAGAAAGAAGTGCCTTCACTTGTGTGTGTGTGTGTGCAAATGTTTGACTATTTTTCAAGTAATAATGAAACAATAAGTTTTATATAGGTTCCATATTGGCTAGATTTGAACTTAGCAGCAGCAGCATTAACATTTTCCCTTTCAACAGAAGATGTGGTGATAGGAGTTTCTTATGCAGCTAAAAAAAAATATATTATTACACAATAATCAATGATAAAGCTAATAAAACAACTATAGCAGAATACTACTAATAGTTTAGTGGCTCCTTTAAAATCTGTGTGCAGGTTTTTCATAATGTCCTGATCTTTTATATATTTATGAGAGATTTATTGGTTTATTGTGTATTTGCACAAGGTCATATTTGTTTATTTAAATATGAACAATTTGGGGCTCCGTACTCTTCAGCTGATGTTTATGAAAAAACGGGGCTATGCAAGCTATTTAAATGACCTGAGATGACATCTTCAGTGATGTCAGGAACATCTTGGCATGTGGGTGCTGCACCACCTCCAATACTTTTTGAGAGCAGAAGAAACTGTCGACTGGGAAGAAACGGTGCAAAACATCATCACTATGTAAAACCAAAACTGCAAAATACAAATAAGAAATAAACGTACCCATTTATGAATAATAAATGTGAACAATATATTTGAGTATAAGTGGAATTATAAGCATTTACACACTTCTTTATCTATTATTTTGTATGTTCATAATTTTAAAATTAGTACATTTATTTTGTTTGCCATTTATAAATGAGAACCTTTATTTCCTATTTGTATTTGGCAGTTTTGATTCTCCATATTTCATGCCAATGCAAGATTCTAAGATACACTCATTGTTGAAAAAGTCTGACTACCTACTGGTGTCAAGCCAGCCCTCTCTCGTCACACGGCTGTCAAGTGAGCCCTCTCTTAAAAACAGTGTGCCGCTTTCTTCTGTGCATTACGGTGAGAGCAAAAAGTACTATTTTTAAAAAGTAAAAACATAGTGTAAGAACTGTCATTACATGTATATGTATATTCAAGCACGCCCCCCCCCTTATAAATATATAGCTATACATATATTTAAAAAGTCTGATGAGTTGATTAAAAATAAAAGGCAATTAAAATCATGAATTGAGGAGTAGCTATAATATTCACATGTCTAAAAAAAAACTGCTAGTTTTCAGAGAGTCATTTCACTTCTCACTGATAATGTCCCACCTGGTGACAACACATAATAAGTTTGAGACAGATCTGATATGGAATTTCAAAATAAAACCCGATTGAAATCTGATATAAATGTGTTTTCGCCATATGTTCAAATATGTCTAAGAAAAAATCTGCTAGTTTTCAGAGAGTCATTTGTCTTCTCACTGATAATGTCCCACCTGGTGACGACACATAATAAGTTTGAGACAGATCTGATGTGGAATTTCAAAATAAAACCCAATTGAAATCTGCTAAATATGTGGGGGTTTTTTTGTCTAACAGATAAACAGCAGTTTTTATACTGACATAAATGCAGAACGCACTAAATACGTGTTTGTTAGCAAAACAATTTAATACGATAAGGTGAATTCAAACATTTATCAGCCACCATACCATTATTATCATTTTACTTTTCTCTACTGCTCTCTACTGCTGTCCGACCTCATCTTAGAAACTTGGGTACCAGAATTATTTTCGAGTTTTCCATTGGAAATTTAATTACGACAAAAATGGGGTCGGTTATGTGCAAACTTTACCTCGAATCGATTAGTATGTTACGCAAATCGCGCAGCTGCACAGAAAGGCAGGATCATGTAAAAATGTGACCCCAACATCCTGCAAACTTACCTTGTAATTGATGTTTAAGTTCTTCATCTTTTTCCTTTTTTCTTTTTTCAGCGCCTGGTGGATAAAGTCTATTTGGCATGATGTTCTCTTGTAGTCGCTTTGATCAATGTCACAAAAGGCGCTCGTAAATGCACACTGTGCCAGGCTCAAATGCAATTATGTTGACAAATCGTTGCTAAGAGGGGCGTAATTATTTGGGTTACCTGATTGGTTCAGGTGTGTTGAAGGGGTGATCATTAAAGTGCAGGCAACATTCTTTTTCACAACATTTAAAGCGCACGTTGGTGAGAAAGTGCTAGTATGAAATGGGTTGCCAGGTTTGGGGTCTTTTTTTTCACCACTTCGGGGCCCTGGTGGTTCGAAATTCGCGGATAGGGAGGGCCGGCCATGACTCTATGCATGTCTGTACATTTTCAATTATTATAACCTTTTTAATTAGCTGTGCGTGTAGAAACACAACGGCGTGAATGCGCACACTGTCAGTCTGTGAAGTCCTTTATACTCCATCAGTAATTTAAGTCAGAACATTTCTTACATCCAGATGTGCATGTGAGCCTTTCCTCCTGCTTCTCTTTGTGTTTTTTTAACTTGCATAGTATTTTACGCAAACGAATGCTGCACGTATTCACAAGGGGGCTGCAACTCCACAGCCAATAGGAGAGGATAGACAAGAAAAAATGACCTCATATCCTGTAGATAAATAGTTATTGTAACGTTTTGTTTTGCATCATACAGACCTCTGTGAAGCTCTGTTGAAGGTGGAGCCATTTTTGTTGCACTTTGCTCTCCTTTCCAGCAGTCTCTCAACAGTTCTCTCTGAAGCAAAGACCATGGCGCTCCGTGCAGGACACATCGAACTCTTTCTGCTGCTTTCAGTCCTCAGTGTGGCTGCAGATCAACATGGTTTGTATCCATACATTCATTTATTCGTTCATTAGTACAGTATGGGCTCTGAACTTAGTCAATGGAAACTCCTTTCGTCTTCTTGTGTCTTGTTTTTGCTTTTGCTTTTCTAAATGTGTTACGTTCAAGTACAAACTGGACAAAGCAAAACTTTTCTAAAGCCTTGTCTGTGTCTGTGAAACAGAAATAGGTTACTTTGGTCTAGTTCAGGCCATTAACCCTGTTACTTTTTACCTAAATTGTAAGTAAGGCCATGGGTGACTGTTACCATTTTATGATTATATGACTACTGATTATTCTAAATTGAGACATTCATATCTCAGGGTGTAACGATTAATTTCAATGACGATTCGATCAATATTATGATTTGTGATTATCGATATGATTTATAGTCGATTTTGGTTCGTTTTGAAAGATCCAATGCACTAACCTAAAATGGATCCAGGACATCTTTACCCAAAACTTCAACCAGTGTCTCTAATCTGGGTTTTAAACTGGACAGTCATTTTAAACTGGATCAGCATATAAGCTCAGTGGTGAAGTCAAGCATTTTCATCTTCACCAACTTGCTAAGTTAAAACCTTTTTTAACCGCTGCACATTTTGAAACAGTAATCCACGCGTTCATCACGTCCCGGCTGGATTACTGTAATTCTCTGTATGTTGGACTCAGCCAGTCGTCTCTCTCAAGTCTCCAACGTGTTCAAAATGCAGCTGCCCGTCTTCTGGTTGGAGGTCATAAGAGAGATCACATTTCGCCAATTTTGGCATCGCTCCACTGGCTGCCTGTGCATTTTAGAGTTCACTTAAAGATTCTTTTACTTGTTTTTAAATCGTTACATGGTCTTGCCCCGCTGTACCTCTCTGAACTTCTCTTTCCTTACTCGCCAGCCCGGTGCCTCAGATCAGCTGATCAGCTACTTCTGGGGGTACCGAGGTCCAGACTGAAGCTCAGACGGGACAGAGCTTTTGCTGCTCCAAAGCTTAGGAACTTTCTGCCACTATCCATAAGAGAAGCTCCATCACTGCCCATTTTTTAAACCCGCCTGAAAACCTTTTTTTATGCTCTGGCTTTTAATACAACATGAGACTTCTGTTATTGCTGTGTTGCTGTACCGGTTTTATTATTTTATCTCTCTATATTTAATCTTGTGTTTTAACATGTTATAGTGTTTGTTTTCTTTATTTCCTGTGTTCAGTACTTTGTGTCGGCTGCTGTTGATTAAAAGTGCTATATGTATAAAGATGAGTTGAGAGTGTGACTCGGAGATAAATGCCTGGAACTGAACCGTGCAGGTCAAGTTTTCCAGATTCCTTGAAAGTTAATTTAGTGTAAATTAAATATGTAGAATTAATAGCAAATCCATTCACATTTTAGTTTCCTAAAGTTCACCCCACTGTTGTTTTTCCACATCAAAATGATACAAATGGAACATTATTAGAACATTCTACCACACTATATGGTCACGTCTTTGCAAAATTTGCAATTTGCAAAATTAGCATTGGACTGGAATGATTGGCTTTACCATTTTTTGCTGACATCCCATGTTGTCTGCTGAGATTGCACTCTACGTCATGGTAAAATAAACCTAGAGTGCCTCAATATCAATTTTAATCAGTTTATTTCTTTTTGAAATTATTTTTTTAATGGTCGATTCAATCATTATCTTGCCATAGACAGATATATATCGTAGACCCTCAATCGTTACACCCCTAACATATACAAATGTTCATTAGGAATTACTCCAGACATGTAATTTTAAAATAACTTTTTTTGATCTATTGTAAACCTTCATCCAAAAATCCTTTCATTATTACTTTTTCTTTTTGTGTCTTCCAATTAAAATCAGGCTCTTAGTAATAAATTGAGATACTTCTGATGTGTGTCTTGATATCCTGACAGCTCCTGAAGTCCACACAAAGCTTGGCAGTCTCAGAGGGAAGTATGTGAGCGTAAAGGGGAAGGAGTCCGGGGCCCATGCCTTCCTCGGTGTCCCGTTTGCCAAGCCCCCTGTTGGCCCCTCCCTAAGAATGGCCGCACCACAACCTGTAGAGGGATGGAACCGCATGAGAGATGCAACCAAGCAACCCTTCATGTAAATGGAAACTGATTCTCTGAAGAAAAATCTAAAGATTAAAGTCACAGCTAACAGATATTCTGGTTTGCAGGTGCATTCAAAGCAAAGATATTGTCATGGACCTCCTGAAGAAACTTGGTGACCTGATGGTAGAAATCCCCGATATTTCAGAAGACTGTCTGTACCTCAACATTTATGCTCCTGCAAACCAAGCTCAAAATGCCAAGCTCCCAGTAAGCAGCCTCCGCTCGGTGTTCAAATATTGACATGCAGCTTTTAAAAAGATCAAGAACGGGTTTGAGGTGACTTCAACGTCTGTACATTTTTAAAAAACATTTTCCAGGTCATGGTGTGGATCCACGGTGGAGGCTTCAGTTTGGGTTCTGCTTCAATGTATGATGGTTCTGCCTTGGCTGTCTATCAGGATGTGATTGTGGTTCTGATCCAGTACCGACTAGGTGTTTTGGGGTTTCTAAGGTAGAAATGCTTACACTGTATATGCTTTAGCCCAGTTCCTTATTAGCCTGTTTTAGAAATAATTCTGACTTCTCCTTTTGTGCAGCACTGGAGATGAGCATTTGCCTGGGAACTTTGGTCTGCTGGATCAGATTGAGGCTCTGAGGTGGGTCAAGGAGCACATCAGCAGTTTTGGAGGAGACCCAAACTCAGTCACTGTTTTTGGGGAGTCAGCTGGTGGAGTGAGTGTATCTCTTCTGGTAAGTGGGGACACTTCATTATTTTTTGTGGTTGTTGCAGAAATGTCTTCTTACCTCAAAACCTTTTTCTTTTATCCACAGCTTGTCTCTCCATTGGCTAAAGGTCTGATTCATCGAGGGATTGCTCAGAGTGGAACTGCTGCAATGGACATGGTTGTGGTTGATCAACCTTTACCAGCTATGCAGGTTTGCTTTCTTTTATTTTTCTGAGTATTTTAAAAAGTACATTTGTTCCAGTTTTAAAATACTTGCACTAAAAATTTGTCTTCAGATGGTAGCAAATGCATCAGGCTGCAGCCTTGAAAGTACAAAGATGATCGCTGATTGCATGAAACGGGTGGACCTTGATACTCTGATTTCATTAACAAGCGTGAGTTTCTCTGAAAAATGTTGACCTATTATTAGTCTTCATTTTAATTTATTTTACCAGTGTTTGTAATTTAATGCAATGAAATCTCTTTTTTTCTTCAAGAATCTAAACTTAAGACTTTCCGTCAATGTTGACGGACACTTCCTTAGGAAAACTGTGCAAGAGCTGTACCAGAAACGTGAAGTCCTCAATGTGCCGTTCATGACCGGTATAAACAATCATGAAGCAGGGTGGATGCTTTCTAGTGTGAGTGCTCAAGGGTTTTTCCCCATTTTGTAAATGATTGATTTTTAAATGTAATTAGAACTTGCAGTTTTTTCATTTTTACTTAGTTCTTTGCTCCTCAAAATTGGACAGAAGGCATGGACAGAGAGCAGATCGTGAACATCGTATCGATGTTCTACTCTGACGTAAGGCTCTTGCTGCTTGATACTTCATTAGTGCTTTAAGACTTCTAAACAGACATGTATTTTTCTCTAAAGCCTAAAGATGCCTACATCAGAGATTTGATAGTGAATGAGTATACTGGAAGTGGAGGAGATCGAGTCAAAAACCGAGATGGATTCACAGAAATGCTTGGAGATTTGTTTTTCACCATTCCTGCCATTAAATCTGCAAAAGCACACAGAGGTATGTTTCTACTTATAATATAATGATCTAACATGTACAGAAAACTGAATCTTTTTCACTGTTGACAGATTCAGGCGTGCCTGTGTATCTGTACGAGTACCAGTACCCTCCCTCCTTCCTGCAGAAGACCAGGCCTAGCTTTGTCAAGTGTGACCATGGAGACGAGCTCTTCACAGTCCTGGGATTTTGCTTCACAACCACTGATGTCAAGATAAATGGTTGGTGTGATGTACATGCAGAATATTTACCAATGTTGTAACTCCCTAAAAAAAAGAATAACAATTCTCAATAAAAATGAAGATTTAACTAGACATATACCAACATGAATAAAAGAGGCAACTGTTGGCAGAATTGATCTAAAATCTTGTAAAAGGCCTTCCGAAAAGATCTAAAGCTTCATAGGAGAGAAACTGTCAGGTAGTGAGGGCTGGTGAGCATGAAAGACTGTGGGCATAGCATGTATACAAAGCAGAAGAGAGTCGGGGAAGAGATGTTAATGGACCTGGGGCCTGTTTCAGAAAGGAGGTTAAGTGTAAACTCTGAGTGCGTTAACCCTGAAATCAGGGAAACCCTGGGTTTTCTGTTTCAGAATGGGAGGTTTGTTAAACCAGAGAAAACAGAGTAAGTCAAACCCGTTTCTGAAAGAGAGGTAACTTATACTCGGAGTCAGTGTCCATGGTTACTTATGCTGTGAACCTAACCTGGTCGGGAGCAGGTTTTATTCTCCAAACTCAAAGTTTCTGCCGGTCCCCTCCCCTTTTTAAAGACGAAGCGGTATTTTTCGCTTTAACCTTCATTGTCCAAATTTCCGTCACACAGAGACAAGTGACAAGAATAGCTTGTCCTTTTTTGGAGGACCCAATAGACCAGTGTTTTTCAACCTTTTCTGAGCCACGGCACACTTTAACCCTGACAAAAATCCCGCGGCACACGCATCCAAAAAAAAAAAACAGAAATTCATGGTCGGTATTGATCGACAGCCCCCCCCCCCCCCCCCGCAATCTCACGTGGATTTGTATGATAATTGTGGCAGAAAAAGCAGGAAGTTGCGGCTGTTTTTTTCTAAGAGATGAACCAGTAAACTGTGAACAGTAAACTTAAAGCTTTGAGACTGAAGATATGCTTTCTCTCAATGAATTTTTTTTTACATTTGTTTTTACTGGAGTTTTTTTTATTTAAACAAAATAATATGCCGAAAGACGAGCTTTAGCTGGTATTTTTGTTAGAACTGAGCAACAAGGAAGTGAAGACTTTAACCACTTCTGATTGGTCAGACTGATGACATGTGATTAAGCCTTCAAGAATGATTGGCGGAGACAGTTAAAGGGGCGGGACTTTTCTTTACACACTTATAGCTGCAGCTAAATCGCGGTACCGTGATTCTTATCAAAATGTCTTTAATAGAATCAAATAAACACAAAGAAAAAGTAATTTTAAGATATTTTATATTCTTAACTACTCAGTGTTTTATCAGGGCCTGTTTGGATGAACACAGAGCTGATATCCTGGAGATGGAAAATGTTTTTAGATCAGTGAATGAGGGCAATTTCCCACGGCGCACTTGACCATCTCCCACGGCACACTAGTGTGCCGTGGCACACTGGTTGAAAAACACTGCACTAGCGGCACACTGGTTGAAAAACACTGCTCTAAACATTACCGACGTTAAATGCATTTTTCCCCCAGATTGGTTCTGTACACTATGCAGCATTTCATGCATTTACACCAGGAATAACACTTCAAAAGTACACCTAAATATCGCCATTTTTTATTTCACTCCTTACGCTATTTAGAAAGTTATTACAGTCAATATTTTATAACAATGATTTAAATGCAAACTTGCGCATTAACTTGAGCAGCTATGTTTTCCCACGCTAACTGTCTCTGTTTTGCAGATGCAGCGGTGTTGCTTTTCTTCCGGAATATGTGCTCATATTCACTGTAACTCTGCAGCAGCACGTCAACTTCAGCTGGCGAAAAATATGCAGACCTCTTTTTTTCACGGTTGCCATGGTGACTCGTGATATCTGCGCTCCATTGATAATGGCTTCTTATAGTCGCGGTGCGCACGCTTAACTCCGAATCAGTCCACTCAGAGTTGATTGACCTAACTCCGATCAGCTTCTCTGAAACAGAAAACTCAGAGTGGTTAATCTCCCGATTGACCAACTCAGAGTTCAAGTTCAACCTCAGAGTTGGTTGAACCTCCTTTCTGAAACAGGCCCCAGCACAAGAGGAAAGCAGAGACAAGACTTAAATACAAACAGGAATGACAAGACACAGGTGAACATGATCAGAAGAGATTGGGAAGGAAGTAAAAACTCAAAAGCATGACAATACAGGAAACCTTTCAAAATAAAACAGGAAACAGAACTCAAACATGACAGAACAAGATAGAAAGCAAAAACCAATACAAAGGAACCCAAAACATGAAAGAAACTTCACTTTAAGACCTTGGTTTTTATCATCATCTTAAAATAAACTGTACTTTAAAATCTTTGTTATTCTAACAATTCATTTGATTATTTTTTTCTTT
This sequence comes from Oryzias latipes, assembly GCF_053564925.1. Taxonomy (NCBI): domain Eukaryota; kingdom Metazoa; phylum Chordata; class Actinopteri; order Beloniformes; family Adrianichthyidae; genus Oryzias; species Oryzias latipes. The sequence goes on along the minus strand of NC_136242.1, from coordinate 25,032,034 downwards.
CTTAAGTACAGTACCTGAGTATTTTTTTTTTTTTGTCATTTCAGCAAAATGCACCTCAGAGGAAGAAGAGCTGAGCAAACTCATGATGAACTACTGGGGCAACTTTGCACGTACAGGGTAAGAATTGGTGTTTATTAAAGAAATAAAAGTTATATTGTGCACAAATGACCTCATTTATTTTATATATTTAGGTCTCCTAATGCCAAAAATCTTGCCCACTGGCCGAAGTATGGAGCAGATGAGGAGTACCTGATCATTGCTTTGAATAAGCAGACGGTTGATCAGTCTCTGAAGAAAGAGCGCTTTCTTTTTGCCACAGAGGTCCTACCAGAGAAGATTCGCCAGCATAAAGGGAACGAAGAGCGCAGCGAGCTTTAACTGTGCTTATACACCGAGCCAACAAAGGGAATTGGGACTATAATTACAAGGGCCATGAAAAAAATCGTGAGATTCTGTAGCAAAAGCTGATTCCAAAAGAACCATAAGGGCCACACAGTTCCCATTTATGCCATATTTATAATGGAACACTCACGCTAAACTTGGAGCATAAATGCATGCACTTACAAGAGCCTTGAAATGGGAATACTCCTTGGCTGCCTATAGCTCCACCCCTCATTAAATTGTACAAAACTGGTGAAAATTCTAAACTGGTGTCTGAATATGAAGCACAGTGAAGCTCCTTATAATAAAGTGATGTGACAAAAGGCTTTGCTCATTTTTTTTTTATTATTACTGAGAACAGTACTTAAGCGGAAAGTTCCCTGAAGATCGATGTGAGCAGTGCAACTGGATTAACATACATACTCCATGAAATCAGGCATATGGCATTTATAATAGCATAAAGCAAAACTTTTAACAGCCAAATGATTAAAATAAATGGTTTCACAGAATGTCACAGCTAGAATGGTATAAATAAAATGTCTGATAAATCAAAGATGCCTATTTTCTTTTCTTTTTTCATTTATTTTGCAGATGTCAGTAAAGCTGCAGTCTGATATAAAAGTGCTGGCCGTTGGTTTCTGAATAATTCCCTAAACTGCCCAGGAAAGTGCACTTGGAGTAGGAAAACTACTGGGCATCACTTTTAGGCCATGATGAGACAACAGATGCTAACTTTGTACCTTTGAGATGGTAAAAGAGGTTATGTTTGACAGATGATCAGGAGAACTGGATTAAGTGGCTTTTGCAAATAAAATAGCCTGGAAAAGACTAAGCCAGCCAAAAAGTATGGAAAAAAATGTGTCAGGTGAGACAGAAAAATAGCATAGGAACATCAAAACAATTCAGAAACCTAAAAAAATTCCAGCCGGCGCTTGTATAGGTAAGCTTGTCTTCTATTGCAAATATCTCTCCAGCTCATATCATAGCCTAAAATGCTAGGTGTGGTAACAGTAAGTTTGCCAGATAAAGAACCATAAACCCAAGCATATCACTGGAAAAAGCTGACCCTTATGTTCAAAGGGCAACTGCCTGGTGTAACTGCAGAATAATGAGTTTGCAATCATGTTAACAAATTGCCAAACTGTAAAAATTAATTGTATTTCTGCGGGGCTAATGACAACTTTATTAATATGTATATATATATATATATTAAGATATATTTTTAAATATATATAAATATCATATATATCTCGATATATATATATATCGAGATATATATACATAATGTGTTCGCTCCCGTTTTAACTCACTTTTGGCCAAGAGAAACACCTGAGATGCCCTTAAATACACATCTTATGCCTCAACAATACACACACAAAAAAACGTACAAAGCAAAACATGCTGCTCAAAGAACAAATGTGTAAATAGTGGTTGTGAGTGAAATGTGCGAAGATTTAAATAACTGCAGCATGCACTTAAATAAGTTGGGCACTGAATTTGTATGATACTATTATATAGTAAAATACATTGGACACTTATTTGCTTCAAGCATGATCCAGTACAGACATGGTTTAGGAATCACAGGCACATACAGCTTGATCCTTAATAAGTAGTATGAGCGGCATCATTCTTTTTTTTCTTTTTGTTCCTTTTTTAGCCAGCAGGGATTACATAACTTGTGATGTGACCCCTTATCATGTTGCACTGGTGGATTAGGGTCATATTGAGGCGAGGGGATCAACGGTGGAGGGCCTTCTGAGCGCATGTGTGGTAACAGATACAGGAATTTATCGAGGCAGGGCGTGACATGAAGAGCTAAAGTTAAATGGTTTAACCCCGTATAGGACAGTCATAGACACAATCTGGAGGTTTGAGGTCAACACCTATCAGGATGTCCACTGCAGAACGGATTCATATTTAAACACTCTTTTTCCTTTATTGTGTGAGGGGGGACTTAAAGCTTGGAGAATCAGGATGTCCAGGACTGCATGTTACGTAGCATGGCCTCAAATCGCTCCATGTTTGGGGCGTGAGCGTGGGGTAGATGGTCCGTCAGGCGACTGTACAGACTGAAAGACTTTAACTCCAGCCAGATGAAACCGAAACGGTCCTCGTCGAAAAGCACGAAAAGTCCAGGGGTGCGCTCTGGACTTGTAAAGCCATGCCCTGCAATCAGGCCCGTCCCATAGAAGCTGCAACACATTACATCAGGAATTAATCAATAGGTAAAATTACTTTTTAGTTTTTAATCTTGTTTATGAGAAAGGGTTATTTTTATCGCCGTCTAAAAGTTCATGTACCATTTAATTGTTTTGCATTCTGCTGCACATTGAACCTTGTTCCATACTGAGTGATGAAAGCCTTACCACTTCCTGCAAGTGCGAGGATACACCTCATTGCGAGCCATGACACCCAAAGGCAACACAAATGGCTGAGCTTCTGGAGGACTACTGCTCCTGCTGGGGCCGGGCTGGCAGCTGTCTGAACAGGCACCGTGGTCACCCTCTTCTGGTTCTGGCCCGCTGGTACCACCACAAGCCCCCTCCTCCTCTGCAGATTTAACTGTGGGAGGAGCTACACTGTCGTGCTGTCCCGCATCACCCTGCACCTCCTCGTGTATCCTGAGTACAAGCCGAGACAGCTCCTCAATGTTACGCTGCTGCTCCAAGTCTGGCAGGACCACCGGCCTTCTCAGGTCGATGTCCAGTGTGAGCTGCCCGGCAGGAACATTAGGATCTCCCTGCAGGAATGAGCATAGACACAGTCAGGGGGCAATGCTCCTACCTTTGTAGTGGAAGTATAAAAATGGATCTCCTTCGCCTTTTATAACCTCTAATCAAGGAATTGATGCAAAAAAAATCCTTTACATTAATCGTTTAAAAAAAATCTCACAGTCTGATGATAATAATTTATAAACTTACTGTAAGTTTGGTGGCTCTTGCAGACGAACCATGAAAACTGAGCATGACAATCTCCAGGCCATGACTGCCATAGGTGCCTTTGAAAAGGCCTGGCTGCAGCAGGTCTGACGGCCTCGCAGGAGGCAGGTAGATCCGTCGGTACGTTAAACAGTTACTGGGATAAAAAACAAAACAAAGTTTTGAGAGAGTACTCATCGAGCCTTGACAGAGTTATGACTACGTAGCAATCTCTGTGGCATCAAAATTCCCAATCAGGTTTTTTTTTTGGATATGATCCAATTCTGAGTCATTTGATTTTCTGCCAAAAAATCAAGTCCTGATCTGATACTTATGTAAAACATAAAAAATGAATAACAAATGCCAGATAAACAGATCAATGCCGGCCCTTATTTTTATTTTATTAACCTTATTTTATAGTTTAACAGTTACACAGAGCACGTCTTAAACAATCAAGCAAAAACAGTGCAACCGTCAACTAGGAAAAATACTAAACTATTAACTAGAGCAAATAGGTAAAAACTACGGTAATCCAAATTTGGTGACTGTAGTTTTAGCATCTTCAGAGCTATTGAATGTTTTTTTAATATGTGATTCATATTGCCGTTGAAAAATTAAATAAATAAAAACAATGACTTTCTTTCAAAATCTTTTTTTTTTAAATCACTTTTTCCCGCTTCGTTGTAAACATTCCCTTGGCAGCCGTCTCACTGCGTCACTCCGTTTAACTTTCATTAAAAAAAATATAAATAAACTTTTGACTTTTTTATAGGCCTTAATAGGTATTTGTTATGACAAACTGAAACGAACTTTACTGAACTGTCTTTGTGCGCCTGCAGCTCAAAATAGGCCAGTTTTCTGTTGCACTTTATGGCAATAAAAATGTTCATGATATGCCCCCTTCTTATAGATTATTTATCTGTAATAGGATTGAAATATATAGCGCTGATCATAACGACGAGAATAAATCATCTATCCGATCCCCAATCAGGATGCAACATCCAATTGCGATCGAGTCTGGAACTACGTGAGCGAGCCCAATTTCCGATCCTGTGAACGGATCGAGACGTCTCTTACCAAAACTCTGTGCATTTTTCTTGTTTTATAAGCATAAAGATGCTGTACTGAAAGGGAGTCATACTCGTATTGACTGGTGTAAATAAACTTCATCAGGATCAGCTCCTGCATGTGCTCATGGAAAATTTCTTCCAGTGTTCGACCCCATTCTTCCTCCAGCCAAGTCCTGAATTCCTAGGTAACAGCAAAACCAATCACAGCAATTATTATTGAGCATTCCGATTTCTAACAAGCTAGATTAAAAATGTGAGAATTGTCGCCCTTTGGTTCACCTCTTGTCTGCCTCCAGGCATCCGGTGATGATCAGTCTGGTTACATTTTGTGGAAAATTCATCCTTTTTTACAGTCTGAAAAAAGAAAACACCTCCATTTGAGTTTAATTATGGTTATCACGATCTATTTTTTAGTATTCCAAAACTCTGGGGTTTTTAAAAAACCTACCGGTATATAATAATTACATGTGCATAAGTCTTTTCTGCTGCCCTCACCTGTATGTCTCCTTTGTGGGGGCCTTTGTGTCCATACATACACTCTACTGTGGCCTTTTTGCTCTCCAATAAGTGGATGCGAAAGAGTGGCCGTCTCCTCATGGGATCTTCCACCCGGGGGTCGTGAGGTGGCAAATACATCCAGCCAATGATGAATAACCCGTCCACCTAGGGAAAAGCAGAAGACGATGATCATAAAAGGACTCAGAACAGACCGCAGTCACTCTTCCGTCTTGCGCTACAGCAACAGTACAAGATGCACTTACCACAACATTGAGCAATCCCCCATAAGGCCCTATGTCAGGCTGCCACAGCCCCAAGATATGCCTGTATGGGTGAAGCACTGCAACACAAGAGCACAATAGAAAATAATAACTTTTTGCAAGCTGCACGTCTGCTTCAGCATGAATAACGACAACTCACTCACTTTTTTGCCTTAGATATAAACCCAAAAGGAATTAATCATTCACAGATTAAGAAAGGTTTCTAAATGACGAGCCACATAGCCCTCACCTTTCAGAGTTAGTTTACAAGCATCAACGGCGCCAATGCAAAACAAATGAACTGAAGAGAAGATGCATTCCACTGCAAAAGTGGACTCACAAATGAACTCTCCCACACAAAAACGGTCATGCGGAAGCTGTCTACTTTGTGTGTCGTTTACATACAGTGTGTGTACACGTCTCTATAGTCCATGTGCTCGTAGTCCGGGAGGAGCTTCATAAAGCGCCCTGACTTGACCCGTGGGTTGACACCTGCACAGGCACAACACAGGCGTGGGTGGAGCAGGCGGGCTCAGTCAAACCCAGCGCCATGATGAAGCCGACTCATTGGTGTTTTCAACACCTTCTTGTAGCATTTTCTTGATAATGGAGGATGTTTAGTAGAAAAATTTAGCTAAAAACTTTGTGAGTATTTCTTTATAGAAATATTTGTGAAAAAAATGCAGTTTGAAAAACAGCTTATTTGTGACTCAGTAAGTAGACTGGGCGGGCCAGAAGTTCCCTACTCTGCTCCATTCTGATGCATCCACTTGCAGACGACTAGATCCGTGTAAATATTTGATTTCCTCATACGAGCTGGTATCTGGCTCAAAACTGTACCGCTGGATAGCTTCAATATTGCTCGTCATTTTTGTTGCACCAATAATTTTAGGTTGGGGGTGTGAGGAGCTGTAATGGGGAGGGGACTTTGGTTGGGGTTACTCCATGCCAACAGTTCTGCTCACAATTTCTATTGAACTCCTGACAATCTGCTGAATCTGTCAAAAAAAGGTAGAGGTTTCTCCTGATTTTGGCTAAAAACGGCATAATCATAACTAAAAGTCCACTGGGAACACTTTTCAAATAGATCAAAAGAAGATCAGAATGGGTCTTTGAGGGGCAACAGTTGCTGCCCAGTGCTGCTCACTCCCTAATCTGTTCTGTGAGAGCCGACATTAAACATGAATGTTGTTGGTATATTTGCTTCCAAGCAATTAGGAAACAATGGGAGCAGTGTAATTATAATAATGAAAACCAGAGTGCTTTCCATTTCCTGTCAGCTATGGTGACTTTTTCTTCCTAGTGAGTGAACATAGCATATTTGTGCAGACAAACAGCCAAAAAGAGGAAGAACAAACTAAATCTCTGAAAGAAGTAAAAGGCATGAGAGCTAGAAAGAGAGCTAGAAAACTGACGCTTGACATAGAGGTCCTGGCTGCACACGCCTCCTGCTTCCATCTTCCTCAGATCCTCGTTCATGCCAAACTCTGCAGAGCAAAAACAGGAGATGGATCCGTTAGATTTTTAGTCACAACAAGAATGCATTCAAAAAGAAACCTTTTGGAAAGTTGACATAATCTTTGCTAAATCAGGTGGGAATTGGACATCATTGCTTTGAGGAGCTCTAACTAAAAATGTTGGCAGCCAGAGGCAGACAGTCCATTGAAAATCAAGTCAGATGACTCAGGAGTGATCTGATCACAGTTGATTCCATGTGTATAGTCTTAAGTGTCTTCGCATGGATCTGCGGCCAAAATTGGTGAAATAAATTGTCACAAAATATGGAATGCTAGTATACTAACTACTGGTGTTTAAAAAACCTTGTAATGCATACTCCGCTTTGTTTAGTACTAGACCTAATTAATATGCCAGAAAAATGGTAGTTACCGGTACACTCAGTGACTGCACCCAAACGCACCATCTAATGATGGTGCCATCAGATAGAAAGGAAAAACTGCAACAAAAGAACCCCATAAAAACAAGCAAACAAAAACCCACAAAACACAACCCAATAGATAAAATAAAACAGAAAAAAACAGGATTACCAAACGGACAGACAAACTAATAGACAGACATGAAAACAAAATTAAAAAAACGAGATAAGTGTAGCCTAAAAAGAGCACAAACTAATGTCCTGCCTGTGCCTGTCCCAAGTCTGGGAATGCAGAGGGCAGTGTCAGGAAGAGCATCCAACTTCTTATTATACATATCAAATAGATCAAAGGAGAAAATAGATATAAGGCTAGATGAACTGGTATGATGATAGATTGATTTTCTTGGCATTTTGAAGGGATAAGACACCCAGACTTGCCCCCCCCTGCACCCCATAGTGGCTACATCCCTGCCTTGCTACACTTAACTGGGTGCAGGTTTACTTACAATTTTTCCTTAATAAATTGGAAAAAGACCTTAAAACTACTTGCACATAAACAAAAATGTATATTACAATATTATGCATACTTGTACTTTTAAAGGCAGGAAAAAGGGCATTTCTCTTTTGCCTCACGTGTACCCTATTGTAATGTCTTTAGATTAAAAAAAATATGTTAGAAACGTTAAGCTCCTAAAATAAATATATCATGGTGCACTTTGCCTCAAATTTAAACAGCTCTACGGCAAATAAAAGAGGACAAACATCAGTGAAAGACCGATCTATTTTTATGCATCTGACGTAGTATTGGGTCCCTCCTGAAGGTAATCGAATTTATTTAGGTGTCTCCATGTAAAACCAAGCAGATGTTTAAGTTTTGGTGAAGCTTTGCTCGTAAATTAGAGGGTTTTTTGTGGCAAGTTTTACCTTCCATGCATCGCTTTCTCCAGATGGTTTCTGTGTTGAGGATTTGTCTGAATTTCTTACAGACTAGGGCCACATTTGGCAGAACAGTTCCGGGAAGCAGCGAGAAGATTTCCACTAAAAGCTCCGGCGGTAAATCCGCTAAAGACTGCGGAGGTCTCGGGTTGCCTCGAGAAGAAGCTGCTGTGTTGACATGACCGCTGCCGTCTTCGCCAGCGTCACTCGGCCCTGCGGAGGCGACGGCGCTGTCCGGGCCTCCGGAGCAGCCCGCCTCGGCTCTCCTCTGAGTCTGACCCACGATCCGCTCGCCTTCTTCCTCGTCCATGTCGGAATCGCTTCCCTGATCTTGCTGTTCGTTCCGCTGTCGCCTCCTGCACCTCCGAGACTGACCCACTCCGCACAGCCGGGCGCAAACAGCCATCCGTAGTCATCAAACTGGCAACATTACATCACTACAAACATGCATTAGCTGCAGTGTAGCTCATCCCCCTTTCGGTCCTCGCCAGCGCAACAGACGCTTCTTGTGACGTCACGCAAAGAGTGGTACCATTCTGGTTAATGTTGGTTTCGTCAAACAATCGCCTGAAACGTTGTCGTTATTGCACTGGTAGATAAACACATGAAAAGATTTAGTAGAAAACTATATTTGAAGTTCTTTGAATTTCATTTTGAAATTATCCCCAAAAAGCACATGCAAAATTCAGAACTACCAATGTTTCCCATGCTGTACCAGATGTTGGGAGTTTACATTGCAAAAATAGAAGTTGTTCCAATGCGTCAATATAAAAAAATAGCAATGGACAAATACATAAATACCTGGGTACTGAAAAGTGCAAGCGACGTTTTACAGATTCCTTTTATTTTTTGCACAATAATCAAATGTAAATTAAATATGTTTACAAACAAACAGGAATTGATAGGAAATCCATTCACATTTTAATTTCCTAAAGTTTTTCACATACAAATAACACAAACATAACATTATTAGACAGAGAAGTTTAAGGTGGAGATCACATCACGGCTCAGCACTCAGCCCCTTCATGTTTGCAATGGTGATGGACAGGCTGACAGATGATGTTAGACAGGAATCACCATGGACAGTGGTGTTTGCAGACGATATTGTGATTTTTAGCGAGAGCAGCAAAGAGGCGGAGGAGAAGCTAGATAGATGGAGGTTTGCCCTGGAAAGGAGAGGATGGAAGGTTAGCCACAGAAAGACGGAGTACCTGTGCATAAATGAGAGGGACCCAAGAGAAAGAGTGAGGTTATAGGAAGAAGAGATAAAGAAGGAGATGGAGCATTTTAAGCATCCAGAGTCAACAGTACAGAGTAATGGACAGTGTGGAAAAGAAGTGAAGAAGCGAGTGCAGCCAGGTTGGAATGGGTGGGAAAAAGTACCAGGTGTAATGTGTGATAGTATGAGGTTCAATTGGACCAAAGACATAGACAGTGGGCACAAAAACATGTTTTTGGCACAAATGGAACCTCATATTTTTCTGGCAACGTGCGTTTGCAGGAATATCAATAAAATGTATTTAAAGAAAACGTGTTTGTCATGGTTAACGCTAGCGCCGGCTTTAATAAACCTTTTTTTTGTTTCGTTCCGTGGTAGTACAGGAAACAATTAACCGACCGTACAAAGGACTTTTCTGACGACGAAAGACAAATGCAAAGTTTTAAACATAACGCATGAACCAAAGGTCAATGAACTCGTTCAGTAGACATAGACAAGGGACCAAAGACATAGACAGTGGACACAAAAACATATTTTTGGCACAAATGGAACCTCATATGATAGAAGAGTTTCAGCTCAAATCAAAGGAAAGTGGCACTGAGGAAAAGACAGGAAAAGGGCTGGAGGTTGCAGAAATGAAGATGCTGAGGTTTTTCTTGGGAGTGAACAGGATGGATTAGATAAGGAATGAGTACATCTGAGGGACAGCACATGTTAAAGGTTTTAGAGATCAAGTCGAGAGACCTAACTGAGATGGTTTGGACCATAGTGTCCAGAAGAGAGGCAGTGAGTAAGTATATTGATGGAAGGATGATGAGTCTAGAGCTGCCAGGCAAGAGGTGGATGCAGTGAACGAAAACGTGACAGTTTTTGGTGTTAGAGTAGAGGATGCAGAAGACAGGGTTAGAGGGAGGAAGGTGATTTGCTGTGGCGACCCCTGAAGGGAAAAGTCCAAAAGGAAAGAAAATGATTAGAACATTATGCCATATGATCACGTGTCTTTGCAAAATTCAAAGGGGGGTTTCAATACATTGAAGTGAAGAAGCAATAGCTTGATGTCTTGATCCTGTTTTGGTGCCTTCCCGTGTGTTGCCTGCTGTGATGGCATTTGGTCGTTTTTATGTTATAGTAAAATAAACCTTCTGTGCCTCAATCCAAATGGTATTTCCCAATATCAATATAATCAATTTATTTCATTTTGAAAAAAGTTTATGATGGTATATTGATTCAGTTACCAAATTGCCTCAGACAGATTGATCTGGTTGGATTGTAGAAAAATAAATGGATTCATCAATTCAACTATTTACAAATACGGCCTCCTTCACTTGATTACAATTTGGCTAATGCAGGACTGAAGGGCTTCATACAACACCTAAATAAATTAATAAATAAAATACATAAACAAAACATGGATAAAGAACAAACGTGTATTAACACACGTTGAATCACAAACATGGCAACAAGAGTGTCTCTCTAACAATTAAATTAAAAAAATGTTTTTAAATGACTGGTTTTGCAGATCTTTAATATATAAAGATCTGCATATATATATATATAATATTTGTATAATTTCTTTTTAAATAATTTGTGTGTTGTCTTAAATGTTGATGGTGTGTCATTTTCTCTATTTTCCCTCACTGTTCAAATCAGAACACAGAGTATCTGAAACTATCTCGAAATTGTTCAGCTGATAACAGTTTTATACTTTGTTCTTTAAATAGTTTCCCCCTGCAGTTGTTACACGAGATATTGCTGGTAGCGTTGATTTTTCTGCTCAAATCGTTGGCTTAAAAAATAACGAAAGACATCCATGTGCAGGATCCTTTGTTTATTTTTTAGTTTGTGAGGAAGTAATCCTAAAAACAAACTTAAATTTGATAGTTCAGTAAACATCCGCTCATATAAAGGAGCATTTCTTTAATCATAAGATTTTAAGGCGGTCGGTAGTTTTGAGCAAAGTGTCAAAGTGTTTTTCTAAAAGAAAACTTTACACCCTGACGCTGATCTCATATCTAATGAAGAGTCGGCACGTTCCCCCTACAGGCTGTCTCGGCGGTCGCAGCCAGTCGGCGGAGGAGCACAGGAAGGCACGAGCTCATCTCTCGCGAGGAACGACGCCGTTATCGGAATCTCTAGAAACAACACGAGAATTCGTCATTCACACGGTAATATAAGCCCACTCTTACACCGTGCAATTGACGTGTGTGAGCAATGGTCTACGAATCCAAGTCAAAATCATCTTTCATTTTATTTTAATTTTTTACGTTTTAGCAAATACTTCGTTGCGTTTCAGCGGCCTGTAGGCCTAACTAGCATGCTAACGACTAAGCTAGCTGAAATAGCGCTCTGTTTGCGTTGCTTAGCTCTCAAATCGGATTGTGCTAACTTTAGCCATTGCCAGTACATCACTGCTCTGTGCTAATCGAAACTTGTTATAATGCACAGCTGTGATCTCATGCAGTTGTAATAAACTGTACTTTTCCTGAAAAACAATAATCAACATCTATCAGGACCTATGTTCCTTCAATTGTTTAGTTCATTAATTTAAATCTCCTCCCATTTACTGATACTGATAGCATACAGTTAAATAACTGCATCGTTACTAGCAAGGCAAAGATGAAATATATTTAGTGGAATGAAAGGTAGAAGGCTTGAACAAAGTCTGGCTTTATCATTATTAAGATAAACCACCAGTTTACAAATAGTAAGGCATTTCTGGTCGTTTTTTTTAAACTATCACATCTTAATTGCTTTGAAACAAATTCATACATTGACATGTGTATGAATGTGAAAGTATTTCTCAAAGTGCATCAACTAATGTCATAAAATTGCCAGTCTGATCTACTTTTGCCCCAATCCATATACAAAAAAAGTACATTTGATTAAATTATACATCCAAATTAGTATTTGCTAAAAGTGACGTAAACAAATCTATTTGTATTTTGATTTAATTAAAAAATTAAATGGGGAGACTTGAGTTTAACTGTTATGCCATTTAGCCACAGCTTGTAAAGAAAAATACAGCAATGCCAAGCACACATGCTTTGTTTAGAAGGTGGTCATTAGCCTTAGTGATAATTGTTTTACATAAACATAAAATTGTGTTTTAATTAAATTTTTACTTTAAAATAACCATTTATTGGAAAAACAAACAATCTTCCAATACTGTCATTTACATTGGACTTTAATTCATATACACTGTTTTAAAATTAGTTGAATCAGGAAAATAAAATACTTTTAACTACTCTCGCCTTTGCAGGCTTTTAATTATGACACAGATTTATGGTATTGGGGAAACATTTTAGATATAAAGGACTTGGGAAAACAAAACAAAACAAGAATTATAAGTATTTTGACCATAAATAATGCGTAAATAGGTTAAAAGAAACGAGTACCACAATAAAAATGTTCCTAAACGTGAAAACACTTCAGCAAATATTAACTATTGTATTTATTTATGAAATTTGGGGAAGTTTAAATGTCCACTCATTTTTTGGACTTATCATTTAAAAACAGTAATTTTTATCAAGAACCGTTTCCAAAACTATGTTTCATGACTATATGACACATGAAAAGCAGATTTTGAATTTTAGCTGCAGTTTAGTCACATGAAGCAGAAAGTGTGCCATTCTATGTTTAACTTGCTAGTGATGAACATGTAATAAATCCTCAAACTTAAATGCTTTAAAAATGTCATAGAACTCATTATAATTGCATACTCAACACATGCATTGACTTCAAAGCATTTATGTACAACTGTTGTCAAACACAATTTCATAACTGGTATTAAGCTAATAGGATTTGCTTGAAAACCAGTTAAATTTGATTTGTTTCCTCAATTATGGAGTTTGCAATATGTGTGGAAAAAGGCCCAATATTAAATGCATTGGCAATAATCTCTGCAAGTATTTGATTTGGCCCAATAAGGTAATCAAGCTTTTTTCAGGCTGTGTAGTTATTAGTCAAAAGCGCTAAGGCTCAAAATCATACAATAAAGACCTTGTCCAGTTTGGTGTGGATGCACAAAGCCACTCTTGATGCTCTGGAATGTACAGGTTTCAATCGGTGATACTTTTTCTTAAAGTTCAGTCCTACAGGAAACAAAAACAGTGGCTTACAAGGGTCGCTTCCTGTTATCCTTTCCAACAAGCCTGTTTGAAATGGTATGGTTGCCAGGAGCACACATTCCCTCTATGAAAGGAATTTTTGCAAGTTACAATTGTGGAAAGCTCTGAAGATTTCTTTAACAAAAGACAAATAATGCCCCACTTTTTGAAAAATTAAACACAAGAATTTATCGTTGTGTAAATGAGACCAGAGTCCACTTCAATGAATGTAGTCTTAAAGTTCTGTTTATTTTTTAAAGTCAAATGCAAAGATCTGTTTGTTAACTGCATTTTGTTTTAAACAGCAAAAACGGAGTCTTAAGGAAGTGAAAAAGACCCTTCTTTCCTGAAAAATGTGTCTTATTTTCTGTCTTTCCATCCATTTTCTTAACCTACTCTATCTTTTTTGGGGTCTCGGGGCTCCCGGAGCCTAAACTGGGTCATTTTGGGCAAGGGTAGGGTACACCCTGCAGGGCCACACAATTACACACACACCGAGTCGCACCTTGGGATGTGACCGATGAAGCGCGTCTATGGATGAAGGTCGATTGCCTGGAGAAAATCCACACATGCACAGGGAAAACATGCAAACTCTTCACAGAAAGGACCCAGTTTGGATTTGAACCAGAGCCTTCTCATTGAGAGGTGAAGGCAGCAACCTATTCTTTCTTGTCTTGCAAGAAAAAGTTTTTCTAGTAGCAAATGAAACTTTGTTTAAGAAAGCATGCCCAAGTGACATCTAAAGAACATTTTTGAAATTTTAAGTAGTTTTGATGAACTTTATAGTGGACTGTGGTCTGAGGCACAGCAGCGCATTTAGAATAGATTAAAGAAAAAAAGAAGTTGTTCAAGTCAGTCAATGAACGGCAGTCAATGAACTGCAGTTAAATTGCCAAACCCCGCCCCCTAATAAAAAGCAAAACTAAAAAACAAGTGGAAGTTTCTCTAAAATGACAGGGGAGGTAATGTTCATGCACACAAGTCATAAAAACATTTTCTTCTGAATGTACATTTATAACTTCTTAATAATCATTTTGGTTTTTATAAAAAAATTACCATTTTCTTCTTCATGTGTTTCTTGGTTTTAACATATATAAACATCTTGAGGTAAAAGATGACTGTTATTTTATGTCGCGTAAAGGCGCGTGGCAGCTCATTTTTCCTCCCCATGTCTCTTTTCAGTTATGAATGATGTCTGAACAAGAGTTAGATGACATCGTGCAAATAACAGTGGAGGACTTTACACACCAAGACCGCACTGGTGAGTTTTGCCAAAGGAGTTTAAAAAAATTAACCATAAGAAACATATTTTTTCTCTATCTTTTATAGACCTTTTATTTGTTGGATATCCGCACTAATAATTAATGGACATTTTCATTTAAGACTTTAAGTCCAGCTATTTTAACTACTCTTTACCTAAGGCAAGAAAATATATTCTATGTTGAGTGTGTCTTTTTTTTTTAAGTATAATTTTATATTTCAATGTGTCAGAAATGCTTGACAATCATGAGGACGACGAAGAAAGGCCACAGAAGAAAAAGAGAAAATTGAGCCAGAGCCAGGACAACAACAACAACAACAATCAAGATTTATCTTTTATTAAGGTACCAGCTGTTCACAAAATGCTTTCCAAAATCTTCCACATCTCTTTCAAAGTTGGGTGCTATTTTTGAGTGAACTATTATGTCGTATTATTTTTGTTTCCAGAATCTTTTGGTTTCGTTTACTGGATCAATCAGCCAACGTCTGGATGGAATTGAATCAAAGCTACAGGCCTTGGATGCCACATGCAAAGCTCTTGGACGCAAACTTGACAGCATGTCTCCTTGTTCCAAGAGTCCAATCCAGGTTCCTATGGTTGCAGGATCACCACAGGGTGCTACTCAGACTTGGAACAAAGTGCGATGGTATGGCTCACATATTTTAACCATTTAGTCAACAGGATTAATTTTTGAATATCCTGTTTCAACCGTTTTAAACACTATTAAGGAAAAAATATATGCTTGTTTTTAAGATTTTTTTTTGTTCTTTCAGTGTTGTTCCACAAACAAATGTAATAGTCAACAGGGATCATCCAAAGACCCCAGGCCAAGAAGATTCTCCATTGGAAAACCTTCTCAGCAAGTGAGTTGCTTACCTTTAAAGTATACTCTAACACCATTAAAGCTATCGACCAATGCCAAAAAATCTTCACAGCTTCTTACTTGCTGAAGCTCTGATGATACTGTCACGTGTAGATCTGCTTTCATTGTCATATCTGCTAGAGTTTGCTCTAAACACAGCGCTTGTGTTTCAGCACAGTGACCAGGAAGCGCCAGAACACAATTGTGGTCAAAGTTCCGGCTGGGGAAGAAAGCCAGGAGGAGCAGGAAAGCGGCTCAGAGGCCAGTGACTCCATTTCTAATAGCGGTCACTCGAGTGGCGCCCAGAATGGACAAAACGTCACTCTCATCACACTTAACGCAGAAGGTACAACCAAGTTGCCGTTGATGCTAAAATTGAAAGGCATATAAGAGTGTTTATACTGTGTTTTTGTTTAAACAAGTTTATAAACTCTGTGGCTTTGTTGAAGATAAGAATATTAGGATTTTTTGTTCGTATGGGAGGAAGTTGTTGCATTTCTTACTTCTCTGAAACTTATATTTGTGATGTAGCTGCAGGCAGAGAGACAAAAGATAAAGAAAACACTTCTTACTTTACAATTTTTATATTACAGAAACCACAAGTATTTACTGGCAGGTTTTTCAAGAAAACTTGAGCAACATAGAAATGCACAGACTATGTTCTTCAGGCCCATTTGTGTTAGCTTTAAAATGCTTAAAGCAGTCGTAGTTAATTTAGAACTTTAAACAACTGTTTAAAGGCTACAGTTTTGTTAAGAGAACAAATATTTCATATAGATTAGATTATCTCTACTGATCAGCCCCAGATGGCAGGGCAGACTGTTTAGACTTGTTTTGAATAGGCTGTCTCTGGCTGGTTTTTAGAACAGAATAGCAGATTTTTATTTGCGCCAACCCAAATGAAATCCACATTGTTTGTTGTGTGTGATTTCATTGGTCGGGTAATTGTTAATGGAGGGGAAGTTGTTTTTCCCAAATGCAAAGTGTTATTGTGTTAGCATGGCAGAACTGTGGTCGTCAGCATAATGGTGTTCTTGTGCATCGTTTATGCGGTACATTTAACAGGTAACAAATGCTGCGGGCAGACAAGACCAAACGCTTTAGTCCTGAACCTTTTCACTACTCCTTCTTTGCCACATGAGGGCGCTATTGTGTCACAACCATTATCTCACAGTCTACTGTCTGTGTTGGTCACTAAGTGTATTAAATAAAGCTTTGGAATTTATGATTGGCTTTTCCTTTTGGAAACAGACTGTTAATGTTTTCAAACGGACTAAATATCAGACAAATGACTGTCTTTCTATTTCTTTCAGAGGATTATCCTGAGGGCTCCTGGTTGGGAGATGAGAATAACCCAGAGATGCGCGTTCGTTGTCCAGTGTCGTCGGCCGACATGCTTCACATCAGCACAAACTGTCGCACAGCAGAGAAGATGGCCCTGACCCTATTGGATTACCTCTTCCACCGCGAGGTTCAGGCCATGTCGAACCTTTCTGGTCAAGGAAAACATGGAAAAAAGCAGCTTGACCCACTCATGATCTACGGCATTCGCTGTGAGTTTGAAAAACTATGAACGTCTGTTTTGGTTCATTTTTGTCCCTTCCGATTGAGATAGATAAACTTAATGAAATTCATTACACTCTGAAAAGTACTTTTCATGCCCACATGCCATTAATGATAAAGTCATCAAGGTTTATTGACATGAAAACATGTCTGCTTGTAAGTTTTTTAGGAGCTGTCAAAGCTGCAAGTGGATCTCAGTGAGATAAAGTTGTCAGTTTTAGTGGCTGAACTGGCAAATTGACAGTGTTGTAAATGCTAAATCAGTGCCTGGCGACCATTAATGTTTACTGCACAATTTCTGCACTGCCAAAATATATGTATAAATGTTATTTAGTAACTGAACTTTCCAAGACCTTCATACTTTTCATCCTAATTCCATTACAAAGCAGCGTTCAATAAGACACAGAAATAGATTGCAGTCTGTATTCCCAAGGTGGCCTATAACAACATGCATTCATCATTGCTCTCACATTAATGTGTAACACATTTGACTACATTCCAGACTCTAAATGACATGCACATGTGCGGTAGAAATATCTTAATGGAGTCACTCGAAATTCAGTCAACTTTGATTTCTGATCAAAAAGTCTGGACTTGAATAGATTCATCGGTAAACAAATCCTTTGGCCATATAATGTACATTGATATGGTTTTTGTGGCAGTTTAAAAGTTCATGGTGTATCCCACTTGGGTTTGGTTTTAGTAAATCTTACCCGGTAACACATGTGGGATTAAAGTTCTTTCTGAAGTGCATGTCTAATGGTTGGGTAGCGATGCATATTTCTGGCTCTTTTACTCTTCAACACTGGGTAGCGGGAGGCTGTATGTTTTTGATTCAAAACTAAATCTGTCTTTCACACTAACTTCATAGCAGTGGATCAGCTGTGCTGAGGTTGAAAGAAGAGTTCAAGCATAGTATGTCCTTCCACCATTTGTTCACATTTAACTGGAGATGCTGTAACAGGATACAAACTCATAATTCTGAATGTCTTTTTCAAAGGACTTTTGTTAAAGTCCACCCACATATTAAAAAAAAAAAACACAGTGAGACATTTTAGAAATTAGCGAAAAAATCAAATGAATTGATATCTGAAAAACAAATAAGCCTTTTTTTCTTGGTAGTTTGTGTTTGTGGTTGCAGGCACGTGTAGAGACTGCAGTAGAAACAGGGTTACTTTTGTAGGATCTAATTGCCTCGCCCAAAAAAAAAAAAAGGAAAGAAAAAGGGATTGAAGGTGCACCTGCTTTGCTTGCCTCTGCAGGACCCATCATGTGCAAACAAATGCTGCTATATAATTTGATTCCAGAAGCTTCAGATCCCTCAGCTCTCCTTTTGTTTCAGTTTTCTAGCCTCAGGTTGGAAATGCTGTGCTTTGCCATAGCTTACATAGAAATGAGCTGTCAAGCAGTTCAGGTTAAAAGGGTGATGCAGGACAGTCAGGCCTGTGCTAACTTGCCGGCAGGTGTGAAAGGTGAAGATGATTCATTTTTACTGTTAGGTGAATTGTATTATTTTTGTTATTATTAAGAATAATTATTTTTTAACATTTGGGCAATTTGATTGTTTTCATACATAGCCTTTCCCAGAGTCTCCTTAGCAATAATATAACTAAACTGAATTACATTTATTTAATCAATTTATTTTCATAGCACAATGCTATTCTATTTATAAAATTCTCAGATGAGCTTAAAAAAAAGGTAATTTTATGAAAATGCAACAGAAAAATGCTGTTGCTGTAAATTTCTTTAAAGTCAACGTTAAGAATTGAAATGATTTTCGTAATGAATGCCATAACATTCCTTAGTTGAAACGACTAGATCTGTGAAAACTCTTTCAAAATCAAAATTCCAAATAAATCAGAGATTCAATGAATTAAATCAAATCAAATCAAATGATGACCCTTTAAACCTCTAATGAAAGTAGAAATCATTAGAGAAATGATAGAATAACAATAGTTTTCAAACATATCATCAGAAATGGAAAGGTTTTGATCGGGGGAGCAGGAACATGAATTCTTGCAATAAAATCCAGGCTTTGTCAAACTGCTGTCTGACTCCTTTTGTGTTTCCAAGCTGGAAACTGGAAAACATTCAGCACTAAGACCTACATGTGCAGCTATCGTTTCTGCAAAACTAAATCTCTGATGATGCCGAGAGGATTACTGCGGCTGCAGTTTCTGCTAGAAAGGGTCGCCAGCAGTGAAACAAATGCCGGTGCGCTCTCCAGACACAGCTTTAGCAATTAATCTTAAGCAGTCTTTCCTCCAACGTCCCATCCAGAACTTCCTCAAATCTCCACAGCCAGGTGTTTCCAGACAACAGAACAATCCACATAAGTCAAATCTTTATTTTTTCTTTGTTGCGCTTCCCTCATGTATTTATAGTTAATTTTATATTTTTTCTGCCTATTATATTTAAACTGTATCTGTAATTCTATCATGTCTCCATTTCTCTACAGGCCACTTATTCCATAAATTTGGCATCTCTGAATCGGACTGGTACCGGATCAAGCAGAGCATTGATTCAAAATGTCGCACTGCTTGGAGACGTAAGCAGCGTGGTCAGAGTTTGGCGGTCAAGAGCTTCTCCAAACGCACGCCTCGTAATTCGGCTGCAGGTAAAAGAGATTATTAGGAAACTTTAGCATGAATATCCTAGAAAACGGTCTTTGACAGTTTGTTAGACCAACTAAAGTGTGTAAAGGGGAATTTAATTTGACTTTTTTTTTAAATCTTAAGGTTTTACGTACAGCTAAATAACATCATTTTTAGTATGGATATTAAAAAAAAAAATACCACCCGACATGTTACTTGGTCTAAAATCATCTTACAAAAACATTATAAAATGTAGTTTTTTTTTGTCATCCAACGACACACCACTAGGTTCAGCATCACCGTAGATCCTGTCGAAACCTCCTTTTCCTTTTGCAGCTAAGAAAAGCCACCTTTTCCCTACAAAAAGAAGTCATTTCTTTCCAGACCGCCCAAGTTGGGAACCTTTTTTCTTCTTACAACCAGTTCTTTTAGGCAGGAAGTGAGCTTTTGTCTTACCTCATCTGCTATATGAAAGCAATTTCTGAATCCTAACCTAAGTGCAGTCTGTTACAGCCTGGATGAGTGCAGATGTTTGTAATCTACACACAATGCTCTCTGTCCTTCCCTCCCAGTGAGGTGTCACCTTTCACCTCTGATCACGGAAATGAAGAAACTCGCAAATCCTGTGAACACACACACACACACAATGGGGTGCATTTGTCAGGTCTTTTCATTCCACAAATGTTAGTTCACATGGTGCATCTATCAACGTGTCAATCACACACGTGCATTCTGTATTCAGTGAAGTAGAATGTTAATATCGCATTAAGAGGCACTCCTTATGCTTTCCAAACCCCTATTTATTAGCAAACTGTCAGGTTGAGTCTACATGAACCACCTGGCACATCCTTCATTATCTGGTAAATGAAAGTCCTAATAGTTATTTACATAATATGGTACACAGCTGTAACAATGAAAGATGAGAGAAAGTCTTACTTTGAAAATCAACATCTGATGAATGTTCTTTATTACTCGGAAACAAAGTCTGCATTCTGCTGTCTCGCTCAAAGTTGTCTGTTTACTTCTTTTTGGGATTTGAAACAAATCTGTCCAAAAAGCCTTCCTAAGGTTTTTTGTTTTTTTTGGGTATTGAAATCCTAAAAGCAAACATTTGAAATTGTGCTTATGTGTTTGAGGATAATATCTTCTTTGTGGGTTTTCAGGCATGGGGTGATGAGAGGCCTCTGCAAACTTGGTTAGTGGGTTGGCGCACAAAGCGCAGAAATTTAGCTGAGCTGCTTCACGTTAGGTGTGATGGCACGAATGTTTTCATTTTCTTTGTGCACATTTTCCCCCCTTTTATTTAATTTTTTTTTTTTTTACAAAGACTACAGTTCCCAATTTAATGTAACAATTAAATGCAACAATGACTGTTTTGTTTTTGTGCAGATGAAAGCCTCTCAGAGGAAACTCCCCACATTGAGGCAACCACCCAGCAGACCTTGCACTACACGTTAGCCAATCAGCAGGTCCAGTTCCACCGCATCAGTGAAGATGGGCAAGTTCAAGTGGTGTGTGTCATTCTTATCCATAGAGACACCTTTAAAAATAATCTTTAAATTATTGTGTGCTGTAACAGTCCAGGCAGTTTTTAGTCAGCTTTCGCATTTTCCCAAAGTTTCCCAAAGAAATGAACTGGAGAGCCACTTTGCCAACCAAGAAAATGTAATTATAACACACAGTTGACTGTACAAATAAGAAAAAGCTCTGATTCATGTTTCTCTCATGTGTAATGGCAGTGCCACACTCGTATCATTACATTTTTGGGCGTTTCTGTCCTTGGATAGCAGTCGCATGATTCATGTGTTTTGACAGTCCTGAGAAAAAGCCAAAATGTAAGAAAACAGGAAAAAAAAAATGGTGGAGATTAACCTAAAAAACAGAAATCAGTTAGATGGATTCAGCTCTGTAACTTTGTTTGTTAAGTCGCATTTTGCTGCTTTATTACAATATCAACAGTTTTAAAAAAAAGCTTTGCAAAAATGTTGTGCTTTATTTTTTTTAATTCAAAATAATTTATTGTTGGTAAAGTTTATTCCTCGGCTTAAAGGGAAAAAAGTCACAACTTTCAAACAGAAACATTATTTATATAGGTGTACACAATCATTGATGCTTTGTTGTTTGCTGGATTACTTTCCTAATCACACAAGTTCAGTAAATATATATCCCATCCAAAGCAGATGTGGGTTTGAGTGATTAAAGCAAAGGTTTACAGTCCTTTAATACCTGTAAACAAGAATCTGAGAAGCTTAGAAAATCAAAAGTGACATTCAGATTTAAATGCTTAAATAAAAGAAATAATTCAAAATGTAATGTTATTGCCAGAATTCACCCATTTTATAATTATTTTGCAGCAAAATATCAGGGTTTGAACAGATTGTTGAAACCCTTGGAAGGTATATGCAAATATATGTATATCTAAATTTTACTTTGAAAGTTTCAAAGGTTCTTAGTTTGTGGGTGAAGTGCTTACATAAGCATTCAATTGTATGTGCAATTATTTAAAAACCAAAGACTTTAATTTAATGAAGCCATAATTAAAAGAAAATCAAATTTCCCGTTCATTCTTTGTGTGACCAGTATTTAAACCAAACATTTAGATTTTTAAAACCTAGAACCTGTTTTAATCCACAAAGATAGCCTTCTTTTATTACGGGAGCATATATTTGTGAAGGTAAATGTCCCAGCTGTTTGAAGGTCCTGGTAAGGCTCTTTACGTGACAACAAAAACAAAAAGGCTTTAAAGTGTTTGAGTTTACCAGGAAAATTGATATATGTCCTGATAAATATATATATAAAAAACCTGTATTTGCATCTTTCTGTACTTGTAGGTTCAGTGGTTGTTTCTGTGTTGCAGATCCCACAGGGACAGCTACACATTGCCCAGGTGCCCCAAGGAGAGGAGGTCCAAATCACGCAAGACAGTGAGGTAAGTGTCTGAGAAATGCAGAAACACTAAGGCTGTGTCCCAATTCCTTCACTACTCACCATTTAATGCACTCTATAGGACAGTCACCATTTTTACAGAAAAACAAGTGGTGAGCATGTGTCTGAATGATGTTAAAATCCAGGGCCCTAGATAGTCCTGGTCGATGAAGACTTTTAGGGGTTAGGGACTAGTGAGTGAAGTTTGACATGGCCTAGATGGGTTTTCTCAAGTCCTTAGCTGATATCTCATAGAGAAGAATGTAGCTCTAAACGGAACAGAGCTCATTCTTCATGAAAAATGTGTGGTTTTAAAACAAAAAAAAAAGGTCAACATTGTTGCGGCATTACCAGTTTATGAATGGTTTGTAATTTTTTTTAATTTATGAGTTTATTTTGACTGGCATTGTTTGACTTGCTGTTCTGAATTATCTGCAGTATTTAGATGAGCTTGAAGATTAATGTCTAACCTCTGAAAGAAAAATAGCTTTTTGCTAGTAAAATGAGTACCACAGCCAGGTTATTCCCAAGTCCAACCCCACTTTTTAAATGCTACTTAACCCAAAGTGGCGAGGCCTTTTAGCAAAGCCAGCACCGTGTTTCCAAGATAGATTAACCGATGATGAAGCACATGCACCCATAGGAGTGATTGGTGTCATTAGGCAGCTATTGCCATTTTCCAGTAGCCACTCAAATTTACCAATGCCGCACATACATTAAGCACTCAGGAAGTCTGCTTTTAAAGTGATCAAAACTCAGCTGTGTTAGCCGGACAGGGCTCATTGACAAACACGTATGCACCCTTTGAGCCTTTTCCTTTCTTATTGAAGCCCAAGCAAGCAGCGTTTGTTCGCCTTAAGCAGTGATCGGCAGCAGCTTGACGCCAGCGCATATTATTGTTTATACAATACATTGAACAGCTTTTGCAGAGGGCCATGTTTCCACATAATTCTCAGGTGACTCATGTCCCCATCAGACGTTGCTGCACGCACATGCAGGCTGCCAGTTACATTTCTAAACTTTACTCCCAAACCACAGTGTGTTCTTAGGAGGAATTCCTGCATCAGCATCGGGGCTAATGATTTTTCAAGGAAGTGGGGGAGATTTATTTCAAGGCGCCAGTCTACTTACACACTCATTCATGTAATCAAATATTGTACATGATCTATATAGTCCATGCCTGATAGCTTGACATTTAGAAATTAACACCTTAAGCAAGTGGTTTTCTCATTTCCTAGCCAGTGTTGGCACTGAAGCACGTTTAAGAGTTAAGTGACACAGCTTGTTCTCTGGAACATTTTTCTTCTTCTTACTATTTCATTTATGTATTTTTTTTATTAGTATTTTTTTGTTGTTGGCTGATTTTCTTTTTTACTTTAAAGCTTACTAACAAAATCCCCTATTAACCAGATGCCCCTCCCAGAACATGTTTCCATCAGCAGCTGCTGATCACTGGTTTTAGGAAGCTGCTATAGGAGTCTGCTTTAACCATCTCAGAAATCCTTTCCTCATCTGTTTGCAAGCTCAGAGTGCATTGTGTGTGTGTGTGTGTGTGTGTGTCTGTGCATGAAATATAATTGTCAGAAAGAAAAAATGTTCAATTAAATGAGGTAGATGTGGTTTGTCAGATGCAAATATTGATGATTTGCAAACTAGCATTGCGAGTGTTTAAGGGTTTTTAACTTGATATGATTTATGTAAAGCCAGTGATCACTGAGCATTCAAAGATTAGCTAAAACAGTTTAGAAAACAATTTTTAATGAACATTGTAAATAGCTTAGCACTGTTTTCTGACTTAAATCACCTTGTGGGGAGGTTCTTTAGTATTTTTGATGACTTTATGTTCTTTCATGTGAAACATATGAAAATAGTCTGCTGAATTGTCTGTGTTCTTTCCCTTTTAGGGAAATCTTCAGATTCATCAGGTGCACGTTGGCCAGGATGGACAGGTAGGAAAGGATTTATTTTGCTCCCACCTGCATTTATGTATAGCCGCAAACAAGCACTGTCTGAAAACGTCTTTCAAAATGGCGAATTACAGCATTCAAACTGCATGGCTGTCAGTCTGCAGTCCTAACTTTCTACATGGATTTAGATTCTGCGCTTTTACTCTTTTCTTTGGCGTGTGAAATGCTAGCACAGTACATAGGGTGTATGTACCCTTTCATGAATTGTGTTTTTTTTTTTTTTTGTGCAGTCCTCCTGTCTCCCCCATTTTGACTTTGGAGTTGGGGCATTTCCCTTTTTCTCCTAAATTTCTGTTAGCGTTGATCAAAGCAGAACTGGTCTTTTGTCTGGTCATTGCAGTTCACAGACGGATTCCTGATTTCCCTTTTTCATGATTTATTTTTATTTGCTTAGAAAGGAAGCTTTAGGAAAGGAAAGTTTTTCTAGTTTTTTTTCTTAAAGGCTCTTTCAAACAAGTGTCAAAAACGTGTTTTCCATGAATGGCTTTACTAACACAATTAGACCAGTAGTGTTCATTTAAAAAAAAAAAAAAAAAAAGAGAAACAAAACTATTTTTTTTGTTCCATGTCTGACTCAGAAATCCAGAAAGGTTTTCCTAAACATGACCTTTCTTTGTTGCTCTCTTCAAAGTTAGACATTTACCTAAATTAAATTAACTGTGATTTTAAACAGCTTGGAGATTTCCACATCCTGATGCTTTGGCTATAAAAGTTTCTAATAACTGATGTAGTTTGATTAAAAAGGAGGCCCATCTGTGGATGTATTTTGGGGCTCACCCTCAACTCCAGACCCTCAGTGCATTCTTTCAAGGGGGAAAGATAACAACCATCAGAAGTCTGCTTCAACCTTGAGTACAATTTTCTTCTGTTTAAATAATCATACACGAGTATAAACACTATGGTTACACGCAATAATAGTAAAAAAAATGCCAGCTGATGATTCAACTTAAGCTTTAAGGTGACAAAGGAAAGAGAGGAATGTTTTACTTTTTGGAAACAGGTTTGCTGAGGTTTGATAAAGCAAAAATCTGGCTATTATGATCTTTAATATATTTTGCAGAAGGGGTATAAACTTTGGGGGCGTCAGCTCTATTCTGTGGAGCTACAGGAGGGAGTAGTGGCCTTTCATAAAATGGTCAACATTGTGAGGAAAGAGATTTCTGTGGCTTTAGTGAAACATTATATCAACACATCAACCAAATAGTTGAAGCTTGAATCTTCATCAGCTCTTAAAATAGACTGAGAATGACAAGTGGCCATTATAAAGTTTTATATTGAAGCTATCAAAATATATATTGTTTATGTTGGCTGATAAGGAAAATATGTAAAAGGAAAAGAAAAACAATTCCACGAAAAATTAAATGACTATTTTTTTTAATTTGACCATAGAAATTGTAGAAAAATGGTTCACAATTCATTTTAGTCTAGTAATAAATGAATAATTTAAGGTCTGAAACAAAACAAAATGTAAGAAAAAAGAATGATTAGTTCGATTTCTTGGTAAGTATTGTGTAACCATGATATTTTACTAATTAAAAAGGAAAATAAAAGAAAAAAAAGTGGTCTTTTTTAACATTATGCAAACTTTAGTGTTCCCTGTGAGCATTATTGCAAAGGAATGGAAAGTTTCATGTATTATTCAGGATGACTCATTTCAAGATGGTTAAGTGCTTGGGATATTTGCTCCGCTCTTAGTTTTATTTTGCGTCTTTTACAAGCTTGGGGCCACTGGGCATTTGAAACGATCACCCTATAAAAACACATTATAATGTATACGGCATTTGTGCATGGAAGGGACATTTCAGATCAAACAATTATGTGGACTTACTGTTAAGCTTAAATTAAGAGAAAATGTTCTCATTGTTCACATTCAGATCTTTTTTATCTGATTGGCCACAACAGGATTGCACTAGTTTTTATTTTTAAATTAATTTCTTTAAACTCCGATGTTTGACAAAAACCTCAAGTTGACTCTCATTGAAAATATTTAGAAATATGCTGTGGAACGGGAGTGGCGAGCCACCCACTGTTTTGAACTAAGTTCCCTTTACTTCTCTGTGCTTTATATTCTGATAAAGATCTTAGTCGTTAGGTTTTTCTTATGGATTCAAGATGCTCTTTGTGACTGTTTGTGTTGTTGTTTGTATTGTTTCATTGCCTGTTAAGCTCTGCGTGGGTTTTAAATCGATTTGAGGTAGTTGCTGTGAATCCTCAACACCCGCAATTCCCAGCAGCATACTGGTGTCCTCAGATGGCCTGCTGGCGGGGCCTGATATCTGCATTCCTCTGTGTCTCTCGCAAGGATCTTAAATAAGTTCTGGCTCCGGTTTAGATTCAGCTCTGCAACAGATTTCCAGAAGTTATTCCTTTTGAGTTCATGAACTACTCTTTTCTGTACAATGGAACAACATGCATGCAGAACACTGCTTTGAACACGACTTTTTTAGTTGTTCTGTGAACAATCACCATCCTCTTTAAAATTACATGAACAAAAATATAGCAAAAAAAACCAAACAAACAATCAAAAAGGTTCCTTATGCAATATCTAGAAATTTGGCCCACATGAAAAGCATATCTGAAACCTTTCAACATGGTGTTTGCTTGGGCATTCTTTTGATACATTAGCATATTCTTTGATCTTCATGATTCAGGCCAAAACTTGCCAGTTCTATGTTCTGAAGTGGAACGACAATTCTGTCATGTGTTCCAAGAAAAGATGGTTACATTTCCAATAAATACTCAAATGTCCGTTTGACATTACAAAGAACCCCTAAAGGAGAGGATGGATAAGAATGATTATTGCATCATTAGCACCTGTTCCAGGGGGGGTTTTATTTGTACACAAATCTGATAAGAGGCACAGAAATCCTGCATTATCCACCAACTATGAGTATCTTGGAAGAAAATTCATTAATAACAATTGACAGGCATTATGTCTGTTGACATAGATAAAGGCTAAGATTAAACTGACTATCCATTATGTCAGTGTTTTTGTAATCCGGTGCAATATCACCAACTATGTTAGCATAACCTAGTCTAGGCAGTTCATTGGATCCCCCTGCTCTCCTTGCTGCTCCTCTCTGAGGGAGCCTCCTTCTCCTCATTTCATTTTCCCTGTGTGGCGAGGCTGTGGTTACACTTGTTTTTTAAAGGCCACCTGCCACATCCAGTTGCTCCAAGTTACGTTAACTGTGAGATGTTTACACTGTCGGGTCAAATCCCGCTGCTTTCTCAGGCTTTGACTTTTAACAGCTAACATATGTTTTCACATCCAACTCCTTCAGGGATATTCCAAGATGGAAGTGTATTATTGTCAGAATGTTTTTATTTTTCATTTTTTTTTGCATTTACCGGTATATAAAGTGTTTAAAATGTGCATTGTTTGTCTGGTATTTCTCCATCTTCTCCCTATTTCTTTTTGTTTGTGGGCATACTGTAAGTTGTGTCTAACCCCAGCATCAACCCTTGAGGATTCATTGTCAAGCTCTGTAAGAAGCTCACAAGAGGAATTTCAGAATCTTCTGTCTTGAGTTTATCAGGACAAAAGATTCTGAACCTTGTGCTGGCGATGGATACAAGTAATTGCTCGTTTAATTAGTTGTGTTGAAGCCAAATCTCTTCTTTTATTCCTGTGTAAACAAATTCCACATGTTTTGAGTTCACGCTTTAGGCTGTTTGTCAAAAGACAAAACCCATCTTCCGAAATGATTTAGGTAATTTTGTTTTTGCCTGCAAAAATACCATCAAAAACAATGGAAGACGTGTGCATTGAGGTGTTGTTTTATAAGATCGTTTAGTTTATAGGTCAGGCTGCCTTTCCAAAATTAGCTTTTCTTTAAATAATGTTTAGTTTTTTGCGTAACTTTTAATTTGCTTTATGTTGAAGGAAAACCCCCTAGTTGTTTTTGTTCCGTTAAAACGGTGTTAAAAGCAAACTGGATGTACAGATTCAACCAGTACCAATTATTTATTTATTGTTTTAAACTTCCAGACCAAATTCAAAGCTATTTCCCCCCAAAATTTGCAAATACATTTAGGACTTAAAAAAAGTACAATAGGTTAAATCATTTTTCCTGCTTTATAGAAGAAAAAGCTGTTTTCGTTCTGAGACGTGCTGTATTAAAATGTTGACAAGGCTACGCACTGACCCTTGAATTCCCTCTGTCCATCAATCGTCCTCTGAATTTCCACTAGAGACCTTCTGCATGCACCAGCAGCATGCGAAATGCATCTTGCTTTTCCCTTTGTATGTTTATCTAACGGCTCATGTGCACAATCATTTTAAATTCACTGTATAGTTCCAGTTGGAGCACAGATTTATTGCTTTCAATTCAGAGGATTGCACATCTGTTTCCTTGTTAATCGGGGCCACTTAAGCTCTGAACTCAAGGTGACCGTGCCAGTTGAAAGTCATAGCAATGCGAATAGAAAGGGGTCCAAAATCCCCCATAAAAACCTTTTCATGCAGACAGACGAGGAAAGACAGAGCCATGAAACTACAAAATAACAAGTCCTTTACTGCACACACTCACAGTCTCCAGCCTCTTATCTAGTGCCCTCCTTCCTCTGTGCTGTGATCTTACCCTGAACTGATGCAGACCAAATGGGAGCCTGGATGATGAAAGGAGTGACTGATGAGAAAGAGAAGGAGGGAAAGGGAAGGAAACGGCAGAAAGGAAACAGGGAGACAGAAGCAAATAAAAAAAAAAAAAAGGAGGAGACCATCTGGAAGACACATTTTTGTCCAATTGATTCTTAAAAGTTGACACCAACTGAGCTGGGAATCACACAACAAATAAGGGTGTTACCAGGTTCAAAACCATGGAGAGGAGCACTATCCCGTTGGAACAATGACCTCAGATAAAGTCTTCTGCTCTAGCATGAGGTCTCTCTAGTCCTTAATAATGGAGCAAGGTTGTGTAGGGGGTGCAGTGGAGCACCCACCAAGGTAATCAAAGTTGTGTTCCTTTCCAAGTATGTCAAGAATGACAAATGAGGTCCTCTAGTAGTTCTGTTTATCAGTTATTATAAAATACAATTCACATTATTGAGGAGTGAAAACACAGCTTATCTTAAAAAGGGCTTGATATGTCTTTTAAAAGCACACATTTGATTTTAATCTATTTAATTAATAAAAAAATGTTATCGGTACAAAATGCATTTTTAATGGTTTTGTGAATGATTTTGTTAGGTTTACATTAATAATTTGCATATTTATTTAAAAAAAACTATAGAAAAATGATCTAGCTTTAATAATTCAAGCTTTTTTTGGGGTAGTTCTTAAAATGTACATTCTGTTTCAGGGTTTCTGCTGTACACTGTCATATTTTCTCTTCTTTTAACATTCTCTTGGCAACCCCTAGGTCACTATTGAGTTAAAAAAAGAACTGGGTTTAAGCTAGCTCATCTGCCAGATCTTGTTGTTCATGACTTAGCCTGTCTTTCCTTGCCTGGAATGCTGACGGAACTTCTTGGACCTTTCATTCGCCCAAAACTACCCTGTGAGATGCAGCCACCGTGACAGTTCTCTCGGTGTTACGTGGGTTTTTACCTTTGTAATGTGCAGTATCTAGTGTTTGCCAGACATTCTGTTTGGAGTTGTTTTCCAGAGTTCAGATCTGTATTTGCCATGTTCTGTCAGTGACATCTGGCTAACTGTCTGCACTGTCATGATGTGCATAGCGCTTTTTGTGCCTGCCTTACAAAGTGGAACAGTTCCATTCTTCCAGAGAAGTTGTGGATCTGCTCTAAAGTGGCAGAGATGTTGGTTACCTCTCTGACAAAAAGCTTCCCTGTAGGATTACTCGTGGGCCAAATCTTTGCGGTTCCAAACTTCTTCCATTTCACAATATGATTCTGGGAAAAAAAAGAATTAGTTCCTTTCTTGAAACTTTCTACATGGCTTCTTGTCCATTTGGTAAGCTTTCACAACCTGGCAGAGTTTCCATTATTGGCATTGGGAATTTTATACAGAAATGTCATTTCCTTTCAATCTTACTTTGCTTACTTTGACTCTCCAAATGTAATGTTTAGGTGTCTTTTGCAAGTTATAAAACTTTCAATTTTCCCACAGAATGTTTCCTACTAATAAGGTGCTTCTGATAAACATATTTGCAACATGACTGTAGTGCTGTGCTACATGAGGAAAAACAACAGAGCCAAAATGAGATGATGGGAAAAAGCTCGATCCATAGAGAAATAGTTTGACTCATTCTCCCGCTGTTGTCCTAAAGTTTCATGAATCACTTGATGTTGCCGATGAGAAAGGAACAAAAAAAAAACTGTTCATCACTATCACAATTTCTTATAACCTTCTGTCTTCTTTCTTAACCCTTTACTTCATTTCTTCTAATGAGGATTACAAGTCGTGCTTGACTCTTATCTGAGCTCCCTGAAGAAAAGGGACGCCCTGGACAAGCTACCAGACTTTCCAAATGGATTTAACTTGATATATTTTTTGTTTTGTTTTTACCTCTATTGCTTATGTTGTGTTTATCCTCGTTTAGTTTGGTTCAACAGGAGTTTAGATATTAGGTTGATAATATGAAAATCAATTGTCTTTTAATCTTCCATCAAATTAAGTGAGTGAAATGTAGTCTGATGGACAAAACTGGTATTTGACTTTTTTTTCCTGTCTATTCTAGCCTGGAATGACTGAAATGAATGTGATGAATCTTGCAGAGTAGCAGCAAATCCACTGTTGAGCAGGCCAGTAGATGTGAAAGGACTCTCAACATCAGAAATCATTAAACCTTACCATGACTGTCTGAAGAATCCAGCACATCTCAAGAGGACTATGAAGCCTTGCAAAAGTCAGTGATTCTGTCATCGGCCTGCATCGTTTATCGATGATGGACTTGACTGCTGGCCATCGTGGCTTTTAGATGTGTTTCTCCAAAGTCTCAACCCATTTCCCCTGCTTCTTTCCCCCCTCCTCACAGTTAAATCCTTGCCATCTTTTCTTGTCAGCGAGTTTCTGTGCACCTGTTGGATCTTCCCAAGCGACATTGTTCACAGTCAGTGTGGGAAATGAGTCGCAGAGCAGAGGCCAGCTTGGCAGCGGTCCTTCTGCTCTTGCTGCCAGGACCTGGAAGACGGCACCAGGAAGAAAAATAGAGAACATGATTGCTGTAATTACAGATTAAAGAGAGGGAAAGGAAGACAAATGTTGAAGAAGTTTAACTTTTCAAACAGACTCGAGTGTTCTTTTGTTCATCTTTGTATGGCAAAAGCCACGGACGGCCTCTTTTGATACACGTCGGCATGAGACGGGTCTGCTTTGTAAATTCTAATAGCAAAGAGGATGATCAGGGTAGGTTTAACCTTACAGAACCTGGGTGCTAGAGTCGTCTGGCAGGCTGTAAGCTTGAGTAACTTATGCGTCTCTGCTTGAAAAAAATCCTTTCTTTTCTAGGTTTTTTTTCCCTGATGCCTGTGAATTACAGTGCTAGGGAAGGACAAAAATTAGAGGATAAGATAACGACAAAATGTTTTATGACCTATCTTTACAATACGCTTGATCTACGTAAACTTTTTGAGATTTAGAGGCCTGGTGGTGGATCGTATTTCAAAGGAGCAGTGCTCTGTGTTATATCCTGAAGGCATTTTGGCCTGGAGGTGAAGGAAGAAAGACAGGGAAATGATTTTAGTCCCGAATGTGAGCTTTTGTGTCTAACGGGGTATAGCATCCCCCCGTCCATGTTATTTATCTTTTGTTTGCAGGTTTCTGTCTTGACAGAGGAACACATTAGATGTGGGTATACATAAAAGTGTCCTTCACTTGAATGGGAATAAAGAAAAGTGACTGCTATTATCATGGAAGAGTATTTTATAACATTAATCTGTGCCAAAGGTTGTTTTTTAACGTTAGCATCGTCTAAATGTTTATGTGACAACTAAGCAAGTGATAAGTACAAAGAGATAGTATGAAATTAATGGGAATGGGAGTAAACCAAGCATTATTTACCTGTTTAAAGTGTAATAGAAGTAGTAAAGTTGAATTTTCCTTAAAGATGTCTGTCCTTGATGTGTTCAACAATGGGCTTACACAATGTTTTTAGTATGATGGCGTGCGTCATCTGTGGATTCAAACCGGATTCAGCCTCGCAGCTGTTTTGATTCCAAGGTGTCGGGTGTGTTTGTCTTTTTGACAACAGCATTTTGATGGCTTCAATCACAGGTCATCTGAACGTGTTTGGTTCTCAGATTTTACAACCTTTCTCTTGGTACCTAATTTCTAAGGCAGTAAAACTGCAAACAGAAGATTCTTCAGCTCTGGTATGTTTGGAAAAGAATATTTCTTTTAAGAAACGTCTTGGCCTCATTTCTGTGTTTTTAAATTTTGGCGTAAGCTAAATTGATTTGTTATGATGTGTGTCTTAGTGTGATATTTTGTAAGTAGAGTCTTACAACCTGTGTATATCATCTCCTCTGGCTCCGTCCAATCAAACAGGATAATTGGAAACATGATAAAGGCAACATCTTAAATCCTAAAAATTTACTGACGTCGTAAAAATGCCTTCGTCATTCTGGCGCGCCAAGTTTGTTTTTGAAATGGAGAACAGATAAAACCTTAAATGACTTTGTTTTACTTTTTGCTTTTTAGGCAGCCCTGTTGTCATCTTCACTTATTATTTATGTCATCAGCACTCTCCTGTTTTTGTGGTCGGAGATCAGAGGTCAAGTTAAGCTACAGTTGAAAACCTTTGTAAACTCTACTGCAGTGTGACTCCCTCTTAGCTGGTGGGAGTTATGAAGCCAAGGAGGGGTTTGATTGGTTGCATGTGTTGAGCTGTTTGCTCATTTCCAGACTCAGGGTTTTTGGGGGAAAATTGTAAATTTTTAGGTCACAAGGTCATTTATAACATTTGAAGCAAAGAATTATATTATCAGTGAGAATTGAGAAGTGACTGTGTTGACTATTTTAGTGTTTATCTGCAAATAGGTGAAATAATCTTTAGCAGAATCACAAAGTCAATGATTTCTCTTTAATCATTTACATTATGTGACAAGACCCAGGCTTAATATAAAGAGAGGCAATGGTTGTCTAACTAAGAGACTTACTGACTCCAATGAAGCAGATTTATCCAGATTTTTTCCAGATCCAGACAAAACAATGTGTAGGACAAATGTGGATCTTCCCAGCCAATTTGCAGACCAGCCTCAGTTTTCTCACTCCTTGGCTCTGACCCCACCTAGCCACCCGGAGCTAGTGTTTCTGCTCGGACATCTGTCCAGTGTTGGCAACCTCGGATGTTGTTGACAGCAGCTGAACCGAGAGGAAGTTCCAGGCACTCCAAAGTCCAAATGTTTCTTTTTTGGTTTCCGTGTTTTTTTCCCTCTTACATCTGAAAGAAGAACTGGTGTTTCTTTAAGTATGATAGAAACCAGCTTTAAGTGGCTTTATTTGATATAGCCTGAAATGTGTATTAAAAGTCAGATTCAGGTGCGTTTTCGTACAAAGATCATTGATCCTTTAGATCAGCGTTTTGATCTAGTGTTCCGTGAAAGATGGTCAGGTGTGCCGCGGGAAATTATTAATTTTCAGCTATCTAAAAACATTTATGATCACCAGAATATCAGCTCTGTGTTCATCAAAAAAGGCACAGGTTTCACACCGAGTATTTTGCTGACTGCTTTCTGGAGCTGTTCAAAATAAATACACCGGATCTCTCATCATCTTCCTCTCTTTCATAAGGATTTTAAGAAAAACTTTTGATGGTAGCTCCACCCACACGCGTCAGGAGCGTCAGGTTTCTAAACACACTTTTGGACAAATGTCCAGCTGCGACTTTGACACGGGTTAAAAAACAAAGGCGAGAGGACGCAAATTTGATGCGCAAATTGTGTTCATTGTGAACAAACAAATGATGGGGAAAGAGAATGGGGGAGGGAGGGCAATGTGCAGAACCGGGGCTCATATAGATTTAGGATCATCCATTCCCTCCATGGAATCTGGTGTCAGATCGTGTAAAAAGTGAACAAAATAATGAAGCTCAGATAAGTAAGTCAGTCCGGCATCAGCGCCACTGCTTTTCACTACATTTCCCATGTTGCATTGGTGTGACAGAATCTCTTACTGTGCTGCTTGCTGTTAACTGTCATGAAGCACAACAAAAGAAAACATCTGTTCTAACAGTTTGCAAAGCTTCTTGATGAAATCAGAGATAAACAGTTTATTTCTCCTTCAAGGTTTGTGTTGGAGAACAAACGAGTTAAAGTCAGAGATTCCAGTGTTTGGTCCAAGTTATCTTTATAAAAGAAAGAACTGCTCTTTAATCATGTTTGTTTGAAGGACAAATCCCATTTCAGACTTTATTCACTTTTTGAAAAACTTGAAGTTAAGTTTAAATATAAGAAATAACAAAATAAAAGAAAATCAAAGAAACAGGACTACAGACACAATTAAACTAAACTGAAACAATTTATTCACCCCAAAAATAAATAAAATATTTTGTTAATGTTCCATCTTTGATTTAAATAAAAGAAAAACTAATGAAACACCAGCTTGTTCACTTTTTGTGTAGTTACAACTGAACTTATAAGCATTAATATAATGTTGATCTTTGTTTGTCTAAAATGCATCAAGCATGCTGTGATAATATATTACAGTTGCTTTAGCACAAACATAAAAAAATAGGCTTATTTAATAACTAAATTACCGTTTGGAAAGAGTGTCATTTTATTTGTTTTTTGTGAGATTTACATGAAATTCTATTTTAATAAACTGGAGGGAAAAACAAATTATTTTTGAAATAATTATTACTAAAGTATTAGAAATTTATTAAAAGGTATTGCAACTCTTAGGAAAAACAGCTGAAAATTTAAACTTTTTGTGCCTCAAATATTACAAAAAATGCATGCGGAAGGACTGTAGATCAATACAGACTACAGAGTTTCTCTTTTTAAAAACGTTTTGGTTGCTGGTGTGCCACAGGATATTTGCCAAGGAAAAAGTGTACCTTTGGTCAAAAAAGGTGGAAAAACACTGCTTTAGATTATTTAAAAAAACTGAGTCAGTCAAGGAGTACAATTAAAAAAAACATACAACATTCAGCTCAGATCTCCTTTTGAAGACCCACTCTGATCCTCTTTAGATCTATTGTAAAAGCATTCCCAGTTGTCTTTTAATTCTGATTATGCCTTTTTAGCCAAAATTCAAAAACTTGAGTCGTTTTCTTGGCCATAGTTCCAACAGAGAAGCAGGAGTTTAATAGTAATTCACGTCTGAGTTAGCGTGAAGTAAGCCTTCCCCCATTTCCCATCATCTCTTCGCTTGCACTCTCTCCCACTAGATTGCTGCCCCTCACAACCCCAACCTAACCTTATAGGCGCAACCGAAAAGGAGAGTAACATATGAGCTATCCAGCCGTAGAGTTTTGAGCCAGGGGTTGGGCAATTTAAATAAAGAAATACTCAGAAATGCAATTAAACACTTAATTTGCTTTATAAATGTCCCCTTATGAGAAAAAGGCTACAAGAACATGTTAAAAACACCAAAAACACCATTTTTATCAAAGTCTGTCTTATGTTTGCACCTTTCTGTGTATCAAATTAGGACTTTTTAAAAGATTGTATTTTTCTACAAACTGTCTTACAGTTCTCATGATTCCGTTCTTTTCTGTAACGTGAAAGGAAACTAGTTTAAATTGAAGCTTCTCTGACAAGCAGAGATGGATTTTCGGTTTAAACTTTTCCCTATCCTTTGGGTTAGTTTTCTTCTGTCAGTGAAACATGCTCTTTCACTTTAAGCACTTTAAGCTGCTGTATTTCTTTTTCATGCATCTGTCGTCTCTTACCCATTGCTTTACATCTTTAGGGTTTTAAATCTATAGAATTATTATCATTATTGTTTTTTTTTTTGCATTTTAGTTTTTACTTATTATTTTTTACTTTTTTCCCCCTCCAGGCTAGATCTGCTAAAAAGCCACCAGGGAATTTCCGATCTTCTAGGTTATTCCATGTTCTTTTTCCCCCAAAATGTACTATGTAACAGTGTAACAGCTCTTTATTCCTGCCTGTCTAAACTGCTCTGTGGTCTTCCAGCTCTCTTCTGGCCAACAATCTGATTAGTTAAAGGTGTCGGCCACTAAAATCTGGAGGTCAGAAGACACCCTAAAGTGCCGCAGATGGTCTTTTGGGTGATTAAGTAGTGTTCAAAGGTTTGTGCGTTTGAACTTTTTAGTTCTTGTAATTGTCTGGCCTTTTTTTTGACAATAAAACATTTCAGATTTATTTTTTACCTCATCAAGACTTTTCTAAACCCATTATAATCATTTCAAATAAATTGTTTCCAGTGAGCCTAATGATAATTATGCTCTATTGACAAAATGAGAGGTAATTAGTATCATTTGAAACCCCATTACTGATAGGTTTTAACACGAGTAAATGTATAAAAACAAGTTTTTTGTGACACTATCTTCATTTCTTGATTGTACATTCAGTTCTGATTGATTTTCTCTGGCTTACGCTTTAAAGCCATGTGTAAAATTGTTAAACTGAAAAAGAGGAGGCCAGTTGTTCTGTCAAAAAAAGTCGTGGGACAGGATGTAGCGGCAAAAAGTTCCTGTGTAATGACTGCAGAGATCTCATAGTCTGTTCCAACTCTGTAAATGCTTTAGCGAGCCTCTGTGTGCTGCTCCTCACAGCTGAGAATGCAAACTGCTCACAAATGAAAGTAGCGACTGTTTGAGGGAGACGAGTGTTAACTATTCTTGCGTAGGATCCCTAAAAACCCCACCTCGCCAAAGCATTGTGTTTGCTCTTTAATGGGACTTAGTTTGAAGCTAAATCAGCTTTTTGAGTAAAAGAAAAGAAATGAGTCAGACGAGAAGATGCCTCTTTATGGAAGTGTTTTGTAAAGAAATATTTAGCCAACTTGCTTTTAGGTTCTCTTTGTTCCCAATAAGTTGTCTGAGTCAGCATTGTTTGGGTGGGTTCAGCCTTCAAAAGCCCTGATGTTCGTGATTTTTGCCTGACAACTTTATCATGGTCTGGTTACCAAATATTGCCAGGTGTTTATATCCATCTAGCAGTTTCCCAGCCTTTGGTAAGAAATGTGGCTGCTGGCAGAGACTCGCTGCATTGATATTCTCCTTAAACTCCTGGCAGGATGGCAGACCCGAGTGTTTCTTAACATGGTGACTTATTTCTTAATAGAATACTGTTTACAGCATCCCTCCAGGGTATGTTCCACATGATTGTGTTTTATGGGCCACCAAACGCTGGTTTTCATTTAGGCACAGCTGTTGGAATCCTCAGTGATATCAAAAGATGAGCACAGTCAACCCCAATCCAGTCGCTTCTTGAAGTGGCCTTGCTGTGTAATGGGATGAGTCAGGCTCAACTCGTACACTAATGGCTTCCATCAGGCCTGAATGGGCCTGGCACACTGTGGCGATGAGGCAGCAGAAATTGTGGTGAAGCTGGCAAAGTGTCTCTTTGGTGAATTCAGAATGAACTTCTGAGGCTCATTTCCAGCTCAGAACATCAAAGTCGCAGTCAGGCTCAGGGTTTCGAGACCCCGTGGGTTATAGGGCAACAAATATCGTCTGAGGCCTGTGAGGTTTAGACTTTTCCACATATTTAAACAAAAATGTTTATTGTCTGTTAAAGATGTCTCAGTCGGTTTAAGCATTGAGCACAGCTGGAACAAGACAAAGTGGCAACAGAGACCTCCCACCACAAGATCCACGCAAACAATTGTAAACTTAGGATGTTCGAAAAGATTCAAGGATAAAAAAAAAAAACTCATCAACAAATAGCCCACTTCAAAAATAAGTAATGGCCACCCTCTGGGAAACTTATGGTTAAAAAGACTGAGGCCACACTTGAATGATTCATTGTTGTCTGTCTGATTAAAATGAACA
Organism: Oryzias latipes; assembly: GCF_053564925.1. NCBI lineage: Eukaryota > Metazoa > Chordata > Actinopteri > Beloniformes > Adrianichthyidae > Oryzias > Oryzias latipes. The sequence goes on along the minus strand of NC_136242.1, from coordinate 24,993,733 downwards.
TGCTTTCGCTCAAAGCTAAGTGAATGTTTCCCCTCCATCCATCTTTCTGTGTCTTTGTGTTGACAAGATGATTGCATGTTGATTAGTATGTGTCTTGTCACATGGGTGTTAAGTCTTTCAGATTTACAGCAGTACCCCACTCATCTCGCAGCAGTTGTGCCTGAATATTTGAAAGAGGACATGTGCAACCATAAAAATTCACATGGCATTTATCTTTGTGTAGTCACAGTCTGGACGGCCCTGCAACACGACAAAGTTGTAGAAATGACTAATATTGCTCCTGCTGTACCCCAGTGTTATTCAGTTGGTGCATTAAAACTCAGCTCAAAGCAACAGTGGGATATTATAATCACTTAACCTTTTTTTTTGTTTAGTTTTGAAGAACAACTCTGATGAAAATCCCTTTTTTTGTGTTTTTAACATTTCCTCTCATGATCGTGTATAAAGAAAATTGAGCTTAAGATTTTATATCTTTATTCAAATAATTGTGAATCAGGAGCAAACAAAATACGCCATTGGAGAAAGTTTGTCTCTGTGATGCAGAAGCTACATTTGGCAGGTCACAAGCTCCCTGCTCTGCTTCATTGTGATGCATCTGCTTGTAGACAAATAGATCCAATTATGTCTTTGTTTTCCTCGTCTGAACTGATATCTGGCTCAAAACAGTTTGGACGGTTTTCCCAGGTGAACAGAATGACTTACTACAAAGAGAAAAGGCTGAAATGGTCATAGTCCTAACTTGCCGTTCTCTTTTCTCTTTCCTGACTACCTCAGGTGCTGCGTGGTGCTCAGCTGATCGCTGTTGCGTCTGCGGATGGAGCAGCCACTGCAGTGGAAGGCTCCGCCCTCCCGCCTGATATCCAAGTGCAGTACGTCCAACTGGCACCTGTAACAGATCACGCTGCAGCTGTCCAGGTAAACCCTCTCTTTTCACATGTCACACTGTAGTACACTCACTGAAAGGAAAACAAAAAACACAAAGAAACATCAGCCCTCCACTAAACACAAAGTGTTACTGCGATGTGTTCCAGCTGCCAAATATGAAAGCAACTATCGGTAGTAATGGGAATCTACTTTACACATTTGTTCTCTGGCCAGCCTATAATAGAGGGCTAAAGTAAAAGCATATCAGTAATCATGTCAATCAGATTAAGTTATGCACCATAATCTGACTGGAAGAAAATCTACACTGAAATGCTTTCACTTCTTTTTGGTTTTATGGTGTAAAAAGTTGCAACTGATTCACTGTTGATACTTCCAAAAATGCATAGCATCATTGGTGTGAATATTAAATGTAAAGATCTAAACCAAATTTGATGATAATACTTCAAACATGTTTTCTCATCCTAATATGTTTGATTTAAAAAAAAAAATTATTATATTACTAAATGATAATGATGAGATTACTCTTTTTGTCTTCTTATCTGTATAAGTGATCTTTCATTATGATTTGTGTCAAAACTTCAAATATTTTACAAAGGTATTAGAAGACAACAAAACAAAAGTCTTTGCCTTTTCAGTTTGACGGTTCTTAATTTACATTTGTCTAAGTTATTGAACTGTCTGAGATGAGCATTGTCCTTTTCATTGCGTTCTTTGGGTGTGATTCACCGAAAAATGACGATGATCGTGTTTAATTATTCTTTGTTTTTTTTGCAATCAACTGTTTGTTTACTCAACTGATTAGTTTGAAGGGAATTTTTGGTTTGAAAAGATCTCATTTAGTGCTTGGAGTTTGATTGTACACAGAGCTCAGCAAAGTCAACAAAGCTGACGTAGGTTTGATCAGTCACTGCCGTACGGTTCAGAGCAGATGGAGTTCAGTACGGCTATTTGGTTTGGGTTGCTGGGACAATAGATAGAAATAGCAACAATGGGTAACAATGAACAACAACATAAAAGCAATGTTGGAAAAACCAGACCCCAAAACTGCATCTAGTCTGCTTTAACCACTTAAAACCTCTCCAAGGAAGTTTAAATGGTAAAAAAATAAAGAAATAAAAAGTTAAAAAAAAAAAACAAGACCCAGGAAGAAACATGCTCATGCTACCTGGTGCAGTGTTTTCCTTTAACAAATATAGCTTTTAAACTCGCTTCTACCATTTACTGTCTGTCAGGTCAAAGTTTACAGAAAGGTCAGTGCTGATCTTGTTTCACTCTTTTGGAATCATATCTTACAAAGAGACCTGTTCTCATCAGTTTCCAGACATGTGGTAGCATTTAAACAAATCCTTGAAACATTACTGGGTCCAATCTATTTATTTGGTTCGGCATTTCCCTTTCTTTTTTATTTAATTGTTTCCATTACCAGATTAAGTAGGGGCTAGCACAAAGGGATATCTTTTGCTTTCCAACAAGCATTTTTTGCGAGCTCTGGGTGCTCTTAGGCTTCACTTATCATTAGTTTGAGCCATAAAATTTAAATCCACATTTTTCAATAAAAGTTACTAATTTATTTCACTGAAGGTCGTAACAAATGTGTGGTTTGAGACTGGGCAGATAGAGAAATGTTTTTTTTTTTTGTACTCCTACTGATTTTAGACATTTTCAGCATAAAGGCAGCACCAATAAAGCTCCTATGAAGAATAAAAAGCACATTCTTGCACGCTACCAACAGTGTTCACCTGCTTGTCTGTATGACAGTTGCTTAAAAGTGAACGTCAAATTCTCAGATAATAATTTTTATTTTCCTTTAACGTTTTTTTAAGCCCTGCTACACCCACTGAAGAAAATACGTTTAGAAGGGAAGGCTGGTAGGAAAATTCTAATGGCCGAGCATTCCACTGGTATTTAAACGCAGAACTTACGGACGAATTTGTGAGACGTGAAAACAGTCTCACGGTAGATCCGTGCGTAACTTTGGCTTGGTGTGTGCGTAACAAGGAATTCGTGCATGTTTTTCAAAGATGTGTGTGTGTAAGTAGTTTCAAGCTGTTGTAATCTTAATTTGTGCATACGTAAATTGCATTTTGTATTTTTTTCATTTTATATAATTTTAACTTATACACAAAACGTATTATGTGAGTAACAAATCACGCACAAATCCAAATTTATGCATAAATCCTAATTTACGCACACACAAAGCAAGAATATGCATACACAAATCCTAATTTACGCACAAATCAAGAATTACGCACGCACAAATCCGACTGAGTCTAATTTCTCTCCATATTGATCTATTGTAAAAGTGTTCCTTTTATAATAGAGGTCTTTAGAGGTCAATAGAGGTCTTTTAATTACAATTATGCCATTCTTAGCCAAAATCAGTAAACCTGTGTTGTTTTCTAGGACATCATTTCTGCAGAGCGGCAGTAGCTAAGCAGAAATTTCTTTTTGAGTTGTTGGTGGGACTGTTGGCGCGGAGTAAGCCCCCCCCGTTCCCGTCAACTATCTGTTTACACAGTCTCTTGCTAGCCCTTCACGACCTCAACCTAACATTACCGGTGAAAGAAAAATGGCGAGCAATATTGGAGCCATCCAGCTGTTCAAAGACGTACATCGATCTATTTGTCTGCAGGTGGATGCATCAGAATGCAGCGGGCTTGTCGCCTGCCAATTGTAGCTTCTAGGTCACAACTACAAGCTTCTTCCTTCTGCGTTGTTTTCGTCTGTTGCTAATTTACAACGATTTGAATAAAGAAATACTCAGAAATGCAAAGGAGGACATTTTCTATATGTCCTCCATCATCAAAAAAACGTTTCCAGGACATGTTAAAAACTCTAAAAACACAACTGGGGGTTTTTAACATTTCTTAATAATAGATTAGCTGTAATTTTATTTTCAAAATTGATTTAAAACCAGTTCCAACCCAATTCCGATTCCAAAATCTTGGCAGTTACTTGTAACAAATGACAAAAATTGTCTTTTATATCGATTCTAATCAATGCACTAACTTTTACTCTTTTTCTTTTTTTTCCTCCTAGCTTTTTCAACCAAAATCAATATTTGCTTTGCAACGTTGCGATTGAATTCCTACAGAAAAGCCTGATGTTTACTTGGCTTCCGTTAAGCCAACGTTTGCTTGATTGTTGGATTGTTCTTTTAGCCGGGTCCAGCTGTTCTCCATTCAGAGCTGTTGTGTAGTGACAGCATGCTGGGCTGCAGGGAGGGTTACATGCTGCAGGTGTCTTTGAAGGAACCTCTGGCATGTATTTCAGGAAGGAGTGAGTCATTCTTCATAGTCATCATCTGAGTCACAAACCTCTCTTTCTTAGGTTTTTTAGCTGCACAAACTCACTGTGTCATCAACCATGAGGGAAGTCTATTTAAACACAATGAGTTGTTTTTTTTGTCAAGCTTTTCTCTGCCTCGTTTCTTCCCCACATTCTTTCATCTTTAGTTTTGTCTCAGTTGTACACATGGACTAAGTGAAATGCTTCACAATAACCACGCATGTTTTAAGCACAACTAATTAATTAGTTTTTTGTTGTGCTACTTTTTTGCTGATGATCTACTAGTCTATTGTCCCAAGAGGGCAGCCATGCTTTTATTAGCTAAAGTTTCATTTTTATGGAATAAATCATTTCTGTTTTGGTTTTATTCAGAATGGTTTGGTCATTTTTACAACAACAGTGCTCAGTCTTTGAGGAAAAATTGAAGAAACCTTAGTGTTTTTTTCTTAAACAACCAACAAGTTCATGTGTTTTAGCGAAAATATTTTTGAGGGTGTGAGTCTTTGGATGTTACTGCTTTTTCCTAGGTACTCTTGAGGCACTGATAGCGCAGCAATGACTAAAACTGGTTTAAAGGAAAGACTGAAAGACCTTGGAATGATGATCCTAATAAAAATTGGACATACTTTCTTTTTCAGTACAGTTCATTATAAGAGAATCAATCATGTTAGACTATTTGAGCTGATAATTGCCTCAGATACGCATGGGAACTTTGAAAAATTGCGTTTGTCACATTTAATGGTGAGTTCAAGAGAGAAGGTTTGATGATTTCTCTATTTTCCTTTCATGGTCCTCTTTGCAGGCTGCTGAGTTGGCCCCCGCCCTGCAGGCTGACATCGAGGTGAAAGAGGCCATCCAAGGTGCCATCCATGGAGGCAGCGGCGAGGTTGTCCAGATTGTCACCTCTGTTGCCACCTGAGATCTTATTGTGTTCGAATCTTATCTCTTCCTTTCAGTTTGGTTTGATAAACTTCTAAACAGTCCGACAAGCACACAACTTCAAAAGTCTGAAGAAATATTAAAGGTCACTGATGAAACGGAGGGATAACTTTTATTTTTTTTATTTTTTTTTGTTTTGTTTGATTTTCCTGGCAAATGTCTCACTTCATTGCCAGACAGATTTTGCAGTGTGGGAATATTCACAGATCTTTAAAAGACTTTTGTGCTCCATCATCATGAAAAAGGTCTTTCTGCGCTGCAAAAAACGTATCTTTATGCGGAGCGTCGTCCTGCCTCAACATCAGCTCCAATTCTTCTGCACATGGAGATATTTGTACTAAATCTGTACAGAAACTTGCACTGGAAAGTGGATTTAGAGAAGAAATGCTAACCTCCGTTGTTTTTAAGAGAGTTCTTTTTGTTACAACAGCTCAGTCCATAATTTGTCTCCCAGCTATTAGCTTAACCCTCTTTTACTGTGTTCAGCTTGTTTACATAGTTGTTCAGTCCCACAGTTTAGTTTGTTTTATTTATGTAATTGCAAGATGATATGAATTGAATGTGGAAAGCTTTAACTTCAGAAGGGCACGAATTAAAGAGATGGTGCCAGTGGTAGGCAGAACTAGATGCTTTTCGGCGGACAAAAAACCCCTAAAAGATGTTCGTCTCCTCCAATTTTGCCTGTGTGACTGATCCGTTCGTGTGAATAAACATGTTTGTGGTTACCATAAAAGGGTGCTTTTATTTTAGTTCTCAAAAAAGAGGATTTATGACTGTCTGAAACGATCATTTCTATTTGAGGCTGTGGAGGTTGTTAAAACAATCATACAAACTTGCTACTGGGCTGTCAGCAAAAGGGAAAAATAAAAGCCAAACTTTTGGGGCTTGTAATCAATCTTTTTGCTTTTAAACCCCATCGTGTTCGAAACGTTTTTCTTTTTACTTCTATGGACCGGAGGCATGTCGTGCGAGAGTAATGCTTCATTAACAATGGGTTTCAGAGAAGTCAGAAAAAAGATAAGCATGACACTGACTGAGACACCCTGAGAATGGATGTGTTGGGTTGGATGTTTTTCCCATGCTCAAAGTGATGTAATAGTGTATTTTGTAGTGAAGATAACAACCAGGCAACAAAAAAAAAACTTGATAAATCAACATCCACGGTCTTGGCCGCTTCTTCTTGTTTCCTTTAAGTCTGTCATTGCTGTTTCTGACTCCTTTTAAACAGGCTCTTCTTGTTGTAAATTTGTCTCACTGGGCTTCCGATGTTTATTTTTTTAAACTCTTTGAACTTGCGTTAACCTTTTTTTTTATTTTCCTTGCTTGACCTACAAAAAACTATTTTCTCCCACTTAAAATGCTCATCAGTTCTGGGTTGTAAAATGTATTTACTCTCTTATGATTTCCGATGTTATCACCCTTCCAGTGAGCCTCTTACATGTGTAGAAATTTAGAAGGGAAAGGACCGTATCATTCACTTCTACAAATATGAGCTCCACCCAAAAGGGGGATTTGTCACTATGGCAACATGCCGTTTTTTTGCTCAGTATTGGGATTTCACCAAAAAATCCTTCGACGTAATCTGTTGATCACTTACATAAACTGTTACAGTTGGAACAATCTGTCCTTACTGGAATCTTCTGAACTTACTTGAATCACTATATTTAATAAAACTCCTGACGTTTTTGCTTTTTTGTGTAATGCTCAGCCTCAGTTGTAAACTTACTCCCTATAAAGAAATGGATAAATTATGTAAAACTCTTTTTTTGTAAGAGCCGTGGACACTGTAAAACTCAAACAAACATTTTTATATAAAATATTAAAGTTGTTAGGTATGCTATGTTGCAGAAAGAGGGAAAATTCCTTGGAGGTAAAATAACAATTCCAAAAAAGATGAGAAGTTGCTTCATTGTCCAGACTGCAGAAGGTTCTGTGTTTATGTGGAGGCGATACTTTGCTTGGTAGCTTCTGTTAAGATGTCCAAAGCAGACATCCCCGGGTTTGTTGGTGTTTGAATATTTTGAAGACATTGTCCAAACTTTTGTCCAGGCAATGTCTGGGGCACATATTCTCCAATAAATCTGGTCGAGAAGAATCTGACGACAGAACACAAATCAGACACTAGTGATTGTTAAGCTACAGGTAAGTCTTTGTAGATCCAGAAAGTATGTAAAGACTCCGTTATTAGGGAAGGTCATCATAGAACTGCACATTAGGGCAGGAAAGTCATAGTACTGTGATGTCTTGTTAAAAATATCATTTATCCAAAAATAATCCATTTTATTGTAAGGTAGGGGACCAGATCTGGTCCTCAAGCTGTATGTTGCCCACATTTGTAGTGTGTTCACTCTCTTTCCAGCACCATATAAAATGTTTTAAAAATCTTTTTCTGCTATACGGTGGTTCGATCCATGCCGACTGAACTTGGGGTGAATTTCTTTTTTTCAGACCTCCAAGAAGGGCTGTGGCTATTTAAAAGTTCCACTCCTGCCATCTTTTAATCTATTTTAAAAGCCTTCCCAATGGTCTATTAATTATGATTATGCCATTTTTAGGGGGGAAAAAAACTGTCGGTTTCTAAAACGGTTTCTCAGGGGAGGCAGGAGTTCATTAGAAATTTGCCACCGACATTTGGGCCTTTGATCGTCTTTAATTCAATTCAATTTTATTTATATAGCCCAATATTACAGCAATAGTCGTCTCCATGGGCTTTCTTCTGTAAAGATGATCTATGAATCCACAGCTTTTCCTGCCTGCATTTATTTTCAGCAAGGAAATAAATGCAATTCAATCTTTTCCAGGTCAGAGATTCTATTTTTAATTTTGGACTTAAGAAATTGTGTAGTTCAACTGGTTTAAGTATCTTAAACCTAAAAAAAGAGCTCAAAACTAACAATCCCTCTTGTTCAGTCTAATTCAAAGCTATTTGTTGTATTTTCTTACAGCACACATGCAGACAAAACTTGACTGCATTTGCCAGAAGTTCAAGATGAAAACTTGCATCCCAAATTAGAATTATTCATGTTATGACATATTTTATTTACAGGCTGATAACGTACCACAGCTGCTTTTTATTGGGATTTTTTTCCCATCGTAAGACTGATATGGTAATTGAGTACATTTATTTTAAAACGGCAATAAGCTACCTAAACAGAACAAAAAACCCAATCTGTATTTTGCTTGGCAACTTGCCACTTGTTATTAAAATTGGCTGCTCTGTCCAATTCCCAATGCAATCCTGAAATTGAATGACAAATTAATTTGTGTGGGTGGAATTAAGTCTGTTGCTCTAATGGCTTCAGTGCCGTGCTGCTTGTTAAAATCTGTAGAGATTTGCTCAAGAGCAATAACCGTCTTGAAATAATTCCTGTCGAACAGTAATATTTCCAGTCAACTTGAAGTCTCAGGCACTGTACTGGCTAGTGACTACAGGCCAGTCAGGGCCAAGATTTGTATTAAGTAAGAGATGCTCTGTCCTCCACAGAATGCCAGGAGTTCCTTCAAAATAATATTACTCAACCAAAAATAAAGAATTGTCATCTAATGATTTACTTATAAACCCACTAATAAATATTGTGTTTTTAACATGATCTTGTAGCATTTTTCCTCATGCTATAGGACATATTTTAAGACAATTGAGATATTTCTGTGGGGGTGGGTGTAATCTGTGCCAATGGTCCCACCCACAACTCAGAGACAACATTCTAATGTCCTAAAAAAACAACGTAGGCTTTTGGATTTTAGCTAAAAACTATAATCATTATTAAAAGACCACTGGGAAGGCTTTTAATATTGATCTAACTAAAGATGATTGGAGTGGGAATTTAGGTCAACATTTAAAACAGGAACAGGTGCTGCTCAAACTCTACAAATGAGATTTACTGTCTGAAAATTCTTCAGTTCATCTTATTTCTGAAGCTCTAAATTACAAGCCAAACATCATGCCGTGTGGTTCACTCACTGCTTCTCCTCATCAGCTGGTTCTGGTTGAGGTAATCCCTGTCTTATCAGATGCACCTGTGAGATGCTCTTTATACACAGCCTGTTTCTGTCAGATTGTTTCAGTAAATTATCAATCAAACCAAGCTGGGTTCTTTCTCACCAGTCTACCTGTTTCTGCCCTAAACAAGTTTCTGCCCCACACTTTGACTTTTGGATTAAGGATTGGATTAATGCCTCTTTGGATGTATGTTTGTTATGACCCCCTGGCATATTTTTTGGATCCTGCCGTCCTGCACTGGCATAAGTTCCACCTCTGCATGTCATCAGTCTCCTGCTCAGACATCATCCTCATGCTCACTGGATTCACCTCTGTCAAGAATCCCCTTCATTGACTGTTGTTCCTAGTGGTAAGGCCTAATTCCATCTCTTATAGAACTACATGCACACTGGGAATTAGATGTGTGTTTAGTCCTTGGTGTTTACAGTGGACATGCAGGGAGGGGCTTCTTCTTCTTCTTTTTTTTTTTCCACTGTTTGTCAGTGCATGTCTGCACCTCCAGTTGAAAGAGGCTTGGTGCAAAATGTTGACGTGGTGCAAATGTAGTGATTTGGGTACATAATGGAAATGGTTCAGTTCAATGCTAGCGTCCTTGTAATGGTGGATATGGATTACCATCATGTCAGGAGAGTGGGCCTGGTTTATCTTTATTCGACCTGCAAAAAACGGACGTCGTCAGGCTCATCGCTGTGTCTGAGTTCACCAGCTAAACCAAATCCATACATCACTACCAAATCGGAGTCCCTAATTTTGACCTGGTTTAACAGTCAGTATGTTGTCCATCGCCACAGGTTTTGTACGTTGAGCCTGAAAATGGTTGTAGAAACTTGCGTAGTTACACGTGAAGACGAAAGTTTTGAACGCAGAAGCCTGAAATGCGTTTACGCAGAATTTTCATTGGAAGTGGCCGCTTGAACATGCACTGTCGAGGGCGCTGTGAACGCAGCTTTTGAAATTCACTACTTGCTTTCTGCCGAGTTTGTCTTTTCTGGAGCTTTAGCACCAGAACATAACAAGCCAAACAAAAAAAACAAATGGTGCCCTATATCAGGGTCAGCCTACCGCCAGTCTTACCATGAGGCTTTGCCCCGCCCACCATAGCAACCATAGACCAATCAAATCATTTTTTACATGTCAAGTACTATGGCAACAGTTTGAATTTATTTGCATTCATTGCCTGTTAAGTTTTAAAGAGCTGAGATTTTATCTGATGGCCCAACTTAGTTATCTTTTTATTTTTCTTCCAAATAATTCAAGAATTATTAATGACATAATTAATGAGATTTCATTTTTGTATAGACAGAAATACAAAATGAAGTAATTAAAAAAAGGATTTACAAGTTATATTGAATAACAAATGAATTTAAATTACAGAACAAAATATAATGGCCCATTTTAACTGTTGATCGGTGTTGTGCAATAAAATTACTCCAACAGTTTTGCCTAAAATCTACAGTACTTAAGTCATTTCTGCCCACCTTTAACACTTAAACTGTTTTCAGAAGGAATAGCATCAATCTGCTGTTCCGGTTGCTGGATCAATTACCAGCCTTAACAATGGATTCGTGCGTCTTTGGCACACCGCGTAACCCTCCGCTGCGCTCCTCTCTTTTGGATCAAAGCCTCCGCTGACTACATGGAAGTGGGCTGAGGAACATCACACATGAAAAGTTTGCTTGTGCAGCTTTGATAATCCACGCAGACAGCGGAGGGAATCCCTCGCCTTGTCAAAAGTTGTAAAAACTCAGAGGAGGGCGCGCGGTGTCCAGCTGCGGCAGCCTGGATGAGGAGGAGGAGGAGGTGCTGCTTCAGTTTGGGGACCAGATGTGAGAGAAGAGGGGTACAGTGTTGCAGACAGCGGTCCAAAACGGTTCTTTAAAGGCAAACCGGGATGTGACGGCTCAGACTCGGGCGAATCCGGCAGCGTTGATCGTCTGTGCGTGGTGAGTGGGAGACTCTTTGAATCATTCATTGAAATGTTTTATTGGTTGGATTCTTTCATTCAAAGGAGGACACAGCTTGGTTTACTTTTGCGTTTCTTTATGTCTTCCCCTTATTTTAGAAGCTTTCCTTGTAGTTTTATAAATCATTTGGGCAAACACACCTCACATGACTGTCTCTGCATCCAACAAGTGCACCACGTCATGGACTCCATTTACAAGAATAGGAAGTGTCAACACATAAACAAGCAAATATTTAGACCTTAATCTGGTTTTTGGCCACAAAGTATTTTTTTTCCCCCAAGAGGCTTTACTTTGAGGTTTTGCAACATGCAAAAATTATTTATTTCAAAGATATGAATATGTTTGGGTATGTGTGATAAGGAGGGATTGCGAGAAATCATGTCTGGGATGCTGGGAGGCCTAGACATTTTTATGGACCACAGCGGGATAAACATCTAATCTTCCTGGCAGACAGTAAGTGTAAGGCATTCAGTCAGTGTGTGGGTCAGTTGAAGCAAGCCACCTTACTTCAAATGTTGGGAAATATTTGTCAGATCCTTTATGGTACTGTCAAAATTTGTATAAAGATCTACTTTGAACCGATGTCCGTTCTTTCTGACGGACAGGGGTGAGGGATGAAATGACATTCTGATGTGTGCTTTCGTTCTGGACAAGCCGGAATAGTCTTTTGTTTGCAGACACATTAGAGACTTTGCAAGGTCGCCCAGTTTGGACCGAGGCCATCTCTTGATTCCATGGGAGACCGACAGCTTGTTTGTTAACGCCGGCAATTCTCACGTGATGAAAGGAAACTCCACAAGTATGATTCTTATTAAGGAGTTTAAATACTTGCAGAAAGAATTGGTTTTTCCTCCTCTTATCTTTGTTTTGGTTCCAAATATGATTATGCCAGATGTGGCATGCAGTGCAGTGCTTTGTTTGGAGCCATACATGGCTGATCTCTCAGAGCATGTTTTCCCCTGGTCCAGCCGTACCAGGAGGTCAGCCCAGGAAAACAGGAACTCCGAGGTCTCTGGATCTGCTGAACACCACTGTCTGACACTACATGGCCGTATTCACTCATGAACTCATCATTACTCCCACAGATCCAATTTGTGAGAGTCAGTCAGTGTTTGCTGCTAAGCAGTTAACACAACTTTAACGTTTGGGTATAATTAGCAGAGGCATCACTTCTTCTTTTTCTGAACTTGATTATTTACTCGCCTCCAGAACGAACAAGCTTTCGAGCAGAAGGGATCCTTGTTTGTTGCAAATGCAGAATCTGAAGTTAAATAATGTTTTAATCTTGGCATGAAACCAAAGTCAATGGAGACGAGAAATTCTTGGGTGAGGCTTTCACATCTGAGTTTTCACATTCATAGAAAGTCAAGATATGGAGCAATTATCACGATTTAGTCAGTCATGTGTGATTTAGATGATTGCCTCCAGTCCCAGCTCCTTCAATCTTGTGAAATAAAGTCAGATTATAATGGTGTTAAAGATCACACCAAGATAAAATTATTTAGTTTGGGGTAATCATCTATTGTAAAACCAACTTTGGCAGATTTGATAGAGGTATTTATGACAAGTTGTGAAGTAGAAAAGAGTTTAAAATTAAGAAATGTTCTTCACTTAACTTCCATTTTAAACCAATAATATCTATTTCAGAGACGTGCCTATAAAGTGGTTCTTGTTCTGTTTCACACAAACAGGCAGATGGTGAACTTTTTTGTTAATGCCATTTATCAGACTTCTCTATAAACTCATTCTGATTAATACAAACTGCAGAGGTAAAGAAACAAGTGAAATGTGATTATCCTTTGAATCAACAGGAAACGCACTGAGTACTAGGGTTTAGGAAATGGATGGATTTTCACCGCTTTTCCACACCTGCCCAAGTCCCCCACTCCTTTGTGCTCCACTGAATTGACAGTCACGGTGTCTTGGTCTTCTACAGGGCAGAGATGAGTCATGATGGCTAAAAAACACCGTTCATTTTTTTGGTGCCTCACACTTAATGTCTGCAAGGAAAATTGGATTACTAACCTCTAAAAAGTTGAGATGTTTTCTGTGTTAACAAACCCATTGACCTACTACAGAAGGAGTGATTCTATCCATCCATTTTTCTAACAGGTGCATCCCTTTCAGGGTCACAGGGCTTGTCTGTCTTATGTCTTAATATTAATTCCAGCTTCATTTAGGACGAGAAGCTTGTTAAAAAGTGAAGCTCAAATCCTCAACCTCTTTCATTTTTTTTAAAGGAAGGGTACAGGTTACAAGGCTTTTGCCAGCAGCGTCCATCAAGAGTGAGAAACATGTAGTCCATGTAAAAACAGAGGACAACAGTCTAAAAAAGCTTCTTGGCAAACTTTGGAATGTGAACCATTCAAACTCAAAATTCCTGTTTTATGGTGTCACAATTATCTTGTTGGTAATACCAAAACACTAGACAGATTAATGCACACTCACCATTTGCAGGCATGTATTAAGGATAGATGACTTCACATTTTCTGGATTTGTAAATCTTTCCTTTTATTGCCCAACATTGTTGCTTGAGTTCAGGTGTGATCCATGTTAATCCAAAATCCAACTTCTTAAAGTTATTATGTTATTATTTTTTTGAAGCAGTATTGATGTGCACCACTGTCGTGTTGTATGGCTGTGTGACCTGGTGTCCCAATTTATCCCATGTTATTTTGAGCCACATTGCATGAATTGTAAAGAGCGTGTACTTCTGAAATTCGTTGTAATGTGTCTGTGGGAGTGATTTTAAATAAAATAAATTAATTAATTGATAAATTACAGAATCTTCTCTGCCAACCTTCATTATCTGCAGTCAAAGGCTGTTTGGATGGTTTAATTCTGGAAAAACAAGACACTATTGTGTGGAATAATCATACAGTCACACAAGGCTGCCACCCCACTTTTATGTTACACTACAACAGTATGGCATCTCATTCTTCAGCTGCAAATCAGCCAACGTCGTTATTTTAATTATTATTTTGCAAACCACACACCCAAACTGATCCCACAAGTGGGTTTATCAGGGTTAAGGCCAGGACTGCTGGCTGCACATTTTATCTTTTTCATGTCTGAATGGAGTCTCTGATGACCCTTGCTCTTTGTCATCTTAAAAGAAAAGGTCTGGTCCCCAACTGTAGAGGTGAGATTATCAAAATTTATTGCAAAACCTCTACAATATACAGCCTTTAGGCACATTGGTCAGCCGTGGTGCAGTGGTAGAGCGGTCGACTTCTGATTACAATATTGCAGATTCGATTCCCGCCTTACCTCATGTGTCGAAGTGTCCTTAGGCAAGACACTGAACCCCACCTTGCAGCGGAGCCGCCACCCTGTGTGAATGTGTGTGCAAATGGGTGAATGGCTCTGTGACTGTAAAGCGCTTTAGGCCTTCGATGAAGGTAGAAAAAGCGCTACATAAGTAAACGCCATTAACCACATCGATCGAGATGAAACTACACATTAAGACACTGCTTACACCAAAAGATGTTGCTTTTTTGTTTTCTAGAACCTTTAAGTCTAATTTTCTTCCTATAATGATTATCTTTAACATTTTGATTTTTTTTTTCTATTGGCTTCTAGAAATCAAAGCTGATTGGCAACCCTAAGCCACTTCAATCATCTTTTGATCTAATTTTAAAAGGTTCCCAGTGGTCTTTTAATTATGAATTTGCTGTATTTTTTTTTTTTTTTTTTTTGCTAAAGAATGCACCATTAACACCTTAAGTGTTAATTGAAGGCAAGAATGACTTAATTACTGTGTTGTTTCCTAGGACATAGTTTCTGTAGAGTGGCAGTAGTTCATTAGTAATTTATATCTGAGTTTGGGTGGAACTGCTGGCACGGAGTAAGCCCACCCCCACATCCCGTCATACTCTCCTGGTAGCATATAGCCTTTCCCAGTCTCAACTTAACATTACAACAAAAATGGGGAGCAATGTCAGAGCTATCCAGCCATGCAATTTAGAGCCAGATGCCTGCTCCGATGAGGATATTGAAGACGCACATGGATCTATTTGTCTACAAGTGGGTGCATCAGTATGGAGTGGAGCAGGGAGCTTGTGGCCTGCTGATTGTAGCTTCTATTTCATAACTACAAAACCTGTTCCTGATTCACAACGATTTGGATAAAGAAATACTCAAAAAATGCACCAAAAATGCAATTTTTAGCTTAATTTTCTTTATGTCCTCTATCATGAGAAAGGCCACAAGAACAAGCTAAAAACACCAAAAACACGATTTTCATCAGAGTGGGTCCTTAAAGCTGGAAAGCACAGGAAATTGACTTTCAAGGCTTAATGGTTATTGGTGTGGTTTTGTCTTGGTTAAAGGCAAACTGGTTCAGATTTTTTGCATGATGTCAGTCTTAGAAAAAACCGTAATGAGAGGAATAGTGGTATAAAGTCAGGGTGCTCTACTGTCTCATTATGTTTGCAATCAGTGCAGAACTTTTTTTCTTAGCAAGAACGCATCACTCAGCTCGGCCTGATTCGACCTAGAAAATTAGGCGCATGTTGTTCTGCCCAGCTGTGTGCTGGCACAGCAGCGCTGTAATGCAAATGGACAGTGAGAGATAAGATCAGGAAATCCACAAAGGCCATGACTAATGTGAAGAAGTGAGTGTGGCTGGCAGCGGCTCTCCAAGTCCTCTGAGAAATCACATGTGAACTTGAAGGCTTAACGAAGTTCCACTCAGGAAACTCCAAACGGAACATAACGTCAGGTTCAGGGAGTGCACTGCAGGGGCAAAGGTCAGTGGGAATCTGTTGAATGTGTTCCTGCCTCAATGATGAACATAATGCCTTTGGACAGTTTGTGCATAGGGTACACCGGAGGAGAATAATTCAATTTTATTGTAATTATGTCACATTACCAGAGATTAGTGGGAAATTGTGACTTTTTTTGTTTTGGATCTATGCAGTCCTTTCTAGCTGTGGGAGCAGAGGTGGTGTTTTTTTGTTTGCACGCTTGCTTTTGTGAGTAAACAATAGTTTTCATTTTTTTTACTGACTCTCCACCATCTGGTTTGGCTCTTTGTGATCACATGATCAGTGGGTGAAGGAATTTGGTAACAACACTCACACTCTGTTGTGTTTCCATTACTTCACAGGACATTATACTGATTTATATTCATTTCCTGCTGCTCTTGTCTTACCATAAGTGCAAATTTTCTCCATGTAACTTTAACCAATCCTTTTGTGGTCTAACTTAGATCTTTGAGCCGAAATTTAGAGATTTGGAGACTTGGGACGTTTCCAACAGTTTGACATTTAAAAGAAATGTATGTGTTAAACACACGTTCTTAAATATCACTGATAAGATTTTTCCCTTTTTCTCCCCGTTTTATCAAAAACCCTTTAACTTGTAGAAAATGTTATTAAATTGCAAAACTTGTTTGAAATGCCCATAATTAGGTCACATCCCACAACAATGCAGGGCAGATGTTTTCTGACTCATGTTGACTCATCATGTTGAAGATATTTAACAATAATTCTGTGCACACAACCAGAACAAGCCTTGTTACGATCATTACTGATCTTTTTTTGTTCGAGTTTAGTGTTTAATTACTCGTTTCATTGTGGTACCTCAAAGAATCAGTATGGCTGGTTTTGCTGTGAATCAGTCAGTTTACCACAAGATCCCCAACATCAGTGTATTTATACAGGCCTGTCATAAACGGCACTACAGTAACTATATGATGATTTGGAGGTGGAAGGGGCTTAAATCTGTGCTTAGGTTGTTTGCTGAGCTCGGCTAGAAGAAAAACGATCTCAAAGCAGTAACTGTTTTTGAAAGGATTAACTGATGTCAGAGATGAAAATGAGGATTACACGGTGAGCTCCTTCCCTTTTGTTCTGGCTCAGAAACAGCTTGTCAAGCAGAGTGCTGCCTGAAGAAACTTTGACAGAAACATGACAGGATTTTAAAAAATGCTTGTTGAAGACAACATTCCTCACACACACTTGCACTCACTCACATTTGGTTCTTTCTCTGTGGATTTTTTCAGAACAATAGTTGTTGATGCAATCTGCTGGATCTTAAGAGACTTTACCCCCCCCCCCCCCCCCCCCACCCACACACACACACAGATTCTTAAATTTTATGCATTGGACCACAGTTTGAATTATTTAAAAAGGCTTGAATGATGTCTTAATAAGAAGCTTATTGATATCAAGGGTTGAAATGTATAGCTTTTTATTTCAAAAAAGTGTCCGGTTATCCCAGACACAACAGTAAATCCATGCCGAACATTTGAAGTCAGAAAAATAGTTTTTAGTAAAAAGACAAACTAAAACATTGAGTAGCATATAGAGGCACTTTTATATGTTCTATCTTAAAGTAATCACACTATAACACATGTTTGGCCTTTTTATTGATAGAATATGTAGAGCAGCTTTTCAGTAATGTTACACTTCACTGAAGTTTATTATCTGTCAGGTTCAATGAAAAATGTCCTTATTTGTTAAATCAATGGAAGTGGAGACTCAACTGTTTTAATGTTTTTTGTAAATTTTCTGGTGTGTTTTATGGATCCTCATGTGTTGTTTCAACATAATTTATTCTGCGTTGTGATTAAAGCTGGTCTGCAGTACTATGATGATTTTAACTATGAGTAAACTTGACTTGTACTTGATCAAAGGCTTTTAACTAACCTCAGATTTGGACAGATTGACTTGTGAGCGTCTTTGGATGATTGCTCTCTCCTGTTTTGTGTCATTTCACACAATGTTCAGTTAGAAGATTACAACCACATCACTTGGCATTTCATGAAAGTGGACAGCAAGACGAGCACAAAGCTTTAAACACATAAACACGTCTAAGTGATGTGGAGCTGTTTTCCATTCATGAGACTATTTTTGAGGTCTGAGCTGAGGCAGTTACCCTAAACAGTCGATGTATTGTGGCTCAAATCAATTTCCTGCCCAGCTTTTGTCAAGCATGATTCTATTTCTATTTGTTTAGTTGGTTGCTCTTAACAGGAAGAACCTTTAGTCTTACAAAATGATGTTTTCATTATAAACATTTTAGGCCACGAACTTTTCTGTCTGTCAATGTTTGTAACATTTGGTTGAATATTTTTTAAAGGATCTTAAAACCATTGTAATCAGTAAACATGCAGAACTGGTTGACCCAGTGTACCATTTGTGACTCAGTAGAAACCATGGTGGATGCAATGAATTCGGTTTAGTTGTGATGCACTTTGATAATATAAGAAGCAAACAACAATCAGAGCAGTTTTTAAAGAAATTTCATAAACCTTAATGAAAATGTTTTTTAAAACGTTGCAGGCAAACCGATTCCACCGTTTCACTTTGTTTAGTATTAGTCCATATTTACAGATTTAACTGATTATTTTTATTTTTTTAATCGTCCAGGGTCGACCTACTTCTTCCTCAGTAAGAGCTGGGACGGGTGGGAGGGGGTCTTTTCCACATTTTAGGTGCTTTTTCAGATTTTCTTAAGGCATGGGAAAACATTTTTGTGGAAAAGTAACTTTTTTATATTGGAGCAGATTATCCATAAATCTTCCTACTCTTAAATGTCTACAGGATATGAACTGAATAAAATCTCTCAACTGGAAAGCAGTGGTATTGATGTTTGACAAATCTCTAAAAAATGTACTTTTGAAGAAAATACTAAAACAAGTGGATTGATTTTTGCTTTTATATATTTACTCCTAAGATTGTCCCACATAATTTTCATTAATGTGCCTGTATTGTAATTCTAAAACTTCTTCTTGATAACATAACACGCTGTTTTACTGTGACTACCCTCAGCTGGCCCTGCGACCGACTGGCAACCTGTCCAGGGTTTCCCCGAACTTCGCTGACAAGTGGCCGGGAAAGGCTCAGATTGCCCCGTGACCCTAAAAAGGAACATCGGCTAAGAAGATGAATGAATAACCTCAGCTGACCATTTATTTATTTTGGGGAAAAAAACAAACAAACTGGAGAACATCTTTATCATTCTATTATTGGTAAATTGCTATTTGTTTTAGGACAAGTAGATTGATCTCATCCTAACAAATCAGTTTCTTATGTTTTATTTCTAAGCTGGCTAAATATTGACCTTGTTACCATGAGAGAATGGATTTGAAAATTCTGAATTGACGGCCTTTCAAAGTATCGTGAATTGATCAGTCGTACAATTTTATAGAAATAAAAAAAAATAACAAAAGTTTTTTCTTCTATTTACATCCTAATCTTTTTCGGTTTATTCTCTTTCGGGGTCACGGGGCTGCTGGAGCCTATCCCTGCCACTTTTGGGCGAAGGCAGAGGACGCCCTGGACAGGTCCCCAGTCTGTCGCAGGTGTTTACATCTTAAGAGAAATAATTTTTGACATTGAAAAATGTTTGTGCTGTACCTTTTTGACTTCCTTACAACACGGTTTATGGCAAATGAATCGACAACTTCCTACATCATGTCATTGTAATTAGTCTTTTCTATTTAATCTGCCAATGGGGCTTTTTTTGGATTAGCGACAGTGTTTCTGTGTGAACAGTAGTTTTGGCTTGAATGTGCTTTATAGTGGAAGTACTCTTGTGTAGTAAAAAAAAGACATCTGATCCCAGACTTTACTGACCTGGAACCACAGATCTGAGAGACTGACCCACGCAGCTGAAGTCACTGCTTTTGCTGAGCAACCGTATTATGATTAGGTATCAAATTTCGGTTATTACCGGTCCGTCTTTGTATTAGCTCCATATTTCATTTCATTTCTTTTCTGTCTGCTGTGATTGCTTCCACATGTAAGGCCCACACAGAGCTGCAACATTTGTAGTTGTGTGGGACTCAGAAGTCCCAAATGAGGATCACAGTTGTAGATTCCCAGCAGGTTCTTCAGAATGGATGGGCTTGGATCAAATGAGGACATTTAGTGGAGAATATTTCCGGGCAAACAAAAAGAAATGAAGATTTAAATAGACTTGGATTAGACTAAAGAAAGATGGATCACACATACTTGAGAAACCTCCAGGTAGGATACAACAACCATGTGTTGATATTTGCTTAATGTATACTAAAGGTTTTGTTAGGAGTATGTATTTTGTTTCGATTTGAGAATTTTTCCTTAAAAATGGTGTATAAGATTAGTGTATTTATTTGACAAACTGTTTTATCTGTAGAAAGCCTTGGTTGTCATTTTTACCCCAAGTGGATCGTGCATTCTTTTAAATGTACAATGAAAAACAAGAAAACCAGAAATGGGAAAAGCAGCTGCAGGTGTTTGTGAACACACAAATCAGTCTTGCCACAAATTTGCAAAGAAATACGGCTTGATCAAATGATGGAACAGTTTGGCAACTCGTTCATTCCATCTTTCTGGCCTAGCTCTTCTGGTAATGGTCCGAGGCCAGAGACATCAGGACTGAAGGAGGTCCAAACTTTAAGAGCAGGAGATGACAGGGTCAGGGGATAACTACTTAGTGACATCATTCTTGAGAGGGCGCAAACTTGGAGTCCAAAGAACCATCGCTCTGTGTTTTTAGTCTGGTTCTGGATTCGGTAAAGAAACATTGCACATTGCAGCTATAAACCACAATCTGATTTTCTTATAGTCACATGTTCCTAGCATAATGCAGAACACTGGCTGGCACCGTTTTTGTTTTGAATTTGTTAAGATCCAAGATAATTTTAGAAATATTATGTATTTTTTTTACCAGGATTTTGATGGATTGGCAGAGGATTCTGCACCAAACTTGGATAACTGCCTTCAGAAATCACTCAGACAGCATGTGAAATTGTCACCCACACGTATTTTAAGATATGAGTATCCGATTTCCTGGGTGAAAGGGGAAAACAAAAAGTTTGGAGTGTTGGAATAAATATTTTTGCCACAGCCGTTCATGGTAATGTGAGAATGATGTTCATGGCGATTTGTTAAAGACAAATCACATCCCCATGTGCTTCCTGTGTGCGTGCCAGTTTTTGATCTTTTCTAGAGATGCAGATCTATGCTTGGCAGAGTTATGTAATTAGCATTTTTTATTTTTAAATGCATCAAACCTGATTTGGGAGGGGGGAAACTACAGCTTGTTTGTCATTTTGTATTACACATGTGAGTAATTCAGCGTTTTTTGAAGCTGATTCATTTCTATTCACATTTTCTAACAAAACCCTGAAGGACAAATAGAGTCTGTTTGTTCCAGGGCTCATACAGCTCAAGGACAATTAGTGTTTTTTTCCCTTTCCTACATGTGTAAAAAGCACAATACATTAATAAGATCTTAAATCATTAACAGCTGGCTTCTTCCATCCACCACAGATGCTTTGGCTTCAGTGGAGTTTATTGACAGGAACAACTTGGGGAGATGAGTAAATTGTGGGAAATCGACTGGATATTTAAACGCTTTTCGTATGTCTTAGTGTTTCCTCTTCATCTGTTAGTGATCTGTTGCATGTCTCAGGCTAATCAGTCCTGGGTATTGGCAAAGAGATCCAAGTTTGCACTAACCTTTTCTTTGGCAGCATTCATGCACCTATGCACACTTGGGCTTTTCCTGTATACATGTTGCTCTTCTTGTATAAAATTGTCTCAACTACTGTACCTTAATTGTTATGAATACCTTCCATGTGTTGCTGTCTTACTCCAACATTGCATCGTTCCTTTCTGGAAAATCCCCTTGAGAATATCAGATATGTTGGTTTTCAATTTTATTAAAAAAAAGGAGCATTGTAATGGGCATTACAATGCATTCACTAAAAAAATACAAACATTCAAAACACTGTTGTCCCCAGTTTATGGAATCTTTTTCTGAGAATTTGTGGTTACTGCGGTAACCTAGGCTCCTTGAAAACAGAATTGTGTATCTCTATAGAGGATGGAGATTCTGGTGTGACCAAATCAAAACATCTTTCATGCTAATAAAAACACTATCAGAACAAGTGTGAACGTTTTTTTATATCATTTTTCCCACAACAGTTGCTTATAATTGATGCATGAAATATGTGCCATTAAAAAGCAGCTGTTCACACTGAACAAATGATCAGAGCCACATTGAAACCAATTGAAAAAGACAAATCTGAAAGATTTTTTACATACAGCTCTACCTCTAAAATCCCATTTAACTTCTTCGGAAATTTTCATTTCCAGTTACCTTATTATAAAGTCACGTTTTTTTTGTAAAGTTTGGCTGAGAGTGCGACTTAGTCAGGTGCAACTTATATTATTTTTTTCTTTTTCTTTTAAGATGTGTAATGATCAACAAAAAGAGGGCACTGTAGGTGTGTTTATCAGTATTTGCTAATTGTGTTTATCAGTATTTGCTAATGACAGCAATGCAGAAGAAGTGTCGTTAGTCTGACACTGGGCTTGGAGGAATTGTTCCCAATAAATAAAATTCAATGCATTTGGTGATTTGGAGTGATACGAAGAGTTTAATTGATTTGTTTGCATGTTCAGAAAATTTTTGTATTTTATTTCAACCTTGACTTGCATGTATTCTTGAAACAATTAAACAGCATCAGAATGTTAGTTGCGCAACAATGACAATAAAAGGATTTTTTTATTTAAATTTCTCCAAAAAGTTTGACTTGGGGTGTATTTAGACTGGAAAAGTCAGTTGGTCCGGACCAAGTCTGCTTAGTTTGATCCGGCTCGAGTCCTGAATTTTGCATTTGGTATTCAAACCGCCGTCAACCGAATATTTCTGTTCTGGTCCAAAGCTTGTAAACAAAACCACATGACTAAAGATCACTTCAGTCATTGGCCAGGAATTACGAGGGTGGGGTAAAGGAACAAGTGAAAAAGGATAATGGAAGTCCTGCGCCTTGCCATCCTTGTTGATATAGTTCACTTATTCAAACTTTGGATTTAGTTGACCAATTTTGAACATCTGTTTCAACGTCAGGTACAACACTTTTTACTTTGGTGTGGCAGAGGCATGCTGCAAGGTGGTTACTGAGGAGAGGGCTATGAAGGGACGCTGATAAGTGTTTGACGTTTAGATTGTCGGGAAACAGTGTGAGAAGCAATGTGTATCGTGTTAAAGTTGAAAGTTAAAAATGACCCTGCATTAAGCCGACCACATTTCTATAAGTTGCTGTGTCTTATTATCATGGCTGCTACGTACCTACCCTGTTTACATTCCATGATGCCTGGTTACAGTGGCCAATTTGGTCCAGTTGTTCTGCCCCGAGCATGGAGCCTATTCAGGTAGAGGAAACTCGGAGTGAAGGGGAGCTCAGTCCCATTGGAAACAAACCAAGCCCACCTGGAAATTTGGGTCCAAGACTGGTACCTGGTCCCAGACCAGGGTCCGCTATGGTATATTTTTTTTTTATTTATTTTTATTTTTTTTAACTTGTCCTGTCCAACAGCTGGGCAGACAGATGAGAGCTGAGGGCCTCTTGTGTTGGACATATTTTACTTTAACAAGAGGGGTTATTAATCTTCAGACAGACCAAAGGTATGTCTGAATAAACCCCTTTTGTAATTGAGGCCAAACTTTATTGATTTCAATCATGTCTGAAAATCTTTGGTGTTGGACCGGACGGAAAAGGAAAGAGGGGAAGAAGAGAGAGGAACGTTAGAGAGAGGGGGGGTAGGGGGTGATAATAGGAGGGGAAGGGGGATAAGACCATGAAGCAGCATAAAGCAACAAGTTTACTGGTTGTTAATCATTATGGTAAGGTTCAAATGTAGTACAAAAAGGGCGGGGCCTGTCCACACACACACTCAAATGTTATAAACACACCTGCTAGCTGCAAAAATGTCCACCTGTCGACATGTACACAAAACAGATAGTGTTCACACGCATACCTATGCCTTAAAACCAACTAGTGTGAAATATTTCAGTCATTCAGTCATGCAAACTGTTAGTGCAAAGGTGAGCTAACACCAGTGCTCAGGTGAGTGTTTATGTTCTTCTAAAATGGATGGTGGAACGTGAAAAGAAGGAGGGAGAGTGCCCAGCCATCCCCACCCCAAGACCCCCACCGCAGCAGCAGCAGCGGCAGCCGGAATCCCCCCAACGCCACACGGGAACCGGCAGGGAACAACCGCCGCCCGGGCGACCAAGCCCGCCACCCAGGCCAGGGCCAGCAGGGCCGCCGCAAGGCCCCCAGAGCCAGAGGCCAGGGAGGCACGGAGGGAAAGAGAGCGCCGCCCCAGCCCAACCAGGAGAGCAGCCCCCCCGCCGCGCCGGGAGAACCCAACGCAGGGCCCCACCGGAGAAGGACGCCCACAGCCCCAAACCAGCACCCCACCACCACCCAGGAGTTCCGGGCATCCCCCCGCCCCAACCCCAGGTACGAGCCAGGACCCCCCAAGGGAGACCCGCCCCGCACTCCAGGCAGCCACCCGCCCGGCCCACGGTTGGTCCAGGGAGGAGCGAGGCAGGGGGCCCGCCGCCCCCGCCCAGGAGGGGGGAACCCCGGGGAAAAAAGGAGGGCCCACAAGGGGTGTTGTAAATATGGCCCGACCAGGCTCGGCCACAGTTGGAAATATGGCGGGGCCCAGCACCCAGGAGCAAGGACCAGAACCCACCCCCCAGGGACCAGACACCCCCGGCTCAGATGTAATGTGAACCCCCCCACCGCGCGGAGAGAGCACCGCCGGGCCCAGGAAGCCGGCACCCCGGGGACACGGCCGCCGTTGCAAAGGGGCCCGTACCCCCCACCAGGGAAGAGGCATTACGCTATGGTATATTTAAACGGAAAACTTGTTGCGGTTTATCAGGGCAAACAAACTCTGGTTCACTTAAACTCTGGCATTATTTTTTTTGCTCCTGGCTTTTTTTAATTTATTTTTTTGCTCCTGCGACTTATACTCTGGAACAATTTATAGCCCAAAAAAATACTGTATGTACAAAATATATAAAAGAAATGTGATTAAATGATATGGCATATGGTGTGAAGGGGTTCAGGCTCTTGGTCTGTGCTCAGCTGTGGAGATGTGTTTACATCCAGGTTGCAGAACCTCCTTTTGTACACTTTCCAACACAGTTTGTATCTCAAATAACACACATGCCAAAACCTTTTATCGCTCGTCCGAACAGCTGCTTCTGAGATGGAGTTTCTCTCAATAAGCCCCAAAGCTTTAAGGTTTATAGAAAACTGCCAACAGCATGCATCCCCACATAAAACATGCAAGTTACATATTTAGGAGCCAGCAACTGGAAAGACGGCTAAGCTTGTCTGGGAGCTGGAAAATGATTTGTAAATCCAATGAGGGGACAAGAAACTGAAACTGCCATCCATGTTTCCTGCTTATTATGAACTTCATCAGGATTTGCTGTCCTGCCTCTGCACCACTAAAACCTGCATAACATCAGTCTGTGAGGCGTTGGTTTCTGAAAGCCAACTGAATCTGACAAAGCCTAGCTGGAATTGAAAAATACTTTAAAAACAAACCTAGAACAGGTTGTTTAAAAAAAAAATGGCAGCTTGTTTTTCCAAATGGTCCCTATCACTCTCTGGGGGAGAAACACTCATTCAGCTTTAGCCTCTCACTTGCCAAGCCCAAAGCGCAAAATGCTTTGGGTTTGACCACGTGCCTTTGACGGTAACGACCCATTCCCATGCTCTTCAGTCTCACCCTGTTCAAGCGGAGGATTTTGCTGTTCAGCCAACACAGATGGGGTTGCATACGGTCCTCCAAAAAGTTTGCGCCAACAGGAGGCTGAAAACAAGAAGTGCTTAAACCTTACCAAAGATCCGAATCAGTTTCCATCCTGTCATCCCCATCATGTCAACCAAGAGGTCGGGCCTTATGTCAGCCGACTGGTTTTAGTACACCTTCTTGTTCTTGGCTGCAAATGTGTAGTTTGGGCACCTGGATGTAACCTCTGCCTGTGGTTTGATTGAAGTTTTCTTGCTTCTTTTCTACAAAACAGTGAAGTACACAATGTATCCATGTATAGATTTAACAGATTGAAGTTGTCTTCCTAATTTAAGCTCAACCATTGAGTGAAAGCCAAACTGTGTTAAGTGAAGTTGTCAATATTTCTGCAAATGGATAATGGATAATTCAGTGCGTTCAAGAACGCACTGAATGTGGATTCTTGAACGCACTTTTAACATACGGTGTTCACACTGGAATGTTGCTAACTCACAGTTAGAAGTGGCTAGGAGTGAAAAGTCAAAGCGGTGCAAATCTTACGGACCTTTCTCCGGGCTTTTTCTTTCACAGCTCTGTGAAAACCACAATTATTAACATGATCAATTTGTCCTCCACGATCAATGGTTGGCACTTCTACGAATAAAAGGGGACGTCATCCATCTGTTAACACCAAATCTGAGTTCCTGATTGGTCAAAGTTCAACCTGGTTTAACTTTCAACGCTCGTTCAATAGCTGTACTTTTTTTACATTTGGCCATTAAATGGCTGACATAAACTTGTGTAGCAATGCGTGAATGCAGGTGTTTTAAACATGGAGGCCCGAAACGTGCATTTACACATGGTTTCATTGAAAGTGGTTGCTTCAAACGCTCAAGTGTGAACGTAGCACTAAGGGAAGGTTTTCATTCACCTTAGGCCTTCACTTAAATGAGAAGTTTCTGTGCTGTTCTGCACGTTGGTGAATCTCTGTATCCTGCTGCAGTTTTTATAGCAAGCAATAAAAGATGCTATGCAGCCTATATGTCTACTGGATAGTTTATCTTGATGTAAACCAGTGGATAAATAAAAAACAGAAGTTAAAAAAATAAAAAACAAAACAATCCTTCGCCGCTCCTCTAATTTGTAGAATTGGCAGAAATTCAGAGCAAATGGTGCGAGTCATCATTTTGAGCCCCTTTTGTTTTCACTGGCTCCCTCACACTTTGAGGAGTTCTTGGGTTTGACAGGCTCTGTTTAGTGCCGTTACTTAATGCTCTGTTCCAAAGCAGCTCAAGCTTTGGCGCTGAGATGAATGTTGAACATGGAAGTCATGTTTAGTTCATTAGCCGTCTTTTGGCACATTGCTCACATTAACCTTTTTATGTCTTATCGAGAAGGATTTCAATTAATTTTTGGCTTTCAGTTTTCTTTGGCTGAAGTGCCAAAAATGTTCAGCATTAAACCATTTGTTTTTCAAATTTGATTAAGATCGATTAACAAGATTTCATGGTTGGTCGGTGAGTTTTTTTTTTATGCACTATTTGAAAACTAATGTAGTTCTAAATACCTGCTTCTTTTTATTATTTGATAGTCCATAAGGGGGGGTCTTTTCCTTAAGGTTTTTGTGTGCACTCATGGTCCTGTACCCACATGTGCAAATGCATTTAATGATATTCAAACTTTTTTTACTATTCATTTTTTTCGTTTGTATTTAAAAAAAAACAATCTTTTGTTTGCTCCATTGGATGGTGTGCCTAAGCAACAGGCAGCAGATTCATAAAGAAAACTTGATGAGATATACAGAAGTATCAAAGTTACCTTATATCATATGATATAATGTGTACATATAAATAACCTTATTGTTGTTCTGTCGCAGATCCATAGCATTCACATAAATGTAAAACCTCTCTATCATTTTTGATAAAGAAAAAAGGAAATGTCTGCAAGTTGTTTTGAATACAGATGCTTTTGCTACTTTTAAAAAAGTAGGATTATTTTCAAATTAAGAGTCAAGATGTGATTTAATGCCAAGATATGCTTTCCCATAAAGTTAGGCAGATCTGATATTCCTCAGCTGGGAAGTGTTTTTGATTGTAAACTGTAATAACTCTCCAGTTTGAGATAACCTTTTTAATCTCAGGTTTGCTCAGTAATGATTAAAGATCTCATACATTTTCATTGGCGATGTTTTGAGATCTGCCATAAATCACATTTATGTTTCCAGATGGGGACTTTCTTAAGTCTGTAACAAGGCAATACAAAAAAAAAAAAAAAAACAGGCAAATATTTTTCTAAAATATTTATGAAAGAAATATGTTCTCCTGATTCAAAATATTCCATTTGTCAAACCATTTTCTCGGTTCTATATTTTGTAACCTTTTTTTTTCTAAATGTATTGTTGCTGTTTTTTGTCACACAAAGTATTAGCCAAAAAACTTCAATCATGAGGTCTACTTTTACTTTTTTATGACCTGTTTTTTTGTCTTTCTATCTCACAAAAATAAAAAGAACTTCTGCTTCCAATCAAGCTTAAGGCCTTTTATGTTTCTCAATTTGAAAAAAATATCCATGGTTATTTTTGTTCCATTTGAGAAACATAAAAACAATGTGATCCCGCTCATAAATTTAGGGATTTAAGTTAAAAAAATCTCCTTAATAGGGGTTGTGGAAAGTGTCTTTTAAATTTTTTTATTTTGTCATAATTTCAGTTTATTCTGAAAACGATGAGCTCATATTTCCAATATTACCAAAGGTTGGATTACAGTTTTGTATTACTTTATGGAAACTGAGCGATACAGACCTTTTTTTTAGCATGATGAAGAAAATAAAGTTGTACTTGATTAAATGATACAGACTGTAGTCACGGTGTTGTCAAAATCAAAAACATAAATAATCAGCCATCCGACAGCAGAGAGGCTTCTTCTCGTCTTTGTTATCTTACTTTTCTTGAATGCTCATGAATCCCCTTCACTGATGAAAACTGAAGTCTGCATTCCAGAACCAAACACGAGCAATTCATGTTGTTGATGAGGAGCTGTGGGGTTTTGCTGAAGACTTTCTGCATTTTATCATCTCACAGCTTCAGTGTCGGCGCAGCTCCACAACCCTCCAGAGTATTTTTTACATACAGTTCCCTTTCGGTGCATATAGACACAATCTTATCTCAACCTAAACAAAAACGGAAGCAGATGCATTTGACCACTTCTGCAACAGAGCAGGGCTGTGAAAGAGATCTCAGCCCTAAAACTTCCACTAGGAGGCAATGTTACATGCTTTTTTTATGACTCTGGCATCAAACATACAGGTTTTAAACTGCTGTGTATGAGTGACAAAATCACAGCAATTTTGCTAATCTCTTTTTAAACTTTAGGTTTTGAGACACGTCTTTACAAAAATACTCACAATAACTCATTTATCTTAAGCGCAATAAATGTATCAAAGATATGAAATGTGTGGACACATGTTCAGGTAACTAAAACTTAAGCAGGAAATCCACTTTCAAAAAAAGCTGTGGTTTAAACCATTTCATCTTTCAACAGGCTAAAACCTGTCTTTATGTTAGCAAATTATACTGTTAAGTGTGCAAAAATATGAAATATTTATATTAAAAGCATTATGAGTAACTTTTCTTCAAGGAGGAAATTTTACTTTGAGGTCAGACGAAAAGTATTTGGATATCCTATGTCATGATGAAATGGCTTGTAACATAATGGCTACCTGGGCTTGAACAGTATTTATTTATAAAGAACCACTACAATGAAAATGGTGTTTGATGTTTTTAACATGTTATTGTGGCATTTATAATGAGAGTGGAGTTCATAAATAAAGAAAATTGAGCTTAAAGTTGCACTACTGACTTTCTTAAATCATTGTGAATCAGGAGCAGATGAAAAAGTGCAGTTTGAAAACGATTGTAGGTGTGACAGATAAAACAACGCACAGGCCATTCTGATGCATTCACTAATGTACGTACTTGTTTTTCTCCTTTGAGCTGGTATCTGGCTCAAAACTGTACAGCTGGATAGCTCCTTTATTGCTCACCATTTTTGTTGCACTGGTGTGAGTCGCTGTGAGCTAGTGGGAAAGTTTGTAAACAGATGGAAAGTGGGGGCGGGCTTACTCTGCACCAACAGTCCCACTCACATCTCGGAGGCGATTTTTCTAATGAGCTCCTGCCGGTCTTCAGAGAATATATCTAAAAAACGATACAGGATTTTTGATTTTGCCTGAAATGGCAAAATCATGATTAAAAGACCAGTGAGAAGGCTTTTACAGTAGATCAAAAGATGATTGGAGTGGGACTTTAAATTAGGACTTGATTAACTGAAGCTTCAGTGGCTAGAAAAGTTCAGTTAGAAAGACCTTTCTTACCATCTCTATTGTTGCGTCTTTGTGTTCCAGTGTTGTTAAAGCTGTGTGTAGTGTTGTTTCTATGATGCCAGACAGGATTCAGAATTGCGGTGAGGCCTTCAAAGTGCTGAACTTTCGAGAGAAGCTTCACCTCTTCTCTGAATGGATACTCCAGTGTGTGCGGTGATTTATGAGCTGTGTTACAAATGGTGGAAGGAGTTCCTGTTTTGGGGTCTTTCACCCACCCACTAATTGCCTCTGAGCATTTGTGTGTATCTGTGCGTGTGTCTGGTTATGACACTGCAAGGGCAGCAATGCTGTAAGGATTCTTTAATAGCCTGATGTTGCCTTTTTCAGTCAGCCCAGAGGCAGCTGGTTGTTTTGCTGTCAACACGTGTGAGACCTGTGGCTGCCCACGCTTGGTGTCATCTCTGGTAAAACGTTAAAGTGAAGTTTGCTCTCCGCTGGGCAGAGATGGATTACATTTAAAAGAAGGAATATGACCCTAAGATCAAAGGGATTTTGGAGTAATTGCTGATACGTTGGCATGATTACTGCACCTTACCTGAGGCAAAAAACCCCAAAAGGAGCACATTTGTGGTTTCTAGTTTTTGGAGTTGTAATGTATCCAGCTTGTGTCTTTTGAATTGGGATTAGAGCTGTCCTGCTCCTTTTGGGCGAGGCTTAACAGGCTGTTTGGACATGTCTGCGTTGTATTGCAGCCACAGGAAATCTCTGCCAGCATCTCTGTCAATGACAGTCAGCTTTGGAAAGTATTTTAACCCATAACACATCTTTCGCTACACATGGCTGTTCATGTGGGTTCCTAATAATAGGCTTTATGGCTGGATCAGCATATCAGTGTGGCTTGATATTATAAACATTTGTTTCAGAGATTTTGTCTGTAAATTTAAGCCTGTATGAATGCATGATCTTGTAGATGAGTGCATGCAGAGAATGGGTCTTATAATCAGGATGGAAACTACAGATGTTTACAGGAGTGGTGTCAAAGATGTTCTCTACAAACATTCTTGCTTTCACAGTTTCTTTTTTCAGGCCCTCGCTGTCTTTCAGTTCCCCTGTATGTGGACCACCCAAAGCCTTTGAGGCCAAAACAATATCGGGTCCACTTCCCTCCAGTGATAAGCTGCTCACTGATAGACCCCATTAGTTGTCATAACAGCAACACCAGCTCTTCTGCTGACTTCGTACAGCTGTTCAGAAACATGTTCGCTTTCTTGCCGGATCCGGCATAAACACTGTGGGCCATGAATTCATTCTTAGAAGTCCAATGCTCTTGAAAAGCACCAACAAACCACAGTGTGCTAATCCATCTTTCAGACTCCAAGTTTGACTTTGCAATTACAAATATTTCTAAAAGCTCTCCCGCAAAACATGGTGTTTTGAAATAATCTTATTGTTTAAAGCTCTGCTTCTGCCATTCTAACTCGACTTCTGCATAAACAAATTCCTTTGCTTGGATGGTATTTTCTGTTTAATGAATGTGTGCATAGTTTTGGAGACACAGCTGAAGGCCTCTTTAGATTCAAGTTTGTGTGAAATTTCATCTGGAAACTGTGTGTAAATGGAGCTCTGAGACCCCAGATCTCCTTCTATGAAAAGTTTAGAAAATGTTTTTTTTTTTTTTTAATTAATCCTATTTTCTTGATAACTGCATGGCGATTTATATTCTGTTACCTTGGAGATGTGGCTGTTCTGCTTCAGTCAAACTGTTCCTCTGGCATTTCCATTTCTGCCTTGTGGTATGTATCGAGGTGGTAAACTAAAAATGATTGACGGCTATAGTGGCATGACTTTTATGGGGAATCTATAAGGTACGTGGAGGTGGCTTTCTAACTTAATAGCAACCATAAAGCAATTTTATTTAGGGATAAAGAAGGGATTTACCTGCATGAACTGTTGCTAAACAATCAGCACAAATAATGTGGCGTGAATGGCGAGAAATTGATATATAAGAGATTTATGTCTGCCATATTTCATGGCTTAGACTAGGCTTTCCTCACTATCATCAGTACTTAAAACAATTCAGGGGATGATTTATTTAAGTTTAAAAATGGGGAAAATATCTTCCTTAATCTGATTGATGTGCCTGCATATTACAGCAAATTAGATTTCTCTTTTTCTAGACTGAATTTAACTTGTTTACTTTGCATGCAAAGAAATTAGACATAAATGATATATACAGGGGAAAAAAGTTGTTTTTTTGGCATCTAAATTGAATCTTTTCACAATAAATTACAATGTTGAACCACAAAGTCCTTCTTTAGAATAGGTTTCTTTTGCATAGTTCACTATTGAGCTATGTCCACGGTGATGTGACACGCATCCGAGACCCCACTAAACGCACATTCTTGAACGTGCTTGGCGTTGTTTTTTCTCTCTACCATCTTTGTTTACAGATGGAAATTGTCCAGAGCACCTGTTTGGACGAGGACTTATAGGGCAGCATTTTAAATACTGCATAATCTATATAATAATCTATATAATCTGTTGGAACCCCAACTCCGCTGGCAGCAACAGATCTTTACTTTGTCAGTTATCGTTACGGGCTTTGGTCCTTGTATTTTGGTTATTTTTGTGTAAATGGTTTTTATTTTTCTTTAAATAAATCCCAGCTCAATTTCAGCCTGGGTTATTGAAAGAGTCTTTAGTCTTGGTATTCAATTTGTTTTTGTTGCCTTTATGTTATATCCTTTTAAAAGCCTCAAGACAGAAATGTAATAGAAATGTCAAAGATAAATTATATTTGATTTCAGAACTGAGCACCAAGTTTAACTTTCAATGCGCATTCAATGGCTGCGTATTTTCTACGTAGAGCCTGAAAATGGTTGCAGAAACGTGCGTAGCAATGTGTTAATGTGATTTCTTTGAACGCGGAAGCCCGAAATGCACGTAAACATAAAGTTTTTATTGAAAGTAGTTGCTGGAATGCTCGTTGTCGAGGTGTGAATGCAGCTTCCCACTGACCCCTCAAGAAAACTTGAAAGCCGCTTAAGTGTTTGGAAAACTGTAGATACATTTATTTGTTTGTCCTTACCTACATTAGGACAGAAAAAAGGGAAGAACATACATTTAAAAAAATATATTTTGTGAGAATTCCTTAAAAAAATCTCTCCAAAGGTTTTCCATGAAATAAAAGTAAAGAATGATTTTTATTTTTACTGAATAAATGATAAACAAAGCAACAAAGCAACATCCAGCAACTGTTAAAAAATCCATACAGAGAAAAGTAAACGCAAATCATGCCATCAACATTTTGGGTCAAAAAATGCCTTCATTTATGAGCCATTTTTCATGATTTTACTGCACTTTCAGTTTGATGAACTCCTTTTTATGACTGACTGCGGCAATTTGGATTCCCTTTGAGGGTTAATAAAGCATTTGTAAGTTTTGCTAACTTGGCATCCAACAGCTGTGCATTGAGTAGGAATGGTTGCTGCTCATAAGTTATGAGTCCATTGAGTGTCAAAATCCCAACAAATCAGTCATTTATCAACCTTACAGTGATTCTAGGTATTTTCAGAGACAACTTTCTATCTTTTAACCTTTTTTTGATGGAGATGTTTTAGACACATGCTGTGTTGCAGGTGCTGCAGGAGCTGGAAACCTTTAGTGCATCTTTATAGTGTAATCTTTATTGCAGGAGTGTCCAAACTTGTTATCAAGAGGAATACATCTCACGAAATACATGTAAATACATTTTTTTTTACCAAAGTTACTTAGAATTTTGTATTTGAAGACCAGATAAAATATGAAGAAAATGTTTGGAAAAAATTTTTTTCACCAACACATGGGTTCTTATATGTAACACATCATTTACTATAAATGCTCATTATCAAATTCTAAATTTAAATCACGTGAACAGGAAAATAGTTATTTTATTTAGAAATGCAAATCACTGGCTTTGATTAGAAACAAATGTGTTCATTTTGTTTACAGTGGATCTTTTAGAAATGAGTTAGAAAGTTTCACAGAAGGGGCCTGTGACTTTGTCACCACAGGTTAATTATTATGGAATTTAGCCAATCACAACCAAAAAGTCTTATTCACAGTTTTTAAAAAATGCTGGCTATTTTTGATTTTATGACAGGAAGTTGTCTCTGGTAGAACTTTAAATGCCTATTGTATGGGCCTTTAATGTATAACTGACTGTCTTTTCCTCTCTAGCGTACTACACTGCTGAGGACATTGGACCATCTAACAACTGTAAGTACATTTCCTGATATGTCAGCTTTCTTCTAAACTGTATACTAATCAAATCCTTTGATTCTTTGGCAATGCGGAACTGTATTTTTATGTGTTATATGTGGGGATTGGTTCGGCGCATCTATGCTGGTCTGAGACCTGACTTGTCCCAGTGAAGGGGAACACGGCACACTCTCTTGTGACTTTAAAGCTTTTTTTTTTAATACAGTAGGGATATTCTTTTTGCATTATTCTTTTGATTTAATTTTAAAATGTTATCTCTATATATGATCATTTGTAATGACAATAGTTTATAAAATTATCTGGCTTTTTTTTGTAACTCATTTGTTGTTCAGAGAACTAAAATATGATGCAGCAAAAACTCCTTTCAGCATTGCAGTGGTTGTGTCTTTCTGACTTTTGCTGCGACATGGCCACAAAGACTATTTCTTAATACCTGTGAAGACTTTTAAAGAGGCTGAAATGAGCTTTTAGTGAGGACACCCACAAAAATCCCAGAGATGAAACAGTTGTGTTCAAAGAAATGTGTTGAGCCTTTCAAGCTGATTATTCTGCAATTTCTCAAAGCAAATTTTTTTGCAGCTGTTGATGAGATGCAATCACATCAGATACTAACCACTGAGCTTTTTATTTGTATGTAACGTGTGTGCTTTAATTCTTACAAAGAAATTAAAGATTCCCTTTCGAATCATGTTTATGCAAAATCAAAAAAGAAGTTCCAGCAGAGCATCTCAGATAAGCCCTTTGATAAGAATCAGGTTTAAATTTCAGCCAAAATAGTTTTGCACCTACAGTACTGCTGTAGGATGTCTGTGTCCTTTTTAAAGTCTGGCTTCTAAGAAATCTAAATCTGTGGGGAAGCCTCTATCAAAATGCAGGATCAGTTTCAGAAAAACAACTTTCCTGCATCCTTTTCGTGGGGCTTTGTGCCCCAGCCTCTGTGGCTCTGACTGATAAGAGTCGGTAAAAGCCAAATGAGGAGGAAGAAGTAAATCTTTAAAAGCATTTTTTAGATATTAATGCCTGCTTTTATGATGTGTGCATCCATCATTCAGACATGACGTGATCACTGTGAGGCTTATTGACAAGAGTTAACTTATCTCACATGAAAGATTTTTTGCATTATTGAAAATTAGAAATCTAAAAGATGAGGCTTAAATCTCTAAAATCATTTTTTTAGATTTTTCTTTTTTTAAATAATTTTAAAACTTTTAAGTATTTTAAAATCTTAATATTTAAAACAAAATGAACAGTTATATTTATTTTAGAAATCAGTTTTTAGAGAGTGCCCTAGGTAATAGTAAAAAGAATTGTTGGAATTTTCTGTCATTAAAATTTGGCAGATTAATTGAACATCATAATACTGTCTGTAGGCAGCTTTCACACTCTGTCATTCCTTGGTAAAAATTGCCAAACCACATGTTTGTGTTATCTTCATGGACGTTTGCCTGACAGGTACCATCACAGGACTAAAGCAGTGTTAAGTAAATTCAACATACTCTAGCAACACACTAAATGATCTGCTGCTCTTAATAATTATTTTAATTCAAGAAAAACAATTCCTGGGACAGGTGTTGATTAGGTACATGAGGTCAACATATTCTTGCTGTTTGATATTCAGTGCAAATCTCAGCGATGTGTTTTCTGTCCACAAGGGGGTAGACACTCGGCACATATGATGCTCTCTTCCTCATTGCTTTGGATCAGTTTCAACAAGTTGACTCTAAAGTTTATTCATCTGTGTTTTTCCTGACTTTTTTGTATTCTACCCTGGAGTAAAAAGTACTACAGTGCTGAAAATACAAAAGTATTTACATTAGTATACATCTTCAACTTCTATCTTCAAAATATTTTTCCCACTTGGTCCTAAATAAACTATCTACCAAAGAATGTTTAAAAATAGGCCAAAAAATGAAGAAGGTATAAGCAGCTTGAAGATCAGCTTATGGAATCTTTTTATTTTTAATTTTTTGTCCTGTCCAGCAACTGAACACACAGATTGCAGCTGAGTGCCTCTTGTGATGGACATGTTTTGCTTTTAAAGTCTGGGTTGTTTGTTACTCTTGAAGTGCATTAATAAATGATATAAATCCCTTTTGTAAGAAATGTGAACTTTATTGAGTTTTAGCTGCTTGGACAGGACGGCGGGGGTGGGTGGTGATAATACAAGGTCATGAGATGGGATGAGTGTCATATCTAACTTACACTACATGTGTTGATGCTCATACACACACGTACAAAGACCATCACGCAACATCCACACAACTGTTTACAAGTCCTAATCATATCCATACAAACTCACAGTATCTATAAAAGACTTCCTGCCACACATTACTCAGACCGGCACTTCCTGGTGCACACAGACATGAAAACATAATAAAACATCTACTGTGTCCATGTTTTAAGGACATTAAATGACTGTTTCCTGATGTGCTTGATCATATTGACTGCTTTAAGTGAGAGCAAGTAGGCCAGCAATTCCTTCAGAGCAACAGCAGAAAGAGCAGCCTTCCAGCTCGGCAGGCACAGATGCCCAGGAGTAACCACCCA
Organism: Oryzias latipes; assembly: GCF_053564925.1. Lineage (NCBI taxonomy): Eukaryota > Metazoa > Chordata > Actinopteri > Beloniformes > Adrianichthyidae > Oryzias > Oryzias latipes. The sequence goes on along the minus strand of NC_136242.1, from coordinate 24,956,990 downwards.
CCAGCGTACTAGACCTCCACGTTGGGAACTGACTGGGAGGTCACGCCCCTACAGGACCCCAGACAAGAACACAGAGCACACAGGGCAGGGGCCAAACCATGCCGGGACCTACCCCTACCCGCAGGTGTCCCAGCCCCAGCCCCAAGCTCTGACCAGCCGACGAGAGGCACACCACCGCCGGGCAATCCTGAGCCCCGCCCCCACCCACTGAGGCAAGCCAGAGCCACCCACAACCAGCCCACACCGTACCCGACAGACCGCCTGTTAGCCTCACCAAGACCGACAGGGGGAGGAGACCGGAACCGGCCACCCAGGGGGGAGGGTGGACACCAATGACCGGCGGGGCCGCCTGACAGGGCCCATAGAAGGTGGATTGGGGGGACAGGGCTCCAGTTGCTGTGAGCAGCGATGGTACATTTGGAAATGGAATCTAACTGCAAGGCAGCAAGCTTTAAAAAAACTTTTTTGCATTTTATTTTCTATTTATTTCTTTCATTTATCTATTTGATTAATTAGGTCAAAATACCTGTTCTAATCTATTCCCTAAATGTTAATAAACCTTTTAAAGACAAACTCCAATGGAAAATGTGTTTTTGGTGTTTTAAACATGTTCTTGTGGCATTTTTCTCATGGTGGGGGACATCTATATGTAGGAAATGAAGCTTAAAATCGCATTCTTGAGTATTTTTTTCATTTAAATCATTGTAGTCTGGAGCAGACTATAATGCTGTTGGGAAAAAAGCCTTTAAGAGGCCGCAGGCTCCCTGGTCTGATGCATCCATTTGTAGACAACTAGATCCATGGACATGGCCGTTTTCCTCTTCTGAGCTGACATCTGGCTCAAAACTATACGGCTGGATAGCTCCAATACTGCTCACCATTTTGTTGCACTGGTAATGTTGGGTTCAGGCTGTCAGTAAACAAAGAAATGATGGGAACTGAGGGAAGGCTTACTCCACGCCGAAAGTCCCGCCCACAACTCTGCTGTGAATTTGTGATAAACTACTGCTGCTCTGCAGGAATTGTCCTTGAAAATGACAGGTTTTTTGATTTTAGGCTAAAAACAGCATAATCATAATTAAAAGACCACTTAAAAAACTTTAAAAATAGATCAAAAGATGATTTGAGTGGGACTTTAAGAGGAGTTCTCTGTATACACGCTTTTATTTGAATCCCAATTTCATGGTGATGTCTTTATCTGCCAGAAGGGTAATTAAATATGCTGGCCTTTGTTGTGTGAGTCTGTGAAGCCTTCCATTCACCAGGATGCTCGGATGTTCTCCTGCACATGCAGTCACACTGCACACACCACCGCAGTCACATTACTGCATTGTTTCTGTAATGTTCCTTTTAAACCGCAGTTCTTCTATTGTCACGTAGCTGCACCATTTCAACTCTAACTCCTCTGGGGGATTTTTGTTGACTGGTGTTAAAAGGTTGAGTTTGTGTTTGCATGTTGCTGGAGGTTCAAACTTTAAGTTAAAATGCAAATTTCCAATAAAGGTCATGCATCAATACAAGCAGAAACAACTATTTATGTCTAACTCTTATTCAGTGTCGCTGAAAAAGTAGAACGTTTACTTTAAATGTGAATGACAGACTCTCTTTAGGCTCATGAATCACTTCAAGACATGGACGCTGGAATTTCTGCGTTTGGTGATTTTATTTCCATGAAGACGCCGTCATTAATGTTGTTGAAAGACACACAGCAGGATATCATACTTGCCTGAGTTTGTGCTATCACTGTCAGCCTAATCCATCTAAGTTTGTGTTTGAACTTGCTGAACTTCATTTTCAAATTCAAGCTTCACTGATTCACACATCAGAGGGCCTGGATGAATGCCATTCCTAATTCACTCACCTTTTCTGTTCATGGTCCCCATTATAACCTGCTTTTCTAACATGATCTCAGTTAGGCACTAAAACAATCCTTCTTCTCACGAACCTCCTGTCAGAAAAGAGGAGTAGTAGAGTTTAATTTCAGAGTGAGGCCGTGTGTGCACACAATGACAATCTATTGTTCGCAAGTCAGTGCTAAATCAACACAGATGGATCATCTATTTGCATATACAGTGGTGGACAAAATTGTTGGTATCCCTCAATTAAAGAGAGAAAGCCCACAATTCTCACTGAAATGACTTGAAAGGTAACAATTAATTAAAATTTATTGAAAATTAAATCATCAAAATCAGCCATTACTTTGAGTTGTTGAATTATTTAAAAAAAACTAATGAAATGGGGCTGGACAAAAATGATGGTACCCATAACTTAACATTTTGTTGCACAACCTTTTGAGGCGATCACTGCAATTAAACGGTTTCTGTATTTGTCAACAAGCCTTCTGCCCCTGTTGACAGGTATTTTGGCCCACTCCTCATGAAGGGTGTCTTCTCCAAATGGATGTTTCAGCTCATTCCACAGATGTTCAATGGGATTCAGATCTGGGCTCATAGAAGGCCACTTCAGAATAGTCCAACACTTTTCTCTTAGCCATTCTTGGGTGTTTTTGGCTGTGTATTTTGGATTGTTGTCCTGTTGGAAGACCCATGACCTGCGACTGAGACCAAGCTTTCTGACACTAGGCAGCACATTTCTATCCAGAATGCCTTGAAAATCTTGAGATTTCATTTTACCTTGCATAACTGGCACGCTGTGCCAGATGCAGTAAAGCAGCCCAAAAACAGAACTGAGCCTCCATGTTTAATAGTAATAGATACTTTATTTATCCCACAATGGGGAAATTCTTCTCCGCATTTGACCCATCCCCTGGGGGAGCAGTGAGCTGCAGCCTAACAGCGCTCGGGAGGCGGTAGCGTTAAGGGTCTTGTCTAAGGGCTCTCACTAGGTGATGTTAATTGCTCGCCATTGATAAGGTAATTGACCCAGTACCATTGTTTACCCCCTCCGGGAATCGAACCCTGGATTCCTGCATTGGAGCCTCTCACCTTTCCAACCGAGCTACCCAGTCTAGTTTCACAGTAGGGACAGTGTTCTTTTCGTTGTATGCTTCATTTTTGAATCTACGAACATAGAGCTGATGTGCCTTACCAAAAGGCTCCAGTTTTGTCTCATCTGTCCAAAGGACATTTTCCCACAAGCTTTGTGGCTTGTCAACATGCATTTTTGCAAATTCGATTCACGCTTTTTATGATTTCCTTTCAACAGTGGTGTCCTCCTTGGTCGTCTCCCATGAAGTCCACTCTGGTTCAAACAACGATGAATGGTGTGATCTGACACTGATGTACCTTGAAGGAGTTCACCTTTAATGTCTTTGGAGGTTGTTCTGGGCTCTTTGGATACAGTTCCAACTATCCGTCTCCTCAATTTCACAGTTTTCCTCTTCCGGCCACTTCCAGGGAGGTTGGCTACTGTCCCGTGGGTCTTAAACTTCTGAATAAATGTGCCAGTGTCGTCACAGGAACTTCAAGCTGCTTAGAGATAGTTTTATAGCCTTTACCTTTACGATGTCTGTCTATAATTTTGTTTCTAATGTCCTGGGACAATTCTCTCCTTTGCTTTTTGTTATCCATGTTCAGTGTGGTACACACCTTTTTACCAAACAGCAACGTGACTATTTGTCTCCCTTTAAATAGGCAGACTGACTGATTATGGGTTTGAAAACAGCTGTGATGTCAATTAAAGGACATACCTGAGTTCATCCCCCTGGGCAATTAGTTCTCAGTCTTTTATGGAGGTACCATCATTTTTTTCCAGCCCTATTTCATTAGTTTGTTTTTTAAATAATTCTATTAATCAACAACTCAAAAGTAATGGCTGATTTTGATTATTACATTTTAAATTTTTTTTTAATTTATTGTTACTTTTGAACGTTTCAAGTCATTTAAGTGAGCATTGTGGACTTTATTTCTTTAACTGAGGGGTACAAACAATTTTGTCCACCACTATATGTTTGTGTGAAGTATGTTCCTTAAGTGATAGTGGGGATTAAGCTGTCAGCTCATCTCTGACCTTGACTCTGGGTTTGCTGAAGCTGCAGCTGCTGGGAAGGTCAGCAGTGAATGTTGGGTGTTGGTTGACCTTGACCGGGGAGTGTTAGAGCCCCGCTGGAATTGATGTAAGACTAGAGCAGGAGAGGAAAGGTGACAAAAAAGGAGTGGCAAAGAATTTGAAGGACAGGGATGGATTGAACTCGGAAACTCGAACTTCTGACACACAAAAACAGGACGACGAGTAAAGGTGATCGGTGAACATCTGCCAACAAAGTGCTTTTAGCTACGTTCACACCCTGCATGTGATGCGCTTTTTAGAACAAATTAAACATGTATTCTTGCACACACATTTAGCCCAGTGACTGTATATATAGAACTGAAAATAGCGGAAGGGTATGCCACCCATAGGAAAAAAATGCCTTACGTCTGGCTCCAGCGAAATGAAGCGAATTCAATTGCGAATTTTCTGCGATATGGATCTTGGAAAAACAGATTGATTGGTGCGAGTTTGTCTGATGTTTCTATGGCAACTACTGTCCCTAATCATGAGTAAGCTTGTTTGAAGTCCACACGCCTTCCACTGAAAGTGAGCTCAGTAGAATCTGTCAATCAAACGTTCAGGGTGGGGTCAGAACATGCTTTTACTGAGGCATCTGATTGGTAAGTTTATAAATTAAATAACTTGCGATAAAGAAAAAAATTATGAAAAGAGAATTGTATTAGCAAGAAAATATTAAAAAAGGCATCAGAGCAAGAATGGTTCTAACAAATAGAAGTAACAATTAGAACTGAGTATGTAATGAGCTATGTAATTCTCACCATAGGTCTTTGGGATTCTGAGCCAGCATGTACAGTATTCCTTAATTGGAACGTGACGAGCGAAGGGGTCATTCAGTTCAGCTCTCTATACAGTCAATGGTTAATCCCATGATGTTCACACTGGAGCTTTTTTTTCTTTTTATGCTAATTACTAGCACAGATCTGGTGCAAAATGTTGAAGCAGTGCAAACATCCAGGCTTTTTTCTTTCACAGCTCTATTCCAATATGTGAAAGACTGTCATATAATTCCAGCTGGTTGCAATTATTAATTTCTCCTTCATGATAAATTTTTTGGGCGGTTGGCATGTCTGTGAATTAAAACAATCACCATGCATTCGTCACTATCAAATCCAAGTACCCGACTGATTGAAGTTTCGCCCTGGTTTGGCTTTGGAGTGTTAAGGAGCTAACCTCCGTTAACCTACATGGTAAAATTAAGAATTTTACTGTCCAGGAAGATCCTATCATTCCATTGATACTTATGATGCAGCTATCCTTGGGGTCACTCAGAGCATCTGGATCTGCGTAAACTTCTTTCACTGTCACAGCTATCCATAAGGCCTGCTTCATTTTAGTAAACACCCCTGACGTTAAATGACAGAGTGTTTTCTAAAAGGTGAGAGGAGCCTCCAGGGATCCGTTTTTTTGCCAGGGTGAAAATATTTCTGCCATAATGCCGATGCTGGGTGGGAGAGTGAGCACACTGTGTTTCTCAACTGTCAGAAAAGGGAATAACGGTAGACTTCACTGAGGCAAATATTTGGATCACGAGGAACGTTTTTACACGAAGCAGAGTTAAGTAAATGGAAAGAAAAGGGAGCAGGCGGGATGAAAGTGCACTCGGTGGGGACATTAATATGTGTTTTTTTGTGTAGCCGTTTAGCATTAGGTCTGGATATCCATTTCCTCATCATTCACATGAAAACTCGAGCAACCCAGATGTGTTCGACACTGACCAGTGTAGTGAATGTGGGCTAGAAGTCTTCCCTTATGTAATGAAGAAATGGAAAATGACATTTAACTCAGCAGTGCTTGCCTGTCTTCCAGCTGGCATGGATGCCATTGCACATAAATGTCAGTGTTAGCAGTTAAGTTGAAATGCTGTTTCACGTTGACTTTTCGCTTTGTTCTTGCCTTTACTCCTGAGCACAGTTTGGGTTGAGGGCAGTCAGTCACTGAGACTGTTCATACGATGTGGAAGCAGATTTTGCTGAATGAAAGAGTCTAAGTTCAATAACAGAGTACGGAGTTGAATCTGTAGACTATCGCAGATGTGGGTTTTTCTATACTGTGTTCTTTATTCGTATAAAGAGACCACCAGCTGATTTCAAAAATCAAACAAAATCAGCCTCTTTATCATATTTAAAGAGAAGATTACTAAACCTCTGGTTATATTGCTGTCTTACTGCCCACAATCTATCACCTCACGGCTCTCAGAAAAAATCCCAGAGGGGTCTGGGTCAAATAAAGTCATGGCAGTCATTAAATTGTCAGCTGATGTTTTCTGTCAGCCTCTTTGGTCCTTAATGGGCAGGGATCACATTTTCTGCATGTACTCGGCACACACGTGTAATATTTGATTTGATTTTACTACCATTTGTTGTATGATGTAGATCCAGCCCAAGGCTGCTTTTCCTCATCTGCCTCTTGCTAGCAATAATATGGCTGCACTAAATCCTAAGGCAAACCTTTTACTGCAATCACAAATTCTTCAACCGTTAGTGAAAGTAGGGGAAGTAATCAAACTGCACAGCGAGCAGGAACCCCACAGACAAAGCTCGGTATGAGGAAGACTCGTGAAATGAGCTGTCAGGCCAGTAAAATCTGAATTATTGTCTGCGTGGTCTTTGCTGCTTTGGTTTAGTGAAGTTTATGATGCTAAACCATTTCAAACGCTGAAGGATCCTTTGAAGAGAGGTGTTCATCCATTAATCAGAAACATTTAATATTTAAATGAGACATTTAAACCTATTATGCATTTGGCTCCTCGTTCATAGCATGAAGAGTATGAATTAGAAAATTGGAAGATGCCATATTTCAGAAATCTTTGAGAACATTGCTAAAAAACTAAAAACAACAGCTTCTGAAATTAAACCGTATTTCTTTGACTGGTTAGAAAATAGTTGGATTGGTAGGTGAACATCCGAGTGGGTGTTTCTCACTGCATTTGTGTGCCTAAACACATAATACTTGTGTTCTATGACTTGCATGTGGGTTATAACGTGTGTAAACAACAAATATAAAAACAGAATCCTTTATTGAAGCTTAGAGGAAATATGTTTTTGTCTAGAAAACTTGGTAAAAGAGTTTCCTTGTTCCAAATTTTACTCTAGATGAACAAATTTTGTGTAACCTCAAGTGCATATTTGATTGGTTGACTCAAGAGCTGGCATTGCTGTAGAACTGCTATAGAAACAGCTGCTGGCAAAGTTTTGGAGGGAGGAAATATAAACCTGCAGAATCAAAGTCAATGTGTGTTTTTATGCTTTTCTTTTTAGATTCTATCATATGTTCGCCTAACTGATGCTTGTAATTGGCTGAATTCATGCCCCACTTTGAGCATGAGTTCATGCAGTGAGTGTAATGAGTTGTCCTGTCAGTATTTATAACTTTACAAGATGTGCATTTATTCCTCGAAAAAATAATGAAGGGGAGAAAAAAATGGGTTGAAATGTGTGAATTTGACCAACTTGACTTGCAGGTGAATGTAGTCAGAAACACAGCATGGACAGTGAAAATGGCACAAATTTTCACCGTATTTCAGCTAAAGTCTAACTACGATCATGTTTTGATCTATTTCAAAAGTGTGCCCAGTGGTGACTGACAGTGGTCTTTTAAATTTCTAGGACATAAATTTGCCTCTGAGGTGTGTGGGTGGGACTGTTGGAGTGGAATAAGCCTGCCCCCTACTTTCTGTCAACCATTTGTTGACACGCTCAATCTCTAACTTACAGCCCCCCCCTCACATGCCCTGCCTAACATTACAGTTTTGAGCCAGATGCCAGCTCAGATGAGGAATATGAAGATGTTAATGGATCTATTTGTCTGCAAGTAGATGCATCAAAATGGAGTAGAGCAGGGACACGTTGGCTTGCCCTTGTTGGTTCTACATCACAGCTACAAATTTTTCCAACTGCATTTTTTTTTCTGCTCCCGATTTACGATTTGAATACATAAATACAGAGAAATGCAATTTTGAGCTCAATTTTCTGTATGTCCTCCATCGTCCGCAAAATGCTATATGAACATGTTAAAAACACGATTTTCATCGGAGTGGGCCTTTAAAAAGTCTTCTTAGACAATTGTAGGTCTATTGTGTGTGCAGCTCACAGTGCATATTTCTATAAAATAAATACATGAAATGAATGAAATTGCTGTTCAGTTATAACTTTGTTAAAGTAAAACTCCGGGCACAACCTCTGGCAAATGAAGAGGTGTATAGAATGACATTCAGTTTTAACAAAAGGATCCCTTCAGAATTCTGGAGAGATTTTATCTCTGTTTGTCCTCCTGGAAGAGCTGGATGAGATGATTGGGGACAGAGAGGTCTGCACATCCTTTCTGAGTCTTCCCCTGCACAACCTGAACCTCAGACAAGCAACAGCTGATAGATGAATGGAGAGAATTGGTCAGATGATGAGGAATTTTCTCAATTTTTCTTACCCCAAAAGATTTGTACAAATCTTACCCCCCCCCCCCCCCCCCACACACACACACACACACACACTCACACACAAAAAAAGGCTACCTTTTTGCTAAGAGCTGTGAAGGTGTCTGGTTGGATGAATCAGAGTACAGTAGAGTAACTTTAATCACATTAGAATGGTGTTTCCTGTTGTGTGGGCTTATATTATCTGTTGTAATGTGTTGGTACAGAAGCATGATTTCACTGGACATGACACTGAGGCTTCACCAGTCAATGGATGCATGTCTCTCCAACTAACTCCAGGGTCTTTCTTTTGGAAATGTCGACATGCAAACAATAAGTTCACTTCTTATTCTTTTCAATGTCATTAGAGTTTTGTTTGGAGAATTGCTGCTCGGCACATGGAAGCTATTACGAGAGCTTAGCAGAGCTTTTCCACACAGAAAAGGGGGGTGGAGACTATCTATACATTATGCCGAGGGGTTATTTTTCCCTGAAGCCCCCTGTCTCTTCCCTGGTGGAGAGGAAGGCCTGGCTTCCTTTTGAGGTTAACCATGAAGAGTGTGAAATCTGGTCTGCGAGAAATTATGTGCAGTCTTAAAAGAGAATGTTGTTTTATAGTCTGTGAGAAGATGTTGTCGAATGAGAAATACTCAGCCTTTTGAATCATTACCACTGAGGTAACCGTTGTTCTTTGGTGAGAATGGTTCATTTCTTCCTTTGTGCACCAGCTCTCTATAGCCTTTGAGACTCTAGTTTCAAGTTGGTGTGGAACTTCGAAATGTTGGCACATCAGCTGCGTCTTAGCTCAGAATAAGAAAGAATCCAACATCTTCACCCATTTAGAAACCATTCCTCCAACTCTGACCAGCTGCTGGAATCTGTGGTCCAGACCCAGCAAGCCTGTAAAGACTGGAGAGTCATAGGAAGCCCATCTGGACTCCATCAGGACTTGGGTAAACAGAGCCAGATCATACATGAAGCAGTCGAGCCAGACTTCTGCTCCTTCCCACCATCACAAGGCTGTAGCACCGCCTTAAGATACAAAATGACATGCATGTCATTAATTCAAATGAATGTAAATCTGTTCAGCACAGATGTGTGCAGGGACTCCCAACTTTATGAGAATTAAAGTGGAGGAGCAGAAAACAGCAGATCTACAAATCATTTTCTCGATATGGCTAAAGGGTTTTTTGAGTTCCTTTAATTTTCTTGACAATATATTTGTCTTCCATTACTCCGCCTCCTCTTTAAAAAAGTTAATTGTTAAAGCTACAAGCCCACACTGAAAAGATGTTCAGAGGATATCTACTGTTTTAGTTCATTCATTCAGTTTTAAAATCAAATTAATAACAGTCCCACTCCAATCATCTTTTGATCTTTTGTAAAAGTATTCCCAGTGTCATTTTAATTATGATTATGCATTTTTAGCCAAAATCAAAACACCTGTCATTTTCTAGAATACAGTTTCTGCAGGGTGGGAGGAGTTCATTAGAAATTCACCTCTGGGTTGTGGGCTGTTGGAGCAAAGTAAGCCTGCCCCAACTTCCTGTCATCCCCTCTGTTTACACTCTCTCCCGCTTGCTCAGAACCCCTCACATCCCCAAACTAACAATACCGCTGCAACTAAAATGACAACCAATATCGAAACCATCCAGCCACACGGTTTTAAGCCAGATTCCGGCTCGGTCGAGGAAAACAAAGACGAACATGGATCTATTTTTCTGCAAGTGAATGCATTGGAATGTAGCAAAGCATGTGGTCTGCCGAAGCAAGCTTTTTAAAATGCATTTTCTGTCTGCTTCCGATTCAAAACAATTTGAATAATTTCTTTTTATATGTCTTCCGTTATGAGAAAAAATGCTACACAAACATGTTAAAACACCAAAAACACAATTTCCATCAGAGAGGGTCTTTAAAACGGGACATTAAAGTCTCCGTGTGATCTTTGAGGCTTGTTTTTTTTCTGATGGGGTTTTGGAATTTCTGTGTCTTTACTGAGAATACACAGCTTTCACTTTTGACTGTCAGCTTATGTAAGAAGGACGCTACAGAAGATTTGAGTAAGACAGCAAGTTTCCACATGCGCTATGATCGTACTCTTGCCTCAATCCTGACGTTTGAACAACAGCTTGATTCTCTAAATGCCCTTTTTTCCCCAATCTGCCAGTCAGCAGCCTGTATTTCTCTGTTAACGTGTATTAGAACTGACCAGCGTAAGTTCGTGCTGCGGCAACACCAAAGGAAAAAGTGTCCTTTTCAAAACAAGTAAAATTTCAATAATAGAAGATGAGGTTTTTTTGTTTTTTTTGTTAAAAGGGAAATATCTGCCAGTAAAACTAGTAAAATTTGTCTTGGTAAGACTTTTTCCAAGTAATTTGCAATGTCATACCCTTTGAAGATAAAATTAAAACTTGAAATTGACAATAAAAACTCATATTTAGGTATTTTGCTATATAGAAATTGGAAATATCTCCTAAGATAAATTTTTGCTCAAAAAAGACGTTTTTAATCTTAAAGTATATATGTTTATTCTATACATCTATCCTATTTTGAGAGTTATAACAACCAACCCTAAAGTGAGACTAAAATGACACATTTTAAGATATATTTTTTAAAATAGATCTTTTCCCTTCTGTTCTGCTGTTTTTAAATCGGAGCTCTTTTTTTGAAAAAAGACCACAAATAAAACTTATGCTTAAATATATAAAAGGTAAACAAAACAAAAAAAACGTGTTTTGTTAGATTTTAATTTAAATGAGATGTTTCAAGATTAAATGACTATGTGATATTTAGGATTTATAGCCGTAAAACAAGTTACATCTTAGTGAAAAGGTACCAGTAATGTAAAAAAAAATTTTTTTGAAAGTGTAAAAAGATATTTGAACAAGAAAATAATCAAAAATACTTGATATTATGTGTTTTTGCAGTGTATTGATCTGGGATGTTTTTTTTTTTTTTTTTTTTTTTTTTTGTCAAAAAACAGAACTGGCTGTCTAGGCTTGTACCCGCAGCAAATTTGATGTTTTCTTCTTTTGTGGTGATCTGCTTTTTGAAATGGCTGTTGCCATAAAGACTGCTGTGTGGCCTGTTTCTGAAGAGATTTATTGTCGTCATCCCGTTTGTATGTGGTCATGGCCGGGGCAGCCACAAATGGAAATTCAAAATTGTTAATAATGATAATAGGCCTCTTTTATGAGCTCTGACATCGAGCCGAGTCTTTCAGTAAATGATAGGAACCCCGGTGATGTCTGTTGCCGACGTCAGCAATGCGGCTCAGCAGGAGATGCAGAAATGGTTTGGATTGTTTGCTGCAAGTTTTCTGGACCACTGCTGTTCCATTGCAAGTCAGTGGAAATATATTGCACTAAGTAGCAGCATGGAGTCTGTCTTCTGCTGCAAAGACGTTAAGTTAAAGTACTGTTATCTCTGCAAAGCAACTTTAAATACAAAGGCGGTCATTTGCTTGATGGTTCATTACAGGAAAGAGGAACAACGTCATTGTAAAATTGATGGTGTGCATCTGTTTTACAATTTAAATCAGACTCTGAGCCTTTGCATTTTAGGATTTGAAAGATACAGATAGATAGATAGATAGATAGATAGATAGATGACTTTATTAATCCCACAATGGGGAAATTTCATTTATCTGTGGCAGCAACACGACATTCAGAAATAATCTATATAATATAACATCAATAAAGGACATCACAAATTACATTTATATTAGATAATTAAAAATATTTCTAAAATTATTATGAAAATTATTATCAAAAATTAGATTCTTATTAAATAAAGAAATAAATATTAAATAAATAAATACAGCTGCAAAAGTGTAAAAAACATGCGGTCTGCAAAAAATGTAAACTGTTAAAAAACATTACAAATTTTTTCAAAATACAGAAATAACTAATGAAGTTCACACCAAGAACAAAAACAAACAACTGTTCAGGAACAAAAAACAATTTAAAATTGAAAAACAACAACTACAACAAAAGTAAATGAATCAATGACTAGACAATCAATGACAGGTGACAAGAATCACTCACAAGCAAAAATGAGAATTCATAAACTCTGTCTAGTTGAAGAATAATGGATTAACCATGAAGATTAGCTAATAATTACCCATAATGGGTTTGATATTTTTCAGTGGGCCTTTGTGGGGATGTATTCACTCCTGGAACCAACTTTAAATTATTAGAAAACTGCTACTGTATGGTTTTGTTTAGTATAATAAACTCCTCTTCCCTTTAAAGTGAAACTTTGAGGTTTATAATCTCTGGAACTCACTTCCTCCTGAAATCAAAAACATTATTGTTTCAATATCTGAGCCCAAAAGGCTGTTTGTTGTTTGAATCACTTTGCACTTTTCCAACTCGTGCTACTCAAAGTGCTTTACTTAAAGACATAATCCAATTTTAAAAACAAAAGACAAGACGTTACACAAAAAATCTGTATAAAACTCACAATGCCCCCCCCCCCCCACACACACACACACAAACTCGCACACCATGGTAAAGCATAAAATAATTCAATAGAATTGTGCAACGTAGAAATATGGCTTTGTAGTGAAGTGAGGAAACCATATTTTGGGACATGTCCACATCAGTGATCCCACACTCAAGTTCACAGAATACGCTACCACAGGACCCCCCCCCCCAGTAAAGGAGCCAGACTTGGGAGATCCCACTGCAGTGACCGCGTTTACTGGGAAGGGTCAGTTACCGATGAAATTCAATGCAATAATGTTGAGTAAATCCAATGTAAAAATGATAAAGTTTACGTAATAATGTTAAGTAATTGCAACATAATGATTAATTCCACGCAAGAATTTTGAGTACATTTTACATAATGGCACTATGCAAACTTTCTATAACTGTAGACTGTAGTACCTATTCAGGATAGTTTGTTAAATTTTAGTCATCCACTCTTTTTCAAATTTAAACAAAATAGTTTTGTGGGACCGGTTGACGATACTTTTTTATTTAAATCTAACGTTTCATTTCTTTGAGTGAACAGTGTAAATGAGTAAGAGCGATGCTGAAGCCAACTGCATCACTATAATTTGATCTTTTTCTGAGGAGGTCTCACATCCCCAATACAGAGTGAGGCAAGCAAATGGACGTCTTGATTACTGCTTTGGGTTTTATGCTTTGCTCAGAAACAAAAGATTCAGCCTCTTCTCACTCTTAAGCCTTAAACCCCTGTAAAAAGCCATGTGGATGTAATTTGTGTAGAAATGCTGGTTAGAGTCCTTGCTTGCCCTGTCTGTAACCACGAGGGATGGAGCTATGCTGAGTTTAATAAAAGAAATGTTTCAGATCTGCTTTCGATCGCATTTAAATGCAAGTCTGTACATTAAGGCTTGAATTCAAAGAGATTGCTGACAGTTTAGATTACATGTGTATCAAAGGTGAAGAGTGCAGAAAAGAAAAAAGGGAAAAAGACAGTGAGGGGTGACAGAGAGGTTGTCTGGATGTGTTTGTCCATAAGCGTGTTTGAAATTTTTTTTGTGCTGAGTGGATTCCATTACCTTTTAGCATGGAGAGTACTATGTCACTTATACGCACCATGTGTCTGTCTTCTCTGTGTACATGGGGAACTTTTTATTAAATCATGCTTTTTAAACTTTTCTTTGGACATAATCCACACTGCATGTAGTCCTATTATAGTCTGAAATGAAGCAAAACTGAGTCAGCTTGCCTTATTCCACTAAAGCAAGTGAAATATCAGCCCCGCTGTGAGCCAGCTTGTACCTGGTGTTAAATTCAAATTCAATGCAGGTTGTTTCTGAGTTCATGAGTTTGATGACCGTTTTCATCTTTGTCATATGCACTGGCATGTTTTTCCCAGCTTCAGGGTATTTCCTCGGATTTAAGAACAAAATAGGATTTTATGTCATTTTTGAGATTTGATTGTATTGGCAAAAATCCTAGCAGGGTTACTTAGAATTGTTCTTAACCCTTAGTAGTCCCAGAACCCGCCGGTGAGTTGGCCAATCATATCTGTTGTTTACAGTAACAAAGGAATGGAACCAACTCCTCCATTAGCATTGTTTTTCTTCAAAAAGTTTTAGCTTCAAATTTTTTTATTGTAAACAAACATAAGCTATGACATAAACCCTGGAATAAACCTTTGCATTTAGTCCAGTAGAGATTTGCATGCTTTTTGTTTTCCTTAGTTTTCTTTTACACATTTCACATTATTGTCTTGACTTTGTTTAGCTTTGTATGTGGATTTATACATTTTGATCTTTTGCTATGAAACATAAAACCTGTTTGATCTTAATTTTTGTGATTATTGCAGTAAAAATATGACCAAATTTACCACTTTGAATAGATTTTTATAAACTCTTTCTGGTTCAATTTGAAATTCATCCATCCATCCATTTTCTATACCCGTTATATACTTTTCACGGCCATTGTAGTAGGTTTAGGGGATGTCATCTGGACTTGGTTTTAAAGTTAGAAGACGTTTCACCTCTTATCCAAGAGGCTTTGTCAATTCTGAATTAGCTGGTTTACATGGCCATGTGGTCGCCAAAACCTGTCCCAGCTATTGAGTGGGGTATTTGGACTGTTGGAGGAAGCTGGAGAAAACCCATGCATGCAAACTCCACACAGAAAGGTCCCAGCCGGGCTTTAAGCCACGGCGTTTTTGCTGTGACACAGGAGTGCTAACCACAGAGCCACCATGCAGCCCTGATGGAATAATTGTGTAATATTATAAAACAAAAAAAGATGGAGTTCAAGAATTGCCACAAAACACATTTAAAGATAAATTCATTGATCAAATTGGGAAATAGAAAAAAAAGCTCAAAAAGGCCAGGGACTACTAAGGGTTATAGTTTAGATCTTTTTACTAACAATGAAATGCTAATGTTGTTTATTGAAAATTACAAAACTTTCATTGCAGAGGTGGAACCCACAGAGCTTTGTTCATTTGCATTTACAAAAATTTCCTCACAGAAGTAGATTAGTCTTCTGCATATTGGACATGTGATAAGTACAATCAATCCACCCCATAATTTAAGTATGTTGGTAATCTTAAGTGCACCAGAAACCTCTGTCCCCGGCCACATTCCTGTGCCACCCAGACTCCAAATGACTGTAAACTAAACCAGATCTGCTCCATGGCAAGGGAAGGGTGTCAATTTGGACAGGAAAGAATTTATTTGAACGTGACTAGAGTTTCTCTGGCTCGGCTCCTCAGTGAGGATATGGAGGGAGTCTGTCTCTGGTTACTCTGTCCCTTGGCGTCTTTGCCACGCGCACCCTAAACAATAGTCAATTCATTCATTGCTTTATGTCTGTAGACACCGACAGAGGAATGGAAAACGCCCCAAGGTTTCCCTAATGAGAATATTTTCAAAAAGTGGTATACATTACATGTGTAACTGTTCTGTGTAGAATTGGATTGAATGAGTAGAAAAACAGAAACAAACCATGGACGAATAACCTGTTATTATATAGAAAAATAATCTGTTCAATCCATTTCTATACATTATAACACTTAAGATAAATAAAAAAATAAAAAAAAAAGAAAAACAGATCAAAGTAAACTAACAAATTTTAGGGCTCTAGTGGTCCAGAGGTTAAAGAACCAACTATGAATATAGTGTTGTCGGTGTTTAGCCCACAGAGAAGCTTTGTTTCCCACTTCCATCATCTGTTTGTCCCCATTTCCTGTCATACATCTACAGTCTAACATTTATGAATTTATTTTCTATACCTCCTTCATTCTGTTCAGAGTCGGGGGTTGTAAGAGCCCATCCCAGCGTTCTCAGAGGGAGAAGTGTGTCTTACGCGCTATGTACACATTGTCCTCTGTACTTCCAATGAAGTCCCTATCTCCGGTTTCTCCTATTCAGAATATCTATGTAAACCCGGGTTCAAATATCTCACGTTCATGCTAAGCTACGCCGGTTTTTACGACCGTTTTCGGGCTCTGCATACAAAACCTGTGGCTATTAAACAAGCATTGCAAGCTAAACCAGGTCGAACTTTGACCAATTGGGATTTGGTGGTAACATATGTGGTGAAACTCACCAAACTCAGAATGTAACTGGTTTATTTGATGAACAACCCAACATGATGTCTGCGTTTGTTTTTCAAATAAAGATAAACCAAGGGTGCTTTGCTGACATGATAGTAATCCATATCTGACATTGCAAGGACACTAGCAATGAACTGAATCGTTTCTTTTTCGTGCCCAATTCGTGACATTTGCACCGCTTTGACATTTGTGTACCAAGCCTCTTGAAACTGTAGGAGGCAGACATGCTCTAGTAAACAGTAGAAAAAAAAAGAAGCCCCTTCCTGCATGTTCATTGTGATCACCATGGGCTAAATGCATCAAATGCCCAGTGTGTACGTTTCATTAGATAGGTTTCCAGTCCCCCATAAGGACACACAAGGCACACCCACACTCAGCTGAAATTAGCATTATTCCAGTCAGTTTTTTGTAATGAAGTATTGCCATTTTTGTAATGATGAAGCTCAATGTCTGTGCTGGTTTTCAGTTAGTTTCTGTTGATACTATGAGCTGAGCTATTGTCCACCATGACCTCAGTGAACTGATTCCTATATTTTGTTGAGTGTCAGGAATTCTTGTGAGGTCAAGCATTGGAGTCGTTACACAAAATGTCACGCCCTTCAAACAGCCAAACCAGTCCTGTGACACAATTCACCACAACAGTGCACACATTTTTGCCTTCAGGTAGCAGAAAGAAGGGGTTGGTTCACAATGCCTTGCATGCATTCATACTCTAAGTCCTGTAGAGAGTCAGCCGCCTGGGTGAGGTAACCTGCTACAATAAACCCTTAGTGTTTTGTTGAGACTGACACTTGGAGAGCAGTCTTGCCCTTTTCCCATATTTTCCCTCTCTCCAGTTTCTCCTCTTCAGAACATGCCAAAAAGGTGTGGTGGAGATGGGCCTCCGTCTTCCCTAGTAGGCCTCTTTAACTGGTCCAGCGCTCAATGGCTGTCTGTTCCCTGACATCTTCATCTTTCATCACCACCCCATCAATCCCATGCCTCTCTTACGATCCCCACAGAGACAGGGCTCCACTTTGTCCCAGACCATACCCCACTTTCCCACTGATCCCTCTGCCTCATAGGCCCCCACTGTGCATAGGGCGTGACAGCTACCTGACATCAGAGGCCCATCTGAAATGATAGAAATGTTAGCCAAAGTTTCACTCTAAACCCCCCCAGTGCATCAAAATGCCAGAAGCTTTAGTGTGCCCCAGCATACACAAATACCACATGTGTGTCCAAATCTAACAGGCTATCCCTTCTTCATAATAGAGCCACTCTTACCTCGTTTTTATCCACATCAAGGTCCCCTGACCCAGTGAACATCTCCAGGATCAGGGCCCCTCTGGGAGTAGAGCTAGATGTCACTGTAGCATTCCAGCTCATGTGAAGGTATGCCAATTAACATAGTTGGAGAATGTTGTTTCACCAGCTACTTTTGCTAAACCTCTTCTCAATATCGTTCTGGCTTGGCTTACTACACTGTCTGGATGTTTGTAATTTCAGAACTATTTCAGAATTTCAGAACAAAACAATTTTGAGTCAGGGCTCGACATAGCCATTTGTCCGCTGGCCCGGTCCTGTTTTTCGAGCAGTACGGACCACAAGACTTTATTTTTCACTTGTCCGCTCGGGCCACTAAAATATCTAACAATTAATACATTTTTCACCTTTTACAATAAAGTATATTTTGCGAAAACGTGTAGATTTACCTCGTCTTTATAATTCACTTTTTCTGCTAGTCCTGTGTTCAGACTTCAAGGGTTTCTATGGGAAACCTTTTATCACTCTTCTCCTCCTCTCCCGCCTGCGCGCGTGGCTGTCACTGCCGAGCACCACGCGGCACGCGCTCACTCAATTTTTTTTTCAAACTTTATTGAATGTAACAATTCAATACTAAACAATGTTAAACAGCAACAACGAAGGAACAAGCCAGTGGGTTATTATTACATTTTAGGCAGATATATTTAAACTGACACACATATCAGCGCGCCCCTTGGTGGTTTTTCACCGCGATGATCATAAATCCAACACCGTCACTGAGGAGAGACTGAAGCATGTCAGAGATGTGGAAGACATGGCAGGAATAGATAGGAATATGTTAGATGGAGTGACGGGTGGAATTAGTGCTATGGACAGCAAGATATTTAATGAATGCATTGAAGATGAAACTGTATGCACTAAGCTTTAAGCTGAATGTCAAAGAATCAAAGGCAACTCAAAATACCTGAATCTCAGACTCAAACGGAGTATAATGTCAAACTACTTAATTTTGTTTTTCTTTACAACACTGTAAGCAGTAAGTATTTCTAGTTAGCTGAATGATCTCAGTAATTTAATTGTATTTAATTTTTCAATTATTTAATTTAATTAGGTAACTAAAGTAACTAAAAAGTAAATGTAACTTTGCAACAGTAACAAAAAGCAGAACCTTAAGGCAGTCAGGGCAAAAAAGTCAATAAAACCTCTTAACTATTGATTAGGAACAAATGTGAAATAGCAGTGATTAGAAGCAGCATGAAAACTTCTTAACTAGTGTTTACTACACTGCAGCGCTCTCTTCAAAACATCTGAAACAGACTAGAGCAGATTTAAGTTTGATATGCTCTATTTTTAGTCATTGAAAAGTGTATAAATAAGTGCTAGATGTCACCAGAATGCACCAAATTGCACCATATTAAAATTTTCCGGGGGGGCATGCCCCCGGACCCCCCTAAAGTTGCAAGCACCTGCGGAGCGGCTGGTCTCGCTGTGCGCGGTGTCGGGCCAGTAACTTTCAAAAACTACTGGCCCTGTGGGCCAGTGCAAATTTCTGGGCTATGTCAACCCCTGTGAGTGCGGCCTAAATGGATCAGCCACTAGTGGCTAAATGTTTGTTTTTTTTAAATTTGTCTTTGCTCTTGTATTTGGAGATTTTTAGCAATTTGCTGTGAAAAGTTGACAAATCTGGTCTCAGCATTTTCCGGCTTTACATACCAAATGCTCGGCCATTGAATGCCTGTTGTAAGTTAAATAAGGTCGAACTTTAGCCAATCAGGGACTCACATTTGGCAGTGATGTATGGATAGCGACCCTTTAATTCACAGGAGGACCAACTGTTTGAAAAATGATTATGGAGGAGAAATTGTTGATTGCAGTTTGTGCCCGCCTGGAATGATGACACCAAGTCTTTCATCTAATATCGGAATAGAGCTGTGAAAGAAAAACATTTGCACCGATGAACAACATATGCTAAAAGCACATTCAAGAATGCCTGTTTAGCTCGTTCTTGAATGCGCCACACATGCCCAGTGTGTGTGTAGATTTAGGTTTATTGCAGACCATATAGACCTTATAACAGAAATAGTACACGCCATTTAGAACTGTTTAGAGTCACATGTCTGGTGTAAACGTGTCATGTTGTTCACCTTTCGGCACATTCCATCAGGGGTTGCCACAGCAAATCAGCTTTCACAGAGTCGCTGTTTACACCGGATGCCCTTCCTGACACAACCCTGTATTTCATCTGGGCAGGGGACTGGCACAGGGAGATCCAGACTTGGGCTTTTTTGTGGCTAGACAGGTAGTAGCATGAAGGGTCTTGCCTGGATTAAGCTCATGGTGCCCCTTGGGAAACGAACCCAGGCTTCCCACGTGCCAGGCCTACACACAGCAATGTAAACGTACCATAGCAATGCAAACTGACAACTTGCTGAATTTTTTCTGAACTGATTTGTTTTCAATGGAGTCTGTCCCAAGACTAATTGTTTTCAAAGTGTCATTTAAAAATAAGTTTGTCATATTTATTGCAGAATTAATTACTTTAGGTGGCACTTTAGGAGTATATTTTCATACACTCTATTATATAAGTTTAACTGGCAGTTTCTTTAATTAACTCAGTTCTCTTACTTGACAGCAAACCCCGAAAACATGTGTAGCAAGGGGAAGCTGCAGCACGCACAGAACACTTGGAGGAGCTGTGAAGGTAACTTCAGTGGAAAGATGATGGTCACTCTCTGCCCCAGTCCACATTTTTCTTACCTGTCAATGAAACATTTTGCTGACCCTCTGGTCCCGAGCCACTTTTCTTGCAATTTTTCACAGAGTGCAAAGTTTCAGTTCAGTGGCATAAACAGTGGAGGTCGGCATGGACTTAACCAAATTCCCCTAACCTTAAACAGTGAGTTACAACTCCGAAGCATTGTTTCAGACGCTTCTCATGATTGATTTGACTTCAACGTTGTGTGGGATCATACAGCTTTACCAAATGCTTTTATGAAAGGAATATATTTCCCTTTCCAACTCAGGTTCACTTTTTTGGCAGCAACAACCCACTTGAGTACATTCACAGTTCACTTTGACTTTACCTAA
This sequence comes from Oryzias latipes, assembly GCF_053564925.1. Taxonomy (NCBI): domain Eukaryota; kingdom Metazoa; phylum Chordata; class Actinopteri; order Beloniformes; family Adrianichthyidae; genus Oryzias; species Oryzias latipes. The sequence goes on along the minus strand of NC_136242.1, from coordinate 24,936,187 downwards.
AACTACTTGTCTTCTTTCCACTGAATGTTCCTCTAGGCAAAATAGAGGCTGGCATTTCATTTAAGATGGTTTTAATGTGTTTTCACAGAAAAACCTACATATAAATTAATCTTTTTGGCAGAGGGACTTGCAACTAGAAAGATTGTTTTAGTGGCTGACAAACAGTGAGGGAGTCGGTCATTATATCCAGTAGCGGGAGGGGGCCGGACGGGGTTAGTGCAAGATGCTGGGTGAGTGGGTGAATACTAATCTATTTTTCCAAAGACTGTTATGGTCCACTCAACCATGCTGCTGTTTTCTCTATAAATCAGTTGAATCCCTGCTTTAATCCACAAAAAAAACTCAAGTTGTGAGTTCACAAAATATTGAAATTATTATTAAAATTACAAAGTTTTTGAAGAGAAAGCTCTCTTGATGCAGTTCTGCTACTAGTAGTATTGATTTCATGTATTAAAGTTCTTGTTATATGCAGACAAACAGAAGTGTTGAACGTGTCTCGATTTCTGTTCATTTTGACCAAAATCCCAGTGGACATGTGGTTTAGTGTTAGGTCCTGGCCTGTTCAGTTCAGCTGGTGAAAGGATATATAATAGGAGAGTCTGTGGTGTGACAGTATTTTCATTTCTGCGCGGACTTGTGTGATGTTATTGTTCCTGAGTACGTGTGATTTGGCATCACGGCTACTGGTTTTAAGTGGAACGTGGGTTCAGATTTCAGCACAATCTCACTTCAGATGTTAATGCTTTTTGCAGATTTCTTTGTGCATAAACAGTACAGAGGATGTCCATCATCAATGCTGGAATTTAAAAGTCCAGGATTAGCTTAATGTAGATAAACTTTTGAACTTGTCCTTTCCAGTTTCTTACCAAACAGATTTGATCTGAGAGCTTCCAGTGTGTCAGTGTTGACAAGTACAAATATTATCAGTCTGCCTTGAAAAAAGACAAATTATCAGGCGAGTTATGTAAAAAGCAGCGTTTTGCTAATTACTTCCAAGCTGTCACTCTTCACATCACCCATCACTTTGATATTGTTGTGCAACACTAATCCCTTACAATACTTCTATTTCAGATTTGTAAGGCATTGCAAGATTCTGTGTTTGAAGACTTTTTCCACTGAGTGGTACAGCTCGCTCCGGTCCAATCCGGTATTTTGAGTGTTTCCATTATTAAATTGACTCATTAAGCTGGACTGAATCATACCATTTTTGGGCCCCTGTTGGTTGCAGGTCCATAGAAAAATGGACCTGACTGGGCGGAGCTGCTGTTGAAACCCATTGAAAAGCTGAAGGCCATTGCAACGAAAGAAAGCACTAAGAGAGCACCTGTATCTCTTTTTACCGCCCAACATCTTCTCTCAAACGACAATAAAGTATCATAAGCCAAGTGGGAAAAAATGAGCTGCTGGATGACCTCCATTGTTGTTAGCTTCACCCCGCATGTGCCGTGACGGTCCAACTTCATGTGGAAACGCTCACCAGAATTGCCTGGACCATTCTAAGACTGGACCAGTCAGTGGAAACTAGGCTTTAGGTTATTATCTATGTAAAACCTGACGGAGAACAAAAATTGTACCAGCAGTTAACAAAATTATTTATTTATGTGTCAAAAGTTTAGATTTTTGTTTCTGTTTTTATGGCTCTGCTTTTCATCCACATTTAGAGATTTGTGATAATGTTTATTTTTTACCCAACAATGCTCAGTTATATCTATCCAGGATAGTATCTTAAATAATCCTTTGAAGTCTGTGGAATGATTCCTTGTTGCCATTATTACTCAGCACAGAAAGTGTTTTATGATGGACTTTAACTTTTTAAGCTCTTGCAATTAAAAAAATCCTGTATTGTTTGGCTTTCAAATAGATGCTAAATTAATGCAAGCTTGGAGAAGTGGTTTGATGCATTTTTGCATCAATATCCATAAAGAGTGCTATTAGAGTAACATTTAAATTTGATTAAATTAAGAGTTAAATTATTTTTTCTTTAGTCAAAATTTTACAGTACATTTTAGATTTCCTATGTGGTGTTTAGGTGAAAAAGATTCTTACAGTTAATGTACACAATGGAAATTGATCTATATAAAACTCATAATTCCCCACCCAAAATAAATTAGTATGACACCAAAAACGGTACAATTGAATTTAAGTTTCCTTAATATAGAAATGCAGGATATCAAAGACAAAAAACAATCACAAACACTGCATGTTTGTATTGTCACACACAGTGTGTCATCTTTCTGACCCCCACTCCCACCCTGACCCTGCTGCTGACAAACAGTTGAAGGAATATGGGAGTACAATTTTTTAAACCTTCATATTAAAAGTTCATAATGTGTTAAAAAAAGGTAAAGGTCAAATCTTTCTTGCAACTACTTATTGGAATAAAAGCAGAGTCTGCAGTTTTTCTTTTACTTCCTGGTAGATGATTAAAACTTTCTAACAGAGTCAGTAAAATACGATTTGCTCTGTTGACTCTGGGAGTCAGTTTGTCAAAAACAGAAATGAAGGGGCTGTTGACACATATTTTACTGCTTTGTGGCAGTGAGCTGTAAATCATAGACTGTCAATTCTTGTCTAGAGTACATATGACCATTTATTTATGACTTTGAGTGTGCAGAACACACAGTTATTAGAATGCCCACTCAGAGCTCAGAGTTTTACTTTTGGTTGATGTTTGGTTGATTGACAGTGGCAGAAAGATGGTGTTTGCTGAGCTGCAAAGTAGGGAAAGGACGGACTGTGTGTGGAAGTATGGTTGTGATGAACTTCTGAAACCTGAATCACAACACTTGGCAGGAGAGCGGTGACACTGGAGTGGGAGAATAGCAAAGCCAGCAGCAGTGAGCTGCTTTGCCAATTGCTCGGCCACTGTCAGTCCTTAAAAGAAAAAAGAAAAAAGGTCTTGTCCACTCTTTATTACATCTGATTTATGGTATTTGTCCATGAATTATTAAACAACACAGGTTCATGACACTGTTTTAGATTTGGCAGAAAGGAGAAGAGCATGCAGTCATAGAGGCTAACCAAATAAAACCCCTGTAATCAAAGTGAACGCAGCAAAAAGTATAAGCCAGTACCGACTTCAGACTTCTACTGGTGCGCCAGAAAACTGTCTTTATCCAGCATGAGGCTGTTCCTCATTCAATTAAATGTTCCATGTGTGCGTTCCAAGGCTTCATGCACAGCAGCTTCTGAGCAAGCCCAGTCTTTCACACAAAGTCTCCTCTCCAACACTCATTCGCTTGCCTATCAAAACAGGTCTGCACAGGATCTCTCTGACAACATTGTGTTGTGTGTTTTACATGTGTCTGTGTGTGTTTATATTTCATAGGGTTTGCCTCTTGTGCCATCACAGCAGTGGATTGTTGTTTTTCCATAAACCACTCTAAAATGATATCTGTTCAGGTGATTAGCAGATGTCTCAATCATCCAAGTTGGGTTTCTTGTGGGCCAAAAGTCTTTCAGGATGTTATTATGTCTCCTCGTTGGTGAAATCTCTGACTGGAAACATTGTTTTTTGCTTGTCATTTCAATTTACATCAGTGCAGTTGCGGTTGTATAGCATCAATACGAAGAAGAAAAGCCAAATGAAGACGTTTGACCAAGAAACCCAACAATTCCAACCAACCGTTTAGAAAAAGTTGGAAAGACAATGATCTGTCTAAACCAGTTGGTGAAAAGGAACACAAAAAAGGGCGAAAAAGACAATAAAATAAACACAAAAGACACAGAAAAATGAAAAATTGGTGCCAGCAACCACCAATCAGTAGCATGATCATGTACTAAAGAAAACAATGATAGTCTGCAATTATGACTTTCTTTGTTTTAAAACAACAAAGTTGACTGAAGTCCTTTACAGGTAACAGGTCATCCATAGACAGACTAGATGTGGCTATCAAGCAAAATCAAGCATACACTTTGTAACCAACATTAATGATTGTACAAAAAGTTAAGCGCCACCTGAACAGTAATATCTTTAAAAAGAAAAAAAAAGGATTTCTAGTTGTTAGACAGCTTTTTAACTTTATTTAATAATTTGAAAAACATCAATCAAAAGGCGCCCAAGAATACAATGTATCGTTACACAAAAGTAGAGATATATTAGGCCAGTTGTTGGAGGTCAATACTTAAAACAAAATTGAATGTATTTACTAGTTAAATGCAATATAAAGATGAGTGTATTCAGATGCATTTGGTTTCATGTTTACATACAGAATAACTGAAGAACTATGACTGAATTAAATGTTAGGGTCATCAAAAGTCATAGTGTTGGCAGTATTACCCAGCAGAAATATTAGCCTGGTCCAGAAGACAAACTAAGTTTTGTTGAGGGTTCAAAGTCTGGGTTAGGCTGTATTCACATTTAATGATTTTGGCCTAAACTAAAGAATTTGTAGTAAGTATGTTAATTTAATGGCATTTTAGCTCTCAATAACTCTAAATGGGATAACTTCACCTGCTGGGGCATATAACAATATGACCACCTGCCTAGTATTGTTGGTCCCCTCTTTTATTGCCAAAACGGCTGCTATCTGTTAAGACATCGTCTTCACCAGAGCCTTCAAGATTTACTGAGGTACCTGGGACTAATAGCAAATACTGTTTATTCTACAAGGTCTATACGGTCTGCAATAATGCTTAGACGTGTGTCAAAGTAAGATCTACACAGATCATTGGACTCAAGGTTGCCCAACAAACCTCTGACCATCTTACCCGTCTTACCCCCTCTGCTACCTTGTCCCACAGTACATCTTTGTGCCATGTGTTCCCAATAGCCAGCACAAGCACACCCCACTGTCCATGTTCTACAAAAGAAAACGTGATTCATCACACCAGGCCGCCTTCTTTCACTGTACTGTGGTCAGATTTCTATCTTTCTTTCAGCACAAGAAATGACTTCTCCAGCAATTTAATCTGCAGTAGCTTGTTTATCTGATGAGAAGAAACGGCGGGTATAAGGACAAAATGTTCGGTTACAGTTTAATATATTCCACCCACCAACAGGTGCAATGGTGAATCAGTGTTAGGGTCACAAGGGTTTCCCACTGATACAAAGCGTCCTATTGTATCTTACGTCCCATTGTATCTTACTCCACCATCACCTTTATCCATCCCAAAATTAAAAACAACAAACCTAAAATCAAGTCTGTAAACCTCAGAAATTTCTTCACACCCACAGGGTTCCCCTTCTAGAGTCAGAGGTTTGGACACCTTCATGTAACCTAAAAACAAAACACAAACTCAGACGAGCTCCAGCGGGCAGAGGAATGTCTTTTATCTATACCTTCACAGGTGTGGTCATTCAAGACAGCCACGGACATAATGAAGCTCATGAACAACTGAACGAGAGAAAGGATGCAGCACAAGAGCTCAGTCAATGAGCTCATGGGGTCAGTGTTCACTCATCCTGCATGTCCAACTTAATTAATTTGAAAAATGTGTAAAAATGTTTGAAAGGTCACAGATGATCTCATATCTATTATGACTTTCCTCTACAGCACATCATTTAATGTAAAAGTACAGATAAAAACAGAAAGGGTTTTCTTTGAACCAATTAAGTTAAATTTATGGAAAAGAAATTCTGTGCAGAGGAAAGTGATCCCAACTGTGCAGCTTTTTATGAAAAAAAGCTATCTTTGCAGAGTTATAACTTTAAATAAAAACCTGAACGGAAGGACAATAAGACAAAGGACACACAAAGGGAATTTCCAAAATGACTTTTTTTTTACAAACAAAATAAAGTCTGCAAATCAAAGCAGATAATTGTTTTGCACCATCCCAAGAATGTTTAACAAAATAACTTGAAATTATTGCAGCATATCATTATTGACAAAGAAATACAGAACCGTGCCTTTTCATAAATTTAGTCTTAACCATTTCTAGATTTTTATAGTTTAAAAATGCACCTGGCAATCAGCAACAGCAAAATAATTGTTTGTAGTTTTTGTTTTTTTGTATTATTTTTTAACAGGTACAGTTTATTCTTTTTATTTTAAGCATTTTCTTTTCTTTCTTTAGTGATAAATGTGGTAAACTTCCTGTGGGATTAATACATTATTTTTCATTTCAGTTCATATAGAGACGGCTGCTGTAGAACACACTCTCAAAGTCCTGAGAAGTGTGTGGCTGCCTGATCTTGCAGCTTAAGTCTGTTTGAACACTCAGACGTCTTTGGCAAAATAAAGGCAAATTGCTAAATTCCCAAAGAATCAGTTTTGCAGGATTGGAGATTAATCATTGCAAATGAGACTGTAAGCAGCCGCCTGTTGACACGGATATTCACATTCTGCTAATCGAAACCATGTTTGACTGCAACTATGCTTTGAACTGATCTTGGGTTACATGACATTACTAAAGGGTGAAGCAAAATTGGTTTTGCCGCTGCTGAAATCAGCACGGCAGGTTTCTGTCTTTGTTTTTAGGATGACTTCGTAAATTGGTAGTTTCTGATTACAGTTTCAAAGATAGATTCTTTTTTTTGTGTTGTGGAGAATTTGACCCTGAACTCCAGTGACTGCCAAGCCAAAGGCTGCACAGACAAACTAAGATGCAGATGCTTGCACTGTGCAGCTATGCTTACTGTTTTAGCATGCCAGTGCCGTCAGTCATGGTATCCTTTTAATCCTTGTTCTTCTTTCTACTGTTTAAACACTGCTTGGTGTGTGAACTCAAAGCTGTCATTTATATGTATGCATTTTATTATTTGTACAAGGGCTTTATATTCTTTGAGTCATCCTGATCCATTTCCCTGTCAGCAGCCTTGAAGTCCCACTCCGATCATCTTTTGATGTATCGTAAAATTCTTTCACAGTGGTCTTTAAATTATTAGTATCCCGTTTTTAGGCAAAATCAAGAAAACATATTGTTTTCAAGTACACAGTTTCTGCAGAACGGCAGTAGTTCATTAAAATTTGCCCTTTACAATCCCAACATGACAATATGGGTGCAACAAAAATTTTGAGCAACATTGGAGCTATCCAGCCGTATAGTTTTGAGCCAGATTCCAGCTCAGACGAGGAAGGCTAAGACGCACATGGATCTATTTGTCTGCAAGAGGATGAATGGAGTGGAGCAGGGAGCTTATGGTCTGCCGATTGTAGCACCTACTGTATATTACTGCTGCAAGCTTTTTCCAACAGTATTTATTTGGCTGCTCCTGATTCACAATGATTGGAATAAAGAAATACTCAGAAACTGAGTTTTAAGCTTAATTTTCTTTATTAATTTCCTTCATCATGAGAAAAATGCCACGAGAACATATTAATAACTAAAAAAAAACACAGCAGATTTCCCGTCTCCATCTGTTTACATTGCACAAAAGATAAACAGCCAATAACATGATAACAGTATCCTTAAGAAAACATTAAAAGGCCATCGGCGGTTTCCCCGGCCGGTCGGCTGCCTCGGTCCCGTCGAGGCCTGACCAGAGCTCTTCTAGGGCCGGCGTTTGGGGGTGGGGGCCTGGGCTTGCTCCGTGGGGGGGGCAACGCTTTCTGGCTCCTCTCTCTCTGTGTGGGGGGGGTGGTGCTGGGCCTGGGGTGTCGGCGCCTCCGGGGGTGGGGACCCTGGGCTGGGTGGGCCTGGCCCCCTTGCTGGGGGGGGGGGGGACAGCTGTTTGACCACCGGGGGACAGTCTACCAGCTGTCCCCAACTTACCCCCTTCCTCATATAACCTCATAATAGGGTGAGGGGGTGGGGGGCTTAGCCTGCGATGAGCTTTGGGGGGGGGGGGTTTACTAGGCAGTGGCCCCCCTCCTATGGTTGCCGTATGGAGTGGGCCCCCCCCTCTTTCGGTTTTATTTGCACCTTAGACATGTAGGGCCCTTGGTAGGGGGGGTGCTTGGACATCACTGCCAGCAAGCAGCGGATGTCCTCCTAGCACCCTACCCGCCAATTTTAACCACACTTTAGACATTTAGGGTCCCTTGGTGGGGAGGGTGAGGGGACGTCACTGTGAGTAATCAGGAGATGTCCCCTCAGTGCCCTACCCGCCAATTTTAACTGCACCCCCCTTAGCACACACACCCCTCCCCCCTCAATATATACATTCCAACACAAACACACAGACATGCACACACACACCCTCTCAAACACACATACACGCACACACATTTTGCAAGGAAGGTGGGACCTAGGACCATCTGTCCCCTGCCTCTTCCCTGGTGGGGGGTACGGGCCCCTTTGCGACGGCGGCCGTGTCCCCGGGGTGCCGGCTTCCTGGGCCCGGCGGTGCTCTCTCCGCGCGGCGAGGGGGTTCACATTACATCTGAGCCGGGAGTGTTCGTGTCCCTGGGGGGTGGGTTCTGGTCCTTGCTCCTGGGCGCTGGGCCCCGCCAAATTTCCAACTGTGGCCGAGCCTGGTCGGGCCATATTTACAACACCCCATGTGGGCCCTCTTTTTTCCCCGGGGTTCCCCCCTCTTGGGCGGGGGCGGCGGGCCCCTGCCTCGCTCCTCCCTGGACCAACCGTGGGCCGGGCGGATGGCTGCCTGGAGTGCGGAGCGGGTCTCCCTTGGGGGGTCCTGGCTCGTACCTGGGGTTGGGGCGGGGGGATGCCCAGAACTCCTGGGTGGTGGTGGGGTGCTCGTCTGGGGCTGTGGGCGTCCTTCTCCGGTGGGGCCCTGCGTTGGGTTCTCCCGGCGCGGCGGGGGGGCTGCTCTCCTGGTTGGGCTGGGGCGGCGCTCTCTCTCCCTCCGTGCCTCCCTGCTCTCTGGCTCTGGGGGCCTTGCGGCGGTCCTGCTGGCCCTGGCCTGGGTGGCGGGCTTGGTCGCCCGGGCGGCGGTTGTTCCCTGCCGGTTACCGTGTGGCGTTGGGGGGATTCCGGCTGCCGCTGCTGCTGCGGTGGGGTTCTTGGGGTGGGGATGGCTGGGCACTCTCCCTCCTTCTTTCCACGTTCCACCATCCATTTTAGAAGAACATAAACACTCACCTGAGCACAGGTGTTAGCTCACCTTTGCACTAACAGTTTGCATGACTGAATGACTGAAATATTTCACACTAGTTGGTTTTAAGGCATAAGTATGCGTGTGAACACTATCTGTTTTGTATACATATCGACAGGTGGACATTTTTTGCAGCTAGCAGGTGTGTTTATAACATTTGAGTGTGTGTGTGGACAGGCTCCGCCCTTATTGTACTACATTTGAACCTTACCATAATGATTAACAACCAGTAAACTTGTTGCTTTATGCTGCTTCATGGTCTTATCCCCCTTCCCCTCCTATTATCACCCCCTACCCCCCCTCTCTCTATCGTCCCTCTCTCTTCTTCCCCTCTTTCCTTTTCCGTCCGGTCCAACACCAAAGATTTTCAGACATGATTGAAATTAATAAAGTTTGGCCTCAATTACAAAAGGGGTTTATCCAGACATACCTTTGGTTTGTCTGAAGATTAATAACCCCTCTTGTTAAAGTAAAATCTGTCCAACACAAGAGGCCCTCAGCTCTCATCTGTCTGCCCAGCTGTTGGACAGGACAAGTTAAAAAAAAAAAAAAAAAAAAAAAAAAAAAAAAGAAAACATTAAAATATAGAGCAGGTAGAAACCAATGTCCAACTAATAGAGCCATTAGTATCTATTCTGTTTTACAACTAATTCTGGAAGTCACAAAATAAAATGTAGCCTTAGTGTTCAGCATTTTTGACCTCATGACTTTGGTACAAGGCATCAGTCTGCATAGCTTTTTTTTTTAATGACAAATGGATGTGTGCAAGCATATGTGCTCAGTGTGACTGAGCTGTGCATGCTTGCTCCAGAGCATGTATATTGCAAAAAGTCCTTTACTTCAAAAGTCAGTGTGCCCTGGAGTCCTGTCAATCTCTCATATTTGATATTGGAGAAAGGCCAACAGGACCTCTCTGTTTTATGTCAACAAAAGTATTGAGGCAGTGTCATAGTGAGCTATGAACTGACTAGGCAGGGATTTTGTCGTGTTTTGTGTGATCAGTGCTTACAGATGAGTGATGACTGCACGTCAGTGACTCACATCTGGCAGAAGCAGCCATGGAACAGGTTGACGGTGTAAAATAGGGGGAGGAGGAGCACGGGAAGGATCTGCAACTCCCTGAGGGAAATCTGGCACGAGTGTCACAGAATTTTGGAGATATCCTGAAGAGGAACATGTGAGAAGGTCGAGTTGCAATGAGATCAAAAGAGATGAGAGGAAGATATAGACAAGTCCGAATCTGAGTGGAAACTGGGCTGAAAGCCACTCAGCAGATCCACCTGGATCCTGCCAGAGAAGTCGTTTATCAGGAGTTTAGAAAGGGAACCCTTTGCTCCCTTAGAAAAATCATCTGGGGTTTGTAGGGATTTGGATCGCCTTTTGGGCTAATGCAGGGGTATTTTAGTAAGTAAGGACCTCTTGTTTTTAGGAGAGGGGACCAGACTTCGTCTGCTTTCTTGTAGGATCACAGCAGACAGTCCATGAACCTCAAGGTGAAGCAGTATATCCAGCTGTGTAAACAGACATGCTCGTCTGCACACGCATGTATTCTCATCATAATTTTGCTTCCATTCTTACACCAGTTTATTTTTATTTTTTTTGGTTGATCTAAAGCACTGCATTTATTAAAAGAAGGCAGTGTCTATTTTCTTCCCTATTCATTTTGAATTTTCATTCAAAACACATGAAATCGTTTCAGTTTAATTTCTCACGTCTTATTCTCACATCATTGGTTTTTTATTTGACAATGAAAGTTGTTAATGTTTGGGTAAAAAACAAACATGCTTTAATTTGTGCATCCAAATTATTTCCTCAGTTTTTATATTATTAATTTAATTCACCTTTTAATGCAGGCAGCAGTCTTTGTGAGTCTACTGTTAAAAGTATTTTGACTTTAAAGCCCCATTGTTTATGCAACCAAAGGAAAGTCAAGACTCCCCAATGGCCCTTTTGAAGGCAGATGCTGGACATTCCTGTCACTGCTTTTTAAGGCTCATGTACTACCAGAGAGATTCAGAAATTTCTTACGGGGCTTGGCCTGCTCTTCCTTTTTTTCTCATGTCAGGAAACATTCTTTAAAGACAACTTTAAAGCCTATTTAAATTCCACAGAAAACTGTTTTAATTCCCCAATTTCACAATCTTTAAATGTGTAAGGGGTCCTATGATTGGATGAAATATTTGTCAGCATTTTGGTAGATACCCTTCTAGAATCTTTTTTTCAAAGGGCCTATATCATGCTTTTCTTAAGCCTTTCAGGGTAAACCATATCCATATATATGATAATATTTTATCTTTGGCACACTGAAGAAAAACCTCATGATACAAGTTATTTTCGTAGCTAATTTCCCTACCTGGAAATAAACTGTAGTTGTAGAGTTAGATAAGTATTAGATTAGATTAGATTAGATTTGTTTTAATCCCACGAATGGGAAATTTCCTTGTCACAGTTAATTCTTCTCTAGGAGTTCTGGTACATCGCCTGTCCGTCCTGGGGGAGGATCCCTCCTTCATGTGGACACCCCTGAGGTTTCTTCTTTTTTTGTGGAATCCGTTTTTTTGTAGGATTTTTTTTCCTTGGAGGGTCTAAGGGCAGGGATGTCCAATTTAGTTTAGTCTGTTTAGTTAGTTCAGTTTAAAATTTTCCTATTGAATTCTATGTATTCATCATCCTTATGATTTTATGTTTACTTTAGAATTACCGGTACAAAAACCATTGAGACAACTGTTGTTGTGATTTTGGGCTATGTAAAAATAAATAAAAAAATTGAATTGGAGACATTTCGATTTCTGAGGCACCGCCTTTCACTCTGTGTGGGTGCCATCCCATTTCATGATGTCAACCTACAGCCGGCCTCGGCAGCCTATCTGCATTTTGCCCACAAAAACAAACAACATCCAAACTTTTGCAAAGACTGATGTGCATATTGTGCATATAAAAGGAAAGCTTTTTGCTGAACAGAGAAAGTGGGCCTGTGTGTTTGCCTGGGGACGGTGAAGACTCTTCTGGAAGTGGCTGTGCCTCGCTTATCAATCAATCAATCAATCAATCAATCAATCAATCAATCAATCAATCAATCAATCAATCAATCAATCAATCAATCAATCAATCAATCAATCAATCAATCAATCAATCAATCAATCAATCAATCAATCAATCTTTATAAAGCAATTTTCATATAAAAGTATAACACAAAGTGCTTTACATTAAAACAAAACAAAAAAATATATAAAAACAAGCATGAAAATTAAAAAGAATAAGGTAAATTAAAATTAAAATAACACATTAAAATCAAGTGTAATTCGTAAAACAAGATAAAATGGATAATTAAAAATAAATAAATAAATAGAGGTAGTAAAAAAATTAGCTGAAAGCCAAGTTAAAAAGGTGGGTCTTTAGCCTTTTCCTAAAAACTTCAATGCTCTCTGCGGCTCTCAGGTCCTCTGGCAGACTGTTCCATAAACGGGGTCCATAGTGTTGAAAAGAATTTTCTCCGTATGTTTTGGTTTTTACAGTCGGAATGGTTAACAGACCAGTGCCAGAGCATCTCAGGGTCAGCGAGGGTTCATACATTTCTAAAAGATTGGATAAATAAGAAGGCGCAAGACTGTTAAGACATTTAAAAACTGTTAAGAGTATATTAAAATCAGTCCTGAAGCATATGGGGAGCCAATGCAGGGATTTTAAAATTGGGGTGTTATCTATGTCACAATGTTAGAACCTGCTCATTTCTGTGGACTGGGAGGGGGCTGGTGCTCAGAGTGCAGGTTTTTAGAGGAATGCACAGAAATGCGCCAACATTCGTTCAAGAATAATCAAGAATCAACATTATTATACACATAAAAGCTCAAAAACCAGATTTTGGATGATATAGGCCCTTTAAATAAGGAAAAAATGTTGACATTTGGTTGAGATATTTCTTCTTTCTGCTGCAGACCTCTGGATAAAGACCATTAGCAAAACTCATCCACACTTACATGCAGACAAATCAGTCACTTATAGGCCTGGAGGTTTCTGAGGAAGTGGACTGATTCTCAGGAGCAGAGCAGCTATCACATGTGCTCAGAGGAGCAGTTATGTTGACAGAACTTTCACAACCTGATACAGTTATTAATGTCACAGATCTTGCACAGTGTGTAAGCATATTTTCCTGTGTGATGTGCTCAGCTGTACTTGGAGTCATACCTGCAAGATGTTTTTAATTAGGACCAGTCCGTCATGCTGCACAGCAACAAGAAGCTCCAGCCCAAGACATCAGCCCTACATTATCCTACACCAAAACAAAATTAAGGAAGAACACTGTGACCCTGAAAGGATTTTGCAGCCAAGCTGCAATTACATGCATAGGAACAGCAGTTATTCTATTTGTAAGAAGCTGGTTTGACAGTGAAATAGTCTGTGGAAAAATGTGTTTTTCTCTTCTGCTGTTGGGTCTCAAGAGTAGGTACATTTGTGTGATGTGTACGGACACATATAAAATCATTTATTATTGTTCATATCAATATGCGTTATTGTAATTAGTCAGGATAGTATTTATATTGTTAGGGATTTAAGTTATGACCAAATATTGACATGTTTGAGTTGCAAAAGTGTTTGTCAAGCCTGGTTCTGGAGATTCACTTATCTTTTTCTACTCCATCACACAGTACTCAAATAACCCATGAGCTTAATGGTACTTAATCTTTTATTTTTTATTTTATTTTTTAGAGTTATTATAAGCTATTAAAATACTTTGTTTTTTATCAAGACAGAAAAAGGCAATGTTCATTTTCTCCTAATTAAATATTATGCTGTAATAATTGCAAGCAAAATTAGTATTACTAAATATTTGTAAATTTATAAAATGAGATTATTTATTACCATTTGAAATGTTTACATTTTTCAAAAGAGACTTTTGGTTTTTCTGTTAAATTTTTGAACTCCCAGCAATCTTGTGCAGTTTGAGACCGGGTGCCAAGATGGCACTCATCCTTTTGAAGCTCCGCCCCCTTGTGTTTGCTCAGCTGGATGACTCCAGCTTCCCTCTGGGATCATTTAGCAGCAGTCTCTCTGCATGTGTCACCAAGTATCCAAACATTCACGTCTATTGTGATGACTGCATGAGCCACATGCATGAATGCATGTTGGGGTTCATGCAAATATATAAACTGGTGATGTCATGCATCTGTTTTTTGTACTGCAGTAAAGCTCCAGCGTGTGTCAAAGCAGAAATAATATTATGTTGGTGCAAATTTCTGCTTCTCAAGCAGGATTCTGTTTACTGATTTCATATATTTAAACCATGTTAAAAATTCTTTAGTTTTATTCACTTTGTAGTTCAAATCCTCACTCCTTTTAACCAGACTGACATCAGTGACGTACACTCTGACTCATAGCCCCTCTAGATTGGCCATGCAGTGAGCTAGGAGGCAGGTGAATAAAATAGTGTGTGTGTCAAGTAAAGGATGTTATGTCAAACAGAAGCCAAGAGCAGTAAAATCCGCAGTGAATGTGGCAAAAAAGTATCTGCAGTACAGAATATCCATCCTTGGTCACAGCTCGAGCATTTTTAGTGCATTTTTTCATGTGTATGTGTGTTGTGGTGAGCTGTTGTGTAAGTGTGCGCTCATTTCCCCAAACTGGGGTCTTGCCTAACAAAATGACCACATGAGCTGATTTATGTTTGAATTTTATTCTTTCATTTATGCTGAACGGATTTTAGTAGGAACTGGAAACCTGTAAATCACCTAATGAAACTTGTCTCACATGTCCATGTTATTATAAGCCTTACATTGTAAGCTGTACATTACTGGCCAGGAAAAAACCCCTCGTGTATTAAATGTTTGGGAAAGGCTTCTTAGAGGGAGAGCCGGGGCTGAAGAGATGCATGTGACTAAATGTGAGTCTGCTTCCCATGTCTGTGTGTGTGCCAGAGCAGGGAAAAAACAGTGGCAGATGAATTTATGACATTGGAATCAGTTGGCCTTGTCTTTTTGACAGAGACTAATGTGAGATTGGGCAGACAGAACGGCACACACACACTCACTCGTCTGGAACACTTCAACTGCAAGAGAATGGAAAATAGAGTGATATGGAATTTCTTTGACAGCTTTCATTCATATTCATATAAATGGATACTAATGTGGAAAATTATGTGGAAGAGGCTTACTCTGGGAAAATTGAGATTTGATTTACAAAAATAAAAGCTGTTCATTATATCAACTTTATGCTCAGTCAATTAGGGTTTTCAGGGAATCCCACATTTATGGCATACTTTCAACTTCTCCTGTACAGTATTTTATTTTAAAGCTTTGATCATTCTGCACTGTAAAATGCCCTTCTCTAAACAAGTTAAAAAATACAGAATACAGGATGTGTTTCTGTTGTTATGAGTGAACGGAATCTTCCAATAGAACTAGCAGAATTTGTATCAGTAAGATTTCTTAAAATAAGTTAAGAATAATAAAAAGGGCATAGTCATAATTAAAAGACCACTGGGAACGCTTTTACTATAGATCAATGACTGGAGCGGGCATTTAACCCTTTGTAGTCTCTGTGCACTCACTGATGGATTTGCCAATTACATAGGTTGTTAAAAATTATATAGGAATGACGCCGGCACCCCCCGTTGGTATAGTTTTCATTCGAAATTAAACGTTGAGGTTTCAAAAAGTTATTAGCTTTGAAATTTGCAGTTTAAAACAAACAATAATTAGAGTTCTGACACATAGTTGCGACACCCCTTGGAATAAATGCTTGGAAGATTTTATACAGTTTATTGGAGATTCGCCAGGTTTTTTTTTTTTAAAACATTTTTTTTACAACTTTTGGACCTTATCTTTACTTTGTTTTTAAAATTAAAAACTTTTCTTCTATTTGTACACTTTAGATCTTTGCTATTAAACGTAAACACAGTTTGAGCTTAATTTGAGTGATTTTGACAATAAAAACGTCATGAATAAACATTCGGAATTGAGGTTTTTGTACAGTTTCAGATTTTTTATGGAATTGAGTGATAAGAAACATAAAAAAAAACCAAGACTGGGGTAGAATTAAAAAGATGCACAAAAATAACTTTTTAAAGGTAAATCATTACAGAAAATTGTGAAGAAGTAAAAAATGCTCAAAAAACTCAAAGGGTTGAGGAAACTTTAACAGATTGATGAGGTTTAGAGATGGATGGATTAAATGTGGCATGAAAACTGACACAAATTCTGGACGGACATGTATAATAAACAGTGGCGCCAGTGACATAGGTGTTTGAAATGTGATGAATGCCACCCTGAGGTCGTGTTTTTTGTTTATAACTGTTATTTTTGTTGGAGACCCAGAGCTTTTTTTTGACTTCAGCTTGTACAGCGTGTGTGTCACCTGAGGATATTTTCCTTACGTTCCCTGTATTTACTTTGATTCTCCATTCCTCCATGTGTCAGGCTGACTCTGCAGCATGTTTCAACTCTTCCAGTTTATATTTCTGCGTCAGTGTCTGTGTTTATTGATCCTGTA
Organism: Oryzias latipes; assembly: GCF_053564925.1. Lineage (NCBI taxonomy): Eukaryota > Metazoa > Chordata > Actinopteri > Beloniformes > Adrianichthyidae > Oryzias > Oryzias latipes. The sequence continues at coordinate 24,919,764 of NC_136242.1, read as the reverse complement.
TGTTTTTCTGGCACTCTGTCCTTGTCGGATCTGTCAGGCGGGGTTTGCTTGATCTTTTGTGTACTGATTTTCTTTCTTTAGCTGTGTTCAAGACAACTCTTGGTTTCTAAACAGTGCAGCGCTGAGCTTAAAAGTACATTGACTTCACACAATTGTCACTAGTCATTTCCCCTGCTTACAGAGGGCTTAAGCATGAGGAGGGCTTAAGAGAACTGGACTTTTTGTGTTATGAAGGAAATAAAACTTTGGTGAAACTCCTGCAGGCATGTTCAAGAACTCATATGGTGTTCACACTGGACTGTCACTACTCTGTACTGGCGCATGTACCTACAGTTGGAACGGGCTTAGTACGAAATGTCGAATTGCTGCAAATCTTGCTACAGGCTTTTAGTTTCACAGCTGTATTCCGACATGCAAAAGACTTGGTGTCATATAAGTTCAACAGGGCACAAACTACAATTATTAATTTCACCGTCGCCTTCTATTTTCAAACAGTTGGCACTTCCGTGAATTGAAAAGGACACTATCCACACATCACTACCAAATCAGAGTCCCTGATTGGTCAAAATTCAACTGGGTTCAACGCGCGTTCAGTGGCCGTTTATAAACGCAGCATGACTCTTGGGCTCACACTGCTGTACTAAAACCCTTTTTTCCCCTTCAATTTTTGTTAATTTGTTGCTTTCAAAATTTGAACAATTCGAACACAAAAACATTTGAACAGTTTAAGCATAAAGTCCAGTAGTAGAAAAAAGATTTCAACCCCCCCACCCAACCCTTCAACATAAGACAGCCATCCAAGTAAAAATAAATAAATACATAAAAAAAAGGGGCACAGGCAATCAATACATACAAGAATGTAGACTTTTTTTCCCCTCCTTCTTGAGAAAAGCCAAAAAATCAAATAAAATAATTCCAAAGGTGCTGAAACCTTTTTTAATTTAAGCTTTCTTCTTCATCCTCAATTAACTTCTTAACATCACAATGTCCTTGTCGTCCTCATTTGTTTACCACCCCTCTTTGCTGTGGTTCAATAGATAACCATTAGCAGTCTGCTCATTGTTATTTCCATTAGGAAGCCTGATGAAAACAAATCCAAGGACAGATTGTTCTTCATCAGTGAAGCACTGATTCAGTAAAATTCTCTTGATCTAAGGCTATAAAAACAATATTGGCTACAGTCTATTGTTAGGAAACAATTTATGCACAATTATGAGTTAAATAAAGGCTGTCATGTTTTATCACTTCATTTTGTTTTAATGGTGTTTTTTTTCTTCTACTAACTTAGATCAGACTTTTATTTCTGAATAAAGCTTGGATGTGGAATACACTTGCAGTGTTGAACTGTCAGTGTAACATGCAGTAAAAATGAGAAATGCTTTAAGCAATGAAACACCCAGTGTCGTACTGTGAAATCACTGATATATGTAGATCAACACGCTTAGACAAATTTTAAGCACTTCATTGGCCAATATAACTCAGCAGTATTAGGCAACTCATAAATGAATCTTTTGACTCATTCTTCACTGTTTGTTTTACCACATTATCTATTTTAAATCGATGGCACGTTTTTGACATTTTGTGATAATACTGAAACTGTTATGTCAAGTAACATTATAGTAGAAGATATTTATTTTGAAAAACTATATCCTCTACTTTTCCTGTCTTAGCTGCCACATCCACTGCCATTCTATAGGAATGGAAAGCAAACAGTTCTGGTTTAAAGTCTATGTGAAAGACAAGGTTTCTGTTTACATCTGATTATAGGGTTGAAGGGTAACACTCAACTTTCAACACCTTAAATTTAGCTCAGTAACAAGTTAATAATTATAGACCTTTAAGTCTTGTTTATATGCCTAACACATCATTATTTATTTTATTCATTTGGTACATCTTTACACATATTTGGTGCAACATTATTTATGGCATACAGTAAATGTTTTTAGTGGTAAAAACATTTTTTCAGAAAATTGTTTTCATTTAAAAAATCAGTTAATATAATGTGTGTATCTTTAAAAAAAACGTATTATCGAAGGGTTAACCACCTGCAGGAAACAAAAGGGACTAAAGGAGCAGGTACTTATTCACTTAGATTCTTCTTTCCATTTTGTTAGAGAATCAACTAAGTCTAAGTCATCAATCAATCTCCTGCTGGTTCAGTTCACAACTTAAAAGATGAAAATATCCTGGAGATAAAAATACATTAAAAAAGGAAGAGTTTGACAAAATGTAGAAAACCTCTTAGTCATATTGATGGTCTGTTTGAGACTGATGAAGTAGAGGAGGCCCTTCAGGGTTAACACCAGCTAGTATATGTATATTTGCACTTAGGTGCAGAACTTGACCTAAAGCAAGTGTGTCTGCTGGTGCTTCAGCTTTTCAATGCATGAGTCGTTTGCTCTAATTGTGTTTAAATAACACTGTCTAATTTGTTGTAAATTCAAGTCTTTTCCAAAAATGTTGTTATGCTTGAATGCACTTTTGTCGTGCATCGTAGTAAGGTATTTTTCCTTTCAAAGGTATAATATTATCCACACAAGTACTGTAAATAACTATTTCATTGGCAAACAAAATATGTGCATCTGTTAAAAAAAACAAAACAAAAAAATAATTCAAGCGCAGAGTACATTTTTTGCTTTTGCAGTATCAACTTGTCCCTGTGGAAAAAAAGATCTGTGGCCGTAAAAATAATTTGAACATGTGCAAAAAAGATTTACAGCTGTAAACACTTCCAAAGACGTTTTCTGACTTCAGAAAATATTTTTCAAGTCCCCCAAAAACAGCACATACACATGCACAAGTGTTTGTTTTTTCTCCTACTAGGACACACAGATCAACAGACATAAACTTAAGTTACAGCTTTGGACTTTTGACCCAAATATTCAGTCTAAACTGGACTAGACAGTATATAAGAACTGCACTAAGTGACCTGGAACCAGAAACATTCACAGTCCAGTTCTACAGTCAATGGGCCCGCATCTTCTTTCTTTCAGCAACTAATCGATGTCTAACTGTTGTGAACTGGAAAGCCACCTCTTTCTGGTATTAAAATACCATAAAATCATGTTGATGAAGAATACTTACATTGCGCTTTTCTAACTTTATCACAGCTCAAAGCGGTTTATAGTCATAGTCCCAAACATATTCACACAATGGAGGCAGAGCTGCAGTAAGGTTTAGTGTTTATAATTCCTTTTGTACACATGTCCGAATATTAATTTTACATCCACCAATATGTTATCACAAGGACAAATTGGATTTGCAAAAGCACAAAAAGTTTTATTTTTTTAAATATATATTTTAGAAACTGATAAATACTTTTCTTTGTATGCATTTGTTTTTTTTTCTACTGTCGCAGATCCTTTTACATGTGAGCAAGCATCTTAAATGCAACCATCCTACTGCAAAAAAGTCACTTTTACACATGCACAGAATACTTCTAAGCATGAAAAATCTGTTGTGTGGAAATTAGTTTACAACTGCTAAGCACATTATAAGCTCATGTATGTGCCTCCACATGCATTCTCGGTTAAGTGCATCTGCATCAATCTTAAAGTTCAAGGCCATGTGTTGGGGGCAGATAAGGATAGAAAAAATGTTCAGCAGCTCTGGAGGATTTACTGTATGTGATAATGTTGTTACTATTTTTCTGCTGGATAAAAAGTTGTCATTTCTCAGCTTGACGGTCAAAGAGCACCAAAGTAAATTTCAGCTCATTTTCCTTTTTGTCTGGCTTCTATCAACACGCGTTGGCTTTCAGTGAATCTTCCACCATTATTGCTAAATTGCTTTGTGATTTTCTCTAACCTCTCTCGCACTGTTGTTACAGAGGAGGGATGCTGGTAATTTTAGTGCTGGATTCTGTCCTGCAGACCCATGTGGTTTCACTGAGATGGATCTGGATCATTAATAGTGCTTTGTTGCCTATAAAAATGAATATGCTAGTGATGCAACCATAACTATTTAGTCAAATGTTTTGACTGTTTTAAATGAACAAAATAATCAATATGTGTAAAGTCATCCTATGTAAAATGGGACTGCATCATTAACCCTTGCAATTATCTTTAGGAAACTGTATTTGTGGCCACATCTGGACACTTTCAAGTGGTAACACAAAAAAGAAGTATAGGTGCAAACTCCTGTAAGGAAAAGTTAAAACTAAAAATGAATATTTGGTTACTTTTTTCAATCCATCTATATATTTTCAAAACCTGCTGAATCCATGTCTAGGCCGCTGTAACCTACCTGAGCTACTGTTGGGCGGAGGAAGGGTACACCCTGGGCTGGTCGACAGTCTCTCCCAGGGCTACAAAATCACACACATGTTCACACATAAGAATCCTAGTTTTATTTTAAACTAGTTTTTTTGCAAACTGCTCACAGACGGGTCCCAACCAGTATTTAAACCAGCATCATATTGACTAGGATTGTATGTAGGTCAGTATGTTGTGTTATGTTGAGTTGTGGCATCTGGACGGTTGCAGATTCTTTTACATGTGGAAAAGTTTCTCAAATGCTAACATCCTGCTGCAAAATGCCACTTTTACACACGTTTCTTGAAATGTTTTGCCACTTGTGATGAGTGATTCCATGAATCATGTTAAAGGCAATTTTACCTGGATGAATGAGGATTTTCAATGGACTTATGTATTGTGGCATGCATTTTTCATGTAAAAACATGACTTCTTCTGCTCCTAAAGTGTAAAGTTCTCTCTTCGAAAACACTTTTGAAAGTCTTTTAAAAAAAATGTTCTATAAGCCTAGAAATCCATTTTCATCTGGGGGGGGGGGGCATCTGTGGTTTAGGAGATATGTGTTTGCTAAATTTAAGGATTTTTTTCTTACTAGTAGATCTTTTTTGTGTGCAACATTTTAAGTTGTTTGCTTTGGTAGAGTGAAATGAGAATATATGTGTTATTAGATGACCTGCATCTGCACATTTGACTTGAATTCAAATGTGAGTGACTGTCAAACTAAACAAATGACTTTACAATTACTACTCTGAATTAAAGTCAATGTCTGAAGTCACAAAATGTCTAAAAATATAATTCGTATATCTTGCAAAGGACCTTTCAGTGCTATGTGTGGCATTGCCTAAATATGCTGTGATAATGTGTCCTTTTTTGTTTTTATATTGTATATATATCATAAAAATAAATTCCTACAGAAAAGTATTATGACAAAATCATATACAATATGAACAGTATATGTTTGATCGTTGCCGGTAGAATAAAATTGTACAACCTTGAACATAATTCCCTTAATGTTGTAATGCCCCAATTAAAAGAATCTGCGAGGGGCAGTTTTAAAAATGACACTTCAAATACTCATCCGTCATAAGCTGCTTGATACCAACATGCACACGAAATGTTGGACTGAATTAATCAGTCACCCCGCAGGAGCAGGAAACAGCTGGAGTGTTAAAAACAGCAGGGGAGAAATCGTCAATTTGACATGAGCGCAGAATAAAAATGAAAAAAAGCAAATCTGTATATTTGTGTGTAAAAACGTTAACTTGTAAAATGCCAACAAAAATGAGGCAGCTGGTGAAGAAGTGAAAAAACCTTTGAGAAACGTGTTACAATGATTCCCAGGGTCCTGTTTGCCTTGATAAATATCCAGAATGCAGGTTCTCCAGAGCCAAGTGCAGCAAACTGTCTTCCTCACTTGTTTTCAACAACACCTTGCCTTGCGATCTTTGAGTGTTTATCTGCCTATTTCTCTGGTACATTGTGTACTCAAAGAACTTGACCTTCGGCAAGAAGCCGGTTTGTTTTTGTGAAGAACTGATGCTTGTTTTCAACAATCAAATCGTTAGTTCTCCTCCAGCTCCCAGAAATTTCCCTAGTTTGATTGTGTGGGTGCTGTAAAGGTCCTCAAACTGGTTTTCCCAAATGTTAGGCCTTTGGGTTGTCACAAATAGCAGCTCTTTCTTCCCAGCAGAGCTATAGTGCATGCTGACTTAAGTGAGGTCACCACAGTAAAACAGAAAGTTTCCTAAGGCAGTAAAGCCTGGCCGCTGAGTGTTTGGAGCTCTAGGGAAATGCATCCTGGATAATTGGCAGGATAATTTCCGTAGTTGAGGTCAGAAACCGGCCTCTTTCTCTTCTATCCACAATCCATAATTTTAGTCCCGTATATTCTGCTTTTCTTAACAGTTAAACGTGACACAAAAATAATAAGAAAACATTATAAAAAAAATCACTCTTAACATTTTTTTAAAGTCAAGACTCTTCAAGCCTTAAAGATCCACTTCAATGAAAATTGTGTGTTTGACGTTTCTAACATGTTCTTGTAGCATTCTTGCCATAATGGAAGACATATAAAAAACAATTATGGTTAGAATTCCATTTCTTTGTTCAATTTGCTGTGAGTCTGGAGGAGACTAAAAAAAGCCATTGGGAAACGCTTGTAGCTGTGACGTATGTGTAAAAATCAGCAGGCCATAAACTCCCTGCTCTTTGTTGCATCCACTTGCAGACAAATAGACCCATGTACATCCTCACTTTCCTTGTCTGAGCTTGAATCTAGCTTAAAACTGAACGACTGGATAACTCGGATATTGCTCACCATTTTTGCTATTGTTATGTTGGAGTTATAAGGACTGACAGCTGGCAGGAGAGTGTGTAAAGAAATGGATGGTCTAAAATGGGAAGGGTTACTCTAACTCAACAGTTTCACCCACAACTCAGATGAATTTCTAATGAACTTCTGCCGCTCTGCAGCAACAATATACTATATGTCTTAGAAAATGACACAGGTTTTTTGATTTGGGCTAAGAACAGTATAATTATAGTTGAAAGACCACTGGGAACCCAATTGCAATAGATCAAAAGATTATTTATGTGGGGCAAACTTAACATCTCTGATTCTTCTGGCCTGCTACAGGATGAGTTTGTAGAGTCATATAAAGGTTTTACAACAAAAAGGGATGCGTCTGCAGAAAACTGTAATTGTAATTTTCTTCTGGCAATATTTATTACATGAAGTTAAAGTACTGAACAAAAGGCTGTATCTCAGCCTCCTGGCGAACACTACTTTTACCTTAAATAATGTCATAATTGTTTCTAATCCACTGATGACCCTCTAATTTCACTTGAAAATGATCTCAATTCACCTGACGGCTATCAGTCAGTTCAAAACAACCTCATTTCCCATGATGAAAATCTCTTCATCCTACAACCATCTTTACATTATGATTACCTGAAAATGAAAGTGTGTAATCACTTGCCGTTTCCTTCTCATCTTCTGGAGAAGACATCATCACCTGACAGGTCCATTGAAACCCCAGCCAAACTTTCCAACAGAGTTTCTTTATATTCTTAATCTCCCATTGTTGTCTCAGTGCTTTTTTTTCTTCCCATACTTCTGTTCTTTCCCAACCTGCACTCTGCCCTCATCTACTCCACCTTTTTTTTTTCTTTCGTACTCAATTATTTAGGCATTACCCATACTCCTTGTTGCTCCCTTCTACTTCTCTGCTTTTCTTATCATTTATTCTTGTCTGATCGTTGCTTTCGTCTTGCCTGAATCCTCTCCTCACACATCCACTCCCTGCTCCCTTTTCCTCCATCTCCAGTATCATTAGACACTGTCTGGGGGTTTGCAGTCTGAGCAAACTTATCCAGATGTGAGATGAAACCCTCAAACTAAGTCCTCGGTGTTGCAGTTTTTCGTGAGACAGTCTGTTTGAATTCCCAGGTATTGTTCTATATGTGAATTGTCTTCATAAAACGTTTCTACTTTGAGGCAATTATTGCTTTACGGTCCTTGCTTGTAACTTGAGAAAACACACTTGTTATTTAAATAAATTGCTGTTAAAAATATTGGTTTTGAAATTGTGGGTTTCAGGCATGAATTTTGCAGGAAGTCCAGAGTTCTATTTTTGCCTGGAAATGAAAGTCAGATTACAAAAAAGTTATTCTTTAAAACAATTTTTAATACTGATGTACAGCGACCAATATCATTTTTCTTTTCGACAGTGAACAAAAGATTCTGTTCTTTCAGTTATTCCAAATATTCAAAGTGGGAATCATCTGTATCTTATAAGTACATTCTTTGCCTTTTATCGATTAAAATAATATCCTATACGTATAGAACACAGGATGTACATGTTTTTCAGATTTTACACCTACGTTATTAGTCTTTTACTTTTTTTTTGTCTTCCCTTTTCTCAAAGCCTTTAATTGACAAAGCCCATCTCTGCAAGCATCTGTTGCATTTACCTATAGAGCTATGTCAGCATCTTTTTTTATTTATCTTTTCTAATCTGTTCAGTTCCAGACAGCTTTCTCCATCCAGTCACAGCCAGCACAGCGCATTAGACTTTCGCCGTGGGTGGGAGGTTTCATGCGAGGCACACTCTCAGCCGCGTGCTGTGGGCTTCACTCCCTTTTAAACCTCTGTAGCGTCTTTTTACCCTCACTCCATTTTTCTTTTTTTCCTCCTTTTTTCTCTCAGCTCCTGCGGTAGAGGAAAATCTTACAGTGTGGTTTATTTTTTCTGGTTTGCTGTTGGTTCTCATGTGTCCTCAGCAGGCTTTTATACCTCCGTGACAGCACCCTTGATAGTGATCCACTATCATGTGTGCACGTGTCAGCGGTTCACACCGATGCTGTTGCAGCAAGGACAGAAAAATGAAGTGATTGCATGTCATGTGTAAGTTACAGCCTTGGTCTTAAGATCAGAATGAGCGCTTGACTGCATGTGTGTCTTTGCCACAGTTCTCACTGTTGGCTACAAAGATGCATGGCCTCATCTCTTTCCCCTCGTCTTTCCATCCCTTCATTCGTGTGTGTATTCCTCCCGTTGAGAGAAAAACCCGCTGATTTTGTATGAGCATAAACAAGATCTTCGACTCAGCAGGTGATATGAATAATAGGTTCTAAATGATGTCGATTTTATAGCTCCACTGTGGTTCATACATTGGCTGAACCTATACCGCCATCATTATTGGCTCTCGGTCTAGACAACAACAGAAATTTAGGGGCTGTGAGACCAAATAACTCGTCTGAAACTGCTGTTTTTGAACTTGAAGAATATTTTAGGTATAGGAAAGTAAAATTTTGAAATGATTTTAATGTCTCCATTAGTTTCTCTTCAGAATACCGTGATGCAACTGTGCTTCACTACTTTTTTTAAGGAGCTGCACTTGAACTGTGTGATGCAGTTCCTTTTTCTTTTTGCAATATCTTTTTGAATTCCGTTTTTGAAGACTCGTAATAAATGCTAGTATTACAATACAAAAATCTTATAACCTTGGATTATACATATTTTTATGTAATTTCTTTTGTTTTATGTTTAATATTTACGGTATTTATAGTTCTGTGTGCTGCTCATCCCAGAAAATACCAAAGCATAAAGAACATGGGTGAATAGAGAGAACCAGAGAATGGAAGTTGTGAGGTTTTTTCCTTTTTTTTTTTTTTTTTTTTTTTGACAGACCAATTGGAACAAAGGGATAAGATAGTTTAACTGCTTAGATGTAGTTTTTTGATAGGTTTGCTCGGGGGTCCTAGTCCATCACAAACAGCTGACAGTGACAGGTCATAGATGAGCCCAAAACCCTTTGGAGGAAGATTGAAAGCCAAATCAAGTCAGACTTAAAAAATAAAATAAATGTGTGTTTTGAATTAAAAAGAAAAAGAACTTGACTTCTCTTCTATGACTGTTTCCATCTTACCTTTACCACCAATCCTAAATTAAAGTGAATTCCAAACATGCTTTATGGATTATTTCAAATGGTTTCCTTTTAAATCCTATTTTTGCCAGAAATGATTGAGATGAGGAAAATAACGCTTATTTTTTTTATTTTGGAAACTGGTAGTTTTTGTATCAGAAAACTGTCAAAAAAGTGTCCTTTTAAAAACTTTGGCAATCTTTTGTTTAAAATATATAGACCACAGTTAAAGGACAAACATAAGTGAAGTATGGTTTCCTGTTTAGGGAAACAAATGTGAGTTTGTTGTTGATAAATAGAGGTTAAGTCATTTCCTGGGTTTTCCAACCGCAGCTGGAGAAAAACTTCTTTTCCACATCCACAAATATGCTTTGTTGTTATGAAGTAATGTGATGTTTAAATCAGCTAAAACTTTTGACAAACTCTCTGGCATTTGATGACTTTTTCACCTTGTCTCATTTTACCACAGAGATGCAATAGAGGAAGCAGTCTGGACACAGATTTTAATGGGTTTTACATCTCTGTTCCTGTTTGGTGAACTTCCTATTTTCTCTTTTTTTGGCAAAAAAAAAAAAAAAAGAAAAGAAAAAAACAGTCTTAAGACTGGAACCTTGAACTGGAGGAAGAAATATTTGGCTTGTTTATTAAAACAGGCTCCTGATTTATCCATTTACACCATCCCATAGACACTAATGATATCTGTCATCAATTATAGGATTCTAAATAGCAAAAAAGATGCCCAAAAGTTAGTTAGCGGGGTTTCCCTGCAGTCTGCTTCGCCCACCTACATAATGTTCTAAAATGAACAAATGGAAGGGAGACAAAAAGGTGAGAATAAATTGAATTGTTCCACCACCCTGCCAAAAAAAATGTTGGCCCTAAAAATGATGAAATTTGAGCTTTGAAAAATCAAAGCAGATAAAAATAATCCTCCATAATGGAGGCCAATCCTCCATTATTGGCTTGAATGAAATAAATAGATATAAAAAAAAACTTGTTTATGTTTGGTATCTCCTGGTATATCCCATTGGAGTCAATGGGATATTCCTTATTTTTTAACCCAGCTGTTACTGGTTGTCTCCAAATTAAGGATCAGCATGTAAGGACTTGTCTTACGTCATTTTCGCCTCATCAATGTGTGAGTTACCAATCCAGCAATCTAAAGGTCATCCAGACCACCTCAACTGGTTCCTCTTGATGTGGAAAGGCTCCCCTCTTAGTTCTTCCTGCATCTATTGATTGAGCTTTGAACATCATCTCCACAAGAAAATCCCATTCACCCTGCGTAGGAAGCTCCTTTTTATGGCATTCTTACCGGTATGACTGAGTGAAGCATCAGTAAGTTGTTTATGATCAAATTCACCTGAACGAAAAGCAAAGATGAATTGTGTTTTAATATATTAAGGATCTCAACAATACAATGTGCTTTTGTGCAGATTCTGTGAAGATTTAACTTTTTCCAAAAGAAAATAATTTTGGACGTTTGCCATTGGTTCTACTCGAGGGGGATTCTTAAAAAGCAAAAATGGACATTGAAGTGCTCAAACAATTTAATATCTCACTTAGTTACAGGTCTTAGCAGCAGCTCAGAATGTAAAAACCCTCTCAGGATTATTGGAGAAGGTTTCAATTTAAATAGCACTTTTCCTGGTGCCGTTTTTATAAAAATTCTACGAAGCTTAAATTTGTTCCACACAAGAAGCACACATCCTGTAGCGCCTTCAAAAAAACAGAGTCACTGAGAGGCTGATGCTGGGTCCGGGTATTGAATGAAGTGCTGAAAACCAGGAAGCTTAACAAAGTTCGTATTTTGAACTTTCTATTAATGAAAAAAGAAGGTAATTAAATCCACTTATGATATCGTGATCGAAAAGAGGAAAAGCACAAAAGAGGTCAACAAAAACCGCGGCAACCCAGCTCACCCCCTCTTTTCCATCTTACTATAGGGGAAAAACCACAGGTGAGTTAAAATCCCTTAATGTCTCCGCTCACAAACATGTGACCCACCAGGTGATTACACCTACTCAATGACAGCCATTAATACTATAATCAAAACACAAAAACAATATTCATTTACACTAATAAAAACCAGTTAATTCATGGCACCTACACATCCTTATACACAAGGGGACAAATAATCACACACTGTAATAATGATTCCACAGCACAGATAAACTCCAGGAAAAACTAAACAATCGGCACATTCTTTTGCTCCTAACCCAAAGTGTTGAAGTGATTAATTTATACAATTTCCAAGTGCTGAAATGTTCTTCATCCATCTTTTGTTCTGATTCCATGGCCTCCATCATCTGCTCTGTCTTTGATCTGCAGCATATTGAGCCATATGACCCGTCCTGTGAGCAGGATGGAGTGCAGAGGACCTGGATCATGTTAACAGCTAGACTCCAAACTGCATGAGATGCACCAAGGGGGCAATGGGGGGGTCAAACTTCTTTCTAATGTCTCAGAGAGGCACAGTAAACATAATACAGAAGAGCCATAAAAAGAGTCAGTTGTTCACAAATTTAAAACATGTCCCAGATCTCAGCTGTTGTGTTCAAAAGGATGTCATGCCTCTTTTCTTTTCCTTTCCAGAGCTTTGGCAAAAATTAGGATTAGAACAACACAGATGAGGGAAATATTCATACAGCGTTTAGGTCTATTATTCTGATTCATTGTGCCATTTCCTAAAGGAAACTAAAAAAAAAAAAAAACATAATTTCTATAGTCAAAGGATTTATTTGCACTACTAAACAAAATTATAAGGAAAAAGTATAACTTTTTTCCACGCCTGTGGAAATTACTAAATCAGATCTTGTGTAGGAAGCCCAAATTTGGTTTAACAGCCTATTAAAGATACAATTGTCACACAGTGATTCCTTTCATGAATGTTGTTCCTTTTTGTAATTTTTTCTGTATGTTTGCAGGAACATTTCTGCTGCATGTTCACATAAAGAAAAATGTGTTCATAGAAGTTTTTTTTTGCAGCAGCAGCATTATAGCATGAATGTTGTATAATGATGTCGAGAACATGCTACAGTAAATGTATATTTTCACAGACTAAGCATTCAACACTTTACGTGTGGTACATTTTAATTCCCTTCCTGATCATCAAACCCCACATTCAGACTTGCTCTGTTCCATGAATGGGCCATATAGATACTCCAATTCCAGCACTGGAAGGAGCTTCAAGTAGAAATAAAAATACACAGTGGTATTCTCAAACAACATGGGCCTGCCAACTATAACACTCTTATTTATTCATGCATTTATCTGGATTTCCTGTATACTTGTCAAGATGCTGGACATTGCAGGCTTTGCTACCTGAGGCCCGTTTGACAAGGATTGGCCAGTTCTGGCTGGACTGTGCTGTGTTGCATTAACATTGGTTATTTTTCCTCGGGGCTTATAATGACGCTGCTGTCCCAGTTCCTGAGACGTCTCTGTTCTCCCAGCTGCCTCCCAACCGTCATGGGATGCTGGGCCTGGCAAGTTGTGCGCTTGTTTTTTTTTTTTAACACCAGCAATGTTGCATTGAACCTGTGGCTTCTCAGTCAGGTGGGGTTTATGTTTATTTTATTTTATTTTTTACTTTTTATATAGAAAAAATGTAATTTCTGATTCTGTGAGGGGTAACGATAACAAGCCATTAATTTTGCATTAACACATACACAAAGGCAATCGTAAACATTTATAAATACCTTATTGCAAGAACACAATGAGGTGTTCTTGCATTAGCCAAATTATACTTGACACGACAGCCTAATATTATGACCTGTTTAAAACTAAAATCTAATTAGAAAGATAAACCTTTATTTTTAACATTAATGTATACTTGAAATGTGTACTCTATATGGAGTTCATACATACACTAACTCAAAAATTGAAAGACCTTTACAAACACTGAACATTTAGCATTCTTGTGGCATATTTGATGTGGTTGAAGTGACAGATGGGTTTGAGAAGGTATATGATTGTATGATGGAGCAGTTCTGAAGCCTCACTCTTTTACAGTCATGATAAACTCACTGAAAGCTGTTGTCAGCATGTGGTATCTTTAAACAATCATGTTTGCAGATGACAGTGTGCTGAGACATGGGAGCAGGGGGAAGGCTCCTAAAGAGGAGCAGACACGCTCTGAAGAAAAGAGGAAGAAATGCTAGTGAGATCAAATAGTTAAGGTGGACAAGCACGTGCGGTCAGGCCATTTTTAAGGTGCAGATGCTGTGTCAGGAGGGATTTTTGACAGAAAGATGCCACAAGACAGAAGGCATTAACAGAATGTGCAGTTTGTGAAACTGCATAAAGGTCAGTGCAGACAGGAATCAGCATGAAGGATCACGTTGGGTAATCCGTCTAAACTGATGTTGTGGCAAATGCTTATTTCATGCATGTTGCATTGATAAAGTAAGATGTCATTAGTTTTATTCTATAGTGTAAAGTTCAGAAAATGTAACACAATAAATAATGGTAGAAATACCCATGTGCATAAAACTAAGCTGCAATGTTCCAATATGATCGAATGGGACACTGGTGCCAGAGAAATTAGATTTCAGAAAACTGAATAGTTTGTTCTGAAGTAATGGGATGGGCTTGCTCTGAATCCTTACAGTAAATTATTTTTATGGATTTCATCATTGGTGTCAATAATCCACAAGTTTAAAGCAAAAGAAAAGAAGTATATCAGAGGAGTTGCAAGGTTGGGAAGTTGTCATATTCCCATTCTTTGCTTCTCTTTCAAATTCAAATACATCCAATTTGCTGCTTGATGCTTTTCCAAACGTGTTCATAAACTAGATGCTCCAGACACATGTGAGAGGAGCTGCTGCCTAGTTTTTGGCCTCTTTGCCACATGGAACCATTGACTCATTGACTCATTTACAATGCATGGAAGACACTGATAATGTTGAGAAATCAGATTTATTAAGAGCTCTACAAAAGCACTGGTAATCATGTCTCTGTGTCTTCGTTCATGAGATCATTCAGAGACTAGGATAGTGACCACCAGCCGTTTTTAGCGGTACTCCTGTTTCTCTGGAAAAAGTTTGATGAATTGAAATGGTCTGAGGAGGTAAAAACAAAAACAAGAATAAAAGTAGATGATCTTTTTACCATTGTCTGGATGGGAAAAGAAAGAAAAACATGACATTTTCAGGAGTAGAAGAATCATAATCCACTCCATGTTGGATCCACTTGCTGATTGCATCAACATGTCAAAGCTGGATCTTTGTCGCAATGTGTCTTCTTTGCCAAAGTGGGATTGTTGTGCTACAACGCGCAAATTGCACTGCAATATCCAAAACCCACTGCTGCCTGGCCTGATTCCCAAATTGGGCCGCAGGACTTCTTATTGCATCGGGTTATTGACATTGAAACTGGCCGCCTGTGGCGTGTGAATCATGTTTGGTATGAAGGCAGCATAAGATACCAGGCAGGAGTACAGTATAAAACAGTGATCATTTAGTCATTTATTTGAATTAAATGTAGTGAGGTGGATGTAGATGAAAAACAAGGCCCCTCTAACAAGTGTGCACAAAGAGACAACCGGGCCACAGAAAGTGAAACCACTATCAGCAGATTAGGAAAACAAATACAAGAAATGTAATCTGTAAAAAACCTAATCAGGAAATGATGAAGCTTCATGTACATTGATACTTTCCATTTCAAGGGTGGGGATCAGGGCCATTTATTGTTTATTAAAAGTCTTATTTTTTTTTTAATTTTTAAACCATGTTAAAATTCATTGTCACTGCATTTACTTCCAACTAAAAGATTTTTCTGGAAAGAGGCCATCTTTTACCTAACTTGTAAAGTATGGTTCTTTTCAGAAACAGTATCACACTTTAGCAAGCCAACACGCTTAAAACCAGATCATTGGAACTGTGACCTCTAGAGAGAATGTAGCAGTTGCTGACATCATTTGTCACACCCTAACTTTTTTTTAAATAGCCTCTTTAAACAAAAAAACCTTACAGAAAGTGGACTAGCTATTGCATTTTATTTTTAATTAAAACAAAGGAAAACCTTATCTACCTCAGTGGAAAGAAATATATTTAAAAAAAAATGATAAAGCTTAAAATTGTTATCGTCGATTTGTCAAGTTTTTGTGGTTGCAAAAATGTGTTCAACTGAAATGTGAGATTAGTTTGATGAGATTTATATCAAAAGTGCTTTTTTATTCTTAATCAGCCTTGGGTGCTAGGCTACTTAATTCAACATATAGAAATAAAATAAAAACTAAAGGTTGTGTGCATGAGTGTGTGTTTAGCCTGTGTTTTTATGTATTACGTCTTGCTGCTGACTTATTTTCATTCTGGTTCCAATCCTTTTATTACTTTGAACTTGCACTTTAATTTATTTCCCTGTCTTTCGCAGGACACACAGTTTCCTTGCATAATAAACTGTGTTGCTACAACTTTCTGGTTTCCCTCCTCATGTGTTATGGCTGTATTTTGGCTTTTCCCTAGACTGAGGTGAGCCTGTTTGTCTGGACTGTGAGAGAGTGTGTGTGTGTGTGGGTGTGTGTGTAGGTGTGTGTGTGTGTGTTTGCGTGTGCTTGATCTTTTACATTCTTTCACAAAGTGAAAATCTGATGTGCCGGTTGATTTTAGTGTAAATTCATGTTTACAAATGAAATAGGGTCTCTCTTTTGTGTATGTAGAAGTATCTATCACACTTTGCTGAATTATTTTGTCATAATTATCAGTCGTTGCTGTTTTTTAGGGATCATTTGGCCTTTTGTAATTTAGATAAACAGTTAGTTAGGGGGGTCTAAGGGCATGGATGTCCAGTTTAGCTTAGTCAGTTTGTCAGTTCAATTTAGTATTTTCCTGTTGAATTCTATGTATTCATGATCCTTTCGATTTTATGTTTAACTTTTTCAATTACCGATACGAAGCCCATCGAGACGACTGTTGTTGTGAATTTGGGCTATACAAATAAAATTGAATTGAAATTGAATTAGTCTTATTCACTTTTTGGTATATCCCTTAAGGGATTACTTTTGTTTTTCCAAAATCTTGTAAAGTTTTTTATTAGTTTTTTTTCCTCAATTATTGTTGTGATCCTTCATATTTTTTGCATCGAGTGATTTGTTGATGGGTTTTAAACTTCATTGCCACAATAGTTTCAAACAAATAGGAGTTACAAAAAAAAACAAAGAAATTGACCTAATGCGTCCCTCTAAATAGCCTTCTTGTGTAATTGCTTAATTGGTTAATTAGGTTTTCTAACAATTAATATAATCAAACATCTCTAATGTGCTTGGCAGTAAATGTACTGTTAAGTATATGTAAGTATTTTTCCTTGTGATGTACAACATCGCCCCGCAGGAAAACACGAGTTGAACACTCAATCCGCTCACAATTAATGCTTGGTTTATTTACTTTCTTTGGGTTATGGAATTTTAATGTGATTCTTGTTTTTAGAACACCTTGGTGGGAGCAGTAGAAAGCTGTATAAACACTGCATCACACTAATGCATCCCATGCATGGCACGCAGTTTGGGCTGATGCTTTTTTGGAGCTTTTTGGGCCTCACACCTATTATACTGTCAAAATAGGAACTTAAGTTTGTAATGTGTGTGTCTCTAAAAATTAATTCTCCTTTTAGATTACTTAGACTTCAATAGTGACGTATCCTTTTACAGCTGTGTATTTAAATTGTTTTTTCAGGGCTCACAATGACATTAATAAGAAAGAAGAAATACACAGTGAAACTTAAGCCTGTTTCTACAGTTTATATAATTACATTTTGTTGCAGAAAATTGTTCTATGAACCAATATCTCAATAAAAATTAAAAGTATGTGCAGTAATGGAAAATAAATGCAGCATAGCCCTAGATGGATGCTAACCCAGTTTGAAGTTAGACACACAGCCACTGTAAGAACTTCCCCGACGTTCATAGGACATTTTTCTTCCACATTCCATTGTTTTCCAGCACCAGTTAGGCCCTGCCCATTAGAGTCCAGTTGAAAAAAAGCCAAACAGTAGTTTGTTTGTGTTACTGAATAATCCTTAAAGACCAAGCCATAGTCTCTCATTATCCCAAGGAGAAAGCCAATTGGCACACAGTTAATCTGGCCTGTCTGTTTTAAACAGGAACCCAGAGAATCAACAGAAAAGAGGCCCTGGCACAGACCATCCAAATGTGTGTATGCTCACAATCAGCAGACGCACACACACATACACACAGGCACAATCTGCATGAATGGGATGCATGGAGTAATGTATACAGAAACTGGGCTGCGGCACACATGTATGCCAAGATAAGTAAAAATTATAAAGATGAAACAAACATAGCTAAGCGATCAAGCACAAACGCATTCACTGGCTTGTGGGTTGTTTTTATAGCGATAAAAAATGTACAGATATAGTTAGCAAAGAATTTTGAAAATTTGCCATTGTAGGAACTGTAACTTCCCCTAACAGGGATAAATGCCAGAAAATACTTCCCAGCTGTTTCTTTTCTTAATTGGCTCAACCTACTTGGATTTTACAAGTATTTTACTGCAACTGCAAAACTTAATTTAAACTCATGTTATTTCTGTTAAACTGTGTTGTTTGGTGTTTTTTTTGGTAATTTCTTTCGCTAAATTGCATTGAATTTGACCTCCATCTCTCTGAAACTCATCTCAATTCATTGAGTGACGCACTCAGGCTTCCTGCTGCCCTGTGGGAGGAGCTGTCCATTACGGTGGCATGTTTGACTTTTTAAAATATTATTTCATATCAGGCCAGAGAGGTCAGGCAGAGACAGGTGCTGTCTAAGAGTGATGGATGAGCCTCTTTTAAAAGGCTATCAGGGAAATAATGAGCAGCCCAGTGAGCCTTGAAAGGAAGAGAAGCCAGGACAGTTGTTCTCTAACCCCCCTCCCTCCCCACATAACCACAGCTACCAACTACCCCACCTCCAAAACCATCTTCACAACTGTCAGATTGAAAAATGTCGGCGTGTAGACAGTTTCAGAAAAGCTAATCATAGGCCTGATTTGCTGTATCCTGAATGAGATATGCTGCTGTAGAGGCTATAGCACAACATGAGGCTGGAGACCAGACTTATGACTTTAGAGCCAAAAACAAAAAGTGGGGGACTTTGCAAAATGTTATACGCCCCCAAAAAGTATCTGTAATGTCTTTAAACATTTGCTGGGTTTCAAATTTTCCTATTTGACTGATGCTGGACTTAAATTTAACAACGGGAAAGTGTTGGTAATCTAATAAGATGCTTCATTATGACTGACTGAAGTTGAGAAATTAAAATTTGAAGGAGTGCAACTTTCATTTACTTCATTGTGTTTTGTGATCAAATATTTAATGCCTGCTTAATAAAACCAGTCACAATAAAGCAAAATACTTGCCTCACTATGACCTATGTCCATGTGTTTTCAGTGATGGAGTTGTGACAAACAACTGAATTTTTGCAGTAGGTATTTCCATAATGTATAGTTTAGAATTACTGGTAACTGCACATTTTTCTAGATGTTTATGTATTTAACATTTTCTGTTTTAAAGAAAAATGCATGATGCAGCACATAAAGGTTCTCAGGTACGTTCTGGATAAATTTACTGCTTTCCTTGAAGTGCACTTTGAATTATAGCAAATCAAAGTGCTTTTTGGTGTTCTAATATGATCCAAACATAAGTCTAAATCATATATAATCTTTAACACTTGATGGTAATGTGCATGCGTGTTAAAGTGTGCATGTGCTGTCATTCCAGCTACATAGAATAGTCAACTAAGGAGACAAAAGACACTATTTACCGGTACTTACCTTAAATGGCTTTTATTGATAAAAAAAACTCTGAATTTACCTTTTGTCTAATGCTAGGATTATAACAGTTAATAAAATAAAGCACAATGAAATAAAATATTGACAGAAAGTCATGTTTTGAGGGGAACTGCATAGACCTTTCAATCTAATCACGTCTACTTGTTCTTAAAATGGAGACCAAAGCTTCAGGCTGCAATAGCTGTTTGTCACTGCAGAAACCGTGAATCATAGACCAAATCATAGTGCATACATCCATGGCTTTCATTTGCCCAAAATCCATGGTCCAAGGTCTTGCCCACAATTTGAATGGCTTAATCTAGATAAATGGCCCACTGATTGTGCACACAGCAAATGAGCAGTGAACACGATCTGTCCTCATTTTGGGGTTGATGAGATGATTTAAGCACTAAAGGAAAGTTCAGAATTCAGCAAAATCTATGTTATTAAACGGTGACATCAGTGTGGTAAAACCATAACTCACTGGTTTGGAAAAAAACATGGAGCTCAATCTGTGGGTCCTTTTCTGGTGGTTATTAAAGAGAGAGAAACAGCAGAGCTCCGCTGTCCACACGGTCACGGGGAACTGCACCAATACAGAGACTTTCTAATGTTCCCTGTTTGTTTTTTAATGACGGTGCAGTGGAAATTATGCAGAAACTCTTTGTAGCCCACAGGAAGAATCGTTTATTAGGATTGTCGCAATATACAAGCTTTTTTGTGTGTCCAAGTAGCAAAGGCTTTGTGACACTGAATGTCCTGCGAAAGTGGCAGTGAAGGCTATTTTCAAAATATATTGGAACCAACCTTTTGGCAAGATTTGGTTTTCTGCACCTCTAAACCAATTTTTATCATTTGACATTTCAAGATTTTACCAGACTTTATTAAAAACTGTGAACAAGCTACACCTTATTAAATATAACCATAAACAAAGTTTAATTTCTTACTGTGGACTGTCAGAGTTTAATAAGCATAATAGCAGTGTTTATATTCATTCTTCCAGTAGCAGCAAATATGCAGATGTGTGGTCTGGGATAAAGAGGAGTAACAGAAGGAAGCTGTGGTGTTTTCAGCATGACCACTGGCACGTCAGTCTTTTTATCCATCTCTTGGTAAGAAGGATGAAGGAGAAGGAGGTGAATATTTAAGTGGGTGTGTGTTGTTTTTTCCCTCAACTCCCCCTCAGCACCATCACTGATTGCTACCACATTGATCATGGTTAGTTAGACAGAATGTTGTATAATTTAGGGCTTGGCCAGACTAACTTTTTCCCCCCCTGGCACAGAGAGGCTGGGCTTTTGCCAGCTCAGCATTATTGTCACATCTCCCATGTCTCCCCAGGTCGTAATCCACATTTCAGTTGGAGGATTGGAAAATTCGTATTGATCCACACTCGTGTCAACAGATGTACACAAAACGAAGGATTGCAGGAGGATTGCAGCCATTTATTCTTTTGGATAAATCGCTCGTCTATCTCCTCTCCTCTCTATGATATGAGTGGCTCCCTATCAGCCTCCAACATTAAGTGTATGCTTGACTCATTTTCCAGACTTCTCAGCTGTGTTTTATAAGAGCAGAAACATTACACTCCTGTCTCCTGCAATTTAATTCAGAAATTAGAAGCCATAAAGTTCTGCTGTTCGAGTCCAAGTTCACCATGGAACTAATTTCTTAAGTGTGCAATAAACCAAACAAGAGTCATTCTCTTGCCCCTCGTTGTTACTTTCAGGCATCCTTGTCTGGCCTTAGTTAGCTTTTCTAGTTCCATCAAAACAACCTCTTTGGATGTTTAAGCTTACAAAAGTAAAATGTTTACCCAACAGCCTCCACTTTCTGTGGCACGATAGCAATAACTTTCAGTGTCCTTGCAGAATGAGAAATCAGAAATTCTGTTTTCTCTACAGAAATACCTCCAAAATGTGGGACTTTTGAGTAGATATACCATTCTGCTAGGTGACATTTATGACCGTGTTTACAGCACCTACAATAAAAGAGAACTGTTAGCACCCAATTAGCCCTGCAAAAGGATTCGGTTCTGTTTGCTCTCCTCCCAGTGCTTAACAACATAATGACAATGGGAGTGTTCAGGGTTTTGAAATTACATGAATTTAGAACAATGACTTATTGTACATTTTATTACAGCACTTTATTCATGTGACCGGTAACAAAGGTACAGTTGTTTAACCCTGTAACAGGGCAGCGCTGCACATCAACTGTTTTCTGTTTTTATAGTCTGATAACTGAATTTTCTCAAAAACTGAATCCTAAACTAAGATTAGGGAATGGAATTACAGAAATTATGAGAGATTATTTGTGGCTATGGTAAAAGAAAAGACAACACTGAAATATACACTTACTGGCCACTTTATCAGGCATGCCTGTCCGCATGCTCGTTGACGCAAATTCCTAATCATCCAACCACATGACAGCAACTCAATGCTTTTAGATGTGTAGACATTAGCAGGACTGCAGTTCAAGCCATCAGAATGGGAAAGAAAGGTGATTAAAGTGACTTTGACCGTGGCATGGTTGTTGGTGCCAGAAGGGCTGGTCTGAATATTTCAGAAACTGGTGATCTACTGGGATTTTCACCCACAACCATCACTGGGGTTTACAGAGGATGGTCAGGAAAAAGAAAAACGATCCAGTGAGTGACAGTTCTGTGAGCAGAAACATCTTGTTGATGCTAGAGGTTAGAGGAGAATGACCAGACTGATTCCACCTGATAGAAAGGCATTAGTAACTTTAATAACTACTGAGGTCTGCAGAAGAGCATCTCTGAACGCACAACACGTCCAACATTGAGGCAGATGGGCTACAGCAGCAGAAGACCACACTGGGTGCCACTTCTGTCAACTAAGAACAGGAAACTTGGCTGTGGATTCTGCCTCTGTCTCGTCTCGCGCCCCTGGCCGTCCCCCCAACTCCATCTGGATGAAGCTCATTTGCTGGACTTTAAATATGTAGGCGTAGAGTTAGTCAAGTTAATTCTTCTCTGAGTTTTGTCAAATCGCCTGTCTGTCCTGTGGGAGGATCCCTCCTTCGTGTGGACTGAGGTTTCTTCGTTTTTTCCGGAATCCGGTTTTTTAGGAGTTTTTCCTTACCGCGAAGGAGGGTCTAAGGGCAGGGATGTCCAGTTTTGTCTAGTCTGTTTAGTTGGATCAATTTAGTATTTTTTTATTGAATTCTATGTACTCATGATCCCTTTGATTTTATGTTTTACTTTTTCAATTACCGTTACAAAGCCCATCGAGACAACTGTTGTTGTGACTTTGGGCTATACATATAAAATGGAATTGAATTAAATTGAATTGAATTGAAACTGAGGCTAGAATTAACACAGATTTACCAAAATTGGACAATAGAAGATCGGAAAAACGTTGCCTAGTCTGATGAGTCTCCATTTCTGCAGCGGCATTTGGATGGTAGGGTCAACATTTGCTGTCAACAGCATGAACGCATGGAGCCATCCTGCCTTGTATAAACAGTTCAGGGTTGTGGTGGTGGTGTAATGGTGTGGGGAATATTTTCTTGGCACACTTTGGGTCCCTATAGAGTACCAATAGAGCATGGTTCCAACACCACAGCCTAAATGAGTATTTTTGCTGCCCATATTCATCCCTTTATGACCACAGTGTCCCCATCTTATGATTGCTACTTCCAGCAGAATAACACGCCACGTCATAAAGTTGGAATCATCTAAGACTGGTTTTGAGCATGACAATGAGTTCGCTTGACTCAAATTGTCTCCACAGTTACCAGATCTCAACCCCCATCCCTTTGGGATGTGGTGATCACATTGTGAGATTGGGATCATGGATGTGCAGCTGACAAATATGCAGCAACTGTGTAATGCAATCATGTCAATATGGACCAAACTCTCTGAGGAACGTTTCCAGTACCTTGTTGAATTTATGCCACCAATGAACTAAGGCAGTTCTGAAGGCAAAAGGTGGTACAACCTGGTACTAGCAAGGTGTACCTAAAGTGGCCAGTGAGTGAATGTTTAAAAGGTTATATTAAAGATAGAAATGAAAATATCTATTACATTCAACTCATAACCAAGGTACACTCTATTACAAGTTTTTTTGTTTATTTTTCCCAATCTACTTTTAAAAATGTAGGATGCACCAATACAATTATATCATTTTGCTGGACATGTCTTTAAGTGAACAGGCACAATTAATTTAGAGATTTATCTACATTTTATAAATGTAACAATTTGGGAAGTGGAAAAACACTTCAAACTTTCTGTTTTTAGAATGCACTGACATAACAATTTTTATGAAATTAGGATTTCTTGTAAAGCATGTTGATGGAACAAAAAACCATTGTAGCTCTGGGCATGTCTGGTTAAAATAGGAATATTCTGGATAAAAACTACGGAGCCCGTGTCCTGACATTAAGATATAAAAATATATCTTGTTCCCACAGATTAATATCTTGTTCCCACAGCAGTACGTCACGTTTCCCAGCATGCTTTGCTGCCAATCATTGGCCAATAGACCTTTTTCACACTTCCGCATTTTTAGACCGGAAATACGTCAATGACGTGTAAAACAACTTCCTGTTAGCGTAGCAGCAGATATGAAGAATGGCAGAGTCGAAGAGTTGCAGTCTCTGTTGCGTTCCAGGCTGTTCGTCTTCCAACCAAAAACAGCCTTACCTTTCATTTCATTATTTTCCTGTGGATCCAAACCTGAAACCCAAATGGATATAGGCGATCCGAAGAGATGAAGGGCATAGGTTTAATGTAAACACAGGTAGCACCCTCTGCTGCCGGCACTTACTAACTTCGCTCCGGGATTGTGGTGCGGCTGCGTCGTTCATCACCTGAAGAGTGGTGTTGCCCCGAGTATTTTCCCTTGGAACAACTTTACTGATCCTTTGAGAAGGGAGTCAGTATATGACAGAACCTCAAACGTCATGCTATGCAGCTGTGCTGTGAAGATACTAGCGACATGGTGGCTAAGCTAAGGCAGTAAAGATGGATCACGACTACGTGACACACCCACCTGCAGGTAAGGTTGTTCATAATGTGTTTGGTTAACGTAAGTCAACTATGTGTACCGTTATTGGATAAATGCATTTCTACCTGAACAAATTAATATTTATAATAAAAGATGTTCATGCTCTCACCTATTTTAATTACATGTATTTAATCACTTTTGAGTATTTTGTCATTTTGTAATTTCCTTAACAAAAATAAATGAAATGTATTTGTAATTAAATACTTAACATACTTTTCAAAACATGATTACTGTGTTGTGTTGAAAGGTAGCATAAATATATTAAGACTGATTTTTAATTTCTTTATCTTCACAGGTGCTCTGGATGAGGCTTTGGATTACATCCATGACTTAGAAGCCAAGTTCCTTTGCTGGAGCCAGAAGACGATGTCATGGCGGACAGAAGTTCCTCGTTCAATACCTCGTTACTGACATTGGATCTAAGATCATTATTCCACCTTTTAAGCTTTCAGCTCGAGGAGGAAACAGAACAAACCGCAGCCATCACCCGCCTCAGAATTATAGTGGAAAGAGTGATCAGTAGGATAAAGTCCTTTCACATCAGGAACTCTCTGTGCCGCTCACACTGATGGGCAGTGTGAATCAGATCTGGCTTAACCGCCGTGTTTTGGCAAATTATCATGGACTTTTTTGTTTTGAAGAGTGAATTAATGTTTGGTATGTAAATAATGTATAATGTGCAAATAGTATGGAAAAATTTAGTGTTTCCACATATTCTTAAAATCGAATTAAATATAATTGTTATATTCGTAATATTTTTCTGTTGAAATGTGACTGACTACACAAAAAAATTAGATGAACAAATAAAACAATTTTGGTCAAAATTGTGCCTCATTTAATTTTTTGGTATGCAAATAACATCAAACATTTACAAGAAAAAATTACATAATAAAAACATTACAGATCAACAGTAAGACAGAAGGCTGAACTGATTGTTAAAGACAAGATAAGTGTAATTTAAGGTATGCATTCATGCATTTGCCACAATATATATCCAAGTTCTCTTTCATTCCATCTCAGAAACGCATCCAACACAGCCTTGAGAGGTTTGGGCTGCACCTGGCATAATCTGCTTCCAGATGCCATCATATATCGATCTGGCTGTGGTCCTACACAAGAGAAACACAACACACAAAAGTTAGACATAAGTGCATAGCTACATTTCAATTTAATTCATTATATCTGCTGTAACCATAATTTGGTTAGTCATAAGATTAGAAAAAAAAAAAAAAACTTAACTTGCTCACAAAGCAACAAAAGTTAAGTGAATCACCTGTATATGCCTTGTACAGTGTGGACCTCAGACCGTCCCTGCCAACTGTTTTGGGTTTTTGCACCACCAGCTCACTAACCGGTTCAGGATGGATTCCCTTATAAGTAAAAGGCAGAAAGCAATTAAAGTCTGTAGTAACTACTTGGGGTGTTTTTATAATAATTTAGAGTTGTTATGGATACACATCCGTTCTTAAAAAATAATGACAATATGATCACAAACCCACCTGTGCTCTTGGTCTGTGCCATCTTTGCAAGCCACTCGTGCAGGCCAGGGGGATGGAGCAGCCTGCAGACCCAGCTGTGAATTATGTGCGGTCTGGAACAGGATGGCAACTATGTGATTGCAAAATCCTTTACCAGCCACACAACTGCAGAAGAAAGCTTTCAGGTTGGCACTTTCTGCATCCAGTGATATCTAGACACAATAAATTATATAGGTTAAAATTAGGACATACTTATGTTGCTACATCAATGTTCAGAATGACATGAAACTATAACTGTCAGTAGGGTGACCAGATTTGAGTTTGTAAAAAAGAGGAGTGAAGTGAGTTTGTGAGATATTTCATCGAGAGTAATTGGTGTTCAGAGCTGCATACATGAAGCAAATATAATTACATTTCATCTATGTTCAATGTTATTTTATTATATAAGTATCAAAAGAGAGGACATGTCCAGGAAAAGAGGACTTCTGCTCACCATACTTTCAGAAAAATAATACTAGTAAGTGAAGAAAGTGCCGCAACCGCAGCAAAATGAACACGCATACGGGGCAACTTAACATTTCTTATTTACAGCTTCACCAAATTTTTGGGTGTTATGTTAATCTCATGCCTTTTCACTTAAACATACACACAACATATTCACTGCGATGTGTTATGCCTTATATTACAAATTAATAACACCAGGATTTACAGTTGACGTAAACACACAGAGTTACCGGTGATGCGGCTATGGCTAAAGCTAGCTGAAGCTTACCTTGGTAATGGTGGATAAACTCTTCGTGGACGAATTTATATCCCTTGTCCAATTTGTTTCCTTTAGTGGACGAATGCATCTTCACACTCTTCATCACATCGGTGCTGGTGAACTTCGGAACACAACTCAGGCTCTTCGAAAACACTCTAGGCTCTGCCATTCCTCCGCCAGCGAAGCACAAACCGGAACTAGGTTTACACGTTATGACTACGGTTTTTGCGAAAAAGGTCTATCACCGTGTCCCTGTGACCAAGGTCTAACAACAAGACCAATGATTGGCAGCAAAGCATGCTGGGAAACGTGACGTAGTGCTATTGTTGTTATGCTACGAGCTAAAGGTAAGTGCTTTAGGCGAAGCAGCCAGCTTAATATGATATTTTTCAGATTTTCATCGAGAAAATAACAGATCGACCATTCTTGCTTTTATTTTTACCCCTATTGAATGCTCACAGAGACACGGAAGTAGCGGCAGGAAGCGGCTTTTGCAGCAAGATGACTGAGGGCGTACCAGATCATCATCATGTGAATGAACGTGAATACGATGGATGCTTTTGTGCTTTTTCAAATAAATAAATCTGTTCTCTAAACATCCTCCGTGTCTTCAGTGCAATGTAATGAGACACACACAGACAGAAATGTGAAGGTATCTGCTGTAAATCTATGACGTAAATTAATAACAGGAAATGATCGGCTAGTCAGTTAGCATGTAGCCTAATAGCCTTCAAATGTAAAGCGACTGACTGCTAAAGTTAATAAAAGACAAGTTCTGAATATTATTATTCCTATTCGACCCTAAACTACAATATCAGCTGTCTGTCAACAGACCAGCCAGTTGCCCAAATGCCGGCATACATCAAAGAGTTCTGCGGCGGCGCTAGTAGTAGCCTAGCAGAGCTATCGTATGACAAAGCAGCCTAGTTATCATAAATCTTTTGATATTTTTCTTATATTCATTGAGACGGTAATAAAGTGATCATTTTTGTTTTTCATGTTCCTTTTTTGAACGAATATGGGTCACAGAGACACAGAAGTTACCGCTGAAAGCGGCTTTTGCCGGCGCACAGAGAGCATATCCGCGTGAATGACTTATGACGTGAATAATTATGTCGTTCGAACGACATAATTATTGCGTTCGAACGAGTTAATCATTTCGAGGGAACGGAATAGTATTTTGTGCGAACGAGATAATAATCTGTGGGAACAAGATATTAGTCTGTGGGAACAAGATATATTTTTATATCGTAATGTCAGGACACGGGCTCAGTAAAAAACAGCTTTTACTCTTGGAAACAAAAATAAAGGCACATCCTCATGAACTGAAGTGGAGGATCATGGGTTTGAGCTGTCCACACCACCAGTAACTACTTTTGCCCAACTTAAACTTGAGTTTGTCCAGCTCAACTTTATTTCAGGCGTCGTTCCACATGTATGAAAAAAAGTGTGGCAATGATGGAGTGAGGAAATAATGGTGAGATCAGTGATCGGAGCAGTTTGTTAAAAGTTAATGAACCACAGGTCCCTTTGAACAACAGCATAATTTTAATTTTAATTGTGGGATCTGCTGGAGATAAAGCCAATGCTTTCATACGGCAGCAGTACCATGGAGGTCTTTCTCCAGTATGTTTCCCTGTGGTTATGAATGCAGACGTTTCTGGGATGTCATCCAGCTCATGTTGAGAGGCTGCTGCACTGAATAGTGGAGGTTGCTCATCACGTTGGAGGCTGGTGTGATAGTCCAGCTGCTACATTTGAAGTCATGCATTAGATTTATTTTTACTCAAAATTATTTTTTAGATGAAGAACTCATGTGGGACTTTGACGGACAGAAATTATGTTGAAGCTCGTCCAGAAGTGGCTGCGCAAGCATCGTTCATTAAAACGACAGGCCAAGTGGCTGTATCAAAATGAATTGCCGTGAGGAGGAATTTCCTTGAGAGGGACTGGTCGCTTAAAATGAAAGATGTTGTGGTTTTATTGAGTCCAAAAGGCTTCATC
Source organism: Oryzias latipes (assembly GCF_053564925.1). Taxonomy (NCBI): domain Eukaryota; kingdom Metazoa; phylum Chordata; class Actinopteri; order Beloniformes; family Adrianichthyidae; genus Oryzias; species Oryzias latipes. The sequence goes on along the minus strand of NC_136242.1, from coordinate 24,891,040 downwards.
TTTCTGGTGTAACAGAACTTTGCTAAAGCCTGCCACTGTTTTCTGTTTTTCATGTATTCCGCCGGGCCAATGGGCTCCAAGTGTGGAACACATCATACATCCTTCATTAGGAACCTGAGGTTTCTTCCCACATTCATACTTCACAATCTACTCTTTTGTGTTCCCCATTGAATAATGAATAACTCAATTAAAATGGCAGTATGATAGTTTTTTTCTTTTCTTACAATGTTGGTGTTCAAGTATGATTGATTTTTAAAAGTGTATGTTGTTTAGTACTTCATGCCGTGGTACAAAGAGATTAGACTGTGCGCAGACGTAATGTTTGAGTTTTTGCTTGTTCTTCTGAATGGATTGATTGTCTTCATTGCTCTTTAGCTTACAGCTAAACGCATAGACTGCTTTGGTTTTGCTTCAGTGACTGAAAAATGTTGCCTAACAGATGTGCGTGGGTGCACGAGCTTTAAGGAAAAAGTGTAGGGGGAGGACAAGGGCAGAGAATGACTAAATGTACAGTGGTCTCGTTGTTTAAATGCGCAGTTTTGCCTTTGATGGTATGCATTTGGTTCAGGATGTTGGCGTATGTGGCTGTTTCCGCATCTTGTCTCCAGGCAGTCTGCACACAGACATGATTGATGACTTGTGTACTACAGAGAAAGTCCTTTAAATTAAAGCAAAATGGGATTTAGCATGTATAACTTCATAAAAGCTGCTCAGCTCAGAGTAGAGTTAATTAATGGTGACAAACTCTTCACCTGCAGCTCAGACCATAGGCTTTTTATTTTAAGTCAACCTTTGCTCAGCCGTGTCTGTGCATTTATGGGTACAGTTGAGTCCAGACACTGGGTTTGTGCTGGATCTGAACTCACGTTTTTGTTATCAAGAGTGTTTCCTCTATTATCTCTACAAAAATATTTCAAAATCTGAGTCTATCTATGCTCTTAATAACCCACATCCTTTAAACTCAGTAGGTATTGTAGTTCATGTTTCGTAGTTTTATCACTATTTTCCCCTCAAAAATGTATTTACTTTAAAGACCCACTCTGGTGAATATTGGGTTTTTGGTAGTTTTATCATATTCGTGTGGCGTTTTCCTCATAATGGAATACCGTATTTTCCGGACTATAAGTCGCACCAGCCCAAAAATGAATTATCTTCTTTCTCTTTCGGCTTTTCCCATCAGGGGTCGCCACAGCGAATCATCGTTTTCCACCTCACTCTATCATGGACATCTTCTACCCTAACATTAGCCAACTTCATGTCCTCTGTTAAGACATCCATATATCTCCTCTTTGGCCGTCCTCTTGCCCTCCTGCCAGGCAGCTCCATCTCCAACATCCTTCTACCAATATATCCACTATCCCTCCTCTGAACATGTCCAAACCTTCCCAAAACCTTCCCCCAAAAATGCATTATAAAGTAGAAAAAAACACAGATAAGTCGCACTGGACTATAAGTCGCATTTTGACGGGGAATTTATTGGACAAAATCTGATACCAAGATATAATAACTTGGACAAACTCATATGACACAATCATAGCAGACTGTTTATCTCATAATTTCACAATAATTCTTTCTCACACTTATTTATTTATTCCTTTCATGAAGCATCATTGGCCAACTAATACTCTGTTTTCATCCTGTATTTGTAGAAACAGTTGTCATTTTTATTGCATTTCTGAATCTATGAAATCATTTGGAAAATAGAATATTATGTTTTTAGCCTTCAAGATCTTACTGTAAAAAAAGGTTTGCTGATTCTCTGAGTCACTTAACATACTTCATACATCAAATTGACCCAGGAACATCATCTCTGTTCCTCACAAATGAACATAACAGGAGGGTCACAATGTATTTATTTCAATTTATTTCTAATATAAGTCGCTGTGGAGTATAAGTCGCACCCCTTGCCAAACTATGAAAAAATGGGCGACTTATAATCCGGAAAATATGGTAAATATATAAAGAAAAAACTTACTAATGCTCTGCAGAAACTAATTTCTCAAAAAAAGACTTAGGTTCATTTTATTTTATTTTATCTAAAAACGGCATAATAATCATTAAAAGCGACCCTTTTACAGTAGATCGATAAATGATCAGAGTGAGTCTTTAAAGTCAAACTCTTGCAGCATTTTTGTTTTAATTCATTATTATCATTTGGTAAAAAAAATATTTTTAGTCTACATTTTCCCACTCAATGTTTAGATTTTTATTTTTCTATGTATGTTTTCATAAAGACAGGAATAAAGTTAGTAAATTAACCAACCGAGGAGGCCCTCAGATATGCATTTTTCTTGTAAACAACAACAATCTTCATTTCAAATAATAAAATTGATTTTATTTTTATCTTTCCTTTTTTAATTTCTTTCTCTTGTGTCACCAACGTCTTAATTTTCTTCAGTCTTTCCGCCTGCATCATTATCTCAGACTTTTCTTTGGATCCACTTTCCTTCTCAGGAATGCAGATAACTCCTTCCAGCACCGTTCGAAGATTAACATGAAGAATGACATTTTTCTAAGTGTGTTGCGACAATGTAGTTGTGTTTGAATGTCTGGCTGGTTCACTTCATGTGGACTCATGTGGGCTTACTTCTTTTCTCTGATTACGCCTTTTTTTTAAAAAAGTTTTTGGCACAACTAGCAACCACCATGACAGGATATGACATCACACCTGAAGACATCTGATTTGCTGCAGTTCCTTATTCAGTGCCTCACTTGTTTTGGCTGACCCACAGCATTAAATGAAAAACAGAAGGAAACTCATGCATGTTGAGAACAGACTCAGGCATCAAGCTCATCCCCTTTCAATGCGGTGTTGCCTTCAGTTTTACAGAAATCTGGCTGTTCTTCAGATATACTGGAGGAAGCAGTAACCCTGTCAGACTGTTTTTATAAATAAACTTGATCAAATTGTGCAAGATGATTGCAGATGATGGTGGAAGCCTGGTGGCCTTGTATAACTGCTGTAGGGCTTAGAAAGGTTTTACTTTTTATTTTACGTATCCAAAATAGTTGACTATTCTGTGCCAATCTCACTAATATCCTTTAACCCTTTTACATTATGGCTTCAGCTCGAGTGTTTACGTTCTTTTGACCATCATATCTCTTTAGCTCTTGACCCAACTAACGTAATTCCAGTGGATTCTGAAGCAGAGAAAAGTATTCTTGTGCCATTATGGTGCAAAGCCAATGTGAAAAACAGTGGATTCACATCGTTCGCACGAACCATTGAGAAATTGCGGTGTGTCAAAGAACGTGTGTTATTTAGATGTCGCCGACAACATCTGCAGTGTTAAACAGTTAATTAGTACAGATTTGACCAAATCAGTATACAAATATGGCTGTAAAATAAATTATTTGTTAGAAAAATTCAACAAAAGGTTGTTTATTGCATCAGGACCCTTTAATGCAGCTGATCTTAGGAACAGTAGAAGGAACTTTCTAGCTGTTTAACCAGAAGCTAACAGTCTGGATCACTTTAAATGTCACACCAGTAGGTATATGAAGCAGTTTTATAGCTAAAATGTGGTTAATGGTCTGTAACAGGATTTTCCTCGAGTTGAAACACAGACAAAGGTTTGATCATTAATGAGTCTTGCAGGAGAATAAACAATGGTCTGTCTTACCAGAAACTGTAGTGATGTCTGAGTCTGGCAGCGTCGAGTGGAATGTGTTCAGAATATCAACAAGTTTGTAAAATGGAACACTATACTGTGCTTTTCATAAATGCCTTTCCAAATGTGGAACAACTTCAGTTCTACTTTTCGAAATGGCAGCGCTAACTTTGAAACCACTCTTTTTTTTTTGGAAATACAACTGGCAGCTTCATCTTCTGTTGTGCTGCAAAACCAAATTTTGAGTAAGCCCTAGTACCATCTACCAAAAACACCAAATATGGGGAGATTTCAGATACAGGTTGCACATTAAGTCTCCAATAAATTTTCCATAAGCAAACAAGATTTATGATATGCAGGTTGAAATAAATACAAGACAAAGAAGTCCTACTTGTCTGTTTTAACACACAGAAAATGCATGCTGACTTTTGCACATGCAACCTCATATGTCAGGGTACATCCGGGGATAAAGATTCATCCAGAAACAGGTGAATTGTTACCTGACAACTTTAAGAAATGCATGGGAAGAACAGAACATTCCACAGTGTTGCAGCAGGATTCAACCCTGTTATCATTACAAGAACAGTTATAAACTTAGATTTTCGAGATTAGAACTTTTTAATTGACAAGTCTAAAAGTAACTAAAAGTAAAAACACGATCGGATTCTCTCCAAAATAATGCCACCCTATAGAAAGTCTGAGGTTTATGGACAAAGCTCTCCGATATAAGTTTCTGGCAAGTGTCTGAACCTTGGACTGCATGTTAACTTTACAAAGTGACCCTTTGGTGAGATGTCCACCAAACACAGCAACAGAAAGACAATGAGATGCCACAGTGCTGCTGTTTGTGTGTGGAAGCATTTAAAAGCAAAGATCTGAAGCTAGATTTATTGATTGTTGATGGTCACTGTCCAGTTTTTCTGTTGTTTATCTTGTTTTTGAATAATTTTTGTTTTAATTGCTTAAAATAAATCAGTTCGCGCAGAGTGTAGCGCTCTTGCCTGCAAGCAAGAAGGCCCTGGTTCAAGTCCCAGCTAGGGGACCTGAAAGAGAACACCAATGGAAGACCTTTCTGTGAGTTTTGCATGTTCTACCTGTGCACGGGTGGGCTTTCTCCGGGGACTCCAGCTTCCTCCCACTGTCCAAGAACATGCTTCATAGGTTAATTGGTTATTCTAAATTGCCCCTAGAATGTAAGTGTGCATGAGTGTGTGATTGTGGCCCTGCGACAGACTGACGACCTGTCCAGGATGTTACCTGCCTTCAGCCAGAAATGGCCGGAATAGACACCAGGAGCCCCGATGGCGACTAAACGGCTTATAAGATGAGATGAATGAAATCTATTGCCTCCAAACTACATGAACATCATTGGGAAGCTACTTGGGGAAAAATGGGGTTTCAAAGTTTGTCGATCGATTTTGTACAACATCACTGTGGCGAGCTTGCAAAAGTGACATTCTCCTGTTGTTTGCACATTTATTACCCAAATATTAAAAAAAAAAACAATTACAAAGACCTGTTCGTCACCCCCTGTTGAAAAAAACAAAAAATGATTGCTGTGGAGAAAATCAACAGAAAAAGCCATTATTTTGGAAAAAAAAAAAGTTGTTTTCCTTTTTCTCGAATTTGTTAAGTGCAGCTCTTACCAGGGTGGCAGAGGGTGAGCGTGAGAGTGAGGGGCGTGTACCAGACGCTCAGCTAATGAGGATGGGTTCAAAGGGGAATGCGAGGGTATAGGCAGGGCCTGTGAGCCATACAAAACTTTAATTACTGTTTATTGTTTTATAATAATAACAATAAACACCGACACTAAAACTTTTTGCTCCATGTTCTAATTGTAACTTGACTTATTTTAAAACTTTTTACATCTTTTTGACCAGTTTGTTTGTGCTCTCACAACATATACAAAGACATTTGCTTAAAGAGATTTTTTTTTTTTTACAATCTTTCTGACTATTTGAAATGCTGGCTTCTCAATTATTTCATATACAAACATTTAAGCTGATTTATTTGATTTAGGTAAAATTTTTGTGAGGCTGTAAAGTTTACTAACTCCTGGAAGTGTGTGATTTGTCACTGTTAAGTGCTAAAATAAATGTGGGATTATTCAAAGCCAGGCCTCTTAACATGCATTTATGTGTATGTGCTTCTGCTGGTGTTTTATAAAGTGTTAATGATTCCTATAGCCATTAGGAAAACATAATGAGCTCAGTCAGGTGTGCAAACAGCTGCTCCGAACCTGCTGGGACAGGGGGCTTCTGGAACGCACAGGAAGCCGATTGAACCTCAGGGTTTTCCATTGTAAATTTACTTCTTCCTCAACGCCTCAGGTGAGCATAGTGTTCTGTTTGATCCGAAACTCTTTGCTGGCTCATCCTCAAAGTTGCATGTGTGATAGGAGAGAAGTTAAGTCAAAGCAGCAGCTATTGGTATTTTTCCAACTTTAATCAATGACTGTATAAGGCTCACATTGCTTCCCATGAACTGTAGGAGATGCACAGTGCATATAAACATTATTAAACACAGCATATAGATAATGCTTTTCCAAAAGAATTATATCGGGGGACCAGGAAAGTCCAAAGGGAGGAAGGGCTTGAGCTAAGTCAAATAAAACCCAAATGTAGTCAATTCCTTTTTGAGAGACTAATAGAAAGTCAAAACCAGACCATAATATTGTCCATCACTGCTTCCAATTGTGTGAGACTGCTTTATTTGGGATATGCACAAGCTCTAAGTATAAAACTTCCCTCAGTGATTGCACTGTAAGCCCAAGCATTCAAAGGGTGTGAAAATATTCCTGTTATCACTCTGGAAATCTCCCCCTGCTGTCATTATATGGGGGAAAATATTATGAATCCGTCTGCTTGCAAGTGTGTGATACTCAGGGACAATCCTGCTATGTTTATTTTCCGAAATGGGAGATGTTAAGCTTCCACATCACACAGCCTGGGATCCCTGAGCCACAGCAACCACCTCACTACTGTTTCCGCAAAGGGATGATTTTAGGGAAAGCAAAACACGTGCATGTGTCTGTGTGTGTGAGAAAAACAGTGAAGATTTTGTTTTTTCAAAAACTGTGTAGAAGAAAAAAGAATGTCCCTTACAAGTGTTCCTTATTCAGTTTCTTATTCAAAACTGATCAGAAAATAATGGAGAAAATCACATTATGGGAAACTAGAAATTAAATTTGCCATCCATAAAAATATTGTTTTCAGCTATTCGAGGAGATGAAAAGTTCTGTCACGACAGCCAGCAGACCCAGCTAGATTTAGATATTATTATTCCATTTCAGTTGGACTTTTAAAAATATGATTAGAACACCTTCAAATGCATAAATTAAAAAATCCCAAATCTTTTTACTGTCTTTTTAGAATTTAGTAAGTTTGGTATATATCCATTTGATTTGCCTGTAAAGACTCACCCCAATGAAAATTGGTTTTGGGTGTTTTTAACATGTTCTTGTAGCATTTTTCTTATGATGGAGGCCATTTAGTCTAATTGAGGTATATCTATGATGAAAATTATAGATGTTTTTTTAAGTGGGAGAATTTGCACAATTGGTGGCTGACAATTTTTTTTTTTCCCCACTGTATATAAAGAAAATTAGTCTTAAAGTTGCATTTCTGATTATTTATTCAAATCGTGGTGAATTTGGAGCAGATGAAAAATATGCTATTGGAATAGGCTTTAAGCTATGAAGTAGAAGCTACAAGCTACAATCCTCCTGCTCCTCTCTATTCTGATGCACCCTCTTAAAGTCAACTAGATCCATGTACGTCTTTGTTTTCCTTGTCTGAGCTGGCATCTGGCTCAAAAACTGTACAGCTGGAAAGCTCCAATTTCGCTCGCCGTTTTTGTTGTATAGTTAATGTTAGGTTGGGGGTGTTATGGGCTGGAAACAGATGGATGACGAGTAGTAAGGGTGAGCTCACTCTGCGCCAACAGTCCCACCCACAACTCAGAGGTGAATTTTATAATGAACTACTGTTTTTCTGCACAAACTATGTCCTAGAAAACAACAGAGGTTTTTTGATTTTGGCTAAAAACGACATAAGTAATTATAATTAAAAGACCACTGGAAATGCATTTACAATAGATCAAAAGATGATTGGAGGGGGACCTTTTGGGCTTAACAGTAACATAGTCACCTAGATAAGAGATTGTTTATAGGAAAAATGGGTTTCTCACAACAACATTAATTATTTTATGTTTAAACAAATAAAGGAGTGTGAGAGATCTCTGCAAATCAGATGTCAAATGCTCAGCCTCAGTTGGTTACTGTCTGAGCTTTGTTGATGTTGGGTCTCGTGCTAAAGCTTGGTGTCAGCACCCAAAGCCACAGAGCTCTTCTCCGGACCCAACAAATTTGTGATCTATCATGTCCCATCCAAACAAACGACACGGTTGACTTTGCAGTTCACATATGGAAAGCATTGGGTCAAACTCAAAAGCAACACTTGCAGACATTAGCAGGGACGTGCACATAAAAATAGAGAAAAAAGGTAAATGGAGCTTCCAGATGACTATCTCTTCCAAAGCTCTCAGGTTTCAGGAATTCCTTTTTCAAAGCAGCATTTTCATTTCATTTTTCCCTTCAAATGCTTCTCTGCTGTTGTGAGACCTGTCATGCTTTTCCATTTGCTCAGGGTTACTGAAGGTCATTTTTCTTAAAACTAATGCCTCAAAGCTCCTTAAAATAACTCTTGTGATTTAAGAGTCTAAGGATTAGTTAACCCCTTCAGACCCAAACACCCTGGATGAACTTCACATGTTTATTGATTTCTCTACCTGTGTAATTTCAAGTCAGAGAACCCCACATAAACCACAATCCTGATGATAATTTGTGTGAGTGTGTCACAGTGTTTACAAAGAAAAACCCTGGGAAAAATGTGAAAAGGTGATAAAATGTGGATAAAGATGGATGGAGTGTAAAAGAGGTGAGTGTCCTCCAACCCAACCCAGACTTGGTTACAGAAGTATTAATGCAGGAGGTCCTGGACCTTTATGAGGGTGCTGAAAGGCTTGCTGTAGAAAGGCTGCACAGATGGATAGTGGTCATTGGAGACTGGGCACATGAGAACAGGTCCTTCTGTGGAAAACAGGGACTAATAATGAATGCTACAGATGGGCAGGACCTTTGAAGAACTAGGCCATGACCTGGCTTTGTCAGCACTGGATGATAAAACCCTCAAGAAATACAGCACATTTTCCCCCTCACAGCTTCTTACTTTAATCTCACCTTACAGTATAGATTGCATTGCTTTTTTTTTTTTTTAAATCAGTAGGTCCGTGCTTTGCTTCCTGTTGCAGGTGCTTGGTTTATGTGAGCTTTCTTTTTCCTGCTTTGACTTGCTATGCAATACTTCATGCATGGCACTTATAATTTCGTGCACTCCCCATAACCCTGACAACCACACATATCATTCCCAAGTTACCTCCAGCCATTGCTTCACCACATTTAAGTTCACCTGAAGTGTCCTTTGAAGTAAAAGGAAAACGACCTTTGCTTTATTTGATGCCTAATGTGACACCCAAGAGACAAAAAAATGATCTCACTGACCTCACAAATCACTGGAAATTGTAGGCAGACACTTCATTATCTTATCTATTTTTCTCCTTGGTTGTTTTTAACTTGGCCTGTCCAAAGGAAAAGCAAACGGGTAGGAACTAAGATTCTCTTGTGTTCAAGATTTTGTTGTCCCAATCAAGGTTGTTGTGTTTTTGGACACAGAGGTGTATACTTGTTTAAACCCCTTATGTATGTGAGGTTAACTTTACAGTTGAAGTGCATCTATGATGAACATTACAAACCTCTTCTGTCATTTTAATCTGTAACGGAATAAGTGACTATCAAATACTTTTTTTCCCAACTGAATATTATACCTGCATGAATACTCTGTGTTCAGGTGAGTACAAAGGAAACAAGTGCCCCCGATTGATTTCCCCCAATATGGAAAAGTAAACTAAGGGACACCTGAAGCTACGTTCACAGCGTCCTCGGCAACAAGAGTTCCAGTCAGCAGTTCCAGTGGGGAGGCGGGCGATGACGTCAGTGCTCACTCTTCTTCTGCTTTGTGGGCCCTACCAGCAAATGTCATGGCGTTCCTGAAACGTCTGTGCACAATTCTTTTTGGGATAAGCTTCCCAGTTGGAGTTATGAACAGTTTTAGAGTGTGATGCCCGTGACAGCAAGACCCTCGTAACCCCTGTAGGGATTAATCGGGAAGAAAACAGATGGAGGAAATAATTTGATAGCAATATAGACATCAAAATAAACCATCCGCATTTATTACCAGTGCTTTTCAGCAGTTTTTTTTTTAAGTGAAAGCACTGTTTAAACGTCCATTCACCTCCAGGGATAGGCGCGTGAACATTCGCTGTGAAGCTGTCATGACGTTCACTTTCTGCGGTCAAACAGGGCGACAGAAGGACTCAGTGAGCGGCTACTGAGTGCACCTAGCACTTCTGCTACCTCCGGTCACAGCGGTAGCTCGGTTGTGCGCTTTTTTAAATAAGACATTATACCAAATTATAAGCTTAAGCAATCCAGCTTCTGACAAAACTTCCCTACCTCTTGGTCTACACCTTTCTTTACTTGCTTTGTTCCTCTTTTTCCAATGCCAAATACACACAGTAGTGACAGAAGAAGAAGAGTGAGCACTGACGTCATCGCCCCACCTCTCCCTCTTCATCGACCCTCTTTGCATTATCGCTTTAATTACATCACAGAATGAGCGGTGTTGAAGTAGAAAGTGAAAAAGCCTTTTGGAGGATTGATTTTTAATATTATTTTTGAGTTGATTGATGCAGTTACATTGTGAAAATGAAAAAGTATTTCTGTTAATTTATTTTAATTGCCAAATTAGATATGTCTAATTGAGTTTTGGTCCACACTTACTACAGAACTTTTTGAAAATGAAATGTGATGTGACAGAATGAGTAGTGTTGAAGAAGAAAAAGAAAAAGCCGTTTGCCGAATTGGTTTTCATTTTATTTTTGAGTTTACGAATGCTACTTTATCGAGATAATAAAAAAGCATTTCCTATAAAGACTTTTATTTTGAAAAATGAGACACATATGCTTCCATAGATCATAGTTTGAATGACAGCATGCACCAATAAACTTGACTAGACGGTCCACCAAAGGATTCCCTGCTGCCAAGAGCTGTGGGGACATAGAAGTACAGAAAATGCAAGCCCTAGCCTGAACAGAGACCCCCTCCCCTGCTCCTAGTACCACACACAGTTTCTTCTCTCCTGTTTAACTCCTGCCATCAGTCATTGTACTTCCCAAGATCGATTTTATTGTCTTGATTAGATTTTAATATGACTCCTGTGAAAACACCTGAGTACAAAGCGGCCCTAAATTTAAAGAGCCGCGTTGGAGCATGTTCATTCACAGCTGCATATAATTGTTCCACTATGCAAAGTCTTTTTGGCTGTTTCCAAACTAAACGCCCATCCTAGTGATCACAGCCAGCATTTTAACAGTAGCCATGTGTCCCAATGTGCACTCTGTGACTTCATGTCCTTATATGCTCAACCAAAACACACACATACATCAGGCACACATGGAGTCATTAGGACACAGTCACTGCAAGTTGGCCACCAGACTTGTAAGTCAGAAGGAGAAAAAGTTCTGAGTTCTGAAAAGTGAGCCATTGCTGCACGTCCAAAACCCTTTTCATTTATTATTGTGAGAAGCCACAACACTGACATACACTGACACGTGAAAATATACAGACACTGATCAGTTACAGGGATTTCTGCTGTCCTTTTCTAACAATATGGGTTTCTGAGCTGTCGTTTGATGGGATCAGGGATCAGTTTACTTTTAGCAGTTGGCGATACAACTGTTAAATATGCAGAGGACAAATATATTCTATGGAAACTGTTACCAAGTTTTCCCATAACCAAAGCTGTTGCAGCATCCACACAAACGAAGACGTTGTGCTTTTAGTCAAAAGCTTGTCCTTTGAAAGATGTTTTTTAGGGGTTTCAGTTTGAGTTAGTGTGTCTTCTTTCTGCTGTCCTTGGCAAACAAGATCCCCATATGTTCCAGATTAGATTCATCCAGGAGGCAACTGGGAGAATATTAAGAGACTGACACCAGAGGAACATTTACCTGACTTTGACAACATAATTTACATGCTTGCCTAAAGAAATTGTTTGTTTAATCAGATGCAATTACCTCACACTTTTACTGCTAAGCATGAGCAAGTTGTAAACCTATAGCTCTTTTCCTCTTCCGTGTAGCGGATGTTTTTAGTGTTTTCTGGATGTTTTGCTCATGACCTGAACTTAAAAACCTTACATCTTACCTACAAGTTCCTCTAAAGGGGGTACTTATTATGGTACTAACATTGGCATGAGTTAAGTGGTTGCAAAAAAACTCGTCTTTGGTATGCGTAACTGCATGTTACTGAATGTCTTATTAGCCATGCTTCTTTATACCTTACCTCTTTAAGGTCTGAATAGAACAAACCTGGAATGGAAAGCAGTGCTTTTGATGGCTGGCTTCTGATGAGGATATAAAATTCTTGTTTGGTTTCTGGCTTCACAAAATATTTTAAGACCCGACCCAATATAATTGTGTTTTCGGTGTTTTTATCTTGTTCTTGTAGCATTTTTCACATGGTAGAGGACATATATAAAGAACATTTTTCTTAAAATTGCATTTCTGAGGATGTCTTTATTCAAATCAGGATGAATAAGGAGTAGACAAAAATATGCAGTTTGAAAAAGCTTGTAGGTGTGACATAGAAGCTACCACAGCAAGCCACAAGCTCCGTGCTTCTCTGCATTCTGATGCATTCACTTGTAAACAAATATATGCATATATGTCTGTGTTTTCCTCACCTGGCTCCATATTGTACGGCTGGATGGCTCCGATATTGCTCACCATTTTTGCTGCACCTGTAATGTTTGGTTTAGAGTGTGAGGGGCTGTAAGCCAGTATACGAGAGTGTAAACAGATGGATGACTGGAAAAGAGGGTAAAGGTTTTTTAATTTGAGCTAAAAATGGCATAATCATAAATAAAAGACCACTGGGAACTCTTCAAATGGATCAAAAGATAATTAGAGTGGGACATTAGGGTCTGAATAGCACAAACTTGAAATGGGAGGCAGAGCTTTTATGTTTTTGGCTCCTTGATGAGGGTATAAGATGGCTTGGCTTCTGCCTTCACAGTATACCTAAAATTATATTTTTTCAAATACATAATTGTCTGATTTTGTAAAAAAAAAAAAGAAACACTCATGTTTTTCCTCATTTGTTTGAAAAAAAATTTAAACCTTTTTTTTATGTTTACACTTGTTGTGTTAAATACAGTGGCTTACCCTTGAGTTTAAAAAAATCCTGCATGAAAATGTTGAAGTTACTTTAACAATTTAAGTTACATGATTAGAATCTAGCTTTAATATGTTAATGTAATGAAAACTGCAATTGAATGCTCCCTAAACCTTTGAATCTGCCTTACCCTTACCTTTTGTATAAACTTTATTCAATTTCTCGATTTCTGCTGTTGTAAAATGGGAACTCGGCTTTCAGACATGGCTTCTATATTATCTTTGTTTGATTGCGAATGTAAAAGTTGAATGCAAAGATTTTACAGACTTTAATTTATTTCTTTTCCAAGTTTCAATCATCAATGTCTGTAGTGTCATTTATTACTACAAAGGTTCCCGGAGAAACATGCAACTCACTCTGCTGTGTCAATAGCTCTGGTAAGTTCCCCTTGACTTTTCTGTTTTAATCAATGTTACTTCATTTTCCGGCAGTTAGCACATTGTAATGTCGCTTTGATTTAACCATCTACTCTTCGAAAAAATAGCCCAGAACTAAAAGTCAGCCCTGGATATTTATGTGTGAGCTTAACCACTTGGAAAAAGACTCTGTGTGCCACAGAAAACACTGAGTATCAGTGGAAATACAAACTGTCCTCAGCGCTTTCATTTCCTTCACTTCTCTTCAATGCCATTACCTTGATGCTGTTTCATTTCTGGACATATTTCTGGATTGGCTAGCTTTCTGAGAAGATATTATGCTTGGATTTCAGTTGCATTGTTCTGATAGAACTGTAGAACACTGTATGAATGCATTGGGTTTAGGGGGCAAGCGTGTGGAATTCAGCCCACCCTATATGTGTATTTGTAAGTGTAGCTGTGCTTGTCTGAATAAACACCACATTTCCAAATCACAGCACACAGTATGGTAAGAAAGTGTTGTTCAGTTGACTTCTAGTTCATCAATTTAAATGGAATACAGATGTTTTATTTACAGAAAAAAATCACACTGTTTGTACTATTTCAACTTCTCCAAAAAATAGTAGTATAGGATTTTTTTAAATTTCCTTTTCTACTTTTACAGCATCAGTGGTCTGATTAACATGCATACAATTGAGCCCATAAGCAGCTTTTTCTATTTGATAGCAGCTATAATGAATGTAGATGCAGGTTTTCCTCCCTAAAATAGAGACCCCTTCTATGAAGTGGAAATATTTAGCATCTCAAAGAAATAATGAACTGTAGATGAGCTTCTTGGATTTTTTTTTCACTAAATTTGGTCATAAGCCACTATTGAAATCAAACCACGCACCAATTCAATTTTATTTGCCAGAAGTACTTTTTTCTTATTGAGTTTCTTTGCTTGCACATCGAAGGGGAAGCAAGGTGGTTAATGAGGCCCGACTCCTACAGAAGTTGCACACTAAGCTAGTATGAAAACGCACAGCCAATCAATTGAAATAGTCAAAAGTTGGTTGGTCTCGGTTGCTCTGCATCTGAGTTATTATGGACTAGGTCTTTTTCTGATTATTCTTTTGTGTTCTCTGTTTAGTTGTGTTCTGCCTCGGGTTCGCATCTGGATCTGTGAGTGATCAGCACCTTAAGGCCCGTACACACCGGGACGAATATTCGCCAGGCGTTATTCGCCAGCGTTTTTCGCCACGTTTTTTGTGTTCACACCCAGGCGATTTTCGCTGACGATGAGCCGAGCGAACATGCAATTTCATTCCCTGACATTAGATGGCGCTTAATGTAAAACAGAAATACTCCTGTACACAAGGTGGCGATGCGCAACTTTACGCTTCTTAAAGTCGCTTTTCACTCAGAAGAAGAGAGCAAGTATTTACGCGCTTGTCAGAATAATACAAAGAAAACATGAATATTTCAAGCACCAGTTGCTCCAACTGGTGCTTGGTTCGGGGATATTTTAGAATGTCCGTCACTATTTCTTTCCGGCTGTAGATGCAACTCGGCGTCTATCTTCTTCGCTGGTATGCGTGCTAAGCAAGGCAGTTTTGTGTTTGAGCGCCCCCAAGTTGTGTTTTACTTAACTTCAGAGGCTCCAGACACGTGTGCAAAAGCGCTGTTCTCATTGGTCGAATAGATTTCGACGTGACGAGTCAAAAAAAAAACGAACCCGAGGCGTTGTTTTTTTTGACGCTTTGACGCGTGCCGTTTTTTCGCGTCTTTGTGCACACTCTCATTGGTGCCCTTTATTTAGTCACGAGGGGTTAAACGTCGGCGAAAATCGCGCGCCAAATTCGTCCCGGTGTGTGCGGGCCTTTACTCAACCGCTCCCTTCTTGTTCAGGCTTTTTCTTTAGTTCAGCGCCAGATCCTAATTGTTGTGCTTTTTATTTTGCAAGTTAATGTCTTTTTTTTACTTCTACCACTCATGAAGGCTGTTGGCCCTCCGCAGTTAATGACAGAAAAAGTAAAAATGGTCGCAGTAACGCCTTCAAACTGACAAAAGAAAAAAGGAAAATTAGTGAAAATCCAATATTACTTTAAACAGTTTTATTAAAAGCATTCAAATATTAACCAAGGGGGTCCACACATGTTGGACCTACATCTTGCTATCCTTTAAAAATGTACCTTTGTCAAATTTAGTTTGCTTCTTATCTACAGAGCATGTTTGTTTGTCTATTTCAGATCATTAGTAGTATTTACAGTAGAAGTTGCAGAAGGACCAGTATGAAGTATGATTAAGTGTAAGGATAAACCTTAAGAAATATTGCTTAACTAACTATAAACAGTAGTGAGCTAAGACCAACCATATTAACTGATCAACTCGCTTAGTTCATTCAAATGTTTCCAACTATTTACTATATGTATTTTCATAAAAATGTAGCTCTGAGTTTAGAAATGACAGTAAGAAATGTGGAAAACTGGATTTCTGAAATATTACAATTAAATTGTTGTTTAAAAATGGATACACTTTTAAATACTGAGTTTCGAAATCAACTCTTCTGATCATTTAAATCTGCTTCCATGGAAATTGACACCCAAGTCATTTTTAAATTCTTTTCTATTTTGTTCAAATTTTTTATTCAGAAACATTCTTAGAAGTCCTATTTGTCCATTAACATATTTACAATCCCCTCTATTATCAGTCATTTTAACAGACATTTACTTCTCAGATTTTCCGATTTGTTGGGAAACATTTGTAGAGATGCTTAATTCTTGACCATCAGTGTGTGCAAGAACTGCAAAGTCATTATTGTTTCTGCTGAGCTTGTGGGATTTTTCTTTTTCCTTATTGGCTGCAGCTAGTTTGACTCTTAGAACTAATGTCTGTTTAAATAACTGAGTAATTACGCAAAACGAAAAGAGGAAGAAGACAGTGGCAGAGGCAGAGTGTTAAACACTGTGCAAACGACATGGTAAAGTCATTGTATACAATCCATCATTCTGCATTTCTCTCTTTGTAATTTCAGCATGCAGACTTTTAAACCATCTGTGATAATAGCCAGTTTGTATATGAAACAGTATCCACCAAAGTTGTAGCGTGTTCAAACAGACTTCAGAGCGCAGAATACACCAGATGTGGTTTACAGTTCTCTGATTGTAGCCGCGTTACTGTAAACTCTGACAGATTCTGAATCAAAACCTCTGAGGTTCCTTCTTACTGAGCTCAGCGGTCCACTTTGATCACGCTGAAAACAGCCGCTTTAGGAACAGACAGTGAAAATTTGTCAAACTCCAGGCCTCGAGGGCGGGCATTCTGCTGTTTTTTTTTTAGTTACCCCACCTCCTGCTGCTGGTTATCTTGATCAAGTATGTTTTTTTTCAGTAAGAAGCCTGGCAGAATCAGCAGGACAGTGGCTCTCTCTTGGAGTTAGACACCTGTGCTTTAGAATAATTATTGGGTGGTTGGTGGACTGAGACAAATATTTAAGCAAATGATTGAAGTTGCTGAAATTGTGAGATCCTTCAACTTCCTTTGTGAGATTTATTGGCAGCAGATAACGCTGATAGACATCTGTAGCCACGCTCGCATCGCTCCGCCAGCAAAGGCTGATCCTCTGCCAAAGCGCGCAGAATGATACATTCATTAATCTGTCTGGCAGATGAGAACATTTACAGAGGTCATGTTATGGATCCTTATATAAATCTGTTTCTGATTTGTACACCAAAACAACTTTTAAATATTTTTCTTCATTTCGACATCATCTTTTTAAGATAAAAAGGTGAGGAATCATTTAAACATGCTACTGGTTTGGTTTGTGTTCACAAACTAAGAAGATAAACTTCCTCCAGTGTGCAAAGAAGAAAGAATTCAGAATGAAAGCCTGAAGGAACAGCGAGTGTGATGATGAAATATAGTAACCAGGATTTCTCTGTGAGCCTGCAGTGATTAACAATCACATGTAAACACCTGACAAAAACACACCACCACATGTACAAATATGCAGACGCACGCATCCAAACCCGGATATTTGCAGCAATGCAGCAGCTGGCAGATGGTCGGTGGTGCTGCCCCTGGCGTGGCTTGCAGTGAGTGTGCTCTCTGCTGGACAGATATGCCATGAGTTTAGCAGAAGAGAACCATAGTCTTTAAACTGATGTTAGAGTAATGATAAAGTACATTTTTACTCCTCAGGCCTATTTAATTTAATAATTTATGAAATGAAATAGTTGAGTAAATATTCTATGTTGGGGGACTTTTCCTAAAGCACACATTTGGACCTTCAGAACCTGATCTATAGCTAACTTTCTGAAAAAAGCGCACAAAATCCTTTGTTTCTTGTCCCCACTTTGTTTATTTTTTTAGAAACTGGTGAAGGTGTGCAAAAAAGAAACGAAACAAAAAAAAAGGCAAAATAATTTAGTTTGAATGTCTGTGAACCCAATATGGTATAATTCGTTTAATAGTTTTAAACTTCAACCTCGCATTTGCCATCTGAAGTCATGCATCACGATTTGAGCATTGCCTGCGGCACATCGTCATGGCAGTGGTGCATTTTAGGCATTGCGGCGTGTTGAGGGTTTAAATATCTAAACTTTGGCAAAAAAGATGCGTAACATCAATCAATCGGGGACTCTGCTTTGGCCTGTGACATGTTGATGAGGCAATCAGCAGGTGGAATACAAAACCAACATGGAGGAGAATTTAATCGTTCTTCTGAACTTCATAATATTGTTTTTTTTCTTTTTTCCATTGAGACAATATAAAGTTCCTCAAAATTATTCCTATTTTTTCTTTGCCTTCTCAGACTAATCCTTGACAGCAAGTCGTCAAAATGGGTCACAGAGAGACGGAAGTACCGCTGAAAGCGGCAGTCATTCAGAAACGGCTCCTGAAGTAGATGGTGAACCTCACCGTACTGGAAGAGTCTCTTAATGATCTCATGATCCCAGGCATGGAGAAGCATTTCTCAATGCTTTTGTAGAATCCGTGTCTGTGTCTTCCATCTGTTGAGTGTAAATGAAATATAAAGATAATGAGGCTAAAAACGTATTATCAACTTCTCCCACACACATCTAGAATGTAAAGTTTATAAACACATTTCCAGGCAAGGATCGAGCAGCAAATTTGACCCACATCAAAAGAGGGTCGTCCAACGTGAATTTGATTCGATATGCTGTGTTCGGTGTGAACACAGCATAACTCTTCAACCACAGTGTTTTCTTTTCCATCCAAAGCCAAACATGGGATACGGAATTGTTAAACAATGAGAATTCTGGCCTAGAGGTTTGATGCTGATGGGAACAAAAATCACTATCTATACTCAAGTTGTTCTGGGTCACAGCTACATTTCCAGTTGCTTTAATCTTCTTGTTTCTCTGTTTGCCACGAAGTTGGAATCTAGGGTCATATAATGTGAACATTGAGTATTAGATTCGCATGAAACAAAACAAGCTGGACCCCTCGAGGCTTTTTCTAATGGAAAAGGTTGGCGGTCGGACAACACAGCTGGGATGGTTTTAAAAGTGGATATTTAACAAGCTTTAGACACCTCTCTTCTCTCTGCAAAGACTGTTGTTTGTCTGCCTTGGAAAATTTTAAAGGCTTTTTAAATTTAAAAATGTCAGCATGCAAAACGTTGTATTAGGTCCACAGAAAAATATCATGATAACCTTACCACACATATTGAATACTTGTGTCTTTTATATATTTATCTTGTGTGTATATATATATATATATATATATATATTTCCTTTGGAATCTTGACTACTTTACCCCTTTTAACTGAGCTACTTCCTAAAAGTATTTTAAACATATTTTGTAAGACTTTTAAATCCTGCATCTGTAAGTGTTTTGGGAAGAATTTAACCAAATGGCTCCAACTTGAGTGATCATTAAGCATACAGTAATTTACATTACTGCCTTTTCTCACAGGGTGTAAAGATGTAATGACAACCTTTCTCAAACACACACAACAGGGGAGTGGATTTATAAGGGGTTAATTGTCCTTGCTAATGACCACATTGTATACATCTCATGGTGGATGCTATTAAGGCAGAATAGAATTCTCACACCAGAATAAGAGCAACTAAAGCTATGAGGAAGTGTCAATATGGTAAAGAATTATTTGTGTTTGTAGAGAAACAAATATTTTGTTTTTTTTAAAGTAGGCACAAATGTGTTTTAGAAAAGTTTGTTTCAACATGAATACAGAATATTTTGAAACTGAACCAAAATAAGGAAAACTATCTTTGGCAAATTTTTGTAAATATATTTTCATGAACTCCATCCAGGTCAGATTTTATTTTGTAAAAAAATCCAGTCAAATTGCAAATGTATCTCAGTTTTGATATTTCCTTCCATGCATCCATTTTCAGAACCTGCTGTTTCCCTTTCGGATACGTGTGGCTGCTGGAGCAAACCCAGCTACTGTTGGGGCCAAGGCAGGATACAGGTTACCAGTCTGTTACAGGGCCACACATACATTTGAGGGCAATTTTAGAGTCAGCAATTAACTTATAATTAACTGGTAGGTTGACAAGCATGTTTTCAGACTGTGGTACAGTTTTACGTAATTTGAATAAAGAACAACCTTCATATCTCTAGATTCTAGAAGAATTTTATAAGCAAACATACAACATGTTAAAATGTTAATTCGTTTTTTTGTAACCTGTACAAGAAAATCCAAGTCAGAAATGTACGAAAAGTGTCAGGTATCACTTTAAAAAATGGCAACTGAAGGCACGGTTTTACTGAAACTTTAGTTAAACAATAAGCAACAACAACAATACAAGGTTTTCCCTAACGAAGTTCACATTTTTGTATAAAGCATAAACGTTATGTTGAGAAGACTGTCCAAGCTTTTCACAACCCCTGAACGGACAGCCGGAAAACTTTGTCGGCTTAAAGTGGTTAAAATGTTAAGGTTTGCTTTTTTTAATCATGCGCATGCATCCAGTATTTTTTCAGCAAAGGAAATTTTTAAATCCGTTAAAATGATCTTTTATGAAGCTGCAATAACTTTAGTAAATATTAAATCTTTCTCCATCCTATTTAATGAGTACATTTATTAAATTGTCTTAAATGTAAGTTGGCTCTTTTGTCCATTATCAAGTGGTCTGCTTGAGTAATTCTTAACACATGTTGACTTTTCATTTTACTAAACTGTGGTCAATAAAGTCATAAAACCCCCTTAAATGACCTGTAACAATTCAAAATGACTTAATATAGATCAACTGAGTTACTAATTATGAAAATGATCAGAAAGTTGAGTTAATGTATAAACTGCCTAATTTTAAAGTATCAGAAAGCAATAAGGAACTAATATTCCACTCTGGGGGAAAAAAATACAATAGACACTCTGGATCACAAATATGTCACCAGCTTATAGTAGACTGGTTTGCGTGGGACTCAGTGAGCCCTCAAACCATTAGTGTCACATTCACATCATTCGTCACTATTTTCTGCGATACTGTGTACATTCTTCATGTTACACAAGTTATGATCCAGACATGTGGCTGGGAGAAGACTTTGGAATGAGCTATAAACATACAAGATAAGGGGTTTGCATGATAGTCGCAAACTAACTTTGTTATTTTGCTTGATGAGTGGCTCATCCCAGTCTGATCCGAGCTGACTGCTGATCTCTTACTGTATGACTTCACAATATTTACACTTTCCTTGGCTCAAAATATCTTGAGCAGAGCTCAAATACCATTTAGTAGTTTTTCAACATAACACATCTCCAAATCAATATTTATATAATGGTTGCTTGAATGTAAATTGCCTATTTTTTTATTTAAAATTTTTTTACAGCACAGTTGGACTCTATAAATGGGTGAAACATGGCTGGAAAATTGTGGTAGTTAAAAGCTGCAGCTTGGACATATAGGGACTTATAATAATTTGACTTTAGAGACCCACTCTGATAAAAAATACTATTGTTCTTGTTTTTCTCATGGTAGATGGGTCTTTAAATAAGCAGGGTGTTAGCATATTTTTATGTTTCCAATAAGGTCACAGCCAGAATTCCCCTCAAGTCCACGCCAGGGGCATCATAATATTCTCGCAGCTTGCTTCATCCAAAGAGAATGTACAGTAGGAATGTTTGCTCAGTGATCTGGAAAAATACTGTCCTGATCAATAGTGTCTCACAGACACTGCTTTATATTCTGGATAGAGTATTTGACAGACACATTTCTGATATGAAAATATTGTCTAATCTATTTGTTTTCCTCTGGTGTCTACATGCTAAAGAATGTCGGTTTATTATTACATCAAGCTGGACCCAGAGGTGGGTTGGAGGCACAGAGGAATTCAGGCCTGTAGGATACAGAATGGAGGGGGCGGGGGTCCACTTTGTGGACAGGTGGACAGGTAGAAACAGACACTTCCTTGTCTGTGGCTTAATCAGGAGGCAGGTGTGCCCCCCAGCACTCACCTCGCCACAGCAGCACAGCATGCTCTTTGACTTCTCGCCTCTTTCATGCCATCATCTAGTAAATTTAGTCTGCACCTCAAAGCCCTGCAGTCATGGCTGGTATTATTAGTTTAAACTAATATTAATGGATAAGAAAATAGTTGGCCGTATTGGAAAGTTAATTACAGCATTAAGTATCATTTGAGATTCATATTGTAAAGGTCTTATTGACTGTTGCTGAGTGCTTAATTATTTTTCATTTTGAAACTGGAAGGAAAAAAAACAAGGTAAAAAGTAGATTTCATTAAGTTGGAATTTCAATTTTAGAAAAAACGTTACCAAAGCCAAGTCAGTTACTACAAATCTGAGGTGGAGGAAGAGGCGGAAAGCAGCGACTGTATGAGGTTGTTGTAGTTGCAGAGTTAATGCTGCCAGGTTGATAAATCTGTCAGCAGTGTGGCCAGGCAGCACGGATCCAGGTTACTGTAAGACTTGACTCTGCTGCTCTCCAGCTGGCTTGGATCACATCCAGAACCTCATACTATATCCTGGACTTTCTCCAAGCCTCTAGTCCGTTCTTATCCAACCACAGCAACAACCCTCCTGCTGCCAGGCGGAAGTCCTCTTGGCACCTTGCCTCTCTGCTATAGTCATACTCTGCAGACTGCTCAGCTGTAGAGTTTGTCTGCAATTTGTCCTGCTTTCTGCTGGGCTTAATGTTGAAATAAGGTTTTAAAGATATTTCCCGTTTATATTTTAGTTTGTAAGTTTTGTACCAAACACACCCCTGCTTTTGTGCCGAGTGTAAATTCTCAAAAGAATGGCCTAGGAAACAAAACATGTGTGACCAGAAAAGGGACTGTTATTACCTAATATGACTCGACTGGCTCTCTTTTGTGGTCCTCTGAGCTGTGCCAAAAACTCAAAACAGTTTAGCACAGTGTGTAGCAGGACTTTGATACAGTATTCTGTGCCAAAGGAGCAGAATTGTGTCCTGGGGACTTGGACCTGACTTTTGCGATGTGGTGGTTAGTTTGGTCACTCTCTTATTTAACCTGTGGTGAGGATTTGGATCCATTACTGTCCAAGTGGCCATGAGGACACTCTGCGGTCCAGTGCATTGTGTTGTGTCGGTTTGCTGATCTTGGTCCTCACACAGAGGGTTTGACTCCGATGCTGCTGTTTGCCTGGCTGAGGCTGCATGTGTGCAGACTCTGTTTTGGAACATTTAATACTCTGTGGTAAATTGGCTTTTTGTTTTGTTTCTGTTTTCAGATGTGTTCAACAATGATGCAATGCTCCCATCACAGCTCATCAGTTTATGGTTGTTTGAGTGGATGTTGCAGACATTTGGCTTTTTTTGCTCTGAGAAAATACCTTCCGTTAAGGCCAAAACAAAAACCAAAAAAAGACAGTTCAGAAAGAGGTTGCAAATGGAAAAAGACAAGATGTTCAAGCTTCTTTAACATCCCTTTTCCATGACTTTGCTGCTTCTACCTCAGAGCTTTGAGCTTTCATCAACTGCTGAACTTTTTTGTTTTTGTCTTGTGTTTTAGTACAGTGACAGGTTATTGTGTAGTTGTGTTTCCTACCCCTTCTTAGCATCAGTGGTTATAATTAGCTTTGAAATTTGTGTCACAGAAAGAAATGAATGACCTAAAAAAAAGTCTAAACGTGCCAACTGTTAAGATGTCTTTTCAATAGAAACCATCTTCCCCTATATGTTTGTTTTAAGGAGAAAAAACTACAGCCATGTTTTCAAATTACACCACTTTTCAGTTCCAAGCATCTACTTTTCAGCAACCAAATGGAAAAATCATCCAGTGTCTGCCAGATCACAAAATAAGACAAATGACTGTGGGCAGGTTTAGATCCCAATGCAACCAGAGTGCTTTTTCCTTTGAGTTTCCTGATCTAGATTAGCTGACAAGCTTTGTCTGTCCAACAAACCCCCATATGTGTCACTGTAGAGTACTCTGGGATCAAGAGGAGCTAATAACTGTCTCAGTGACAGCTCTGTGTCCAGGTTTTGTAGCTACAAAATGACCCTAAACTCCTGATGCTTCAACAAGATGATGCTGGTATGAAATGCTGAAATTTCACCAACAGCATAATAATCATGCAGTTCCCAAAGCCTTTTTTTAAACTGAAATATCCAACATAATCCTCTCTGTAACTTCCAAATACTTCAAATGATTTCATTTATAGGCACAAAACAAGATGTAAACAAACACTAATGAAGTTGCCATGCTTAATCTTTAATAAATAATAAGATAGAAAGCTGAAAAATAAGTCTTGGCTCATCAGGAAATGCTGTATAAACTGAGTCCCCCCCACCACCCTTTTTTTTTTCTTTTACAGGAAAGACTAATTGCTTGTTATTTTAGGGATTTTCACATTATCCAGGTCAAACACTGCACTACAAAAAACATACACATTTTTTCTATCTGATGAGTAGATTAAACTCTAATACTTTAGGATTATCTCTGAATTCTTTGCAAACGTCATGCCTCCAGGGCATTTGCAAAATAAATGGTCTTTTTATCCAAAGAATTTCTTAAAATGAATCCACAATCATTCATATCAATAGAGGAAGGAAAGATGCATCATGTATTTGTCTTTCTGGTGTAATGCAGGTGTTTGTGCAGCACAGTTTGACCGTTAACCTTAAGGTAAGCACCTTATCTCACACATTCAGATTATTAGACAAACCCAAAGGTGTATTTTTATAATTGACTGTAGCTGTCCATTGTTGAGGCATGACATTTGTCTTCTAATTCTGCTTGTTGACTAAATCTTATGCTATGTACATACCAGTCATTTGCCGTGGGTTGAACTCATGGAGCTCACACTGGCCAAGCAGGGAGGGGCTTCTTCATCCTTTTCTTTTTCTACGGTTTGCTAGCGCATGTCTGCCACCTACAGTTGGAATAGGCTTAGTGCAAAATGCCAAAGTAGTGCAAATCTCATGGATTGGGCACGAAACGGAAATAGTTTGGTTCATTGCTAGCATTCTTGCAATGTTGGATATGGATTACCATCATGTCAAGAGAGCGGCCTTAGTTTATCTTTATTTGACAAACAAACACAGATCATCAGGCTCATTATGTCTGAATTCACCAACTAAACCAACAATGCTCGGAGTTTGGTGAGTTTCACCGCCTGGTCCATATGTCACTATCAAATCTTAGTCCCGGATTGGTCAAAGTTCAACCGGATTTAGCTGCCGTTTTTGTGCGTAGAGCCTAAAAATGGTCGTAAAAACATGTGTAGGTACGCATGAATGTGAGAGTTTCGATTGCGGAAGCCCAAAACTCGCGTTTACATAGACTTTTCATTGGACGCGGCCGCTTAAACGTGCATTGCAAAGACCGGTGTGTACATAGGTTTACATTAAAACTTCCATGTTTTACATCATGCTGCTCCATGCAGCAGTTTGTGACCAAGAAGACGAAATGTTTCATAAGAAGTATCTGACGTTAACGTTGAAAAGCTAAGTTGTTGATGTCAGGAGGATGGAGCAGGAGTTTAAAAAGCAAAACAGAGTGTTTGCACATCTAAACAAGAACTCAAAACTGTTGGATTTTCAGCTGAGATTACACTTTTAACAAAACAATAACATTTTGACCTAAAGAAAAATCCAGAGATAGTTTAGATGTTTTTCCTACACATAGCCCAAAATGTCTTCATGACATTTTAGTGTATGTATATACAGTATGTGTTTGCTTTGGGTGTATTTAAATGATTTATGTTGCCTCTAATTTCTTTTTGAGTTTTTTTTTTCATGCAGAATAACTGCTTGTCTTGGCACTCCTCTCCCCCTGCATTGCGTGTGTAAAAGTGAGCGTTGTTGTTGTTGTTCTCCATTTGTCTTCTTGTGGTGAGAGTTTGAAGTATTTATTGATGTAGCGTGTTGTTTGTCATGTGTTTTTAGAGTCAGACCTGTCAGATAGTAAAACGTTTGCATTGATATTTGTTCTAAACTCTCATTGTTGTTGTTTGTGTGAACTTTTTGGTTTTAGAAGGTTATTTATGTGTGCAGGATTGATTGGTAAAGTGGGAGTTTCTCTCTGCATGGGCAGCCTTTGACCGGAGTCACACTATGTTTGGTTACAGTTTTTTCTTTTTCTTTGCTTTTTAAATTCTAGGTCAAAAGGTTGGGAAAAAAACTAAAAATAAATTTATGCTCCATGTTATGTAAAAAAAAAGAAAGAAGACGATGACAGAAATTTCAAGCATTTAAGGGAGTTAAAATATTCAAAGGTCAGCTGTTTTTATGCTTCTGTAGTTAAGTTATCAATCTTCTTCTCTTGTGTATAGAATTGCAGTTTGAGTATTCATAATACATTTGTCTATTTTCTCTTTTGACTTCTGCCATAAACAAAATCTGTTATACCATAGACGTGCATTTAGCAAGTATGCTTTGTGTTTTTGGAAAACTTTGCGATTGGTATCTGAAATATTCAATTTAAAAACTTGTTTGACATAAAAAATATAATCTAAACACCAAAACGTGCTGAGTTGCTGTCATTCTAATGAGATTTTTTTTTTTTTAGCAAAGAGCAGTTCAATTTATGTAGCTACCAAAACTTCAAAGACTTTCATATGAAAAGTCTGTTCATCTGTAAAGACATGTATAACAGTTAAAGTCGCATTTCAACTTGATTGTCCTGTTTTACTATGCAAATTAAATGCCATGTTTTTGCAACTAAAACCACAATCTTACATAATAAATAAAAATTGAAATCATTGCATTATGATTGTAAATTCTTAATTTTTATAATTAGATTATATTTGAAACTCAGTATAATAATACTTTGATGCTTTGTCACAGTTTAACATTGGTGGGAGATTTACTTTTATAAAATACATACAAAAGAAGGCCTGAAACATGCCATTAGCCCGAAAACCTTATATACGTTTTGAAAGGGACATCTTTAGACCAGGGTGAATTCTTTTTTTTTTTTTTTTTTATCTATTCATGGTTTTGGTGAGCTGGATTTGAATATTTTTTATTTTAAGCAACCAAAACAAAAATAATACTAAAAAAAGTTGGTTTTATCTTTTCTAATTGAGGTTTGCCTTGATTAAGAACATTTTTAGCCAGGCTTTCAGATTGGTAAATGCAGAAAGTTTTTTTCTAGGACATTAAGAACTTGTTAACATAGATCTAAATTTGTCATTTAATAAGTTAGATAGTTTTTAATATTATAATCTATACATGAATGCTAGCTAGATTGCACATTAGTCAAGACTCCTTACTCCTTAACATTAGTTAAGGAGTATTTTTTAGGTTGTAAAAGATTGCATAATTATGATTTTTTTGAAACTTTTTTGTTATGAATTTATATTTAAAAGCTGTTTTTTTCAGAAAAACATGTTAATCTTCTCCCAAAATGAACAAATGTTTTTATTTTAAGTTGCCAATGAATTACCACTCAAAAAAGACATAATTTCAAGGATCCATTTCAGAGACTTCAGCAATATATATTTTTTCAAGATCATAAAAACAAATAAACCTTTCAGTTTAGGTTTTTATTCAAACACTATGATTCTGAATTATGGCCACCTAGGCTGTCCTGCACTGTTGCTCCAGAAAAGCCCCTTTGTTTAGTCCACATGTTTCTTCGGTGTTTACTTGTGTGCTTGTCACGTTATGTCCCTCAACACTTTGAAAGAGGATATTTCTCTTCGCTGCTTGGCTTCCGCAATTACAGACAAGAACACATATGAGCAAGATTTTCAATTTATGCCTGATTTTTATGTCCTGATTGAAGCCCATGGAGAGGCATATTCATGGTTGTGTGCAGAGGTCAGACCTCAGCCTTTATTGCTAAGGAAAAAAAAACACACAGAAGAATGTTTCGGGCCCGAATGATTGTCAGCTCTAACTGCAGAGTGAAGACAAAACAGGAAGGCCCCTGATCGTGTTTTATTAGTAGGAATCACTAACAGTACCACAGACTCTCTTATAAAACAGACTATATAACCCCACTGGAACCTCTCTGATTGGTTCTTGTGTTGTCTCTACAAATCTAATGCTCTGTGGTTAAAAGACTTGTGCCGTTGAATGTCAAATATGAGTTGTGTGAAAGTCTGAGGTGATAGATGGGGTGGATTGGCCACTAATAATCAAATATCCTCATTTTATTTGATGCATTGGTTCATCCGTTAATGTGTACTGCTGTTTTTTTCATTCGAGCTGCTTGATTGTGTCTAATTGTGACTGCTTTCATTCAGAATTTAAAGCCCTCAAAACCCCCCAAAAAACCAAACCCTGACAAATGGGGCCGCAGACATGAGCTGTAACACAGTCTTCACTGTGATTCTGGAGGAACAATTGACAACTACCATAAGCCTTGTTTCCACTGAGCGGTACGGTCTAGTCCCGTATTTTGAGCATTTCCATTATAGAATGGACCCATTAAGCCAGACCAAAACCTACCAATATGTGGGTCTGTGTTGGTTGTAGGTCCATAAAAAAATGGAACGGACCAGTTTGGGTGGAGCTACTGTCATTACACGATGACACAATAAAGCGCCAAACCAGTGCCAACGAATTCCTCTTTGCTGCGCACAGTCTTCTCTCAAACATTAAATCAGTTGTATGAAGTACTTAAATCCAGGCAGGAAAATAATGAGCTCCTGGATGATCTTTATTGTTATTGTTGTTAGCTTTGCTTTTGCTGTCATCACACTATTATGAAACAAAGCTATGCAATTGGTCTATACCCTGGATGCGCTGTGACCGAACAACTTTGAGTGGGAAAGCTCGCCTGAACCGCCGGGACCATTCTAAACCTTACCGTACCGCTCGGTGGAAGCAAGGCTTTACATTCCGAATTGAAGCTCAATGAAAACTGAAGTACCTGGAGAAAGGTAGAGTTTACTGCGACATAAAAAGTTCTTTTACTTTGTTACTCTACTGCCTTTAAAATGTACATTATTACATTATATGATAATGAGATTTTAAAAATTTTTTATTTTTTTAAATTTTATCATTTCTGTTTTTTTATTTAACCTCAACACTTTACGGAAGCAAGAGCAATGGTCCATGTGTCAAGTCTGTTGAGGTTCACTTGGGAATATGAAATGCCCCTTGAGTGAGAAATATGTCTTTTGAAAACTAATATAATTAAATAAATTACATTAGAATTCATATATTAATATATTAGTGCAACCTTTTTCTTTTTTAAAACTGTTAAGGCCCTAAATATATTTTATCAGAAAGACCTTTAAAATTTGTTACATGCCTACATTTACATTTTTTTTCTGTACTCTAACTTGATCCATTTGCTCCGATATGTGAACTTCATGGGTTTAACTGCTCCGTGTGTGGTTGGTTCCATTAAAAACAATAATACCTGCAGAGAGATCAATTCAAAATGACATTAACTGTAGTTAATCTAATCTCCAGCCATTTGTTGAAGTTATATTGAGGGTATGTGGAAGGAAAATATTTGAACTGATAACAAGTAGCCTGCTGTCTCTCCTCATTTTTCATTTCAATGTCACCAGGGGTAGAGCCAAGACACACAGCTTGAACTCTTTGCCTCATTGAATGTAAAATACAATGAAGTTTTAATATTGCCACCAGGATTGTCGCAGTCTTGCAAATTAATGGGTTTTACCGTCAGTATTTCTTGGCCAGAAATGCCCATGGACATTTATAAAACTGCAAAGTTTTGAGAAAACCATCCATTTAATTTGTATTTTCTGCAAGAATGTAGTAATGTGCGCATGTTTTAGGCTTTTTTAGAACATGGATAGGGGAAAAAAAATTCTGCTTAGTTACCTTTTTCTTTTTTTTGTGTTAAAATTTGTGAAAAAAATGCACCTTAGCAATGCACTAAGCAGATTAAGGCATCACTGAGTGCCACAAGTAGGCGTTAAAACCTTGTTTTAAAATCAAAGGGGTCAGGCTTGTTGGTTTTTTTCTTTACATCAGCAGTTGTGGTGTTACTGAAAGCTTATTGATGTTTTTACATAGTGTAGACAGGCCCCCTTGGTTTTACAAGCCTGCTTAGCAAGTTTGCAATCATCAGTTCAAGCCCTCCAGAGCCTGCAGTCTTAACTGCACTGTCGCTGGAATTTGGAACTACAGATTGTTTTCTTTATATTTATTGAATTATATTGTGAAGATTCTGTGTTTCCCTTCTTTTTTGCTTCTATTCTGCTGCTGTAAACAAGAAACTAAACTCTGAGATGTGTCTTGCAAAAGAAGTGTTGCGTTTTAATGAACCCTTGCATTCACCCCCTATTACCAATACAGAGACAGAAATCAACCATCTTGCATTTTCTGCTATATCTTACTTTTCTGGATTTCCTCCATTTTCCTTTTTCTTTAAAGAAATAATGCATTCGTAATGAATACATCCAACAAACATCTCAACTCACCATTTTTTCTCCACAGATGAACCCAGACACCTTCTAGAGGAAGCTCGGGCTGCTTGTGCCTGCTATTTCGTGACAGTACATGACCGTAGGTTAGGGTGGGAACACAGATCGACCATTGAACTGACAGTTTTGCCTTTGAGCTCAGCTTTTCCTTCCCATCGCGTTTTCACTTCATATTCTCCATTACAGCAGATCCAGCAACAATCTACTAGTTGATCTCTGGAATTCATTACTTGCTTTTAAACAGGCCTTAAATAACAAACTCCACTTAAAAACACAACTTACCTTATTCACTTTTGACAAGTAACACCTGTTAAATCTCACCCTGTCAGCTTCACAATTGTTTACAAAATCTGTGGTTGGAGGCGACTACTCTATGAATCAAGCAAAAGGTACTTACGTAAGAAAATCTGGCCTACAAGTGAATAAAATGAACTAATAATGAACCTGGACTGCTTAAAAACAAAACAAAATATAAATTAATTTAAAATTCAAAAATATATAACCAAAAACAAATAATTGCTTTATGTGATCAAGTGTGGCATTAAGGATTCTAGCAGTGCAACTTGATAATAATTCAATTATACAAAGGTATTCCTTTTTGTGCAATCCAAAAAATATCAAATTTAAAAAACATCATAATGTTTCTCCTTAGTGTAATTTGTTTAGTTCACTTTAAAGATGTTTGGCATCTCTAAATGTAATTGCAGCCATTTATGTGAACATTTTTATGTTACTGATTACATATTTTTATCATTATTATTATTACATTGCCAGGATTCAGGAGATAAACATAGAACTCTGTGAATGAAAACTGTAACCAGCTGGAACTCAGTGAAAACACTCAGTGACAATAAAGGAAGGCAAAGGTTCTGCATCCTCTTGATGGCTGGAGCAGATTTGAGTGTCTTTCATTATTTTTTACATTGTTAAGCTTCTACCAATAAACTGCCAAGCCCCTCTCCTGAGATAGGTGATGGAAGATTCATGACAGTAACATTTATGACTTCACTGTAATGTTGATAACATTTACAAAAGAAAACTAAATTATTTTAGTTTCATTTAAATCAAGATACCAGTAATGTCTAATGCCCACATCATGCTCAGATTGACTGCATTGAACAGGTTTTAAAGGACCTATATATCCTGCTAAATCCACTTTTTGAGCTTTTAAGTGTGTTATAATGCAAAAAACAATCCCTAAGCGCTATTTTGATTCATGAACACATTTCTGAGTATTCCTCTAAAAATCTGCTCTGTGAGTATCAGCCTCTCCCAATCCACAAAATCGACTGGGTCCTTTACATTGGGACATAGATAAGTGAGGAAGTGAGGAAGAGTCTGCAAAAGCCGATGCCTCAGAGATCGAGTCCTCTTATTTTCAGGTTGGAAAATGAACAGCAAAAATAACTAACAGTTTATTTTTAAAAATTGTTCTTTATGGTGCCAAAGGATCGTCATATAGATAAAGATTACTCTGAAAGGCTTAAGAAAAGCATGATATAGACCCTTCAAATCCTCCTAATTCTGACCTGGCATGCCACAGTAGTGCAGCACTACAAACAGCTTTAGTAATGCTCTCATTTGCTTAAGGCAACATCAGTATCATGAACCAAACGGAACACTTGGGTCTTCTGTTACGTTTTTACTTTATGAACCTGTCACTACCTCATAACAAATTTGGCTTTGAGTCTACCAGCTGAGATAAGATCATATGGCTTCTGCCCCACCCTTGCTCCTGGTTTGCCTGAAAGTGTAATCACAGGCACTGATGCTATCAGTCCTTGTAGTAAAAAAGCCTCCACCTCTTGGCAGACATTGAAGGAGTTTGTGGTGATCTAAACCCTGTCTCTCAGTCTTGCACACCTGCTCATCACTTTTCTTTCAAGCATGCTTGTGGAATGAAAGTGTATGTATGCATGAACTCCATACATCTCAACATTTCCTGATGTGAGCAGTCTCAGAAATGCACGCACACACAAATTAATTGCCTGAGACCAGGTTGATTACAGTGTGCTGAATGCAGCAGAGGTAGTAGTTGTCGTTCTTTGTCCTGTTTTAAGGCAGCAGCTTCGCTGAAATTGTGGGTGGGCTTATAAGATTGTCATGCTTGGCAGATGGTAATTTTGGGTTGAGTGTGTGGTTAGTATTGGGGTAAGGCTATAAGTGCGACTGGTGTTGTTTTGGCTTGGCAAAAGTCAGCCACGGCTTTGTATTCTGATGAGTTTTCCTCTCTTTTATGCAGTTGTCCTGCTGAAGTTTAGCACTGTAAAGATGAAAGGAAGAAGAAAAAGTTGATCAAATGACAGAAAATTCTAAAGGACAGAGGATGAGACTGGGGAGGGAACAGGACAGGGCAGGAACTTAAGTGAGGCAGTGTTTGAAGTTAAACAAAACTGGTCTGTATCCTGAGGAAGTGACTGCTGCCAAAGACAGGGATAAAGACGGGACTGTTCCTCATGGCCATGATTACATGTGTTCTGCGTGTGTGTTTGTGTGTGTCTTCACATGCATTAAAGTGTTTCTGTTTTATAATACCACCAGCCTTTAGAAGAAACCCCATATTTCAGTGTGCAGCAGTGACTCATTTTCACTTCTGCTTCCCTCCTAAGTCTCACAGTTGGCCCTTCTGAGTCGTCTTTTATTTCAGGGAGGTCAACCTTCTGATTCTCTGCTCAAAGACTAGAGGTTCTTTCTTTTGCCTGAGTGAATTTACAATAAATTGACTGATGGATAGATAAAAATGTTAATATAACTCAGATAGAAGAGGTCCATATGTTCAGTATCCTCCTGACTACCAGAGAAAAAAAAAAGTCCAGTCAAAAATGTTTAAACCCACCCAAAACTACCATCCCCATCCCTTCATATTTGGCATCATTGAAAAGCCCCAAATGTCGCCTGGAAATACTAAAAGGAGTTCATTCAGTAGCATTGAGTGGTTGAGAGACATTCAGGTTTAGTAATGCTTTCAACAGAGGACATATTTGAATTGCTGGTAGTCAGGAGGATGTAACAATAGTGGTAATCTTTGTCGATATAAAATGTAGGGATGTATCGATTAATCAATTTATCCCACCAGATTGATCTGTGGACCATTCACAAGGACCATACACCATTATTAAAACATTTTTTAAAGTGAGATAAATCACTCTTTAATCGATCTTGGAAAATGCTATTTGGATTGCGGTTCAGTAGTTTTATTTTACTATAACGTAAAAGCGACCAAGTACCATCACAGCAGACAACACACATGTGATGGCAGCAAAAAATTATCAACCATCATTACAATACTATGTGTGGAAACACTTTGAACTTAGCAAAGACATTTGACCAGACAGTGTGGTAGAATGTTCTAGTAATGTTCCCTTTGGTTTATCTTGGTGTGGAAAAACAACAGTGGGCCAAACTTTAGGAAACTGGATTTGCCATTAATTCTTGTTTACTTGTTTGTTGTACACATATTTAATTTACACTTCTTGGAATAAATACAAGGAATCTAGAAAACGTCACCTGCACTGTTCAGTACCCAGGAATTTTATCCTTGAGTCACACTAGTTGAGGTTCAAGATCAATTTTAGGCCAGTGAATTGGATCATAAAAAATGAACTAATATCGACTATGAATCGTATCATCAACCACAAATTCTGATATGAAAGGAATTGTAGTTAAAATATAATTTTACACCCTTAATATAAAGTTGGTGCTACGTTTTAGGTTAAAGGGGACAATAAGGGTGGAGGAGGATTAGATAAGGCATCCAGTTTGATTTTAAGAGTTATGGTTGTGAGGAATGATGATGCTGAGGAGTGTTCTCCCAGGTACAAGCAGGAACATGCATGTGTTGTGTCTGCACAGTAGACTCAGGTCAGAAAGTTTTTTCCTTAGGAAGACAGATGAGCCTTAACTCTCCAACTGCATGTTTGTGGTTTGAAGAAAATTAACGGGCGGCTGGGTAGCTCGGTTGGTAAGGTGAAAGATTACCACGCAATTTCCCCATTCTGTTCAATAAACAATTATTATTATTATTTACTTAGACACCAAGTGATCTTATGAGCAGAGGGATCACGCCAGACACACTGGCAGAACTCGCAAAGTGGAGCTGCTTGGGGCACAGCAAAACTCTGAGAGTACATATTACTGTAAGTGTGGCTGAGGGGTATGAATGGAGCTCCCACCTCAATCCAAAATTGTCTAGACTGTATAACAGCCTTGCTGTGGAACAGCTAATCAGTTCAGGTAATGAAGTGGTGAGAGTAAACAAGGACAGAAACATGAAGATTATACTGGAAATGTAAGAAAAAGAGAGGAAAATTGAGGGATTTGCAGAACAACCCACAAGGAAAACCAGCCATGTAATCGTTATTGACCTCTATAAATATTTACATTAAGGCCAGTGAAGTTTGGCCCGTATCAGGAGTAAACATGCGAACTAGTTTTCCATTTATTTTCTCAACATACCGTATAAGGTTGTCATCTTTCTCCACGGATTTCACTGTGAACAATCCCAGCTGTCAGACAAAAACTTTAACCTTAAAGCATGTCTGACAGACTGTGATTAGGTAGAAATAAATGTATGAAATACATGTAACTGTCTTAATAGAACTAAATTTAAAGAACTAATGTATTTTATTTTTAGGTAAAAAAAAACTATTCTCCTAAAATTCCATCCCGATCATCTTTTAATTAATTGTAAAAGTGTTTGTAGTGGTCTTTTAATAAATGAGTATGCCATTTTTAGGCAAAATCAAAAAGCCTGTTTAGTTTTCTAGGACGATTTCAATGAAATAATACCCAGAAATGCAATTTTGAGCTTAACTGTCCTTGTAAGTCATGAGAAGAATACCACAAGAACATGTTTAAAACACCAAAAACACCATTTACATTGGAGTGGGTCTTTAATGTGTTTTTTTCTTTCATCAATGAATTAATTGTTTCATTAATCATGACTTAAAAGTGTAGAAAGATTGATAAAATGCATGTTTTTTTGAGTGGAACTGTGGTTCATTCACAAACAAACTGCTGGAATTGTTCAATTTTTTTTGACTGACACGCTCGATTATCAAAAGCAGATATTTTGGGGCGCAAACATTTGTCTTGGCATTGGACAGTTGTGGCACTTTACTTTGAGGATATTTATCTTTCAGGAAACAAATGTTGATTGTCGTGCAGCCTCCAAATTCTTCTGCTTTGTTCTTTTTCCAAGATCTCAATTTCTGATTTAAGAAAAAAAAAAAAAAAACTTGTTTACCCGTGTCTGAAGGAAGGGTTAGCTTACAAATGGATGTGCACAAATGGTTTGGGAGTGACCAGTCACACGCAGAAAGCACCTGTGCTAATCTGGACATTACAAATCTGCATGTTTACTGGTTTATGTTTCATTTTAATAATGGGAAGTTTCTAAATAATTACGGTAAATTAAACGCAGAAAACCTGTGAACTTCAGTCATTTCTCTGTGTTTACTGGATGGAAATACTGTCAAAACTGTTTGGTCATGAAAGGCAGGAAAATGTTGCTATAGTGATTACAAAAAAATGTGTGGTCCCGTTTTATTCATTATTCCACATACAACATTGGGGAATATAAAATCCTGTCAAACAGTGAAAGCTTCCTCCTGGAAATGTTTAGACTTTGTCTGTTTTCCTGTTCTGTGCAATTACAGACATGAAAACATGGCAGGGTGTTTAAGGAATCAAGGGCATCAGACTTTTGAAATAAAAGATGAGATAAGAGTGTGAAGCTTTCCAGACAGACAATTCTAACTAATCGTAATTGGCACAAATGACTCGTGCATCTGCTGTACGGGCCAGCACTTAGTGCAACTACAACTCAGAGGTCACGGCAAGGCCACGCTGCAGGGAAAAGCAGCGGGCCATTAGGAATTTGCAACTCTCCAGACAGGTGTGAGTCACGTGCGATTTATTTGAAGGTTGACAGTAATCGCTCCTTGTGAATCAAGCAGAGTATATTTTGCTTGCATAAGAATTTAATTAAGTTTATTAAAGTGTTGAGAAACACAGAACAATTTGTGGTACTTTTTAACCTTTGATTTGTTCCTTTGTACTTTTTTTTGTGTGATTCAACATTGCCTATGATGGGATGACATTTGTTTTTAATACCATACTTGGCTGAGAGGAGCTCTGGTCATGCAATTTCTCCTTTCTACCGAGAATAAGAAAAGAAAGCTGGCAGGCTTGAGCGCAGACATCTGGTGTGAGTGCTTGTTTATTTTAACATGGAGGAAGTGACAAAAGATTTTTTTTCTTTCATCTGAAGACTTTATTGGTTTATTTGTTAAATCAATACCCTAATCGCACCCTCTACGTCCTGCCTTTGTACCACCGCTCTCTTTTTACCATCGCAGCCTGTCTTTTTATTAGATGTTTCCAGTTTCCATTTTTATTGGATGTTGCAGAACATTAAAAACCAGCAGAAATGGAACACCAACAGCTTCAAATACCATATAATGCATCATTTAATATTAGATTCAAGTAGAAATAAAGAAATGAATATGTATGTATATATATTCCAGATAAATTAAGTAAAAAGGATGTTAGTTGCAGTTTGGTGGAGCAGTGATGTGGTGAAGCTAGAGTTTACAGTTGTGTGGTTGGTGCGCCTTGATCTTAACTCTGATTTACTATTTAAAGCATACCAGAAGATTATTCTTGAGTAAAAATAACTTAAGTGTAAGTCAGGGGTTTAGATGGGAGGCAGCTCTAGATCAGAAGAGGGAACTGCTGTTGACTAGTCAGTGATGTGTTTGCTACTGTGACACCTCACCCTGGGTATACATAAGTTTAGGCAATACACAAGTTTGCTCATAAATAGTGGCGGACATAGCCATTTGTCATAGTTTTCCAGTCTAAAAGTCATCCAAAGATCACCACACCTCCCCAAAAAACAAAAAAAATATTAATTAGTGATTAATTAACAGTAATTAATCATCCAATACTTATTACTTACTGATTAGATTGAAAGTCCAAATTTATTTTTGTTTTGCTCAAATAATGAGAACAAAAAAAAGTAAAAAAGTAAAAAATAAAAAATAATAATGAAACACTATAGGGGTTTTAGTTTACCTTATTAGCCTATCGTTAACAAAAGTGGAAATTATTCTTGTATTTTTCCTTTTTAGGAATTTAGGTGAGATAATATAAAAGCAAATTTACTTGTGAACTGTAATAAAAAGGGGTTTGATTTTGGAAAATCTGACTATCAAATTTCCAGGTATTAAATAAAACCTTAAGAACAAAATCAAATATCATCTGAGCTGACCTCAAAAAGTACTTTTTGTTTTTTAAATTGTGCATTAAAAGGAATCTATTGTTGATAAAATAACAAAAAGCACCAATGTTTTTCGGTCTATTCTGTCTATTCAGATCTTAATGAGTCGTGTATTTCACATAAAATCTGAAGTGAAATACATGACCTATCACACTGAAAGGACATGGAATAAACATGTCTGGAATGTAAAATAATAATAAGACTTACATTAACAGCATAAGATGAGTAAAGGAAAGGGACAATCAACCCGACTTCACTCAGGATTGCGTAATCTCTCGTGTGACGGAGCTCGTTACTTGCGCTGAAATTAAACAGGAAACGTGCTAAATGAAGTGATTTTGAGGATAACAATGATTGATCTAACTTATAAATTGCTTATTAAACAGGTTAGTGTAGACACATATTTCATTTATTATCAGTAGGCTTTACATCTCATGACGGCAGGTGAGGAAGACGACAGGTGAAGCACTGCCTGTCACCTGTCTCCCAAGACCGCACATCACTACTTAAAGCATGTTTCAAGCAGGAACTAAAAGCTCCAGAACCGATCCCAAACCCTCCAAAATTATATCCATCCGCCTAGAGACATTTTTTGCCTGCAAAGTCAGAATAATAACCGCCCTATTGGGCTGGAAACCACCCAGTCTGGCAATGCTGCTTCTGCTCCCTGTCTTGGGAGTCTCTGAACTTGCTGTAGACTGGAATATACCATTGCAGCAGAAGGACGGTGGAGGACAAGTGACAGACAGAGTTAGATAATGATGGACGTACATTTTATTTTAGACCCTTTAATTAAGTGCTTTAGCTCTGGGCCCCAGGCGATCGCCTACCTTTGCCTAATTGTAAGTCCTCCCCTGCTCATAAAGGGTAAGACCCAGGTTGTGTCCGAATTCCCATCATAACCCCTAACTACTAAAAAGCTATACAGTGCGGCACTGTATAATACCCTGAATTTTAAAAGCAATTCGGACACAATGCTCACTACTTTTTCTTTCTTTTCTTTTTTTAAACGACGCATATGACGTCATCGATTTCACAAAGTTAAAATCTAATTAATATGAGCATTTTGCGACAATTATTTATGAGTCCACTGTCTTCTGAAGATAAAAACGTTGATGATTTATTTAAAAAATACATTTGACTAAATTTTTTGGCAAAAATTGTTCCGATGCAATGCATTGTGGTCTATATTCGCCGATCTAGTGAGCATTGATGCACACTGGTTTTTTGCAGAGGCTTTTATTCAAAATCATTGTGAATCAGGAGCAGATAAAAAATACCCCGTTTAAAAAAGCCTGTAGCATAGACATGGGTGCTACTGTTGCCGGGCACAAGTTCCTTGTGCTGCTCCATTCTGATGCATCCACTTGTAGCTAAATAGATACATTAACGTCTTCATTTTCCTTGTCTGGCCTGGCATCTGATTCAAACTGCACGGCTGGATAGCTCCAATATTGGTTGTCCTCTTTGTTGTACTGCTAACTGCTTGTTAGATTGAGAAGGTTTAGGTTAGCCGAAGAAAGTGTAAACAAAGGGATGATGGGAAGTCAGGGCAGGCGCATTTAGCACCAACACCCACAACTCAGAGGCAAATTTCTAATTAAATAGTGCCGCTCTGCAGAAACTGTCCAAGAAAACTCGTTTTTTTATTTTTTTGCCTAAAAACAATATAATCATAATTAAAAGACCACTGGGACCAATTTTAAAATACCGTAGATCAAAAGATGGGAATTCAAGCCCCAGACAGAGTTGGAGCAGCATGTACCATAAAGCAGTGGTCACACCTGACTTTTCAGAAATACTGAGAATCAACACCATGTGCTGCTGTGTTAAACATATACACTAAGTTTATTTTATTGTGCGGCTGTGGCTGAAATTTATCAATTTCTTTAAAGAAAATTAACAGACTGGACAGTTTCCACAGGAAGGTAGGCAATTTACTAGATCTTAAGGATAAAACACCACAAATCTGCACGCTCCCTTTCGGTAAACACATGATCTCAAACATTCTGCTGAATGGTCAGTGCTCAGTCATGCCATGCCTCTGAAACACGCCAGCTCAGACTTTGAAGTTGTGCTGCAGACAGAGCAAAAACCTTCTGCTTACCTTACGAGCTGCAGTTGATCCTATTGTCTTTTGGCTTTTGGTTCTCCAAGAGTCTGTTAGCAATCACATGGACTTTTATTTTTCTATGATGAGTATGATGGTGGTCTTTGGTTTACTTAAAGAAAAGTTCACTTGAAAGTTGTAAGGTAACACTTAGCTCCCAACTAGGATATGAGATCATATCACGTGAACAATTTGGGAAGAAAGAAGGAAAGTAAATATCACTGTTTAATTTACATGCAGCTGACTGACATCAAGTTAGCATTTCATAAGTTCACAAGTAGGTTGCAAGCCAATAATTTTAGCACCCTTATTCTTAAGGCCCTGACATGCTCTGAAACAGACACAGATGTGGGCACACATGCGGTTGTGTTTATACTTTGGTGTGTGTCTGAATAGAGCAGTCATAAATTTTTGGCTGCACGTGGACATCAGCACAGATCCCAACTAGCATGAGGAAATGATAAACGTTACTTTAATTTATAGATTTAACTGTGCCTCAAGTAATTATTTGACTTGCTTTGCAAATGGGAATATACTGTCAAATAAGTTTGCCTCTTTTTTTGGATGTGGATACATTTTTTTTTACATGGTCAGTAAAGTAAAGTAAAAAGTAAAGTGGTTTTTTTATAAGACGGCAATGTTTTGACTAACTTAAACTTTGAGTGAAAGATATAAGGTCTAATTAAGGAATCTGAACCGAGTTGAAAGAACACAATTTCTTCAGTTTTATGGGAACATGTTGTGCCTTCGACACAATGCGATTGTCCTTTGATCACAAAAGTAGAAATTTCCAGAACTCTATTGATCAACACCAGGACGTGGCACACTAAACTCTTCAAGCCCAGACTTTTCTGCCTGGTCTTCATTTAAGGAGTTAAAATTAATACAATGGAGATAAACGCCCTTCATCTCTCTTTATTTTTTAAATCTGACAAACGTAGACCTTGGTAAACACACCTGTTCAGCTGGTAATTTGAGTGAACTGGAGGTTTCCCTCCAGCTTCTCCTAAGTTCGACAGGATGAAACTACACTCTGATTTTCTATTTCTTAAAAGAAGAAGCGCACACTTATCACATGAACAGCAATAATAAGCCCCCATGCATAGTGTGGGAGATTGGGGAAGGTTGAAACATAAAGAATCCCTCCAACGTGCCTGGGCCTCACCTACTCCACCTTTATTAACCCTTATGTTATTTTAGGTGTTCATTACGACAAATTGTACATAGTTTGCCAGTAGGAAAAATGTGCATGAACATTAGCTATATGGGTTCCCGATCCACAATCTTGATATTTTGAACGGCCACGTGCGAGGCCCATACAGGCGTGGCCATATTTCACCCACAGACAACCCGTAACCACTCGTAAGGCTTTTCAAACAATGAGTAAACCCAGTGATCCCAAGATTTTTCAGTCTGTATGTTCTATAGTTTGCTCATCATGAGATTGTGTTTTTGACCAGTGACAATCAAAAATATGACAACAAAACAACCAAACAAAAAATGTAGGTTCTGTATTATTAATTTTCATTAAAGATTTCATTTGTTAAGCTCTTTTAAAACATATGTAGAACCACAAACATTAAGAGATGTATTGTGACACTGTTAGGCAAGTAATGGGCTAACATTCAAAGAATTGTATACAAAGTTTGGCCAACATGAATCCTTCACCTATATGTTGTTTTTTACACAGTTTTTTAAATGTTAAAAAAACAACAACAACAAAAACAGACATGTTTGTTATGTATGGTGTTAATAGGAGGTAAACTGATGTAAAAGTCCAACTTTATGCTCATTACATATTTTAATTTGCTGTGACTTCTTGCAATTTGCAACTCAAGGTTAAAGACAGAGCACAGAGAGGAGAAGACTTGTCTAAAAGTTTGCAATGTATCAGCTGAGTGACGGTGTGTGCAGCTGCTGCACATACTCGTTTCTTTTGTCTTGGTTTTAAATCTCTGTGCTGCTATATGACCTCAGAGAGTCCCCCTTCTCTCGCTATGACTGTTTAGTTTGAGTCAAACTCTGTTTGGCCTTCCTAATGCAGTCACACCCCAGCAGGACTTTCCCCTCCCAAATGTACGTAGATATGTTTACCTTTACACTCCAACGTGCTGAGCAGGTCCCACATTTCAAGTGTAATGGACATAAATTTTCTCTCTCCAGCTGTGTGTATACTCAGATGCAAAACAAAAAAAAAAGGCATTCATAGCTGCTGTATTATTTCTATAACTTAAATACTGTACACATGCGAAACCAGGTTGTAAAAACAAAAAAAATGAAGTTATATAATGCTGAAGTTGGTTATAAGTCACAAGCAGCCTTTGGTATGTGATACAATATGTGATGCAGATGTTGAGGGTCTCTTTTTGCGAGCACGCTCCAAACCATTTCTTATGTCTTACTGTGTGCGAGTGTTTGGATAGTATTTCTGAGAATGTGTTTGGGTCAACTTCAAAGAATAAATCATACGGTTTTATGATACACTCTTGTTAAACTGTGTCATTCGCTCGTCTTATCAGATAGACACTTTAACTCTTTCGGCCTTCAGATTACGTGATCAAGGTGAATTGGCATAAATACCATCTGAGCGTGTCCACAGTCACTCACAATTTTGACAATAAGGGAAACAGTCCATCTATCCTTGCCAAGTAATGTTAGGGATGTCCTTGGTCAAAAAGGCTGGAAGAGTGCTGTGCACACTAGAGGTTTGAGGAAACTGGTGACTTACTCTTTATTTCTGACATTGTGCCAACCAAACACCTGATTTAAGCTGGTTAGCAAACAAGACCAGACATTTGTTTTTTTATTAGCCAGAACTCCTTAACGATCTCATACTTCTAGGCGTCTATGAGTGTTTTTGAGCAGGCTTTGAATTGTTTCAGTTTACCTTAGTTAGACTCCTGGTCAAAACATACTTTTGACTTATTTTCATAATAAAAGTTATCTTAGTTGGTTTATGATTTAAAGATTTTTTATTTCATTAGTGAGTGTGTATATTAAATGACCCACTCTGATAAAAATAGTGGTTTTGGTGTTTTTAACATGTTCTTGGGTCATTTCTTCTGATGATGATGGTAGACATATGTAAAGATATTTAAGCTCAAAATTGCATTCCTGAGTATTTCTTTATTCAAATTGTGGTTAATCAGAAGCATCAGTTTGGATAAGCATTTAGTTATGATGCAGAAGCTGCAACAACAAGCCACAAGCTCCCCACTCTGCTCCATTCCCATGCATCCACTTGTAGACAAATAGATCTGTGTACATCTTTGCTTTCCTTCTCTGAGCTGGCATCTGTCTCAGAACTGTACAGCTGGATAGCTCCAATATTGCTCACCATTTTTGTTGCACTAGTAATATTAGGTTGGAGTTGTGAGGTGCTGTAAGCAAGTGGAAGAGCATGTAAACAGTTAGATGATGGAAGGTACCCTGCACAAGCAGAAGCAATTCAGAAGCAAATTTCTAATGAACTACTGCTGCTCTGCAGAAACTATGTCCTAGAATATACATAGATTGTTTGATTATGGCTAGAAATGGCATAATCATGATTAAAAGACCAGTAGAAACACCTCTAAAATAGAGTGGAACTTTAAATAGAAATCTTTTTGTGTGCATGTCTAACGCCTCCTTATGTTAAGTCTCACAAAAGCCCAGATCTTGTTCAAACCCTTAGTGGTTGTCACAGGAGGAGTCATCTGGGTGAATAAGCATTTTGCTTGATCTTCGTCAGCAGTGACCACTGCTTAAAACTTTAATGCAGAAGTTGTTGAGCTAACCAACTCCCAATGAAATGTGGACCAGATTGAAAGAGTAAATACACACAGACCTACTGTACACAGATGACTGGGAAAAATAAGCTGTCTGGCTAGTTCCATGAGACACAACACAATTCAATACATTACTCACAGTCTTCTTGTACTCAGTCAGCCTTTGTTCTTTTTTTTTTTGTATTTGCTTTAACTCTCTTCAGGTTGGTGCCACATGTGGACTGGTGAAGCTTTGAACCTTTGTGGGATTAAGCGTGTCTGGCTGGACCCGTCTGAAAACATTGAAAACACGGCATGGTGCTGGTGGGGCACATGGCCCTTTCCTGCTCTTTATTCAAAAGCTGATACATGTATATAAACCTTTGACTGTACTGTTCAGAAAATATGTATACTTCAACACTAGACACTGAAGTCAAACTCAAACTTATTCTTAATCATGGCCAGTTTTGGACGTCACTTTTTAAAAATATAATAAAGATGAGATCTTTTTTTTTAAAGCTATGATCCTTCTTGAACGTCGTCTCTTTACCATCTGTGTTATTTGCAATTAAAAAAAAAAAAAACTTCCAGTTAAAATTTGCCACGGGTATAAAAAATTTCCTGCTTGACTAAATAAAGGAACGTTTGCGTGTTCGTGTCAGCACACCGGCTGTTGTTGGCAAACACTAAGAATTAAAAGCATCTTTGTTTAATTCTTTTATAGAGGTGATGGAAGGCTTGTGGTGATAAACCTCTAAAAGTTTTACAAAGAATAAACAGTAACCTTTTTGAAGAAATAAATAAAACTTCTATAAAATTCCTGAGGAGGAAGTTTTAATTATGTATGGGTTGTTATTTTTTTTATACATCCAATGGAAAGAGGAAAGCCACTTTGATATCA
The DNA here is from genome assembly GCF_053564925.1 of Oryzias latipes. Lineage (NCBI taxonomy): Eukaryota > Metazoa > Chordata > Actinopteri > Beloniformes > Adrianichthyidae > Oryzias > Oryzias latipes. The sequence goes on along the minus strand of NC_136242.1, from coordinate 24,846,878 downwards.
AAGGAAATCAAAGAGAAAAACAAAAATATAGAGTTCACTAAACAGCCTCAGAAATACCAAGATTGTTTTTGCAAAAACCACACGGTTATATTTTGGAATCCAAATGCAGCGCTTTCTTTCTTTTTCATAGATGGAGTTTTGAGTCTGAAATGCTGAAAACACTGTTATCAACACATGCTCTTTGAGTTTTAAGTCTTCGTCAAATCTTTTTTCCTCATTTTTTGATGCATTTAATGTGTAACTGCTTCCTTGGGTTGACTTTTCTTTTGCATCTCTTTGTCTATCACTCCCACACGTTAACGCCCTCCCTGACCGCTGCCATTAGGGGATTTAATGCATGGTTGATGCTTTGCCCTTCCCTGTGAGATGTAAATCTTGTTTTGTTTTTTTTTCCTGCATACAACCACGCTCACAGAAAAAGACAACAGTCTTCAAAATGACATGGTTGTGGACTTCCGATTACAGCCCTGTCACTTACTCTACCACTTTCTTTACATGATGGAGAGACAGACAGTGACAAAGACAGATTTGCTGGGAGCGTGGACAGCTTTTTATTTGCTTCAAGATGTAAGACCTTGGGTTAGAAGTGCTAGCATAAGGCCATTAAACTGACACCATCCCTTTATTTAAGCTGCCTTAGTGCATAAGGCTGTTGGTTTTCAGGGGGCTGAGGGATTACTAAACAACAGACATAACTCATTTCACTATGATGAGATGTCATTGAGTTGACCCTTCATTTTCTTCTGGTTTCTGTAGAAGTGCTGCTGTTAAAACATCTCAATCTGAAAGGTTTTAATTCCTTGTGGTTTAAACAAATGTGGCCATATTGATGTTAAGATCGATACTGTATTAGTTCCTTTCATCTCTCGAGTCTTGTGATGCTGCGGCCCGTGAGAAGACAGTCCCAACTCTGGCTTTGTCTTCGCCTCCTGACCAAAAGTGTGATAATTTTAGAGTCAAGACTCTCACATGGTCTGGAGCAAGGACGGCATTTGGAAATAAACTTGGAATTCGGCTTAATTGCAGTTTACAGATTTAGGAGGGGCAGTGTTCTCTTCTTTATTTTCTTGCATAAATAGAGAGTGACTGGAGGCCAAAGACATGAGGTTTCAAAGCCACAAAAAGAGGTTAAAGAACAGCAGAGCCAGTTTGCACAGTCTTGAAACGGCTACTTAGCGCTTTTCAGAGCTCAACTACTCTCTGCTCTAATATCAAGCCCATTTTGGGGCTTTACTAAATCCATCACTTTAGATTTTATCCAGGCTTGTAGATATCTACCCTTAAACCAGCATAATGATGTAGCTACTTTATCCAGAACCAAAGAGCAGCTCTTGTCTTCTCTTTAGATGCAACATTTTTAAGAGATTTAGGAAGAGTTAGACTTTAAGCTAATGAAATCTTGTAGATCTGTAAAATTGAATTTTTTAGCTTTTCTTGTTTGTTTCTTTCCAACTTTTATCTGCTTGATGCCTGAATTTATTTCCAGATATGAAAAAAGCCACTTACGTTTTTGCTTTCATGTCGGTGCAAAATCATGGTAATTTTGGAGCTGAAGTAGTTTGATTTGGGTTGCATGGTGGTGCAGTGGTTTGTGTTCTTGCCTCTCAGAAAGAAGGTCCTAGCTCCACTATGCAGCTAGGATCTTTCTGTGAAGAGTTTGCATGTTCTGTGTAGGATTTCTTTCTGGGCACTCTGGCTTCCTCCCACAGTCCAAAAAAATGCTTCACAGCTTAACTGATATGTCTATATTGTCCCAAGGTGTGAATGTGTGTGTAAATGATTATGCGGCTCCGGTGGCCAGTGTTCAACCTGTCCACGATATTTGCTGAACCCTAAATGAATTCATTTAGATGCTGTTGTGTGGTTACTTTTAAAGATTCAGAGATTCAGATTCAGATAGATTTTTATTGGCATTGTCAGCGAAGTGAACAAACAGTTTCACAGACTAGGAATTTGCTGCGGTGCCGATGTGCCACATACAACACTTAAAGAAATACTCAGCTTCTTCTTCATATTTGTCGTGACAAAAACTGCCATGCCATTTTGTTGCATTGCCACAGCAATGCAACAAAGTGCTCATAACTGCTTTTGGTCATAAATGTCTGTCTTCAATTTCTTTGCATTAATTCCATACTTTCTAAAGCCTTAAGCTTTGTTTTCTGTAGGTTTTTGTATTAATATTTTAGAATGGCTGTGTCAGTTTATGCTGCAACTTTTTTAAATGTCTTTTCTAAATGCTTCTATAATCATATAAATTCATTTTGCTCCTTTTTCCAGATAATCACATACTGACAACTTTCCAAAATGCCCCAAATCCAAAACAATAAGCTTGAAGATGAAAAACACTCATCATTAAAGTTAAAAATAGAAGACCTGCTGATCATGTGTGAAATTGTCTGGATCTGGCCTCCACTTGGACACTTTTCTTTTAGACCAAGCACATTCTTCATTGAACTACCTGAGGGTACTGGACTCCTTCAATAGAACACCTGCATTTTTAGGAAGCACTACAGAGATCCCAGCCTGCAGATGTCCCAGATACCAATTGAGCATTGTTGGAGAGCTTAGGGAACCCCGATGAAGCAGATCTGAACAGTGTCAAGTGGTATGTGTGAAGAGGTGTGGGGTAATTTTGCAGTTTTGCAAATGTGCTCATACAATTCTTCTCTACACACAAACGACAAGGAGAGCAGATTTAAATTTCAACATGGCATCTACTTTACCAATTTTGACCTACTTCTGTCTGTCTTGGTTCAGATACCTGAACCTCCCTCACAGTCAGACCTACTCATATGATAGAGATTAAGTCAGGATGATTGAAACCTATGGTAGACTTACAGTATAGATAATTGTATGTAATTGGTGCAAACCTTCCCAAATGCAAACACAAATAAATACATCCACAGATCTGTTTACTTGTGCTGCAGCCTGCCCAAACAGCATCCATGTGGGCAGGAACTGCTCTGCAGCCTATACACCAGAAATGTGCACAAGAAAATAAGCAGAGGCAATTACGTCCTTACTGGCAGAAAGAAATTGTCTGTCTCTGCCATTTAAAATCAATCACACCATCATTTTCCTATAAAGTAAAAGTGTGTTGCTTGAAAGAGGAGAAGATCAAACTCAAACTGAGGCACATCGGTGGAGAATATGGGCAAGCAGACAAATCTTTGGGTTAGGAGAATGCTGAGTTAGGAAAGCCAGGCTAATATTGCAGGAATGGCGGTGTGACCTTTTAATCAGAATGCTAAATGGTGTATACTTACAGAGTTTTAGTACCTTCTTCTACCAAAGTGCTGTACAGTCTCAGTCCCATTCACCCATTCAAACACAAGTACACACACTGATGGTGGGTCCGCTGGTAAACACTGGTACAAACCTATAACCTCCAGTAGCAATGTGGGATGAGGTGTCTCGCCACTTTGAAACATGGGTCAATCGCAGGTTCGACAGCTCTACCACGGCCATGAGGTTGTAAGATTTTGATCAGGTCCAAAGTAGTTATTGCAAGACAGCCTGTGGATCAGGTAGGGGCATTGTTTAGGTACACAGTACATACCTCATAAAAGAGATGGTGGTGAATCGGTTTAGTTAGAAAATGAAAAAAATGGAGGAGGAAAATAAAATAAGTAGTTAACATGTATGTGAGTAAAAAGAGTCAATTTATCAATGTACAAACTATTTTGTAAGTAAAAAGCTTCCATCCAATGGTTAAATATAATTTCAATATACACATTTCTTCAACTAGATTTTAGAAAAAATAAATTGTAAAAACCCAACTTGCACTGATGCACCAACCAAAAGCAACTCTTAATTAGATTATTTAAGGTTGATTGGAAAGCAAACAACAATAACAATATAATAATATTACATTTTGTTTGATAGTTTGAAGCACCTTTCGCTATGTTTAAGGTCACTGTACAACAAAGCATTAAAAGAAGAACTTATGTACTGTATGTGCGTGCGTGTGCGGGTGAGTGGATGTTTAAAAACACAAAGAAAACAAAAATACAAATTAGAAGTGTTGCTAATGAAAGACCTCCTTTACCTGCCATCAGGCCACCATGGTGCTATTTACTTATACTTTCTCACATGTGTAATTGCACCATAAATGTGCGCGGCTGTCACTCTGCTGTTTAATCTCAAGTATTGGTGAAACCCTTGTTAGTTGAGTCTTCTTTACCTGTCAGTATGAATGGTTGAACAACACCTTGCGGAGGGCCTGGAGTGGGCAGGTTTCGCACTGTTTAGTTTTCCTTTCATTAAGCCTTTTCTCCTCAGGAGCATGCAGGCTGACTGACAGATGAGAGTGAGTTAGGGGGTCACGGGGTGTACAGACCTGAGGCAGGGAATCCATTTTCAGGACCAGGCATGCAGGCTGAAGCTCGTGTCTCATAAGCTCATGTCTCATGTTTGCAAGTGACAGACGAGTGGTTGGTTGGTGTAAAGGGGGTGTGGATCTCTCAAAAGACTCCATGACTAATTAATCATTTGCGCTTTCCCTTGTGTAAATGGGGGGACAGAAGTACTTTATAACTTTAATAAGAAATTATTTGTTTTTGTTTTTCTGATTTGACTATAATTATAAGGAAACCGGTAATTAGCTTTGACCGTCATTAACTTTTGTGGGACTTGCTTTTGCCATTAATCATTGGACATGTGATATTTAGACACTAATTGCGCTTAAAAGTAATTTTTTTCTAAAAAATAAAAAAGCATACGTGAGAAGCAACATGACTGAGAATGCCTAGTTAAAAGTTCACCAAAACCGCGCAGACAATCCGTATACATCTGCGCGTCCTTCTTAATGGTGGTTGCAGTTATTTAACCCCAGCTGCAGAGTGACTGAATGCATGATCCCAGAGATGACCCCTCGGCCCTCCCCATTACCCTAACCACAGTACCAGCAATGTTCAAACCTATTTCCCTTTTGCGTTGCTCAAAGCAGAAAGTTAAGCCATGCATAATTCTACACCAAGGGTTAACCTAAAGCTATAAACTCAAACAGGTAAATTATATGTTCACAAAATTACAGTCTTTATGCAGCTTTGATTTTATGAACTGCAAGATGACCACAGTGAGTAATACAACAATGAAAGCTGGGCTCTTGTGAGCCGAGTGAAGCTCTGAATTCAGTCTATTTGAGGAGGAGGAATATAATGACTACTTTGACAAATGTCATTGACCTGGCACCATTTTGTTTAGATATTTAAATAAATGTCATACAGTCTATGCTATATAAGGCATGGACACTTTAAATTACAGTAATCTGATCTGGGCAGTGGTATAATTTTCCAAAGGAAATGTTTGATCAGTTTAAACATTATTACAAAGAATAAACACTCAGACTCACTTCAATCACCAATCAATGTATAGATTGAATCTCTGTTGACTTAACTGATTATTTTAAGCCAGAAGTGTTAAAATGACTCTTTTTGCTTCATCTAAAAAAAAGGTCTTTGTTTGTTTGTTGTCATGTATAGTTTTTAGGATTCTGCATACATTTGTGTCAGAAAGCCAAAATCAAATTGACCAAGAAAAATGATGTACTCTTAACTGATTGGATCTAATCCAATCTAGTATATTGTATTATATTCTACATCTCAGTATTTCAAATAACCGTTTCAATGTTGTGACTAAAAGGTAATTGGTGAATTACATTTGTTATTGGTTTTTTTTTAATAATAATGAGCAGTTTCTTGTTTATTAGATTCAGATTTATTAGGTTCTTTGGCTGTTTTTGTAAATTATAATGTAATTTTTTATGTTTTCTTTCTCTTAAGGTCATTTCGCAGTGACCCAATTTATACACTTATTACAATCTACTAGGAGATGTATGCATGTGGTTTTTAGAAAATCCTAGTCTACATGGGAGTCAATCATTTTATTTTTCCAGTGGAACTATCTACATGAGATCACTTTTCAACTTTCTGTAATGTCATAAGTCAAGAGTTTTTTTCTGTAAAACTATAACACACATAGTCTGGTGATTTCACGTGAGACGAGATCAAACAGGCATCACAGGCATCCCATTTTAATTTCCTTAAAACATATCAGATGTGAGGTCACTTCCATAACTAATCTCAGTCACATGAAGAACGTTGCACACACCATCAACAGAAGTGTAACAAAGACTTTTCTAGGTTGAAATAATTTCCTAAAGAAAGCCTTTAGACGTGACAAAGAAATGAAAATAAACATAAAAGTTCAACTTCATAAAACTTCCTGAGGATTTTGTTCATGTTTTGGCCAAGCAAACACAAATAAAGAATCCAGTGTTTCCTGTTCTGTGCTTGCTTTAGCTTGATTAGCCAAATTAACTAGTTATTGTCTGCTTTAAGAAGGACAGTAATTACTCAGAAACTACCCCATCCAGATCCATACGAAGGTACAGTGCCGCAGCTAAAGTGTTCTTTATTATTTCTTTAAAGTCATCTGTTTTTGTGCAGTATATCCATATTTTTTATGCCTATGATTATGTAACCCCAGATGGCTGTCAGCCGCCTTTGCTCATCTGTTCACACAAAAGTTCATGCCATTCGAGCCTTTGATCTGCTTTCATCTCTGGGTCTTCTTGAGGGTTTGAATCTCCTCAGGCTTGTCCAGCCTGAGTGTATCTCCTGGAAGCAGACATCCTGCAAGTGTGATCAATTTCTGATCTAATTCCACTCAGTTATGACACTGCAGTGACCCTCTCAGGCCCAAATAAAAACAACCATGGCGGTTGAGCTCTACAGGTGCATCAACGCTCGCTCTGAAGAAAGGGTGGCTGTTAACTCCAGATAGCATTGCACTTTTACCCCCACTACAAAGGCACACAATCCTTTACGTCTGCGCTTCACAGTGGAAGACAGAGTGGCTGTTACAATGAAAATGGCTTCGATAGTAAGACAGTTTGCTGAGGCTTGAGTGTGTGCCTGATTTAAAGCTATGGTTAAAGTTGTAGACAGATATTTGTTTGCCAAAGAATATAAGGAAAAATTACTGTTTATACTGAAATTATTTACTTTAATATCAACTGAGCAAGGGTGTTTAAAGGTAAAAAAAAACAAAAAGATTGCACTGACTTCACTTTGAAAGGCTCCTGTTCCAAGTCTCAGTGAGAGGAGGTTGGCTTGACTCTTGTTTTGGATAATTGCACGCTGCTGAAGTCTGTGGTCCCCTTCTCTGTCTCCCTGTGGCCTAGGCAGCAAGAGCCGTATTTAGGTTGCACGTCCTCTTCATCTCATCCTGTCTCATCCCCATCCTGTCAACACAACACCCCCACAGCACAGCAGGGGGTGGCTGAAAAGATGAAAAGTCTCCCAAAAACATGACTGTACCTAAGAGAACTGTGCTGGCTTGATAAGCACATTTTGACTACGTGCAAAATAAGTATTTAGTCTGTAAATTGATGTTTTATTCTCCCCCAAAAAATACATTTTAAATTAAAAACAAACCTTAAACCAAACACTCTTCTATTAAATATTACATTACATTTGAAGAACCTTCAAAGCTCAATAAAGGTTTTATAGTAGGTGAAGTACCAACAAACAAAAGTAAAGAAATAACAGAAGCATTTGAAGTTAAAAAGATGATATTTTGACATTTAGTCATGTCTTTTCTGACCCTTTAACTATTAAAACGCCACAAAGATGACTGCTGTTTTTACCAACAAAAACAATGCTCAGTTCAAAAAATAAAAAATAAAAGAATTTTGAATTATTGGTTTACAAAGTTTCCATAACATGAATGCTGTCACTCAGTTGTGCTTGAATGATTGTTAAACCACTAAAGCTCTCTTCTTTTTTTCTTAATATTTGACCCTGAACATGTTTATATAATGGTTCTAGGCAAGTTTCAAAGTCTGACAAAATGTCATGCCTCTGATTTCAGTGATAACAATAACTAATGTATCATTTTCTCCAGTGCTCTTCTTAGAAAAATGCTAAGGTATGTGTCCTGAAGTTTATAGAAGATGGATTTCTATTTTCCTGACATGTATGGTTGTAGCTTCAGGGAAAGTTCTTGAAAAAGGAACACTTGTTCTTACTTTACACTCACTTAAGGCACGACTCCTTTTTCACATAATTGATGCAAAAACACATAATTTTAGAAATGTTGCAACTATTTCTCAAAGGGTGGCTAACTTAAATACTGGCCTGTGTAAAGATAAAATATTTCCACATTTATTTTAAAAGTCTGTATAGGTACTAAGGAAAACTGAAGCCATGTTGGTAATCTATGAATTTTTCTGCACAAAAAATGCCTTTTTCCTCCTTTTTCCCCCTTATGGACCTCTTCAAAAACATGTCTATACCTTTTCTTTGCCTTTCAGTTCCCAGTGAAGAATTTATCACCGCTGGGCTTGGATTCCAGTCATTATCTGCTGAAATCACCCATGTAACACATGCATATCTTACACCTTAAGGGCTTCATTTCTATCTTTTACCTATAGATTTTTATTAATTAAACTAATCTATTTCTGAAATCCATCACCCTGGGAAATGCAATGCTATATTGCTAAGGAATGTGGTGACATTGTGTGACATTGGCATGAACAGATTAAGGTTGCTGTGATTGTAAGGAGCATGGTGAGGTCCGAATCATCTAAGCTGCAGGCCTGTATTTGTTCAAAGCATCTGCATTTCAATCTGCCTGTTCAAACAGCTGCAATAGTTGCTGCCAGAAAAATACATACTCTGAAAATCCGAGACAGAAAACCTCCATATTCCATGATGTTTTCTGGACTTTGAGATGCCTCTGTCTAGAGGGAAGGAATGAAGTATGACTAAAATGGTTGTGTCGCCAGCTGAACAGCTAAACTGATGAAAAAAGAAGAATTAACACACTTTTTCTGATCATTTATTGAAGAAGAAAAAAGATCTTTTGAGAGATTGTGAATTTACGGTCAAATGTTTCCCCTCTTTCTCTCCACAAATGATCAGCAAACTATTGTGTCTCTATGGCAGAAATATTTTAGTTCTAAAAGTTTCCTAACCACAAGTCCATAAAACGCAAACCCAGTATTTCCCATTCACCAATCTCATGCTTTATAGTACGTCTCATGCCCCCCCTGAATCCCCACGATCACTGCTCCTAACTGGAATTGTGATGCACAGTTTCCAGTAGTTCTGTGCAAACCATTTATCACAGAGGCTAACTCAAACAACCTTTTCCTGCTCCTTAAATCCTCTGGGATCCTGATAAACAGATTATTACATGATTGACTTACAAGTCATACGGATGCCGAGGTTAAAGGTCACTATGGAGCCCTCTCACATGACCCAAAGGTGGTGTTGGCAGTTTTATTTTATGGTGTGTAAATTTGGCATTACAACTTTTCTGTAATTTGTGTTTTGGGAAGTCTTAGAGTGATCCTACCCTTCCATTTCCTAATCAGTTACACTAAAGACTGATTTACACTGGTATGTCTGCAGTGCATCTACCTAAATATTGTATGTTACTGATCATTTGGAATGTTTACATCGTCCGTCCCTCCGCAAGTTAACACAAGTCTTACGTAGGAGTTCTATTTCAGTCCATTGACACGTCGATTCTGCAGTAAAAGGTTGGAGAGATGGGAAACGGGGAAAAAATATATAAAAATAACATTTATTTTAAATATGGTGACATGCCCACGCAATAAAGCGTTTTAACTATGCAGATGACACTGTTGTCCATTGTTGCCATGGACGCCATGACTTAAGTTTAATTTTGGAAGTACAAAAACATCATTCTGTTGAAACTCAACGGAGACAATGTAAACTGACGGTCATGAGGCAGACTCCCCGGTGTTACCATTTTAATGAATAGATAAATAAATAAAGAAAATCCTTTACATTCTACTTGGTTTAATTATTATGGCCTGAACCCATGAAGTAGGCAAACATTAAGATGTCAATTTTATTTATTTATTTCCTTAGTTTCTGGATAAAATTAATCTACTGCAGCAATCATGAAAAGTCACCCAAATTTGCACCCACAACTGCTCTGACAAGAAAAATTGTCATAATTGCCTACAGTGAGACCTATGTCGCACTTAAATGAAAACACTCTGCACATCATGTGACTCTCTTAGCCCTGTAAGTGTCGGGATTTGGCGTCCAAAAAAACTGAAAAGGCATGGCAATGGTGTCTTCACCATGGCTACATTAACACTGACTCTCCCACCAGCACAGACTCAAATTATAAAGAATAATATAGCGTATATCATACAATGCAGCCTTGCCTGGACGTGAATGAAATGACATCACATGTGTATTGAATTTCCTAATGATGTGGGTTAGAGTTCTAAAAGGGAAACTTGCCAAAGCAATCAAAAAATGTAGTTTTGTACATTGCAATACAAGTTGGCACACCTGTTAAACAGCTTCAGGCAAATAACAAACATTGTGGTTGTTTTTTGCTATGTGGCAGCTATTTTTTTTTACTCGAAAGGGCACTCAAAAGTAATTCGCCATTACTCAACTGGATCATACAGCTGGAGGATTTTTGTAATGCATATGGAATTTGCAAGACGATTTTGCATTTGGGCTATTTGAGGGCCTTGTGGATGGGGTTACTTCAACAGAGCTCGTTGATTGGCTGACAGAGGTAGCAGCCCGAGAGCGGGTCGAAGCACTAGAAAGCGGCTGATGTCCAATTGTTTAGTACCATGGATGAAGTTACTGTGGTGGCATTCTTTGATGGACTGATGGCCGGAGGGGGTAGAGAAGTGGACATAGAAAAGAGATGCAGGCCTATCCAACGCTACTAGCAGGTTTCATTATTTTTTTCTTTGTCACAAATTTCCCTAAATTCTGAACATGCACTTACCAAAACTTCTACATAAATCTGTCCTGGTGATCAATAGTTTGTTTCAAAGTAAAAACCTCTGCCCCCCCAAAAAAATTCTGAGATGTGAGGTGCAGGTTTGTCCAAAAAAACTGTTAAAAAGCTGGACATCTTTATTTATGTTAAAGTTGACATTTGATCTTCATGTAAGAAATCATTTAGTGGCAAAAACTACCATCACAGAGTGTTTTAAAGAAAAACGATCAAAAATGTTATTGTTGTAGTAGTTCTTGGTGTAAAATTTTAATCTTCTACATTTTTGTGATGATTTTAACTTTACACCTGTTTTTGTAAATATCAATTCCTCTCTAGTATTTGGCAGGTTTTTGTTTACAGTCTAACTAGTTAAACTGTCATCTGCTCAGCCATTCTTTACTGCTCACACCTGTTCTGTTAATTGCCTCAGCTGCTTCCCTTTTGTCAATAAACCTTTCAGTCTATACTGGACCTGGCCTTTTTTAGGCTGATGTTATTTGCACCCATTTACTTGCGACCAAGCACAAAAACTGATGGAAATCCCTATTGACCACTCGTAATACATGCGACCAAGATGTACTTTGCTGCTTTTCCCACACAAATCTAAAGTGTGTCCAAAGCTAAATGTTGTTGTTGGTCACACGTATTAACCTAACCGAAATTCTAACCTTAACCCTTCCTCCAGGTCTGTACGGCCGAGCAAAAAGTTAGCACTGGCCAAAGGTATTTAGAAGATTTGTTTTTTTCTGGGTTTTTTTTGTTTTTTTTCAGGATATCAGTTTATTTCTTGCATGCTGCTCTCCAGACCATTGGGTCCTTCAACAACCTTCAAGCCATAGTTTCTCTACATTTTAATAACTACTTGTATTACTTTTCCACGTTATCTATTTTGTTTAATAAATACATAAAACTTAATTTAGAAAAAAAAGAGAATTAAGCAGAGTATTGCTGCTAGTTAATTTAGATGGAAGCAAGTCTCCTATCCAAATTTAATGCTCATCTTGTCTTAGGTATTGGCATTTGACAAACATGTTTAGGAGGAAAATGAGTTGATCTTTAAGGATGCCTATTGGTCAAAATAAAAGACCAACATAATAAACTTTAAAAGCTAGATAACTGAAATCTTCCTGTCCAGTGGCAGATAGTAACTAGTGGTGTTAGATGGTCACTGACATTCATGAGTATTGACACTCCCAGCAAGACGCTAACGTCCAGAAATTTGAAGTCCTGTCCAGAAACCTCTTCTGTCCAAACAAAACGATGCAACTGCGCCCCTCCTTTTTTTAATCTCTCTGATTAACAGACAGAAATAAGGGAAACTTTAAACAAGACAAGTGGGAGTTGGGGGAGTGACAAATGCCCATGCTGAAGAGAGGAAAGGTTGCCAGATTCTCAAAGACTACACACTGAGTAAAAGGTCAAGGCTCTCATGCTTGTAAACAGGATTTTTCTCATAATTTGTTACTGAATCACATGCTGCTCTTGTTCCCTGTCCTTTGATTCAAGTACTACTCCCTGGGAATGTGGGGGAGCATGAAAGAAAGGGTAGCACAGAAGTTATGAGTGGAGTTAGGCACAGGGTATACATGTACAGGATTAGATTAATATGAAGGATATGCAAACGAAGCTGCGGACAACTTCCTTTTCAGAATTGTGTAATGAATACACATTGAGAGGCATTTTAAAACAGAAATTTGTGTAACCATTGAATGATTACGGTACTTGAATATTTCTGTTCGTGTTAGTTGGGCAATAAAACTAATATCCTTCGTCAAACTAACTGAAACCAGCTGATTGATCAAACCATCATACAAAGACATGTTTGCTCTGAAGCAATATGCACTAAAGTCAGATTATAAACACTCTTAAACAAACTTTGACTCAACCAATATTCCCTTAACAATCTGGCCATGTTTCCTCATTGGCACCTCAGCCCCCCCTCACTGCCATTGTTGTTTTGATATCCACCCACTTACCATTATCTTCTGACTCTATTTCCTGTAACCCACCCCCCTTTTTTTTATTGAGTATTGGTAGCATATGTTTGCAGTTGTGTCGGTAACCAGAACACAATAGCCAATTGCATCCAGATTTTCCTTAAAAAAAAATCAACCTGACTTACTAACAGTAAATGAGGTCCTGTTGGGCTTGTTTATTTTACACTCTTGCAGGTTTGCATGTGAAAGGTAAACAAACACGTTCAAAAGATTATTGCGTCAAGTAGCCATTTCAAATGTTCCAACTGATGCAGGCAGGAACAGATTTTGGCCACAGGGAAAGTCTGCCAGCAGACAAAACTGAAGTATGTTCCCAGTTTTAGATGATGCATGATGTACATGTCATTAACTGACTTGTGTGTTAGGAACGAACATGTCCTTCATGTAGCAGGGAATCTGCTGTGAGATTATAAGATTTGGTCCAGTAACAAAATGACGTAAGGGTTTTTTGGAGTCAATCCCACTCGATGTCTGTTTTTGAGGTCAAACTGGAATTACTAAATGTTTGAGTTTCTCAAATGACCACTTGAACCCGGTTTTGCGAGAAAGTAATTTCCTGTTGGGCTGAATGTTCAAAAAGTCCAAATTTACACCAACATTAAACTTATGTACGGTATGGTTTCAAAAGATTCTCCACGGTTATTGCTTCTGTTATGTTCATGACAACAGTGGAGGGGAGGTGGAATTTTTTAAATCAGCTGTTTTGATTTTTTTTTTTTTTGGGAGGGCATTATCAAGTTTGTGCATTGTTGGGGGAGTGTTTTATTGCATTGGCAGGTGGGAAAACCTACCAAAACTCCCTTTACTTTCCCCTACTCAATCACCCAATTTCAGACTGTTGTTGAGTGGGTTGAAATAAACTTTAATCAAAGAGTCCGCCCCACTTCAGGCTTAATTTTTGCCATACATAATCCTGTGGATGAAAGCATTGACAGTATATGAGAACTGGTCTGAGTGAGTGTGACGTCACCCATAGAAGATGACTTACTTCCAGCTCCAACAATATGTCGTCAGTTCAGTCGCCATTTTTCTGCAATACGAATACCGCCACATTGGTGCCAGACGATGTCAGTCATTGATCTGAGTTGCTCTATGTCTTCATTTCTATGGCAACCATTTTAGCCAACCAGGGGTGAACTTGTTGGAAGTCCACACCCCTTGCACTGAAAGCGGGCTAAGAAGAAACTTTCAATCAAACCACATGGGGGCCAGCAGGTATCATATACTTTCATTGAGGCATCTGATTGTTCAGTTTATAACTTCAATAACTTGCAATACACAAAAAAATTGATACCATTAAAAAAAATAGGATTAGCAAAAACAGGAAGTAGAGCAAGAATGGTTGTTCTGACAAATATTATGACTGAGTAATAGCTCTTAATTTTCTAATAAAAAAGTCTATGTGAGTTTGACTTTTTCAGTCAGTGGGTACTTCCTGTTTGGAATGCAAGGGGGGGGGTCACTCAGTTCAATTTTCATATACAGTTGATGGGTCAAAGATTCTTGGTTCAGTTTATATTTGTCGGTAGTTGAGTCCATTCATTGACGTATTATCCTTTGAAAATGTTTCATTGACTTTCAGATTCAAATGAGATTTTTGCATTTGGTGTTTTTCAAGAGTAGTCAATTGAACAATTATTTACGCATCTGAACTCTTTGCTTCTATTCAACAAGGTCATGACCCCTTTGGAGACTCCTCATAGGTTTGCTTGCCTCCCAACAAGCATGGTGCATTCTTCACATTCTGGAAAGAAAGTGTCAAGGCTATTAAATCCATGAGGTGTACATGTGCGCATGGACTTGAGTCAGATACAGCTGGGGAGGCCATACTGCATATCATTGCATACATGAACTATTGTATGCATTTCTCAGAATCATTTCTTAAAAACCTTCAGAAGACCATAAATTTAAGGTCTCAGTCTAACCATTTTTGAAAACAGTTGGCAGCTGAGTGAAAAAAACATTTTTGCCTGACGGTGAACCCTCTGCCACCCACATTTACACACAGATACACTCTTTACTGATAGCAGGTGTGCCTTCTTCACGCAGCTGGTGAAGTGATCACTACAACGCCTTATGCTTTATGAACAGAACAGGTAGAAAAAGGCAAAAATCAAGATACGTTTCTGTGAACACTGACAGACTGCAGTAGGGGAAGGGAAACAGAGACACGTCTCTGTAAGCCGCGTAGACAGACGAGAAAAGAGGCAAGAGTTTTGAAAAGACAGCGGTTTATGGGCTGGCAGGACATCAAATGGCAAAGTTGTGTTCAGAAAAAAGTTTAAAAGCGGCAGGGACTGGGAAGTGAAGAGAAAAATTGACTGGTAAGAAAAATTGAGCAAACTACAGTGCAGACATGAGAAAGCAGAGCTTGAAAAGGAGTGATGAGTTCTAATCTTCTCTCTCCTGAGGGCATTTTTTGGAAACCTCCATCATCAGGCTGGGCAGGACTCATTTGTCCTTTTTTCCCTCCCATCCTTCCTCCTTCTCCCTTCTCTCTTTGTTCACCTTACACCGCAGTAGAGTGTAACGAGCGCCACGTGAAGAAGACTACAGGTTGAGGAGTGAGGGAAGGGGAGCTGCAGATCAAGGAGAGGGGAGACTGCCACCCACTTCACACACTGGAATTTGGAGTCACTGCGCAGCCCACAGAGGTGAGCTGAGGCGAGAATATTCTTCCCCTTTTTACAGCATTTTGTGTGCATGCATAAGCTTACATGGAAGCTTTTTCTATGTTAGTTTCCTTTGAATCAATTTTAGTGAAGGCTGCTATTCATATACTGGAGTTAAACCATCCTTTTGCAAGTGATCCGACTTTTTGAAGTGTATATGACAGGTTTGCCTTCCCAAGATCACAGTTTGGTGTGTGCATGAATCATCCTGTGAAGCAGAGCAGAAGACAGACAGTGAGAGGCGGTGCACATGCTTAGAGTTCAGTTTGACCTGCCATTCATTTGAGCATTTGAGAGACCTCCAACAGTAAGGAATTGTTTAGCTGCATCAGCACTGGACACCTAGTGAGGGAAAGACAGAGCTCATCTGGCCACAACATGGGCTTTCTGTCACATTCGTAGTTTCCTTTCAGAAAAGGGTTGTGTTTGATGCAGACAGTTGAAGTTGTGACATGAAAAAGACCCCCCACCGATGTACAATCATTTTTATAAGTACTCCAAGCATGCAGACATTATAATGCATATCTAAATAACAGGAATTGCCCTGGTCTTGCCCGTACCTGTTTGTTATGATACAGTTTACTCTTTGTTTCTACATGCTCTCTGTTGACACTTTTGAAGTTGTTGTTTTTGCATTTTATTCACTCCTAGTTTAATTCATTGGACTATTATAGTTAAGCTGCTTTTCTTACAGCCCACCGCCAACAGCTCACATAGGTAAGATCTTTCTGGGTGTGGCACTTGTCAGGGCTAAGAATAGAAAGGGGGTCAATATTGAACGTTTGCAACATCTGCACTGCAAATACTCATGACCCCCAACATGGACGTCTTTAAAGCCCCAGACGCCCTGGCATCTCGTTTGTCTTTCTCTGCCTTATCCTGCCCAGTCATGCCAAGTGGACGCCTTGTGCCAGTTTAACTACCACACTCATTAGAGAGGTGGAAATTCATCCTCACTCTTGCCAAGAGTGGCATTCCCCCTGTACAAGCACTGCTGCGTTTAGCCAGGTGTGCCCTCCACATGTCTGAGTGAAGATCAGAACACGGTGCTGTGTGTCTGTGTCCTGGCCTGCAGAGCTTTTTAAAGTGATGAGCAATATTAGTCATTTAAGGAAAGCAGTTTTTTGATTTTTGTGTTATCACACACTTTCTGCAGCATTAAAAATAATAAGCTTAATCTTTGTTTAGTCTATTGCTATCTTAAGGGCATAAATAAACTGTTACGTGCATAAAGGTGTGCAACTACAGACAGAGGGCTTGCTCTAAATGTCATACATTTCCCACTCTTTTTTTTGTCTCAAAAAGTCTGTTATGGCAGCGCAATTACAGAGAAAATTACAGCTAGTTGCCAGATTTTTCCAGAGAGTTGGCAACCACAGTCTTGTGCTCAGTACCAAAAGACTAACCTGGTAGTGCTTTAGGAACTTTATGGGAGAAGTGATTGATTTATGTGGTTGGATACATCAGGACATCAGGAATGTGGGTGTACAGATGCAGATCCAAAGACTTCACCAAGAGCACTAAAAAGGGAACAGGGTGTTTGATCAAATTTGTGTGCTTGAAACTACTGAGTAATTTACAACAAAAGTATGAAAGAAATTGAATTTCTGCGTCAGTTTTTTTTTAATCAAAAACCTTCCTTTGCTAGGCAATTTCTTCAAAAATAATAATGTCAACTGAACTGTCAGTTAGGTCTTAATTCTATATTAGAAAGTTTCTGTTCGTGTACATTCTTGCTGGGCACCTTTTTTTCTGTTTTTCTCCCCCTGTATGTCCTCAAAGCTTAGCAAATAACTCCTCAAAGTATGTTATGAGCTCAAAAATTCTTTGTCTTTTAGCTGTCATTGGGACAAGCCTCTGGCAAACTGCCAGTCTAAATTTGAAGTGTTTTTTCAGTAAAAGGCAAGTCGGTTTCAGAAGAATCTTGGCACATACCCACCCCTTTCATTTGAGAGTTCACGTTTGCAGAGAGAAAGATACACAGTGGATCCTCACAGGTTGGATAAACCAACTCCTGCAAGCACTTGCATCGTCCTCTGCATACTGCTAAAGACAGGGTCTGCGAGGAATTAGGTTAACTCTCACCTTATTAGGGTGCTTATTAATGTACGAGTAGAAATATGCAAAAGATTGCTATCACATTTTATTTTTTATTGTATTTTCACTTTTTGTATGTGTAAATGGATTTATCATAAACCTTTTTGCCAGTAAAAACAACACTAAAGTCAAAACTCAACCTTTTCTCTCATGAATGCACATGAAAAAGTAAATGTTAACTAAACTTGATTGTGGGGGATGCAGGGCAGATCCTCGCTAACCCACAATGATGGTTCAAACATTGTCCCTCATTCATTCATCTTCTAATCCTTTTTTCCCTTTCGGGGTCACGGGTCTGCCGAAGCCTATCCCGACTACTTGTGGGCGAAGGCAGGGGACACCCTGGACAGGTCGCCAGTCTGTTGCAGAGCCACAATCACACACCCATGCACTCTCACATTCACACCACAAACATTGTTCTGTTTAAAAAAAAATGAACTGACGAGAGTTCAAGAATTGCCTAAATGTTTATCGGTACGCAAAAGTGATAAGTATCACCACACATAAGTATATTTAACAGGATGATGACTTTCGTGTCGTTTACTGGGCATTTTTAAATCCCTACTGTCCGCAAACAGGTTTGCAGTGGTAGTGTTTCAGACGAGGCAGCTGGTTTTGTGCTGCAACTTTGAAACCAACAAACAGTTGTGTATTTCAGCAAGGCAGGATATAGGCATTAGCAAGAGGGAGCAACGCCCCCTAAATGCTATGACCCCCCCCCCCCCCCCCCCATATGTGATGCCCCACAAAATTTTACAGTTAATTAAAGAAATAAAGAATATTTTTTTTTAAAAAACTTTAAAAAACACAAAAAAAAAACCTAATAAAATGAAATGCAAATATAGGGATGGACAGACTGGATGGTCAAAAAGGCAGACATAAAAAAAAAGATAAATGCAGCCTCAACAGGGCAAAAACCAGTGTCCTGCTTGTGCCTGTCCCAAGCCTGGTAAATGCAGTGGGGAGTGTCAGGAAGAACGTTTAACTTAAAACATATAAGACACAACAAATGGATCAGAGAAAAAGACACATATGGTTTGATGAACTGATGGGATGATAGGATGGTTTTCTTAGCATTTTAGAAGCTCAGAGGGAAATGATGCCCTAACACCCCCCCCATTCTTCCTGCATCCCATGGGGCTGGCTAAATCTAGGCCTGGTATTTAGACCAACAGTGTGACAAAATCAATTGATATCAGAAGATTTAATAATTTCTGAGGTCGTTTGATGTATTATCAATATTTTACTCACTTCAATTATGAATAAACATCCAATCTGTGGATAATTACTGATCCTTTTTTTGATTCAAAAAATGTTCAATGCTTCCAACTTTACAATCAGCAACCAGACTGCTCAGATTTAGACATTTCGGAAACATACAGTTTCTTTGACTGAAATAATAAACTTCCGTGATTCTTGGTTCTGTATAAAAGCACAAAAATCCCTTAGTCCATCAAGCACTTGAAATAGTTTTGGATTTTTCTTCTGTTTACAATTTAAAGCTCCTCCCTGCTCAGTGTGAAGGACAATGTAAGACTTGATCTGGATCCCAGATTGCATCCACATCCTAATTTAGATGCAGCCCAGCTAAAATCACAACACCTCCCCACTGGGAGAGGGTACTGCAGAGCAAAGACACACATGCACACAGAACACACATTCCCTCCATGTCCACAGGCAATTGGTGCACACTCAAAGAAGACGCTATGTTTCTGCAAGTCAACCTCCCTTCCTCACTGCTGCAGAAGACACTGGAAGTGGACGGCACCTGAACTTGTTTTTGAACAGGGAATAACTCAAACCCAGTAGGTGTTTTGTATCCCACAGTTGTCCACATTTCTAGCGCACAAAACACAAAGTCATAAATGCTGTTGCATGTCTGCGTGAGAAAAACTGCAGGTATCTGTGGGGGAAAAATGTCCCTAAGTAGACAAACAAAAACAAAAAAAAGCAAACATACTTTCATAACTAGTTAGTTGATAAACAAAAGCGAAATGACATGATTTTTTTATAAAACTTAATTTTACCCTTCACTTCATTCCATCTCAAACAGTCATGATGAGAGTTATCTTACCATCAAGAAATGCAGGATTAAGTTAAAAAAAATTGCCCCTTGTGGCCATGATCTTGATATGTTATCTCACAGCTGTTAAAGCGAGCGTGTACTCACTTTGAGTACACCTTATATTCAGTTTCTAAAAATAAATGAGGAAAAGACAAAGAGTTTGCATCAGTATGTCATTACTGTCTTCAGTGACTAATAGGATTTCAGCTTCCAGCTGTGTGTGTGCATGTGTAAATTGTGGGTGTGTGTGGATTTGTGGTTGCACATGTGCGGTTGCATCTGTGTGTCAGTGCATGTATTTGTCACAACAGCTAAAGTCCTTAACTCTATGCGGTCACAGCTCTCCGATCTCATTGACTCTATGCACTCAGGCATCAGATCTATAGACATGCTTTCACTTACACAATCACACACAGATGATTCAGAGCACCTCGAGGTGATTCCCCCACATCAGGGTACAGAGTGTGTCACAAACCGCAGCACAGTGCATTCCCAGACTCTGAGAGTGAGATCAGATTTGCGAGTGGAACACTTGTAAATGTACTTAGTGGTTGTGTGCTTGTCTGATTGCATCTGAGTATCTGTGCCTGCACAGCGATACGATCCTCACAAGTAATGCCAGCTCGAGGTGTGTGGGAAGGAACGCTCAACTTTGGCTGGCTTTTTTCTTTTTTTTTTCCAGGCGGATTGAGCATTCTCTTCCGAGCTCCCATATGTCAGCCTTTTACAGTTGTGTAAATGGCTTTTGGTACCACATCGCCATTTTAGCTGGTATATAATTTAATGCTTTTTCTCCAAATGCCTTCTCAAATTGCCTGACAATTCACATAGAGCTCAGTGCTACCTTGGTGGAACGGAAAGAGCTGGAAACAGTTTTATAAACCATATAACCAACTTACCATCCCCATGTGATGCATATTTAATTGTTTCTCAACTGACTCACAATTATTCAAAGTAACCATGACATGCATGCTCTGTCATGTCGATACAAAGGATTTATGGTGCAGGGGATGAAAAATAACCGTGGCCCAACAGGTCCATGTATGAGTAATTTTATGCACTAGACATGCTTTGCATGCATGTACTTTTTAAATCTACACCAGTTTACAAAACAGTTCTTTTGTTTGTATGCCATGTATACAGAAGAGACAGTTTGATTTGCTGCAGGCGACCATGCTTAGCTCACAGTAGGGAGAACCTGTGACGACAATCCTTTGCTAATTTAAAGGCAGGTAAATGAGTGGATTAAACATCTCAAGTGTTCAGCGCAATCAAAATGAACCGAATGTGACCACACAACGTTTAAAAAGTGCATAAAAGTTGAAATGTAGAGGTCAGGATTCTTGATTGTTCTGAGTTTGAAAGAGTGCCTGAACACTGATGGCCCAGACTTGTCAGTCAATTATGTTGTGATATAAAAAACACTTTTTGCATGCAGTGCATCCCTTTTCTTGTACGTCACTGTTCCTGCAGTTAGGAGCAGGGCTGCCTAAGGACCGTCTTTGGTCCTTTTACTGTTGGGTCTCTGTCTAAGCAAAATGAGACTGCAGAAATGTCAGAAATGAATGTCCCTTTATAAGGTAAAATACTTTTGTATGCACTGAGGAACACTTGATCTCAAACTTTTGTAAAGCAGCAGAACTGCTGTATGATGTTTGTCAGAGAACAGAAGTCAACATTTTGAGGTCAGAAGGGAGGAGTGATGGTGCAACAAGTGACTGTGAAGTGGAGAAAATGAATCCAGGGAATTTTGCAACCATATTGTTTAAAATAGTGCAACTCTGGAATTTTTTGAAGAAATAAATACAATGTCAATGTTTCACATTTAGAAATTACTTTAAAAGCTTAGACTTTAAAATATTTGGTCCAGATTGAGAAAACTGTATAAACTATCACATCTTAAATCAATATTGCAACAGATGCTAAAAGAGGATTATAAATGTAAAATATGATTTTAAAAGCATGCAGCAATGTTGCGTAAAAAAATCTGCATTTTGTTTCCTAAAATGGTTTTTTTTGGGGGTGTTTTTTGTCTGTTTAAAAAGCTTTATAAAAACAAGCACAGCTCAGTTTCATTGTAGGAGTTTTTATGACTCCTTCATTGAATAAAATATTCTTTGACTGGATTGTTTTCTATTCTTCGTTTTTCCTTTTTTCCAGTTGTGAGAGCTATAAGTCTAAATAAGGATGCTGACTTTTGTTCATTTTGTGCATGCCGTCTCAAATCAAGGACTTAATATTTAAGAATAACTAAAGATTGATTGTTTTAGAATGATGGAGAGCATCACAATGTCATTTCTGTGCCACTGAAAGTTTAAAGTGTGCTTCATAGTCTCATTTAGTTTTGATGGCCGAACTTTATCTTATGTACAGTTGCAGCGGGTTGCAAAAAAAAATACTTTTTTTGCATATTTGCTTCCTAGATGACAGATCAGTTTGGTATATTTCACACAAGCCTCAAAGCTAGATACTGTAGGGATGGGATGAGGGACTGAGTAAGCAAGTTATGTGGTGATAGAGGAAAGTTGAGCAGGGTGCCACCATCTGTTAGCCACATGCACACCCCACAGCACTAACATAAATCTCAACCACTCTCAGCAATGCAAAGCTACATTCTGTCGGGCTAAACGTGCACTGGCTTGATGCATCAACACACATGTGCTGCGCATGCATCATAGGCCCAGGTCACAATACATCATAGTGCATCAAAGATAGAATGCATCCGACCAAAAACTGTGAATTGATCCGGGAGAGATGGTAGAAATGTACTGGAAAGTCTTTCTTCAGAGACAGTTTATAGTATTAATGGATTTCCTTATCAACACCTTGCCAACATAGATAAAAAATGTAGAATTTGATTGTTTTGGTTTCTTCCTTTTTTTGGAATGTGCTCTCGCCATAGTTGATTAATAAATTACATCTGTTGGTAAAAAGGTTTGGCAAAGAGCTGCGCCAGGCAATGGCAAATTCAAAAGTTGTTAACAAAAAGCAAGAGCTTCTCTGTTCTTCTGGTGTGGTCCCTTGGCTGCCCTCTACACAAGGAGCAGTGGATATGCAAACACACAGGGCGCAGTCGCACAAACACACACAGTTACAGGTCACCGGGGTTAATGGCAAGCTCAAGCAAGGGAATGTGTGGATGAGCTGGGTGTGAACTGTTCAGATGAGGGCTGCACTCGCAAAGTTGACTCTTCTCACCATCTTTGTTAGTTGACGGTTGCTATGCTCCACTCTGTCGTTATGTGTTCACTTTCATGAGACTTTACACCTAAAGAATTACATTTTAAAGGCTGGAAAAGACTGAATCTATTAATTTTTCAGCCACAAGTTAGGGTTTGTAGACAGAAATAAACACATGCATTCTTCAGCTGTTTTACCTCTCAACAGTAGCCAATCATCCCACTTCTGATGCGACAATATGACATTTGAACGTCAGCTGGTGTCAGATTGTTCCCCATTAAAAAAATTCCATTCCTCTCCATAAAACTCCCCAAATGGTGTGTAAAACCAGTGCATTTCCATATTACTGTCAGTAACTGTGAAGTTTCCTTTACAGGTTTCATCACCACCGTTACACCCAGCACAAATTGCAAGTTGGGTAGATCATATATTTGCCATGGAGAAAGTCATTTACTTAAACACTATGTTAAGTTGTATTTGTTGAATATCTTCCATATGTGGCGTCTGTCCTCACAGTCAACCTTTTGTACTTTCTAAAGGTTTACATGAGGTGAAAGGCCTAATTTCCCATTCTCCAAAACAAGCACCTTTTTGGAGCATTTTCACCTCAGAATTCAGGAAACTGCAGATCAATTGAAATCATTTCTGGTAAAGAAGTGATTCAATAATATTGTGGTCAGAAATGAGTCACCCCTGAGTTTGTGTTTTTTTTTTCCTTTTTTCCACCGTTCAGTTGTAACATTAACAAACTCCAAGCTGAAAGACAGTCCATTCCTGACTGCTTGTGCATGCAGGGTGGGTGATGGATGGAAGATGAAGAAACTCCCCCCAAAAAACATCAAAAACAGCAGCAGAGGCAGGAGTCAAACTTTAATTTTATCTGTCATCCAGGGAGTTTGAGCACAACTGCTGAGAGAATAGAACCCAGCCAAAAGCTTTTACTTAAAAGGCAAAAATACAAAAATACTTGGTTTTTGGAGTACGAAAACCATAAAATAATTACAGCCTGAGACATTGCCATTGCTGTTCATCCATCATCAGTCCTTCATTAGGATTCTTCTTCAATGAGGCTATGAAAACCACAGCCAAAGTGGCAGGTTGCCTTATGCTGTGCATATGAAGTAAATAATGGAACATCCTTCAGAGCATTATTCAAAACCATTGGGAACACTGCACAGGGGCTATGGATCAGATGTATTGTTCCAGTTACTTTTTGGGAGCCAGATGATTAATCTCCAATGAGTGCATTTAGAAAATGGCTTACTGATGAAAGTATCAGCATGCAGGGTTTCTCATCATCCAGCTGGCTGTTCTAGAGACAGCACCAGCCAGATGCTTTTCTGACAATTAACTCTTGATTTTAGCATTTGTTCTGCCAATTTATGTTGAGATTACCTTCTGTCAGACCAGCTACCATTACAAATATTATGCTTGGGTTTTTCTCTTGTAAAAATGTGTATTTCTTCACAGCCAAACTGTGTTGTATAACATTAGGATGGTCTCATGAACAGACAGTGAAGTGCTCAGTCGACAGCTCAGAGATGGTGACAGCTGCAACTTCCTGAATCTCAATTGTTAACAACGTTGCCAAGTCAAAGAAGCTACAGCTGTACCTTTTTTTTCTAATTTCTTTAAATTAAACTTGTATTGTCTTTTAAAGAGATGAAATGCAAACATATTCTAACACGTGGCTTTTTTATTTTCAAAATTGAAATGGAATTTAAAGGGTTGTTTGCTTGATTACCTTGCTTGACAGCCTGATGGATATTTTCAGAACTAATAGCAGGCACATAGTCCTTTAGTGACAGAATTTTTGTCATTAATACGTCTCACAAAGTCATCAGCAATAAACCAAAGCTCAAGAATCCAAACAAATGTTTGTCAAGTTTGGTCAATGCAAAATTAACTGTCAGGCATTTGACTCAAGTTATTCTGATGCTCAGCCAAACGTCTCTAAAACCTGTGCAGTTGAGCAGCACCTACATGCAGATATGAGTCCTCACTTAAGGTGGGGCAACAACGTTTTACTAACACAACTCAAAAAACAGAACAACAAACCTGACAAAATATCCAACAACTAAATCTTTACATATGCTTCATTCCTGAGTAACACTTAAATGGTACTAGTGTATTGGTGTGTTTTACTTCCATCACCTTTTCACATTAAAGGTTAATGTTAATACCATAGTTGTTTTAAGGCTAAAAAACAGATACATTGGATACAAATTCTTATCCAATAGCAGGATGAGCACATGTCATGCTCACTGAAAGCATAAACATGATGTAAAGCCTTCTTGCTGGCCATTGTGTCACAGACTTGAGATCCTGTTTGCTAATCAAACTGTCAAACTCTGCTGCTGACAGCGCATGGCAGCCTGCTTAAAAATTCTGACGGCTTTGGTAGATTTCATTGAACCTGACAATAGAAGCTGGCCAAGATATTACTGGATAAAATCTCTTTCATCGTGTACAAGAATGTCTTCAGCTGTTATTTTATTTCATGAAAAAGCAGAACAAAAATGATGCTTTTCTACAAAAGTTTAGGCCTTCAGCAAAAGACTTGCAGGCCCTGCAGCCCCACCACAGGTCAGAACTGATATTGAAGGCATAAAATATTTCAGCACCCCCTTGTTCTGTTCCTTTGTTCATGTTCTATCAGATGCTAAATTGCTCTGTTGGTTACGGAGAACAGTGGGCGTGGCATGAGAAAGGAAAAGCCGCGAGACTAGAGGGAAGCTCTCTGGTTTTTTTGTGTGGTTGGGGGAGGCTGACCCTGATTGTACGGCGTGGTTACGGGCCAACAGTGAAAAAATCCGCTGTTCGAAATAAATGAGGAGTTTATGGTGAACCTAGCGTCTGCATTCTTTGAAACGCCACATTGGCGACAGAAGTAAAAACAATCAAAGAAAAAGGGAGAAACTCGGAGTTCTTACTCACCTCGCCGATAGTCTGGTAGTGCTTGCCGTGCATTGCAACTCAGTCAGTGGGGAAGATGGCGACGCCACGAGGAAAACCCGACGCTCGTCCCAAAATTAAGGAGGAGGTGACGCACGATGATCGCGCTGGTCTTTCTGGACATCTGGTGGGTTTGAGCCACGCTGCAGAGCACGTAGCCTGTCTGAGACAAACAGCCAGGGAGCTGGCTGCTGACGCTGGCTCAGCGAGCGAGCCAGAGCCGGCGCGAAACAACCCGCGGATAGTGACGTCAGGCCGAATGTAAACAAAGATGGCGGCGCCCAGCCAGCCCAGCTCCAGGTGAAAACTCCGAAATACTCCGGCAAAGCAGATTGGGAGGCCTTCCATGCCCAGTTCGAACCACTGGCAGAACTCGAAACTGCCAAAGCCCCCTGCCTGTGCAACGCTCTGGCCACCTTTGAACATTTATTGGAGAAGGTGCTGGCCGACACCCCTCGACAGGAATATCCGATCTATTTGGATGACGTTCTGGTCCACGGGAGCTCCTTTGAGACAGCATGGGGGTTTCTGCGGCGGGTTCTACAGAGAATAGCAGCAGCTGGTCTGAAGCTCCACCCTGACAAATGTTGCTTTATGAAGAGAGAGCTTGAATTTCTGGGGCACAGGATTGGTGGAGAGGGCATCAGCACACTGGAGGAGAAAGTGCAAGCAGTGAGAGACTGGCCAACCCCAACCAATCTAAGAGAACTGAAGAGTTTCATTGGCCTAGCTTCCTACTACAGGCGATTTGTGCGTGGCTTCTCTTGTATAGCTGCACCTTTGTTCGGCCTACAGAGAAGAGATAGGGATTTTGCCTGGACACCAGAGTGCGAGCAGGACTTTGGCTATTTAAAGAAAGCCTTGACAGAGTCTCCTATACTTAATCCCCCGGACCCCAACCTTCCATTCATTCAAGACACAGATGCCAGCAAGGTAGGGATGGGGGCAGTGCTGAGCCAAGTTGGACCAGAAGGGGAGAGAGTGGTGGCGTACTTCAGTCGTACTTTCAACAAAGCAGACAGGCGCTACTGCGTGACGCGCAGAGAACTCCTTGCCATTGTGAGAGCAGTTAGCCACTTCAAATATTACCTGTGCGGACTACCGTTCACTGTTCGTACTGACCACTCAGCACTTCAATGGTTGATGTCCTTCAAGGACCCAGAAGGACAGATTGCACGTTGGCTGGAGGAGTTGGCATCGTACACCTTCGAAGGAGTGGAGTACAGAGCAGGAGCTCACCATGCCAACGCTGATGCCATGTCCCGGCAGCCCTGTGGCCCTCATGGGTGCAGATACTGTTAGAAAAGGGAGGCCCGGGAAACAGAGCTCTGCGTTGAGGAGCTGGGCCCCGTGGACAACTGTCATGACCTGATCTGCAGAGCAACAAAACTTGTCAGTCCCCTTGAATGGAGAGCACAACAGGAACAGGATGTTGACCTGAAACCTGTGCTGCAGTGGGTGGAGGCTGGGCAGAAACCAAAGTGGTAGGAGGTAGCTGGGTGTTCACCGACCACCAGAGGACTGTTCGTAAAGTTCGGGGCTCTACGGGTGAAGGATGGGGTGCTTCAGAGAGCTGGAAGGAACCAGCAACAGGGGAGGAGAGGTGGCAGATTGTGGTCCCCAGTTCCCTGAAACAATCTGTTCTAAAATCCTGTCACGGAACTACAGGAGCTGGCCATTTCGGAGTTTCAAAAACTCTTCGACGACTCTGACAAGGGTTTTATTGGGGCCAGTTAAGCAGGGATGTCGAAGACGTTTGCCGTCGCTGCCATCTCTGTACAGCATACAAGGGCCCGCCAGATCAATCAAGTGCCCAGCTCCAGCAGCTGGCTGTGGGCATCCCAATGGAGAGGGTAGCTGTGGACATTATTGGCCCCTTTCCCCGCACAGACCACAGCAATTGCTACGTTCTGGTAGCCATGAACTATTTTACAAAATGATCTGAGGCATACGCCATACCAGACCAGGAAGCAGAGACTGTAGCAGATGCTTTGGTAGCTGGGATGTTTGCCAGATTTGGAAAACCGGAGGTCATCCACAGCGATCAAGGCAGAAATTTTGAGTCTGCAGTTTTTGGTGCTATTTGGGCATACAAAAGACACGGACCACACCTTTGCATCCCCAGAGCGATGGATTGGTTGAACGGTTCAACAAAACTTTGACAGAACAACTTGCCATCCTCATAGCCGAACACCAACGGGATTGGGACAGTCATTTACCCCTTGTTTTTTTGGCCTACAGGTCTGCTGTGCAGGATTCTACATCATGCACTCCTGCTCTGTTGATGCTGGGACGAAAGCTACGGACACCAGCCGAAATGGCTTTTGGCAAAACCCCTGACACACCGGCAGTTCCACCAGAACCGGAATACGCCAGGAGACTCCAGGACCAGATGGACTCTGCCCATGCGTTTGGTCGTGATTAGCTGCAGAAAGCGGGTGTACGACAGAAACGAAACTATGACGTGAGGGCCAGTGGAAAAGACTTTAAAGCTGGGGATCTGGTATGGGTGTACAGTCAGGGGAAGGTGCCCCAAACTGGACTGCCACTGGGTTGGGCCTTGTGAAGTGTTGGAGGTGCTGGGTGAGGTAGTATACAGGGTCCGACTCCCACCTAGGGGAAGACGGGTGGTTCTCCACCAGGACCGGCTTGCTCCTTATAGAGGTGACGCTCAACCTCAGCAGTTCTCTGGACCCCCAAAACATCCTCCAAGAAATGCAACCTCCCAAGCCAACGTACACGCTGGACCCCTTCTACAACCTTCTCTTTCTGCCCCCTCCCTGAACTTTACCCCTACTCCTCCTCGATGTCCCGGAAACGCAAGCACAACCTCTCACAACAAGGAGGCCTCAGAGACAGAGAAAGCCACCAGGCCACCTCAAGGACTTTTTCTGCTGTCCCTCTGGACGAGGGACTTTGTAAGGGGTAGACAGTGTAGAATCCCCGTGTTCTGTTCCTTTGTTCATGTTCTATCAGATGCTAAATTGCTCTGTTGATTACGGAGAACAGTGGGCGTGGCGGGAGAAAGGAAAAGCCGCGAGACTAGAGGGAAGCTCTCGTTTTTTTTTTTGTGTGGTTGGGGGAGGCTGACCCTGATTGTACAGCGTAGTTATGGCCGACAGTAACCGAGCTGTTCGAAATAAATGAGGAGTTTATGGTAAAACCAGCGTCTGCATTCTTTGAAACGCCACAAAATTTATTCAGCTCTGGCTTCTTTCTTTCTGTCATAAAAGTACACAGTACACAATATTACACAACATATTGTTGTGTAATATTGCTGTCATTATGCTATCAATATGCTGTCATTTCAGCATATTTGGTTTGGCATTAATACAGCTTTTAACCTGATACACTCCCGACAATCTATGTCATTAATACTTATCAGCATACCACTTTAGCTCTCTTCTTGCCAGTAGCCGCCCTGCAGCATGCCGAAAACCAAACTAGTAAAAAGTGTTGAGCTTACGTTAATGCAGACGTTCCAAATTCGTCTGCAAAAAAAAAAGTTTGAATAAGTGAACTATCCCAACAAGGACTGTAAAGTGCAGGACTTCCATAATTTCTGCCTCTAGTTGCTTTGACCCATCCTTGTAATTCCTGACCAATATGTGAAGAGATCTTTAGTCATGTGGTTTTGTTTAGCTTTAGCTTTAGTCCGGAACAGGAAGGTCCGCTGAATACATGCCAAATGTAAGGTTTAGTACTCGACCCGGACTAAATAAAGTGCACTGATTGGACAGATTTTTCCAGTCTGAATACACCCTTAGATGGCCTTTGCCTATATTGTCTATATCAGTATCATGAATCAAGCAACACACACACAAGCACAACGTTATGCACAGCTAGATTGTTCCATTATTCAGCCAAGGTCAAAGTGAAGCATATTTTTAAATTCTTGGTTACACAAGTGCCAAGTCAGAGAAGCTACAGAAACATACTGCACTGCCAAAAAGATGTGAAGTGTATTTTTTCAGTTCTTTGAAAACATATATTTACACATTATTTAATACTGTTTGTGATATATTTTCAATTCTAAAAGCCCCTGCAATGCTGCACGTTTGAGGCGAGATTTAAAGCATTTTGATGTCTGCTCTAGTGAGTTTACAGCTAAAATATAAGCTTCTTAAAACTCAGATGATTTTATATGGTTGAAGGAGTTTATTAATGAATCACGGATCTTGCAAAAAAGGTTTAAAAAGGCTTATGCGTTGGAAGTTGGGGGTGCATGTATGCACACAGCTGACTATACTTTAGCCGCAGCTGCATGATCATCCGCAGCTGGTGGTTACTCTGGCCAGAAACGGCTTCCCTGCCATCAGCAGAAGAGCCTCACTTTGCATCCTTTCCACTGTCTTCTAGAACTTTAGCCAGACTCATGAACATTTGGTAAACACAGATCTTTCTCTTTTTTTTATTTATTATTTATTAAGACTTGTCCAAGAAATTTTATAGCTCTCGACATTATGTCTCCACTTGTCTCCCCTTTGCTGCACACTGTCAAATGCAGGGCAACAAACAGCAGCTGTCAGACATCAACATACAACGGAACTTCCAAAAAAGTAAGAATATATATATATCTATTTAAACCTTTAAAGCAGTGAAATAGATTACTGGTGTGATTAAAGACCTGATTCAGATATGCTATAATGTCTGGCATTTCATTTCTTGTTTTAATTGGGGCCTGTTGGGGGTTCTCATGTGGTTGGTAACCTGAGAGGTTTGAACATTTTTAGAAGAAATGATGCACTCTGTTTTTAACTGAATGTGTTCCAGGTGTTTTAGGGTGTCTTGTCTATTAGCATCAGATTTTTGAAGAGTTTTAATGATGCAATATGAAAAAAATAAAGTTCTGACAAATTTGTAGCTTCGTAGATGACATTTGATTGACTGCAACATGGTTATTAGCGATACAAAACAGGGTAAACGTATGTTAGGTGTGTTACTGAACAAACACAACAAAAAATTAAAAGACGGAATTCTGTGATGGGTATTTTTATGTGTTTGTGTCACAGGGTATAACATTTACTCATCTTTCATTGGTTTTCTTTTTTTCTTTCATCTACAGCCAGACATTTTTGGACATGTAAGATGTAAAAACAAAAGGTGGGAAGGAGAGAAAGAAAGAACAGCTCTGAAACAGTATGGCTCGCATTAATCTGGAAATATTACTTTAGCTCATCTGAACTAAATTACTGTTCTGAACTTGCTGTCCTCAGAGTAGGCCGAGCGCCACCGGCAGTCCAGATGGGCCAGGAGTGCTCTGCAGATCTGTCACCATGACCACATGAACCTTTGGGCGGAGCTTTGCAACTGTCCCCTTGATACAAAAGATCAAAAGTATTTCTCTGTTATGATGGGACTTGACACTCGGTCTGCAACTCCCTTTTTGGTCATATTAGTTTTCTGCCTTTGCAGATTGGACTAAAAAAGATAAAGTCTAATGAAGCATGCTTCTGTAGATAATTAAAATTAAAGTTAGAAGAGTAAGGTGTTCTTTAAATGTTACTAAACCTGTCAAGGCTTATGGTTTTTATTTCTTAAAATACAGGCAGGTGAACGTGGCCTGCAGCATCGCCCCAGCTTTGGGAAGAATTTATAGATATGATTCCATATGTTACAAGGGAACATTTATCAATCAGTTGTTTCTCTCACCTACAGCATTACTGTGTGTAATAAGACAGACAACAGGGTAATTGGTGGCGGGCTGTACAACACATCAACACATCAAGCAGGACCTGTAGCTCTGAAGGCTGCTCTGTTTTAAATGGAAGGGCTTATAACCACAATCAGATGAAAGGCTTTGTTGTATCACTGTCCTCATATGCACAACCATGCTTTTTTTTTAAAAAAACATGGAGAGACGTCCAAGCACAGGTCGTTTCTCAAAGAGAGAAAAGAAGAGGCTTGAGGTTTTTTTTCTTTCATCAACTGAACTTTCCACATTCAACATATTTACAAGGCACAGAAAAGCTGTGATTTATCGCCAACTGCAATCTTTCATGAAAAAGTTCATAAATTACTCTGCAGATGTCTCTGACAACAGTCTCTAACAGAGACCAGCAGGAATGTTACATGTGAGTGGCACCAGACAAACAGGTTAAAGTGCCATGATAGTTTGGTTAAAACTGGACAAACACAGCTATGCACACAATGGCATGCAGAAAATCTATCAATATTTCTGTTTTTCTAAGTTTGTGTACAGGTCTCAATAATTATAGCTGGGCACCAAAATCGTTAAGTTATAGCAGGGCATTTATTTTCTAATCCAAAAAGATGAGAAGCATCTTAATCAATGGATGTCTGTGTCTAGACTGTCCTAAGCTGTTTTGCTAGTGGAGCAGAACTTGAACCTGTGCCAAACACCATAGAGTTTCACTGCATAAAGAATCGTTTTTAAAAGATTGAATACCTAACCCCTTGACACCCATTAATGCAAATACACATATATTCACTTCTGCTCCAAGCTTTCCTTAATTTAGCATCTACTTTAAAGTGAAAGCATAAGTGATTTTTTTTTTCAAAGCTGGCAATATACTCAGGCGTCAAGAGGTTGAGAACTTAAACCCAATGACACCATCACACCAAATCTGAGTGTTTGGCCAAATCCAAATAGCTTCCCTACCCCTACGGCTTCTACCTATTCCTGCAAGTGGAGAAATATGAAAAAATAGTGTCTTCAAACTCGGATGTTACTACTGCTCAATGATGTCATCATCAGCCGCCGGTCATCTACATTAGCGAGTAGCTGCCGGCGCTTGGAAAATATATAACAAAACCTCTGTGCTTTAGCAATGAAGAAATGCAAATGCACATTATGCTGCTACAGCGCGATGTGGATCAATTTACTGGCAGAGGAATAACCAGTCCTAAATTGCTACGGCTCCTCTTTATAAAACACTTTTGCACACCACTACAGCTCCAAATGCCCTAGGGAGGAGCCAGAAGGGTAGGGAAGCGATTTGGTCTTAGAGTCAAAATAATCTTTTTTCCCTTCTGATTTGGGTGGGAATACCTGCTGTCTAAAGCCTAAACACTTGCTACACAAAATCACGAGACAAAACTGTCACTGTCACTGTCGATGTTAATGTGATCAATTCTCAATACTTTATATTTTCAGATGGAGCCAAACTTAAAATCTTTTGTTTTTGAACTAAAAATTGTTTGAGAACAAACAATCTTGAGTTAGAATTATAGCATTTTACAAAAGAAAGTTTACCCGGGGTTACTCCATTGTTGTACTTTTACATTATTTCTGTTTTACTTGAAATAAACATTCTTTGAGATTCTTTAACCCTTAACCCATAAACACCGGAGGGGCTGCTGGCAAAATCAATGGAATCTGAAGACCTCCCAAGGCAAGCTGAGAAGCAGAAAGATAATTTGTTCATATTGTGTTTTGTAATTGGAATGACTTTAGTTGTCTAAATTCATTAGGGTTGTAGTGTGAATATGCTTATAAAGAAGAATCGTTTCAATGGAAGCACTTGACACCCCTTTGGGAGCAGATCCCATTATCAGATTTCTGTCTGACACTTTTGTGAAGAAACAGACAAATCCTAGTGGCAGTGTTGTTGACAAAAATATCCCTCAAAAAGACAAGTGTGGTAAAGCTTTCCAACTTCCTGAACCTGTTGGATAACTTGGGTCGTATCATATTTCCCATTGCAGATGCTTTTTACCACTGAGAAGCTTTAGCCATCGCACAGTGGGCTTTGTCCATCGTGAGCTCGTTGTGCATCAATGGTCTGTGTTTATTTTTAGTAGCTGTGCAGTCTGTTTCAGTATCACCTGGCTCACATGTGCTTTAACCTGTGACTCCCAAAAACCTATCCCCGTGGGAGCAGGAGATGTGACTGTGAGAGGCCCACTCGTTTGCGGTAGAGTGGTTTTATATGCAGACTGGCATTATCTGCATCTCCTGCTCCACTCAAAGGACAGGGCCACTAAATATACCCTGTGAGGCCTTCCCAGGCTTCTTTGGGTTGAGGAGATGCGGCCGCTGCTTGGGCCGAAGGCCAATGACATGACTGTCGACCTCCACGGAAAGTATTTTTAAGGTCAATTACAGGGTACAAGGCTTTTAGATGGCCAACTGGTTCTGAGGAGGCCTCACATTAAAGGTTTATGTGGAGAACGACGAAGATCTTTGCCCTAGTTAACCCCAGTTCCCATTGTTACCGCACAGCTACTGAAACAGTGAGATTTGAAGAAGTCCTAGATTGATACAGTACACACAGCATTTGTCCCGAAACCAAATCCCTTCACTACAATGTCTTTATTTTCAGATGAGTCTGTCTTTTTTCTCTTTAGTTAAATTTTCAAGCACATAAGAAATACTTTTTTTAAGATTTGTTTTTCATGTGAAGCTTCCAACTAATTCAATTCTACTTAAAACCTACATTGTTTGCAAATTTGGGTTTCATAGAATTGTCAAGAAGCAATACTCCCAGAGTGATACATGGAGCGCTCTTGATTAATAACTGTCTCGAGTAAGTTCTGTTTAAGGATCTCGTCAGACTGACACTGAAAGAACCCTATCTTAGCTGCAAAAATGACACATTAGGCAGAACAAACATAAAAAGATAACAAATATAAAGATAAAAATGAAACACAAACATGGTTTTTGCTCATTAAGCAGCTTATCTGAAACTTCTCACACATATGAAAACTCGTACAAGCAAGTCCTATTCTCTCTGTATGGGCCACACACGACGAGCCTCACAGCTGACCAGCGGTCGGTAGAAATGCTCATCCAGCCGGATGATTGGTCCGTTTCATGATTCATTCCAACATGACTCCAGTTAGCCATAAATACAGGCCTGTCAAAATGCGTTCTACCCCACAGAGAGGGGAGTGGCGCAAAGGTACAGTAGACACCATTCACTTTTCCATGTGTTTGGGGGGCAGAGGAAAGGTTGGAGTTGGTGGCTTTGGTCTTACTAGAGAGTAAGGTATTGACGGAACAAAAGTGAAGTGAAGGATTAAAAAGGCCCATTTGTCTACATGGGGCTGCCATCTCAGTGTTTGCTGTGCTGTGGCTCTGCTGCAGGTCAATGAGAGCTCTATATTTTCTGGATTTCAGTCCAGACATATTAGCTTAACAACAGACAAAGATACCAGGACTACAGTCAAAAAGACAAGAATCTTAAAAAAGAAACATTTTTAAGATGAGAAGATTTAAGCAGATAGGAGGAAAGGACTCCACTTAGAATTTTGTTCTTCCTGAATAAGTTCTTATAAAACGTGTGACATTTTTGAGGTTCTGGGTTTCTCATTCTACTGTCCACTTTCTATTTTGAATGCAGTTTTTGTTAACCTAACTGCGTGAAAACATTGTGACTCTAAATTATCGTAAGGATTGGTACTAGTTGGTCCTTAAATGGGACACTACCTGGGACCTTAAGGTGTTGTAAGTGACTGTGGGGCCACATTCCTTTTTCATTTTTTTTTTTTTTTGTGCCTGTCTCAGGTCTGGGTAAATGCAGAGGGTTGGGTAAGGAAAGCCATCCACCAAAAAAGTGAAGTCAAATCACAGGTGCAAGTCAGAAGAAGTTACTGTGGGGAATCAGGAACAACTCAGCCAAAAGAAAAGGATGAACATGAAAGAAATCAGTCAACTCTTATGTTTGATCTTATATTTAATTAGGATTTACTAAGACATGAAGTATTTTTTTACGGTGTGGTTCAGTGTTTATGAAACTGTATGACTGCTTGCAGCCTTAAAAATGGCTGCCGTTCCAATTGTTGGTTGTTGCTGGTCAATGAATAATACTTTTTTCCCCGCTCTATTCTTTTTTTCTTGGGAAATATACAAATGAGTAGCTGCTGGTGCACTCTCAAAAGTGCAATGTGAAAGTAAACCAAACCTATGCAGTGGGAAATCTTTTTGCCATCTCTGTCCATTTGAATTAAGTAATTTGCATGTTCTAGAAATTAAAAAAAAAAATTGGTTTTGAGAAGTTGTTGATTTTTATTATAGGATATCAATCTTTCGGTTTTCGAATGATGTCCTCCAGTTGAAGTCAAACATTTAGGTGTGTTGCAGTTCTGGTAAGGAACAGAATATGTATTTTCCTTTCTTTTCTGAAACACCCCATGTCCATCATACCTCTTCCAACCCCAAACCCTCAGACGTTATTTTTCCTGGGAACATCATCACTCTTGGTCCACATGATGGGGTGAGTACACATCGTCAAGCTGCTATGTCTACACTGGCTTGGGTGCCCCCTATTTGAGAGTATGTTTTCATGGCCATTGGGCCTTCTACGTCAGAAAGGGAACACCAGGGTGTGATGGTCTGTACACGTCTGCTTATTACCATTGAAAGTGTGAAATTCCCAAAGTCAGACTGCTTCATCCAGCATTTCCAAAGCTGAAGAGTGGCTTAAACAGATAGATGAAACAGATTTTATACCTTATGGTTTATCAGCACTTTCTTCTTGTGCCTTCGCGTCTCAAATAATTCATGATTTAAGTCTCTATAAAACTTTACTTATGACTTTAAGTCCTAATATAATTTATTTTTCCTACATGTCAGGTGTACCACTCAATTGGTGAAATATTTTCCGAGCTTACTTTCCTTTATTCGCAGTTGTAGAAACATTGTTGGGCATGGAAAAGTCTTTCATTGGGATTCGGAGCGGGTCACCTGTGTGACCTGGAATAACCCTGATTCTTTAAACTGCAAATATGGCATATTCAGGTAACAGATATCATTTTGTAAGCTGGAAGAAAAGCAGAGCTTTGATTGAACTTACCTGAAAAGTCAACAGTGTGTCAAAGTGTATGTGTGCTAACTCAAACCTTCATTACATCATTAGCACTCACTTGCCAATTGCCATCCAGGCACTCACTAAACATTCATTGTATTTTTCTGAATTTTCCATAAGTGGAATTAAAAGCGTAACTTTACAAAATCTGACTCAGCAGTCATCCTGCCAAGCTCTTTATAATCCATCATTTTAGCCAAACTAAACTTGCAACAATACAATTAATAAATTTTTGGGAAAAAAGTCAGCTTAATTGGCTTTTCACCCTGTTGTTGCTCCCTGAAGAGAAATCTAAACACCCTGAGGCCATTAAAGCATCTCAACATTCGAAAAGTAATGTTTTTAATGAATTTGTGCAGCAAACTAGACAAAGAAAAAGTATTTAGATGCCTTAAACTTCTGGAAGCTGTCTTTAAACAGGCTCTAAAAATAAAGTGTTTAAACAAGTATAATTAAAAAGGCTGGCATTGTAGTGTGCGCATGCACTATGACAAGGTTTCAAAAATCCCCACATTCATACTGGAAGTGTCAATCTGAAAATGAGACATCTCTCACAGCATTTCTTTGTTGTGGAACCCAAAAAGACCCATCTCTGTCCGTTTACAGAATTTAAACTTCCAATTAAGAAAAAAAGAAAAGTTTCAGTTTCACAGCATCCTTCAACTTCATTCGAAAATCTAAAAAAAACACAATACCATCAAGGTGCAGTTGGATGACACACTACTCAAGCTTTAAATCTTGTTACGCTCCATTTATCAAATTATGTTCATGCTTGATGGATTGTTTGCAAACATCTAAGTAGCCAAAGAGTTAAATAGTCTTGCTCTGAACTACAGTATGTTAATCCTGCTGACCCATCCCAGTATGAAGTGTTGGCAAAACTGCCAAAAAGCCTGAGCATCAGATGTTTGGATTTTAAAAACAAGTTGCAGAGATGGCCTGTTTTTGCTTATTCTGTAACCTACATTTGTATTGTTCTTCCACATTTTTTCTGCAATGTGCTACGTTGTCAGGTTTAAATTGTTTTCAAACATATTAGAGCCTTTTGCAATAATATTAAAGAGTGCATCTTTTCATATTTTTAATATTTATCTTTGTTAAATGTGATGTTTTATTGCAGGTTTTATTTTCTTCTAATAAAGCCTTTAGATTTCAGAAGAAAGGGCATGAATGCATAAAAAAAGTCTCAAGCTTATGACTCCAAAAGATTTCTCTTTTCTGGTCTCTATGAAGAAACTGTATTTTCCCTTTGCAGCCCTAATCAGCTCCTAGTGGCTGGATAGGGTACTGAACCTTTAAGAAAATCCTTAATCAAACACAAAGATGCTGAAAGACATTCACTTCTTTTTGCAGCCAATTGTGATTGACAGCATGTCATTATGCTTCTAATTACCCCTTATATATGACCAGTTTGTGCATTTTTTTATTTATTTACCGTTGTTATGAGAATTCCTAATTATATAGTAGACAATAAATAGTCAACAGCTTTCAGATGTTGGATTAGGGTTTTTTTTGTCACTAAATCTCTTGATTAAAGGCACAGGAGGACTGCCGTGTCAATGGTTTTGAGGACTTAGTGTTTCTTAACAATAAAGTACACTGAAATGAGTTAATCTCTCCTTTCTCAAGCCCCAAGCAGCCCACTCAGTCTGAACCCCAACCCCAAGACTGAGTGTTTGCAGCCTACAGTGAGCGCAGCCTATAATCTTAAGTACTGTTTAGTGGACCTGTGTAAATTTGACACCATTATGCCGCAGAGAGGGTGTCTGTGTAGCTGTTAATGCTTGTGTGGGAAATTGCCAAGAATCTTTATACTTGCCTCATTATGTGCAGACAGAACTACTGGCCTTCCTCATTTTATTAGTCATCAGCATTGATCCTTAGACATTGCCTTTAGCTTTTTCCTGATAGATTAAACACCATCTGAAAAATACTTGTTTCCTGCATAGCTAGGATCTATATCTTAACCTACAACATATACCAGAATTTTGATTGTTTTTCAAGGAGCTGTGGTACTCTTTGAAGAGACAATTATCCTTCTTTGGAATTTTTTTGTGAGCTTTTTTGTTCTTTTCATTTTGGCTGCATGTTTTCCGACTTTTATTGTGAGTTCACTAAAGTTTTTCAGGTCAACATTCTTCCGGGTTCTGTCCCCCTCCTTTCTGTGCCACTATCCAGTTTAAATTGGCAGACTTTGTAGACCAAGGTTTGTGTGTGGTGGCACTGGGGGAGGGTGCAGAGCTGACTGTACCCAACCCCTCGTAATTATAGACAGTAAACAACTAGTACTTTTAGGCCTAGGGGAGAGAGTTCACTCTGGCAAAAGCAGAAAGGAAGACGGGAAGAGAAGGAGAGGAGACGCTCGATGGATGGACAAAGGCTGACCGATTTTTTTTTTTTTTTCCTGGGTGTTGACTATTATAACAGTTTGAAAAGAACTGGTGTAGTATGAGGTTTATAGATTTTAACAGAGACAGACACCGTCCCCACCCGCTCAGCCAAGCACACACACACAAGAACACACTGTCTGACTGTCTTTTGATGTGATCTTTCTTACAGTAAGTTTTAATTAAAACTCCAGCAGCCTGACTACTGTATGTCTGTTTCTTTTTTTGTTTTTCTCTCTGAAAAGGTCTAATTGATCTCACGTCTCACTCTGTCTGCTTTTCTTTCCGTCTGCCTGTCTGTACCCCCCTCCCTCCCGTCTCCTGAATCTTTTTGTCAAGTAAATCCCCACTCTCCTGCCTTTAAATTTAACTTTCCACTTCTTTTCTTCTTTGATTTACTTTAGCACTTTCCCTGCAATTTGTCTCAAACAAATCATCCTTTTTGAATGTATTCTATATATTTAATGTTTGAAAATCTATTTAAACTAACGAGAGGGTTTTATACATTTTCTCCTTTTTTGGCATAATTGGACATACTGTGCTTCACTAAGCTAATATTGGAAACAATGCATTTATTTGGGAAACTTTAAGCTATTTATGGATGCAGGACTATAGAGCTTCTCCTTTTCTGTCATTGGAATACATGGCACTGGCAGGGAGTGGGACTGAGGGTTTTCTTTGGCAGTCTGCTCCCCCTCTCTTGGCTGGGGCAGGCCCTGGAGCGTGCTACTGCCTGAAAGTGTGGAAGGGGAAGCCGGGAGGTAGTGAAGGAGGAGTGCAGAGAGGGACTAGGAGGAGGGAGACCGGAGGGGTGGAGGCGTGGTTCTTGCGTTGGTAATGAAGTCTTCTCTTTTCATCCTCAGAAGGCAGTGTGAGGGGACGGGCCGGGGTCTGAGCAGCTCCACAACCATCTTTGCCTGTGAAGTGTGCTGAAAGCTGCTCCGCTCTGCACCGCCTGCATGTCCCAGCTCCCGTCTGCCACAGCTGAGCTACAAAGAGACCGACACTGGGAGGGACCTCTACAGTCATGAGTCTTTCCCTTGTGTGCGCTTCACTGCGTTAACTCTTGAGGTAAGAGTTGGAACTTCCTGAAGTGCTGCCTCTGCTTTTTGTGTGTGTTAGTGCTCTTTTATCCTGCCAGTCTCTTTGATTGTTATGATGGGGGTGGGGGTGGGGGGTTCTTATCAGGGCTGTCCTGTTAAGGTCACTCCCCTTTTTTAACCTGTGCACGTGTGTAAGTTCTCACATGTGTCAACAAAATGTATGTACAATATTTACATTTATGCACTCTTACTGATGGTGATAAATGACCTACAATGGAAGGAAAGGAGCTGATGCATCCTGGGAAAAAAGTTTCCTAACTTTATTAACAATTGAAAGACAAATCACTGATTCCACCCTAATCTGTTCACTGTCTGCTTTGTGTTCACATCGTTGGCTCCATTGATGGGATAAACAGTGACTCGGATAAATCTGCAAAACTTTTTCCGCCAGCTGGTACAAGGAGTCAGTCCTGCCTTTGCCTAATGAATCCTAATTCATCCTCCATGAGGACAAAAGGAAGATGCTCTAAACATTCAGTGTGACCTCCGTGATCACCTGTAGTACAGTGGCAGAGACAGGGATGAATGGAAGTCTTTCAAAAATAATCAGTTTCCACCACTCATGGTTGCTGTCCACTTACTAGACAACGATGTCACTGCAAACTGCTGATGAGCGTGTAGCCCAGCAGCTAAAGAGATCAAGTTGACAGAGAGATGAGGTTTTTGGGAGATCCAGCGAAAAGTTTGCTTTGTAAAGGAATCTAACATCAAAATTGGATTTCCAACTTGCTAATATTATATTTTTTAAACAGTTCTTTTTGCTTTTCTGTCTTTGAGGTTATTTTTGTGATCATAGAATATGTAGACATTGGAGCACTATGACTGTTACTGACTGTCTACCAACCAAAGTAAACATAAACTGTCAGTCTGTATATTTTGTTAAAAATAAATAACACCGTCCGGTGGCAGGTTTTTCCTTCCTTTTCTTTTGGTCAGACGGCACAGCTATAGCTGCCTTGCAAATATGCATCTATCAACTTGGGGGCCAGGCATTGGCAGTGAGTGATGAAATGTGTGTTTGCTTGGTTAATTCAGTCAAAGTCAGCAGTTTTCCCTTCCTAATGAGTAACTTCACATATGAAGATGTTGTTGTGTTAAATTTTTGAGTTAATGACAACAGAACAGATTGGTGAAGCTGACACATCTGTTCTGTTGTGTGCATAGTGCTTGCTTTGTTTATTTCTATCACTGATTGACATTAAAGACAAATTGATACATCAGGCTATAGAGGCTCATCTCTAATGATATAGAGGGCATCCGCAGCCCCCGTGACACCCTGCTTTGAAGTGACTTCCATGGACTTCCATTGCCCGCTGGGCAATTCAGATCCGGCCTGCAACTCACTCACTTTTCTCCACATTCTCTTGGAAATCAATCCATCTGTATTCTTTGCCTCACCTCCTTCCTGATCTGATTCACCCAACAGGTTCTTACACCCTAAACACTCGCTGTGAGACCTTGAGTGTCAATCAACACCTTCTGTATTCTTACAGTTTTCCTATGCTTTTATTCTTCATCCACTCTTGTCTGGTTTGCTCCTGGGAATTGGTCTTTCCAATACCTCTCCCAGAAAGAAAAAGAAAAAAAAAAAAAAAGCAAGTTTCCACTACTTTCTGCCGGGACATGAGAATTATGGTTTCCCAACGTACAGAAGCCCAGCTTAATTGAAAAAACACAAGCATGGACTGCTATGAAGGAGACGGTCCTTGTGTCACTGTTGAAGTGTGCAAATGTACTTTCCAGAACCGGAGAGAGGAGGAGAAGGAAAGAGAAAAATACATGAAGAGCAGGAGTTGGAGGCAAAAAACAGAGGGCCAAAAAATCCCGAAGGCTGATTGAAAATACGGAATTTGTAGGGAGCAATTCGCAAATCAAGATTAAAGGAATCATCAGATTCTTGAGATTAGGAAAATAGGGGGGGAACAAGATATAAAGACCCCCCAGTTTGCTTTCAGTGGCATGTCAGGACTGTTTGAACAAAATATAACTATTTTTCTTGGGAGGGAGAACTACTTATCCCCTAGGAAGACGGTATAGTTTTCAGTAAAACCTGGCTGATTGCAGACTCCTGAACAGCAGCATCTTTACAGTGATTTTCTCAGCAGGAGCACTCGTAACACTGAACCCCAATGGAGCAGTGTGCTTACTCCAGCTTACTATGCACAATTTGCCATGCAACCAGAACACCAATGAAGTACCCTCTTTGTCACATTCCTGGATTTCTGAGACCATACTAACATATTCCTTGAATGCTGACCCCATAGTCTTTTACTGTATCCCTCTACCCCCCACCATCACCAC
This sequence comes from Oryzias latipes, assembly GCF_053564925.1. Taxonomy (NCBI): domain Eukaryota; kingdom Metazoa; phylum Chordata; class Actinopteri; order Beloniformes; family Adrianichthyidae; genus Oryzias; species Oryzias latipes. The sequence continues at coordinate 24,804,561 of NC_136242.1, read as the reverse complement.
TTCCTCCGTTTTTCCCCACCTCCTGCTTTCTCCCTGCATCCGTCTCTGCTGTGTTTGTGTGTCTTGTTTGTGTGGCAAGCCCATATGGGGATGATTGAGGCTCTGTCATTGATTCAGATGGCACATTTGTCGCGCACATGTTTGCCATCAGTTGCTGTTGCCACGGCTTCAGAGGAAAGCATCTTCTGTTGACGTCCACACTGGGTGGCTCATTTGTTTCTCAGGGCACCGTGACCCCTGACCCGGCCATCACCTCCTGCCTCTAATACTACCAGCTGATGTGACTCTAAATTCCACCAGACATCCCTTTTCTTCTGCTATCACTTTCTTGGAAAGCAATTGTACGGATCAACTTGTTAGTCTTTGTTAAAGGATTTCATATTCCTGCAGAGTTCCTGTGATGAAATGCTTCAGGCTGACTTCATTGCAAACCAACATATTCTGTTTAGAGGCTGTAAAGAGACAGATGACCAGAGAAATAACTCAATACCCAAGGGATTGGCACACCCACAAAACCTTTTATAGATAAAACACATTTTATCAGTTTTATCCAATTGTGGAGTTTAAATTTGGACGACTCCACAAACCCCAAACACACACAAACGCCAATTCTCTCCCAAATAAAATGCATTCACACTGGTGCATCTAGTTTGCACCATAGCTCTTCTTTTTTGCAAACAAGTGAACTCTGGTTTTACTGAAAATGTATTAACTTGCACATAAAACCTGTTTTTCACACAACCAATGATCAGACATATAAAAAATAGAAGATACACCACAACCAGTGTGCCCAGTGTACAGAAGGAATCTTGGCGAATGTGAGTCATTCAATTTTCTTCAAAATGTCTTGAGGGTAAAATTGGTGTAGTGAAGAAAGATGCAGCACCTGTTCAATAAATGATAATTCACATGACTTTTTCCCTTCATGGTGCCAATATTGCACAGTACTGCTCTAAACACCAAGAGACTTTGCTGATGAAGAAATTCCCCAAAAGTTTCTTCATTTTCAGCTCATCCATGTATGGTTATTTAGCACTGTGGTGGTTATTTGGCCCTTAATGATCTTGTTGATTGTTGTAACTTTTAGGCTTATGCATCCACTGGGCTGATCTCTCCTGAACCCTTCGTAAAAGAATGACATGAAATGCTAATGGTTTCGAAGGCTACTCTTGATTTAAGGAGACGTACTTAGTTGTGGTATAAAATACTTTGATCATTTTAATAGTCAAAGTTGTTTTTTGGGCTGAATTTACAGAACTATTTTTCTATATGTATTATGTATTCATTTCAGTGATTAGGATTAATTTTACGTTCTGTCACATGATTTAGGCAAATGTCAAAGGACAATAATCACCAACATAAATGAAATGTGGTCCACTTTCAGTTGGTTTCATTGTTTTGGAACAAATCAATGGTTTAGGCTTCACTACATTTAAATTAGGAAGTGTGATCAGCATAAAAGGGTTTTTTAAGTGTCGTGCACAATCTTCTCTCCTATGTCAAGGTGTTGACTGACCATAGATTCACACAGTTGGCACTGGGTCAAGTGAAATTTGAGTAAAGAAGAGGTAGAAAAAGAGTTAATAAAATTCTGCTTCTTTAATATAATCCTTTTTAGTTTATGTATTTCATAATATATGATCAACCAAGTCAATACTATAATTCCATTTACTCTAAGACGAAAGGTTTTTGCCGGATACAAAATATTCCTGAGCTCTAAACTAATAAATGTTTTAAAACTGCAATATTTCATGCAGTAAATTGTTAATCCAACACGTTTTTCAATATTTTTTATTATTTATACTTCCGAAGATATTTGGTGACCCTCGGTGTGTTTTATGACAAAAAAAGTGAAAATGTTCTCCAGATTGATTTGTAAATGGTCCTGCGACAGGCCGGCGTTGCAGGGCGGTAGCCAGTAGCCTTCGCCCAACGGCCGTGCAACCAATATTAAACTATTAAATTACAATATAAAGGAAAAGTATTCTCCTTTAAGTTTCCCCATCAACATTTGTAAAACATTCACGCCAAAGTTTGTATTTTGAAATGAGGATATTTTAGATTACAAAGTAGTAGGTCTCTCTTTTATACTTTTGATTTTGAAAACATTTTAAAACGTTTCACTTCTCCATAACATAAAATAATAGGTGTCAAATGATTGGATTCTTTTAACCTACATGATCTAGAGATTGGAATTCTGCAAATTCTTTGGCAGCTTTTAAAAAGACCCATCAAACTCCATCTTTTTTGTTTTTCTAATTAATTGGTTTTCCTCTTGATCAAAATGTTTTTCTCTTTGTTTCCTTTTTTTATTTTAGACTTATTGTGTTGGCATTCTTTCTGACAGACTTTGTTGTCTGCACATTACGTACAAAGGACCTGGATTTGAACACCTTCCATCCAGTGCAGATGTAAAACACATGAGTTGAGATGGGTTTCCAGGGTTCCCTCATAATCATCCCTTTTCCTTACCTCCCTTTTACTCTCCCTATCTCTATCCTTTTCTTCAATCAGGACACATGCTTCATATTTTCCATCTCATCATAGATCTTCATTCTTCAGTCACATCTTAAATCTGAGGGGTTCCTTAAACTCCCACGCAAATGTACTCAGTCTAAAATATATGTCTGTTATTGTGTGGCGGAGTGCACTGGTGCTTGTGTGTTGGAACTTCCATTTATGTGTCTTCAACTGCAAGTCCAAATATCGTTGTCAGACTGTGGGCGGTATACTATGTGTCCGCTGACAAATAACCACTGTATCAGCATTCGTGTGTTTATTGGACACTTAATATAACAGGCAGAAAACTGGCCTGAATTTTTGCCTTGCACCTCTGGTCCTTTTGCATTTGGGAGATGGGAGGTGGGGGGCTAACTGTGAATGTTTCTGACACTGACAACAAGAACAGGTTTCCTTTCTGCAGTGCTCTTCACTTTCAGTCCTAAAAATTCAGAAACTAGATCCAACCACATTTTACTTTTCACACAGTAAGTTGTTTTCTGCACAGGAATGATTGACAGATGTTAGATGGGCTGTTATTTACTGTTTATACACCCCAAGGGACTTCCCTTTGTGTGTGTGCAGCATATATATTTTTGGGTGGAAAGCAGAGGGGGAATGACCTGTAAATTACAGATGAGGCACGTGGCCAAAAGTCTTGGCCTGAGTCAGTGAGCTAAATACCTTCAGGAATGCTTTCTCTTTTCAGCCCCTTTTCCACTCCATTCCTTCTCTTCACCTCTCATTTCGGCTGCGTTTCACTCCAGATGTGGCATTGTTTGGACACACTTGTTTTGGGGCCGTGCCGACGGACCTGTGCGGGGTCTGATGACATGCTCTATTTAAGGGAAAGGCCATGAGAACTGGGTCGAAAGGAGAGCACTCTGGCCCACTTCAAAGCTTCTGTCTAGAACTGTCAACCTCGGCACAGCAATCTGTGTCATGGACAGATGACCACATTCATTACAGGTGTTGACAAACATGTCATTTTCTGGAGGTTCAGAGGGAAGGCGAGTTTTTTATTTGAAGGAAAGCTCATTTTAAATAGCTCCTTCCTTTTTTTTTTACATAGTTATATTTTATTTATGTTATGTGTGAATTTTCAGTTCTCCTGTATATATCCTACTCCTATCTTTACTTTATTTTATTTAACTTAAGCTTTTCATTCAGAGCAGACAGCAAAGTAAGAATTTCATTGTACAGGGAAACTTGTTTCTTACTGTGCATATGACAATAAACCATTCAACTCTTGAATCTTGAAAAAGAAGTTGGGTTGCTTTTGCTTGAAGTTATTTTAGTTTTATGGTCATTTAGAAAGATACTAAAAATACAGTAATGGGATTTTATTTGGAAACTTGGGATAAATAGGTAGTTTTTACTGCAATTGAGATTCCTTTATTTAGCAAAGCAAGCTGAAGTAGACTGACTATTCATCCAAAAGGAGGAACCAATTATTTTCTGTGTTGTTTTTTTTCTTCTGCAGAATGAAGGAAACTCCAATAAGCAATGTGATGCAAAGAAAGCAGTTCATTAAAATACAGAGAGTCTCTGAAACTGATCTTTATTCAGACAAGTGGGATCCTCCTATAATGACTGAGCTTATTGTCCCCTCTTATTTGAACTCTCGGCTCAGTGGAGAGTCGGCAGCAGCTGACTATCAGGCTCTACTGTCAGATTCCCCATGGAAGCTCTGCCATCAGCACTGTTTGGCCTTCAAACAGGCATATATTTGCCAGGTCCTCCCCGCTGCTCGCTTCAAACAGCTCAAGGTTCTGACCCCGCCGAATATTTCCGGGTCAAACGGGCATGTTTGTCGGACCTCCACCCCTCACTGTTCACCTTCCGCAGAGTTCACAGTGGCTTCTTTGGCCTTTAGCAGAAGTGAATGACATAAAAGGTCAGCAGACGGCTGGTGTTTCCACTCAGCCATTCACATGAACTCACAGGGAGAGAAAGAAAAAGCTGCATCCAGTCATTGCCTTATCTTTGTTTATCAAGTTGTGCCTTCTCAGAAATCCACTTCACATTTTTTCATCACTATAGGAGGTTTTCATCTATTGAATGCAAAACTTTGTTAAACACAGATGCTTTTTTTTTAAAGCCAGCAAGGTGAAAAGGTCATCTAAGTAAAACAGTTTTGTGTGTATTTTGAAAGCAGTGCTAGCCTCAACACTGGGCTTTGACAGCTTTCAGCAGGTGTCACTGTTTTACTCCAGAGATCCTTAAGAAGCTGTAAAGATGCAGCCAACATAAAACTGCGTTTGTTAAAGAAGCACTCCAATGAAAATCTTTTTTTTTGTGTGTTAACACGTTTATGTGGCATTTTCCTTGTGATGGAGGAGATGTATTGAAAATATTTAGCTTAAAATTGCATTTCTGCGTATTTTTTATTCCAATTGTTGTGAATCAGGAGCAGACAGAAAAATGCCAATGGAAAAAGCTGTTGTTGTGACGTAGACAATGCAATCGCAGCCCATGATTTTCTTTCTCTGCTCCATTCTGATGCATCCATTTGCAGATGAATAGATCCATGTACATCTTTGTTTTCGTTGTGCAGGCTGGCATCTGGCTCTAAACTGTTTGGCTGGATAGCTCAGGTATTTCTCGCCATTTTTGTTGCACCGGCAATTTTCTGTTGGGGTTGTGAGGGGCGGTAAGCTAGTGGGAGAGAGGTTAAACAAAGGGACAATGGGAAGTGAGGGCAGGCTTACTCCACGACAACAGTCCCGTCCACAACTCAGAGGTGGCATTTGAACACACATGCAGTGGACTTTAAAGAATAGGTACATATCACTGCAGATGTTTTTTTTTACATAAGAATGTGTCTAACCCCCCCCCCCCCCCCCCCCCCTTCCATCTCACAGTTCAATGCAGTCCAGTGCCACTGTGGTCAACATCAAAGGTCCGGATGCAGACATGTTTACGTATTTTTATACTCAGAAACGCAAACAGACTTTTGGATGATTTATATTTTCTTACATACAAGAACGTAAATAAAAAAGATGAAATCAGGAGAGGTTTTGGAGCATGTGCTCACATTTTCTCACTCCCCAAACCATTCCTGAGGCTTCTGCCAAGTGCAGCCCCACCACCCACCAGTAGACACCAACTATTACACACAGTCAAATGATTACAGTTTAGCCTCTGAGTCGTAGGGTCAAGCACATCTAGATGATCAAGCCTTCCGGTGTAGATGCTGTTTATGAGTGTGTGTATACACACTATGCGGTCTGTCAGATAACTGTATACACCCAGCCACAAGCTCACACAGCTGGCACAGCCTAACAGTCCCGGTCTGTCTTAGAGGGGGGGGGTTCTGCATATGTGTTTACATGTCTGAATTAGTTTTTGGGGACAAGGATCCATTTACATGGTCCCACTGCTGGGAGCCGGGTCCTTTTTGTGGAGAAGTAGGCCAAAGTCTCAATTATGACATTTTGGAGTCAAGATGTTAACATCAAGGAAAACGAGGTTGAGGTAGTTGTGTGTCAGAACATTAGTGGATGAGTGTGTGCTACAGCAGTCACATATCTATGAATGAATGCACTGTTTAATATTATGTCCCTGTCATCAATGACAGTTGTGGGCTCTGACCCTATAGTTCCCCTCATGTTTGACTTGTTTCCTTTCACGTATTGATTCTGATGCTTCTGAGCTGAAGAATTTGCAGAGACCTGACGTCTTGTGCTTCAAGTCTAAAAATCCTTTAAATTAGCAAATGTATTGTGTTTACTTAAGGCCTTACTTTCCAGGGGTAATAATTTCCTTCTTTAAGATCTAAAACAGGTGGCAGGTTGTGGAAAGGGAAGTTACAGATCGATGAGCTGTCAGGGTGGAGTAATGACAATCTTAGTAGAAATTTGAGTTAAACATTGTCATTTAATGGGAGTGGCAGACTCAGAATGTGCCTTAATTTTCTGCTTTTTTATGTAGTCATCCTATTATTTCCAAGATGTTTTATATAAATAGATACGATCAAAGAAATATGACCTATAAAGACATTAACAGTGTTGGGTAATGTGAATAAAGTTCATGTAAATGTTCCACTTCAGACACATGGGAAATAACTAAACCTAAACATCTTCTCTTTTGTAGGGATGTAAAGGATACAGATGCTCTTTGAAAAATTGATTTAGCACAGCAAATAACAGCAATATTGGTTAAAACCACAGATATAAACAAGATAATATTGGTAAAAAGGCATAAAATCAATCGGGTAGTAAATAATCTGCTAACTTTGTCCGTTTCTCTTCCTATTGTGTCTCTGTCTGTCTTTTTATGTGCATGTGATACAAACAAAAAGTCATCCAATCAAAAGCTCTTGCTTCTACCAAGTCAGGTTAATTACACTTGGCTGAAGGTGAACCACATCGAGGGATGTGTGCTATGTGCACTAAACATAAGATAACTCCCCCCCCCCCCCCCCCCCAGCGCATCAAACAACACCTGAATAAATTAAAGTGACAGACTTTTTATTAATCAAAAAAACCAAAACTGTCTAAAAGACCCAAAATGCCAGGTTTTTACGCTCAAAGCCGTTATGTCAGACATTTTCTTTTTGTTACGTAATATTCAAAGTGTCAGCAAAAATAAAAGACTTTCTCTGTTAAAAGAATTTTATGTATAGTTTTAAATGCCAAATGATCTATATATATATATATATATATATATATATATATATATATATATATATATATATATATATATATATATATATATATATAGATTGTATGTATTTAGGTGAATTAATTGGAGTGTATCATATTGCCACAAAGTTAGTTGAATCTTTTATGCATTGATCCGCGGACCGTGTATCAAGATGCCTATCGAGTCATTTTAGAGGGAAAGATACTCTACCTTATCAGTTAGGGATATTTATTTCATGGCCTATTAATTAACAATTTGTTAATTTAAAAGTGTATTGTTCACCGTTGAGCCTGTGTGACGATGTTTCTGCTTCTTGGCTTTATGTGTTGTGAGTTCGTCTGCATGTGTAGCTTTGCTCACTTTCACATGTTTTTGTTTAAATGGCTCTTTGTGGTATTTTTTTCTTGGGTATCTGTCAGTTATATCTCTGCGGCAGAAATGTGGTGCCACCCCTAAAGATTCAGCCGCGCCACACAGTAGTGTATATCTCATTTCCGTGTTTGCATGTTGCCCTGAACTGCTAGGGAGAAGAAGAAAGTGATTTTCTATGTGAACCATGTGTGACGACTAACGCAGATGGGAAAGGTTAGAGCGGCAGGCATTCTAAAGACTGCGGCTTCATCTGTCAATCTCTTTAACTTTCCATCAGATGTCATACATGAGACTGACAGTCTGTAAGAAGCTTTTAGCTCCTACACAGTCACTCAGGCTGAAAATGACTACTGATACCACAGATAAGTGTTGTTTTAGTGGTTAGCCATGTAGACTCCCTGAGAATAGGTCAGAAAATGAACTTTTTATTTTCCCGTTTTCCTTTTTCATTCTTTTATGCATAAAACAGATTCATTCTTAAAGTCTAGACCAATGTAAAAATAGTGCAGCCCTGAGCTTTTCCTCATGTCTCTCTCCTGGCATGCATCTTTGTGTTGTTCTGGCACAGACAGTCTAAATCTGAATGTCTTAGTTGTGCTGGTTTGCTTTGAAATCCTTAAGTGTAAGACGCTAATATGCCTATGAAAGTGCAATTCAATAACTTTAGTTTTCAGACACCACTGATTGAAACCCAGCTGACAAGTAAGGATAAAATGCCTGTTCCAGAAACATCAAAGCTTCACAAATCTTAGGGTTTTACACAGATTGCCTTGTAATTTTGCGTTGATGTGAAACTGAGGCATAAACAGAGCATAAGAAAGCGCTAGCATATGACAGCATGCCGTAGCCTTTGCCATCGTTGTCAATTATTTGTGCAACACAAACTTGATATTTGCACAATGTAGAAGTTCCCCCCAATTCATCTGGGCTGCTCAAAAAAGAAAGGCTGACACTGGTGCAAGAAAACAGAATAAGCCTTCTTTCAGTTCACGCTTTTTTTTTTTGCTGCACCATCTACAAAAAATAGTTTGACAGATTGTTGCATAACATCAAAAGTAATATTAGAATAGTAAATCCCAACTAAATATATTTGGGTCAAACAAAGCATGTAAACCAATGTCATGTTTTTCCAAATTCTAGTTTTTTGCCAATATATTAACAGTGTGCAGTGACTGTATTTCACATCAAGATTTCCCTGCATTTACGTATATTGCATTTATATAAAAATGTTGTTAAAGCACTAGATTTTAAATATGCTTTAAGAAAGATAGAGATGTAGCAAAAAAAATATGGAAGTTTTCCAAATACTGACAGATAAATTTATGTTTATCATAATAGTTTTCTGGCAAGACACATTAAATAATGCGGATAGAGAGCTATGATGTTTTCAATTCAGGCTGGAAAGATAGTGCAGCCTGCATGACAATGTTTCTGCAGAAGGCCCAGCTAACAACTTAAATGCTAAGTAGCCTTAGGGTAAAAAGGCTTTCCTGCACTTTTGAAAATGGAGACTTATAGTTTTTCTTTTTTTTTCTTAAGCTAGTCGATATCCTTTTAACCTTGCCAAGTGGTGCAATTCTTTCTACCTTAAAAAAAAGGATAATTGTGTTTGTGTTTTAGTAGCTAAGTTGCCCTTTAGATTTAATGTACATCTAGAAAAGAGACAAGAAGTTTATATCAACAAGGAGCTCTAATGTAACTTTGACCAAGTTTCTATCTGTCTGCCTTCCTTCATCTCTGCAGACATAAACACAGACCCCCAGTCTCTTCCGCCTTACATTTAGAGAAAAGTTTTGTCTAGTCACCTCAATCTACGCCTTTTAAATTGTCATGGTTGGATTTTAGACTCAGCACCACCTACATCCAGAGTGACAGACAGCTAGAGGAGGAAAAAATACAGTAGAAGCATTGCTGATCTCTAGATTTCTCCAACTAACGTAAAAACTACACCAGTGATACCATTGAGCTTTTCATATTTCCAAAGATCCTAATGTGCATTCTGCTTGTGAAATAATGCACTTGACCTCAGTGATGGAATGTGTTATTAATGCATTGATTCTGTTTTCTGTGATTTTGTTGATTAAGAGAGATAAAGTATATAATAGACTAAGGGAAGCTGCTTTTTAATAGAGCAGTTATTTATCTAATGTAGTAGGAAAGCTCTTTTTTTTTTTTTACACCATATGTTTCAGATTAAGTAACATAGATATATTAACATGTCAGAGCAATTAGCCTAAATGTGCTCCGTGTTTTCTGACCACAGCTCCAATGCATCAATAAAATTAGCTTCAGAAGGAAAAATCTAAAGTGGTTTAAATGTAGTGTAACTGTAGTGTATTCTGTGAATATACCTCATTTTCTCCTTTGGTTTGTATTTATCACTTTTCCATCTTTTTCTTGTCTTCTTTTACAACACTCTCTTTGCTTTCAGCTGAGGCTTTTTTGTGAAAGTATATTTTAAAGATTCGTGGGAAAAAGAAAAATCGTTTGATCATGCACTCATATTCAGAAAAAAGGACTTCAAACGCAGCTGTCCATCAGATCTAGCAGCTTAACCCATGATTGTTTGTTTTCAGCTGAGTTCCCATGGCTCATTGGTCAGGTTGTTATGCAGAGCATTATAAACCCTTTAACTGTGCCGCATTATTCAATATCTAGCACAAAGCTTCAAGTCATCATGGACCATGAGTGAGTTTTAATGAAAGATTTCCTGCTTGGTCCCAGCCAGGCCGACTACTACCACGCAATATCTCTCCCTCTTTCCTTAAGAAGCCACTCCTAAGAACCTAAACTGAGGGTTAGGAAAGTCTACAGAGTATTTGCAAAAAAAATGGGCCTGCTCTCAAGAAAAGTAACAGGAGCTGTATCCGACTTTAGACCTTGGTATGGGTCAGCAAGAGTAGGACTAGTAAAACCCAGAAGACCATGTCCCCCCCTTACTTCACTGGTTCAGGGCAGAGATGATGTGATCCACATGGTGGTGGGAGTTTATGTATGTGTGTGTTTATAGAGACAGGAGGAAAAAGTCAGCCTCTGACTTGGGTCCAAACAGGAAAAAGCTCTTGAAGAAAGCTTTGACCTAATTATCCCCAATGCTGCTATGTGATTTATGCTTTTAGCACCCTTTTTAAGCAAGCATGTATGTTGGTACCTCTGCATGTATAAAAGACCAGCAGTCTTTCAGCGGCTGTGTTCTAGAGAGAGGGTTCATGTGAGGAGAGCAGCCTGAAGGATGTATTGGCGGACCAGGCTTCTTTTCCTGCAGGCAGATGTGTGTTTTGTGACAGTTTGTTTTTGTTTCCCCTTTTCTTCATTCGTGTCAAAAATCCACACTTGCTGGTTTCATGCTGTACAGACAGAACACGGCAGCCCCCACAGGCGGAGGAGCGAGTTCAGTCTGTCAAATGATGTCAGTGTTTGGAGAGGATGAGTGTGATGGTCGGGAGTTCTGGATGAGTCTGGGAAGAAAAGAGTTTATGCGGGGGAGGTAACAATAGATCCCCCATAGAGATGCTAAGCTCCATTAAAGACAGAAAAAGAGGACTTTTTATGAGGATGAAGAAAATTTTTGCACATTAAATCTGTGTGCAGTCTAAAAATAACCTTTCCTCTCTGTCTACTGCCCACTGGGGCAGCCTTGTTAAAGTGAACGTCTCCCACAAGGGAGAGGCAAAAAAAGAGTAGAGGACCAAACAAAGAGAAAAATCAAGACAAGAGGGAAAGAAAATGAAGCTCATGTGGGACTTGAGTCATAGTAGCAACTAAAAATAAAAAGCACAAAGGAACTGATGAGTCAGCAAGAGAATGAGTTCATGAAGCTTCAGACCCATCTGAGTGCCGCTGAGATTCTTACAATGTCAACTGTTCCGCCTCCCCACGCATATCTGCCAGCAGGACCTGATGCGCTGCTGTTAATGCAGCCGCGTTATATGACCCCAAGGCTTTTCTCAGTCTAAGTGCAGCAATAAAAGCACCTTGGGCTTGGAAATGTGGAATAACAGATTAGTTTTTACAGGACCTGGTGGCACAGCCCTTGTCTGACCAGCTCAGCACACGTTCAGCGATCGTCACCAATTCAAAACAGTCATCCATTCTTCAGATGTTTCCCTGCTTTCCACTCTGTCTGACTCACTGTACCAGGGCAGCCAGACAGCCATCTCGATGTGCCATCCTCAGCTGTTACTTTCAAGAAAGTGAGTGGAACAGGACAGTGTTTGTTTTTAGAAATATATGGTGATTTGTACAAAAGACTCATAAGAAATACCAAACAATGAGTAAGATGTGTTCCAAAAGAACTAGACGCTGTGTCTGCGACTTTTTTCAATTTTCCAAACGGAAACTAAAACAGTCCTTGACCATATTAACCAACATCTGTCTCCACCCAGGTTTTCAAACTTCTAAACCAAACTTCTAAAGTAAATTAACAATTTGTTCTTATTCAGCATTACTGAGGGTAATTTTTCAAAGCTCTCAGAAGTAAAGTATTCTTATATTTTCAGTGAGTCAGAAATAGTGGAATAAAAATCCCTGCATGTCTGACAGTGGAATCCTGAATTAGAACCTGTTAAGAAAATGTTTAAAGTCTAAGGTTTGAGCTCCAACCCTCTTCCAGAGGGACCAGATGACTGCAGCACTAACTGGAGTGTCTAGCGAGGCAAAAATACATAGATTATCATGAAGGGTTGCAGCTGGTTCATGTTAGGCTGCAAGTAAGCATTTCTCTAAACACCAATAATAATCTAAGGCTTGCTTAATACAAACTTTATCCATCTTTATCCCTTTTGGGGGCATGGGGTCACTGTGATCACTCACACATTCGCATTCACAATTTACAGTCACCAATTAACATTAGCCGGACCGTGGGAGGAAGTCAGAGTGTCCAGTGAAAATACACGGGCAACATGCAAAGTCCACACAGAAACCTGAGGCCTTCTGACTGTGAAGAGAGAGTGCTAACTACTGTTCCACTGTCTAGTCCCAATACAAACAAATGTTTGTAATCATTTCAATGGCGAAACAATGTAACGGTAATTAGATACTGAAGCAGGTTCAGTTCTGGTTTCTACTCCATTTAAGTGTAAGATGGTTTTTGTCCTGGTTTGTTAGTTTGTATATTTAAGGCAATGACATTGAGAGAGCATGAGGGCAAGATCTATATTTTCCCCTCTTTTGGTCGCTCTTTCACTCTCCATATGAAGATATAAAACGAGCTGCAGTTGTTACTTTTGAAACTTATCAACATACATAAAACTACTCATTATTGGCTCCCACATAAAAAGATTTTGATTTTTATGTTCAGATTTTGTCATAAAACCCAGACAATTAAGCTGAACCCAATGAGCATTTTGTAGTCCATCTTTCAACAAAGTCAATAGGGACTGTCCAGCCTTCAGTTTGCTCCAAGGGTTCAACAAGAGATGCTGACCTAGATCAATGGGATACTGCATTTAATTGAAGTGTGTCTTTTATTTTATTGGTTCAGTTGTTGGCCCTGCAATGGACTGGCGATCTCCCCTGTGTGTAACCTGCCTTCCCCTAACAGTAGCAGGGATAGGTTCAAACTATGAAGTTAAAAGGTGTCAGCACTTTAGGTTTTTCTATTCAATCAAATGCTCAATCCTCGTGTAAAAGTCCAGGTCATGTAAATTTGATCAACAGATAGAAATTGCCCCAAAAATTAAGTTCAGGCAACAGTTATTCGACTTTTCTAAGTGTTTTTTACAAGTGTAATTGACTGGACTGAAAGGTCTTTATCTACAAACACATGTCTGCATATGTGGATTTGAACCAAAAATATGAACTGGTGAGGGAGTTTCCACCATGGCTTTCAAGTGGCCAGGTTTTCTCTAGAATTTTACGTACTCTTTAACCACATGACCATCTATTTTTCATGAGCACATTTTCATTTTACCACCCTCAAATAACCTCAGAAAGTATAGTTAAACAATGACGTAACTTGACTCTTTTGGCCAGTTGTCAGTATTTGAACTGCGCCAAGTGAAAGTTTGTTTCATGTAGATCCAGTGGAATCACTGAACTCACCGAAATGGGCACCACCATACGTCACTTATCCTTTTCTTTGACCCGCATTAAGGAGCAGACGCTCAGCTTGTTTGATTTCGACATTCCAGCTTTAACAGGGGCTAGTAAAGACATCCCGTCATCCTCACTTCAGTGTTATTTCCCTCTCGTTTAATGCACACACTCACACTTCAGTTGCCAGGAATTTGATATTGCTCAGATTTTCTTTCAAATGATATAAAGACCAGAGCGCTGGCTGGCGAGCACACATGGAGCAATTACCCAGTAGAGCAGATAAGCAGCATATGGACTCCCAAAGTTCAGATCAAGATCACAGAAATATGCCATCAACTGTTCCTTTTTACCATTGTAATGTAATTTTTCCAACTAAAACACCCTCAAACCTCAAACAAAAGAGCATCAGCTGGGCGTCTGAGTAAAGATTGCATCATCGCAGTTTTTCCATCCACTTTTAGAAGCAGCCATCTGCAGAAAATAGCTGAGCCCTTGACCAGACAAACCCAACACCATTCACAAATTCCTCCTAAATATCTGCCGAAAGCATGATGTGGTGTCGTGTTGGACTATTTGCCTCTGTTTTCATTGCACTGACTGATGTTGTGAGGGATTGGTGGTTGATTTATTCACCCTTGAAAGGAAGGTATTTTGGTGCAAGATTGGAGCGGATTCTTGGATACATTTCTCAGACACGTCCAAATCACCACTACAGAGAACTGCTTTTAAGCTGTCAAAGGTTGTTCAAAGCTTTTAACACTTCAAATTCTCTCAAACTTTATAACTGTATTTTTCATTTTAATTACCCCCAACTCCTCTTTGGACTTGGATCGGTTGGGGATGCCAAGAATGCTTTCTTGAGACACAAATGGAAAAAATATTCTTTATTCTTTAATGGATGTGTTGCTAGAGAAACTAATCTAAACAGTCCAAACTAATATTCAAATAAAGAAAGGATGCCACGAGCTAAACTCACCGATTCACTTTACTGATTTTAAATATTTGCTGATTTTAAAGATTTCAGGTTTAAGGTTTGTTTGCCAAAAAAGACACCAGCAAAGTTCTTAGAAAGGGAATTGTTGCAGCCTATTTGTCTGGTAAGGATTATAAAGCTATTTCCTTGCAATTTGTCCATCATTCTACAGAGAAAAAAAAATCATTCGCAAGTGGAAAACTTGAAATAGAGGTTTGCCAATCTGCCCACAAATAAACATCACCAACATCTGGAGCTACGTTGTTTGAACAGATGAAACCAAAGTGGAGATGTCCGGCCATATTGCTCGGTGCTATGTTTGGCAAAAACCAAATACAGTGTGAGCATAAACACCTCATTTTAAATGTCAATCACATCAGAGGAGGAATAATGATTTGGGCTTGTTTTTGCAGCTTAAGGATCTGGTACCTTAGAGTCATTGAGTGAACCGCAAACTGCACTCCATCCAGCAATATTCCTGAGTCAAACGGGAATCCTTGAGCCTGAAAGCTTAAAGTGGCCAAACATGATTAATGTAATAGTGAAGTGATAGTGGGGTGTACTCAAACTAAACATGGTTAGGTTGCACTGTGCCAAAGCGTGATTCTTTGCCCCACCCATACTCTGTTACCACTATTCTACTAACTCTGGTACAGTAGATGGTGAATTTATTGGTTACCAGGTGGGTTGCGCATTGAAATAAGCTGCTGTCTACTATCTTATTGGGGGGCAAAACCCAAGCTTGACAGTCCTTGTGTTTCTAGGTAGACAAACCCTATGTCCTGTGATCCATTTAGTTGTGTTGGTTGTATGTGAGACCTAGACTGTGTGAATGTGACATCACCCATAGAAAATAGCTTACCTCTGGCTCCAGCAGAATGAAACCACCATTTTTTTGGGTGACATTTACACCACCATGTTGGAGTCAGACATTATCAGTAAGCAGTGATTGGTCCAAGTCAACATATCTATGGCAACCACGCCAATCAGGAGTGACCTTGTTGGAAGTTCACACCCGTACTACTTGAAAGCGGGTTCGGGAGAACCTGTCAATCAAATTTTTCGAATATGGGGGCCAGCATGCACCACATAAAGGATTTTGGCTTAAAAGAGCCAGAGGAAACTTCCTGTTTGAAACATGGGGGATGAGGGGTCACTCAGTCCAGTTCACATATACAGTCAAGGATTGTGACCCATTTAAAGTGAGTTATTTAACTTTACAGTGGTTACCAGTAGTCAAAAGACCATGGACCCGTTTGGGTGATGTTGTTGTTGATTAGAAATTTAAAAAAATCCAACATTCGTGGATATTAATTAAAACCCCAGAGGGGAAGGAACATTTAAGAGCCACACTATGTGAATTTTTATCAAAGTTGAGCCATTCTGCAGTGGAATGAATGGAAACTGACTGGAAGTAAATGCACTGTATATGTATGCGGGTCAAGAAACTGATGAAGTAGAGATGTTTTCAGTTCTTGATGTACTCAATAACTTATTTTATGGCCTCAGTGTGTGTTTAAAAAAAAACGCAGTTTTAACACACATGTTCCCCAACCCCCAGCCTTGGTATCTTTTTACCCTTTTTTCTGTCAGAGCAAAAAGCTCAAAACAAAATAAATAAAAACACTGTCTGACAAAGTGAAAAAGCATGAAAGACATATTTTTGGCGTTTTAAACAGCTCCAATTAATTTTGCTCCTCCAGAAAAAAAAATATTTTTAATGTCTAACTCAGGGGTCGGGAACCTTTTTGGCCAAGAGAGCCATAAACGCCACATATTTTGAAATGTAATTTCGAAAGAGCCATTCAATAATGTAGTGTCCCTTTCCCACACTGAGGCACGGAGACGTAACCTCTTTTAAGGTTCTTTATTCGGGTTACTGCAGACCGCAACAAACGCCGAACAATTACTCCAGCAGCTCCTTATTCTCTCCCGCCGACACGAGAGAGCTTCTCCCAACTTTATATTCCCCTGCTCCCGCTGCAGCCCTCCCCTTTCCCTTATTCGGCCCATAGCTGAACCCCATTGGTCCAAACTACCTAACAACAGGCTGAGCGACAGAACTGAGGGCCAATCAGGTCTCTGCTTGATCGATGCGTTCCATGAACTCCAGAACTTTTAATACGGCCCAACAGCCATCCAACTCAGACCGCGACAATATGTTTAAAACTAAAATACAAGTGAATGTGTGCATTTGATGTAATTTCAACATTTTTAAAGTACAATAAGTCTGTGGATTCTTTTTAATAACATTGTTATGCTGTTGCTAATAAATGATGAGTATTTCTCGTGGTAGTTTTGCTGATGGTCTAGTCTGGTTGATACGTGGTGAGTTTCTGCTTCATGCAGGCGTTGAGACTTTAAACGTGGTCTTAGGTTGGTATGAATGTTTTGTAGATGTGAGACAGACTGCTCACATGCGGACCTGGAGCCAAACACACACTCACACGCTGCAGTGGGTGACAGGCAGTGGGTTTTACGTTTTTACAATCCCTGCGCGATTCACC
The DNA here is from genome assembly GCF_053564925.1 of Oryzias latipes. Lineage (NCBI taxonomy): Eukaryota > Metazoa > Chordata > Actinopteri > Beloniformes > Adrianichthyidae > Oryzias > Oryzias latipes. The sequence goes on along the minus strand of NC_136242.1, from coordinate 24,787,527 downwards.
TGCTGCCGGTCCCCACAACCCCTCACCCCCACCCTCTGCTTTCTCCCTCACACGTCCCCGCAACTGCGCGCTCTTTCTCAGAGACGGGAGCGCGCAGTTTTAGGCACGGCAATTCACAGGTTTCCGGGTGGTACAAACTCTGTGAATTAATAGACAATTTTAAACTTATACTAGTGCTGGCGCAGATTTGTCTCTCTAAGCACCGCTACTACTGCGCGCCTCTGCCATCGCATCGCGCACGAGAAGGACTGGTCTGATGAAGAAAAAAAAATTGAATTAAAGATTTGTCTGCGAGCCACATGTGACCATCAAAAGAGCCATATATGGCTCGCGAGCCATAGGTTCCCGACCCCTGGTCTAACTTAACAATTGCCACTGTGAGTAAATCTGTGACCAGATCAGAGTCTTTTAGTGAGCAATCATCCTCAAAGAGCAGCTAAAGACCCTCTAGTCCTAAAGTAATGGCTTTGCTGTGTGCCAACACAAATGGTTGGGCACACGATGCTTGCATGACCAGCTCACGTGAGTCGCCAAAGGGCAAAAAAGGAGTCTATAACCTGAGCTCGTAGGTTTTCTGGTTTGCATCTTTTCTAGAGGATCACAGAATTTAGCTGAGAGGTCAGCGGTGAAGGGTTACAGAACCGAGCATGTCACTCCGCTTCAGGCTCTTAATGGAGTGTGACGAGGCTTCCGATCCCAACAGCAATGCCAAATGGTTTATTCATCAGAGACACGGAGGGGTGCAGCATTAGCGAGTTTCATGTGCAGAGTTTGACACATAAATTACAGCGTGCTATTCCTGCTTAAGTTTGTGCAAATGGAAATGTTTTCATCTGATGTGCATAGTTCTGGGAGCAACAGAAAAAAAAATTGGCAAACTGTCTGTAGCACAGTAGTCATTTCATTTGAGTTATTAACTGTAAGTTTACAAGATGTCAAGAACGTGAGACATGACTGTAATGGTACAAAGTGAGCTTTATAAATAATGAAAAAGACAAACAGCAGCACTAGCAACAGCCTCAACCTGGAATTAGATTTTCTGTTTCTGATGGGCCCTAATTCCTGGGTACAGACACTTTTCAGACAACTGTCCTGCTATAACTAGATGGCAATACAGTATTAGCTCATTGCTTTTGTCCAAGTCAAAATTAAGGGCTCGAATGCACGGACTTTCCGAACATGGAGAATCACTGTTGGCTGAGTTACTGTGAGAACCCTTTTTTTTTTTTTTTAGTCACCAAGAATTAAAGCATGTGAGTGGATTATTTAGCAGCTGTAAAAATAGGAAGAAGTAAGGTATGATTTATGAGATACAGGACAATATTACTCCATCTTTAAAACACAGTTGGTTAAGTCATTCCTTCCTGTGCTCATCAGCAGGGGGTACTTGTGGTTCCCATAATTCCTATTGACATTCAACTTAGAATCATCATCCTTTTTAATTTATGTAATGTTTTTAACCTTTTATATTTGAGATTTCACCTTTTTTTTCAAAACCTATCAAAGATTTTTGCTTGCTGAATCGTAAGTATAAAAACCAGAAAGGTCTAAACACTAGTTTTTGTCCCAAGCAAAACACTCAACATCCAAGACAATTGGTTAGAATAAAGAAAAAAAAGGGAGTTTGGGCAATATTGTTTAGAAAAGATGAAAGGTAAACTGCTGGTACAAAGCAGATAAAAGCTATTGTTTTTTATGTGTAAAGCCTTAAAAACCCACTCTAATGAAAATTCTGTATTTGGTGTATTTTTCTTATAATGGAGGAGAAAGAAGGAAATTACTCTCAAAATTGCATTTCTGAGTATTTCTTTATTCTTATCATGACGATCAGAGCAGGGGAAAAAATGCAGTTGGAAATTTGTGACGTAGAAACTGAAATTGGTGGGTCAAACTCTACCTGCTCTGCTCCATTCTGATCCATCCACTTGCAGGCAAATAGATACATTAATGTCTTTGCTTTCCTTTTTTAAGGTGGCAACTGGCTCTAAACTGTATGGCTGGATGGCACCAATATTTCTCGCCATAATTGCTGCGCCTCAAATGTTACCTTGGGGTTGTGAGAGGCTGTATGCTAACTGGAGAGAGTTTTAAACAAAGGGATGATAGGATATCTAGGATATCAGCGGAGGCTTAATTCCACACCAATGAAGTCCTGCTGCTCTGCACACTCTTTGTCCTAGAAAAGATTATACCGTTTGCATAAAAACGGCATAATCATAATGTAAGACAACTGAAAATGCTTTTAAAAAAGATCAAAATGTGATTGTAGGACTTTAAGTGGAAATTTACTAAAAGCAGCTTTCAGCAAAAAATGTCCATAGTATTGTCAGGGCTGCTGCAGAACAAATCTATTTTCTCTGATGAATCATCCTCGGAAAGGTTAGAAATCAAACGTCTTTTCTATAATTGAAACAGGAACGTTTTTTTTTGTTTGTTTTTTTGTCATTTTAGTTAATACTATACAAAGAATACCTGGACTTGTAGGTTTTTCAAAAAATACTGGCTTGGAAAAATGTTCTTAAATACACAACATTCTGTTTGGTCACCCTTTGGCTTGGCGTGGCCACCGGTTTCTCACACAGTCATGTGAAGCTGGAGCATTTTTTCACAGTTGATGCACAGAAGCAACTTTCTTTATGTCCGCCTCAAGCAGCGGTCTCCAGTGAGCCTGAACAGGTCTGAGGGGAACAGCATGGGCCGTGCCAGGGCCTCTGGTTTATTCAACAGCCGCTGACCAATAATAACGCCTCCTGTTCAGCTTGGCAAAGGCAATGTGGAGAGTCCAAGAGAATGTGCAGTCGCTTGGGTTGACTGGGTTTGTTGATCAACCAGAGATTAGTCCTGTAAACACAGGTTTGGTTACGTTCGATGCAGTACCACGCCTCAGCCTGAACCCTGTCAGTAACAGCAGTGTCTCTGCTGGCTGTGGTGAATCACTCACAGACAGAGTTGAGCATTTTATCCATGGAGGCTTTCAGCCAAGTGAGTGTGACACTGCAGAAGGCTTTCCTCTGAGAGGAATCAGAGGTGGTCTTGTCAGGATTGTTGAGACCTAGCAGTGATCCTGTGCAATCAGTCGACTTTTAGCTTCAGTAGTAGTGTTGTTTTGATTGACTAGATCAATACTGATGTTGTAAGGTGTTGAGACTGCAGAGAACGGACCAGTACTGGTCCCGCTACAGCCACCATGGGTCAGTTCTGCGTGCTCTCTGTGGTCAAGCTGTGGCTCCATGAATGGCTTCTTGGAGAGGCTGGACAGAGCCTCATTCTTCTAACCCTCATCAGAGTATGACATCCAAGGGGAAGCCCAGGGAGTCTGAAAGCTAAATGTTTTTCCTATCCTGCTGGTAGGAATGGACATATCAGGTGCTGCTTTAATGCCTTTAAAGTAGGAAAATAAGGTAGTGTCTAACAGCCCAATAAGTGCGGTGGTGAAAACCAGCAATGGCTCTGGCCGTCCCATTCCAGTGTGCAGGGGCGGGGGGGAGCAAAAACATCCAGTACAGTGACAGACTCATCATTAAGGGCCTGGGTTTGTTTGCCTTAACAGTTATTTGCACACTTCACTGTTTCCTTAAGAATCTTAAATACTCCTGCCCCTTTGGCCCTCGTGTGTTTCTTGTGTAAACAGTCTGACTCAGGTGGACTCCACTTTTCGAGACCATCCGTCCTCCCTTCTGTTGCCAGGCCTAGTTGGGACAAAGTAAGCATTCCAGGAATAGCAGCACGACTCCAATACCCACCTGCTCACAGACAGGGATCTTTGTTTGATTGACTTGTGTAGCATTTCTTTGAGACTTATTGATGTTATCCTGATGCTTCTACTTTTTGGTCAGACTCCAAAGTGGTGTCCATCCTAGATATCAGCATCAAACAAAGAATTGCCACTGGCACATGCTGTTCTCCCAGTTTGACACAGCTTGTCCATCAAATAAACTTGAAAGGAGGCGACGAGCATCAACTTTGTCTCCGAGCTACAGAAGGAGGAATATTTGTGAATTTTTCTAATAAAGCTATCCTGAGGCCGGTCAGGGAGGAGCTTTGTAGAGAGAATGAATGGGGTCCTGTGCATGGCCCCTGGGTGGACTGAACCCCTCTGTGTGAGCTTTTTTCGGCCTTGGTACACAGGGCTGCCTGTGAGGAGCAGGTCGGAAGCAGGAAGTGGACGTGTAAGTTGATCTGCAGATGCAGCACAGAGCTTCTTTTCAACAGCGGACGCCTCGGTCTCATTCAGGACAGCGACACACCAGGTAGTCCTCCCGCAGCTGCACGGAGATAAAAGTCACACCCACACAAAAGCGGAATGACAGGGCACTGAGATGAAAGCAGATGGGATTAAAAGATGTCCAGGAAATTTTTAAGTAAACGCAAAGCGACACTGGTATGCAGGGAAGTGTTGCAAATTTTCTACCCACTAAGACTAAAATTAGACCCAAAATCTGGTCAACACAGTGGCGCTGAGGCCATTGCCAAAAGATTTCATTGGGAAAATTGTTTGAAAAGTCATTCTTTGTTAATGTGGTTTCTGTTTATTTGCCTGAAAAATCTGAGTTCAGTCCTCCCTGTAGATTTTTTTTCCATTCCCCATCACAAGGGAACCTGTTGAACTGCATTTGAGAGCTGCATATAAAGCTCCTGTATCAGCCCAACCTGAATGTGAGGAAGATTGACAGTCTGCACTTGGAGCTCTGGGAGCTGGAATCTGTCTTCTCTCTGCTTGACTTCTCCTTTTCCTCATAACCTGCCTCCAAAATTCTCTCCCTAGCTATTGTGCCTTTGTGATTGTCCAGGCAGCATAATTGTTCAAGCCAAATTGCTGGACTGTGTTTTACATTATCGGATTTCATGATCTTCCAAGACCCCCGCTCCCCTACCCAGTTTACTTTAATTTGTTTTGCAGCTATAGATAAAAGGTCCTTACTCAAAGAGGTGGAAAAAAGTCCTTTGCAAGAATGTGAAGCGCTCAAAGAGGTGTATCACCTTTATTTCCCTTTTATTTTCCTTGCTTGTTTAGACCATTACTAAGGATGGGCTCTTAACAAGATTTCCTTCAGTCTTTTCTGTTGTATTGCTGAACGAACAAACACTGTAAAGAAATAGTGATCGTGCTGCATTTTCACTAAATGACAGCAACGCTCTGCTTCACTTGTACTGAATAAGGCTTTTGTTCCTCCAGCATTCATTGTAATTGTCTCCAAGCACCACTTTGTGCACCTTAAGTAGACCTCAGTGTTCGGATCCTAAAATAGAACCGCTCTTTAATGGTGTTTGTTCAGGCAAAGCCATTTTTGTGTATCACTGCGCCCATCAGCTCGGTTACATTCTTGTTGTTTTGCAATGATGTAAAATACATACATTTTTTCCCTGGTCGTGTAGTTGAATGTACTGAAGTGAGTTTTTGGCAGATCATTCAGCTCCTGTGATGCTTATGTGGTGATCGGATAAAGGCTTGAGAACTGAGAAAGACAAAAAGGTTTTGACAGATTTCAGCTCAGTTGGTCACCACTCTGCTAAAGTATACCCAGCTGAAACCAAGATCCCGCTGTTTTGTAACGCTTTATTTTTTTATTTTTTTTTTATAAAATGTGTAATGCAGGCTGCCTGAAATAAGAACCTGACCTATTTTAATTTCAGTGTGGACATTTCCCTGAGCTATTGAAAGAGAGGAGAGTATATTTGTAAAATGCAGGTAGTGACTCAAGCGCATTAGCCTGGAATTCCCTTTTAATATTGGCCAGGGGACTACTGGTTTAGACACATATATAAATTTCGATTAAAAAGGGGGAAGACAAAAATATTGCTTGATAGGTTTTTATTTTCTTTAAATAGTGACCTTTCCACCTTTCTTTTAGCATAAGATCTAGCATTAAGCTGCAGAGAAAAACCTCTTGAGTTTGCCCCCAAAGCACTTAACTCCAAATAACCTCAGCTCATGATCTTATTCTTTGAGTTAGCAGTGTTTCCTCTAGCATTAAGCCATGACTGCCAATCATGCGTCTGCTCCACTAACATTCATCTTGAATCTTCCATAAATATTTTTGTTTCCTCCGAGCTCCAAACCCCACCCCTTTAGTTCCTGTGGCCAAATGCCAAAATCAAGAAATTTGCTTTCAAGTAGAAGTGGGCCGGAGAAATAAAGAGAGCGTGAAGACAGAAGGAAGAAAAGATCCGTGACGGTGCATCTGGCATTGTACTTTGAAGAAGATAGAAGTATAGTGATGGTGTTTTTTTAAGTCCCTCTTCTTGCCTCTAACCCTCTCTGCTGACTGTAACTCCAACCTCTGAACATACATACAGCACACAGTTTGGCGCCCTGTACATCGGAAATGAATCTTCCTGTCACCAGTCTGATCTCCGTTTGATTCAAATATGCATGCAGCAGCGTGTCATTCCAGCACAAAATTGAACTAAAACACTTTGCAGCTCTGCGTGCCAGTCGCACATTAAATTTATTAAAATTATTCAAGAAAGCACTTGTGCTGGGTGCTTAATTACAGCCAACCTCACTCAAAGAGATTCACATATGTGCAATTATACTGAATGGAGTATGCAGTCACTTGCCTAGTGCATTTACGTAAAATCCCAAATATTCTTCTCCCTTAATTGCTTGCGTGAACTTAGACGAAAGGTTCATTTACAAACGGTTCTTGTGTAGATTTGTCGGCTCTTTAGTCTCACAGGAAAACTGTATTTGGTGAAAATTAGCTTGTTTTCTTTGGCAGTGATGCGTTTATGTGTACCACTTTCTCAAGCTTTAAGGGAAAAATCCCTTTTGCATTTGCATGTCAGTACTCGACAGTCAGCCCTCTTGTCTGACTGCAGAGAAATCTCTGTCGTACATGGAAAAGTCTTTTACCTGAAGGTGAAAGGTTATGAGTGTGGCCAGAAGGCACTGTGAAGTTTAACAGATTTGCTCCTGATACTCTTGAGTGGATTTTTGCCACTTTCGATTGCTGAAAGTCCCACTTCATAATATTACTTGGTGTAAAGGATGTGTAGTGGAGAAAAAACATCCACAATGCCACTTTTGTTTTAAGAAAATGCTGCTTTATGTGGTCTTCACCTTACCTTAGCTCAGGGGTCGGGAACCTTTTTGGCCAAGAGAGCCATAAACGCCACATATTTTGAAATGTAATTTCGAAAGAGCCATTCAATAATGTAGTGTCCCTTTCCCACACTGAGGCACGGAGACGTAACCTCTTTTAAGGTTCTTTATTCGGGTTACTGCAGACCGCAACAAACGCCGAACAATTACTCCAGCAGCTCCTTATTCTCTCCCGCCGACACGAGAGAGCTTCTCCCAACTTTATATTCCCCTGCTCCCGCTGCAGCCCTCCCCTTTCCCTTATTCGGCCCATAGCTGAACCCCATTGGTCCAAACTACCTAACAACAGGCTGAGCGACAGAACTGAGGGCCAATCAGGTCTCTGCTTGATCGATGCGTTCCATGAACTCCAGAACTTTTAATACGGCCCAACAGCCATCCAACTCAGACCGCGACAATATGTTTAAAACTAAAATACAAGTGAATGTGTGCATTTGATGTAATTTCAACATTTTTAAAGTACAATAAGTCTGTGGATTCTTTTTAATAACATTGTTATGCTGTTGCTAATAAATGATGAGTATTTCTCGTGGTAGTTTTGCTGATGGTCTAGTCTGGTTGATACGTGGTGAGTTTCTGCTTCATGCAGGCGTTGAGACTTTAAACGTGGTCTTAGGTTGGTATGAATGTTTTGTAGATGTGAGACAGACTGCTCACATGCGGACCTGGAGCCAAACACACACTCACACGCTGCAGTGGGTGACAGGCAGTGGGTTTTACGTTTTTACAATCCCTGCGCGATTCACCTGCTGCCGGTCCCCACAACCCCTCACCCCCACCCTCTGCTTTCTCCCTCACACGTCCCCGCAACTGCGCGCTCTTTCTCAGAGACGGGAGCGCGCAGTTTTAGGCACGGCAATTCACAGGTTTCCGGGTGGTACAAACTCTGTGAATTAATAGACAATTTTAAACTTATACTAGTGCTGGCGCAGATTTGTCTCTCTAAGCACCGCTACTACTGCGCGCCTCTGCCATCGCATCGCGCACGAGAAGGACTGGTCTGATGAAGAAAAAAAAATTGAATTAAAGATTTGTCTGCGAGCCACATGTGACCATCAAAAGAGCCATATATGGCTCGCGAGCCATAGGTTCCCGACCCCTGCCTTAGCTCATTAATTTTACTCAGACACTTGAATTGCTTTAAAATTTTGTTTGATGGCTGATTTGTATGAGATCTTTTGCAGAAGACCATACAATTTCCTAAGTGCTCAGAACATTAGCTCCTTCTGTAAACCATCACCGATATGTCACCTGTGAAAATCATCACGACCTTTTGTGATACTGTACAAATAATATCAAGTTTTTTTGCATTTATGTATGAGGGTCGGGAGGCTGCTGCGGTTGTGGCATCAGGATGCAGTTTTCTGCAGTACTGCCTGTCTGTACATGCTTTTCTGTGGTGAGTTTGTTGGGTAATTCATGAGCGGCGGGGTGACGGGTCAGTAAGAAAAGGCTGGGTCCCCAGAGGCCACTGATACTTGGGTTGTAACTCTGCCTGTGCAGGCCCAGTCTCATCTCAGGACTTTCACCTATGTGGTGGTGGCCCTATACTCTCCACTCAGATTATACAGCTTCCTTGAGGTAATGAAGCAAAACATAAAGTTCCTTTTCTAATAAAACGTTTCCTCTGTGATATTTTTCTAAAGTAGCCCAAATCAGTCATGGACTTTTAAATAATAGACAGACACAAAAGTTAAAATACGCTAAACGTGCTGACCTTTGATGTGTCTACGACCCTCTTTCTCATGAACTAAAAGTGATGAAGATTTTGAGCTTAAATAAAAAAAAAAACATTTTGGGTCAGTTTTGATAAGGATAATTTCTCCTTAATGGGCAATTCAACCAGAAGATTTATTATTTCCTTGTCGGGTGATTTAAGTTCAAGCCATATTTTTACCATCAGTCCTTGTTTACATGTGTGGCAGATCCATTCTCTAAATCTGGTTTCATCATTTTTGACCCCATCTGTTGTTCTGATGAGGAAGAGGAAAGAAATACCAAAGAGTTCTGGACTTATGGATCCTTGGGTTTTATGGCCAGAGCAACCAGGGCAGCCAAAACTGAACCTTTAGATTAGTAATGGGCTGAAAAGATATTGGTGGAACAGGAAAGTTGTTGTTGACCTTTTGGTGTATCCCGTCAAGGGTCGCCAAAGTGAATCAGTGACAGCTGATTTGCATAGGTGGTTTGGCTGAGATTTTTACACCAGAATGCCCTTCCTGACACAACCTTGTGTTTTATCCGGGCTGGGGACCAGCACGGGAGGACCTAGACTTGGGCCCCCTTGTGGCTACATAGTTGGGCATAGGTAAAGACCCACCCTGGATGAAGCTCATTGTGCCCCCTGGGAAACAAACCCTGCCATCCCACGCGCCAGTCCTACACACAGCCAACTGAGCAATCAAGCTACAATGGAATGGGAAATAAAATATAATATCCAATGTTTGAATTCACAAACAGATTTTCTTTTAATGTTATGGGTCAAATTGACATGTTTTCAAAAAAAAACAAAAAATAGCATATAGTATAGGATAGTATTTTTCCACTTTGAAACTTCTCCTGTTTGGCTTTTTCTATATAATCAACATATGACATAATAATGGTTCAGTTACTCTATCTGTAAGTAATAAAGAATCAAGCATCAATTTTGTTCTTCAGAAACAAACATTAAAGAAGGGTTTAAGACATTTTCTTGCAACTTCCTGTTTATTTTAAAGATAAAAATGAACAATTTCACCAATGAAAGTTCTTTCTTTTTTTGGTTTAAATGACCAGAATTACTTTTTAACATGAAAAATATGGTTTTGTATATAAAAAAAAATCATATTTAATGGAGTTGCGAGCTGCACAGTGGCATAGTGTCTCTGGTTCGAATCCCAGCTGCGATCTTTCTGTTTGGAGTTTGCATGTTCTCTCGATGCATGTTTGGGTTTTCTATGGGAACTCTGGCTCCTCCCACAGTTCAAAAGCTTGCTTCGTAAGTTAATTGGTGACTCCAAATTGACCCAGATGTGGCCGTGCAACAGACATGGCGACCTGTTCCCACCCTTGCCAAAGGAGATTTAGTAGATTCTGAAAATGGATGGATTTAATGGAATTGTGTCTAATTGAGTTTTGAGTTTGTGAAATTAAACTGAGTTGAATGTGTAGTTTTGCGGCCCAGCACTAACAGACATAAAACGTTCAATGGAAGTTGCAGAAGACAGAAGACTTTCAGGGGTTTTTAGTTCAGTGAGTTCAGATATCTGTTCCTATTTTGTACCTACTGCATTTGCTCAGGGTCACAGGGGATGGAAACTATCTGAGCTGTCATCTTAGAGAGGTCGCCAATTCATCACAGGTCACTTACTCAAAGTGATATTATATGATTGTGTGTGATAAGTGTAATTGTGAACGGCTAGTAAATTGAGTTAAATTAAGCTCTCCCAGGCTAGTCCCATCTCACCTTTTTCTAACATTTCATTTTTAAGTCTTCCTCCAAGCATCATGTCATGTTTGACAACAAAATTCTTTAGTTGAGGGCCATAAAGGAGACCCTGATCTACAATAGTAAGAGCTACACGTGTATGTGTGTAACAAGTCGGTGTGTTTCTTTTGGTTAAAACTGTCATTCATGGATAGAAATTGCCCACAATGAACCCTTGTCTTCATCTACAGCCGGATTTTACTCTCGTTTAATAAAAACGTAATGATTTTAATAGGCAACCAAATACTTTTGCCCAAGCCAAAAAAAAAAAAAAAGCAAATATTGACACACTGAAAATGGAATGCACGAGGAATGACACCTATAAGAAAGATATAAGGATAAGGAAATTGTTGTTATAAGTGGGAGTCAGGAAATTTTGTCTAGATTGCCTTTCAGTAATATCCCTCCCCCTATTAACTGTCTGTAGCACACTGTTTGTTTCACAGGCACCAGTCGAATTCCATATATGTGCAGAAATCTGGGAAATTGGGGTCAAAAATAAAAGAAAAAAATTAGCCTTTTTAGCTCTAAGACAAAAATTCCATCATGTTTGTGGAATGTTGTGATCCGCAATATGGAAACAGACCTAAACGGAAAGCCAGTGGTTAGGAAAAAAAATAAATAAAGGAAAAAGTTGTCTGAGTAGGAGGAAAAACTTGGAGGGGGAGGGGGGTGTTGAGGGAGACTCTGTAATAACACACCAAAACCTCTTTGACACACAGACACATAGAAATGTACAGTCACGTTAGCTGTGTCTTCCCCACCAGGCAGTTAACCACAATGAGAAAAGGGTGGGGTTTGGGTTGGAGGAGGTGGGGTGAAACTGCTCACGCTTTCATTGGGAGCACTCACAGGTTTGCAAATGTTTATTCAAATGTTTGCCAGCATGGAAAACAGGTGACTCATTAATTATCGAGATTAGTTGAGTTGCAAAGTAGCAGCCAGCTAGTGTATTTCACATCAAGCGCGAGTGAATGAATTAGCTGTGAGGAGGCAGAATTAAAAAGGTTTCTCTGACTAATGTCTCCACCTCGCTTGCCTTTAAAAAAGACATAAATGCCGAGATCTTAAAAGCAAAAATGCTTGCATAATGGATGTTTCCAAAAATACAGAATCGTCAGGCATGCTGACCGAGGTTTTGGCAGCTCACCCCTGCTCGGGCGCAGGGCCAGCCATACTCACTGTGCATTGCCTTTTGCTAGGTCGAGAGTGCTGGAAGAGGTGTGAGGGGAACAGTTAGACAGCTTTCAATCTGCCGCTTCACCCCCTGCATCCCTCCAGTTAGACAGCCTGCAGTTCATCAGAGCTTCATATTTTAGGACCCCTCTTTCAATTTAATTCAGTTTTATTCACTTTAGTCCAACATTACAACACAGTTGTCTCAACAGGCTTCAATAATTGTACAAAACATAAAATCAGTAAAAAAAAAAAAACAATTGCTAATTGCTAAACCTAACAGACTAAACTAAACCGGGCATCCCTGCCCTTAGATCCTCCTTCTCAGCTAACTCTCTGCTTTGAACAGATTGTTCTGTCTTTAGTCAGTTTTTGGATGTTTTTCAAGCGTCTGTGTGGTGATTTTCAATGCAATCATCAATAAAAAACAATGAAAAGATTCTCCTCCATGTTTGTTTTGGATGGTGCTTCTTCTTCTGTGTTGTTGTCAGTAGCAAATACTGATACAAACACCTATAGTGCCCTTTAAACGACGAAAAGGGCACCTGGTCATTAGTGGAAAAATAACAAGCCTATGTATTTATTCATTTAAAAATCACATATAAGTCGCTCCTGAATATAAGTCGCAAGCCTGGTCAAACTATGCAAAAAAAATTAGACTTAAACGCTGAAAAATACAGTAGCAATGTGCTGTTATAGATTCAAACTAAATGGTAAATTGCTGCACAGTCTTTCTGTTTTCCAACTTTTCTGATCTCCTTTGGGTGCTCTCTGATTACTTAGCAAACATCAACAGGAGTCCTGAGTAGCTCTGATGAAAAGACTTGCTAAATTGTTAGGCTTTTAGTGAGCTACAGAGATTTAGAGCGTATTTGGAGTATTTTGGAGTTTTGGAGTCTTGGAAAATAAAAGCTACAATGGAGCTACGTAATGCACGAGTGTGATAAATGGAGAGGCCTTTTCACAGTGCTACCAGCATTTATTCACTCAAGCCAACACCACATACATCTTGAACCAAAATGACAGGAGAAAGACTTTCAGGAAATTGAGTTTTCATTCGAGCACCTTTTTTTACCCGCTCCCTCATTCCTGTGAAAAGACTAGCACAAACCTTCTTGGAGAGTCATAAAGAAAACGCTCACCCAGGTTCCTTTGAGTTAGATGCGTGCACACAAACAAAAACACATATGTGTCTATACCACAAATATACCAGTAAAACATTGCAGTCTTAAGCATCAGGGTGGTGTTGTGGTTGATCCATATGGGGCGCCAGTGCTTGAGAAATTTGGTGATTTGATAGGAGGCCCAAAGAACAAACCCACAGAGAGCCACTCGCTCACAGGCTTAATTGACTTATAAACTTTACCCTAACACTTTTTATGGAACAAATTTTAGACCAGTTGCTCCAGAGTTGATCTCTAGCTCAGTTTGCAAGTCTTCCAGACTTTTTACTTAATCTTAAGGAGATGTCTGAAAAAGGTTATTATGTATAGTTGTGTAGAATCTGTGCATTACATCTTTTTGATTTATGTGGGGACTGACAAGAGAAGAATTACAGAGCTACACAGAGTGGAAGGGGAAGTCAATGGGGCATTTGTAAGTATATAAACGAGCCCTCACTGTGTGCCCATTGACAGCTCAGGCATTGGTGCTACTTCTCTAAGGTTCTTGCGATACTCAGAAAGCTTTTTTGGTTGCTGGAGGTCTCTGCTGAATGACTCAGACCCCACCAGCCACCCTACACAAATACAATTGCAACTATAACTTACAATACTGACTGTTGACTTTCCACGGCAGCATCCGCGTTACTTGCTGGAGATGCTGGCGTGGCCGGTTGCCCCCGGTTACCCCCATCTCCTCGATCAGTGGCAAATTCAGCAGAAGACACTCTGGCTTTCAGATTCTGCAAAGCTTTAAAGAGGATGTGATTTTTCACAACCAGGCCTAAACCGGGCTACTTTGAAACTTCAATATTCCCTTTCACTCAGCTATGCCTGTGGGAAGTAGGACAGTATATCATCGCCAAACTTCTGTATCGATTCAATTTCAGCTCAGAAGGGCACCAATTAAATATTGATTTTCTTAGTTTAGTTTTCTTACTCAAACCAATTTGGTTTGAAAAAACAACTGCATTTAAAAAAATTGAAATTATCAAAATGCTTTTTTTGTTTTAAAAAACGTACAAAAGATAGCTGTAAGAAATCAAGTCATTGCTTTAGTGCATTGACATTGCTATTGTTCGTAAAAATTAATTTTGCTGGAATTTTTTTAACCTATGTCTACTTTAAGATATACCAGAGAATGATACAAGAAATCAGATAACAGGCTGCAATTTTTTAAGGTTAAACTTAAATCCTTTTTTTTTTGTTCTCATCCACTGGTCTGCAGTTGCAAACATTGACCCTAAAGATGTTTGCATCGAACCCTATTATTGCATACTTCTCTGAATTCTATCTTCCTTGTCCTAGAAAGTATTTAAAGAAAACAAACTATTAACACTTATCAGACTTTGCGATATATAGTAGTCATAACCATCCACCTTGCAGGCTTTTACTTTAACAAGATAACAAACTTCATGACCTGACAGGCTTTTAATTCCTCACAAGACTTTATATGCATTTCTTGGTGATCATAGTTGAATTATTTATGTTGCCTGAGCTAAAAGAAAATCCATCTCTTGGTGTATTTGTCTATCTGCCAGATTAACAGCCCATATGTTACGTCAAGCAGTCTTATTATTGGCTAAGAGTTTAGGTCAAGAGATAAGCTCTATTTAAAAAATACTATATTGTGTTTCAAAAGAAATAAATGTTGAGTTTTTGCACAAACAGCTAAATGGAGTCACTCAGATGGCTAAAAATACAAAAATAACTGCAAAAGGGATTTTTTTAGTTTAAATGCTGAGTGCATTTAGCTTTGATACTTAAAAAGAAGGAAATGTGGTCAGACAGAGCTCTTTATGCAATTAAATCCATGCCCTGCCATAACGTCCATGATAAACAGTAAGTCTCTGCGCTGATAAAGAGGCTTTCAGGAAAGAAACAAAATCAAGTGCTAATCCTAGAATGACAGTGGGAGGTTAAAAAGCTATTTCTCAGAGATTTATGAGGATGGAGATATGAAGAGAATCTTTTAGCTCTCTCACATTTGACCACTTTTCAGCTGGTCGGAAAATTTATGGTGCAGATGGGCAAACGCATCTCGCACTGGGCGTGTTTCATAGTATTATATTGAGTTTTTTTTTTTTTTGTATTTTTTTTGCCCGAGGGTGCCCCATGGGAGCACCTTGCAACGGTGCTCACATGCCAAAAATTTTATACAGTACGTCTGGTATTTCATCATGCAATTAGTACATACTCCCTAAAGGTAAATACCAATAAAGACACAGGAACACCCTTGAAAATGAGGAATGGATTTTGCTTGAAGGTACTGCAGTAGAGTGGAGAGTAGCCAAAAAACCAAGCTAAATAATGAACTTCTACCTTCCTAGTTCTTGGTAACTGCCCGAGGAGGCAGACAGGAAAGTAGGTCGGCAGTTTGGTCACCAAAAATTACATTTTGGTGCAAACTTCAGGTTTCATTTGGATGAACCTTAAAAGAATCAAATAGCCAAAGTAAACTCTGACTTGTGAAGCTGTGTCTGGGATGCCTGAGGCAAGGCTGCAAACATCGGTGTGCCCGCAGCTCCCACTGTCTAAGAGCTGGCTGGCTAAACCTCAATATTCCTCCATGATCTAAACCTGAAGGCCTCTGTAGCAGAAGGAACACTGTGGCATTGTGTCCCTGCTCATAAGGAGTCTGTGATTCATTTTCTGGCACAGTCGTTTGGACCAATGTGCTGTATTTTCTCATCCTCAGCACTGGAGTTCATCTTTTTTAAAAACTGAGCTGCTTTCATGGAATTGTTTTCACAGAGGATTTTGTCTGTTAAGACCATCAAACCACAGCTGTCAAGCAGCACTCTAGAACTCAGAAAGGCAGTTATTTATTTGTCGGAAAATTATTCTTTTTGCTTTTAGGAGTAGGAAAGTTAAAAGTATTTTGAGGAGTAGTGGGGCTGGATTTTGAAATGGACTTTTAGCCATGCAAAGTATTTTTGTGTCTAGTGATGCAATACTGCTCTCTACAGACAGAGAAAGGAAATGTTGTATTTAAACCTTCAAACCCAGAACTAAATATTCCCTTTATTAATACGTTGGAGCTTTTTCTATCTTTTTGAATGTTCTGATCAGTTTTTATTACTATTACTATTTTCAAAGTATGTGAAACTATGAGGTAAAAACATAACATCTGATCGACTGTGCTCTCTTTTCTTTTTCAGGTCTCTTGTGCTTTTGCGCTAAATCTGCAATCCACCATGAGAGTGAAGAGATGAACCTGCAGCAAGCAGCCCTGTCCCTGCTGTCCCTGCTACTGGATGTTTAGTGAGACCCAGGACCCAGAATAAAATGACTCTGTCTTCCAGATAGCACTTCTGAGGACCAGGCCTTTGCAGCACAGATTGTGCACCATGGCAGGAGAGACTCAGCGAATGCATGCCGTCAAAGAGCTGGATGCTGAGTCCAAACAGGAGGATGACGGGACAGCGCTGGAACAGCAAAGTGACACAACCACAAAGGAATCTTCCGAGCACTTTTCAAGCACTGAGGCCAAACTCAGCAGAGGGGCCACAGGCAAAAAACTAGAGAAGGAAAGAGACTGTTCTCAGCAGCGTGAAGCTGTCATCCGGCCGCAGCAGGCAGGGAAGATTGACTTCAAATCACTGCAGAACAGATCAAAATTTGCCACTGACAGGACTTGGTCAAGCGGGAAAGGCAGTCCCCAGTCACCCAGTGGAAAGGGTCGAAGCCGAGAGAAGGGGAAGCGGTCAGGAAAAGCAGAGCGTAGCAACCCACAGCAGCTGGACAGACTAAGCGTTACAAATCCACGCACTGTTGGCATTGCCTACCCACAACAGAAGGTTTTGCCACCCAAGAAGTTGGAAACCAGTCGTGGCCCAGTCTCTGGCAGCTATAGATTTTACATTTCCAGTGTGCCAGAGAGACAGGTTGAACTTCAGCAAGAGGAGCTGAATTATAGCCACTGCTTCCAGGAGACTCCTCAAAACAGTACCTCCCCGAGCTATACCTCTCAGGCACTGGGCTCCTCAAGCGGAACGTCATCCAATCACCACCCATCCCTGTCACAGCAGCAGCAGCCAGCGTCAATGGAGAGTAACAGCGTACAGCCAAGCAACCAGCTGATACTCACTGACTTTCAGCTGAGTGGATCAAATACATGGCAGTCTCCTGAAAGGACTTTTAATGGTGCTAACTTTGGACTTTCTTCACAAAAGCCTGCTGCACATCCAGACGCCAGCAAGGCAGGTGGATTTGCGCCTGCCCCGTTTCATTATGGATATCATTTATCTGAAGAATCCATCCCCTCTGCTTTTCCCTGTGAACAAAATGCCCAGTCTCATGACTTCCCCAGCTCCTCCTTGGGCCATGTTCTCGCCCACAACTCCTTCACTTTTACACCTGGAGATGGGCAAACTATCGCTCACAGCGGCGCGCAGTTCAACAGTGATCCTCAGCCAGAGAACAGAAACTCTTACCCCCTCCTCCCGCAGTCACAATTTATTCAAGGAATGGCATCATCCATTCAGTGTCCCAGGAATCTGAGTGAAGACTCAGCCAGCAGTGACAGCTTGGGCTCCAGCTCACAGCCATCAGAACAGGGGAAGACACTCCCGCCTGAAAGTAGAGACACCATTCTACAGGCAGACAGCCAGGATGCAGCCATCACCTCAGGGAGTAAGAGAAACTGTCATCCTAAAGATGCAGCTGCCAGCCAAAGAACACCCAGTGAAGGAGGTGTACATTTAGGAAGTATTTCACAGAGTCCAAGCTCCCCGATGCACTTTCACAACAGAACATTTAACAACCCTCCAGTAAGCAGCATTTGCACAGGGTCAGTGCCTTTTGATAAAAGCATCAAGGTCTTGAATAGGCTAACTTCACACTCGTGGGATGGAAGTAATAAGTCATACTCTCCAGCTGATCAGAACACCCCTCAGTACACAGATGTGAGTGAGAAGTTCTCCTTTCAGAACCTGTCATCCATTGAGCAAAGGCCAAATTCATCTAAAAGCAGCAGAATGCTGTGGCAGCAAATACGACTGCCTCCCGCCATGGCTAACACCAACAGAATAGAACTGTCAAGGCAGGTGAGCAATCAGAAACTGGCTTACATTGTTTCCCCCTCTGATTGGCAGGACGAGAGTAAATCACATATAAGCAGCACCTTAAAAAAGCCCAGCTCTTTTCAGAACAGCAGAGGGAGTGAAGGGTTTCTCAGCCAAAGACAGGAAAGTGTAAAGCACAGTAACCCAAGCGCATCATTTAAAGTAGAGATGGGTCATCCACAAGTATGTGAGTCCAAGAGCAAGACTGTTTATTTTGGACTTAATCAATCCATTTCACGAACGCCGGCACGGAACTTCAGCTACCCGCAGTTACAGGTCTCCCCTATGGGGCTGATGATGGTCTCTCCCTATGAATCTCCTTTGCCGTCCCCAATTCAAAACCCCTCTTCCAGTAGCACCTGCTCCTCTCTTTCCCCAGCCTCCACAAGCCCAGTTAACATCAGCTCTGAGGACAGCCTCATGTCAAAGTCAGCATCTTCTCACTCCTTCTATCATCATTCTCAAAGTAAAGCTCACCTACACTCAGATCACCTGAGCACACAGTCTCATCAGTTTCACTCTGATGCTCCTCAAATCCTTCCTTATGCAGCAGACAGAGCCAAAGAAGACGCCAACAGCTATCAGCAACACAGCACGCTTCCAAAGACATCTATAGATGCTAACAAAGGCTACATAGATAGCTTTGGGATGGAGCACCATCAGCCTCCACCACCATACTCTGCACATCAGCTGTTGGCCAGCTCACTGGCCACAGCAAATCTTGACCAGTTGGACGTGCTCCTGACCTGCAAACAATGTGATCAGAATTTTAGCAACTTGGCTTCATTTTTGGGCCACAAGCAATACTGCGCCCAGCACACATTCGCACAAACTGACCTCAAAGATGTGTCAAAGATGGAGGACACCAAGAAGTTCCACGCAGACGCAGTTAAATCAGCCGTGTCAAATGTTTCACCCACACGGTGTCCGTCTGACCTTCACCTCTCCTTGTTGGGCCTGAATAAGAATGGCGAACTGATGTCAGACAGTGATAATAAAGGAGACAATAAAGACGATCCCCTGAAACTCAGTTTGTTCTCCAGTTCTGGAAACCTACCTGTTCCTCTGCCAGAGCTAGAAATGGAGGATCCCAAGTTAGACAGCCTGATAACAGAGGCTTTGAATGGACTAGGATATCAGTCAGACAATGCAGAGATAGACAGCAGCTTTATTGATGCCTTTGTTGATGATGAACTCACCACTGTCAAAACATCATCAAACAAACAATCTCTGAAAACAAAGGAGGCCCTGGTGTTTGAGAGCACTAATAAACAAGCAGTTGAAGACAAATCCTTCACAGAAGGAAAGTATTTTTATGGCACTGATTTGGAGAGCCATGACCAAACGTCCATGAAAGTGGAGAAAGATGATCAAATGAATAATAAAAAAGATATGTCTTATAAGAATTCAAGACTAGTCTCAAGGAAAAAGACATGGGAACAAGAGAGCAAAGCAAAGAAGGCCAAAAAACTGTGCAAGAGTGAAGATGAGAACACCAGCACACAGCGGTTTCTTCTATCTAGCAAGTTTTCTGAGCGCTGCGGTGTGAAAAGCTTTCAGGAAAACTCCACCCCGCGAGGGTCAGCGCCTTCTCAACCTTCCACATCTCCGACCTCAAGAGCGAGAGAAAGCAAAAAGAAGAACGCCGGAGGGGGCACCTGGAGCAAAGAACTTATTCAGAAAATTGTTCAACAGAAAAACAAACTTCACAAGCTCCATGTCAAAGGAACCAAAAACCTTCAGTTCTCCCTGGTGATGGAGAGACTTACTCCCTCTGTGCAAAACCCTGCCTTTGGAGAATACGACTATGTGTCAGACTCGGATGATGAATGTGGGCCCGTAAAGATAGCAAGCCAAGGCCGACTTAATCAAAGCAGTCGCTGTAAATACACATACACTAAAGAGTGCAAATGGCGGGCAAGAAGCGAAAGGGACCAGGCGGCATGGAGACATAAGTCACAGGAGTGCTTTGAGATGAAAAAAAGTGAGGAATTGGCTCTTTTGCCTGAAAAACATGGTCTTGAGCAAAGACTGAGGAGAAGAGGAAGCAGGTCATCCACAAGCAGCGAGTTAAGCACTTCTGTGAGCGTTTCAAGCGACGGCACCTACAGCCCCAAAAGCACTGAGCGGACGGACTCTGACAGTGAGAAGAGGTTAGACAAAAAGAATGCGTGTCTGGAGCAGCGATCCCACGACACTTCCTCCCCTCAGAAGCTTTTCAAAGAGTCCAGCACACTTGCACTGACATTCACAAAATCTGTCAAAAAGTACAATACAGATAAAGTCATTAACCCTGATATCAGCAATACAGAGCATCAAAAAAAGCATCACTCAACAGCAGAAGCTGCTGATCTCATGCCATCTTTGCAAAAAGCAAGAGATCAAATAAAGACCTCATACAGAGAGAAAGCAGCTTATAAACAGGAAGCAGTCTCAGCTGTTGCTTTAGACAAACTCACCTCACAGAAAAAACATAGTATGTCCTCCAAAGAAGAACCAGCACAGTGTTGTAGCACAAAAAAGACACCACAGTTTGACCCACACACCATCCCCAAAGAGGCTGATTTCATTACTGACAGGAAAACAAAAGGAAAGGGAGAAGAGGGGCCCCGAGCCATACCGCCTGAGCTATCAGGCCCCACCACCTTGAAGAAACAGAGTGACAGTGTCTGCATTGTGAAAGAGACTGTTACTCAAGTCGATGACCTAGACACACACAAACCTGGGTCTCTTTGCCAGTCTTTGATGGATGAGGTGTGCCTCTCCCCTCCTGAAAGCCAAAGCCCATTGATACAAAAAGATTCTCTCCACCTCATACCCTACCCTTTGGACCAAGAGCAAGGACTCATGAAATCCCCACTTTCATTTGACACCTCATCAATGTTTGGAGACCTCACAGGATTTGACAGTGGTCTCTACTCTGAGATGCCAATTCAGAAAGAGGGGTTTCATTCAATAGAGAACACACCAGATAAAAAAGAAGAGTTTGAATCCACTTTTTCAAATTTTCTGGACCAAAGACACTGGAACTTGGGTAATCCAGTGCTGCCAGATGACATATCTCAGTATAAAATCAATTCTGAGAAATTAAATGTGAAGAAGCCAGATTTTGGTCCTGATTCTTTGTCCATGTCTGAGAAAATAATGGATTACAATGCAAACCATTGTGCTTCAGAAGATGAACTTGAGATTAAGAGAATAGTTACTGAGCTTGAAAACCAGCTGCAGACAACCAAGTTGGAAAGCCCGTCCCTTCTCACCGAGGATGTCCCAAAGCAGCTGCAGATGATCAAATTATCCCCTTTACGACTCGGTGATGAGTGTGAGAGCAAAGGTGATGGTTTGTCTATGACTTGTTCAGACCAAGCAATGGATGCACCAAGGATGCTGACCGGGCCCTTCAGTGAGCCAACACTGCCATGGACCAGTCCGTTCCAGTTTGAGCTAGTGGCTGACCACCATGGCCCCCACACTCCAATTCACAATCACCCAGCTGCACTTGAAAGCCAACAGCATCATTCTGAGCAAATGTCAGGGAAGAAAAGTGCAGAGAAAGAGACTCCACTTGAAACAAAAGAAGATATTTTAGAACAGAAGAGATACACAGAAAACCTTATGAAAAGCCTAGAGGTGATTTCTGGCTCTATATTTAAAAAAGAACCTGTAATATCGGTACACAAGGAGCCAAATGCCAACTCTCTCACAAGTCAACAGTGTGAAGAAACTGAATGTCAAGCCACTGATGCAGCTGAGAGAGGGGATCGCTGTGAAAAGGAAGCAATTACCGTAAAGGAGAATATTTCATCACATCCAAATATCAATGAGCGGAAGGATGAAATTGAATTCATTCTCAATGAGTCACAGCCTTCCCTCTCAAACAAGACTGACCCTTCAGTCGGTGGCAACCAGCCAATTTCATCACAGCCAAGTGAACCCACGACGAGCGAGAATTACAAAGCAGAGACTCAAATCGCTTCGGAGGAGAATATCTCCGCGAGCAGACTTTTGACGGATTCCGCTCACCCCTCAAGTGTGATGTCACATGACTCGCCCAGAGCGGAGAAGTCAGGCAGCAATGCAGATGACAGTGTAAATCCACAGAGTGAAAACAACAGTGACAGCAGAGAATACTCACTTTCAGATGACTGCAAGGAAGCAGAGGCAGTTGTAGCTGACCCCACTTCAGGCGTTGTCAAGAAAATGGAACAACAACAATCAGCTAATGGAAATCCTGAAGACATCAGTTTGGCTCATGCTGATAAATTACTAGTGGAAGGCTCAGACAGCAGAGTTCAGGAAATAACAGTTGAAACATCAAATCCAGATGATTTAGTTAAACTTGCTCTCTCTAAAAACTGCAGCCCTTCAAACATTTACTGTAAGGAGGATGTGCATGAGCGGGTAGTTAGCACAGAAAAGCCCTGTAGTCCAATAACGATGCAAGCTAGTACAAAGAGCAGCTGCTCACCTCTCCATGACACTCAATCTACAGAGAGCCAAAGCAATCTGTTGATCCTGTCACAGTCTGATGGCATCATTAACAGCAGTCCCCGCCAAATGGCTCCATTTAATGAGTCATTAAAAACCGAAACAAGCCTCATCTTTGAGGTTCGGAAGCAAGAAGAGATGCTGAATGTTCAAGTCATCAAGGAGCATCTTCCTGTTGATTTCATGGCAAGTCAGCAGAACTCACCGTGCAGAGAAGAAGCAGAGGAAAGTCAGTGCGTTTTTGTAGACACTGCCTCACCTGTTAGTCCTCTTTTATCAACACCTCATGAAGGAGCTGAGCAGGAATATGTAAGAAAGGAGGATACGTCCGAGTCAAAAAATGAATGCAGTGAGTCTATTGATCAAGGCTCAAGTCAGGAAGTGGCTTCCCCTGTGACGGACAATAACAATCAAAATGCCAAAGAGGATGTAAACGGAGATCATTTTATTACACCAACAGATATGAACTTTTCTCTGCTCACTGCCTCTCAGCTGGACTTGAGACTCATGAACTGTAAACTACTCACCTCTGAAATGGCGGTGTCTTCTCCACTTCCTGTGAGAAGCTCGGCAAATGGCCTTGAAAAAAGTGACCTTATATACGATTTAAAGCTCAGCCCTCTTAACTACAACAGCCTCCCTGATGAACCACCGCGATTCGACTACATCCCAATATCACCTGCAGGAAAACCTGAAGAAAACCCACATACCAAGATGATCTCCAAAGAGGAATGTGCAACATTTACGCTGAGTGTCGACCCTGTGATGATTTTTAATAAAACCAACCCTTTGTCAGTGAGCCCAGATCCTACAGCAGGTAATAGAGTGGTCCTCCAGGAAGAAGGGAAATTAACATGTTTTTCAGCAGGTGTCCCAACTGAAATCAAAAGAGCAGAAATGTCCACTGCTAATTTAAAGGCAGGAATACATGTTTTTCAGGATTCAACTGGACCTGATGAACAGTACCATCTGCATGAAGACAAAACAGAGAACTTAAACTCCCATGAGCCACCCACTGAAGACAGTACTGTCCTCAAAAAAGGCTTTTCAGATGGTCCGCCCACCCCTAAACCCCTCATCATCTGTGAAAACAAACAAACCCCCCCTCCACCAGACCCATCAGAGAAGCTACCAACAGTAGATGCTGGCCAGTGCTCAGTGGTTCACAAAACACAGAAAGAGACACCACAAAAGAAGATGCACAGCAATACTCAACAGGGTAAAGAGCTGTGTGACATTTGTTTTATGTGTTTCAGAACTGTCCCAGGTTTAAAAAGACATAAGGCCATGAAGCATTTAGTCAGAGCTGAAAAACATGTCGGCTTGCAGAGCACAACACCAAGTCAACACAGAACTGCATTTATTTACGAGCCACCTCAAAGTACAGAGAAAAATCTACAAGATGAGTCACTGACTTGTTTCCCAACAAAAAAAGATGGGCAGCCTGGGATAAATAGCTTTATCATATCTAAAACAGCGGAGAAGGAGTCAGTCTCAGAGGAAATGACAAGTGAGAAGAGTGGGGTGCCGATGAATGAGACGGGCTTTCAAAACCCCCCACTGTCAGCAAAGGCAAAAAAGACCAACAAAGCACGAAAAAGCAAGAGCAGCAATGGAAATTCTGACCCTTTCTCTGACGAGCTTCTGAAAATAATCAAAACAGACATACTTCAAGCAATAACTCCCGAATTCAAAAGCAGCACAATGCAAGAGTACAGTAAATCTGCCCAGATTAATGTCAACGACAGAGCTATTGCTGAAACGCAGGAAATTCCTCACCATGTCACTTCAGACATTGCTTGTGAAAACACACACCAATCTTCAGAGGGAGAGCAAGTTGTGCTTAGTGACTCTGTTGAGCTAAATGAGATCGCTGACACACAGCTGATGAAACATGTAAGCACAACAAAGACGCATTTAGAATTGTGTTCAGATAATAAGATGAAAAGTCTATCTTTGGAGGAGATTGACAAAGAATGTGAGGAGTCCAAAAAGACTCTGCAAGTTGTGGATGAGATGAGTGATCTGGAAAGATCAGAGGACGGCCTTGCAGGGAAGACTCTTAGAAATGTGTCAGCAGATGTAAAATGTGAGGGAAACAAAAGCCCCTCAGACAATCCTCATCGTCTCTCCTGTCTGAATTCCTCCCCTGTCAGTCCACCCAGCATTAGCCCCGACTTGAGGGCTTTACTCGACGACGACAACACATTCTCGCAGCTGTTCCCCAGAGATGATGAGACGAAGAGGAAAAAGTGCCAGAGAGTTTACACCAAAAGAAACAAAAGGCAGAAGTTGTCGCCTTCTGCAGATGTACCGCACGATTACCTTCCTCCTGAAAGCTTCTTGCAAACTAAAGATGAATGTGTAGAAGCCAGGGGGGAGACCTTCTCTGACAACCAACCCAACCACTGTGAATATGAGACCATTTCTATCGATGATGCCATCATGCTGAACATGTGTCACAATAGCGCTTTAAAGGCTGATTGCAAACCAATAGCTGAGGTGAATCAAAGTCATCAGGATGAAGTTCATGAGGAGCTAAGTGGCGATTCTTTGGATCAAAGCACCATCAATAAAAGTACAAGTGAATGGAGTAAGTCCAGTCCCTTTAATGGCTTTGAAACATGCTCAGATGTGGCCTCTGAACCTAACATCTGTAAATCAGAGGCTTTACCTCCTCCCTTCCCTCTGCCACCTCCTGGATACCCTGTAGAGCCATGCCTCACAGACACCGTTCAAACCTTCCACAGCATCGATATCCAAAACATCAACACTACATTCCAGCTTCCCGAGATCCAGTTCTTTGATTCTGGTAAAGACGTCCTAGTCGCTCCTCCTCTTGAAACATTAGACATGGAGAGCAGAGATGATGAAAAGTCAAAAAAAGTGGCTGAGCGGCGCGGCAGGAAAAGGCAAGATGTTGGAATGAAGGTCAAAGATAAGCAGTACAAGTGTAAAGTGTGCTTCACGTGGTTTCTCACCCTGGGAGAACTGAATTTTCACAAACTGTCTCATAACCCTTCTCCACCTCCAACCTGCTACATGTGTGTCCAGCGCAAATTCAGCTCCAGGGAGCAGCTCAGAGACCATTTGAGGGAGAAGCACGCCAAGAACAAAACAGGTATCTGGACCTGTGGGATGTGTCTAAAGGAGATATCTGATGTGTGGATGTACAACGAGCACCTACGAGAGCACGCCACACAGTTTGCCAGAAAAGGTCAGACCCAAGGTTCAATGTTAGGCATTCCAGGTTCCTTCATGCAAGAGACAGCAGTCAAGAACTTTATCTCCTCAATTATGCAGCACCGACCAAGCAGAACCAACAGAGAGTCTACCAGCTCCACAAAAGAGCAGCAACAAGCCACTGCTGGAGAGAACGCTGTGGGAGTGGGGAGGACTTCAGAAGGTGCTGAGCTGAAACTGCACAAAGCTAAAAGCAGCAGTGGAAAGGGAAGCACACTGACTTCACTTGAGGTTCTCCACAAAACAGAAACAACTAAAAATGTGGAGATGCATCCTAACTGCAAGGACCCTTCAAGAGACTGCCACCACTGTGGGAAACAGTTTCCCAAACCGTTCAAACTCCAGCGACATTTAGTGGTCCACAATCTGGAGAGGATTTTCTTGTGCCACAAATGCCCGGTCTCTTATCAAGAGGCCCAGGAGCTCAAAGAGCATTTGAAGAGTGCTCACGAGGAGGCAGAGGAATTTGAGTCTAAACACACCACCCTGTATACATGCGAGCTCTGCGCAGATGTCATGCACGTGATCAAAAAGTCCTTCATCTGTAGCACCTGCAACTACACTTTCTCCAAGAAAGAGCAATTTGATCGTCACATGGAAAAGCACCTGTCAGAGGGGAACAAAATTTTCAAATTCCGTGGTGTTCTTAGACCTGTCACACCATCTGCATCCAAGGAAAATGAATGTGATTCACCTGCGAGTAAAAAAAGGAGAATTCTCTCTGACAGTCTGACAGAAAATAGCTCAGACAGTGGCATTGCCAGTGTAAGTTCACTGCACTTAAGTCAGAGCATTGACATACAACCTTCTAAACCCTCTGTTGCCACGGCAGACGATTCCACTCAGACTGCAGCAAACGAATACCACAATGACACAACCGGTACAAATGTCAAGACCGAGGACATTGCTGAGGACAGCTCTGGACTGCTTGAGGAGCAAGAGAGACATATTCAACTGAGTCCCCCTGAGTTCACCACACCCAAGAAAGAGGAGAGCGATCCCACTCTTTCACCTGATGTATACAAGGAGAATATTGGGAAATCAATCACAGAGCCATGTGATGTGAAAGAGGAGAATGATTCAGTCTGTATACGAGCGGAAACAACTTCATGGGTGGCATCTAAAGTGAATGCGGAGGAGGAGATGGTTAAAGCTACGCAAGGTGACACTACTGAACATGAAGGGAAAACAGCCTCTCCTGCAGCAGCTACCGAGGACGCTTTTATCAGCTCAAGGGAAAGTCAAATCTCTTCAAAGACACCGGAGTCTGCAAAGCATGAATTAGCAGCAGATCAGACAAACTGTCTGGATGGGGATGAGCAGTGGAACCATTCGTCTGATAATAAGAGTAAAAGGCGGGAATCGGGTGTCAAGCAGGAAATTAGCAGTCAGAATAAAGACAACGCTGGATCGGCTACAATGCCTGACATCACTACGAACATTACTGCAGCAAGCGGCACAAAGGCTCCAGAATCAACACAAGTCCTCACCTCCAAGATTTCCCCCAACGATTCAGCCACAAATGAGGACAAGGACTCCGTGAAACAACAAAAGAAAAGAAAGGACACAAAGTCCCCGCACACTTCACAGCGGGGTTCCCCTCCGGCCACACAAGAGAACTTCGGCGTGGATTCCAAGGTCAAAAAGAAGTTTCGCCCAAGCAAGTGTGCAAATTCCTGTCTACAAAGAAAGCCAGATGGAGGCAACGAGTACCCAGTGCTGTCCTCAGTACGGGATGATGTTGTGAGTAACAAAATAGTTTCCAAGTGCAAGACTGTGAACCTGACATTACAGTCAAAAAGGACTATGCTTGATAGTTGTGTACAGAAGAAGACTGAGGTTGTTGCCCCTCACATTGGGGATTTTAAAACCAAAAAAGGACCTCAGGGGAGGTCTGTGCTTCCTAAAGTGTCTTCAGTTCCTATGAACAATCCTCTACACAAATCAAGGCCAAAGCTAGGTGTTAGGACAATGGAGAGTCACTCGTACCGGACAGCAGAGTCCCAGAACTTCCTTCTGAGTCAGCTGTTTGGCCAAAAACTCACTAGTTTCAAGATTCCTTTGAGGAAGGACGCATCAGAATCTATAAACTGAGGGGGGGGAGGGGGGCATGTGGGATCTGTGAATAAGAGACTTAATATTTTCACACTTATTAATGTTAAGGCAATTCATTATGGTGAATACGATTGCACAGCTCTTTTCTGTGAAATGCTATCTCTAAATACCTAACATAGTCACTTTATGTCTTCTTTGTACTTGTGTTCTTACACAAATGTGAGGACGAATGGCTGGTATTAACTTTGGGTCAATCATGAAATTACTAGTTCGGGATAATATTGAACTTTTTAAAGGTTGTGTTCCATTAATGTAAAGGAGGGAAAAAAATACTTGAAAACCCCGGTAATAATACTATTTTTGAGAAATGCATGTTTATTTTGCATTTGTTACCTGACGTTTTTTTGTTTTTCTCTTCTGCACGAGACATCACAACTGACCCTGACTATTGTCTATGCACCTTTCATCCATGCTTTCAGCATACTCACTTTAAAATGAAAAAGTTATCTTTACTGTACTGCATTGAGTTCCATCGATATAAGACTTGTATAACATCACCTGGTGCTACATCATGTTTAAATGTAATGTGAATGCAATTGTTCTGAGAAAGAAAACATGAGACCTGCAGTTACAGTTACATACATCTTCGGGTTCTCTGGACTTTATTGAACATACTGTGTAAACCATCCAACTCAGTCTTCTGCAGGCTGACAGAACTCACAATTAGGAAAGCTTCCATTGTATAAACTCAGGTGCACACATGGACATGACAGTAGACCGAGACCTGTATTTGGAGTTCTTCCCATGCACTGATAATACCACACACAAATTAATAACTCATTCGTCTGTGTCTGTAACTCCAAATGTTTAATTATGAATATTATTTACTAGAACAACAAAGGTGCTTTATCTTGTTTATACTGTACGTACCTTATAATGTATAATATTGTAGGTAGATATTTGTTTGGTGTAATGCTTTAATGTCAAAGTTTTATTTTAAATAATGTGCAAAATGAATCAGATTTTTTTTTTAAAGAAAGAAAGGGAAACACGATGTCTATTGCAAGTTATAAAGTGTTCCACTAAGTGCCTCTTTTATGGTCGGTCATTAAAGATCTGTATTGGTCTCCTGCTTGTCTCTCTTCTTTTGTTCGTGGAATGTTTTGCAAATGTTTCTGTTCCCCCTGCGGACCGCATCTGTCACCACATGCATCAAACAGTGAGGCACTGGAAGCTGCTTCTGCCTGGAGGCAAAAACAGGTGCACGCACAACAAAGTCTGACTTTTTTTTCTTTCCCTCCCCCAAAAGATGAACAATTCAGTGTGATCACTCATCATCTGAAAGGGGAGCAAAATGTATCTTTACTACGGGGGGAACACTTAACAGAAGACAGCAGCGTTATTCCAATCGTATGTCAGCACAAGCTCAGAGGAGCGAGAGGCAGGCTGCTCTCACTCGTGCCATGCTTCTGTCATGTCGCTGTATCGCCACGTGTAAAATGGCTTCTGTTCCTACATGAACATTTTTCACCATCACATAGGAATAAAAAGCCATAATACACAATGGTGCACAGGTAGAAACAGACAGAAAGGAAGGGGGGGTTCTCACATCTTGTTCTGATTTCTTGTTCTGGGAAAATAAGCAGAAGAAAAGACAGACAAAAATCACTTAAGTACTGGACCTGAAAACCATTCAATTCTAGAGGAAAAGGTAAAACTCCCTGTGATAAGACAGAAAGCAGAAACTCCACTTGAGGCATCTGCAGATACATCAAAGCGCCCTATTCTTTCTGCAAATTGCAGCTCTCATTTGTGTTACCAACACCCTGCTGTTTTCAGTAAACACAGCCATCAGTCTGCTGTTGATTGAGGATGTGAGGCAAAAACACAGTCGCAGTGTTGTTGAAATAACTCCTCTAATTAATTTACTGGGAATACTAGGTTGGGAGAACCCAGAAACACCATATTTTTGGACTTGATGACAGCAACAAAAAATAAAGCAGACCCAACTGTCAGGGAATTATAGACTGGGATTCCTGCTTTGTATTCTAACCTTAAACGTGAGGTCTAGGACTCCATCAATAAGACAAAAACTTAAACTATTTCTTTTATTTTTAAGTTTGTGGTTTCTTGACCTTTCTCAAATCAACAAAACGTGTCATGTAAAATGCATAAAGTTGTACATATATTCCTTAAAGCAAATGGTATCAAAATAGTTTATCAATACCAAAAATTAACTTGTTTATCTCTTTTTTATTAAAACATTTGTAGTTTTTTTTTTACTTGACAGATATTTGTTCTGTTTTTGTAAGCAAATAAAAGGTAGACTGACAACAGTTTTATTTTTAATTCAATGATAAATTATATTTAACATCACTAAACCATTGGAAAGGCTGTGTGTTTCTGGGTTTTTGTTTGATGAACACTAAGCTTTAAGATGCATATATATGCTACAGTGTGATGCAACATTTAGCCTCTATATTACAGCAAACTAATTGTAAATAATCCTAATTATTTATTTAAATTTAATAGAATAAATAATTTGTATTCTTTTATCAAATCTGTTTTTAACTATGATTTACAATTCTGAAATGTAGTTTTTCTTTATTTCCTTTATTTATATGATAAGCAGTAAATAATCAGAGTCATTCTAGTCCTTCCCACTGTCAAAGAGAAAAAACGCTCATCTCCTTTAAATCTGCCGCAGGCATTTAACCGTGTGCATAAGCTTTGATTGTCACTTTATTAATTGCAAATGATTTCCTGAGCGTTTTCTGATTAGGCCCACCTCTCTGACTCTCAGTCAATATCAGCTGTCAGTTGTCTGATGCCTGCTGAGAAAAGATTATCAAAGCATGCTAGGGGACAAAAACTTTCTTCTGTTAACTTGAAATTCTCTCTTTCTATTCTGAATCCCCTCCCAGAGCAAAGAAAAGGGTCACAGTGGGAGAAAAGATAACCATCTGTTAGAGGGTGTGTGCTGTAAAAAGATTCCCTTGATGCAACATTATCAGTTTCAGTGTTAATCAGAAATGGAGTCAATTACAAACAATTGTCTGTTTTAGTTTGCAAGCAAACTTCACTATAAGTTCAATTCCAAGTGGAGGATGCTTTTTGTGGCCATGTTTATTACACTTCAGGAATCTTGGCAAGGCAGGAATTCATTCATGAGTGCCGTGCCTGACGGCTGAATGATTGATGACTTCAGTCGCCATCAAGACATGAAAGTTAAATGTCTGCCATTAATATGTCAAAGTAAGCAATTATAACAGGAGAATGAAAAGTGTGCTGTTTTGGATCAAATTCTCCTCTTCAGTTGCACTCAATCCTTACATGTCTACCATAAACTGGAAGATTGGTGTATTAACCTTCGATGCACCTGGATTTTACCTGAACCTTGTGGTGTGCTTGCTTTCTCTCGTCAAGTGAATATCCCCCCCGGGGCCACCAGTCAGAAGCTGTGGTTGATTAAGACAGAAATAAGTAGAAACCTCAGTACAATCTTTGCCAAATTTCAGCCCAGAATATGTGACACAGAGTGAGTAGGAGCCCAGCACACCCTACTGTCAGGCATCCTTTTATCATCTGATCTATGAGGATCAGATGAGTCTGCAGAGACACAGTTATGCAGGAGCATGACAGGAGTGCTTTGCACTTTGAAGTAGAGTGACATTATCAGTAAGTATGGTCTTGAAATAGCATCTTTTCTCTCTTGCTCTCGCTCCATTTCTGAGTCTCCCTCCTTGCCACGCTTGATCGTTCTTTTCTCCGTATATTTTCTTTTGCCCCCCACCCTCATTTTCTTCTCTCTTCACCATCAATTTCCATTTAAACATCTCACCACCCCATCCCTCCATATCTACCTCTTCTGCCCCCCCCCCCACACCATCTCCCTCTTCCAGCCTTTATCTCAGCAATTCACCTGTTTTTCCTGCATTCTGCACCCCTCTCTCCCCATCCCTCCATTTCCATCCTCCAATCTTCCCTTTGCCCTCCATCCCTCTGGAGCATGCTGCTGGCTGCCTCTCAGGGAGGTCATGGGATCAGGGGCAGATAGAAATGGGCTACTGGTCAGCGGTAATGACACACAGGCTGGAGGGGCACACAGGTCCCTTCTCCCAGGAATGTGAGATTTCAGCCAACACAAAGATAAACAGATAGATGGATACATAGGAATTTGTTTCACGGGGAGGGAG
This sequence comes from Oryzias latipes, assembly GCF_053564925.1. Classification (NCBI taxonomy): domain Eukaryota; kingdom Metazoa; phylum Chordata; class Actinopteri; order Beloniformes; family Adrianichthyidae; genus Oryzias; species Oryzias latipes. Next base: position 24,755,572 of record NC_136242.1, on the reverse strand, counting down.
AAGGGGGGACTGCATCCCTCTCAGCAAACTGTGATACATTTTTTTTAGGATGATATTTAAAATCACCTGAATACTTCACGAAAGTGTGAACAAAAAAGGTAATCTCTTAATTTACTTTAAAAGACACAGCTGCGCAATTATATTATAAGTAACTGTATTTTGTCTTTTTTCACCTCAGAATTACCAAAATGACGGGGGAAAAATTAAAACTTAACATTGACTCAATAAACCAACACTTAACTAAAAACCAAGTAACCCTTAAAAGAGTGCTAATCCGAAGAAACAAAACAGTAAGGTAAGGCCAAGTATGCTTTCAGTTTACAAATAAATGGCCTTTCACAAGGAAAACGTGGTCCCTTTTTTTCCAGCAGAGTCTTTATCAGCTTAACCATTTGTCATTCCAGTCAGCAGCAGAGAGGGAACAGGCTGTACACAATAGCTAAAAGTACCTGTTTGATGTTCCAAGTTTGCAGAAATAAATGAGGTTGCTTTGCGGTGGCTAGGCAAACAAACGAAAGGTTTTGTGTCCACAGTGAGGGCAGCGCGGCACCCAGCAGCAGGAAAGTGGAGAGTTCCAGGGCTTGCAAAGGACAGATTTTGATTCACCATTTGTTTGCAACTTTCTTTAAAAAATTCTATTGAAAAAGTTTCATTTAATTTCCACTTTTCATTTTAAAGAAACAAAGTTCAGTGGGGGACTAGAGAGGACCTCAGCTGGTAGTTCTTGGTATAGAGAAGAAAGTCCTTGCTCTGCGTGATATTTGTGAATTTATCAACTTAAAGCGGAAAATGACCCTAGTGGCCAGCAGGGATTCTTCTTGTTCATTCGAGACTCAGTCCACCCCATCAACCCCACCCTCATTACTCTTCCACTGTAACCTTCATCCTCCCCCTCCTTTACGAAGTGCTCCCTCAGCTTCTGCTCCTGTTGCCTCTGTAGTTATCACAGGGAATCTGAAGGATTTACCCTGACATTTGATGTGACACAAAATTGGATTTCCACTGTGATTCTCTCTGCGAGCCCCTCATGGAGTGTAATCCACGCTGTGACTAATTGAGTGACATGCCAACAGCCTGAGTGCGTAAATGGATGTTTGCTGGTGAAATGTGACCTGCTTCTTTTTTGTTTCTTTTTTCTTTTCTTTAGGGAATTCATGAGACAAGGTAAAAATAATAAATCCTCCTATATCCTGTTTTTCATTATCCCTTGGATTTTTTTTAACAGCATCATTGCGACCTTGCGTGCATGTTCAGGCGTTTTCATTCACAGTAAAAGAAAAATTACCATTTTTCTCAAAAATAAAATAATTGACAATACCATAGACTGTTTTGAGCGTGTGTGATGGAGCTCATTAGCAGCCAGGATTGAGGAAAACTGCTTTGTTTATAAGCTTCAAAGTATAGTGTTACAGGATGACTCACCACTGCTATTTCACCTGTCTGACCACCTGTATTTAGAGGGTATTGGTTTAACCCATCAATATAGAGTAAGAAAGAGCTCTCTAACAATGATGCAACAGACAGAAATGCATGCAATCTTTGTACTTTAATATCTGACGTGCCCTCTGCTCTTGGGATAAAGGTTCTGATTTGGATTTGAATAATTGAAAGCATTTTCCTCTCTGGAGAACTGTGCACAGCAGTTTTCCTCTTCATTAAAAACTTTCTGCTTGTGTGAGTGTGTGTGTGTCGGGGCATGTGTGCGCACTATCCACACCCCTGCTTAAATATAAACACCCACACAAATCCACACATATGGAAAGTTGAAGAGACACACACTCCCAATATTGGCTGTAAAACCACACTGTGAAAACACGATGGTACTTTGGAAATTTGAGTGGCTGGCAGCATTTAAAGGCGTGATTAGAGGCAGCACACAACAAAAGACTGATGAATGAACTGGCAGATGGGGTGATAATGTGGCATACGTACCTGCAGGATTTCAAGTCACCAGGCTGGTCTGTGCTTTTGCCTTCAGTTTTGCTCGTCTGTCTTCTTTGAGGGTTTTGTCTCTGCCTGCCGGAGTGTTTCTGGAGGAGCAAGTCTTTACCCTGTCGAGTGGGGAACCGGGGCTCAGCTGCAGAGACTGACATCATCCCTTTCAGAGAGGAGGTTTTCCCCTCCCGCTATCTGCACCCTCTCTGTGTATGTGTGTGTGTGTTTCCCTCTCCCTATCGCTCCCTCACACTCACGCAGTCTCACACTTGGTACAGTAGTATACTCCTCCTAGCTCTCCCTCCCTTCTCCTCTTTCTAACTCTTTTTTTTTTTGCTTTCAAATATTGTTACACTAGTTTTTGAAGCTTACCACAGGTGAGTGATGCTGTCACAAACTGTGTGACGCTGCACAGTGGCAAGAGCTTAGAATTTCTGTACTTTTAAGATCAAACAATAATTTTGCTGTTTTCATTTTTTTCTTTTTAAGCATCTGAATATCAGAAAAAGAAGTTCTTCAATAAGATAAATATCAAGGTTTTATTTAAAAAAAAGATAAAAAAGGTTGGAACCTTCAAACCTTTCAAAGTAAGGCTCCCTTTCTATTTCTTCCACGTCTCTCACTAAAGATCAAGGAGCAAACAAAGCCTAATGGGCAGCCTACTTTCATTTATCGAATTCTTTTAGATCAGCAGGAATGATAAAGTACAGCAGCTAAAGCTCAGGAAGCCTCTTTTGAGAGCATTGAGATAGATGCCTGCTGTGGCGCCTGCAATGAGGTAGATCTGTGTTGCTGTCCATGGTGCTGATTACAGTTGAAGGAGACATCACGGAAGACCCACAGAAAATAGCCTTCAGCCGAGCAGAGAGGGAAAAAACCTGTTTTCAGCCTCTGCAGAAAACACGGGCTCACACTCACAAACTGACAGAGACAAACACACACATATATAGAGACTTAAATCTGCCTCCCAGCCTCCTCCTCTGTCTCCCACGGGCATTTCTCTGCGTCTCAACTCATTTACGCTTACATTCATCATTGTAAGGTAACTGTGGCAGGTGGGATTAAAATGGATTAGCCCTATTAAAAAATGTGTGGTGCATATTACAACCAAGCCACACACCGACAAACACAAGCCTGTTCATCCACATGTGCATCTAACCACAGGACGCCACAAGATTTTAACATAAATTGTCACGGCATATTTTAATGCATCCTATTATGAGGAAATAGACAAATAATCTGTGAAAAGTCAGTTAAATGGAGGTAAATTGGCCTGACAGGGTAGCTTGATTACAGTGTGCACATCCTCAAAAAAGGAGGGGAAATTCAGATGCTGTGTATAGCACTCTTTCTCTGCCACTTACACAGTGGACTCCTTTTTGTTGTCTTAACTCTCGTCTCGAGAGGTAGCTTTTAGAATCTCGCCTCCTTGTTTCCATAGTGACACTTCCCTCTTTTGTGCAAGAGAGTATGTGTGCATTTCTGAGACACACAGAGGGGAGAAAGACAGGCATGGAGAGGGAGAAAGGAGGGGGTGACAGCAAGATAACTTGGTTCACTCACATTTATTCACTACAAAAGGAGAAGGAGAAAGTAAGTCCACACAACCAGTTTTCCAAGCCACAAAAAGTCCTTTGTGTTCACTTCTCATTGACTTCCAGCACTTAGTTGCTTAACTTTTGACCTGTAGTTTTGCAGCAAAGATGCTACATCCATTGTGTTGTTAACAATGGTAGGCGTTGATTTCTCTGGACATTTTTATGAGAATCTTTATCGGATTACTCATTGTGCTAAGTGCCGACTGCTTGGCCTGCCAATTCTTCTTGTTACTTTGTCACTTTTTCTCACACACAAAAACACAGAAGTGAAACAAATTATGTCTCATCTTCTCTCTGAAACACCAAAGTGCTCCACTGTGATGAGCTGCACCCCTTAACACCTTTCAAAAAGATAATTTTTCCACTCCAGTCGAAATTTTTACCAACTGTGGGAACATATTGCGTTTAAAACCATTTGGCAGTTCTAGCGCAAGACATAATTAGAAAATAAAAAACACAATAAACAAACATCCCAGTTCTTCCCTCAGGTGTTTGTGTTTTATTTTCTGCTTAGGACTCACATGAAAGAAAACAGCAGTGGTATTGATATTAACTGAGAAAGGATAATGGAGAAAAATGAGGAGTGACCTTGGAGGGTTTGACTGTCGCCTGAATAAGATACAACCTAATCTAAATCGGTAGCACGCGGTGCATAATAAATTATTAATTATAGACATTAAATGACTAAATTTATCACTTTCAAAACAACCTAGCGGGAGTTACGGAGATTGATGGTAGGAAAACAAATTTGTGTAATGTGCACTTCAACTCATTTCTATTTCTTTTGATTCCAAAAACAACTTAAAACTAACAGTTTTGGACAGTGGACGTAGTCGACCACTGAATTCAGTTTTGGTTCAGTGGCGAACTTATCAGGTTTTAGTCCACCACTGAACCAAAACCTAATTCTAGGGATCCTGGATCACAAGTAGAAAAAAGGTTTGGATTTGCTAAAAACAGAGAGAAGCTCACTGAAGACATTGTGAAATGGGGTACTAAAAATAAAATCCTTGTCTTCACTGACGGTAAACAAAAGTTGCAGGAACCACAACATTGTTTAGCTGCAGTGAAACTGTAGACCTTGTTTAAACCTATGCCAGCAATGTTTTGGTCTTTTGGTTTCTTCTAGGTCAGGGTTCAGCAAACTTTTAAAGCTTAAAAAAAACCATTTGGTCCAGTTTTCTACTAACTAAAATGCAGCAAGACCTGAAAAGTCACTGATAGAAAAAAACACTTTATTTATGTTTTTTTGACCATTAAGCCAATTTTTTTACAACATGCTTCTGTTACATGTTTATAGTAATTGAATTATTGTAGATTTGTATATATAACAGTTTAGACTTCTTTAAATTGCAGTATGCACTTCAGTATGTACTGCAGTATGTACTGCTTTCTACTGATAGCAGTACATACAAGTTCCTTTCAAAATAAAATCCACCCTATGTTGAATAAGATCCTCCTGCTGCAGCAGCTTTATTTCAGTTAGAAATACAAGAACATCAAATGAAACATGCTATTTTCCATCTTTATGATTTTGGTTCTACTCTTGCTTTATAATATAAACATGACAATAGTGTTTTGTTTTTTTAGTCTATTGGTGCTTTAAGCTTTCTCTAACAATAAACCACTCTTAACATAGTTTATTTTCAGTTATTTGACTTACAAAAAATCTATTAACATAACGTAATTTACTAAAACAAATGACCACCTTTTTTTTCATTGTTAGCATTTTTCTTCTAAGCCAAAGACCCACAATGGAGAGAGGAAAGAGCCGCAAGTGACTGCAAAGCCTCAGGTTGCAGACCCCTGCTCTAAGAAAAATGTCCTTGGACTAAAACTTTGCCCCACACTCACTCTGCCAGTTCCCCCTTGAGTACTGTCCTTAATCATTGATCTGTTAAAGTACTGTTTATGGGAATGTGTGTTTGAGAGAGTTTGTATATTTGTTTGTTGATCACAACAGATCTGTACCACACCACTGTGCACTGAACCATTCTTTCGCCCCCCTCTGACTGTGATGTGATTGGAATAACTTTTTTAATTTTGCTTCATAGCATCTTTCAAATCGTCTGCCTCCATCTAATCTAATCCTCCTCACTCTCACCACCGCATCCATGAACCTCTTCTTTGGTTTTCCTCCAGTCCTTTTTCCTGGCAACTCCAACCTCAGCATCCTATTACCAACATAATCACAGTCCCCCCTCTCAACGTGTCCAAACCGACTCAATCTGCTTCCTTGCATTTATCTACCAAACATCTACATGAGCTGTCCCTTTGAGATATTCATTCCTGATCGAATCCATGTTTGTGTCTTCCAAAGAGAACCTTATAGCTTCTGTTGAATGATGATGATTTATGATTTTTTAATGATTTCCTTTGTTGTTGAAAGTGAGGATAAGCAAAGAAGTAAAGTTACTTTCCCTGGTGAGTTCTCACAAATATGACATCAAAACACTGTGCGTGTGTGTGCATTTATGTGTGTGTTTGGGGTGTGGGTGCGCATGTATGTATGTCAGTGGGGATTTTTCTATTTATTACCATCGCTTAGACTATTTCTGGTCAAATCTCCAAGCTACTGGGAATGAAAAAAAGGCTTTATGAGGATATCTGCTCAGCCTGGATGCAGAGAAAATACCATGGGTTCTGGATTGGTTTAGAGCCTGAGGTGTGAATGAACCTAAGGTTATGTTAAAGTCAGCCTTTAACCAGACAGAGTTAAGGTTAAGGGTTAGGGTTTGCATCAGGCCATGGGCACAAAATCAATGGAATGGATTATTTTATTATATTAGCTCTGTTCTTATTAACTGTTTTTGCTCATGTGTTGTAAAGCGTCTTTGTGTGCCATTTAAAGCGCTATACAAATGAAATTTATTATTATTATTATTATTATTATAAGTCCTGAAAAGAATAGCTGAACAAACATCTGTGTTTCCGCCTAGCTGAAAGTGTATGAGTTTAAATCTTCTCTCTTGGCTCAGTGGGGATCTGCAAAGAGAAAAGACTTAGCTTAGGAGAAAATCCTTTCACCCCCCACCCCCTACCTCCCCATACCCTGCAGCATCTCACCCAATGGAGTTCCACATCGCTGAATCTGATTCAGAAGCAAGGCCGCTGGAGGCTCTGCTGAAACACAGGGTTGGCTCCACATAACAGGATTGTCTAAACTGAGATGTCTGTCATCTGGAGCTGTCATAACTCCAGTGCATAAACAAAGATGTGTGTGACAAATCTAATCAAATGATGGGAGAGGTGATGGGTTTTTTAAGTAAGGCTTAACTATTGTTCCACTTCTAAGTGAATCATTATGGGGATACTGCAGCCAAAACAATTCCTGAAAACTTTTTGAAACCAGTAATTACACAGCTACTGTATCATCTTTTCTCGGGGTCTGAGTGTTGAGCTGTGACTGACATGGCAGCACAGTATCATGTGAGAAAATGGTATTACATAAACTGGAGCTGTTCCCCATGAATGGTCGGAGGTAAGTGGTGGTTCTTGACATTCATTCTGTTTTTCGTATGAGAGAAGATCAGAATCAAAAGAGCAGAAAGGAAAAATTGGTGAGGGGAGACTGTTGGTGTCAGTGCTGTTGACTGGTGCTTGATTGGCTCTTGACAGCAGGTAGACGTCGTTGTTAAGCCCAGTGCTGCTCAGCTGCTCCATCAGCCGCCAGTTACATCCATAAAAAGAAGGTCTGTCAGCCGAGAGGGAGGCAAAGGCAAAGGTTTGGCACTCGGTCCACACCATTTTAAATTACTGTAACCCACCTGCCAGACACTTTCCACTGCAGGCACAAGTGAGGCTGTGTTACCTTCTTAGGATTTGTTATCACTGAGATATTGAAGTTGCTCGTCCATGTGATTTCAAATCTGTGTGTGTGAGTAAAAGTATGTGTGGCTCAAAGCTAGTGGTGCGTGGCTGTAGATGACTGTGTAGCCTTCCCTTCACTTTTCTATTTTGTCTTGAATCAATCCCCTGAGTGTAACAATACCTATTTCTCTATATATAATTGGACTGGATGACAGGCACATCTGAAGTCAGCGGATGAAAGCCTCTCTTGACAATGGAGAGTCTGGTCTGTGACATGACTTGAATGAGGAAGAGACAACCCCGCCACACATATACACACACTGTACATGCTCATGACTCCGATTAGCAAAACAAAACTTAATTTCTTGACTGATCTGCCTGGGAAAATGACGGGAAATGCAGCCACTGGAACAGACAGGAGCCAAAAAGAAAACAGATGACAGCTGAAATTAAATGTCTGTGCCATGATTTTCAATCTGCACCACTATTTGTCGCTTTTGGATCTGCAAGAAAACAAGCTGCAGAATTGAATTTATTGCGCCGCACAAAAAATGTTTGCTCTGAAATTGTGCGTTCTGCTTGCTCTGCATACCAGCACTTTGACAGACTTTAAGTTTGAATAGCTGCCAGTGAAACAAATTATTATTCAGTTTCCCCTGTATTCCGGCTCGCCTATTTATATCCGCCTGTGAGGGTGTGACTGTAATATACTACATCCTGATGTGTATAAACCCCCCTACACACACACACATACACACAACAACAGACACACAAGGCAAGATACTGTGAACAAAAACACTGAGAATAAATCTCAATAAAACACTCAGGGAGGCATTCGTTAGACCAGATTCACAATTTGTGTCCCCAAAGGTGTAAAATGTCTCTCTGGTGGTGCATTTGCTATTCAATTTTTTTCTGCACAGAAACCACAGTTTCCCAAAACATCTCCACTCTGATGGCCATTAGATGTCTATTTTTCTATTCTCATGGTAAAGGTTTTCTTTTCTCCTCTTCTTTCATCTTTCTTTTCTGGTATCTCTTGTCATCTGCTCAAGGAAGCAAGCATCTCCAAGAAAACGTGTCACTCCCACAGCCACAGCTAGCTGTTGTGCACACCAGATCTTGTTAAAGAAAATAAAGCACCCAAATAATTTGAAGTCACTGAAGCAGCACAGAGTGAGACAAAGATTCAAAACTTAATAAGACCCACAAAAAATATATATTTTATTTCTGTACAAACCCCCCAACTTGGCTGTGTTCATCTCCTATAATGGCACCCTCTGTGTCATATTATATATGACAAAGGTCTGCATATTGGAGTGTGTGGAAGAGGTAGAGGACTGCGTAATAGCATCCATAAATCAATATGTTACACATCCAAGACTGATTGGTTTTCATTTTGTCCTTTGCTTTAACAACCCAAAGGTGGCCTGGCGGAGCACACATGTCACCACCCAAACTTTATAACACTCCTCTAATGCGACATGATTTATTTTGCTCTAGATATTCTGCTACAAAACTGCAGGCTGAGGAAATATTTATAAGCAAAACCAGAACAGATTATTAACCATGTGACAATTTAATAATAGAAGTAGATGAAGAGTTTCAGCTCTTTAAATTTGGATGCTGTAGTTGTGTGTTATCATGAGTTTTTTCCTGACTCACTTTTTTTTTTTTTTTTTTTTTTTTTTTTTGTCTCTTAATATTTCTCCGCTGATAGTTTTGGTTTTCCGCCCCTGAACACAAACCTACTATTATCATTGCAGACTCTCAGACACAGAAAAATACTCATTCATTAGGAATTTCTACTGTGTGCAGACATTTATAACGGAGTATAAGAATGGAATAGAATGTACGTTTTAATCATCTCTAAAGATGTCCTTCATTCAGGTCCAAATGGTGTCAGTGTTACAATGGATTTCTTGGGGATTTCTGTTGCTTTAGTACATTTTTATGCAGCTGAGTATGGATTAGCTTCTGCAGTGCATTTCTAAATGTTTCTCTGGAGATCCACATAAACCTCTAGTTGCTAGTTTCTCTGTGTGTATTATAATTGTTGCTTTATATAAATTGAAAAGCATAACCATTGCTTCCTGTTTTTTTTTTCATAGAGCTCTTTTCTAGAAATGCTCCTCAATACAATTCAGGCTCAAAAACTATGGAAAAATTTATCTAGTTTTTTAAATGTGGCAATGTATTTCTTCATGTAATACACTATAAATTCCAGTATAAAGCAACTTATTTTTATATTCATAAGAGAGGGAGCTTGCTTGTGGCACAACAAGCTTTTTCCAGTGAAGATCACAGATCATTGAAGAAAAAAGGTTCAGCGCACTGTCTAGTGGGTCTATATGACCCACCTCCCAACGTTAAAGTGCCTAGGATAGCACAAGGGATAAAGAAATACTCAGAAACACAATTTTACACTTTTTTTCTTTTAATATGTTCTACATCATGAAAAAAATGCCACAACATGTTAAAAACACGATTTTCATTGAAGTGGTTCTTTACGTTATATTTCTAACTAATTAATGGTGTGTTTTTTGGAGGGGGGGGGGTTGCAAAAAAAATTGCTTCATGAAACATATCAAAAATACGAGAGTGCTCTGAGGTCTTCATTCCACATGTTATCTTGTATTTCTGATTTTCTATTAGCTTCAAGTAAATGTTCTTGTTTGCTGCGTAAAGGTTAGGGGATTAATCACCACTGAAGGTGTATTTCTGCATTTTTAGCTGGCAACAATTTATAATCAGACTTTCATTTGTAGGTTTTTCACATATTGTGACCTAGCACCTTCATGACCCCATCAAGAAATCATTTATTGCAACAGTTTAGGTATTGATTGGATAAGACTATGAAAGTGTCCAACTTAAATAAATAAACAAATGCCAGTGTTACGTGTGGGAGTCATTCTATATGTTCTAATGGCAGGAACAGTGGGAGTGATTTAATGAATTCTCCTGCAGTTAAGTATATCCATCATGATACGCCTCTGTGACACAGTGGTCAGCAGCAGCAGGTGGTGAGATGTGGCTGGAGTGTAAGTGGCTTTCACAATGCAGGATAGGCTGTCAGAAAGGAGCCCTCAGGGAAACAGCTTCACACCATGCAGAATGGCCTTTACATCCCCCTCTTTTCTTTCCGACTCGCTCTGCGTCCATGTGTGCGTCTCTGAAGTTGACACAGAAGCTCATTTCTCTTGCTTTGTGTGTGTCTGTGTTAGAGCGGGCGAGGCAGTTGGTGTAAATCTCTGACCAGCAGCACGTTTGGATAGGTGTTTGGGGACCGGTTGGAGTGCTGGCTCACAGGATTTTAGATTGATGAAGTGATGGTGATGGATGGAGGTAATAAAGGCCTGGATGTCCTGTCTGTTGCTGGTGATGAAGCTGGTATGAATCACCCATCTGGGGCTGTGGAACATGGCGTTGCTTGGTCTCCAGGCCATCCACCCTGCCACCCACCTCCAACACCATCCCTCCCTTTTTTCTTTTTTTTTACTTTACCTGGTAATAGTGCCATCATTATAAGGAGAATCCTGCCTACATGTAGCAACCCATTTAAAATCACCGAACATCCCTTTTTGCTGATGTATGTCTAGAAATGCATCACACCGGGCTGTTCATCCATCTCAAACCACAGCATGTACACATTTCAAAGAGTTGCATGCTGATCATTAATTTTGTGTCCAAACTTGTTGAGTGATTGCGAGACAAGCAGAGGGAGAAAAAAAATCCAATCAACTGAGCCAGCCACTCCTCATGAATAGGGTCATTTGAATAAAGAGGGGCATCTGAAATTGCAATGTTTGTGTCAACATAACAAGTTAATGATCTCAGATGATAATTGGTAGTTGGATGTCGAAGCGTTGTGTTGTGGCCCATGAGGTTCTGTGCCAGGGACCTCCTGTGATAAAAGAAGCAGCATGAGGGCTTTCAAAGAGGCGCGAAGCTGTAGGCAACAAAATTCATCACTGTTCCATGAATATTCATCCAGCTCTCTGTTTCCTCAAGGGCTGCTGTAAAAAAAAAACCTCTGTTTAAGTCTCTTCACTGTGTTGCAGTTTGAAGACACCTAAACCTCCTGGCCTCTCATTACCAGACTGTGCTCTTGCTGCCCCATGCTCAACTGCCTGCCAAGGAGGGAAGCCACACTTCATTAAAATAAAAAGGAAATTCTCTCGTTCAGTGCACTAACAAGGCAGAGGTCAGGCAGTCAGATGATTGTGAATTCACTCCTCTGTCCACGCTCACAGGGGTCAGAATTAGTGATCGTAAGCTTTCTCTGTAGTGTGCAACGCTGCCGGTCAGACGGATTTGTCAGCTTGGGAGGGGGGTGTCCCCGTTCGTTGACGGGTCCCGTTTTAAGCCTTGTTGTTAGCCATTTGGGAACCGCCAGTGCGTCTTTTCCTTGGCCAACTTTCCAACCGACAGGAACCCAGAGTTCCACAGATTGCTTTCTGGGGCCTCTTTTTCAGACCTTTATCAGACCTGCAGGCTTCATAGGGCTGTCCCCAGATTACAGTTTAGGAAAAGGGTGCTTGACTGACAGGCATTGGCCTTGGCGGTCCCTGAGGGATAGAGTAAGGGGATTTGTGATGGCTGCAACTACTCGTACTTCTCTTACAATTTTTCCAGGCCGGTTTCAGACTGTCAGGTTGAGAGAAAGCTCTCTCTGCATAATTCATTAGATCGTCTCTCTTTTTTCACTCTTGGCTGCCGTGTGGCAGGCACCGTAGCCCCCTTTGTTGTTGGAGACAGAGTAATGGAGCTTGTCACAATAAGTTAACATAGTTTATTGTTCACAGCAACAGTTTGGAAGGAAATTAACTTCATTTGAAACCAGCTATTCAGCAGATTCCATGTAAAAGAATTATTTAGATGGAAACAACATTTTAATGGGTTATTGAAACAAAACGGCTTAAAACCGTTTTACGTGCGTAATTGGCAAACAGCACAAAATGATTCATTACTTCCCCTTATGCCAGCAATGCCTACAACACATTGGCCATAAGATTGTAAATCACAACAGGAGAGGTTGCCTCCACACCAAACCCTGTTTTGAAGCCAATTACCACAGCGGTGCCTGTGCATGACACATACACAGGCCTGTCCTTTTGAAGCTTGTATGTTGTCTATTGTCATGATGGCATTTACTTTTTGGAAATGTGCAAGGGAAGATATCTCATGGCTCGTACTACATGACATCTCCCGTCACAGAATATGACTAAACAAGCTCATCCTTCATCGCAGAGTCCTGCTTGGTAAAGTCAGGGAGGTGGGGCAAAGTTTGTCACTGCGGAGGTAAAAAAAAAAAAAAGGTGGAGACATCTGACAAAGTATGCCTGTTGACCCCTAAGACACCTCACACGGATGCACTGCAGGCTGTACTGAAACTCCATTAGCTTCTTTTCTTCTGGCAGAAATTAGATCTGCATATTTTAGCAAACGTGTTTCTTCAAACATCGCCTGTTGGGTTGTGGGCTCCATTTTAGCAGAAAAGGTAACTTTGGACGAACACTTGATATCTTGAACCAGACATGCCTTACAAGACGTTCTGCGCAAATGCATCAAATAGAAACCAGCATTTGCACATTTATGTGATAGCGATCAGAAAATCTTTCAGGTTTATAGCCCTGCATTAGTATTCTGGAGCTTCAATTAGAAAAATAAATCCATTGCTTCTCATTCAGGCTCATGGGTGAAGTAAGCTTAAAAAAAAAAAAAAGAATCCTCTCCGATGTGTTTTCTTGTTTATTGACAAAAACAAACATCCTTGAAAATGTACATGTTTTGTTAAAGGTCGTACATTTATTTTTTTCTAAATCAACAATCATTTTAGTAGAATTTTGCATTTATTTACACCCTCATTGTTATTTGTCATTATTTCAAAGCTTTGCCGAATCTTTATACATCAATTTCTAACTGTGGCCAATTCTTCTAGTCTCTGGATGAGGTAATAAAGCTGGATCATCCAGGAAAAATCGTGCTGACCAACTTCAATTAACTCAACAGCTTCCACTACCTTAGAAACATTGTTGGGGAAATTGCAGTAAACATCTAAATCTGGCTGGTGGGATTCACTTAGCTGCACCGCTGCGGTTTCATTTTTAGCATAATCACTGTAATATTATGCTGAACCTCCGTGTGAACTCAGATTATTCCAGAGAGGCCACAAAAGGGCTGACAAATGCAGCAAAAACAATGATGTGCTGATGCAAGGCTGTGTATCACAGAAGAAACATCACACAAGTCAATTTCTGCAGGTTATTTGGTCATTTTCATAATGATACTTTAAAAAAATAAAACAAGAAATGAAGTGTGTTGTACCCATTTTAGGATGGAAATTCATAATTAAGAAATAAACCACTAAAATGTAAACTGTTTTTGTTAATATACGCAAACAGAAGTCTAACATTTTAAGATAAAAACTTTAGGACTTTAATGCTCTAGGAGTTTCTTTTGTTTTTTGTAGTTCTTATTAGAGACTGCAGAAAATTGCTAAGTGCCTGTCTTGTGATGGAACAGTGCCATCTACTGGGAAAAAAGGTCAATTTTCTATTATTTTAGAAACCCGTTATTTCCAACTGTGTGCGTCATACTCAAATGAAACAAACATGCAAAGTTCAAGAACAAAAATTAAAAAATAAAAAAGTCTGGTTCCTTATTACTTTGTTCTTTATTACACATTAAATAGGAGTGGTGAATTTCATGGCAAAAAATAGACTCATTTTGAGATCAGATCCCCACTCTGTGCTGTCTTAAGCAGCTCCGCTGTGAAGTGGTCATTCATTCACTTCCCTGGACCCAGTCACTCTCCAGAAACATACACAGAGCGGAGTAATAACTCCGTTAAAGCAACATTCATTTAGACACACCAACCAAATGAAGCACAATTTACAAAATATGCACTTTTCAGTATCACAACTATACAAAGGTTGTTACAATACGGTCCAGGTAAAACAGACATTTCAGAAATCAGGTGTTGGCACACTCAACAAAGAAGAAAATGTTCAAAAAGTTACAGTAAAATTACGTTGTAAATAGTATTGTTAACAGTTGGGTTTCATATCTAAAATTGCATCCGTGTTTTTTTTTTGTCTACTTCATGAAAGAAGAGGTAATAAAATTAAAAGCAGAAATCAAATCATCTGTCAGCAGAGAATTTCATTCACCAACAGTTTCCTGCACATTAAGGGCAGTGGAGAAAATGAAAATATGATCTTGTGTTTATTGTCAAAATGTAGCACCCAATGGAGAAAAAAAAAAAAGTACAAAATCTTAAAAGGTTATCTCTAAAAAAAAAATTCAAGGTCTACAATATGTAGATCAAATCAAAAAGGGCGAAATATAAACTGACTCGAGAGAAACCAGCAGGTTTTGTAAAGTTTATTTCAGAAATTTTGTCTATAAATAATAAAAAATTAGGGAAATTGCTGCCTTGCAGTATTCTATCCAATTACATGTGGAAAGGCAGAATACCAAACAAGTTTAATACTTTTTCAAATTAAATCTAAAACTTAAGACAACACAATATTTTTAAACAGCCTTTTGGGACTCCAGCTCCAATATTCTCTCACAGCTCGCTCAAATGGGCTTTCTGCTTTGTATCGGGGACAGAGGGGAGGAAAAAAAACAAAAAAGAAGCATGGCAGTTCAGCAAACGTACACCAGGAAGTCTAGCATTTCCCCCAAACAAACTTTCAAGTGTAAAACCTACTGCTGTGACTTTTTATTAACACAAAGCAATGAAATGATTGTTGTCAGGATGATTCGAAAACGACCCTACTGAGGAGTTAACAAGGCATGAGTCTTCACAACACAAACATGAGCATTACAAACAAAACAAGTACAAAAAATTAAAAATTATCTATGATGGGTTCTTAAATTTGCAGTTTTTCATTGAATGTTTTTTTTCTTTGCTCACAACAGCCAGTATTAACAGTTTCTTAAAGAAAAAAACAAATCTGGAATCCTCCATATTGACTGTCGACCAGATCGTGTCGTCATGGACACAATGCATGCAGGAAGAAAAATGTCCTCTGATGTAGGCATAAAAAATAAAAAAAGATTCTACCCACACAGTACAAAGCAATGACAAATTTATTAATAGCTAACATAATAGCTAAGGTGTTAAACACTTGGAAAAGAGTAGGAGTTTGCATGCATAATTATCAGTGACAAAACTAAGTCCTATTTAAAGGCGAGGGGATGGACATGGTGGCAGAATGTTTTGGACCTCATCCTGTGGGGCGATGACCCTTTTTCAGTTTTGTCTAGGGTTCATTCTTTGGCATCCTCTGCTTGAAAAGAGCTGCAGCTTTTCCAGCAAAGGGGAGTTAATGCTGATAACAGTGTTGTCAGGTGTGATGGATGACATCAGTTCCATGATTAGGTAAAAAAATCAAAAATAAAAAAATACACCGTCACCTCAAAGAAATCAAGCTCAAACTGTTGGGCTAACCCATCTCAGCAACTGGCACTAAACTGAGAGCTTACTGGTTTTCCAGAAAAAAAGAACAGGAAAATTTAGGTCGGGTTTAGTATTTAATGAAATGGAGGCTAATAATTTAGTGTAATGTACAAAAATGTATTACTTAAACTGCTTATTATTAAGTTGTTTTTTCTGTTTTGAAAAGGGGCATTTATTCACATGAGTATACACTTTGTCTTGGACTTCTTTTTCTTCTTTTTGCCCTCCTTGCTCATCTTCTCCTTATGCTTCCGGATTTCTCTGACTAATGTATAAAAGGCATCATCCACGCCCTGGGAAATAAGGCAAAAAAAAAAAAAACAAGCAAATAAATGTACAAAGTTAGAGTTGGAAAGTTACAGGTCATTTAAAAATGCACATTTAACCAAGACATTAAGGATCTGAAATGATGTTTTAACCAGTTGCACAAATTCAAGTGGCTAAAACATGGTAGATTAGTCTAAGCAATGACATATCTTTCATCTTAGAATAAAGTAAACAGACAATTTTATTTTTTTTTAAACAGAAAAAATACTTTCAAACCATTTTTTTTCAGTGCTACCGCTTTTTTTTTTTTTTTTTAAGTGGGAATTTCTTCAGACTGGAGACATTAGACGAGCCTTTTATTCTCGCGCTGGGGTGAAGAAAAGGCTTTGTGCTATAATACAGCTCGTGCCTGTTGATGCCACACTGACGCAATTGTCTGAGAGCTCCAACAGTTTGTGTAGTTCAAGAAATGCGACAATAATCTGCAAAAAGCTGTTGAGTAAAGAGCCTTGGGACACTTTATGTTGTGAAGACAACCAGAGAATGCAGAACAGACATGGAGAGATTCGTATAGGCAAAACACACACAGCCTTTGTGGTCAGAATTTTTGCTGTTTTTTTGCTTTTTTATTTTTTTTAAAGACATGAATATTTCAGCATGATTTAGTCCCACATTCACCATTAAATTTTTTTTTTTTTTTAAAAGAACCTACAGCCGCCCAAGATGGCTTAGCAACCCAAAACCATGTACACAAGTTTCTTTCAGCACAGAAGGATATTTTCACACTGGTAGTTTTCCCTGAATCTGGTAAAAACGTGACCAAACACTTGATTGGATCGATTCCTTTTTTAGGCCAGGAGTCCTTTAGGAGGTCGTTTTACTGCTGAAACAAGGACTGACAAATGCTCCTCCATGGGGAAGGGATAAGGCAAAAGAAACCCATGAAAAAGAGTTCAGACATCCATGCAGAAGCACACCAGCTGCGCAAATCAAACTTCCCCAAACTTGATGGATGAACCCAGTGTGAAAATGACCTTAGACAATAATCCACCACAACACATGGAGACTGAAAATAGAAGAAATCAAAACACGTCAGGCTCGTGTTAGAACCTCACCACAGTCCCAATAAAAGCCAGCAGGTTAGCTTTGACACCACATGAAGCACCAGCTTTGGCTCAGTGTCTTCCTCCATCCCTCGTCCGCCGTTCCCCCCAACAACACACAGAGCTGATGGGTGCGCGGCTGCGTACACTTACCCCTCTCACATCACAACACACTTTTTAAGGTTGACACAGCGTGGAGTCTTTTCTTCCTTGCTGAGCTTACTGAGCCGGTACTGCCTGATCTCCCGTACCAGAGTGTAAAAGGCATCTTCCACTCTCTGCGGTATAAGACACAACTCTCCTCAATGGCGAGGAATGTAGGAGCACATTCTTCATGGTGTCAGAAATTTTAAGATAAACATGGGGATACTCCTGAAATGCCGGATTTGTCTTCTCTCCAAACTCTTAAAAACTCAAAGAGTTTGATTGGATGAAAACTGAGCAGCAGCTTCTGCAGGCTTGGAAATGAGTCTAGTTTCCTCCCCATAAAACGTAAAAAAATGAAATATATAAAACCTAATTAACTAACTATTTTCTATTCCTGGAGCTTTTGCAGAGGAGACTGCAGAGCTGTTCTTAAGCAAAATAATGACTGAAGTAAAAGGGACTATGGAAATTGGATTTCTTCTTGTATTCCAAAACTGTTGAAAAGTATGGACATTTGTCCTGAGAACTCAAATAAATCAACACAATTTATTTAAACAATAATACTAAATAAATAACAGCAATGCAGGGCTGATGCTCCTCTCAGCAATAACCGTGTAGCTCTGTTCATATCGGTTGATTTAGAGGCAAAAAAATATGGGGAAAAAAAAATCCACAGCTCTGTGGGATTTGCCTTTTCACACAAAAGTAGAAGTATGCTGTCAAAAATAAATCAAACGATTGATATGAAGGGCCTTATAGTTTTAGAGATACCATAAAGAACTGACATGAACTCACAACAAAGACAACTTTATTCTATTGCTTAGCACTCCGAAAAACAGCTATTTTTCATCCTATTGAGTAACACTACACAGATCATGTCTTAAAGTGGATCAACAGACTGATATGGGAATGATGATGCAGTGTAACAGACAGCAGTTGGTTGATAAAGCAGTAAAATAAACACAGTTATTGTGTTTAGGCTGCAGTTGGCGCCTCCTTAAAAATCAGAGTCACATTCCAAGCCTGCAGGAGATTAACAACTGGGTGGAATATCACTTTATTCAAACTGGACACAAATTAAGGGTGCATGCATTCAGGATTTTCCACAGAAGTCAGAGGAAAAAAAATAAACATTTGAGGGGGGGGCAATTGACTCCCAACAAAAGTAAAGTTGCAATCAGACAGGAGCGAAACCGTATGAACAAAAGGTACGGGACACTCAAGAGGGAATAGGTGAACAAAGCTGCCAGGAATTAGTCACGGCACCAATCATTTCCCCACACCAGAAAAAGTGCTGTTTGGCTGCAGCTCACAGACCAGGATGAACACGTTCACAGATCACTCCATGAGCCCATCTAATGGCAAAGGCAACGATCACGACACCCACCACAGGATGCAACACCACAGCTAATCTTCCAACACCCACAAACAGTGACCAGCTCGCTGAAGAATCAAACCTCTCAGAAATTACTGACAGTTTGCCCTTTCATGCAGACCCCTGATTTGAACCGATTTGCAGATTATTTACAAGGATGGTTTCAGGTGGGCCCAACTGACAATGTCAATTCGTCATTTCATGACGTAGCAGCATGCAGTGATTACCTTACCTCACATAAATAAAAATTCAATTAAAGAGAGATGATTTAATGAGGCTCAATACATTAGCAGGGACATTTCCCTCCAACATTATGATAAAAAGGGCCATTAGAGACAGTGAATGTGACACAAATCAGCAGAAACGTGATTCAATCACTTATCTTCAATTCATTCGAAATTTTTAAAAGACACTTTTCTAAATTACAATATCCTAGTTTTTTTTCTGAAATAACATTTTATTATTTAAAAAAAACATGTTGCATGGAGCCGAGGGCAGACTTACCTGTCTGGTTTTGGCAGAGGTTTCAATAAAGGGAATGCCAAAGCTGCGTGCCAAGTCCTGAGCCTGCTTGGTGTCCACCGTCCGGGTCGGGAGGTCACACTTGTTTCCCACCAACACCATGGGGACGTCCTCAGAGTCCTTCACCCGCTTAATCTGTTCTCTGGACAGTCAAACACATGAACTTTGTTTAACCATCAACCAAATTATTCCAAATTCCACACATAAATAGATTCAAATCAGACCACAGATCACCTTTGTTCGGTGATGAATGTTTTATTTTTGTGCTAAAATAATTACTTACAAATGGACACATTTTTATTTTGAAGAAAAAAATGACAACAGTTCTGGAAGACTACTGCCTGCCAGCTTGTCTTTCAGCTCACCTATAGTGGTGAATGTCTTCAAAAGACTTGGTGTTGTTGATAGCAAAAACACAGAGGAAGCCTTCCCCTGTCCTCATGTACTGATCCCTCATGGCGCTGTACTCCTCCTGACCTGCAGTGTCCAGGATGTCCAGCAGACACGTCTCTCCATCAATTACTACCTGTTTTCTGTAGGAGTCCTGAACAAGAAATAAGTTTCAAATGATCAGAACTCTGTAGAAAAGTGAGTCAAGTAAACAAAAAAAAGTTGTTTTTATGCTTAGAGTACTTTAGAATATAAAAATTGTTTCGCCATTTTGCAAAAATGTACACAAACTGGGGAGTCACCAAATATTTATAAAAAAACAGAAGTGATGATAAATATACAAGTATATTCAAATGTAGTTTCACAATACTAGGCAAAAGTGATCACTTTTAATTTTAGATGGTGAAATAAAGATATAAATAGTCAGTCAGTAGTAATACATTTTATTTGAAGAAAAAAAATTACAAACAAAAAAGGCAAAAATGTTTTGGTCTGACATAATTTGGATAAAAGGCGAACAAGGAAGTAACTACAAAGTTCTAAAAATCTTTTCTTTTTAGTAGGAAAAAAAAACACCAGTGCAATTTTTCCCTTTTCACTATGTTGAAGGGAGAAAAAATGGCCAAGAATTTAAATGTGAATAAAATTGAATATACAAAAAATGTGACATAGTTTAAGAAACTCAATGGCTTTGTTTCATAATTCATAGTTTTTTCTGCTGAAATGATTGTCATGTAGCTTAGAATCTTAACATAATTGTACCACTTAAGCAGGCCTGCATTGATGATTATTTTGTCGTGTCTTCAAAGTTGAAACTGGACTCCACTCAATTATTGTCCCTTTCTGATCAATTTTGCAGCAGGCCTCAAGTTACACTGAAGTCCCACTCGGTGCTTCACTTTTCTTTTTTTTTTTAAATCGCACAGATGAAAATAGCTAAAAAGAGCAGCGCTACTGTTCTTTTTATCGAGGTTAACATGGAGTTAACATGGAGTGATTTAGTATGAACAGTTTAATTTAGAGTTCTTTTAATTTGAATTATTTTTATTGACATGCATTTTTTAGGTCAGACAAACTCCATGTTAACCTGGATAAAAAGAACAGTAGCGCTGCTCTTTTTATCCGAGTTAACATGGAGTTTGTCTGACCTAAAAAATGCATGTCAATAAAAATAATTCAAATTAAAAGAACTCTAAATTAAACTGTTCATACTAAATCAGTTGGCTCTAAGAAACTGTGCAAGAAGCCAAGTGTGAAGCCATTAGAAAACCCGTTTGGTGTCTTTTAATAGTTAAACTAGTAGAACCTGTTACAACTCTTTGCTTTTTCTTTTTTTTACACAAGTTTTATTGCTAATGCACTGTCAATTTGTGTATCCATACACAATGTTCCTTTACCTCAATGGTGGGGTCATATTCATCCACAAAATGGTTTTGGATGAGCTGAATGGTAAGCGCGCTCTTGCCAACACCACCAGCTCCAACCACAACCAGCTTATATTCCGTCATGATTCACCTGAGGGACCAAAGTAAGAACATCATCAAGTAGTACATCCCCAATTCAGCGGAACCCTTAATGGCAAATGATGCACGTCTCAAAATTATGACACTTGGTTTCATTGTTATTGTCAATTTTGGTTTCTTTTCTCATACTTCTAATAATTTGCAGACAGTTTTAGGGGACAGTCATCTGATCATCTCTTGCTAAAGGAAACCTGTAAATTGACAGCTGCAATGCAGTAAAAATCCAAATGTCCCAGAAAGTTTGAAAAAATGCAATCACAAAATACAGTTTGTTGTTTAATCTAAACAAAACCAACATATGAACCTTAAATTTAAAGACTAGCTGTCATAAAATGCTAAGCATGTATATTAAAACTCATCATTATAGAAAAAGGTAAAACAAAACAGAACTTCTATAGAAAAGTGACCTGAAATAAGCAGGTGGTGAGCTTTGAGAAGTAAAAAATAGATAGTTTTTCAGTTCAAATCAAAGGTCTGAGTCCAGCAACACATTCAGGGCTATTTTCTGAGTGATAATCAGACAACAGAACCTAGCTCCAGGCAGAAATCTATGACATTACATTAAGGCTGTAAAATTGACAAGCAACAGGGAGGCTCTCTGCTGTCTGACTTTTGTGGAGCAGCATCTATCAATACTGGCAGCTGGCCTTTTCAAAGACTACAATACAAACTCCTCAAAGCCATAGAAGAGATGCACTAAATACTGCTTCCACAACTAAGATTACCGTGGCTGAAAGAGTCAAAAAAAAAAAAAAGGAAAGCTATGTAGGAACACCACGTTTTTAAAGCCGGTTCAAACTTTGTGAAACTAGCTATAAATTAGAGGAAAATGTAAGTTTCATTTTAGAAACTTTTAAGAAATAAATTAGGCTTTTTTTTGTTAACTAATTATTGTATTTATTTTATATTTTTATATTTAAAGTAGAGGGGGTATGGGTTATGCCATTTTTCTTCCTTAGTTTAAAGGAGGCAAAAGCAGTCGATAGTAGTGTTTGTCCTTTGAAGGTTTGTGTTTGAACAGGAAGACAAATCAAACGCTGTGGATTCTGAAATCCCATCCTGGGAAGTCACAAAATTGTGTACAATCTTTTGTTAGGGGTATATTTAATTCAAACCCAACGCGGAAAGAAAAAGCACTCAAATTCACCGCTAACACAATGATGGGATTAATGGAGATTGATTAGCACCTATACAAATATTAGCCTAGCGTTAAAGATTGATACCCGTATGAAGCGGACGCGGCTTTTCAACTAAACTTTTGTGTATTTTGGTTTTGTTGAAGCAGGTCGGGACAGCCACGTTATGTCTAAATTAAAAAAAAATGTTACATTAAAATGTCAATTAAATCCTTATCCCGTATGAGGAAAACCTGCTAGCATAAGACTAACGGCTGTGCTGTTAGCCGCATTAGCACCGGAGCTTTCAAGCAGCCCCAAAAGTTGGTTTTTATTCGCTTTAATGAAACAAAGTAGTGTGTTTTAATGAAAGTGACTCGTTAGTTTTGCCTTGTTTGTACTAAACCCTGGAGGACAACAGTTAAATTTAATGCAAAGTTAAAAGGTTGCACATTTTGAAGGAGGCAAGCTAGCATAAATCTGCAGTGCAGGGCCACACTGTAGGTTAACGACTGGGCGTAGTTTGGGCCAAATTTAACACTCCTACTGCAATGTTGTCGCACAAGAGTTCACATCACATTCAATTAGTTGTATTTCAACTCAAACGTGGAATCAATTTTGATTAAAATAGTAAGGAAACAAACACGCACATGAAATTAGTGGTAACCGTTTGTTTTACCTTTAAGTGACTGGAGTTCCGCGTCTGAAGTGGCGACCGATTAAGTTGTCAAGCAAATAATCCTCTCGTTTCGCACGATCTCCGCATTTCCTACTTCTCACCAAAATGCCGGCATTTAAGTCGGTCTGACGTGGTTTGGGGAGCGGACGAAAACATGAAGTTGCCAAATTAATCGATTAAACTTTCCATCTGATCCAGCGCCCGGCCTAGCTGCTCCTTCTGGCCTGCGTTACGCGAATATGGGCGGATACCAGGGCGCACTTTACCCAGAAAGCATCGCTGGAGATTTCAGCCGGTCCGCATATCTCGACTGTGTCGCAACCTGACACTTAATGCGCTGTGTTATGTCATTTGTTGAACACGGTTGTTGTTTTAGAAAGGTGAGCCGTGAAACTGTAGGTTTGTTCTGGGTTTTTCCCCCGTCTCCTTTAAATATCTTTAGCCTCACTCACTTCCTTTTTATGTTTTTCTGCCATTTTGACACACGCAAAAACCGTGTTAATAATGATAGTTTTCATGGTTACACACGTTGCTGGCTGGATTTGGGGTCAGAACAAAGATTTCCGGCAGCCTCCCAGCAGCTGGAGCTGCAGAGTCAACAAAGTGTAGAGGGCGACTCCTCCTTATAAAGGCTCTAAATATAACTGGAATACGCTGGAAGGACGTCATTCCCGAGCAGGAAAGTGATTCGGCGATCCAATGTCAGTTTTCACGGACGCTTCACAGACGCTGCTGCTGCGCATGGCTTGCGCATACACAACAGAAACCAGATTTGTAACCGAATTTTTTTTTTAATTAACATTTTATAAACTGTACAGAAACATACAAAACATTGTGGCTAAACATTGGTGGTAAATTATAAAAATAAAAGAAAACAATATTATAGCAACTTCACGCATGAAACAAAACAACAATTAAAAAGGAAAATAAATTAAGTGTAATAAATATCTTTTTCGTGTATGCTTTATGTATTAGAAAAAACAGCAGACGAGAAACCTGTTCACCGTCGTTTTACTTTTGTTCTTTTTCTGCACTTCTTCTTATAACAGCTAGGCGGCGTTGTTTCACACGTTTTGTTAAACTGGCTCATTGTGGCTTCACTTGAAGACCCACTCCAATTTCAACTGTGTGTGTTTTTCCCGTAATGGAGGACACATGTAAAGAAAATTAGGATTTAACTGCGTTTTTGAGTATTTCTGTGTTCAAATCCTTGTGAATCAGGAGCAGAAAAATGTCTTTGCTAAATTCCAAGTGTTTCCACACTGGACTGGAATGATGGTTGATCGTTTTTTGCTGTCATCAACCTTGTTGTCCACTGTGATGCACTTGGTCATTTTTACATTTTAGTAACATAAACCTACCAAGTCTCAATCCAAATGGTATTTTCCAAGATGGATCCAATTTATTTCATTTTGAAACAATTTTATAATTATATAATTTGATTTGATTCAATAAACACTTGAATCAGACAGATCGATTGGTTAGATAAATCACTCATTGAATAATTGTTACAATCCTAATCTGCATTTATTGTTATTAAAAAAATTATGTTGATGAGACTTGTTATGGCACTGGCATAAACAAAAGTCTACATTCATCCCTGAATATAACTAAAATTTTAAATGTGTGTTAAACATAAGAAGAAAGATAACAACCATGACAGCAACCTTTCTTTGGCTAGCCAAGGGTTACAAGAACTTCCAAACAATCATGCTTTCATTCCACAGCAAGATTAGGACTCGTCCTGGAAGCATTCAAGAGTTTGGTAATAATAACAGGAGCAGAAATCACAGAAAGGTTAGTATAGGGTCAGACTCTGCAAAAGGCAAACAAAAAGATCCACAGCTCAGAGTCAACTCAGCTTGATAGATGTCAAAGTGTCAGTACAATCAGAACAAGATTGCAAACGGCTTGAGGGAGGAAAAAAAATCTAAAGGTGAATTTGAAGTTGTTGTGTTGCTCTGGGATCTTTATATGTCAAAGATAATTATTTTCAAGATGAATATGATGACATCTGATTGGAAAATCTAAAGAAGAACGATTAGAAGGTTTTGAATATCCTACAAAACATTTTAAAAACACAACTAATATAATTCATTGTTCTAGAACAACATACCATGATGTATTTTAGAAATAATAAATATAGTGTTGCTATGTGAGCATAAACAATGTGTGTTTCTTTCTTTTTTTATACTAATACTAATAACTTAAATACTGTACAGTCATTTTTTTTTGTTTTATTGTAAATGATTTTGATGCATTGAAAACACAAGAAAATCAAAAGTTTAAACATTTCTAGTATGAACTATTCTGGATGATCTTTTGTTTTTTGCACATCAAACTACCGGTATGTTTTTTTGTCTCAGGGATCTCTTATGCTTTACAGCAAACAGCTGCTAAAAACCCCTAAATATATTATTAAAACCAATAGATGGACACTGATAAAAAAAAAATATTATAAAATACACGAATGTAATACTTGATTCTTGATCTGAAAGCCCTTCTCTAATCCTCCTGCTTTGTGGTGGAAATCTGAAGGCTTTTATTTTTGAAAGAAAAAAAGTTGTTAAATCTTACTTACTGAGATCCTACTGTCACAAGAGGGCAGTAAACCTCAGCGCACAGACATCATGGATTCATGTAGCACCAACAGGCTGAGTTTATGGTTTTAGCTTATCCATAAAGGTGTTTATTTATCTTTAACCCTTGTGCTATCTTATGACCCGATCCTTACATTGACGTGTTATTCCTACCATGACAAAGGTGGATAAAGGTGGAAAGATTTCATGTACGGTAATCCATGGACACCAGTGAAGATCACAAATCATTGAAGAAAAAAGATTCAGCACACTGTCTAGTGGGTCTAGATGACCCAACTCCCACTGTCAAAGTGCCTAGGATAGCACAAGGGTTGCATGTTTATTTTTGTATTCCTAGTAAATTGTAATCAAGAATACTAAACATTTTTTCAAATTTAAAGAATATTTTGTTGTGGAGTGGTATAATGAAATGTTTAGTTTTAGAAATTAGAAGACAGTCCGAAAACATAGTCAACATTTAAGAAACTTTTAAAAAATCCCAAAGGAACAAACGTAAAAACAAGGGCATGTAGGAA
Source organism: Oryzias latipes (assembly GCF_053564925.1). Taxonomy (NCBI): domain Eukaryota; kingdom Metazoa; phylum Chordata; class Actinopteri; order Beloniformes; family Adrianichthyidae; genus Oryzias; species Oryzias latipes. The sequence continues at coordinate 24,729,523 of NC_136242.1, read as the reverse complement.
ATAATAAAACTAAAATAACGTAACTTGTAACACATTTCACATATTAAGACAAATTTACATATATAGAATTAGGAATATTGCTTAGCTTCCAGAAATCCCTTCAATTTTGTGGTTTTCTGGTCAATTCCAAAGTTTTGTAAAACTCTGTAATTTGTTGCAATAACTTTTGTACATTTTGTTGTGATCATAGGAAAGTCTGACTGTTGGGTTACATATTTTTCAACATCAGCTACATTTTCTAAACTGGTGTGAGATGTGGTTTTGTGGTGAACTAGTGGAAAATTAACTGCCAATGCTCCCAGTTCATTTAAATAATGAAATCTGCAAATATGTGCATACTGACAGAAAAATAAACACGAAGAAGAAGCAAAAATGTTGTTTCCACCTGATATTGTTTTAATATGGAGTTGTCCTCTGAGAAAATTTAGAGAGAAAAGTTGTCTATTTAAGTGTATTACAATAACACTTAGTAAAAGTGAGGCAGTAGACGTAAAGTTTACTTTTTATATACCATTTATACATTGTAAACTTAAAATGTTTCAATGCAGTTGGAAGAAGTATTCAGTAGGTATACCTCCTACACTGCATGGTCTATAGCATACTTCCCATACTATGCTAAACTTTACTATTTTTGCTAGCGGGACCCCTGATTTTGGCATTTTATTCCTAAACGTAAAGATTTTTTTAAGAAGAAAAAGTAACAAATGGTGTTTTTCAATTCTTTGTAGTATACGGTCTACTTTCATTATTAATTTTGAACACAGCTTCCTGTCCAGAAATGTTTAAGATTAGTTTTCTAAAGCAATGTGTAACTTTCTACATCATTTTAGAAGTTTCTGCATTGTTTTTATGTTGATGGGTACTCTCATTTATCTAACAAATTCTCCACTTTGTCAAAACACTTAGAGAATTTGTTGGCAGTTGTTTTTTCATAAGAAAGAGCAGGTGTGACTGATTTTTTTTTTTTAATGTGGATTTTAGGTTTATTTGAAAAGTATTATAATGCAGAAAAGAGCTTTAAAAATAATTCATTTATTTAAGTAAAACCTGGAGGTTTGTAATTTGTAACACATTGATATATTTTACATATGTATAACTATGTCAACTTTGGAGTGAACTTTCCTTGGGTTCACTGAAGCAGAAAAGAGAAAGGGGGTCTTAATCCAGACGTAAAATCGTGTTTTGTTTTTTTCAACTCTTTTTTCGTCTGAATGTTTTGCAGCTTTAAACAGTCCATCATGCCTTGCGGTGTCCCAGTTCCAGTGCGATGTATTTACCAGCAGGAGAAGTGAAACAGAGGGACGGAGGGGCATTTTCCGCAGCTCACAGGAGAGACTGCAGAGGAGGGTCGTCCACAGAGGACGCTCACAAACTTTCCTGACGCGTTTTGAACCGTCACTGAGAAGGAATTTGGAGGCTCTTTTAGCCAGATTTCCCTGTCACGCGCCAGTAGTAAGGTGGGTGCTAATTTGACTTTATCGGCAGATTTATTGGGGCTGTCCGTGATTATTCCCCAAACTTCCACCCTCAGAAGGAAAAGCGAAGTCGGATCTCGTCGATACCGCTACGGTAAGACCTGTGAGCAGATTTCCACCCGCTGTTTTAGTCCGCTTTAGTGGAATCCTCTGAAGAACCGGACTCGATACCGGGTTCGGTTCTCTGAAGAACCGGACTCGATACCGGGTTCGGTTCTTCAGAGGATCACTTTTTGAAGCCCCTTTAAACGCCATTTCTGCAGCTTCTTCGCTCGCTGCAACTATTGAACCGTGCTGCGATAGTATTATGCTAACTCTGGAGCTCTGGGATCAGAAATGTCTGAAGATGCTTTGAGGCTGTTCCCGGCTGATGCTGACTCTCTCTGTGGGCCGAATCCTCTGCGCAGTTGTCGCACTTGGAGTTAGTAGGCTAACTAAAAAAATAAAAGAAAAAGTTTGCTTGTTGGATTGCCTGAAACATCAGTGATTTATCTCTGCGCTTCATGCTCGTGACTGTCAGACAGACAGCAGCTCCCGTCAAACTAGTCACGGACACAAAAGCAGATGATGTTTTGGAAAAAGGAAGAAAAAAAAAACCCAACATGTACAGAAATTGGCTGGATGCCTGTCAAGGGGATGTTGCAGAACCCCCCCCCCCCCCCTCCTGCAAAATAAGTGGGCAATATAAGCAGTGAAAATGGCAAGGGAACAAAAGAGGCATTATTACTGGCTGAACGTGCCGTCCAGATGTTTGACATTCAGCCAGCAGTGACCTCCCTAATGGGGGAGGCTGCTTCAGCTCCCCAAAAGTTTGAATATGAGCTCAGGAAGGAGACACTGGAGGGGGAGGGGGAGCTGTGGGTGTCCTGTAGCAAAATAGGTCTTTGCTTTGGATTTGCTGCTGTGTTACTTTGGTGCTTTGATTTTGGAAGGCTTTAATCCAGTTCAGTTTGGTCTTGGAATGGAAGCGTGTGCATCTGTGGAAACGGCTGTTTCATCTGCCTTGGTGCCCAATAATCAAGTCTTTCTTTATTCAAATCATTGTGAAGCGGATGAAAAAATTGCAGAAAACTTGCTGGGCGGTCCACAAGCTCCCTGCTCCGCTCCATTCTGATGCATCCACTTGCAGACAAAGACAATCCATGTGCGTCTTTGTTTTCCTCGTCTGAGCTGACAACTGGCTTTAATGCCGTATGGCTAGATGGCTCCAACATTGCTCGCCGTTTTTGGCGCACCACTAATGTTAGCTTGGGATTGTGAGGGGCTGTAAGCTTGCAGGAGAGCATGTAAACGGAGAGCTCTTAGTTATGAGTGACAAAAGGGGACAGGGTGGGTTCTGTGCCAACGGTCCCGCCCACAACTCAGAGGCAAATTTCTAATAAATTACTGTGGTTTTTGCAGAAACGACACAGGTGTCTTGATTTTGGCTAAAATGCATAATCATAGTTATCATAGTTGAAAGCCCACTGGGAACGCTTTAAAAATGATCAAAACAAGTGAGTTTTTATATGGGTTGCACGTTGTTGCGTACCTGTCCTGAGCTTCAGAACTAAAGGAGAACCATCACGTTCTTATCTGGTTCTGATTGCCTTCTCCCATCCCGGGAATGCATGCCCCTAGTTGTTATCATTTTTCCACTCTGCAGCATCAAGGCCTCTTCACCGTGCTCTGCAAAGTTTACACTCAAGGAGGGCATGCATGCTGGAAGCTCGTAGAGTTGCACTTTTTTCTGTAGCAGCTCCATCCTGTCAGCAAGCATGCGTTTTCTCCTCCAAAGGACTGAAAAACCCACAGATTGGATGCATCCCCTGCACATCCACACCATCTTGAAGAACTGCAAGGGGCAAAAGGTTTGATTTATGTCCTTTTTTTTTTTTTTTTTGCCTTACCCAGCATCACCAGCATCTGTCTCCGGCTTCTTGCAGAGATCAGTTTCACAACAAGCTGTTGCAAATTACAGCAGAATATAAATCGCTGGTAATTACATGCCGCTCTACTGGGTGCTCAGTGTGAATTAAAGTTTGCTAACCAGCTTGCAAGAGTTTGGAAGCCTTGGACTAATGTGGCATCAGGATGCAGGGAGCCCTTTTGTCTTTAATTACCAGTAGCGCTGGAAAGTTTGGAAACTCAGGAGGCCTTTTCATTTGTTAGCTTTATTGAAGCTTTGCATTGAACAAAAGGTTACTAGAACTAAAATAGCATCCATTCCATTGTGTGGCGTGCATGCACACTTATAATATGCTGCTCCTCAGACAAACCTCCCGCTGTGCTGTGATTCAGTACCTCAATGAATTCCCTCTTTTTCTTGTGCATCTTTTTAGTTTTTGATGCTTCGCTTGTAAGTGTTCTCCTTCCTTTACTCCCGTGTGTTGCTGAGGTATCCCGGTTGTGTTGATTAAACGCCCACAGGAACATATGGTGGCCTGTTTTCACCGTCGGAGGTTTTTCCTGCCAGCTCAGAGCTCCCGTATGGTCTGGAGATTTGTCAGCAGCAGGCGGGAATCACACCTGCCCTGAGTCGGTCCTCTGCAAACTCAGACGTCATTTAGCAGACGTGGGGGTTCAAACACAGCAGAGGTTTATTTGAATCCCCCTGAAAAATCGTTCTGGCATTAGGCTGCATTAATCAGGAGGCAGGCATCCTTCCAGAGCTCAGGATGGCACCCTGCCCTGCGCTGCCGTGCCTGCTTCTTTAGTTTGGACTAAAGTTAATAAATACACCATTAGTAGTAAATGCTAAGGGTCTGGTCCATTGCAAATGACATTTGGAAATCCCTGCTAAGTTCCCCAGAGCTGCTGCAAGGAGGAGCTCTGAATGGGCCTACAACCCACTGTAATGCCTGAGCAAATATAAAGCCCTCCCAGCAGTTTTCCTTTATAAATCCCTTGGATTCACATGCCATTAGTTTTAAAGTGCTTCTGCAGCTTTTTCTTTTTTTTTTTACATCTCATTCCTTTTAACTCTTCAGTGTCTCCATTCTCCTGTTCAGCTGGGCCTGCTTCTTTTTACCAGGACCAGCATGCGCTCGCTGTAGTGAGGAGCCGTACAAAATGGTGTCAGTGTTTTGGGACACTGCAGGGGGAGAAAACAAAAAAAGAGGGGCCTTGCCTGGTTTTAAGTACTCCTTTATCCTCATGTGTTGGGGGCACAGCAGAAGGACGCTATAAAGCTTAACTCGTATATGTAGAGACTTTGGTTGGTAATGTGGTTTCAAAATGCATTTACACCAACTTTTGCGAAAGTGATTGGAAAGCTGATGGGAATGGAAAGCTGGCAGGAATTTAAGAAAGACACAAACAAAGCTCTTCCTCAGCAGCTCGCCAGAATGGGAAACTACTTGGCAACAGTCAACCAAAAGCTGCCCAAAGGAAGATCAGCAAAGTTTAGCTTTAAACCAGCATCTAGTTTCCGTTCAGTGAGTTTCCATTGGCTCCTGTGAAGTCATTTCCAATGCCTGATGCTTACCAGTGTGGCTCCATCTCCCTCTCCAATCCCAGATCCCATTCTGTGGAGACTGAAGAGAAATGAAATCACCGTTTCTCCTCATGAGTTTTCAGATGCATTGAATGGAATCCACATATTTTATCAGGTCTTTTTAACCAGGTTTTCTTTCAGCCTTGTCATTTTTTTTTAAAGACCCACTCTGATCATCTTTTTTAAATCTATTTTCAAAGCCTTTCCAGTGGTCTTTTAATTATGATTATGCAGTTTTTAGCCAAAATAAAAAAATGAAATAGTCATTTGCTGACAGTTTCTGCAGAGCCGCAGTAGTTCATTAGAAATTCATTTCATAGTTGTGAGCGGGACAGTGGGCACTGAGTAAGCCTGCCCCATTTCCCATCATCCATCTGTTTACAGGCTGTCTCACCAGCTTATACACTGCGCCTTACGACCCCGAGCTAACCTAACAAAACGGTCATCATTTATGGAGCAATCCAGCCGTTCAGATTTGAGCCAGATTCTTGGGTGAGGAAAAAAAAAGATGTACCTGGATCTAGTCATCTACAAGTGCACAAGAACTTGTGGCTCGCCGTAGTACAAGCTTTTTTAAACTGCATTTTACTGCACAACTGCAATTTTAAGCTTAATTTTCTTACCAAGTGTCCTCTTTATCAGGGAAAAATGCCACAACAACACAATTTTCATCAGAGGGAGTCTTTAGGGTCAGCCAGAGAGTAGGCCAATAGAACAGACTAGATGGAAAAAATGGAAAAAGGCGGCCATTAATTTACCACGCCCAGCAGGTACACAGCACCTGTGATATATGTGATCATTTGTTCCTGGTCTCAGTTGTATAGATTCAATCTTCACATTTCTAAAGACTAATGAAGTGAAATTGGCTCACTTCAAGTGGTCAGTGGTTGGAAATTGCTGCTTTGGTCATTTGCTGCCATCTAAGGTCAGACTGAACGAGGAACAAAAGCACTTTCTAACCCACTGTGAGAGCGCCAAGAATAGAGGCAGCAGGCTGCTGACAAAGAGGACGCTCTCGACCTCCAAATGCTCGATATTATTCTTTGAATGAGTAGATGTGCTGAAGACATTTCAATGCTTTCTTTGGAACAGTTTTACTTGAAGTGAATTTTCTCTAAAGACGATCTCAAAGGGAAAAAAAGCAGAAAATGGCTGTTTTTGCTTCTCAAACGTGACGATCACCTTCAGAATTTACCTTTTTTTATATTCTACTTTCCTTTTCCTTACATAATAATCATATAAAAGCATCATTAGGTTAAATTTCTTAACTGATTAAACTTTAATAATGAATTCAAATGCAAAAATGTATATATTTTAATCCCGTCTCTGATGGACTGGTGCATGGAGGAACACATGGATGTGAATGTGGACAGAGGGGTAGCTTGGAGAACAAAAGAACCTTTTGACACAGCAGTGCATTTTCAGTGAAGGTTAGGTTCGTGTGCAGTGATAAAGAAAGAAATGCTTTTCATTCCGTTCATGTGGACTGTCCTTGAGGAATCCCTCTGTATGGAGAGGCTCTTTTTGTTCTCCAAATGTCATCTTTGAGGATTTTGTAGCTGATTTGTTCACTTCAAGGCAGCTCTGGTTATCTGTCAGCCAGACGGTCTCTTTATCAGAGAAAACTGTTGTTGTGCATGCAGAGCAAAGCCAGGACCGTGTCAGATGTCTTGCAGAATGCAACAATTAAACTTTTAAAACGGTTATTTTATGAAATAAATTGTCAGCCTACCAGTATTTCCACAGAATCTTCACTGTTTCTATCAGAATTTCTGCACAAAAGCAGGAACTGAATTTTGGGAATGCCTGCTGGCAGATTCTTCCTGCACCCCCGACCGTTCTGTTCCGCTTTTAGGAAAGAACAAACGTGTTGTGGCCAGCTGGTGCTGGCATGCCAGCAGATCCTTTTCTGCTGGACCGTCCTTTACCTTTTAAGCTAGGAGTAAATTCCCCCCTGGGCCAGTTTTCTATTCCTCGCTTCAATTAGCTCCATTATCAAGCGCAGGAGCCTTGTAGCTTTGGCCTGGAGGACATCCTGACTGACTGTTTCCTGTTTTTTTTTCCTCCACAGTGAATTAGCCACGGGGCCCTCTCTGCCGCCCCGCATCATTGCAGCTCTCGATAATGTTGCAGCTACTGCACCATAACTGGCTCCCTCGTCTCTGAACCAAAATGGAGCTGAAGGTCTGGGTGGATGGAGTCCAGCGAGTCGTGTGCGGGGTCACAGAAGCAACCACCTGCCAGGAAGTGGTAATTGCTCTGGCTCAGGCCATAGGTGAGTATTCGCCGCACGTGTACCTGTGATGCAGAACGGAATCGGGCACATTGTCGAGTACAGAAGAGAAGCTTTAGTGAAATAAACAACCCTCATCCCTCCTGCCTACATCTAAAAAGCTCCTGCTGAGATACAGTGGCTCATACTCAGAGGCTACCCTGGGGTTCTTTTTTTTCTTCTTTTTTTTTTATAAATTTGAGCACCTCGTCTTCCCGTTATGGCTTCTATAGGAACACTTGATCATACTGTATTGACTTTCTTCCCAAAAATGCTCGGGGGAGGCGAAAGAGGAGGGAAAGTCTGACTCATCTCCGAGCATCCTGCCAAACTGCGAAGGCGGCACTTTTCCTGTCGATGAGCTTCCTTCTGCCGTTTGATGCTTAACTCATTTACAACACGTTAAGTGATTAGACATCAGGGCTGATTTCATTTGGGGATAGAACGCGTTTCCATTCTGACAATTTAAGAGGTGTGGAGCTGGGATTTTATCCAAACAGCACGAAGCAACTTGTTGATAATTGCATCAAAAATATGAAACCTATCCTTGTATAATGCAGGTCTTTGCTGACTGATCTTTTTTTGTTTTTTGTTAAAGTTTTCTTCACCTAAAGTTTATACACTTCATTGTTCTTCTGCAGGACGCACAGGGAGATACACTTTAGTTGAAAGATGGCGGGACACAGAGCGGCATCTGGCCCCGAACGAGAGTCCCGTGGCGTCTCTGAACACCTGGGGTCAGTACGCCGGGGACGTCCAGCTGGTTCTGCACCGCACCGGCCCATCGCTGACGGAGCGGCCTCCCTCAGAGGGCCCCCCGCTCAGGGCCCCAGAGCGCGGGCTGCATCGTCAAAGTCTCCCGCCCCTCGCAAAGCTTCGTCATCCACACGAGCATTTGCTTCATCGCCGGGAGCCGCGCCGAAAGTCCCTCACGTTCTCAGGAGCACCCAGAAGTCTGAGGGAGATGCTGAGCGTCGGACGGGCCTGTGACGCAGAGGGGAAGAGAAGGTTCCTGCTCGGTGGGGACAGGAACCATTTCCATTCCTCTCCAGTCTTTGGGGCCACCTCAACCAGCTTATGGACCCGTAGCATGGAGGATCTGGTCAGACTGGTCAGTCTGCAGAGAGACACTCTGAACATGCTGGACAGGAAGCTGATGGCCAATGAAGCTGAGCTCCACGCGTGGGCTGGGGGGCAAGGGGGCTTTCCTGGAGGCTGCAGTGTGGAGCTTGGAGGAGGACTGTCGGAGGAGATTTCCAAGCTAGAGAAGCACTTAAGGAAGAATGAGGTGGAAATGGAGGAGGAAGAGTTTTGGGCCACAGAGCTGCAGATTGAGGTGGAAAGTGAAAGGCAGCTGGAGGAGAGGCTGCAGGAGCTACGAGGCCGCCTTCAGGGCTGTGAGCGGGAAATTGAAGAGAAACTGGCGAGGGTCCAGGTTAGGCGTTCGTTTTTCTGTTTTGTTGCGGTGTTGCAGATGTTTTTTTTTTTTGCTATATTTTAGCCCAGGGTTCCTTCTGTTCTCCTCAGGGTGTGGAGGCGGGCCTGAAGGAGGAGAAACTCCAGAGAGAGCAGCAGGAGACCCAGTGGGTCAGCGAGGCAGAGGCGCGAGCTCAGGTCCTCAGGATCCGGGCGGAGCTGAAGGCTCAGGAGAGGCAGGCGGTGCAGCTGGAGAGCAGCAGCAGGGCTGTGGACCGATCGCTCAGTCAAAGCAGCAAAAAGATTCAGGTGGGAAATATTTACCATCACACTAAAGTTTCAGACAAAATGACTCTGATGGAGGATGGATCGAGAAGTGACGTGTGTTTATTTCACAGGTGGTTTTGTCACATTTTTAATTGTGCAGTTTCTAAAAATCTGGTCTGTTTTTATATTTAAAATCTCACTCCAATTATCTTTTTGATCTATTTTAAAGTGTTTCCAGTGGTCTTTTCATTATGATTATTCAGGTGTTTTTTTTTTGGCCAAAATCAAAAACGTGTTATTTTCCAGGACATAGTTTCTGCACAGCGGCAAGAGTTCATTAGAAATTCCCCTCTGAGTTGCGGGCGGGACTGTTGGCGCATAGGAACGTCGCCACCCTTCCCCTTCCTGTTGCCGAGACCCCGGAGCAGGAAGCTTGTGGCCCGCTCAGCGTATTTTCTGTCACAAAGAAACTGCATTTTTTTTGTCTGCTCCAGATTCACAACAATTTGATCAAAGAAATTCTCAGAAATGCAATTTTAAGCTTAATTCTATTTATAAATGTCCTCCATCATCGGTAAAAGGCCACAAAAACGCGTGAAAAACACCAAAAAACACAATTCTTATCGGAGTGGGTTTTTAAAACTACGTTTACACCAACCTCGCCAATGCACTTCCAATAAAAAGTTTATGTAAACGCCTCCTCATTCAAAACTGTTGTGTTCAGGTGTCGCTACACAAATTGGGTTTGCAATTAGTCTTAAAAACATTTCAGAACTGGCTTCTAAAGTCATTTCCCCATCTGTTCTTGAACGACTATCATTACATGCCCAAGTCTGTAGAGAAAACGCTAACCTCTCTGCCCCAAGAGTAGAGAAAGAGCCGTCTATCCTGCTGTGTTCTGAGAGCGTCTCTCTATGCTGTGACTGAAGGACATGCAGCACGAGCTGGAGCAGCTGACCAAGGAGCTGAGGCAGGTGAACCTGCAGCAGTTTATCAAGCAGACCGGGACCAAGGTTACAGTGTTGCCAGCCGAACCCTCTGAGGATGACGGCGCCCGCAGCAGTCGCTGTGCAGGTTAGTGATCTTCCTCTAATCATTCGTCTGGCTGCTCCTGCCCTCCAGCTGACGCAGAAAACGGACAATTATGTTTGCCGACGGAAAGATCTGATCCGGGGCAAATGGCTTTTCCAAGGTGGTGCTCTCAGGTTGTCACTCAGACATTCAGCATACTGGACGGAGCAACCACGGTTTTAAATGAAAGTGGGGGTCAAGTGGTGTCCGTGTTCATCCGTTCTGTCCTCCTGTCCACATGAGGCCCTTTCATTCCCCAGCTCTGTGGCTCGACCGCCTGCTGAGAGCAAAATGCTCACCTCTGCGTTCCGCCAAGCAGAGACGTGTGGGTTTCAGTTTGAGATGAAGGAAGCGAGCGGAAAATGGCAGTAATGAAAAGAACGTGCAGTCTTGATCATTCTTTCATCCCGTTTTAAGTGGCAGTTGGAAGCTTGCACGCCAGCAACTGCCTACTTACCTCCAGACGGGCTTTGGAGCCGCTATAATTCACTCGACCTTCTCGCTCCGTCCATCATCGTTCCTCTGACAGTCGCCCCCTGTGTGTGTGTGGGGGGGGGCTCGGACCCCTCGCCACCACAGCAAACGGCAGCAGACAGCCAGGGCAGGCGTTCTCAGCCCTCTGTGCTGACGGCAATGAAGGAGAAGTGAGCATTTATGATAATACTCGCTGAAAAAGATCCCCGACTGTCCAAAAAAACAAAAATCTGTGGTGAAAAACAAAATGTGTTTTCCAAGCAACAGAAATATTTGTCCGACTTAGATCAGCTGACGTGAAGTTAATAAAATACATTCTTTTCTTTGTTTATAGTAAAAACAGCTGCTTGTCCAAACATCTGTAATGATGCAACACATGCACCCCTCCCACCACTCCCCCACGCCCATCCAGTTGTTTTCAAAGTCCTAAACTCTTGTCCTCTTGTTGCCGAAAAGTGAGCCTCTATAAAACAAAAAAAGAACACAATGATAGATGAGTCAGATGAAGAGAGCTCCTCTTCGCCTGCATCGAGTTGGCTCAGCTTGTTAAAGCACTGCAGACAGCGGGGCAACGAGAAAACAAAAGGATTTAAGAACTCCTCTGGATGAACTTTACAAAGTGGATCATTTATTTACAGAAGTGTTGCTTGAAGAGGATGCTGCTTAAAAAAAAGACATAATATTCCTGTCTTATTTGAAATGCAGGTGGCTGACAGGGACAAGAAGTCTCCTAATAGAGGGGAGGTGGACAAGGGTTTAAAAAAAAAAAATTAAGAAAACATGAAAATGGGTTCTACAACAAACAGGAGCTGGTGGAAGGAAGCCTGGACTCCATTCAGACCTGAGATAAGGCAATGAGGAGATGGAAGTGGGGAGGAGCCTAGCCCTCATCTCCCCTTATCTCAGGTCTGAATGGAAGTGGGAGGGGCTTAGAGAAGGTAAACCCAGAAAACGTTCCGCTGGAAAGTGTTTGACAAAAGGAGAACTTTTCCAAAACTTTTGGTCTATTTTATTGGACACAGCCAAACACCAACTAACAAAAACTACAGAACTCCATTAAAGTTTCTTTCAAAATAAAGGTGTCACAGCTTATTTTAAGAATAAAGGTTTTGCCATGCAACAGAAATGACTTAATTCCTTTACAAATGTGGAGGTTCACAAGATCCAAATGATGTCTACATGAGGATCAAAACTTAAGTCAAGTTTAACATTTTAACTGACATTTTCTGTGCTGTTGGTTAGGTGTTTATTTTGACATTTTACTTGATGAAGAGCGAGAGGAACTCGACACAGACTGTGGCGGGGTTTAAGAAACATGAATCTATTTTATCTTTACTTAGAAGACTAAGAACCATTTTTGAAACCCTCAAGATGATTTTTGTTTCAAGTTTTCTTTATGGGGGAAAAACAACTTTTTAATATAGTAATGATCAATTTTATAGATGAAAGTTGCCCCTTGTATCAGTCATTTGAATGAATGGAAATAACAACAATAAACTAATTTCTAGTCAAATTAAAAAGATTTGCTGATTTGAAATGTAGGAGTTGTGATATTAAAATCAAATTGATTGAGTCTTTTGTAGAATTTAATAATTTTGTATTTTTTTAACAAAACAAACCCAAATAAATGATTGAGCTTACTTAAAGTCAATTCTTGTATATTTTATATCCATTATACGTTTTTAAACTCCGTTCTAGATAATGTTTTGTTTCAAGCATCTAATACATTTAAACACTGGACAATTAAAAATAAAGAAGAGGTTTACTAAATATTTGCTCATTTGTTAAGTGACACTAGAAAAGCTTCCAGCAGCCATCAACCTGCTCAAAATGTGCAGCATTTATATTTCTACAGTTGGTGATCTTACCTGGTGTAGGTGCTTGACGTGAATGTTCCTCCACTGTTGGGTTTCTTAATCATGCTTAATGAAAAGGACTTTTAATTAAGAAAGGTGGTATGTGGGTGGTGATTACCCTTTAGTGACCTTCCACTACATGAGTGGGAATGAGAAGGCCCTTTGTGCGACTCTAAATTAACTGTAGTCTGATTTTCTTTTCTTTTTTTTTTTTCCTTCTATGTTTTGCAAAGTTCAGTTGTGCCCCCTGGTGGCTACATAGCAGCAATACATCATGTTTTATTCCTATGGGTTATTTTTCCTCTATTTTTGGAGTTGAAGCTCTTTTTTTTTTTCTTCTTTAAACCCCACCACAAAAAACTCATCTCAGGACGGGCAGATGTGATGTTTTGCTTATAACTTTTGTACATATGACAGAGTTAAAGGTGGTACAAAGCAGCCGCAGAGGAAAATTTAATGAAAAGATTTGTTCTTTGTTCTTTTTCTCCTCAGAGTCAGTTCCTCTAACAGGCTCTCTGAAGCGCCCTGTGGTGTCCCACCTGACCTCCAGTCACCTCCGTGTTCTTCAAAACTCTCTCAGCTCTGGCCTAAACCCAGAAGGGATCTATGTGTGATTCCCCCCCCCCCCCCCCCCCCCCCCCTCCGAGGACTGAGTTTTAACTTATCACAACTATGCATTTTGTATGTTGTCTTGGTGAAGGAACAATCTGCATGGAAGTCACTAAGCACTTGGTTTTTTTTTAAGCTGAAGGTGGTTTGAAGCATGTTTTACATGAGAAGGTCTCCAAATGAGGCCGTTTGATTCATTTCTGGCTGTTGATGGAAACGTACCGCCTGCTGTACTCTTACTCTCTCCCTGTAATACCTGCTGGATGGTTCATGTTACTCTCTCAAGCATCGTCATTTTCAAACCTCTGCCTTCTGAACCGTGTCTCTGAGAATGTTGTGAAGGTGTGGCCCCTTTTCCACAGCAGTTAGCCCACATGGGCCCTGGAGAAGACGTTCTCATTAAAAAGTGTTTCCCTTTTGTGTTTCAAAGTAGGTGGAGTCAAATCGGTGCTGCACTCAACTCAACGCTCATGGATTGTGACGAGCAGCTGTGTGTGTACAGGCTTTGTGTCTCCATATATGTGAAGGATCTGTGCGTGGTTCACCTGTGACCAATCTGCCCTCAAGTTCAAACTATGCACAAACGGTTTTTGTCGATGATGAATGTTTGACAGCTTTATTTAGTGACTTAGTAGATTGACAAAAATGCAGTCTCTTAGTCTGCATATTAAAGCAGTGTTGAGCGCATTTTTGTTGTTTAACCACAGCATGATATATTTTTGCTGAATGTCATTTTTAAAATTTTCTAACTCTGGCCATACGGGGACAGACGGGTGTGGTGGCATGATGGTGTCAGCCCTAGACTGGCGAGCAGAGCAGACCTAAAGGCGTGCAGCCGTTGAGCAGGTAGCTGCAGCTCTGTCTAGAGTCTGAGCTGGCGGTTTCGCCTGCAGTCAGAACAGTGGAGGAGCGAAGCACGTCATTGGCCGTGTGTCAACAGACAGAATAGCCAGGTTATGAAGCCTCTCTTTAGGTTGTAGCTTAGCTGCTAAACACTTCAGAGTGCCTTATGCTCGTCCACAAACGGACTATGGAGATCACTGACTTGGTGTAGACATGAAGGATAAATCAAAGTTCAGTCATTAGATATTTGTACTTGACTTGAAAACTGCAGTCAACTAGTTTCTTATGTGTTTTAAAAAAACACTTCATGCTCCTGCGCTTTATTTGTTTTGTACTTCATAATGTTCAGTGAAACTTTTTTTTTTTTCTCGTCATGGCGAGGCGCGTGTACTGTAGTTGGCATCTGTACTGTCACACAGTTAGGGTCACTGTTTACAACTGCAAATCTTCTGGAAAACTCCAAGATGTCGACTGTATATAACCTGTCTTTTTTTTTTTACATTTTTCTTTGCCTTTGATACATTGCTGAGTGTTTTTGAAAGGTTTGTATGGCTGTAACAGGCTGATGGCATGATACGGATTGCATGGTTCAATAAACCATCGGTTAAAATATGCCGTTTCTCTGACTGATGCAATGGTTTAACAACGTGCATTTGTGTGAAAGTTTGCAAATGGTCAAAAGGAGGACTGCAAAGAGATTTGTATTCTTTGTTCTACAGTGAGGGTTTCAAATTTAGTCCAGTAGAGGGAAACGTCTGCACAGATAAAAGAGCTGTTGGAGAATCAACACAAGTTTTCTTTGCAATTCTCTAGACCAGGGGTCTGCAACCTGAGGCTCCAGGGCCACATGTGGCCCTTTTACCTCCTACATTCTGCCTCTCTGGCTGAAGAAAAACAAAATAATAGTACGTTTTAAAAGTAAGGGCTACTTAATTGGTATGAATCTAATTTTAGATTAGTTCAGTTTATAAATGTATGGCTGAGGTGCACCTACAAGTACAACACAAAGAAGTACATCCCTGGTGACATCAAGAACCCTTGTTTGTTTCACACTTCCTCCAGAACGCACAAATAAGTAAATCAAAAACTAAGCTAAACTTGTGATTGCTCAGTTAATGTAATGACTTTAAAGCACATGGCTAGTGGCTGTCCAGAGAGAAGTCGCTAAAATATATCTTTGTATATTATTTTTAAAATTTTTGCAGAATCATATACCTATGAATCCATGTTTATGCTGAGTATAGTAGTACGTAAGAAAAAAGGATGACGGCTCACCAAAGCAGACCTGTGGTATAATAAGAGAAAATACAGTTTTCATCTTTTTTTCTTGCGTTGTTTGAAACCTTTCATAGGAGAACATTAGCTGCACTGGGACGATCCTGTGTAGCAGGGCATCTTTTCATTTTACAAAAAGATGTAAAAATCAATTTCACATTTTTTTTTAAATGCTGGTGTCATTTTATATTTCTGTTTTTATTCATGCCAAGAAAAAAGGAATACAGTTCATATTTATATTAAATGTAACCATTTAATTAATGCAAAACAGTATCAAAGTTTCTGAAGGGTAAAATAATATTTTTCTTCGGCTTTGACTTGAGTTAGAAACAGGCCCAAATGGCTCTTTTTATGTTTAAGGTTGCAGACTCCTGCTATAGACAAAAACAAATAAGACTTCACAAAAGGTAAATGTTACTTTGAAACAAATTTAATCACTATTTTTCCCATATACTCCATGAAAATCTTCAAAAAATCATTTTTTCCCCATTTTGAATAAACAGACTAAGCTGTCTGCCAAGAGGTCAAACATCCCATAGGTGACTTAAATAGAGTTATGGTAACTTCAATATTTAGTTTTGGGTCCTGGAGCATTATTTGCTGAAATGTAGGCTGCACTAAACTATTTTTGTCTCAGTGATAATATCCCATCCATCTTCAGTACCCACTTTATCCCTTTCAGGGTCACGGGGTTGCTGCCCCCAACTACTGTGGGGCAAGAACAGGGTGCCCCATGATCACAGCCTGTTGCAGGGTTAGCACACTCAAATGCACACCTTGGGGCAAAGTCACTAACTAACCTATGAAACACGTTTTTGGAGAAAACTCATGCATGCATCTTCCTCCTTGCATGCACAAGGAGAACATACAGACTCCACATAGAAAGGACCCAGCCAGGATTTGAACCCCAGCCTTCTCTCTGCAAGGCCAGAAGGGCAAAACAATGCACCACAATGAAGCCCTAGTGATAACATTTCTCTTGAAAACCACCTCACATGTCAAAATGTCCTGATGTTTTCTTCCAAAATGTGGTGATGAAAAAATAACAAACCAAACATAACCCTGAACCATCCTACGGTTTCTGTTTAAGTGTTATCATCTTACAAAGAATTCTATTGAAGATGCAGGCTGGCAATACCCTGGCTATGCCCAACAGTAGCCAGGTAAGGCTCCGGCAGCCCCGAGACCTCAAAAGGGAAACAGTGGGTTAAAAAAATGGACAGATGGATGCTTTATGGCAGGGTTGCCCAACCGCTGGTCCTTGAGATACACCACCCAGCTTTTTTTTCCAGCTTTCCCCTCCCTCCTTTCTGCTGATGTGCTGACTAAGGTGTATCCATGTTCTGACTGACTTAACACACCTGATCTAGGTGATCAATAGCAAGAAGTGCAGGGAGAATTGGGGAAACAGGCAGGGTGGTGGGTCTCCATGACCAGGATTGGGAAGTCCTTCTGTAGAAAAAGAGACTGGTAGCACATTATCCCTTGTGCTATCCTAAGCACTTTAACATTGGGAGCGGGGTCATCTAGACCCATTAGACAATGCGCTGAACCTTTTTTCTTCAATGATTTGTGATCTTCACTGGTGTCCATGGATTACATGAAATCTTTCCACCTTTATCCACCTTTGTCATGGTAGGAATAACACGTCAAAGTAACGGTGGGGTCATCCAAGATAGCACAAGGGTTAAACGGAAAATACCAGACTCTAGTGTCTTTCACTCGTGAAAATTTGCATGTTTGCCACAAACCGATGAGTAATATTTAGTCAGTGTATGCGATACATTACTTATCACACCTCCTCTGAGGCCGATATCTTGCGTTTTTCTGGGGTTTACGCCCTTTATTTTAAAGGTGAGAATTTTAAATACATGTTTTTGTGCAACTTTTTGGGAGAAAAATGATTAGAAATATTTACATAAATCAGTTACATGATCTTTCAAAGTTCTCTTCACTGCAGCAAACGATCATGGTTGGTTCACACTTGAACTGTTTGAGATTTTGACATTAAAAATGTTCAGTGAAGACAAACAGATGAGCGAAAAAACAACGGGTTTGATTTCACAGGTGGCTAGATAATTTCCACCCCAAAGACTTGGTTGGATCTATTGTTAAAGTTTTTGACATGTTGGCAGGAGGCCCGTTGTTTTCCAAGACTCTGCACAGACTGACTGTAATCTCTTCATCACTCTTTTATCACATGACATCTGTTAAAAGGCTTACTGTACATTCCACTGCTCTGACCTGTCAGCTGATCCTGCACTAAACAGTTAACCAGACTTTAATTACTCTTTGTTTCTGAGCAGTGTTGGAAATAATGCACTCTCTGCCCCCAATTTATGCAGCACTTCTTGACTTCATGCATTTTTTTAGCTTCTTTTCCATAAGAACAACAGATATTTGCTGCCATCTGCTGGTCAAAACTAAACTGCACTTCAAGAACTTCGGAAAAGTTTCACAGAAGAGGAGGACCCTTACAAAGTTTAGGCTTTGATATTTATTTTACAACTTATCCAGCAATAATTTAGAACAGCATATGTGTAAAGCATCAACAAAATGTGCAACAGTTGCTCATTTAAACTTTAAAAAATGAGAAGGGACTTCTACAACATTCACAAAACCCACATACTGAATGGTATATTCACAAATTTACAACCGTACATGCCTTTTTTTTAACAGTTGATAAGAGAGCAAAACCAGCTGAGTAATACTACAAAAGCATTGTTAAAATACAATGAAAATCAGTTTTATTCCGTCTCAGGTGAAGCTTAAAAAAGCTGAGCAACATTACAGTTAGAAAAGAGTTTGAGATAAAGTTCTTAACATGGCAATACCACAGTTTCTTTCCTAGTTTTGTGTGACTTTTCTTAAATCTGATTGAGGATTTTTTTCTCTCACAAAAGAGCCAAAAATATGCAGCATTTTTCTGCAACTGAGAACACTTCCCCAACTCTAATCTTTTTGACAGAAGGGAACTACAGTGATTGACTTTTAAACTGATAAAGTGACTGCTGGGTGGAGTAAAAGCAGAAAAAGTGCACTTAATCTCTCAAAGAGTAAATTTTATCCTAAATTAGGAAGTTTATAACTGGGAAGGGGAGGGTACATTCAAAGATCTATAAGGTGCTATCCTAAACAATGTCTCTGCATCTCTTTGCAGAATTAAATCAAGGAATTCTGCTGGTTTTAATCTGTGATTTCAGTAGTTGAGGGGATGTTTCTATGGGGGAAATGAGCAGAAACACAAAAATCCTGTTTTCTGATTCATTTTCACGCGACGGGGCTGTAAATGTTGAGAATTGGGGCCCAATAATCTCTGCTCAAAGGGATGGAGGGCCAATCATGTGCTCCCCCAACCGGCTAAAACCCCTACACAGGTTGAGGATGAGGTAATGAGACATTACATTTCCAGGAGCGCTTCTTCCCTAAAGCCATTTAGTGCACATTTACAGGTCACACTTTACCTCCAAGGTAATGGTATTTACAATCAGAGTTCACCAGGTTCTTAATCGAAGGCAGAGGTCAGTTGCAACTTTAATACAAGAGGGTCATCGATTGGAATATAACGCGCTGTTCTTGTATTCAAAGTTTTGGCACCACTGCTGCCGTTTGAAAACTTGTTATCAAAGAGATTTAAAAAGAAAATAATAACTCCAGCACTATGAAATGTCAATCATCATCGACGGTCATTCAGATTGTTTAATCGAGTATAAGTGCAAAAGGCACGCGCAGTCACAACTGTCCCCTGTTTCAGCAAGAAAGATGAGAAACCCTTCAGTGAAAGCTCCATTTCAACCCAGCCTCCTTCAGAGAAAATGCACAGAGGTAGGCTTCTCCAACGTCTTAACTCGCGTCGTTTGCGCAATTCTTGCCCTCTGGAGACGAGTCCGCGTCTCCCTCTGCGTCCTCGCTAGCAGGACTTTCCACGCGCTCCTCAGGTGAGGCCGCGTCAGCCTCGTATGACCCGTCGTTGTCAAGAGAGCGCGCGTCTTTTGGCTGAGAGGAGGCTCCAAAGTGCGCAGAGAGGCCGGGGAAAGCCGCAGCGGCTGCGGCAGCGGCATGTGCGGGATAAAGCCAGGGGAAGGGGGACGCAAGAGCAGCCGCTGCGGGATACACGTACTTCTCAATGTTGTTTTTGTCGAAAAAAGGCATGTAGGACGCCGCGGCCGATGGGTTGATAAAGTAGAAAGGCATGCAAATCGGTGTCTGCTGTCCCACACTGCTTATTCCCATCAAAGAGTTCATAAACGTCAGGTCGGGTCTGGCCTGGTCTGCACTCGTGACCCCTTTCCCAGTCCAGCTCATCTTTGGTTTTTTGGCAGCCCGCTCGTCTCCAAACTCTTGTTTGATCTTCACTGCCTTGAGTCCCTGCACATTGTTACCCTCACACTCTTTTTCTTTGCCGTCGCTCTTCTCCGTCTCTCCGCCATATCCACTGTCCGTGTCAGTGTCGTTCTCGTTGAGCTCCCCGCCCTGGGTCCTCTGGATGACCGGGACACAGTTGGCATGGCCGTCCGTCTTCTGCGCGTCATGTGCGTCCCCGGCAGGGAGCTGGTGCTGCAGCGCCTGTGCACCGGGCTGGAACTGCGCCAGCACTTTGTGGAGATGGTTGACGAGCTGCACGCACCTCTGCTCCCGTGCCGTCCAGTTCTCGAACTGGCTCAGGTACTGCAGGACCTCCTTTGCGCACGCCTGAAATCCGGAGTGAAAGACGTCCAGGTCCGCGTGGATGGGGGAATTCAAGGAGCGATCGCCTGCGAACCGTGAAGTTAGAGGACATGATCAATATTTTTGCCTCATCTGCTTGCATGCATGATAAGAAGTTTCTTATAAATGAATAAACTGCAACTCATATCATTTTCACTAAAAAATCCCAACTTTTGTCATCTGTATAGCCTCTTACCATTCTGCAAAGCAACAATCTTCTGGTGCTGCTGTTCAGTGACAGCAGTCAGCGCGTTCAAATGTTTCAGCGTCAGCTCCAAGACAACAGCTTTCTCCAAATGCCCGAGTGTCTGGGAGAGAACAGCAGAGAGTTTCCCATTTCTGATTTTTCATAACATTCCCTGAACGCATCAATTTGATGACAACTCACCGACAGCTTCAGGTGTTCCGGTAACAAATCCTTCAGCTGGCCAATACATTCGTTGATCCTGTCTCTCCGTTTTTTCTCAATCAACCGGTGTGGCAACTTGTACGCGTCCTGCTGACCCAGAAGCCAACAGTTTAAACACAGAAACAGATTCATTCCGGAAGTTATACTAAGACAAACTGGAAAAGAGAGATTTTGAAACAACAAAACTTCATCCACTATAAAAAAATAGAAAAGAAAATGCGCACCTTACCACCATCCTCCCGTTTTATTCCCCGTTTGGATTTGCACATGTAGAGAGGAGGATAATCCACCCTAAAGAAAAAAAAAGAAGAAAGTAACGATTGGAGAGTTAATGGACAGTAAAGGGTAGTTCTGGACAGTTTGCCAGGAGGGACACTTACCCCAAAAAATCTGCGTGCTCCACGAACTGCCTGTCCTGCAAGTGCGCGATTCGTTCATCCATTACGTCTTCGTTTCTGGAGCTTCTTCTTGTGGGGAATGTTTGATGTTCCGCGACTCGCACGCGGAGGGCAGAAGGAGACGGTGCGCAGTGCGTGTCCTCCAGCAGAGCAGCTCTCCACACTGATGTCTGTGGATCCTGAGCTGACACTTCTGTAGTTAGAGCGCAGGCGCGCCTCTGCTTGGGAGCAGCTCACGTGTAGGCTGCACCAGCGCAAAGTCCAGCAATTAGAGCGCGCGCGTGTACTACAGCAGCAGACCTGCCATTTCCTACAGAGATTTATCCTGAACCCTTTCAGTAATGTGCAGTTTCTCGCACAAATGATTTCATTTTTGTGTGAAAAATATGATCACTTCAGTGCAACCTTGAACCCAACAAAACAATCCCTCTTTTATTTCTACTCTATAACCCAGCTGTGCTCGCGCCCCTGCGCGCTCACGCATCCTCTTACTGTATAGAACTGTAAGGCAGGGTCACCTGCTCTTCAGTGCGTCGGTGCTCCAAAGCTGCGTCGTCGGTAACCATGACACCGGCATCAGCCATGTGCTCAAACACGTGAGTTCCAGTGCTTCATTAATGTCCACACTGGCAGCTGTGTCACACCTATGGGAGTTTTTGCCTCAAGAAAACAAGAAGACACAGAAAACTGCACTTTTGTTTGCAAAAATACTAGACTTTTGAACACAGAACAAACAAAACACATTTGTAAAAAGAAAAACGTATGAGCTTTAAAGTGTTCCTGAATATGTGCCCCCGTAATGCCCTCACATGCTGTATGATCACATCACTCCTTCCTGTTAGTCATGTGACTTTTCCTGGCAGCCAGCGAGCCCCTCTCTTGTGTAATATGCCCACAAGAGTGATCCAGTCACTCCAGCTCTCAAATTATGACCTCTTCTCTGCTTTTCAGGAACTCATACCTGCTGCCCCTCTCCTGTACTTTCGCTGTCCCGTCATCAGTGCACAGAACCCCCCTTTTGAGTCGTGTGTTGGAACCCCCCTTTAGGCAGCGCTGCCTCCCTTCCCTCCTCTTCTTTTTTTTTTCTCTCAGTCTGCTGCCTGCTCTATATGTGGCACTGGAGCTGCCTCAGGAATCCAGTCCAAATGCTTTCCATATTAGTTCAGCGCCATCTCTGTTTTCAAATAACAGTCAAGCTGAGGCTTGGTAACAGCGGGCTGCAGGGAGGGAAGGGAAAGAGTTAGAGGCAGACGGCAAGCTAAACTCACCCTCCACACTTTTAGCAGGGAAAGTCGTGAAGATAAACAAAGAGAGAGGGGAAGACAGGAAGAGAAAATGGGAAAGGGGCAGAAAGGTTCCTTAGGCGAGAAGAAAGGCAAGAGGATGAGAGATGACAGTCCAGCACAAGAAGACGGCAAAAAGTGTAGAGTTTTCCGTTTCCCTCTGCTTGTTGCTCTGCTGCAGCTGCTTTTTGGGGTGGCTGTTGCTGCCGTGGCCTTCCTCATGGCGGCCATTAGTCCTTCACTTTTGGCCAGAGAGACTCCACACTGGGCTGGGATCATTGTAAGCTCCAACGTTTTTAAGTCTCTATCAGACAGTTTGCATGGAATAATGTCTTTCCCATATTTCTGCACGGCCCTCAGCTGCAGCCACTGCAGCCATGCGGCGTATCATTCACCCTGACCACCCTGCATGCCACTCACTCTCTGATTTAAAAAAAAAAAAAAACTCCACCTTGGTGCACACTCCCGAACTTTTTTTTGATCCCGCATGACACACTGCCTGCACCGTCTGCGAGTTGTATTTCGTGGAATTGCTGATAAGGGAAAACATCTTATCTCTGCATGCCATCCTTCTAACCTGTGAGCACCTTAACAGTATGACAAAACCACAACCTGGATGCTCATTTTTTATTACTTTTTTATTTTTTACAAACAGCACTACATTTATCAAATGGCTAAGATAAAAAAAATGATGAAGTAAACTATATATTTCTAATAAATACAGGGTTGGGCTTCATTATGCAGATTTTTTTTAATATAAACAAATAGCAAGACCATAAGTAATAAATACAGAAAAACACTCCTCACTGTAGCAAATAACAAGAGAAAAGAAGATGAAAACATGTTTTCATCCTATCTGAGTCCTGTTCTAGCCAATCACTGATAGCATCAGCTCTAAAAAAACATCCCTGGACACCAACATCCCGAGTTAGATCCTCACGAGATTCAGCCGGCTGAAAAACATCGAGGTCATCCAGAACTTTCCAGAGAATCCTGAGTGCTTAAGAACCTGGGAAAAACATTCAAATAAGATGCTGCACGTTAGTCACAAGACTCCAGTTGCACTGAAGAGATGAAGTGCGAGTCTGTGTGTGAGAGCGAGGAGGGGAACGCAAAAGTAATGTAATCAGATGGCAACTTACTGCTGAATCATTCAATACTGAGACACATTCCCCTTCTCAAGATGCTTGTTTTTACATTGTCTATCAGCAAACATGATGGCACAGCACACTAAACTGTATTTTTATGGCCCTTTTAAACTGAAAGTTGCTGGTATTTTTGATGTGATTCCATAAAAAAAAAGAGAAAAGTCATTTGAGAAATGCCGCTTCTTTGTTACAGCTCTGCTTGGTTTCACTCGTGGGCTTCATCCTGTATTGCATCAACTACCTGCCAGATGAGAAGACTTCCATGCAGTTTGTTGTAAAGGTGAGCTTATACTCCACCAAATCCATTTTTCTGTATTGTGCTTCAGAGGCTCTGCGCTGCAGAGAACGTCTGATCTGAGAGCTTTATATCCCAGACTGGGGACATTTTTCAGACGCTTGTATTTGTGTTTTCAGCTCAAAAGCAAAAGAATATAAGTTCATGTTTATGTGGAAAAACTCATCAGTCATCAGTGCCAAGCTTTCTTTCATTCATACAAACTTCATCTTGCAGCTTCATCAGCAACACAATGCATGCAGCTGGAATTTCAGGGCAGCTACAATCAGTCTACTATTGTTTGCATAGAAGTGGCATCTCTTTTTCATTTACTGTGAGGTGATACATTACATTTCTTCAGCAGTGTTTACATGAAGAGATGCTATTGATTTACAAAATCAGTCAGCAATATTACCAGACTAATTTGCTTTTTTTACATTCAACATCACAAATCCAAGCTTTACAAATAAACAGCTTCC
The DNA here is from genome assembly GCF_053564925.1 of Oryzias latipes. Classification (NCBI taxonomy): domain Eukaryota; kingdom Metazoa; phylum Chordata; class Actinopteri; order Beloniformes; family Adrianichthyidae; genus Oryzias; species Oryzias latipes. The sequence goes on along the minus strand of NC_136242.1, from coordinate 24,705,792 downwards.
TAAAATAAGTGTTTTAAGATCCTTTTTTGAGTGAAACTGCAGCATTTTCAGTTGTACAAACTTCAAATTTAGCTTTGGGGCTTTTGATCTGTCGAAAATAAACCTTTATTACTAGCAAGTATAAAAAGAAGAAAAGGCATTTTATCCATATTGTTGTGAAATTAGAATCAGAGGAAAAAATGCTGTTTGAAAAAGGCTTATGTGTGACATAGAAGTTACCATGGCAAGCTGCAAGCTCCCTGATCCACTCCATTCTAGTACATCTGCTTGTAGATGACTAGATCCATGTACAGCTTTGTTTTCCTCGTCTGAGCTGGCATTTGGTTAAAAATTGTACGGCTAGATAGCTCTGATATTGCACGCCATTTTTGTTGCACCAATGATGTTAGGTTGTGGCTCTGAAGGGCTGTAAGCTAACGGGAAAGAGTGCAAACAAAGGGATGGTGGGAAAACAGGGGCAGGCTTGCTCTGCATCAGTGGTCCCACCCACAACTCAGAGGGGAATTTCTGATGAGCTACTGCTGCTCTGCAGAAACTATGTCCTAGAAAAAGACAGTTTTTTTTTTTTACTTTGGCTAAAATCAGCATATTCATAATTAAAAGATGATCAGAGTGGGATTTTAATGTAGATTGTTCAGACCACTCGTTCTCATTGTCAAATCTTATGTTATTAAGTTTTAGCTTGTTGCTTTAAAAATGTTCTTTTTTTCTGATAAATAATTCAATATCTAACAAGGCAGCAGCTGTTTCCTCAGAATACCTGTTTTTTTCAGGACATCACATGCGAACTAAAGCACTTCTGCTTTGGAGTTTCAGAAAACCTGATTACTTCTCTTTGTGAGGAACATTTAAAAGAGCACAATGATGCACAAGCCAGCCCTGCTCTCCATCTCACAGCTCTGTTGAAATTAACATTCATAGCATTGCAAATCAAGAGCTGCTCAGCAATTGCATAATTCCATAAGCAGCAGCAAAGCAACAGAAACCCAGTGGTGTGGAGGGCCTCTGTTATACAACGATGGATTAAGACGAGGGTTTTAGTGTTTATGAGATTGTGCAATTGCATAAACAATGCTAAGCCTCTGACACATTTTACACATGTATTTTTGGACAGTTCCTGGTGTTCAGTTGGAGATCAGGAAGCAGCTATGAGTCTATGGGGGAGCAACATGTGTATGGTCAGGTTTTTACCAATTTCAAAGTGCAGGAGGATTGTCTCACGCTGCTTTCCTGCCCTTTACAGCTCCTCTACTTCATCCTCTGCACCACCGGTCTGGTCATTTCCGTGTTGGCTGTGGCATTTGCCGGACACCACCACTCACAGTCCAGCAGCTTCACCTGTAAGCAGATGGGAGAAGCCTGCGTGTGCGTTCAGGATCCTAATGACCCCATAGCTCGCACCTTCACCTATGAGGGGGTGAGTGACTGTGAGGCAATTACGGGGACACTAAGATTCTACTTCCTGCTCCAAATCCTGCTGAACCTGGTCCAGGCGCTCGTCTGCGCTGTTGGCACCTTCATCATGTGGAGGCACCGCTACCAGGTCTTCTTCTCAGGTCTTCAGATCGCATCTCCTTCCCCTGAGCTGTGGCAAAAGGTTTAAGGCGATGAAGATGGAGGTGATGTGAACTCTGGTTTTCCAGATCATAATGAAGGAAATAGTGTAAAAAATCCCTGATGGACAGGAACCCTTTTGTATTCCCGCATGTTCTTTTTTTTTTCTTTCTTTTTTTGCTTAACAGAATCACCACCAAGTGTTTTAGCAAAGTGTTCAATCATAGATCCTTTCTTCATAGGAGTAAAACAATCATGTTTTTTCCAATTATTTTGTTGAACAGTTAAAGTTAAATGCACTTTTTATCAATTGCAAATGGAAATAGCTGAAAACGTTTACAAATATTCAATATTTATGCCAAAAATATTGTGAAAAAAATACATCTTTATTCATAATTCATAATATGCATGTGTTCCCATACATTTGCTCCTCTAAATGAGTCATATTAAGTAAATTAATTTTTTTCAAACTTAAAAGTCAACTTGGTCTTTTCTGACAAGTTCTTTGAGCTTTCAGACGCTGACATTTACTGATTAGCGTTTGGTAGCATAAATGAAGCCTTTGGGTAGACCACAGAGTCACTGTGTTCAGGCAATGATTTGCATAATAATGTAAATGATTTGTCAGATATTTGCTCACTGATTAAGACGCTCAATGATAACTGCTTGAATGAAAGGGTCAAACTGCCACAGAGGTCTGCTACGTTTCCTATCGTGTAATTTTATAAACTGATCTCACCCACGGGCTTCGAGGTAAATAATGTCAGAATCAAATTACACTGAAACTGTTTGTTGTCTTTACAATAAAAATTCAGTCATGAATAACAACTGCTTTGTTCAAGGTGTTCAGTCATGTCCAATTTTTTCTAGAAAAACAAGAATAAAGTTTGTGTAGTTTTCACACTATAAAAGCATGAGTTAAAGGGTTGCTTTAAAATTTTAAGTCATTGTCTTAAGCAAGGGGTTTCAATTAAGTTGCAACTATTATCCAAAAGAAATAAAATAATACAAATAAATATCCTAAATTAATACTACAATAGTTGAACACCAAATTGCCTTCATCCATTCATCCATTTTTTTAATCTGCTGCATCCCTTTCAGCTGCCTGGGCCTAACCTAAACCTGGCAACTATTGGATGAAGGCAGGACACAACCTGGACAGGTTGCAAGTTTGTTGCAGAGCCACACAATCACACACACAAACCTAGGTACAATGTAGAGTAATCAATCAACTTTTGGAGTGTGGGAGGAAACACAGGTGGAACGATTATTCAAGCTCCACACAGAAAGGTCCCAGGTGGGACTTGAACCAGTCTTTTCATCATGAGGTGAGAGCGCTCACTTTGATCATGAGGCTTCTTCTTCTCCTGAGCAAAAAGCGAAAATCTTCCCACTTAGCGCCATTTAAAGGTTGCAAATTGGAAGGCCCAAAAGAAGATTGGACTAACGTTTAAATCTAATCTCATATTAAGAAGTTTTATTTAGTTTAGACGTATTTGACTTAAAATGCAATTTACACGAACAACATGACCAAAAACGTGTTCAGTTGAATTACAGTAATTCATTAAAACAACAAAAAGGTCTAAATGCAATATATAGGACAGAGCAGGATCTGCACACAGAGCTTTATGAGACTGGAACTGGACTCAAGTGAGCTCTGACTTGCAGAGGTAGATGACTCAAATACAAATGAAGGAGGCTTGCATGCTGGAGTGAGATAAAGGGGGGCTCAGACAGGCAGCAGAGAAGCAACCTGTTGGGGTTTTAGTGGATTCCTGCTCGTTTAAATAGGACAGACAGAAATAAACTAGAAAAAAACAAAACCAGATGAGAGTGACTTAACTCTTAGCTCAAGTATGACCAATAGCTGAAAAAGCAGAGAAATCCTCAGCAAGAAATGGCAAACCTGACTGGTTTCCATACAACTCTGAAAAAAAAAGTACAGAAGGAAATTATACCGACTGCGTATTTTCACATAAAGTAAAAAGGTGTCATATCCTTGAGATAAAATGTCTCACTAGCTATAAAAGTGGCTTTGGATGGTTCCAGCTAAAGACAAATTCAAACCACTATCTTACCACATACTTTTAAGAATGTCTGCCCTTTTTGTTAACAATAACATTCAGTTTTTCTGTCACCATTTAATTTGATACACAATGCACCCGGTGAGATCCTTCAGACTGAAACTTTTCTGAATGTGCGATGAAAAATAATCCTGCTTTTTTTGCAAGAATTCTTTTAAGAGTAGAGATCTGTACTTTTTACTTGCTGAATCCATTTCAGCATCAGGAGAATTGGGGTTTCATTACTCATAGTGTCGGAAAACTTTCCCTCTCTAATGTAATGGGGTTTACAACTGGCTAAAGGAACACTGATTTTTTTTTTTTATGACAAAGATATTCTTTGTTGTTATGATTGCTATCTTATTGAAGGAGGCAGTAACAGCCACACTTCTACAAGCTGAAGTAAAACATTAATTCCAACTCTGCAGGAGCAGCAGCTTCTACTTTCCTTGAAAAGCTGTCCACAGCATTTTAAAATGTTTCGCTAAGATCGTTTATACTGCAGAGAAATAGGATCAAATACTGACGCTAAGCGACAGACTGGCGACCTGTCCAGGCTGTACCCTGCTGGGTTAGGCTCTGGCAGCCCCGTGACCCAGACAGGGAAAAAACGGGTTTAGAAAATGGATAGATGGACATACTGATGCTGAACAAGAAGACCTGACTCGCTATCTCAGGTCCTGTTCATGTCAACAGAGCTCGATGGAGATGAGGTCAAGGCTTTGTGTGGGTCAGCTGGGTTCATCCTCTGCAAAGTCATTCAAGCGTCTCTTTTTAGGCATTGGTTAGTACACATTAAGACATGCTCTGCTGGAACAGAAAATAGCCCTCTGTTGTCTTTTTCAACAAAGTAAGTCTTACGCAGAAGAATTTGATGCAATTTCATTTGAATCTGAATCATATTTTTTATTAGTTTTAAACTTGTTTTTTGGTCTAAAAAGTTCAAAATATTCAGCTGTAAACTGCAATTGTCTTCCCTCTAGATTTGAAGGCTGATGCCTCACCCCTCTGTCAAAAGGTATTTTGTGGTTGGTTATTAATTCAGGTCGACACATAATGACTGTCCTAAAGTTTGCTGTTCAGAGATAAAGCAAGAGATAAACAAGAAAACAGCAAAGTACAGCCAGACATTGTAAATGGAGAGAGGGGGTCTTTTTTTTTCAATGTTTTAAAAAACGTATAAATCATTTTGAAGTTTCACATGAAAGATTATTTCACAGATTATCATGTTACACAGCTCTAAAAAGATGTTGTTGGTTATTTTTGGCTCAATATGTAAATATGGAACAGGGTCAAAACAAAGCTAATTTATCCTCCACACCGTACTTTCCCTACACATGAAGCTGTGACTCGGTTGGTTATAAAAATGTGGCCAATTGTGGTTTGAGATTTCTTGACATAAGAGGTGAAAAAAATCAAGTGGATGAAATCTGCTCAATTAAACTGATTACAATTGTTAGATAGGAGTAGAGACACTGATGGAAAGTATAGCAAATTTGAATTTTGACCCTTTTATTGTAAATTTTTAGATGATTTAAACGCTATAAGTCTATTCACAAATCTGATAGATCTCCTTTGAACTTACCATTTATCCACCCATTATCTACACCCACTTCATCTCAAGTGGGCTAAAGGGGATTGCTGGAGCCTATCCCAGTTGTCTCCAGGCAGGTCGTCAATTTGTTCAGACACCAACACCATTGCGCTCCTTCCTAAAGGGCAAAATTTAGAGCGAGCAATCAACCTGTGGAACATGCTTTGGGGCTAAAGGAAGAAGCTGGTGTGTCCCCTCCACACAGAGAGAACTTTGATTTGTAATCAGGACTCGTTGCTTTCAGGAGACAATGCTAAACACACCATTGTCCATCCAACAAATCATTAGTTCACCTCATCAAACTTCCTAACAGGCATAATTACATTACTGGTTTCTGCCAAACCCAGATGGGTCTGTGTGACAGCCAACTAAAGCGACAAGATCACTCCGCTGAACTCATCTCCACGGTAAAATGCTTTACTTGACTTCATCTAGTTTTTTTTTTGCAGGTTTTATTGCAGTTGTTTGACCATGAAATCTATTCCATAAAGATTAAGAGCTTTTGTGCTTATAGGACTGCACTAGAACAAGTGACTTTTTTTCTTTTTTAAAAGTTCCCACTTTTCAACACACTTACATTTCAAGATGATTATCCTACTAGAATAAAGCTTCATGACAAAACGTAAATCTTCTGTTTAAAAAAACATTTGCACCACCTGTCTATATAGAGGTTCATGCTACACCACACACATAAGTGTGTGTCAGAGGGCATGCTGCCTTACTGTGATTATCCACGTGTTTGTTTTGTGTGATGATGTCAGCACGTCATGTGACTGCAGTGGCTCAAGATCACAGCCAGACACAGGAAGTCACATGCCAGTCATCATGGGGGCAGGTTTATTTTTAAAATGACAGCTGTGGAAGAACCGTACACCACCCCACACACTTCTTTCAGAGTTTCAGCTCTCGATGAGGTCAGGTGACCTTCCATATCTACAAAATATAAAATAGAAAAGGTGGATAAGTCAATAGTATTATTTGCAATTCATATTCAAGCGACTTAAAGTCGTTTTTTTGAAACTTACATTACAGAATTAGTTTATTCTCTATTTTAAAAACAAGCTCTACAAACCTGACTCCCAGAAGTGTCAGCCTCGAGTTTGTTGACCCTGTGGATGTTTTGCCACTCTCACCACTAAATAAACAGAGGCCCAGCATGTGATATTTTACTGCGGCTACTAAAGATATGAAGAAATGCCTCCCAGGTAAATCATTCGCCGCTCACGTGTTCTCAAAAAGGTGTGCACAGTGATAACAGAACATCCTGTGCATTTGAACTGCACATTTTTGATCATAATATGACAAAGAAAGTCCCAAAATTGTCTGCCTGCTGTATTCAAATAATCCTGAACATTATTTACGGTGGTCGTGCGGTGAACATGCATCGACTCACCAATGAATGAGCTAATATTATAGGCCATCACTGGCGGCTGCAGTCAATGCCGGCCTGCAAGGGTGAACAGAGAAGAGCTGCCAAACTGACCTGTCCTCTCCGATAAAGACAGAACACATCACGGAGGTTCAGCACAGACTGAGGATTAACAAAACTCATTTGTTGATGGTGCTAATATATCTAAACATAAAAAATGCATTAGATCTAAAAGAACAAAAACACAAAGATATATTTCTTTAACCCCTTGACGGAATTTATTTCCAGCTATGAAAATTTATGTCACTTGTGTTTGTTGCTTTTAGATGCTGTATTACGGTAATTGTGGAGCTGAAGTGGTTTGATGCATATTTGCATCCGTTGGTTTTCAAGAGGTTAAATCAAATCTGTCTGAAAGTTTCTTTGAAGTCTCAAGCTATAGACACAATAGGCATGTGACTCACATTCAAGAACAAAGGTGTTCACACTTGACAAGCAGGGAGGGGGTTATTTTTCTATTATTTACCATCACATGTCCACCACCTATAGTTGGAAGAGGCTTGGTGAGAAGTTTCAAAAGTGGTGCAAATATTGCGCAACTTGCTCCAGGCTTTTTCTTTCACAGCTCTTTTCTGATATGTGAAAGCCTTGGTGTCATACATTTCCAGTCGGGCATAAACCGCAATTATTAATTTCTCCTCCATTAGCAATTATCCATGGATGGCATTTTCAATAATTTAATACGTATCTATCAAATCCAAGCCCTGATCAGTCAACATGTGTTCCACGGCCGCAAGTTTTGTACGTGGAGCCCCAAAATGGCCGTAAGAACTTGAGTAGCGACACATGAATGAGAGTTTCAAACATGGAAGCCCAACTACATGCTTACGCAGGTTTACATTTACATACCTTTAATCTTTAACACAAGAATTTTGTTAAAGTAGAGAACTATATACTTTTACATTCTTAAAGCTGAATCCATTTTGGCATCAGGAGAATTGGTGTTTCATTACTTCGTGTAGGAAAACTTTCCCTCTATAATGTAATGGGGACTACTGGTTAAAGGAACACTGATTTCCTTTAAACACGGACATTTTTCATGACAAAGCTTTTTTCTCAATTGCTATCTTACTGATGGCAGCAGTAACAGCCAAACTTCTACAAGCTGAAATAAAACATTTATTCCAACTCTCCAGGAGCAGCAGCTTCTACTTTCTTTGGAAAGCTGTCTGCAGAGCCCAAAAAGGGCTGTAAACGTTGTGTAACGACACACAAATGCCAGAGTTTTGCTCGTGGAGGCCCCACTGCATGTTCACACAGGTTTACATAGATATTTATTTGGGAGTGGCCGCTTGAATGTGTGTTGCAGAGGGTGGTGTAAACGTCACAATTCAATTTCAAACTTCTCTGCTGTCTAAAAAAAGCATGAAAAAACATTGATATAAACAAGAAACACTGTTTATTCTCTTTTTCAATTTTCAAACCGAATTAATACATGTCAGTCATGTTAATATTTTTCTGCTCCTTTCCCTTTTAACGCAGACAATTCTTTTCCTGCTCTTGCCAAATACAATGCTAAATTAGATTACAAGTGCTCAACTAACCAGATTAAATGAGACTTCTTAAGTAACCTGTTTTTTTAAACTGTCAGCTAAAGAGAAACCTGGTTCAAAGGCTAAAGGATTAGTAAAACCTGGTTTTCTGATGAAGTTTTGTGCAGAGAAACCATCTCTTCAGAAGAATAAATGCACAAAAATCTGATTCCTCTTGTGCAAGTAAACCCAGAAAACACATTTTCCATTGCACAGTTTCTTCAGAATCCAGGTTACTTAAGTGCATGTAAACACTTCAAATGCATAAATGAAGATGTATGAAGGCTAACATTTTAGTGTGAGGTGAAGTGTAGAAGTGGATGCAGATATGTAGAAAAAAAACCAAACAACATCGCTCAAAAGCTGCCGACGCCTTGCTGCCAATTTATTATAACATCTGACCACATAAAATATAAACATTTTCCATAAACTCTCTTTGAGAAGAATGTGTCACAGATGCGTGCACCTGTGCCCTTTCTTTGTGCAAATGTAAAACACAGGCTTTCACAAAACAAGGAGATATGATGAAAATCTACACACACACAAAAAAAGTCGTTACCAGGTAGCAGTTGATCCCGATCTGAGCATTTTCAAAAAATTTTCCTCGATTAGCTGACCCCCCCGTGTACAGGACAAGATGATCACTCTCAGATGAAGAACAGCTCTCACTGTAGTCAGCACTATATTATGTACCAACATGAGCCTTAGACAGAAGAAGTTTCAAGTAAAGTTACACAAGAATCCATGTTTCCATTCACATTTCTACACTTGCTCCGGAAATCCAAAATAAGGACAACAAAACTTGTTTAAACACAATACTAAAGATTAAACATAATCACAAACAATGTTTCCAATATTACCCTTTTTCTTTCCTTAAAAATTGCACCTAAAGTCATTGCGATATGCGGTATATAAAAGTTAACGAGTAAGGCAGCATAATTCCTTTTCCAAAAAACACTATTTATGAATCAAACCTCCTTATGAATACAAAAAGAAAATGTAGCGGGAAAAGGGGGAGAATTGCTGTTAGTGTGCACACTTCTCTCCAAACGGCCTGCAGGTCAACCACATAAAGATGACTCTGACCTGCCCTCTGACAGGACTGTAGGCAAACTAACTTCACTCAAACATTTCCCTGAACTTTTGCCTGCTTCTCTATCACCGCAGTGGCATTTGTGACTGGCCAGAGTTTGTGCATTTCTTGGCAAATAAAGCACAATATACTATTCGAATAAGGCAGTGATTAAGACCAAAAATATATATATTTAAAAATAAATTTTGCTTGTTGGCCTGACTAGCTTGTTCTTAAGGCTTCGGTTTACAAGGCTGGGGGTCGGCAGACGCCGTCTGCCCCGCTCCTCTCAGTTTCCTGGGATGTAGTGGTTGGATTGAGGAGCCAGGAATCCCATCCTCTGCTTGTTCTTCCTCTGTTCTGTCATCTGAGTGGAAAAAGCAGAGAAAATTGCCATCAGAACTGGAGTGGCTTACACTTCTCACTTTGCACAGAGCAAACACATTATGAGCCAACCCGTGTTTGTGTTTGTTACCGTTCTGGAGGGCACTTTATTATGCAAAACAAAATATTCCCACTGGCTCGCATGTAATTATAGCATTCCAGAGGGGGGTGTTAATTCATTTGAACTTGCAGTGCAGGTAAAATAATGCAGGTAAAAAGGGAACAAAGCTGTTTAAATGAAACCAAACACATCTTAGGCTCATTAATCCCAATAATCAGGGTCAGAAAAAGGTCATCTCAGAGGGTACTGAACGTCTTAATATTTGATTTTCGTTCGAAAAATAAAAATATTTGCAGCATTTTTGCAAATTTTGTTCCAGCAGCTTGAAACAGTTTTACTTTGCACGAAAATGCTGTTTGGACAGGAAAATAAGGCCTCTTGGAAACTTTATTTAAGTATGCAAGCAAACGTGGGAGTGTTTGCACTGAAATGTGACCTGTTCACTGGATGATGCGTAAGTAAATGTGTGGTTTTCTAAGATGTCTTACCGGCAGTGGTTTCATAGCTCACGCCCTAAATGACTCTGTAAATTAAAATAAATATTCTTTCCGATTAAATGGAATCAAATGAGTAGAACCCACACAAGCAGCACAGAAATGCACATCCTGTGTGTGAAGGTCAGAAAAATTGTGAGCAGGAGCAAAACTTTAAGTGTGACATGAAAAGCTCAAAACACCTCCTGGTTGGAGAGTTTAATGCCTCCAAAATTCAGAGTTAAGAGTTAATTTCCATAACTTTTCTAACCCTGCTGACACTTTATTTGGCAGCAGAGATTAATAGTAAGCAAACCAGGTTAAACCACATTTAAAAAAAATGATAGATTGCTTCTTAATGGTGCCTTTACTTCCTCATTAGAGGGGATTTTGTGCTGCTGAGGTGAGCAGAGGTTGCCGTTTTGTTCGGTGGAGTGTGATCCACCCTCAGTGAGAGCTGTTTTTCACACATCTGGCAGAAGGGGGAACAAGGACAGGCCTGTGACTGGAATCACATGCAGAGGAGGCAGGTGATGAGAGTGATCAGTCACACTGCAGCGGGCAAGCTAGTCATCCAAACGGCCAGAGGCTCTCAGTCGTGTTTATTGCAGACGTGATAGTCACCTGTCGTGCTGCGTTCAGGAGCATAAAGGGTCTGATAGAACCTTTTTGTACCAATTTCCTGCTAAAACCTATACTGGCAAAGCCATCTTCTTTTTTTCCTGCTGCTGGTATTTGTAGGTGAAAAGTGGAAGTCGTGGAGTTCAGGCTTCACAAGAATTAGTCTTTAAAAACAGGAATATTTTGGTTTAGACAGCTTGATAATGGACCTGAAGTTACCTGTTCTTTGAGTTCAGCTAGCTGGGATGATAGTTGAGAAATCAAAGTGACAGTGTTGGTTAGTTTCTCCTGCAGGGATCGCATCTCATTCTGCTCGTTGTCCCCTTCGTTGCTCACCAGAGACATGGCTCTCATACGAGGAAACCATTCCAAGTTCTTCTCCTGGAAGAGACAGGAAGCGTTTGAGTCCGGGAAAAAAAGGGAAATGAGTAAAAAACGTTGAAAAAAGATGATCATAAGACGGGGTGGAAATGGTTCTGTTTGTTGGCACAAGCACCGATATTCACAATCACAAGAGAGTAAACAGAGAGGAAGTGGTGAGTGGAGACGGCTGTGAAGGTTTCACACTAATCATCTCATCAGAATGGAAGGGTGTTCTCCATTTTACGTTTGACGGCAGTTAACTTTCCCTTCACTTTGAGCACAACTGTGGTCTCCTGGAAACTGCAGACAGCGATAATGCACTAAATGAACGTTACCTGGCATTTAAGTTCTCACCCGCTAAATACATACACATTCAGAGTGAGGATGAGTCATTGATGTCTACTGGCCGCACATTGGAGGTGTGATGCTGCACGTTTTTCCTTTCTTTCTTGTTTTTTCTCCCCTCACGGTGCAGCAGACAGAGCAAAACATCTGCAGCGGTGCTTTCAGGAAACGCTGGACAAAACAAACCTATGGAGTTATGTAAGGGACTTTAGAGCGCCTGTGTTTGTACACGCGTGGGCGTGTGTGCGGATGCATTTGCATGAAAATTCAGCAAGTGCAAAGAGCAAAGCTGGATTTACAACACACATGTTCCAGAGATAAGTTCCTCAGACAGACTACCTTCAGCTGACCTTTACCAATATTCCTTTGCCACTTCCACCGATAAAAAGCACTCACAAGGTGCCGAGAGTGAAGTTTGACCGGGAGCTCGTTCAACCCAGTGGGAGGAGAGAGGTGTTGTCTCACCTGCTCTTATATAAGAAAGCACTGCAGAGGAAGCCAGACTGGTGGGAGTGAGAGATGCTGGAGGAAGGCTGAAAAGGGAAGGCGTTTTTTCCGCAGGTGGACAGGGATGTACAGCATTTGTTTTTGTTTGTCTGAAAATATGAGTTGGTCCAACCTTTCGCCGGCAGACGTTAATAGCTGCAACCTATCAGGGGACTTCCTCTGCTCATTCATCAACAGGAGAAGGACAGTCATTAAATAAATAGCAATAAACAAAAATAAAACATATATGAAACCTTGCTTGAGCAAGATGGTGTTTAAAAATGTAAAGCTTTTTTTGTTCATTTTTAAATGCACACTGCAAACTAGACAATACTTGCAAACATTTAAAACCTTGTTTTGACATTCAAGATTTTAAGTTGTTTTGCATCTCTCCAAGCTTTTCAAAGAATCTGCAGAGTGGAGAATGTTTTGTCATATTAAGAGCAAGGATGAGTCAAAATCCATTTGCTCCAAACTCTTGACAATAGAAAAACTTAAATTAAGACTTTAAAAAACCCTCAAATTTCACTGAAATTTTGGTTCAGTCTTAAGGATGCTATTTTAAAGTTTAAAAAAATGTTGACAAGCTAGCCTGGCTTTCACGATTATTATTTTGGAAGCCAAAACTTTGAATTATATTCTAAAAATAAGTTCCAGTTTAAGATTTTATGTGGTTTTATTAAAATGGGCCAATTTGTGCTAAAATCCAATTTTCATTCATAAAATTCAAACAATTTGCTTAAAACTAGAGAAAAATACCTATCATTGCGATGTTTAACATTCAATTTGAAGTAAATTCTGTCTAACGGTTCACCTTTTTACCATTTTCCCCCCTTTTGAATGCTTGTGTGGAACTAATTTTTTACATTTTGATATCTTATAAGATTTTTTTAGGTATAAGTACTTGCTGCATGGTCATATCATTTGACTACTTTCTAGTGATTTTCTTATGAAGATTAGTGTTCTTTTCTTATTTTCAGCGACATTTTTTATATCTTTATGAAGGAAATAGAAAAAGTAAAGAAAGTTATTAGTCAATATCAAAGTCATGCAGCATCAGTTCAAACTAGCAAAAAACAAAATTTGATGTAAATTATGCCAATTATTTGGGTTTGATGTATTCCAAAACATAAATCTTGTGGATGTTTATTTACTGCTGGAGAAAACAAACTCATACACTACTTCCATAAATACTTGACTGCTAGTGGAATATGTTACAAGTATATACTTAGTACTTCAAACGTCATCAAAATGTGAAACTGAGCTTAAAACTTTGCAAGTTCGCCTCATATTTGCAATCAAAATATCTCAAATGTAGTTATGTATTGACTTGAAAGTGGATTTTAGTGTTCTTAACAGTGGGATTTAAAAAAAAAATGTTTTGTGTCCAACCAAAACTAACAAATAATTTTGTGATGATCAGTCTGCTGACTTCATTCTCAAAGGATTCATTGTTTGCTTATAATAAATAAAAAAATAAATTAAACTTTAGAGAAACACTATTCAAAGAGCTAGAAACGTAATAAAAAACCTGGAAACATTCTGTCAATTAAATTCAAAAGTCATATTCTCAACAGATAAGCTGCACTTCCACAGACATTTCAGAAATCTGCATTTGTAAAACTAAATTGATTCAGAAGTCTTTTCTAGCGCCTATAAAGAAGCCAACTGGCATTTCAGGCCAATTTTAATATCCTATTCACCTATGCAATGTGCTTCATCACACATGAACTGCAAAGACTTGATCTGAGTTGTCAACTGAAGTAAGTTGCAAATTATCCAGAAGCTAATCAAAACAAGCATCTGTGGGATGAAGCAGAATATATCAGATCCAGATAGACACTAAACACACCACCTGCAAAAACCCAAAACACCAGGAAACTGTCTGCACCCCAAAATGTTCTGTACTCAGCTCAAGGACAAAAGGATTGAATTTTAAGCACATGCATGCCTGGAAGGAAAACTTTATATTATACATAACATGCATGGATGAAAAGAAACCAACATTAATTTGTTTGTGTTTGTTTTTTCAAAATTAGAAACCTAGACATGGTTTCCTTTAAATGTAAATTGAAGACCCACTCCTATGAAAATTGAGTTTTTGGTTGTTTTTAACTTGTTATTGTGGCATTTTTCTCATGACGGAGGACATATTTGGAGAGAAAATTAGGATTAAGATAGTATTTCTGAGAATTTCTTTATTCAAACTGTTGTGAATCAGGAGGAGACAAAAAAAAACGCTGTTTAAAAGAGCTTTTAATTGTAACATAAAATCTACAATCAGCAGGTCATAAGCCAGTTACTCCACTCCATCAAAATTCCATTCTGCTTGCAGACAAATACATCCAGGTTTTCCTCATCTGAGCTGACATCTGGCTCAAAACTGTACGGCTGGATAGCTCCAATATTGCTTAACTAAGAGGCAAATTTCTGATGAACTACTGCTGCCTCGCACAAACTATGTCCATGAAAATAATTAAAAGACCAACGGGAACACTTCTACAAAAGATGATTGGAGTGGGACTTCAAGTGATTTCTTAATCCTTGATGCTTATGTAATAAGGGCTGCACTATATGAGGAAAACTCGCAATATGCAATATTAGTGATCCATATTGCGATGACAATATCACTTGCGATATGTGAACAAATAGCAAAACAACCAAAAATCTAAATTCTATTTCACTGCATCAGTTTAATTTAAATAAGAGTCCACATAATTTAAATTATACTCCAAATGACCATTGTCTACATAGGGGCGAAGATCTAACATAATAGAGCGCCATCCGATGGGTCAACTACATGAAGGGGTCCACCTGATTGGTCAAATGCATAAATGGATTTATTTGATTCGTTAAATAGTTCAAGCTGCCATAAGATTGTTTTAGCACATTTAAGGTTACCATTTATCACAATTTTAGCCGTCTTTGGCGATATGCGTATTGCACAGCTTGAAATCGCGATAATGATAAATTTGCAATTTATTGTGCAGGCCTAATGTAAATGTTATTATGCAGCTATAAATCCACAACACATTTATTTCTTTTCAAGATCAGTGGGATTCACATGTCCATTACACTCAGATTTCTATAGTAAAAGCTCTTTTACTACCTAATTTTAAAGCAATTTGCACCACTGACTCCAAAACAGACTCAAATGGGGTTCATTTAGGCTGACCACACAAATACGACTTGATTCCATTAAAATTAGATTGAAAATCGATCATCTGAAAATTTGGGACTAATTGAGGCCTTTGGCATCAACACAAGAAGAATGGTCTCCTTCCCTACATGTGAAAAACACAATGATGGCTCTGTGAGCTCAGAGACAACCCTGTCGATGAGGACCATAATGATTATTTTAGGTCGTCCATAACTGATGGACTACAACTAAACTATTTTTTAAAAATGAGATTATCCTGCCTGACATCCAGTCCCTCATTCTGGCATCACTGCAGATAGTTTGACTGTGACTGTGCAAAATCTTAAACAGAGCACCAATGTCTTGTTGCTTGTCACTAGACTGTGCAGTCTTCCTGTGGGTGCTGCACCATCTGAATCAATCAGGATTTAAGCTACTCGAATCTTAGACCCAAATCAGTCCTCTAAAACATGAGTATTTTTAAAAAAATATCACAAAATAAAATTAGAGCATCTTTAAAAGAAGTAATCCCACTTAAATATTACAATATTTTGGATTTTTTGCATTTAAAGTCCCACTCCAGTAATCTTTTGATCTATTGTAAAAGCATTCCCAGTGGTCTTTTCATTATGTTTATGCCGTCTTCGCCAAAAACCAAAAGCCTGTGTCATTTTCTACGACATAGTTTCTGCAGAGCAGCAGTTGTTCAGTAGAAATTTTCCTCAGAGTCGTAGGTGGGACTGTTGGCGTGGAGTAACCCCGCCCCCTGGCCCTCACTATTGCTGAGACCTTGAAGGAATGGAGGCCCGTTCGGTGTATTTTCTATGTTACTCTTTTTCCAAACTGCATTATTCATCTGCTCCTGATTCACAATTATTTGAAACAAGAAACACTCAGAAATGCAACCTTAAGCTCAACTTTATTTACATATGTCCATCATTAGAAAAGTACCACAAGATCATGTTAAAACTGCCAAAAAACAGGAATTTTATCAGAGTGGTTTTATAACATAATAGTATTTTATTTTGAGCAAATTTTTATGGATAAACCCAAATGTATGCCTCTCCATTCCTGTATTTCCAAGTCACTTAAGTGCCCTCAAAATGGGTGATAGTAAAAACTGCATCTTCTTATAATTATCCCTGAAAGAACTGAAATGACAGCAGGAAACGTTTGCTGGACATCAGCCCACCTACTTCTAGTTCCAAGGGAAATTCTACCGGCAAAAACACGGCTGTGTCACCAGATCAGGAGTGTCCCCCATAGTGGCCAATCCATACTTGAAAGAGTAGAAAAACAGAGCCCTGACATCCTTCCCTGGAACTACACCCACACATTGGTTGAATGACACATGGGAAGTGGAAGAAGTCACTTGTTTCACTCAGAAAAGCGCAAAGGACCTGTTTTGACTGCTCTGTACGAGTCAGGAAGGCAGAAATCTGAACATTGAGGTGCACTGAAAACCCACTAACACCAACCATCATCTCATTTCTGACTCCCACCACCAACTTGTCCATAAGATATACTATAACATAAGTACTCTGATCTACAAACTCAGAAGGAATCAACATTTCAAACCCATCCTAAGACAATTACTATTCCATCCCAACGGAAAAAATCAGGAGCAATGTAATCTACACTAATCTGTACTCCAGGGAAACGAAACAACCCCTTGACAAAATAATGACACAGCATCAGGCCAAGGCTCAGGAGTTCACCTCACCTGAAGGACAGTGCCTTTAATGACAGTAAAGGGCACTATCTGGACAGAGATGGTTGAAAAGAATAAATCATCTGTGCCTAAAACTTTACACAGAGGTGGGGGTTTAAGACAATCCCTGTCTCCCATGTGCAACCCTATTTGACTTAACTCTGAGCAGAAAAACATCAGGCTGTCTGGTAATGCTGCAGCATCAAAACCCACACAGACACTGTAACAGAAAAAGCTTCTGTTTATTGCTGCAGTCAAAGTTTACGCATGGAGACCTTAGGTCAAATAGTGTCTGGGAGACAAAGTCCCAAGGACTTATGGGTCTGACCTGATGCTGTCTTTGGGAAGCATTTATTTATCAACTCAACGGGTTTCTTTTTTTTCCATTTCTACGAATTTGTCTGGAAAACTAGAAGAAAACTGTCAAACCACTGTAATGTTAATTATTAAAAAAACAAACAAACATGAAAGTAAATCCTATGAAGAATCTCACACTCTTTTACAGCTACTTTTGTTCTATCTTTGTCCACATTTTACACAGGGCTTCATATTTTGGAGCAAAGACTTTCTGATTTTTAACAGCTTTTTGTGAGCGAAAGTCACATTTTGTCAGCAGAATCAGTGAACAAATGTGTGGATCCCCCCCCTCCACCAACTTAAAAAACAAAAACCCCAAAGGAGAACGGCCGGCTGCAGCAATTTCAGCTTGTGAAGTCATTTAAAACATACTTTAAACAATCTAAAAATAAGCATTTAATGCTCAGCAATTATTTTCTGACTTCTACGTCATAAAGACTGGATTTAGTCCTAATGTATCTAAAGTGAAGAACGAGATCTTGCTTTATTATCAAAGAAAAGTATCTGACCTTCTTCTTTCACAAATCCAGGACTCTTATCCTGCTAAGTTGTAGCCTTTGTTACAAAAAACCTGAGCGACATGATGTGAGTGTTTTAGGTGAAGAGAAGGAGACAGAGAAAGTGACAGAGAGGAGAGCACGTGCCTGACAGGGCTGAGCATATTAGCAGGCCACTTGAGATGGGTTATGTAAGAGCGCTGTGGCTGCTGCAGTACCTGCTGGGCCTGCAGTCGCTGTCATAGTTTGGCACACAAACATCCGCACACTGACTCACATTCACATGCACAGTACACCGGCGGAACAGACACTCGGTGTAATGCGAGCCGTCTCGTTCGCCCACATCCTTCACGAGCAGATGCAGTCGGCGTGAGACAGAAGCTGTGAGTGTGCGCAGGAGGTCATCGGGTTTCTGATGTTTTCCCAACAGAAGGAGAAGGAGAATTTCGTTCTGTGTCATAGCTTTATAACAACAACAAACGCACCTTTTTAAAGGAAAAATGAGTTTTAAAGGATGTAAACTCCGAAAGGGCATGTAGAAGCTCAGTCTGAGCTGTGTAGGAAACAAAAGAGGCATGCTGCTGCAGAGAAAAGAATCAAGGCCTACTTTCCAGCTCAGCTGAGTCTTTGCGGCTAAAGAAAATGTAACAGTGCATCATGTTGAGGGTGAAGTGGCGCTGCATGCGTTTTCAGCTTAGTATTGTCCTTATTTTAAACTGCAGGACCCACAGGAAAAAAGCTTAAAGAACCACTCCAATCATCTTTTGATCTACTGTAAACGCATCCCCAGTTGTTTTTTAATTATGATAATGCCGTTTTTAGCCAAAGTAAAAAAAAAATTGTCGTTTTCTAGGACATAGTTTCTGCAGAGTGGCCGTACTTCATTAGAAATTTGCCTCCGAGTTGTGGTGTGGAGTAAGCCTTCCTTCATTTCCCATGATCCCTTTGTTTACAGTCTCGCCCACTTACAACCTCTCACAACCCCAACCTAACAATACCGGTACAACAAAAAAGGCAAGCAATATCTGAGCTTTCCAGAAGTACAGTTTTGTCCCAGATCCCAGCTCAGACGAGGAATACAAAGACGTACACGGATCTAGTGTGCAAAAAGTGGATGCATCGGAATGGAGCAGAGTAGGCAGCTTGTGACCTGCAGACTGTAACACCTACGTCACATCTACAGGCTTTTTCAAACTGAATTCTTTTGTCTGCTTCTGATTCACAGCGATTTGGAAAAAAAAATAAAGAAATACTCAGAAACGCAATTTTAAGCTTCATTCTCTTTTTATCCGTCCTCAATCATGAGAAAAATGCTATATGTTAAAAACCCCTTAAAACGTGATTTTGATTGGAGAGGGTCTTTAAAGTCACTACAATAGTCTGAAGATTTTAGAACTCAAATGTTCCCAGCTTAGCTTTGATTTTTGAAAAAAAATCCCCAATATGATAAGTTTTCTAACGGATGGAGATAGAAACAGCTCCAACTGCATGTTTAAAAACAACAAGTTTGAAAAAGAAGTGGTTCAAGTTTACTCAAAGTCTAAAGTTTTGGCCAAAAAAAAAGCAGAAGTCTACTGCGCTGTGATTAAAAATTGAAAAGCTTTTTATTTCACATGAAGGAACAGAAGGGGGACCAGTGGAAAGGAAAACTTTCTTTTTGAGAAAACCCAAAAAGCATGGTCAGTATTCCTGATCAACTTCAGACACGTTGGTGATATTATTATGATGAACTTGTTGACTGCCAGATGACCTTCTCTCATTGCCTGACAGGTCTATCACACGTTTCCTTTAACTTCCCCCATTATCAATTCCTTCAATTTCTCCTTTTATTGCATTAACTTACGTAACTGTCATCATTTAATTGTTCCTCTTTTATTATTAATGTGCAATAAATCTGTCAATTTTTTTAAACTTTTGTTGTGGTTTGATCCTTGCTTTTAAACTTAAAATTTAATGAGTTGAGTCATAGAGTCAGATTTATTTGCTCCCTTTTAAGTTTTTTTTTTTTTTAAATGATGACAGAGAAACTGCACTACAACTTTGATGACTTAAAGTACATATAACAATAATAACTGGACTTCTTCAGCTTAAACAAAGATGGCTGCATGAATGGAAGTCATGCGTACTGAAACGCAGCAGCAAAGCTGAAAGTCTCCGCTATAGCTCGCAGGTGTGGCTGTACTCATTTCAATGGACTGCATTTAATATTGCGCCCATGAATAAAAACATTAAATGCAAAATCAGAAAAACAGAGCATCCTTTTAATCCTGCTTCCTTGAGCTGTCTGAATGGGCCTCGTCTCTCATTAAGACTCCAAACCCCTTGAAAACACGATGTATTTTTAAATCTACTAAAAGATACGCTGTCACATGTCATTTGTCCAGAATCATGTGAAATCAAAGTGTAACAAACAGCCTCTTTGTACCTACATGATCCTCCACATATTTCACAACCAACCATACTGGGTTCTCTATTCTTTAACAATTATTCTGTCCAACAGTAAGAGAACTAACCCAATGAGCCAGGTATCAACGTTGTCTCCTCTCTATTGGTGAGTTGTGGGAAGACAAACAGATGTATCTACCTGTCAGTAAAGTGTACAAAAGCACTATAAATACAGATGAAAAAGAAACAGAACAAAAATGATCACTTACTAACTCTTCTTAATGCAAATTAGTGAAAGGTGCAATTTAAAAACATGTTTTAAGCTCCTGACAAAGAGCTTCCAGTCCTTTATTAAGTACGGACCCTAGAAAACGAAGAAGTTGGTTAGCTCGAAAGCACTGCAGGTCAATAACAACTCTAATTCAGCCGTAATAAAGAACTCCATGATTGGTTGGGATTTTATAAAAATACACAGCATATTTGGGCTTTTCTTTTTTTAAATCTATAATTTGAAATCATTCATTTCATTCATTCATTCATTCATTCATTCATTTTCTATTCTGTTTTTTTCCTTTCGGGGTCACGGGGCTGCCGGAGCCTTTCCCGGCCACTTGTGGGCGAAGGCAGGGGACACCCTGGACTGGTCGCCAGTCTGTCGCAGGGTAGAATGTCCGCAATCACACACCCATTCACTCTCACACTCACACCTATCTCACACTCATACCTATTTAGAGTTGCCAATTGACCTATGAAGCATGTTTTTGGATGGTGGGAGGAAGCGGGAAACCCCGGAGAAAACCCACGCATACACGGGGAGAACATGCAAACTCCACACAGAAAGGTCCCCCATTGATGTTCTGGTTCATGTCCCCCAGCCGGGACTTGAACCAGGGGCCTTCTTGCTGTGAGGCAAGAGCGCTTTTTCAAATAATTTGAAATGTCACTCATATTTTTTATTAGAGATACTTAGTCATTAAAGTCCCACTCCGATCATCTTTTAATCTATTTTACAAGCCTTACCAGATATCTTTAAATAGTGAGCCTAGGAGCTTGTGGTCTACTGACTGTAGCCCCTTTGTAGCGTTTTTCATATGCTTCTGATTCACAACAATTTGAATAAAGACATACTTAGAAATGCAATTTTAGGCTTATTTTTCAGTAAATACTTTCTCCATCATGAGAAAAACACTACAAGAACATGTGAACACCCTTCATATTGGAGAGGGTATTTAAATGAATCAAGTCCATGAATGGATTTTTGCTTATACCATGTTTTTTTATGTTTGTAAAACAAAATAAGAGCGTTTTTTTTAATGCAAGAATTCACCATATTATATAAATTTTTGTCCAATTTTAGTCAATAGTTATGCAAAACAGGTCTTTATAACTAAAGAAAATTGGTTTTAGAATGGAGATTTGACAAATAAATCATAGTACTGAATCAGAAATCTAATGTTATTGTGAATTAAATGGATCCTGTAACCACAACATAAACATGCAGATTTTTTATCCTAGTGTGTCGGTCTCTGCTTTGCAGCATATTCGCAGGTTTTAACGTAGATTCCTGACTCATCATTACCTTCTTACCCCAGGAATATCTCTGGCAGGCACCAGAGAGTCGAACTGTTGCAAGACCTGCTGTGCATTTTAATTCAGCTCATGTCACTCGTTTGTTATGCAACTTGTTTGTTATAAAGCCGTCATTCCAATTCCCATCGCAGCCGAATGTTAATCTGAAGATGTGCCGTTGTGCTCCCAGCCTTCGTTTGCATCCATTAGCCCAACAGAGACACCTGTAGTTACCCTTCCATCCCTTAGCTCCTCGCCTGTGTGCCCATGTAGCTGCTTGGTGCATTGATGATAATAGCGCTGGACTGGGTTTAATTACTATTTAACCATGCTGTGTCTCTGCAGGTTAGGAGCTCAGCATGGTGAAGACTAGCTGAGAAAAGAAACCTGTCCATCTCCTGCAGTGAAAAAAGAGGGAAGGAAAGTCAATTGGGATGCCTGGCACAGGCCTGGAGGCTGCGTCTGGCTTTTTGATTGTTTGGCTGCTTTAGAGGATCACGCTCCTGCAGCATGATGCGCAAGTGTGCTACCTGAGGGGTAACCTTAGAGTCCAGCATCTAGACATCCGTGTGTCTGTTCACTAACTGCAGCTCAGCATCAAAATACAAATCCAAGAGGCTAAAATGAACGCGTTTGTTTGCGTTCTTTGAATAATAAACAGACCAGAGAGGGTATTTTTTGCAAACCTCTGTAACGTGTACTCACTGCAATCATCTGGGCCACATAGCTCTCAGGGCCGGTGTACTCAGTCGGGTCCTTCACCTTCACCAGAACCAGGAAGTAAAGGTAGTGCCACATGTTGTGTTCAGATTTGATGTGCTCCTCAAAGGTTACAGTCTTGTTATCAAATTTGTCCCTTTCCAACCCTGCAAGATGGTGAGGCAGAATCGTTAAGAATTTCCAATTTTGCTCATGTGGCTCGCAAAAATCCACAAAGGTGTACACACCACAGATAAAGCAGGTGGTTTTCAGAATCTCCTCCTTCCTCTGTTTCTCACTCCTCAAGTCGGCAAATGTGTCGATGATCACACCAAAAATGAGGTTGAGAACAATGATGATGACCACAAAGAAGAAGAGAAGATCGTAGACTACCCGGGCCGCAAAGAGAGGCTCCTGAAACAAAAGGGTTTGCAAATGTCACCGATCGACAACAATTTTTTTTTTTTAGCTTAAAAGACAACAGCAGTTTCAAGGGGGTCTCACCTCCTTTGAGGGTCTCCTGAGAATATCTCCTACACCTCCTCCGTTACGTAATCCTTGATTCAGCACGGTGATTATGCACATAAGTAGAGTGTCACACACCCGTTCCATCCCGTCATCCTCACCTGAGAAGAAACAAACACAACAAAGTATGTAAGATGAGAAGTAGAGGTCCACAGAAAATCTAATAACTAAATTATTTAAATTTATCACAAATAATATGCATGTAATGTGTAGGGGAAGCACTAAGAAGTCAAATTGTAGTGCATTAATGCAACTGAACTGAAAGTTAAAGAAAACTAGTGAAAAAACACAAACTGCTTCTATAATTTGTTTCTGCAAAAAGGATGCAGACACACTCCTGCGTGTGAACACACACAATATCTCAACTGGCAGTTATTATCCAGGAAATGAGTTATGATTCCATGTGAGTGCAAACCTAATTTTGAAAAACCTGTAAACTACAGCATCCCCGCCTTTTTGATCTCCCCCAGCTGACACGCTCTAAACAGCAAACTTCCACTTTGCCTCCTGTGATGAGTCACTGATGATGGCTCGCCTTCATCCAATCCCTCACTGAAGTATTTGACTAAACTCATAAATATGTTTACGCATTACGCGGTGAAAGATAATGAAGGACACGGAAGCGATCACGTCACATGAGAGCCCCCACAGAGCAGGTGATCTTACAGATCCAGGAGTGCGAGTAAACCCCACCCTTTGTTTCATCGAGTTTCCTTAGTTTGTGTAACACAAGTGCTTGTGAGTAACATTTCAGCGATGTGCTGCTGCAAAGGTCACACACTCTGATCAAAATATGGGGGGGGGGCCTCAAAACTTCAAAAGTGACTTTTATGTTTGACCATGAAACTTACCATCGTGTGGTGCAGAGGGTGAAGTGGGGCAGGAGTCTTTCATACATGAATTTGGGACTCCATTGTCAGTTATTCCATTCCTTCTTCCTATAAAAAGAAATCGTTAAATGATTAAAGTCGTGTTTGCATTGATATCTTTGAACAGTTATTTTTAATCAGCATTGGGAAAATCCGTAAGAAAGATATTGTTAGGCATTATGTAAACTAAAGCAACAGCTGCTGGGTGGGTGGTTGAAAAATAAAAATCATTAGTACGCGGGCAAAACCCCGCAATACGGAAAGCTGCTACCGGGCTGCTGAAGGGCTTGAAAAAGCGCTTTACACCCAGGTCACGACAGTTAGGGAGGACAGCAGATTAGAAGAGGATGAAGCATATTTGTCAGTCACAGTGCGGCAGTGTGGCTTTGATGAAGCCCAAACTGTACATCCATTCATCCCTCTGCTAATGTATAGAAAATCATGAGCCCAGCCTGTTATATAACCCAACATGGCTCCGCTGTGCTCTATTCAGCAAAACACAGAGCGTTGCAGCCACAAGGTTATGCAACAGGTGCACATGTGCAGGCAGGATGTCTTCCTGACTGTCAGGGCCACGGCTCATTAACACGCCCACACTCTCAACAGCGTTCACACAAACATGTGTCTTGGGATGGACTGCGTGTACAGGTTTACTGTATGTAAATGCAGATGAGGATGAGTCAGTAAGAATCTGCACATTAAGACATGGTATTATTTCACTGGAGACTCAGAAACTTAAAAGAAAACAGATCAGATCACAACAAAATTACTAAAGGTTAGAAATTATCACATAAAAATGGAAGCTACATTTAGACCGGGCATGTGACGCGTTCAAGAATGTTTAGAACCCTTTCTAGACAAAAATCACAGAAGATTAAAGAAAAAAAATAAGGCCCAAATAAGGGATGCTGACCTGGTAAAGGTAAAGGATCCACCTCCATTCTGAAGTCATCCTTGAGGAAGAGGAAGCCGATGATGGAGAAAAAGTAGACGAGAAAGATGGCAAGAACAGCAGTCAAGAAGATGGATCGGCCATTTCTTGTTACACTCTTGATCACGTTTAAGAGAGTTTCCTCCCTGGAAACCAGGTCAAACAGCTGCAGGGGGGGGGAGAGATTCTAATCAGTATGGACCAAAATCGTCTTTTTTTGCCATTTGAGGATGAAGGATCTTACCAAAAAGCTGTAGAAAAACTCATGCACAAAGAGACCCAAGACACAGATGATGGCATAAGCCAAATGGTAGACAAAGAGCATGTCCATCACAACTGCTTTGTAGCCTCGCGTAAATGTGCCCTGATTGCCCACAAAACTGGCAAGGAAGACTAATTTGTTGAACAGCTAAAAAACAAACAAAGTAAAAACATGTGAAAAAAACAATATTATGTATAGGAAGAGAAACATTTTGAACTTTCATAAAATGGTTTACTTACATTTACAGACCCAAGCAAAAACAGAGCAGGCGCGAGGCCCATGGTGTAAATGGCACGTAAAATTAGGGAGACCAGGAAGAACAGGATGCCCCAGGGCTTAGGAAAAACAGGAAGGAGAGCAGTGAAGAGTCCCAGCGAAGCCCACAGCGTAATATTCCACATAGATGACAAAGTACCTATGGAAAAAGATAAAACCACCAATGTTTGAACTCTCAGAACAGCACTTTTCAACAGGAAATTCAACAACTCAAGACTAAATCCGTTTACTGTGAGAATACAATCAGACAAGCAAAATCTGAAGGCTGTTGAGGTTTTTTCAGATTGATAAAGATCTCAAAAGTGTATTTGTAAGCATGATACTTAAAAGTCTCTATGAGCAGATATGACTAATTGTAGTCAAAGTTCGCCTACATTGAACCAATAATGGAAATGAAGGAAACAAACTTTTACTTTCGGGCATGCTCAGTACGCATATATTTTTTACACCAACAGAGAGTTGAGGGAAATGATAGGCCTTAAGAAATACCACAAATTCTAGGGACTTAGACAAAAAACACTGAGGTGGAATAATTGGAGAAATAATTAACATCATACAATATTATTGTATATTGCTTTGTGTTGATTGATCGGGTTTCCAGTTAAAGGTTAAGGGGAGAGTTTCAGTTTTTGTTCTTACTTTAGCTTTCAACAAATCTGTTTTTGCGCTTGGGGGTTTTAAGGTAGTATATATTTATCAATTAAAAAAAACAAATCTTCATCTTACCCTCATCTCCATCATCCCCAAAAGGATAGAATGTTGCCACGACAAAATTCAGCAGATTAGCCAGGTAGAAAGAGATGCTCCCCCAAAGTGAGATGTGGCTTGAGAACCAAAAGAGAACTCTGTTTTCTGTGATAAAACCAAACCAGTCATCAAAAAAAGTTTAGATTATCTCAGATTATTGTAGATGGTTTTATTAGAAGCCTTACTGCGAATCTTCTTCTGCCACTTCATCTCGTTGTAGAGGTTGTCAAACTGCTGGAAGAAGTCGTTGACCTTGCTGCCTTGGTCATCTCTCTCAGTGGTGGTGAAGACGCGCATCTTGGACTCCTCAGTGATGTACTCGCAGATGTTCGGCACTGGAAATACGATCTGCTCCATGGTACGATCATGACGCACAATCTGCAGAGAGGAATAAGTGGTTTAGGAGGTTTAAAAGACGACAGGAGTTAATGGATACAATGAAAATGATGCTCACCTCTATCTGCGCTGTGTGTTTGGCGTAGTAATGAAGGGCATCCTCCCTGTCGTACTCCTTCCCTGGTGAAGGTCTGAGGCACTGCTGCAAAAGTTTGTTGTGTCTTGCCAACTAAAGAAAAACAAAACTTTATTCGTATTTGAAGAATTTACACGACTATTTTTGATACATTTATTATTGTTTTAAAGCAATTTTATATATGAAAACACATTAAAAATGAGTACTTTTACAAAAAGAAATTATTTTAAAAACTTTCCTTAACTTTCAGTGCATGTACCTCACACCTCAAAGTCAAATATCCTAAACCTTAAAAACTTTATTTATTTATAGTCACCAGTAAGCCGAAGCCCAATAATAGGCTAAATTACACCAAAAAGCCCCCAGAAAATATTCATATAAAATATACAAAATAAATATAATAAAACAATAATTCATAACTAAATTGAAAATAACAGGTACATTTTAACCTTTATTTGGTATATGTATATATATATATATATATTTTTTTTTTTTAAATTTAATTTTAGATTTTTCTGTTAGGAATAACTCAAATTCTCCGCTGGTGGAAAATGGACATAAAATTAAATAAATACAGATTTACTGTACTTGTTTTTTTTTGTGTGTTTCCATTTTTAATATATTTATTTACACATCCCTGTGAGTAAAAGAATAGGTAGAATATTGTGAAACTTGTCTGCTGCGGGCACCAAAATACTCTGTCTGACACTCAGCAATTTAGAAGCAGAAGTGAAAAGTCGGCAGACCTCGCCGACCTCCTGCAACCAACATCAACCTGCTTCACATTATGAAGACTCATTTTAGACAAGTGTCAGAGCAGTTCAGCAACAGAGGTGCAATCTTGCATCATTTAACACTCCTCCTTTTGGAGCCTGAGACGTCATCTTAGGGTCAGAGAGGCCGATAAAGACGTTTATAACCTGGTGAGCCAGGATGTAAATGTTGTGTCCGACGTCTCTGGAGGTGATCTGAGATCCAATATTGTCCTCATCCTCTTCGCTCTCCAGACCTTGGGCATAGACTTCCTTCATCACTTCCACCTGAAGCACACAAAAAGGGGCAAGTAGGACTTTGTGTGGGACAGATCTATCGGGGGTGACGCACACCTTCTTACCAACTCCATCGGCCTCATCTTGTAGAGAATTTTCTCTGCATTCTCACTGTCATGGCGGCTCTCCATTATAGCCAGCAGCAGTTTGGAAGCGTTGTTCTGCAAAATACCGATCAACACTGGTTTTAGAGATGAAGCTTCACTTAATACTTTGTCATTTTATAGCAGGACAGGTGAGAAGGGTGCAGCAAGGCTGCCACTGTGCTCCATTTACAAGTGGGATGGGAGAGAGGTGACGATCACCTTGAGCTCCATCACCAGGTCAAGTCGGTTCTTCTCCAGGGGGTTAATAGAGTTGATGATCAGTGCTATAATAATGTCGATGCCATTTGACTCATGCTTAACGATGCAGCTCTGGAAGGCAGATATAAAATTAGGGGAAAAAATAGTTAAGAGTCACATTTAAAATTCAAACCCATGCAAAATGGACCAAATTTCAATCAATGTCAACATATTTGTCAGAAGAAAAATCACATTTTTAACACTTAAATTTGATCATCTATCAGCTTTAATTGAAAAAAAATCCATCAAAGCTGAAAGACAGTGTATTTCTTTTTTACAAAATACAAGAAAGTAGCCTCTTTTTCACCAAAATAAATTAAATTTAAAGACCCACTTTGATGAAAATTGTGTTTTTGGTATTTTCACCTGTTATTCTCATTATGGAAGACATTTCTGAAGAAAATGAAGCTTAAAACTGCATTTCTGAGTATTTCTTTATTTTAAATCAGTGTGAATCACACTGACTGCAGTTTTGCAGTTGGTTTTTCCAACTGCATGTTTTGCAGTTTGAAAAACCTTGTAAAAAGGTAGCAACTACACATGACAGGCCCACAAACTCCCTTCTCAACTCTATTCTGATACATCCACTTGTAGACAACTAGATCCATGTACGTCTTTATTTCCATCGTCTGGTATCTGGCTCAAAACTGTACTCAAAACAGTGCTTGCCGTCGTTGCTGCACCAATAATATTAGGTTGAGCTAGTGTGAGAGTGTGTAAACAGAAGGATGTCGGGAAGCAGGGGCAGGCTTACTCTGCACCAAAATCTTATAGGTTTCTTATGAAGTCATACTGCTCTGCAGAAACTATGTTCTACAAAACAATGTTTTTTTTATTTTGTCTAGAAACAACATAGTCATAACTAATTCCTCACTGGGAACACTTTGGAAATAGATCAAAAGATGATTGGAGTGGGACTTAAATTCCCTCCCTAATCCAGATTCATAACAGCATTTTTTATATATTTTATCTTTATTTTTAATTAGCCATTGAAGTTTACCATCAATTAACCCATTGAGGTTTTCTTACCTGATTATCATGGCAGGGCCCCTGGCAATACTCAGTAATGGTTTCTAGGGTTTGCAGAACCAGATCCACATTACTTTCATTGATATAAAGTCCCAGCAGCCCCAGGCCTCCTGTGGTGCTTCCACAAATGCAGTCCAAAAACTGAAGAGTCTCACACACCAGGTTGTAGTTAGTCTTGTTGCTCTGATTCCGCAGAAAGTTCTGGAATTAGAGTTTTTTGTTGTTTTTTTAAAGAGCGCATAAGATAATAAGATGAAGACACTGTATCAGTGTCTGAATGTATTTTCTTGGATAAGTTCTGTACCTGAAGGTCAGAGTTGTGGTTCTCACAGAGCAGCTGAAGGTAACGGAGTATGGGTTTCATGATGGTGATGGCGGGGCTCATCTGAATTTCCTCTATAATTTCTTCTGTCCCAGACATCTCACTGGTTTGGCCTTCCAGGTCAGAGTCCAGTTCCTTCCTGAAGGCACAGAAGGCCTTGGAGGTGACAGAAGAAGCCTCCTTCAGTTGGCCTCGCATTTCCTCCCTTAAATAAAGCCCAGACTCTTTGCCTGTTATAAGAAAATAGAGAGAAGTCTCTAAAAACATCTTAATACCAAAAGATTCTGTAGCAGCTGAATCAATAAATGGGCAGAGATGACAGATGTCATCTCAGGAAGCATGCAGCGGTTTTGGAAATTCTGGTTGACCACTTATAGACAAATTATAAACAACGAATGATATTGAGAAACTTCTTCTGCAGACATGGGCCTTGACAAGTGGGCCACCACTGAACCACTCGGGTTCTGTTGCACGACACTGGCCAATCTCGGCACAATGGCCTTTTGATAAACTTGTGGTGTGGGTCGTCACATGGCTGCCAACATGTGACTGCAGGAACTGAGAACAACAGTCTGTCAGCAGAGCAACAAAGATCCCTGTGGATTTAGACGCCACCACTGTTTTTAAACCTGAAGCTGAGCTGAATTTCAGGACCCCACACGCCGAAAACACCAAGAACAACCTAGGCTTTTAGTCCCGCTAATGCCTGGCTGATCTCAGGACACCAAGGCCTAATCGCTAAGTACATTACCCCCATTTCCAGGAAAAAAAATTAAACTCTTCTGTCAATTTATCTCAAACCCTGTTTTCACAGAAAAGATGCTGCAAGAAATGTTTTCAGTAACTTTACTGTCCAGACTCGATGTGTTCAAAGTTTTCAGTGTTTTATTCAATGCTTTCTAAAGTTGTGATAATTTGGCCTTATTGAAAAAAACTGCTGGATTTCTATTTTGTTCAGTTCTTTAACTCCCAAAGAAGCGTTGTGAAACAACAACGGCCATGAACTTGGGTTTGAAAAATGAACTAAAATGAATTTTGATTAATATGCATCTCAGCACCCTGCGACGGACTGGCGACCTGTCCAGGGTGTCCCCTGCCTTCACCCATAAGTAGGATAGGCTCCAGCAGCCCTGTGACCCCAAAAGGGACAAACAGAAGGAGATGAGGATGCATCTCAGCCACAGGTGCTTTTTTCCTGCTCTTATTTTTTAATCAACCATATTTCCAGCAAACTAAGACCATTGCATGCTCAGAAAAAACTTTTGATGACCTTCACTTTCTTTTTTGTCCTTAAAAAACCCTTTATCTAACAAACATCTCTAACAGTGAAGTCCGTCTGTGTTAAGTAGCAAAAACGTTTATCTTTGTTCCTTAGGCTATACAGTACTAGAAAAGAACTTTTGAATGTTTTGAATGCCTTGTGATGACGTTGATCTTGTGTCTGATCAATGAAGCTTTAATATTTTTGTTGCTGGCGAAGAAAAACCTTCTAAATTTTCCTAGAAATGTGTTTTAAAGTATTTGTGATTTGCTAAAGACAGATTATGACAGTAGTAGTGATCCTGAACAGTCAATAATGTTAAAGCATAAACATGAATATTTTCCTCCTACTTCCTGGAAAGTTTTTTTTCCCCCAGAAGCTTATGTTCTTCTTTACAATAAAACTTTTTTTTTTTTTTTTATTGACAGCGGTTGGCTCAGCTGTAGGAGGCAGACATGGAATGGAGCTTCACCTTTCTTAAACCTGTTGGAACTGACATCACTGTCCTCATCCCTTTTTCTGGAGCCCAGCTCAAACATGTTGACGGACACAGTGGCTCGGATCTCTTGCTGTGCCAAACGCATGCGGTCATAGAAAACCTTAAAGAACTTCTCGGACTTCTTCTGCTTGGACAGCTGGCTGTAGAAGGAGTTCTGGTCAGGGGGCAGAATGAGTGGTGAGGAACAAAATAAATTGAAAAAAAAGAAGCAGAGAAAATGAATTGCAGTGCAGATCACCTGCGTCTGTGTGTTCCCGCCTCGCAGAAGAGCAACACCCAGCAGGATGCTCTCCTCAAACACAAGGTCATTTTTGGTGTTCATGATGAGATCGATGACCAGCTCTGACGCTCCCACGCAGTCTAGAAGACACTGGATGTCCACCATGGTGTTGCAGGGCTTATCTATGTCCATTATGGTACCTGCCCAAAAGTTTGGAAAAAGAATACCAACAGATAAAGCAAGATTTACTCTACAATGCTGGCAATAAGCAGAGCTGAGGATCACTGCTGCAACAACAACTGATCTATTTAATTTAAAAGATTGCAAAACAACTTTAAATTGAATAAATAAATATCTATTTGTCAGGTTCTCCTTTCTAAAAAACAGTTTTCCCACTAATTGTGATTTAAATTGAACAAAAGTGGAAATTTGAATATGACAATTATAAATTCTTGCATTTAAACGGACAAAGGTGTTTATTTCTTGCCAATTATTTACTTGGAAAACACTTTTTCAATTTCCAAAATTTGCTCTTTTGAAGGAAAAAACATTGGATTAATCACGTTTTTAACCCCAGCCTTGGCACTGATTTGCTTTAAGGTTCTCAATAGTAATGTCAGATGATGAACCCCCTATGAGTTAAATTCAAGCTGGATTTATTGTTTTTTCTCCAAATGAAGAGAAAGGAGTTCTTGAGAGGGGAATAAATGCAGCAAAAGAAGAAACACGGCAAACACAAGTCCCTAAGAAATAGGTAAAAAATTCTTGGTTTTACCAAGACTTCCTACTTTTAGAAAAAAAGTCTAGTCACTAGATACATGTTTTCTAAAACTAACATCATTTTTGCCATTTTTCTTGCTAGACAGAAAATAAGACAATTTTTCCTTTTTCTTTTTTAAATGGGTCGTTGTACTTTCTTAAAAATCTGTTTTTGCTGTAAACTTATGGCGAAACAAGAGAAAGAAAGTTTAGTAAGTGGTAACTGCAGTATTTGGTAAGATTTCGGGGGATTTTCAGTACCTCCAGATGGCTTGACAAAACTTCCAGATGAGTTGTTTCCACTCACAAGCTCTGACCTGGAGAGAGGCTTCTGATTTCCAAAGTATCTGTTGAGTAGGATCTTTCTCAACTCATTTCCCTGTGGAAGAAAGAATCGTAATGTGAAATCCAACATCAAAATTGTTTAACAAGAACTTTTTTTGCAGACTTCTTTTTCTGTCAAACCATGTATAAATATCATTAAGGCTATTAAAAGAAATCATGACAAAGCAATAATGTGAAGAACTGCAAGCAAGAGAATTGAGGTTTCATCTTATTCAACCCAACAATGGAATTCTTAAATCTAGAATAAGTGCCCATTCTAGATTTATATTCTAAATACCAAATTTGGCTGATAAAGCTCATTCTGAATAATTTAAAATAAATACTATTTTTAAAAAGAAATCATAAAATTAGGTACTTTTCCAACGTTTTTTGATTTTAAAGTAAGTTTAAGTAAACGCCATTTACCATTTAAAAATAATTAATTATTTGACAGTTTTTGGAGCAATTCTTTCATTATAAATGTGACCTTTTCTGCACATTTCTCCTTAATATCTTCACAGTTTCAAGAAAGTGACAACTTGGTCTGATTGCTACAGAATATTGTCAGCTGCTGGTTCAGTACTTGTTCATTAAAAGAAAGAACTCTTTCGTGCGGTAAATTGACAGAAATATTACTGCAGTCCAGCAACAATATTTCATGAATTAATACATTTTTAACAGCGTGCCAAACTTTGTCCAGACGTATTTTGACAGTAAGAGGAACAAATGATGCAGCCTCGTGTCTGCTGTGGAGGCAGGCGAGGTGTGGAGCAGCTGAAGATCCAGAAGCTTAGTGCGCCGAGGAGCAAAGATGTGTGGATGCATGTGTAGCTGATGCTCCCTGTGTCAGTAAACACTCCATCTCATCTGCAGTCAGCACAGACAGTTGTCTGCCTGCACTGTCTGGCTGAGCCGCCTCACAAAAACACACACACACACACACTTTTTCGAACTGAAGGTAATGATCCATTAAGTCAGCTTCACTCGTTTCCTCACAGCAACAATCCATTCTCAGTGTAACTACAAGCTCAGTGCTATATTTTATAAAGCACTGGCTCTTTTACTGATTGCAGATTCAGTCATGTTTGGCTTAACACGTCCCCTTTTCCTGATGGGAAGTGGGGGTTTAAAGGATTGGGGGGGGGGGGGGGGGGGGCACGTTTTTTGTTTTCTTGCTCGCCTCGTTTCTGAGCGATGCAGTCTGCCGGCTGCAGAGACACAAGGAGCAGAGGAGTCAGCCCCTTCTGAGTCATCTGCTCGCTGCTGCATTGACGAGAAAAACTCCAGTCAGTGATGCAAGAGCCACAAGAAAGAGAGATAAAAATAAAAAGGTAGACCTGACAAAAGAAAGAGACGAGGAGAGGAGTGGGAAAGAAAAAGGAAAAAAAAAAAAAACTAACAAGAGGCAGACAATCATGATGTGTTAAAATGTGCACTGGCACGCCACACTGCGGCTCTGGTGTCCAAGTTTGGATGAGCTGCAATCTCCACAGCCAGCATCTTTCAGCCCCCCTCCCCTTCTAACAGCTCTTCTGTCTACAGAGCTCTCCCACTCTGGAGATATTCAGGACCGAAAGACAAAGCAAGTGCTCTGCTTTAGGTGCCGGAGACCCCAGCAGACGCAGTTCAAACCGGGTAAGCACAGTCAGGCTGCACCTGAAGGGAGTGCTCGCCAATTAAAATCAGTTTGGGTATTGACAGGGGGCTTGAGGTACAATAAAGTTTTCTAACAGACTATGCAAGTCCAATAACTTTTTTTTCATCTGATTGACATGTGGCAGATTTTTTAGAACTACATATCTGGACATGTTCAAATCATTGACTGTATACAAGATCTGGACCCCTCCCTCCTTACTTTCCAAATAGGAAGAACCCAATGGCTCCAAGATGCCAAAATCCCATAAATTGCTATTGGGAAATAAACAGCTATTACGGTAATCAGTCATTCTATTTATTAGAATAACCATTCTTGCTCTTATAGCTTATCTTTTTTTTTTTTTTTTTACATATTCTTGCCAATCCTAATTTTGTTTTCATGATATTTATTTTCTTTATTGCAAGTTATTTAAGTAATAAATCAACCAATCAGATGCCTCAACAAAAGTATGGGGTCTCGTGTTAGCCCGCTTTCAGTAGTAGAGGAGTGTGGACTTCCAACAAGCTCACTCCTGTTTGGTAGGAGTGGTTGCCATAAAAATGTCGACTCAGCCCGACTCAGACCAATCACGGCTTACTGACATCATCTGTCTCCAATCTGGCAACATCCATATTGCAATAAAAAATAACAATAAAAATAATTTAAAAAAAGGGCAACTGAATTGACTTTATTTCATTGGAGCCAGAAGTAAATCGTTTTCTACGGGTGATCTCACACTCACTCGGTCCAGTTCTCATATACAATCAATGGTTCCAAGAAGTGTCAGGCTGATTTGACCTTTTTGAGAAAGTTGGGTGTTTAATGATGACATTGACCATAGATGTTTAAAAAAAAAGGGTTTTAAATTGGTCCCGTGCAAAACCAATGAATCGCGCGACCACAAGCTTTGTCCGTTTATACACATTAAACCGCATTGGCTGCATCATGGAAAAACATGACCATGATTCTTGCCTCCTATTGCAGCAAGAGCCCCATTGAAAAGCATTTTGCTTTTAAATCTGTGTTAAAGCCCAAACCTGATGCTGCAAAAAGCATTGCCAGGGGCACTTTAGTTTGACATTAGTTGACCACTCCAGATTTAGATTACTGGTATACACATTGGGAGTTTTGGAAAATGTTCTCAAATAAAGAACAAAAAACTGTCCATGTTCATGGTTCACACAGCTTCACAAGCTAAAACTCAAAATGAAGGAGTAGTTTTTACTCAATTCTTTGGTTAAATTGTCTCTTTTAAACTCTCTTCGCTTTGAGAAGAAACATAAAAACATTAGAATACAAATGTACAGCTTTTAAGTGAACAAATGGTATATACATCTGATTAAATCCTTCACAAAAAACAACCACCACCAAGCATCACGAGTTGCATTTTTGCAGTATTTTCAAGCTGCAGTTCCACAGCACATGAAATGATTTTACCCAACAAACAAGCACATCAGCAAAACAAATTAAGCCCACATGTGAGAGCAATTTTTGAAAGCCATTCAGGGAAATACAAGAGCAGAAGCGCAAACAAGCATTTAGCAAAAGGTTAACTGGTGGATCATTGTGCAAGTGTCATTCACTAACATTGTTAAGCACTCACTGTGTTTATTAAAGATGGTAATACTTAAAGCTGAGGGTAGGTCAGACTGACCTGAACGCTTAGTGCAGAACTTCAATTGTCTGAACAAAAGGGACTTTTCGGGCAAGACCAATTCTAAACCATTTCCCTTTTTTTAAGGTAACCAAATTATTATAACTTTTTGGGTAAAACTGTTCATTTAGCTTTAGATGGATAACCTA
The DNA here is from genome assembly GCF_053564925.1 of Oryzias latipes. Classification (NCBI taxonomy): domain Eukaryota; kingdom Metazoa; phylum Chordata; class Actinopteri; order Beloniformes; family Adrianichthyidae; genus Oryzias; species Oryzias latipes. The sequence goes on along the minus strand of NC_136242.1, from coordinate 24,670,130 downwards.
CAAACATAGTGAGTCACCTATTCAATGATATCCATATAATTAAGTGCAATAAACACGTTTCAATAAGAGAAGCATTTATTCCCACTGCAACATCTACAGGATAAAGACTGTAACTACATACGCTTGGATATAAAATTTTCATTTTTGTTGTTTTAAGTTTCAAATATACTGGAGACCCTTCAAATCTAATGAAGCTTAATTTAAACATGACTTATTAAAAGAATCTACGCTCATTCTTTGCCTATTAGGCCTATCAGGCTTTAACATTTTAACATTTTAACATACAAACCAAAAGGTGAACTCAAACCATTTAGAAGGAAAACAATTTATTTTAATTATTAATTATAATAAGAAAAGGTTTGCTGAAGAGGTTTGACTGTACAGTGGCAAATTTGGTTTCTTTCTGGCTGCCATTTAGTGGAAATGTTTGGTTTTTGAGCTCCAGACCACCAACTAATGCTGTAGCTGCCTGCAAACTCTTGGGTTGTTTCCAAATCCCTCACTACTTAGTGCTCTATATACCGGTAAGTGCATTTGCCACTTTGTAGTGCTGTCCAAAACAACAATTCCAAAATCCAGTGCCGTATAAATTTCTAGAAGTCTCTGCAAAAAACTAATCTGCATCAATGCTCCCTAGATTAGTGGATATAGACCACAATGCATTGCATTTGAAGGATTTCTTATTTGAGAAATTGTTTTCAAATCCATTTTTTTATAAAAAATACAAGTTTTTATCATCACATTCAAAGATAGCGTTTTTAAAATGTTCCTACTAATTAAGTTTTTACTTTGGGAGATCTGTGATGTCACATTTGGGGTTAAAAAAAAAAAGGAGTGAGCATGGTGTCCGAACTACTTTTAAAATCCAGGGCACTGGATAGTACAGCACTATATAGTTTTTAGTAGTCAGGGAGTAGGGAGGGAATTTCGGACATAGCCTTAAATTGAGAGGCTAAGATTTTGCTCCATTTCTCCTTCTTCTGGTGGTTGTATGCATTGGATCGGGTGGGGGGTGGGGTCAGTCGGTCATCATCCTTTCCCTGATTCTGTTCTATAACCCCTCTGCTTTTTTTCTATTCTGGAGCACCCCTAATATGCTGGTTACTGGTTGCTAGGATTGAAAATTTTTAACTGATGGTTATTTTACCACTCACTAACTTGGCAATACTAATAAGGCTTCATCACTGCTAAACCGTTTCTTAATAAAATGCTTTTAAATATGTTCGCTGTTTTATAAAAAATAAAGCCAGGTTTTGATTCAAGAATCTGGTAATAATGTTTAACTTTAAAATTAACTGGGAATTTGTGCTGTAAATGTGTGGGGTGCAGGTAAAGAGAGGGGAAGTCCTGGGATCATGTTGAGCTTTTTCCATGTATCCATCTACTTGTTCTTACACCTCAATGGATACTAATGGCTTTCATAAATAAAGACGGAAAACGAAGAATCCACTTTGATAGGATAAGCGAAGGTTTTGCTGCTTAATCAATAAGCCCCAAAGATTTATGGCACCATGCCTCCCTTTCAAGATCCAATACGTTTATAACAAAATTTTAATTTCTTGTGTTATGTCTTTTGAACATTTGCATGTGTATTTCATTTGAGAAAAACGGAGAAACTCTTTTGGATAATAGATGAAATGTCTTTAACTTAAAAAATAGGTCCGGATGAACTTTGTACAAACTTTCTCCGAGTTGGAACCATCCTGAATGACAGAGTCTTCACAGATATGTGCATCTGATGTAAATAATGTTTTCTTCTGCCAAAGATGTATTGCCATTCATGTAAAAGGTAATTTTTAGAAGTTGTCATAAAATATTGTTAAATTAAATTTAAAGTTTAATATAAAAGGCTGCACATTAAAATAGTTGGAGGGGTAATTTTTCTACCCGACTTTAGGGACAATTTCTCTGAAGCGTAGCTGGTTACTTGTTTTATCGCTGGTCTATCTTCACTAATTAGGAGGTTATTTTTGAGCAGTTACTGGTGGAGAAACTTTCTCTGGGTTGAGCAGCATGCTCCAGGCCTGAGGCATTTCTACATAGAGTACACAGACCCTCTGTGCCCAGTCATGACCAGAGCAGACAAACAGCATTTGCTAATCCCCCATCGCTATGGAAACCAACATGTGGTGTTTTCCTAAACCATAGCTGAACCGATGTACCAGAGGAGATGAGGGCTAGAGGAAGGAGGAACCTTTAATCCATGAAAAAACAGAGGCCTGGGTATTTCATCAGGCTGCATTTTACAAAAGGTCAAACCGTATGAAGTAAAACTGGGTTAAAGAGACCATCTTCTTCGTGAGGAAATTCTAAGCTGAGGTCTAAGAGGGTCACCGCTAGCAGATATGGGAAACCCTAGTAAGACACAATTAGTCACACGGCCAGCACGCCACCACACACCTAAGCCTGTGTGAGCGAGACTTTGCCCCGACATGCGTGCATGCGATGCTTTTAGCATCAAGAGGGTGTAATCTGTAAATCTGCTTTGCCTTGGGCAGGTGGTGTGAAACTTGGCAAGCTGGGAAGAAAGAGAGATGGGCAGAGAGACGGTGGGTGAATAGAAGGGAGAGGAAGAGGAGGCTATTGCATAACTGGGTTTTTTTTTTAGTCACTGTAAACAAGAAGACATAGGCACACATGACAAACATCAGTTTCAAGACATGACATCTAAGATAAAAAAAAAAAATAGTTTCCGTCTACATCACATTGTCTAGAAGAAGGTTTTATATTTTCTTTTTTGTCACCAAATCCCATAAAAGAACTCAGGACAACAATGGTTTGGATCTTATTAACAGGCACTGTCTGTGGGTCTTTTACATTGTCGCCTGTTCACAAAACTTAAATTATTAGATGAACATAAAAAACAAATTTAGCCAAATAAATATCTTGGATAATGTGGTTCTGGTTTCAAAAGATAAATCTTAAAACTTCAAAGGCCCACTTCAAAGAAAACCGGATTTTTAACATGCACATGTAGAAAACATAAAGAAAATTAGACTTAAAATTGTATTTTTAAGTATTTCTTTATTCAAATTGTTGTTAATTAGAATCAGATAAAAATAATGTAAGCCCTCTGCTCCGCTCCATTCTGATGAATTTACTTGCATGCAAATAGATCCAGCATTAAAGGGTAGCTCCAATATTGCTAGCTATTTTTCTTGCACCTATTATGTTAAGTCGTGAGGTTGTGAGGGGCTGTAAGCAGAGGGCGGACTTACTCCGCACCAATGGTCAAGCCCACAACTCTGAGGCAAATCTCTGATCATTTCCTGCCGCCCTGCAGAAACTGTGTCCTAGAAAACAATGCAGGTTTTTGGATTTATGCTAAAAACGGCTTAATCCTAATTATAAAACCAATGGGGACCCCTTTAAAATGGTTTAAAAGTTGATTGGAGTGAAACTTTACAGCCTTGTTTCCATTGATCAGTCCGGTCCAGTCCCTTGTAGTCTGCTTGGGTTTAGTAGCTCCTCCCTAACCGTTCCGTTCCATTTTTCTGTGGACCTACAACCACCGGGGGCCCAAAAAATGGTTAAACTATTCTTGCCCTAATGGGTCAATTTTAATATTTGGAAACGCTTAAAATACTGTTTGGACTAGTTTGGACCAGACCATACCACTCAGTGGCAACGAGGCATAAGCATTAAATGACTGCCCCACATACCGGTACATAAAGTCAAACTAAAAACAACTATGATCAAAATTTGTTCAAAAATGATCACAATAGACATTTTACAAAAATTACAGCTCAATTGGTTAGGTGACTGTCATGTAGAAAATATTTGCTTCCTTAGGCAAAACCCTTCACTCTGCTGCCTGTCTGGGTCTCCCTGTGGCTTGAAAATACAGGATTGTGTCAGGAAGAGCATCCGACCTAAAAACTCTGCCAAACCACCTGTGCAAATCAGTGACAGCTGATTTGCTGTGGCGACCCCTAATGTGACAAGTCCAAAGGTGAACAAACAAGGACTTAATAAAAATCTGCTTCTCAGCATACATTTCATCTTTAGCTTGTGAGTTTTAACCCTTGTGCTATCCTATGGGGTCCAGATGACCCGATCCTTACATTGACGTGTTATCCCTACCATGATAAAGGCTGAAGAGGATTCCATGTAAGTGAAGATCACATATCATTGAAGTAAAAAGGCTTAGCGCACTGTCTTGTGGGGTCTAGAATGACCCCAGTTCCAATGTTAAAGTGCCTAGGATAGCACAAGGTTACATTGTCATTTGCGATAAATTTCTGTTTGGTATAATCTTTGAAACCTTTTTAATGTGTTTTGTATCCCAGGATCTAACATAAAGTTTCACGAGCATCTGCACTTGAGCAGCCAGAACAAGTGTTCTATCCGAGTGCAGGTGGCCCAGCCAGAGCTCCAGCCATGATCTGGCCAAGCACAGATCAGGGTCTGGGTCGAACGAGCTCCAGAATAAGCTGCAGACAGAATGCGAGAGACAAAGCAGGAGGAGGACAGAGTGATCGAATACAGGGGGGAGTGAGAACGTGATGGTCCACGTGACGCTGGCTCAGCCACTGCAGGCTGTTACGTAAGCGCACCCCCTGCCCTGTCTCCTCATGTACTGAGCAGACTCTGCTTCTCTCCAATCCCTCTGCCTGCAGACGCTGCCCATTCCCCCCCCCCTCCTCCTCCTCCTTTCACTCACATGGCTCCTCACATGGTTCTCCCTCTTCCCCTCCCTTCCTCTCACTCGCCGCCACCCACTCGCTGCACCCCAGGGGAGCCACCAACCTCTGCTGCCGATGCTGTCACTCTGTCTCTCCCCTTCTGTTTTTGTCTCCGTTTCTCTTTCTCTCATTATTTCCATCAATCGCTACCCCCCTTCCCCTCCCCTGTTTCATGCAGCGGGGCTGCAGCACCACACTCAGGGCTGCAGGGAAATGACAGAGACCACGAATAAATACAGACACACACATGCATCTGACACGTCTTTACCGCACTGTCTGGCATCCCAGAGATGCTCTAAAACAGCACTTCCACCTCCAGCTGCTTGGAGTCGGCTGAGCTCACAGACAGCACACTCTTCATAAATACAGTCTCTGCAGCAAAACTGTTCAAATGATAAAGAAACACCTTTTGTTTTAAGCGGTGGCTTCGCAGGTCAACACTTCACACAGACACGGTCAAGACTATCTGCTGCAGTTGCAGCCATATAACTGGCTGATTCCAAACTTACATTAAGGAGCAGTTAGACCGGTGCGCCTAATAAAGTGGCCACTAGTGAGTGCTATCATAATCTCTCAAATATTGCAAAGTGGGCTCGGCACCAAGCAAAACATTTGGCACCCCTTTGGAGATGTTCGATCATTTCAAAGACTGATTTACAGGAGAAGCACATTGCGTAAAAACGTTCCTGTAGCTCTGAGTTCACCTTCCGACCCCAAGGTCCACATAGAAAAAAACACAAAGACACTTCCTCACGACTCCTCCACCAACTTTGATGTTCACTTTTTGGCCTCTGTCTGAGAGGAGGTGAGGGAGGACTCCATACCTCCATCTCACTTCGCTGCAGTATTGATTTGTTTGTTCAGTGCTTGCCCCCCTACCTCCTATACCTCCCCTTACTTCCTTCTTTCTATTCTGCTCAGAAAAAAAGTGTCCTCAAGTGCCTTGTTGCCTTATGTAACATATACAACCTAAAGCATACTGATTAGAGGAGTCTGGGCTTTTGGCCGAGAGACTTGGGGAAAACAAGGAGTCTGTTGCACTGCCAATGGGAGAACATTGCTGCTGGCAACATGAAGGCAAGCCAAAATCCTTAGAAAACTTCTGAATACTTTCCCTTATATTAAAAAGTGTTTATTGTATGCATGCAAGGCTAAAACATAATTTTGCAGGAAAGCTTTACTTTGAAAAAGGTTATGCATTTTGAAACAGTTCCAGCACTCACAGATTCATTAAAGCATTCCTTCTGGTCAAGCATCTCTCTGAGAGTCTGCAGGATCTTCACACACAGCTTCTCCTCTTTGTCCATGAGCTTCTTGGTGTGTTTGATTAGTCTGACAGAGAGACATAAGACACATTTTCTTATAATGTAGTCACATGTGGAACCACAGCAGAAAATATCAAAGAGAAAGTTGTGGTTTTAAACTAAATGGCGTATACTTATATAGCGCCTTTCTTCCTACAAGGACAAAGCGCTTTACACTCACAGACCCATTCACCCAGTCACACATTCACTCACACACACATTCACTCACACATTCAGACCATGGTGGCGGCTCCGCTGCCAAGCACAGGCGCCTGCCTACCACCAGAGGCAAGGTGGGGTTCAGTGTCTTGCCCAAGGACACTTCGACTCATGGGCGAGCAAGGCAGGATTCGAACCTGCAATCTTACGATCATGGGTCGACCGCCCTACCGCTGCACCACGGCCGCCCGGTATTTTCAATCTTAGTGTAGTATACATGAGAGAGGACAGACTACTAAGATAAAGAACTACCTTTCCCTTTTCAGATACAGGTCTTGTTTGTTGACTTGATTCATTTGGGTCAGATAGATAACTGTTAGGCTATAAGTGAGCTGTTAAACAAAAATCTAGTACAAAGAGTCTTTCCATCTTTTAAACTTTATTTTTGTCTTTGTTTTTAAATTTAGCCTTTTCTCTATAACTTTTTCCTTGTTTTTTTAATAAATTTTCAGAATTTTCCTTAACATTTAATTTGCTGATTTATGTGCAGTGGAACTCTTTATTTCAGCCTTTTTCTGTATTTCAAAAATAATTTTATACATTTTTTGTTTAACTGGAATGTATAATTTCATTATTTTTAAAAAGTAGCTCAGGTTGTCCTTTTGTCTATAGATTTTATTAATATTTAGAATTTTTTCTTACCACAAGTTAGTATGTACTTCTACATACCCTATAAACATCTATCATCCATATTTTATGGCTAGTAGAAAAATAAAACCTCTGGAATTTTTTCAAAGTATTTATTATATATAAATGAATTATGTAATAAACTAATCTTTACGAACTATAATATAATTCATTTAAAACTTCCTTTAAAACACATTGCCGTACATTAGACAGATAAACTGGTTGAATATGTTTTGCAGCTTTTAACATCAGACCTTTAGCCATCAAACATGACTTTATTGCACATTTTTAAATAACACAGCATTTATTTAAAAACTTTTCATGTGAAATTTTACATTTTTAATTATTTTTATTTAATTAGTTATTCTTAATCTCCTAAATATCAAATACTGAAGTTATGAAATTTTCTTAAGAGTGTGTCATATGTTAAGAGACTTACTTTGACATGAAGATGCCACTCTCGCAGCGTAATCGTGCATTTTCTGGAAACAGCAGCTCAGGGCTGTAAAGAACGTCAACCAGAACAGAGAACTCCGCCTGGACCAGGGGACTGAACTGCTCTTCAAGAAGGGACACAACCCCCTGTACATGACGGACAGAGAAATTACTGACATTACTGACTGGATTTTTAGCTTTTATTTTGAAATTCAAAATGAAAAAAATCCAAGAAATGATTCCTATGTAATGATGATGTGTATAACACTATAAATTACAATGCTCTGATGAAATACCACACCTGCAGTTTGTCAATTATGTTCTTGTAATCAGGGCCTCCCAGTGGCTCCTTACGAGGTCGTGAGCGGGCAGATATTCTCCAATCTTTAGCTGCCCGCTGCACCGTGCTGGTATGGATCTTGAGCGACAGATGGTTGACCTGACTGTCCAGATCGACCGGGATGGCAATTGCCCGGGCCTTTGCTAAGGACAGAAAATTACATTTACATTACATTTTAAAATCTGATGATAAAAGGTGTTGCATAACCAGAACAAAGTTTACTCACCAACATCTGCCAGGGTTTTGATACAACTCTCAATATTGGCCTTCTGAGCCGAGGTGGTCCAGTTACAATTTGTCAGTCTGAAAGCTGACTGGAGCAGCTTGATGAATGTAGATTGATTTGACTGCAAAAGGAAAAGTTCATTGTTGGTTTTTTTTGTTTTTTTTTTTGCAAATTAAGTTAGAAAAATCTGCGTAAGATCCAGAAAACAACACCTGCAGCACGGAGTGATTTACAGAGAAAGGTGAGCTGAAGAAACCCTTGACGATGCCCATCACCGCGTCGGTCACATACTTCTCTAAGAGTGGGTCGGCATGGTTACGGTCAATGGTAGTGTTGCACACCTTAAAACAAAAGAAAAAGTCTCAATTATCTCATATTCAGACCAGACTTCCCCACATTTGCCATTTTCATAGATCCTGACATGAACACTGACTCATTAGGAGAGAAAATTTAGTACATCCATGACTCTCAAAGACTCTTACTGTGGCCATGTCCACTAAGAAGTTATCGAAGAGCTTCCAAATATGGCAGGATGTGTAGATCTCCTTCATTTCTACCTCTGTGTCCACATAGCAGTGATTTACAAAGTTTACATATGCAGTTTTCACCTAAAGGTTAAAGAAAGGAGAACAGAAGCTTAAAAATCCATCCACGATTGGATTAGTTCAAACAAAAATCTTTGGGGTGCTACCTCTGGAACACAGTTCTCTTCCGTGACCACTTTCACAATGTCATCCAGGGGCAACAGAGAGTTGCACTTTAGCTCGGTGTACACGTTTTTGCCTTCAGTGCAGGCGGCCAGCAGCTCCACCAGGGTGTTGTGATACGCCAGAGCGCCATCCTCGTCGCTGCGCTCCCGCTCCGAGCGCATCAGATCTTTCAGCACTTGAAAGGATGAGCGGTCATTGTAGAACACCAGCACGTCCTCCCCTGCATTCACCAGCTGGAGACAGAGAGGAGCAAGTTCAAGTAGATAATTGCAGGGATGTATCTTCCCTTTGATTCATGTTTATACTTCAATGCTCTTTTCTACTATTTGACACTACATTACTTTAATTACATCAGTTTAAACCTGTGTTTTTTCAACAATTTTTGAGCCACGGCACACTTTAACCTTGACAAAAATCCTGTGGCACACCAGCATCCAAAGATTTAAAAAAAGGAGAAACTCAGTCTGTATTGATCTACAGCACCTCCGCAATCTCACATGCATTCTTGTGATAATATTGGCAGAAAAAGCTGGAAGTTGCAGCTTTTTTTTTCTAAAAGATTTAATAAAAGTTAAGTTAGAAGATTTAAAAACTGTTTGATGTGTGTTCGATGTGGTTTCCAAGACGTTTAGTAAAGAAAACTCATTGTGCGCTGAGACGCTGTCACTTTAACCCAATGCATCATGGGAGATTTAGTGAAACAGCCGCCGAACGCAGACAAGCGTCTCTGAGCTGCATTGTTTTGTTCACTTGTTCCATAGTCTGACACCGGATTCTGTGGAAAGCTACACCGCTAAAGACGAGCTTTAGCTGGTATTTTTGTCAGAACTGAGAGACTTTATGAGCAGAATCAGAACAAGGAAGTGAAGACTTTAACCACTTCTGATTGGTCCGACCGATGACATGTGATTAAGCCTCCAAGAATGATTGGTGGAGACAGTTAAAGGGGCGGGACTTTTCCGAAAACAGTTGCAGCTAAATCGCGGTACCGTCATTCTTGTCAAAATGTTTTTAATAGAATCAAATAAACACAAAGGAAAAAGTATTTGACAATCTTTCATATTCCTAACTACTCAGTGTTTTATCAGGGCCTGTTTGGATGAACACAGAGCTGATATCATGCAGATGGAAAATGTTTTTAGATCCGTTAATGAGGGCAATTTCTCACTGCACACCTGACAATCTCCCATGGCACACTGGTGTGCCGTGGCACACCGGTTGAAAAACACTGGTTTAAACAAATATGAGTCAACATCGAGGCTGCTTTTAACCTACCTGATTCACAAATGTACATGTTTGATTGAAAAACAGATCTGGAGTCAGACAAAAACAAAAGGTTCACCTCTGTCATGACTTTGTCCTGACATTTCTTCACATACTTCCCATCGGATTTCACAATGGTTTCCAAAAACTTGAGGTATTTGGTGTGTCTTCCGTGTGTTTCGATGCAGTGGACATAGTGATGGACGACACGGTCGCTGATCTCATTACACAGCTGATAGTTGTTCATGAAGATGTGACGCATCGTCTCAGCTTCCAGCAGCTGCAGGAAGAATGAACTATGATTGTTATTTTGGAAGATAATCGACTTTAGTAAACATCAAGGCAAAGAAATAATGTACTGTTATACACAGAAACAACAACAGACCCCAGGTGTGAGAAAGAGATTAAGATGTTTGTGCAGAAGAACTTGGTTCTGATGGTTTCCTTTGCAGAAGTTCTGCAGAAATGTGTGAGCTAGCGTCATTATCTGCTGCATCTTCTCATCATTCTGAAACAAGAAGAAACAAGACAAACAAGAGTCTTTTTTAAAAACAGAAAAACGATAACCAATACCAACATAACATGGACTCAGCTTCACTGGTTTACCATCTACCTGCTCATACTGGATCTGCAGCAGGTCCAGCACCACAGTATGGGCTCCCATGTTTTTCAGCAGGCGCTGCTGCTGCACCCGGCTCTTCTTACTTTGATTGCACAGCTTTGTGAGCCGCTGCAGGATCTAAAGAAAAGGCTGAATCATTCTCTGACCTCTTATTTTTTCATTGGGAAAAAAAATGAGATTACCTCTTTGACTATGTTATAGTTGTTCCCCTTGTTAGAGTCAATCTGAGGTTTGTTGTCCTCCTCCTGTACTGGACTCAGAACAACATCCTGGTAGAGAAATAAGGCAAAAAAATCCAGAATCATTTTAGGCCTCATTCCTTAAAGATTGTGAAAAATGTGGCTAAATAAAGCATTCTGCTCTATGTGGGCTTCCCACTTCCCAAATTTGAAAGCCACCAAATGGTCAGAGACCCATTCACTCAGAGATCCAGAAATCAAATTTTTTTTCTCCTCAATCTGCCAATTTCAAAAGAAGAAAACTGCAGGTTCTGTAGATATGGCGCCCAGTTGTAATCCAGTTTGTGAGCCTCTATTTAGAGTTAGACTTTGTGCTCAGTAATCCTTTCAGTTCAATGCAGCCAAATAAAAGAAGAAAAAGCCAATTTGATTCTATTCTGGTTTGACATGAAAAAACACAAATATAACAGTGATTTTAAGTATGCAAAAAATTAGTGACAATCTGGGTTTCTAATAACAAAAAAAAGAATATTTATAACTAAATCATTTGAAAGGGATGTTACTTTAAAGTCTGAAAGGTTGTAGAGCTCAGGTTGTTCAGCCAAATCAGAAATGATGCATTTCTGCTCTTAATGTTATCATTAAAATAGGCATTGATCACACGTTTCCGCCAGATTTGATGGATCTTGTTAACAGACAAACATATAAAAACATGAGCTAAAATCTTTATGTAAGAAAGATTATGTATTTTCCTCATCCTGGCATTATGTTTTCTTTTTATTTTAACTTATATCTTGAATAGATATAAGATTACAAGCATTTGCAAAATAATACAATTATGTATGAACAGGAGCATAGCAGATTGAACTGAAAGGTGTTAGTAATGGGATCAGGATGCAGAAACACAGTCAAACGCTCAGCAGGACACTGCACAGTACTTCATTGTTGGCCTCTTCGGCCAGCCTGACCCCCAACTCTTCGCTGCTGTAGACTCCGCTCTTCTCCACCCACAACTCAGACTTCTCAACAGTCAGACGCAGCTGGTCCAGATCTGCCTTGATCTGCTTGTAGTTGTCTACATCTTGCTCAGACACCAGGAGCTGGACCTAAAAACACAAAAGAAGGCAGAAAATAACCTAAACTTGAAGCAGAAAGTCTCCAGAGAAAGCAGTAATGGGGGGGAGAGCTAGATCGATTGGTGGTACCTGCTTGAAGGCCTGCAGCATTTCAGCTCTTTGACTGAAGTGTTTAAAGATGAGCTGCAGTGATCCAGACACCAGGGGCGGATAATCTTGCATGATGAGGTGTATGAGAACCCTCAAAAATGTCCGACCACCCTCTTCATCCAGCTCCACTGCACTTTGCTCGGAACTGAAAAAAATTATGAAAAAATAAAAAAAGGATTAGAACAGTTAGTAGCCAGAGCTTAAGATCATATTCAAACATAGCAAGACTTCACCAACCTTCCTGCAAACATGGACTCTGCTTTTGCTGCAATCTCACCTATGTCGGGATCAGATGCTAGGAATAAAAAAGGTTGATATTTAGGATAGCTTGCACTGATGAGCACCAGACATGCTCACAATAAATCTTTTTTATGACAGAGAAAAGACTCACGACTTATGAAAGACATTTCAGACATAGACATGTCGACCATGCTCTTCTCTCCAAACTCTTTCTTGTAGATGGACAACAAATTTGTGATCCTGTAGTCCAACCTCACACTGAGGATGAACTGAGCAAACGGAAACAGAAATGAGTTAAAGGCAGAAGTAAAAAATAAAAAAGAAGCAGAAAGTTTTCCTTCAGCCTGCGGGTTATCCTTACCTGGAGGATCTCAATGATCTTCAGTTTTGTGTCCATCACCATGTCGTCCTCATCGTCGGGCATGATTTGTCCTTTCCCATATCGCAAAGAAGGTGGGCTGTCGGGCAGATTTTGGGGCACACCTCGGCTCATCACCATCTGAGTCATCATTTCTCCGACGCCATGAATCGTTCGCAGAACGTTGTTTCCTGAAGATCACATTTTATTTTCACTAACTTTTGACCCGCACATCTATTTTCAGGAACGTCTGGAGTATGAAGGCCCACTCCGATCATCTTTTAAGCTACTTTAAAAGCGTTTCCAGTGGTCTTTACCTAATAATTATGACTTTTTAGCTAGAATTTTAAAAAGTGTGTCGTTTTCTAGAACATAGGTTTTGCAGAGCGGCAGTAGTTCATTAGAAATTCACCACTGAGCTGTGGGAGGGACTATTGATACAGAGTAACCCCGTCCCCCTTCCTGTTACTCCTACCCTGCTAACTTACAAACCTCTAACAACCCCAACCTCATATTACCAGTGCAACAAAAATGACAAGTAATATTGGAGCTATCCAGCTGTAAAGTTTTGAGCCAGATGCTCCAATGAGGAAAATGAAGACGTACATTGATCTATTTGTCTGCAAGTGAATGCATCAGAAGAAAGAGGAGCATGGAGCATGTGGCCCACCCAGCATACATTCTTTTTCAAATGGCATTCTTTTCATCTGATTCACGATTGGAATAAAGACATTCACAGAAACACAATTTTAAGCCCAATTTTCGTTGTATTTGTCCTCCAAACATCATTTCATTGGAGTGAGTTTTTTTAATCCTCACTTGTTGATGTAGTTTTACTAAAAATATTTTAATGCAGACATCTATCGCCCTGCAGACAATTGATTGCTGCATACATATTTCCATCAAGCTGCCTGAAACTGTAAAATTCTCTTTTCGTGATACTTGTACTTCTGAACTTCATAAGGCAAAAAAACAACGAAAGCATTGGAACTGCACTAACCTGAGTCTGGACCTTTGTTCAGCTTGCTGATGAGGTTGACTGGATACTGGAAAATGTCCAGGATGGCCAGCAGGGTGCGCGTGAGCCGCAGCAGCTCGCTGAAGCTGTAAAAACCAAAGTCAACCAGCTTTCGAGCCAGATTTACCACCTAAAGGGAAAAGGTCAGATGTTGTTAAAACACAAAGCAGGATAATGCAGTCAAGCAGATGACAGTGACAATAAAAGTTCTTCCATCTCAGTTTTTGGCTTCAATGTATTGCTACTTAATGTTTTAAAGAAAAACAACAGATTACAAATAATGTCAGATTTGTCTTAGGCCTCTAAGTACACTAGCCAGTATGTTTGTTTAACAACTCAATGTAGCTGCAGAGGCTTTGACTGTTATTAGAAGACATTGTTATTTTACCTCCAGAGTGAGTTCATTCTTATCCTTATCTCCAAACGGAAAAGACTGGTTGACTACGTCTTTGAGATATTCTTCCACAAACTCCATGGTGGAGGCAAATTTCCTCTTCATGTCCTCTCTCGAGCTGTCCGTTGACTCGTACTCATACCTGGAGGACATGGGTTTGCCGTTTAACAACATCCCTGCACATAATGTAACGGCTTTGGAGGAGATGCTCACTCGTCGATAGTGATCTTGGAGGGGATCTCAGTCCAGAGGCGGGCGTAGCGCACCGGAACCACAGACTCCTGCGGGTCGCGGTCTACGTGCATATGCAGCATGAGGCGGCAGAAGGCCGCTCTGAGGTCGTAGGGCAGGCAGTCGTCAAACATGCAGCGCAGGATCAGATCCACAGGTAACTGACTGGAGATCTGGTTGATGGCGAGGTACTGGCGGTCCAAACACATCTTAGCAAAAAGGTTCAGCTGATACCTGCAGAGGAGAGGTACAGACTATTGACTTCATGTACATTTCATTTGAAATCAGTACAAATAACACTGGAAAAATACAACGTAAGTGTCCCAACCTGTAATAAGTAATGTTTTCCACATCCTTCTTGTGGTTGGACTTAGCATCCTGTGCAAGGTGGCGTATGGATTTGCCGTAAGGCTCCTTGTTGCTGTCGATCCAGTAGAGCCAGACCTCCTCCTCCTCTATGTCCTCCTGCATTGAGGACTCCACGTTGGCTGGCATGTTAGAGATTAGCCTAGCGGGTTATGGAGAGAAAAAAACAGATTACACACCAAAATGCAATTATTCACAAACATAATAGCAAAAAAAGTATGTGGTAAAGAGAAAATATGAAATTCACAATAATAAACAGAAAAAACCTTCACTGCTGCCTAACGTGGAGAGATACCTTATGTTTAAACACGCTTCAGAGACAAACAGAGATGTGAGAAGCTTTTTGAAATTTCCAAAGCAGCTGGCGTGACTCACTTGGTTTGGAAGAGGATTTCAGCGTTGCTGGGGTTGAGCATAAATTTACAGATAAGCTCCTGTGTGACGGGGATGGCCATCTTGTTGGACACACAGAGATCAGACAAATAATCCAGGTATCTGATAAAACAGATTGGACACGGAATCAATAAAGTTCAACAAATTCAGGCAGATTGCTCCCCATTTATTAAAGAGGACAAAACAAAACCTATAAACTCATTTTTGGGGTTTACCAAACAATCACATATTTCAAGTCTCACTCCAATCATCTTCTAAAGAAATGTAAATTTAAGATTAATTTTCTATATACATGTCCTCCGTCAAGAGAAAAATCCTACAAGAACATGTTAAACAACCCCAAAACACCATTTCATTGGAGTGAGTCTTTAAAAAAGGACATGCTGATTTTACCTGGGTTCCCGGTTGCGCCTGAGCTGGTTAACAAAGGTCTCGATCTCCCTGGCAGTGATGTGTTGCTCAAGCAGCTTGCGGTTGTTGTGCAGCAGTGCAGTGATTGTGTCTTCAGCTAGAATCTCGTACCCAATCTGAGACTGCATGATGGAAAAATTTTTGGCGATATATTCCTGAAAGAAAAAAGAAAAAACCTGATTCTTTATGTTTATACAGTTAGGAAATCATAACTGCAGAGTTGACTATGTTACTTGTACATATATAATGTACTAGTATTTATATAATAGATCAAATCAAATATTGCATATTATAAACTAACCAAAAACAGTTAACGAGTCACACTTGTTGTTTTTTTTATTTAACTGCCAAATCTTCATGTTTTTCTATTTTCATTACCCCTTGACAAAAAATAATTTTCATTTTAGACATTCATGGTTTGGAAGCCATAAATTAATTTCGTCTGGGAATAAATAAAAAACGTATAAATAATAAAAGATTGATGACAAAATTATAATGTAAAAATCATCAAATATTTGACATCTCCTAAATATAACCTACCACATTGTTAATTTAGGAAAAAATGTAAAAAAAAAAAAAGATGGCATTTCTTTGAATCTTAAGTCAATTTTACTTCGTTTACTTTTATTTTTTAGAATGACAATGTTATGATCAATTGTGAAAAGATGTACGACTCCTTTTTGTTGCTATGACACCTGGAAATGCAGTTCCTCCTTAACACCCCGTTACCTGAATGCTCCACATTCATTTTCCTTTTTGATTAAGGATCAATAAAGACAATCCATCCATCAGGCTGTTAGCCAACCGCTAATACATGCAGACTCAAAAAGGTCACACTAGTCTGTAATTACCAAAGGGCGTTCTGTTTGAAGCTCACTAATGCTGCAGATCCTTTCAATTCCACACAAAGTATTTGTCGATCTTTGCTTTCAGCACTTGCTGTGTTTAATCCAACAGTTCAAAAATTTTAATTAAAAAAACATATGGTCACATTTCAATTTTTCCTTAAATTTGGTCGTTTTTAAATTCATTTTTTATGGCACAAAAGTTTTTCTTAATTGGTACTATTGATACGTAGAAAATAGGAAGGATCACGTACTTGATTCTTCCGATAGTCCTGTTGAGAATGTCGCAGAACTCTGTAGCAGAGTTTCAGGATGTACTTGATGTGAGCATATCTCTGATCTCCCAGCTGCTCCAGCTTCAGCATGGCGCCTTCTCCATTATCTATAAACGGAGCCTCAAGGATGCCAAATATCTGGAGCACAAAAAACAAAACAAAACATATATGGATCACGTTAACCAGCTGCAGTGCCTATGGACCACAGCAGAAGTTGAAAACCTTATGTGAATAGTGGTTTACACTTCAGCTCAGTCTCTGTGGTTTCACTTATCATTACCTGGGCAAGGATGTTTTGCTCCCTCATGAGTTTCTGCCTCTCTCGGTTGGGAGATGAGGTGGCCACAGAAAGAACATCCTGTCCGTTGTTTGGTACCACACACACAAAGAAAACCAGGTCCTCCAGGAGCTTGGTCACAAACCTGAAGATGAATTGAAACGTCAAATCGTAATGCTCACACAATAAAAGTAACCTTCATTCTGATGTCCTCATACCTCCTCTCATTCTGAGGAAGGTTATCATTCTGGATTTTCTTCACTGTCGCTTCCAAGACCTTGCTGGCATCATTAGCAAAGTCCAGGTCTCTGACTTCGGATAGCGGAACGGACACGATGGCAAAAGCTTCTTTGTCCTCTTTTGAGCGACAGGTGCCAATCTGACAGGATGACCCAAGAAAGACACAAGTAAAAAATCTTCTTATTTTTAGATTGAGCAAGTTTTGTGTTCAGACCTTAAGCATAACTGGTCGCTCCTCCTCTGCATCAATGGGAAAGTTGGTGCTGGTCACCCAGGTGTTGGTGCACAGGTGCCGAAGTCTCACATAGGAGTTTCTGAGGAAGGATGGAAGCAATACTTAACAGCTGATATGAGTTCAGGGAATGCAAACCCACAAAAAAACAGTTTATTAAACCACTTTGGGAATATTCATTCATCATTTTTTTTTATATCAAAATGATTTTATGAATTAAATAGGTGCAGGACCAGTTATCATTCCCGCATTTGAAAAGAAAAAATTATGCCAAAAAAAGGTCAGGAAAATATATTTCACAGTTAATAACCAACTAATTCAAAAAACAACTCAAAACCTGGAGTCAAAATGATCATTATCTCTAATTTTATTAGATTTTCTAGGGTTAGCTGTTGAATGCAGTTAGCTCCACGTGAGAGACGGACCTGGGAACAGGACAATCGGTCCGCTGTAGAGTGGTGGGGTCCAGCTCAAACAGAGAAGCAATGTCGCTTCCTGGAAGAGAAACCAGGGTGTAGGCGATCCTCTCTGCTGCCTGATGCTTCCTTTTGGAGTACACTGCATCGGTCTCATTCTGCAGCGCAAACGATCACACATCGTTTTGAGTAAAATACACCTTAAGCATTGTTCAAATGAGTACTAGAATCCCAGTGGTAATCAAGCAAAAACTAGATCAAAATAAATGCACCCCTCTTAATATTACTGAGAGAGCACTTTATGGCATAGTCAAAATTTTATGTATTATTTTTATGTATTATTATACATGAAACTACTAAAAAATACATACAATAAATGATTAAAACAGAAAAATATATAGAACTAGAAATGCAACCTTAAAAAAATCTGACTCTCATAGTGAATGCGAGCTTGTAAAAGTGGGTTTTAAGATGCATTTTAACACTTGCTGAATATTTAGTTTTTCACAGATTTTGCGACAAACATATAAAAGCTCAATCCCCTCTGAGATTCCTCTTGAACCTCCATAGCTCTAGGAGAAGTCCATGTTGAAATCCAAGTTTGTTTTGTGTGAAGCAAAATAACCCCAATAAGCTGGGAAGGATGACAGGAAGTGTGTTTTTTACCGTCATCATGAAAACTTACAAAAGGTCATAGCCATAAAAGCATGGACAGAAGCGTTTTAAGGGGAAATGAAATGATAAATATACCTGATTATTTTGTGCATAGCAATGAAAAGTGTTATTAAATTAGAGCCTAAGAGAAGCAGGAACATAGAAAAAAGAAGCATCCCTAATATTCAACCCTGTGGAACCCCAAATGTCACAGAAGCTGTGACAGATTTAAAATCAGAAAGACTTGCCCACCTAACTGTCTACCAGAAAATATTTAAAACCAAGATATTGTGGTACCAGAAAACTCCACAAAGTTTTAAAACCCACTGCACAGATGTCAAACCTTTTAATTATACATCTTAATTATATTTATGCAGTTTTTTGCCAAAAATCTTGGACAGTTTCTGCAAAGTTTCGTTAGTTCATTAGAAATTTGCCTCTGAGTTGTAGACTGTTGGAGCAGAGGGAGTCTGTCTAAACTTCCCAACATCTATCTGTTAACGCGCTCTCTCACTAACTTACAGCGCCTCACCCCCCCGACATAGCATTACCGGAGCAACAAAAAAGGCGAGCAATATTGGAGCTGTCCAGCCGTACAGTTTAGAGCCAGATGCCAGCTCAGACGAGAGAAAAAAAAGGCACATATGGATGTATTTGTCTGCAATTGGATGCATCAGAATGGAGCGGAACAGGGAGCTTGTGGCTTGCTGTTGTAGCTTCTACAATACACCTACAAGCTTTTTCCAACCGCATTTTTTCACCTGCTCCTCATTCACAACAATTTGAATAATTAATACTCAGGAATGTAATTTTAAGCCTAATTATATTTCTACAAGTCGTCCATCATGAGAAAAATGCAACAAGCACATGTTAAAAACACTAAAAATAATATTTCATTGTAGTTGGTCTTTAAAAGCTGGTGCCCTGCATGTTCTCCAGGTATTAGCTTCTTTTTTTGGCAAAGCCCACCTGATGCAAGTGCTTTGCACCAGCCACGGCAAATATATCTATTAAAATTAAAACTAATTTTAAAAAAACGCTGCAGAATTCCAGCCATCTAGCCTCTCAGTTCAACGTGCTTTGATTTACTGCATCATGCACATACTGTAAAGGCAACAGTACAAAGTTACGTGATCCGCCGTGTCAGTAGCCTGGGGGAGGTTATTAAAAACCCAAATAAAGATCAACTCAAAGTAGATTAACCAGACAAGCAGAATTCTCTATGGAAGATTGACATATTGACTGTTAGAACTTGTTCCAGAGATTCCTTGGAAATTCACTATAACTTGAAACTGCTGCAACACATTGGCACCATCAACAGAACGCAGTCCATAGTCATGTGAATCCAAAACTTAATAGCATTGTCTCTGAACCTTCATTTAAACTTGTTTAAACTGCCTGTTCCTTGCATGTCAATGGGAGGCTCCCCAGAGCTGCCTTCCTTCCTCTCCATCCTCCCACCACCACTAGTGAGTCACCCCACCAGCTTAGCACAAGCGAGCAGAGACGAGCAGACATCACGTCTGCCTCCCCTCCATCCTCACTCGCTGGGTACCCCCCTCCCACCCTCGCTCGCTCAGACGTTATGTAAGGAGCCCCTTGTGTGTCTGAAATCCAGCATGTGCAGGAGAAAGTGTGCGAGGCTGAGAGGGCTTGGGTGAATCTTGCTGGAATACAAATGTGCCGGGCAGCTCTAAAGCTGAAAGAAATGTCTGAATATAGATTCGGTTTGGCAGAGTTGGTGTGCAAGTGTAAGCTTAGAAGTCAGGAGAATGCTGAGTTAGAACTGTAGCAGGGGTATTGCATAACCAGAGCCTGATTAGAGTAGAAAGGGCTGAAATCTGAACTGCTGTTTCTAGGAAATACTAACTATTACATCACTCTTGTATTCCTTCTTTTCAGGCTCATTTAGATCAATCTATCATTTGAGATGCAATGTTACTTAAATTTAAGAACACCATAAATTATATTTATCAGCTTGGTTCATAGCATAAATAAACTGTTAATAATTGACAGTCTAATGTCCCAGTTTGAAGATAGGTGATGGGAAAATGGGCTCGATTGACTGACTCACCTCTCCTTTGGACTCAACTGAGCAGTCTTTGAATTCAGGATTTCCCTGCAGAGAAATTAAACAGTCAGCAACATGCTATCCACAAAGCTCTGCTGACAGCCCTGCAGCTATGATGGCTACATCTTTACAACAGGAAAGGATGGCGAATGGCAGGAGGATACTGCCATCTACAGCACATCATCCACAATCCCACTCAAAGTGCGCTCAAAGTTTCAAAACTCGTCTTTAATATAATGAAATAAGACTAATTAGTTTAGGATGTTCTTCCAAAATGACCTATTATGTGACAAACACAAGCCGAGGAGTGAGACAAACCTCAGCTGCGAGGTAATTCCCGGTTGCCAGGTGCTTGAATCGGAAAAGGCTGTTCCAGTGGCCGGCTCCTCCCCTGCACGGGTCATAATGCACAACCTGTCACAACAACACAAAAAAAGGTTGCATTAGTTTTCAAAAAAGCAGTTTGGTGAGCATGTTACGAGACTCAAAAGAAGTATTCTAATTTAAAAAAGGACTGACATTATTTCCAAAGCTGGCATTTTAAGTGAAATTTGAAGAAGAAAAAAAGTTACATTTTCAACTCAGTAGAAAAAATAAAATGCTGATTAGTGCAAAAGATACTATGTTTAGGATACTAAATTAGTAGAAGAAATACCAAACCATTTTTGAAAAAGTCAGCCAAATAAAGTTAAATATTGCTAAAGAAACAGAGAAGTATTTTTATTTTTATTTTAAAATAAAAATACAGAATAATCTTAGAATAACCAAACAGAACCATGTTGATGTCCATTTGAAGGTTAAATATGACTAAAATACAAATATTTCTTAAAATAAGCTTAAAAAAATCTTAAAATAGTCTTTAATGTTGATTTTAACAAGGCAATCCATGTAAAATACAAAGTAAAGTTAAGTCCTCTTAACCGCATCTGCAAAAAAATGTATGCTTTTTTTAATAGTTTATTGAGTTTATAGATAAGTTCCGAGTCTTTTGACCATTTTTAAATTTAGAAAGATCTTTATAGCTAAAACTACATCCACATTACAGTTAGTGCTTTCCATGATATTTTTTCCCCCCTGCAAAATAGAAATTGAATTTCACAAAAAGCAAAAAAATGAGGCACATAAAAAGCAAAAAGAATGCTGAACTTTGTTGCTCTGGCCACTAGGGCAAAATATTTTTAAAGGCATTAGGGCTTTTCCTATTCACTTTGTAATAAAAATGCAAAATGTGTTAATTAACCAACGCACCAGCATGAATTTATCAAAAGAACAAAACTGTCAATACTTGAGTAGTTAAAACTGCTAAGAGAAGAATGGAGCTAAAAAGTGACCAAAAAAGAGGGAAATCTCATTATTTTGAAATACAAACCCAGTATTCTCACAAATAATACTTTTTGATTTTGTACATGCAGGCAGAATTTTCAAAAAATGTTCCAATGAGCTTTTTCTAGATTTTCTAGATATCGGAAGATGGCAAAAAGCATGCTTAAAAAATTAAAATCATCAAGCAGTAACTGCAATATTAACAGCAATTCATATGAGAATGGATTCTGTTACAAAGAACAGGGCAAAAACAGGAACTTGAAAGACCTGCATGCTGATAACAGGTAACATGCAGCACAATAGATGGCATTTCGAAAAAGGCATGCAAGAGTTTGAAAATAAAAATATTATTTTATCCCGTTGGCACGATCTTTAGATATAAATTATGAAAAACTGCATTTGAATGCATGCAAACTACCTAAAACTTCAATCCAAATGACTTTAAATGCCCTCCTGTGCTATTTAAACAGCACAGGGAAAGCTAATCTTAAAAACTTTAACCAAGGTTGCCTTAAGGAGGGAAACCAAAGATAAAGATAATTTTGAAGTTAAATAGGAAAATATTTTGGAAAAACCACTTTTATCAATTTAGAAAAAAAGTGATAAAGAGATAAATAAATTGCACATTTTAGGTTAAAATATGCACCATACAAGCACAGACATAATAATAAAAATACATTATTTAAAAAAAACTTAGACACATCAATTACCAGCAGCTGAAAAAAAACATTTTGATTTTAAAAAAATGTAAAGCCTGAGCAAAAACAAACATTTTAAAAAAGCTCAAACAATTAAAATTCCCCAACAAAGACAGAATCTTCAGATGAATCAAACCAAAAGCTCTTTACCTCAACTTCCCACAAAGCCTTGGAGCTGGTGGCCGAGGTGGCCGATTGCCGCAGCGTGGTTCTGAGAAAAACATGCTGCTGTCTTTTATACCCATCACAGGTCAGGAACTTCTCCTGCTCAGCATGAAACAGCCTCACCACGTCTCCCTGTGATGCAAAATCAAAGGAGGAAAAAACTGTAAGAAATGCAGTTCAGTTCCAGAACACAAATTTAAAAGGAGAAGGGATTTGAAAAAAAAACACACCCCCTTCAAAACATCTTCCCTATAGTCGCTGAACTTCATGAACAAAGTCACTTTCCAGCTGGTGTTGCAGTTAACAGCATTGACCTGCAGCATGAAACGTACAATAAGAGGCAACAAATCTTCTATTTAGGATAAATTCGATAAATAAAAATACAAAAACCAATTAATAATCCCACCTCTTTGCAACCAAGATTATCCAAGAGCTCGATGTTGCTGGCGTGGAGCGGCTGTCCTGCATTCACCGGCATCAAGACCACCTTGTCTCCAACCACGACCTTAAAGCAAAGCCAACACAATGAAACAGGAGGCAAAAGTTTGCCAACTTCTGATACTCTAAAAAAACAACATAAACAGACAGTGAAAGCGCATCCATGCAAGGAGTGTTTAACAATGTATCATCCTGTAATTAGCTCTCCTCCACAACCAGCTCAACAAGTTGGCTTCGTGTGGAAGAGTTCTCACAGCAAACAAACACTCATATCTCGGAGGATATGAATGCAGCACACAACCGTACGGTGACAAAAAAAAGTGAGGCTCCTGTTGTTGTGGTGCTGCTTAGAGTAGACATGCTGTCCAACACAAGATGTAGCAGATTGTTCAAGGTCAGCTCTTTGGGCAGCCGCACTCAGGCACGCTGCGGCTGCACAAAACGCCTTCCAATGCGGTGTCGAGAGCTCCATTCAAAAGACAAATTCTCAAAGGACACATGCATTTATTTAAGAGAGGTGCTGCATCCATGCTTCCCCCCCAGTGTTTTTTGCTGATCTTCACTGCATGCACAATCATGAGCTATACCTTCAATCATAGGATGCTAAAGCCAAAAGAAAAAGGACAAAATCAGAAATGTCACTAGAACAGGGAAACCAACGACCTGAATGTAGGTGGACAGGAATCCCCATATTTGATGTTTGGAGAAAGGAAGGAAGGGAAACCTACATTGTCTCCTTCACTGCGCAGCTTCCAGAAGGGCTGGATGTAGAACCAGGAACCTTCATTCCCAGCAGGGTCCAAGGAGACGCGCATGGCATTTTTCTCGAGCAACGCAGGGAGACGCTTGTTCACAGTCAAGTACTTGTTACTTTTTATGTGAAGAAGCTATTAAAAAAAGAGAGAAGAGACAATTATTTATTACAAATAAATGTGAGGATTCCCTTTTTTCTTAAAAATAAAAGCTTAGAATGATACAAATCATGATCATGCCATTTTTAGGCAAACTTTTTTTTTTAATTGTCGTTTTCTGGGACATAGTTTCTGCAGAGCGGCAGTAATTTATTAAAAATTCCTCTCTGAGTTGTGGGCAGGGCCGGTGGTGAAGAATAAGCCTCCCCCCTCTTCCCATCACCCATATGTTTGCACTCTCTCCTGGTAGCTCACAGCCCCGAACACTCTCAATCTAACATTAATGCTGCATTAAAAAAGGTGAGGAATATTGGAGCTTTGCAGCCCGACAGTTTGGAGCCAGATTACAGCTCAGACGAAAAAATCTAGTCGTCTGCAAGTGGATGCATCAGAACGGAGCGGAGTAAGGAGCTTGAGGCTCGCTATTGTAGCTACAAACTTTTTCCAGCAGCATTTTCTTTTGTCTGCGCCTGATTCACAACAATTTGAATGAAGAAATACACAGAAATGCAATTTTCAGCCTATTTTCTTTTTAATATGTCCTCCACCATCAGAAAAATTCCACAAGAACATGTTAAAAACATGAGTGGGTTTTTAGGGTGATAGTCTTTTTATATTTATATCTCTTTAACGTGTATCAAACTAGCATTAACAAATGAATCTGATTATTTTAAAGCTATTCCAGACCTTTATCCTAAAGAAAGAAATCTAAAACTGAGCATCTGAAAGATTGGAAAAATTCTAAACTATGTTTGAAAGGGTTAGGCACCCTAAACATTCAGTCTACATTTGGTAAATATAGTTGTAGCTTAAGTGTCCTCAAGTTAACAGCCAGATATTTAAAAGAAATGTATCAGATTTTGCAGCCTCGGCGCATTCGTATTGAATGACACAGAGTCAAACCTGGCGAAACAGGAACATTAGAACCACACTGTTCATTCATACTGCGTGTAACCTGATACCAAAAGTAAAGTGAGCTCTACCTGGATGACATTACTGTACTTGACAACGTCTCCGAGGACCTTCTTGTTCTCAGTCTCATTCTGCTTCTGTTCCAGCTCTGCTGCATGCTGGGTAAGAAAACAGAACCCAGATAAAGCTTTCAACTGAAATTGAGGTGTGGACTGTAAGCTTATATCACACGAAAATTGTACCTGCAACTTTTTAAACAGGTCTCCTTGTGTGTTGTTGTTTCCTTGTTTTCCTTGTTTGGCTTTCCAGAATTGTTTCTGGGCTGAGTATCTGTTCATAGGACATACCTTGAAGAGGCAATCTGCAGAAGAGGAGACGCAAGTCAAACTCATGAAAGTCAGTTGGGTAAAAAGCAACTGTAATCTAACAAAGCGGAACATTTCTCTCCAAAGCAACAATGTTCTGTAAAACAAAACCAACTGTCGGTCTGTGTTGGTACACCAGCGTAACTTGCACACCTCTGAACTTTTTGGGTGGATTGGCGAGGTCTCCAGCATCGGGTTGAAGCACACATCTGTCATCAACGAGTCTGCAGAGGTAAAAGGGAAAATAAAAAAATCAATGAACATATGCCTTTATTATTTTATGGCTTTAAAAACAGACATTTGTGGTTGACAAACTGGTCAGAGGCTCCACATCGACATGCAAATACGTGATTCTTATTTGACTTTAAAACCATTTGAATATGTGGAATGGTGCATCCCTTGCTCTCCCCCTGATGTGTTTTCAATGCGAGAGTCTCCGTTTCATCTCACATCCGTCTGCTGAGAGCTCTGCCAGCATCTGCTGCCAGACTCAACATCTCAAATGCAGCTCTGACACTTTAGCACTTTAGCCGGGAGAACTGCTCAGGCTTGGAAGTTTGTTTACAAGAAAGAAAATACAGCAGAAAAGCAGAACTCGTGATGATGTCATACTTTAAGAGTGGTGATGGAAGAGTGGCCTCAGTAGAAGGCTTGGTGTGGTTGCAACCCAAAGAGGAAACCATGTGGTTTCTGTTTAAAGATGATTAGAAAGCCTAGAGAGGGCACCATTTAACGACCTTCTTCTTTCGCATGTTTTAGGTTTTTGTTTGCTAGTTGCTTAAAACGATATCGGGCGGTAACATTAGATTTACATTTAATTATTTGCAGACACTTTAATCCACAGCGACTCACAAATGAGGTGGATCGATGCAAATATAGACTCACTGTTAACTGTGTTCCTCAGCTGCATAAAATGTCAAGAACTATTTAAAAGGGCTGCTGAAATACTATAACAAACATATTCGCAAGTTCATAATTTGATACCCAATAATTTTTTTTTTCAAATATATATTTAAAACTAATTTAACTTTAAGTTTTTAAAGATATTTTTTTTATTTCTGCTTGGACGCATCCTCAGTGAAGGGTCAACTGGTGTTTTGGTTTACTGATCTTCAGACACCCATCCATGTCACCTCATAAACCACAGCCATCAAGTTTTTCAGCAGCCTTGCTGATTTCTTTTTAGTGGCTCCTCTTTCTAGGTACCCCCTGATCCACAGCCTTAAATTCTCCTATTTTGCCCTTCAGGGTCATAAATCTCTCCCAGACTCTTCACGCACTTCTCTCTGGTTCTGAGAAACAGTCTAGTCTGGCTTGAACGTCCTTGCAAGGAGGCTTGGATCAGCAGCTGATGAATGCTGGATCTGGACAGAGTGCTCCTGCCCTCCACCTTTGTTGCCTTGACAAAAATGTTCATAAGTAGGTCAAACGTTGTCACTGCCATGGTGCAACCAGTGATCATGTCCAGGAAATGCCACGCACATGTAGTTGTCCAAGAGGTTAATTTTTAAGCTGTTATATTAGTCTCATATGAGTTCAATAATCTTCTTTGGGATATGGTATGTCGTCAAAAGGAGTGTGGAATGGATCCAAAGGCGTTGGCGAGGTTGAGCCAGAGGACTGCCAATTCTCCCACCTCCCCGATCAGCTGTATGACCGCCCCTGTATGCTCCAGACAGCCCAGCATTCCTAAAAGTCCACCCTTCTGTAGGATGGTGCAAATATAGGCGTTCCTCAGGAGGCACTCAGTGCTGAGCGAGAAGATGGTGGAGAACTGTATGCTCACACTTGCATTCTCCTCCTTGGATATCCAGACACCTTCTGCGTGTTCTCAATGCTTGGCTACCTTTGTCCTAACCATTCTACCCTGATGACCCTCCACAATCTCTATGAAATAAAATAAAAATCAACTTTAACATAACCAGTTATATACAAACAGAACTTTAGAAGTTGGAGTAAAGCAGCTGAGCGTGTAAAGCTAGACAACATATGCTACCATCAAGATTATAGAGCTGAAGGATTCTGATTGTCATCTTTTGCTACGTGATGCATGAACCATCAGTTGCCATTTGTTGTCAGAGAACAACAGTACTGGAGGGGTAGTAGATGTGAAGGGGGAAGTTCGTGTAGGAAGGTGCTTCATATTAGCACCAACAGGCGAGTTACAGCAGGGTGAAAAAATATAAGTTCAAGTTTAAAAAAAAAAAAAAAAAGAGGGAAGTAACTGGAACCACATCAGTTCATGAGGTAGCAACTAGGTGAGTTGTTTTAATTAGATTTCTCCATTAGATAAATCCATGAGAACTCTAATATGAAAACTTTTTAAAAGATCAAAATTTGACTCAAATGGGGTTGTGTGTGTTTTATTTTTGATTGACATCTTGCGTAATGCTCAGCAGCCTTACTGGGCATATTCAAGTTTCCAGCATGCATATTTGTCCCACCTTCTTTCCCGTTTCAGAAAGTCTGGGAAACAATTTTAAAAAGAGGTTAATAAGGTGAAAAAGACCATAAACCTAAATAAATAAATAAATCAGCTGAATTAAAATGGGCCCAATACAAAACACCCAAACAAACCGGTTTTTCCATTTTCATAAATTCATTGAATAACACCCACACACACACAGGATAGCCCATTCCCAAAGCTAAGGCCATGACAAAAACAAAAGGAATAAAATGAATAAAAATTACTTTTATTTAAGTCAGTGAGAGTTAAATCATGTTGGGTAATAACGACTGAGAATTATGACTAATATCTAGGATGTTAACTGAGTCAGCTGTATTTTTTTCCATATTTGACTGCAGATGTTAAAATAATTTAACCTAAATGGGAAGAAACATAAATAACTTTTCTTAAACACTATATATTCAGCTCTGGCTTTATAAAAGGGACTATAGCAATAAAATAGCATATTCAAAAGTCAGCATTTTCATATGGCCTTTAAAAGGGAATCTATAAACAGAATTTAAGCAATTTGGAAAATGAATAAACAAATGCAGAAAAAATCTTTCTTAGAGATCAACAAGCTTTCATCAAAATCTAAAAGTTAGCATTTTTAGATGGATAGAAAAAGCAGATTTTTTTTAATTACAGAATTAAATGCTTGCAATTGCAGGTGGATGGATGTTGTTTGAAAATGAAAAACAAAAACAAATCCTCTTTTAGTTGGTGTTTTAGCAAAGACTCCACATTTTATTATTAAGGATCCAATCTCCCATTTAGTAGAAAAGCTGACTTTCAAAACTTTAAAGTATTTAAACGTCAAATCCTACCTGTTGGAAAAGCAGTGGAGGAAATTAAACTTTCAATTTACCTAAAAGGTCATTTTTAAAGAAGTCAGAGAAAACACTTTAAGCTAAACATCTCCCGTTTTAAATGGGCATTATAGAGATCACCATTATGGATTTTTGTTTACAATAAACAGCTGGCCCCATTTAATAATACCAGCGTAATTTTTACTGTTTCCTTTTATTTACGCAGCATCCTTCGTCAGTTTTTTATTATTAATTCCCCGCACGTCAGAATCGAGGCCACATCTAACTGAAAAACCCAAACAGGAAGCTTCACCAAGTGCTAAGTGGCTGAACAGGAAGGTGATCTGGAAAAGTCGGCAGCTCATAAATAAGTTCCAACAAATCTGCAGGGAGGCTTCGACAGCACCCAACACTCTGTAACCAAGTTAAACATGAACCACAGATAAATGTGCCAGGCTGGACACAAACACACACAAAAGCTAATAATAGCTGCTGCTGCTGAGTGGACTGACGAAACAACACAACAGCAAACACAGAGCGACAGATCCTTCCGTTAGAAAAATGAAAGTGACAAAAGAGTCACTTCATCATCTGAGTTTATTACTTTCCATTGCTGAGTCAAACACACCTCCTCAAATAGTTTGAGTGAATATTAGAGTAAATATTACGAAATGACTAACAATGTTCTTTTTTGGGGTATTTTGATTTTTTTTTTTTTTTCAAAAGAGCAACAAGTTGTTGACTTGAACCAGCATCAGGGGGGTTTTCCGGAAAGCAGGTTATCCGCGTTACCTCTGCAAGTTTTTGGCTAAGGAAGCAGATAACCTCAGCTTTCAGTTCCAAAAATTGAGGTATGTTTCAGGGTATGTCAAGTTGCCATAGCAACTCATGCTCTGAACATAACCTGGTCTGGAGCAGGTTTAGTTGAAAGTTAGTTTGTTTTCAGAGAGGTGAAGCAGCATGGTGTGTCCATTTGAAGATGATTTAGTGGATGAAGAAGCTCAGATAATACTTTTTCCACCGTGAGAGGGTGAAAAGACCACATATGGATGTTGGATAGATAAACTTTTTTACATGAATCTAACTTGATTATTTGCTTCAGTTATGATGAATAATTTTTTTGAGTTCAGTCAACTTAAAAATAACACGTAGTTATCAGACATATATTTTACTTTCATTCAAATTTGCGCAAAGAATTGTGGGATACCTTTGCATGTTGACGGAATTGTTTAATTCTTTTTGCACCATGAGTGAGAGGGAAGGAGAGGGTGATGAGTTTATTTAGCACCACTAGTACACTGTTATATTGCAAGAATTTAAGTTAGAATCAGAGTCATGTCATTTATTGCAAATCCACATTGCATCATTTATTTTAACGATATAAAAATGAGAATAACTGTGCCCTCAATCTTAGACATATAAGAGTTCAAGAAGTACAATAAGTTAAGATGGAAAAACACTTAATTGAATTGGAGTAAAATGACATTTAATTAGATAAACATGTCGAATTTGAGTTGTATAAACAATTATTGAGTTGCATAGACATAAGAAATTAAGTTGAATAAATGTAACTCAATTACTTGTTTTGTCCGTTCTTTTTCTCCAAGCAGAAACTCTTTTTGGTGATGCAGCCGTATTACTTTTTTGATGGGCCGTCATTAAAATTTCCGACTCCGTCTCACTGAAGTATAGCGTTCCATGGGGAGTCCGGAAATCAGTGATCTATTGAGAATGTCTTTATGTGCCTGCTGTGCACGCGCATTAACCCAGGGTTACCAAGTCGAGCATAATTACGCTAACTCATATCCGGTCTTTTGGAACCGAAATACCCAGAGTAAGCAAGTTCAGGCGCATTTCAGCCAGAGTTCAGGACTGAAGTCAGGGTAGTTAAAACATGCTTTCTGGAATACCCCCCTGGCTGTAGCAGGAACTTTAGTGTGGTGCTGAGTAAACATGGGAATGGACAGCCTTGTGCAGCCTGGGTTACAAGGTGATCCTAGCGCCTGCAGCTCAGAAAGCCTTTTTAAGGCTGTTGTCAAACTCCTATAGTCCCATTTAGATCATCTTTAATCTATTTTCAATGTGCTCTGGTCTTTTAATTATAATTAGGCATTTTTCAGCTAAAATATTTTTTTAAAACAGTCATTTTCTGGGTCATAGTTTCTGCTGAGGCAGGAGTTCAATAGAAATTTGCCTCTGAGTTTGCGGGCGGGATTGTTGACGCAGCGTAAGCCTTCCCTCATTTCCCATCATCCCTTTGTTTACATGCTGTCCTTAGTAGTTTACAGCCCTTCACAACCTAACATAACAAAAATGGTAAGAAATTTTAGAGATTTTCAGCCATACCCTTTTGAGCCAGACAAGGAAAACCAAGAACTATCCATTTGTCTGCAAATGGATGCATCAGAATGGAGCGGAGTAAAATCTAGGTCACACCTAAAACTTTTTTCAAACAGTATTTTTTTCTTTTGCACCTGATTCTCAACGATTTGATTAAAGAAATACTCAGAAATGCAATTGTAAGCTTACTTTCCCCTGTTACTAGAAAGAAAACGCTACAAGAACATGTTGAAAACAGCACAAACAGGATTTTCCATAGGAGTGGGTCTTAAAATCTCTTGCTCAACAACAGCAGGAGTTGTGAACATTCACACGTTTTAAAAATACAACAGGTTGGCTTTTCTTAAGCTTTTGCACAGAGTGAATGATTCAGTAAAATCTGAGCTGCGTCCACAGCATGTTACGAGCACGGAGGTATTGTTGCACACAAAATACAAATTGTGAGATAAGAAACTCTAAATGGCTCCATATGCAGAGGTACTGCTTGTACTGTAGTGAGGATTTGAAGAAGAGGAAGGAATGAAAGAGAAAGAGAAGAGGTGGGGGAGAGACGGTGGGTGGAGCAGACTCATTCCTCAGGGCCAGTCCAGCACGATCAGGGGCCAGATTGCATGCAGAACCACTGGGGCATTTCCCCGGGCAATGAGGCTTTTCGCTCAGGAGGAACAGCCTGAAGTAAAACATTCTGATATGCCCGCTTAGAGAGGGAAATCTGGGCAAAAAGAAGGGCCGTTTAAGAATGGCTGTTACCACAAACAGATCAGCAGATTCTGCAAGAGCTGGGCTTTTCTTCACTCTATGACCCCTGACCTGGCTCATTGATGGCAAGAGCCACTGGAAGGTTCTTCTGCCTTAGGGGGTGTCAACAACCACCTGAGGTCAGGGAGACATATGGTGGTAATGTGGAGAATTTAAAGTGGCTCTACAGTATCTCAGATCTAGTCTGGACCTGTTACATTGCATCATCATGGCAAAATAGCACGACCGGTTTCAGAGCACTTCCTTTAAACGTTGGATAATCGAGTCAAACTGAGTTTGGGGGAACTTTAGGACTTTCATTTTGGTTGAATTTGTACGCATCTCCTGGGGTTTTCTCTGAGAACTCCGCGTTGGGAACCACATATCCGTTTTCACGTGTGCACCTGGGTGATACGCTGCTTTGCATTCCTGTAGCATTTGCGTAAAGAGTTTCCTGAGACGCAGCGGTTTGCGCGCCGACGGGCCCGGGTTGGCCGTCAAAAGCAGCACGGTGCTGCTCTGAGGATATGGTGAAGAAGTCAAGTGAAAGTCTGCAGGACGGACACCTGGTGGGGGCCGACACGAAGGGTTCAAAGTGAGACAGAGCGAGTGGAAGTAGCACATACATACCCCAAAGTACTGATGAAGCCGTTCACCGAGCCTTCCGCGTAAAGAGACACAATGTCTCCAATGTGAAGGAAACTGGACTTGCGCTCTGCCATTCTTCACCGAAAAGAAGCTTTTTTCGGTTTTCCCATTTAGGAGAGAAAAGGGTATTCCTCTGCCTGCCCCGAGGAAATCCACGCGTTACTGCGCAGTCTGTAGAACACGCATCCCGACACTTT
The DNA here is from genome assembly GCF_053564925.1 of Oryzias latipes. NCBI lineage: Eukaryota > Metazoa > Chordata > Actinopteri > Beloniformes > Adrianichthyidae > Oryzias > Oryzias latipes. The sequence goes on along the minus strand of NC_136242.1, from coordinate 24,637,883 downwards.
GGGGTTTATATATATATATATATATATATGTAAATATAGGTGCGCAAAGCGACGGCGAAAAGAGGTGCGCATGAGCTGCAGGCGCTTTGTCAAACGGCGTCGTTTCCCTGTTTTGAAAGACTTGTTAAAGTTCTTCCTGTATGTCAGTGCGAATCGGGCTCTTCTTCGCATCCACTTGAGGGGGTGGAGACTGCTGTCAGGGCTGAGAGCAAACTCCCCTCAATGACAGCTTTCTATACTGCTTTAGTTAACGCAAGCTGTGCGGACAGTCTGAAAACAGCAGCTCTGATGCTCATCTGTCCAAAAAGCTTCTGCTCATATTTTCTCACAAGAGTATTTTTTCATGTGTTGACATAAACTTTGTACGGAGCCCTGGACAAGAAATTCAAAAAACAAACCAAAAAAATGTTCCTATGTGTATTATATCGTGTGTTTCTTGACTTTATGTTTACTGTAGCACTTTGTGATTCTATATCTTGAAAGGTGCTATACAAATAAAGCTTATTATTATTATTATTATTCCTTCAAATTAACAATCTGTGCACACAAATTAGAATTTTATATGAACAAATTAGCGTTTTTTGAATACAAAATTGAACTTTTTTGTGAACAAATTAGCATAAATTGGTCTTTTATGGTCACGAAAAGTAATTTCTAAACAAAATACAAAATTGATAATTATAAATGCTCATTTATCACCAGTAAATGCTAACTTCTGGGTACAACATAAATACTCATTTGTGTACATGAAAAGCTATTTTGTGCACACAAAATGCTCATTTGTGCACCCAAAATGGAGGGGCTCATTTATGCACAAATATTTTTGGCCACAAAATCCTAGTTTGTCATAAACAAAATGCTAATTGGTGGGTACAGAATTCTAATTTTTGGACAATTAATGCACATTTTTAGTGGCCATAAACACAATTTTATGGCCACAATTTGTGGCCATAAAACACTAATTTGTGCACACAAAATTGCTAAATTCTGGTTCTGTGCACAAATTAGCTTTTTGTGCACAAAATGCTATTTGGTCAGTACAAAATTTTCATTTGTGCACACACAATTGTATTTGTGATCACAAATAGCAAATTGTGTGCACAGAATGCTAATTTCTGGCCACAAAATACTAATTTGTGACCACGGAATGATAATTTGTGTGCACAAAATACAACATCACAAATCATTGATTGAGGAAGCTATATATATATATATATATATATATATATATATATATATATATATATATATATATATATATATATATATATATATATATATATATATATATATATATATATATATATATATATATATACACGGTATATAATTTTTGAGATGGACTATAGTTTATTGTCAAAGTCATGTTAGCAAATGGGCAGCCTTTGATGGTTTTTGACATAATCTATCTTCATGAGAATAAAAGTCTCTTTAGTGATTACCCCCTACAGTCCATTTTTGTTTGCAAAAGAAATACGTCTGTCTTCTATGTATTTCTTGTGAAAACGTGCAGGTACAAATACTAAAATCACCTAAAAAATACAAAAAGCTGAGTCATCAAACCCATGAAGTAAAAAAAATCTGACAATTTATTTGTTTGCTTTTTTTTAGTTTGCATTGTGACCACAAAATGATAATTTGTGTGCAAAAAATACAACTTCACAAATCATTGATTGAGGAAACTACCATGAACAATGCAACTATATATATATATATATATATATATATATATATATATATATATATATATATATATATATATATATATATATATATATATATATATATATATATATATAGTTGCATTGTTCATGGTAGGTGAATACCTCACTAAATCTGGTTCTGCTGGAATGTCATCTCTGAAATCTTAAAATTCTTACACTAACATTTTGGTTACTGAAGTGGATCTTAAAAAGAGCAAATAAAATCACAATAAACTGATTTGGAGCTGAGATGATTTGTACTTTATGATCATCTGAGTATTTGACTTTTTATTTGTTTTAGAAAAACAGCAAAGCATATTTGTTTTCAAATGCAGTGAGGTGATAAATTTGACTTGAGTGAAAAAATAATACCCAAATCACTGAGTTTATATACTTTGAAAAAAAGATAGTGTAATCTGAAATTACTGAGGTGCTTTCTGAAACATTATCCATTATTTACATTTTTGTTCATCCCAGCCCCCTTCTGAACCTGGTGCTACAGGTTTAAAATATCAGGAGCCAGCATGGTGTTAATTTGGATACTTATGAAGATTTCAAGGCTTGTCTGCTTGCTTAATACAGGATGCACTCACTGTTAAATAAAACGACAGAGGAGACTTTTTCTGCTGAGGAGACTGGGGACTTTTGGAGTGCAGGGACCATTTCTAGAGTCCTTTTAGAACTCTGTTGGGGCTTCAGCCATCTTTTATGCAGTGGTCTGTTGATGCAGCAGCAAACAAGAGGAGAAGTTGGTCAGGAATACCAGCTCTATCTTGGGGATAAAAATTTTACCACCATTCACTTTAAACTCTTTTTAAGATGTGCAATATTTCTGACCCATGATGCAATGAATGACCAAAGACTCCCTATGTGATTCTATCTACAGTACAGACCAAAAGTTTCCTTCTCATTCAAAGAGTTTTCTTTATTTTCATGACTATGAGAATTGTAGAGTCACACTGAAGGCATCAAAACTGTGAATTAACACATGTGGAATTATATACATAACAAAAAAGTGTGAAACAACTGAAAAGATGTCATTTTGTAGTTTCTTCAAAGTAGCCACCTTTTGCTTTAATTACTGCTTTGCTCACTCTTGACATTCTCTTGATGAGCTTCAAGAGGTAGTCACCTGAAATGTTTTTCACTTCACAGGTGTGTCCTGTCAGGTTTAATAAGTGTGATTTCTTGCCTTATAAATGGGGTTGGGACCATCGGTTGTGTTATGCAGAAGTCAGGTGGATACACAGCTGACAGGCCTACTGAATAGACAGTTAGACTTTGTATTATGGCAAGAAAAAAAGCAGCTAAGTGCAGAAAACGAGTGGCCATCATTACTTTAAGAAATGAAGGTTAGTCAGTCAGTCAAAGCAGTAATTAAAGCAAAAGGCGGCTACTTCGAAGAACCTAGAATGAGACATATTTTCAGTTGTTTCACACTTTTTTGTTATGTACATAATTCCACATGTGTTAATTCACAGTTTTCATGCCTTCAGTGTGACTCTACAATTTTCATAGTCATGAAAATAAAGAAAACTCTTTGAATGAGAAGATGTGTCCAAACTTTTGGTCTGTACTGTATATATACTGGATTATGAGTTCTTTTAATTGTACATACTGTGTTCTTTTGCACTTCTTGTAAACTGTTTGGCTGCAATGTGGAAATTTCCCCACAGAGGGGTGAAAAAATGTTTTTTCTATCTTATGTTGTCTCCTTTCTTGTTGTATCTGGATAATTCTGGTTTGGCCTCTGTGGCATGTAAACTTGAACGACTCAGTGGATTTCAGACCTACAGCTTACTGAGCACACACAAAGCTACAACAATGTTATTTTGCAAAGCAGTGACAACTAACAACTACTTGGTAAACATTATTTCACAATAATATTTTTTTCTAATAGGATTTTTAATTAAAGACTAAACGATATAAGTTTCCAAAATACCAACTCATTTTTAAACAAATATTCATAGAAATGTGGAATGATAGATGCAAAAAAAATGTTTTCATTTTTAGTGTACTTCCTGCTTAAAACCAGAAGAGGACGTGCTAATCTCTAGAAGACCTAAAACAATCCAGTGAACTTTATTGAGACAGAGAACAATTAACACAGAAAATAAATACTGTTACCTGCTTATCTGATTAGGTCAAAAGTAAAAAGAACAAAATATTCGTGCGTTTAAACTGCGGTCTGACAATCTTTACATTGCAATACATAAAACCACAATTTAAGGAAAGAAAGGGACTTTTAAGATGAAAGCACAAACAGTTTTGTATGAAAGTTGGCGTATTTTTTTATGAAATACAAACACCTTTGCTTAAAAAAACTAGCTTCTTGTCAATTAGTCAATTTAACTTTGAATCACAATTCAATTCAGTTTGTGATTAAGCCCCATTCAAGTGCACATCTCACGACATGTTTTTTTTTGGTAAATTTTCCATTTCAGATTTAAAGTATAGCTGATGTCTATAACAGAATAAAACTATAACTGTGATAAAAAAAAAGAATAAAGTAATAAAACAAAAACTTGAAGTATAACTATGTATTAGTAAACATGTATGTGTTTGTGCATGCATTTATGCATGATAGATAGATAGATAGATAGATAGATAGATAGATAGATAGATAGATAGATAGATAGATAGATAGATAGATAGATAGATAGATAGATAGATAGATAGATAGATAGATAGATAGATAGATAGATAGATATTGTTTTTTTTCTACTGGACTTAAACGCCAGCTCGTGCCTTGAAATGTCTCGTGAACCTGCGCAGTCCCTCATTTTCGCGTCACATGACGTGTTGAGGCAGAATCGGCCACCGTGTAATTCGGTGTAACCTCAGGGCTCCTGGGAGCGTGTGACGTGCGTCGTGACCGGGAAAGGGCGGAGGGAGGCGGGGGCACCGGCTCCGCTGCCCCCGACCAGGCACTGACCTGCACCTATCCGTGTCCTCTCCTCGCGCGTGGAAAGCTCGCGCCTTCCGAACTCTCCGTGGAGTTTTCGCCTCGAGTCTTCTAGCTTTGGCCGCAGTCCCAAAACCAAACGCCACCGACGGTCGCGGAGCACCGGTTGTGTGTGTGTGTAAGTAAACCGAACTTAATATAGTTATTACTCAAAATTTTCGGTGAAATAACTCCTCTATAGCTTTAAAAATCAACTTTCTGAACGCAGTTTCGCACTTTAATGTCGCGATAACAGGTGGTTCGATTCTATGCTAACACAATAACATCATGCTACTAACTTGAATCAACCCAAAATACAACCACATTTTTTTTAAACGGGATTTTTTCAGAGTAGTAGAAGCTGCGCGGGTTGATAATTGTCGAAACTGAAGGTGAACAGTGGTGTAACAGGTGTGCTGCAGCATCATTGTTTTCCCACCTGCTTTTCCTCACTCACGTGCGTGTGTGCACGCGCAGTTATTCACACAATGCTTTTATTTCGTCTTTCTTTTTTGTTCCTGTGTTTCAGCTGCAATCAGATCGATTCCCAGCCCTCCTCCATTCTGTCTGAGGACGGACACGTTTTCCCACAGAAACCTGAGAAATCAATGGTGTGAAAATGGATTATTAACCTGATACACTGTAAGATTAGATGTTCACCTGATCTGCGGCCGTCACAATAATGCCTTTGGGGTTACCATGTCTACGCTGAACCACGTTATTCTGCAGGATAAAGGGCAGAACAATGAGAAGAAGCTGGACTGGAGTTACATTGAATGGATTGAAAATGAGGTGGTCATGACTGGGGTGGCGGAGGCCCAGACGCAGACAGACTCGCAGCCCCTCGAGCACAAGGGGAGTCAGACCACCAATCCTGTCATAATGCACATCGATCTAAAACGGATGCAGTCCAAGCTGAGGCACTGCTCCCCCGTGGACGCCGACCCCTTGGTGACACCTCTGTCGCAGTTTGACCGCCAGGCTCCTGGCCGCATCTCCACGTCTCCCACCTTGAGGAGGATGAGGAGCGTGCGGGGTCCCCTGCTGGATTTACGGGATTCCTCCGGCACTCAGGAGAAGCCAACGCCCCCGAGTCCAGCTCCCTCCCCAAACCCCCCAAACCCTGTGCTCAAACTCAAGTCTCCTACTGCCACAAACCCCCCATGTGATGGAGAGCTGTGTCCCGATCATCCTCTAGCTTCATTCCCTGGAAAGCACAAAGGCCTATCGCAGCGGTCAAAGACTGTTGGAAGCATTATCATTTCTACAAAGGAACGTCACAATTCTCATCCTTCTCCAATTATCGAGTCTGAATCGGCGGACGATGAACTGCAGCAGGTGAGCTTTTTGCTGTGAGTTTTGTAAAACAATCCTGTGTTTTCTTAACCTCAAACCTCTCCAGACTTCTCCACAAAAATCCCTGCCGCCGCTTTTCCTGCAGCTTATTATAAACGAAGAGGGTGGAAATTATTTCCTTACGGATGCCCTCTCCACCTCAGTCTGCTCTGCCTCCTGCAGTGGTCACTCACAATGCGAGCTTTTGACAGCAAGTGAATCAGCAGTTACATGCACTGACAGCTCCGACCAAACCCTCTGCCTGGAGAGCCCTGGGAAGTTTTCTCCTCGGGCCCCTGTTCACCGCAGTCAGCAGTCACCCAATAATGGAGGGGTCAGTGAGCGATGCAAAAAGATAATGGGGAGATCTATTCAGCCGGTGGTATTCAAGCGAGCACATTCTCAAAAGAGTGCCGGCATTCTCCTCCAGTATCAGAGGCTTTTGAGTGCAGGCGACCACTTAAAGCAGCGATTCATATTTGAAAGTCTTTGAAAGTGATATTAGGGCTGTTGTTGGGGTTGGGGTGTCTTCACGCCCTCATTAAGAGCTTTGGAAAGCTTTGTCTACCTTTTTGGAACAAATTGTAGCTAATGCTTTTTTTTTTTTCTCCTTTCTTCCGCAGGACAAGGAGCCTGTTCACAGAAGGTTGGTTGCTCTCTGGTTCAGCCGATCAGGAATATATTCAAATTTCTTGGTACAGCGCTCACTGTTGTGTTCTGCTTCCCCCTCAACTCTTCCGCTTCTTCTTCTTCCTTGTGGGATCATCTCATCAACAACAAAAATAATCGAGCTGTTACATCAAAGCCCCCCCGCCCCTGATTGGACCTTGGGCCCTTAGTGCATTCACCTCTTTGTTAATTGTTGGTAAGCCTGGTGGGTAAAGTTTGGAGAGCCCCGTGGTTACATTGGGGTTAGACAAATGCTCATTAAGGCTGTTTTCTCTTTCACCCCTCTTAATGGCCGGCGAGGCTCTTCTCCACGCCGGATAATTAGGCAACTTTTGTCCTAATGCTCGCACACTGGCACGCTGCCCATTACTATGTCCAGGCTTTGCGAGCCATTGGATGGGAGCGTTTTGTTTTGGGGACATCATTATTTCTCTCACTGTGCGGGAACAAAACGACCATTTTTACAAGTGCTCCTGGTGGTAGAGAGGCTGACACAGAGGAGGCTTTCTGCGCCGCCACAAAGCAACAGGATGCCTTTGTGAGGATGCTGTGGGATCAACTGCACAAGATCTGACCCGCTTTAGAGCAGCCATTGTGCCTTTCCTGCTGTCCGGCGGGCTCCGGACACTGTTGTGTGTTCTGCCTGTTTATTTCTTTACGCTTCGCTCCTAATTCGTTTAATATCAGTTTGGTCTCTGCGAGCAACAGGAACAGTGGAGACTTTCACAGCTCAACTAAAGTGTTCTGAAGGAAACAGCAGGTTACTGCTCTTTTCAACCACAGAATAAGCTTGGGTCCCAATTCCTTAACTAATGAATGCACTATTTAGGGGTTTACCATTTAGTCCAAATCTACAATTCCAAAATCCAGTGAAATTTCCCAGAAGTCTCTGCAAAAACCACTGTGCATCCATGTTCACTGTGACACGTTTTCCATGTAAAAAAAATCGATTTTAATTTATTTTATAAAAACCATCTAGGTTTTCATCCTCAGAAAATAATGGATCCATAAATAGCCTTTGTAAAATATTCATCAGGGTGTCTGCGGATCCTTAAAAGGTCTTAAATGTAATTAAACTAAAATAAGGCCGTGTAGAGCATCAAATTGTCTTAGATTATGCTGAATGGGTCTTAAAAAATTTTTCTATCAACACGATGTGACTTCCTGTCACTAAAAAATAAATAATGGTAAAAAACCTTTTCAGGATCCGTTCTTTGTTACCATGTGAAGATGATAGTTTTTGTTTACGTCAAGGAAGTTGTGATATATTAAAAAAAATAATAGGCGACAACATTAAACATATGCTATGTTAGGATTTGGTGAAGGGAATTTGTGTTTCAGGTGGTTTAAAATTGCTTACACAAAATTTTCTGATAAATCTTTAAATAACAAATATTCAGAACAAAATTGATTTGTAATATTTGCAAAGTGCCACTCTGATTTATTATTTTATGTTCATTTAGTATTCAGTGTTTGCCAAAAACACCTGATGTTCATTTTCTTTGTACATACGGTCGTAACCTTTGTGCTATCCTAGGCACTTTGACATTGGGAGTTGGGTCATCTAGACCCACTAGACAGTGCTCTGAACCTTTTTTCTTCAATGATTTGTGATCCTCACTGGTGTCCATGGATTACATGAAATCCTCTTCACCTTTATCCACCTTTGTCATGGTAGGGAGAACACGTCAGTGTAAGGATCGGATCATCTGGTCCCCATAGCATAACACAAGGGTTAAATTAGATTTAAAATGGTTGTAAAAGTCTTAAATATAACAAAATCTGCAGACACCCCGTTCATACTGATCAGGTCTTCACTTGGGGAAATAGGTGATGTCATATTTGTCATTTAAATCAAAAATATAAGTTGGGAGCTTGGTGTCTGAACTGCTTTTAAAATCCAGGGAACTACATACCTCGGCACTTTATAGTTTTTGGTGGCTTGGGAATAGGGAGGGAATTGGGACATAACCTAAACGGTCCCTCAAGTGTTCCATGTCTCCCTGCAGCCACATTGGTTTCCATGCAAACCTTAGTCACCTTTCCACCAGGTACAGCCGTGTGCGAGGATGTCATGTGTAGGAAGAGGGAACTGGCTTGCAGTTTGGCATATAATAGCTAACAAAAGCAAACATTATTGTCTCATTTGTACTTCTGCTTCATTTTTAACTTGGTCCTCCTTTTATTGTGACACAATCCCCTTTTTTGAGATGTCATCTATTGTTCCACGCTGACCAACAGAGGAAGTATTTGCAGATTTAATGAAAATGTCCTGCTGTTTCTCCTTTTATTGGTTCCTTTTCTTTCTGGCCTTGAACTTTCATCTCTTCTTCTTTTTCAAGTCTCTTAAATATTTGCCCAAAAAACGCTGGGTGTTGTGGGTCGCTGACCTGTTGTCAATCAGCGCTTAAACTGCGGAGAGTGAATCTTCAGAAAAACCAGCCCTGCTGGTTTCCACATCACTGTATTTCTGAACAGCAGCGGCAGGCGCATGTAACGGCTAATCGTCTTTTGTTAGCATGGGCTCAGTCGGGATCTCTTATGACAGCGTCACTGATCAAGTTTTTCCAGGTTCACACTCTCAAAATCATGTACAGTCCAGAAAAAATGTGCCTCTGCGCTGGCCTTTCTCTTTCTTTTTTTGCTTTCAAATTTCGCTTTCATCGAAGTCTGCGGCCCTCATTTCAGAACCTGATGGTCCATTATTGCTGAGCAGTAATCCTGAATGCTCAGCAGCGGAGGATAAGTTAGAAAGCTTGAGAACAGTGGAGGCTTTGCCTCAGGCTGAAGGTTAGGCCTGTGTTTTTCCAGACAAAGCCGTGCCTCGCTTACAAACTCAGAAACAAGAGAACAAGATTATTAGAACTGGAACACGTCATCAGCTTGAGTACTTAAACCTAAACACGATTAACAGATGTTAGGGAGGGTGTTGCATGTCTTCATCTTCATCATGTTTGCTGCATAATTGGATATCAAATTGGTAAAAATGACCTCACCATGTTTGAAATTATCATTGTTATGTTTTGTAATGTTTGTGGGTATTGTATTTTTTTTTTTTTATGTCTGAGGATCATCTAAAGATGTTTTCCATGTCTCTTCAGGCTCCATGAGAGGAGGCGGAGCTCCGTGGTGGTCAGCTTGCCTGGACTGGATGTTTCCCCTGGAGATCTTTTTGTCTCAAACGGAGCGGTGGACATCATCAACGGTTCAAATTTGTCAGGTAGGACTTTGCCTTCTAACCTCTGGTTTCCAGGCCCAGCAGATCTGCCCTCTTGTTAAACAGGCCCCGTGAGTCACCACGTCGGCCGTTTTGGCCTTTTTGCATTAAATGTTAGCCACCCACCATGACAGTCATGCCTTTTTTCCAGGTTATCACTTTCTAAAAAAAGGAGGGAAGCTGTTATCTGGTAGCTTTATAGCTTGTTCAAACAGCAGTAAAAGCCGGGCTTTGACCGTTGATCTGTTGTCGGCAAGCAGGTGATTAGCAGCCCGTTTAGAAAGAAATGAGAGTAAATAGTGCTTTCAGTCAAAGTTTGTTCTTATAGCCTCTTTAGTAATTGAGGTATTTATGATAACTAAACGACTCTCTGTTTTGACCTTTAAAAAACAAAAAAACTGAAAGTTTTTTTTAGTTTTAGGGAGGATTTGGCTCTAAAACTTAAATTGAAAACAAAAAAAATCAAATAATCAATGTAGCACCCCTCCAATCATCTTTTGATCTATTGTAAAAGTATTCCCACTGGTCTTTTAAATTAAAATATTTAAATAGCTGTTTTTAGCCAAAATCCAAAAAAACCTGTCCGTTTCTGGACATAGTTTCTGCAGAGGGGCAGTAGTTGCCTCTAAGTTGTGGGCGGGACCGTTGGCAGGGAGCAATCCCGTCACTGATTACTGAGCTCTCTGTTTATGCTCTCTCCTGCTAACTTACAGCCCGTCAAAACCCCAACCTAACGTTACCAGTGGAGCAAAAATGGCGAGCAATGTTGGAGCTATCCAGTGGATCTAGTCGTCTACAAGTGAATGAATCAGAATGTGGTGGAGCAGGCAGCTTGTGATTATATTTTCTATCTAACAAAACCATTTTTTTTGCGTCTGGTCCTGATTCTCATCGATTCAAATAAAGAAATACTCCGAAATGCAATTTCAAACCTAATTTTCTTTAAGGAACATGTTAAAAATACCAAAAACTGTTCATCCGGGTGGGCCTTTAATTAAGTCTGAAACAAATGAATTCTTAAAGTATAGTTGTTCAAATAATAAGTTTGTCTGCTTGAAAAGACATAAATCAAACCCTTTTCAAGCTTCACTGTATTTATTGTCAGATGCCTTTGTCAACATACCACAAAAAAGGTGAACTTACAAAACTACTTTTTATGGAAAGAAAGGAGTCTTTGAACTCCTCCTCCTTTGTTCCCTTTTTGCGACACAGCTCTGTAAAACCATGAATGTAAATATATAAAGGTAGGCGCCCCTTTTTGTTTTGCTCTCATGCTGCAGGTGTGTTCAGAAACAGTAAAAAAAAAAAAAAAATCATCTGATCCCAGATTTGGATTCGTGAATCTTTCTCTTCAGATCCTCCCACAGCATTTCAGTCAGTTTCTGGCTTCATCCATTCATTCATTCATTCATTCATTTATTCTTGAATGGCGTCTTCCTTCACACTGATTTCAAGATGATTAAAAACACACAAACCACTATTCGTCTTCCACCATGCTTGGTAATGGGTGTTTTTTAGTCTTTTTGTTTTGTCTGTATGCAAACATACCTATTTTTGCCCCATCCATTTATCACATTGTTCTAGATGTCCTGTTCAAATGCTCTAAAAGCCTCAGTCGCTGTCATACCTGAACGTTCTTCATAGATAAATTGAAACCAAACTGCTCCTCCCAAACGGGCAGTTTTTTCCAGCTGAAGTGTTGCTGATTGCTTCCACTATGAAGACACGCCAGAGTCTGATCCAACTATTGGACTCCAAAGATCTCTACTCTCCCACGGAGATGCCAACGTTTATGTACTTCTGTCACGAACGCAGACAAAAGATTCTGGGAAGGATTTTTCCCCTTTTTAAGTTTCAACTTATTTTCGCGGAATAAATCAGTTTTTGAAGCTGACGTCCAAAGTTATTGGTTTATTGTCAAATATTTCGAACATTGCTGTATTGTTTTCCAAAACTGGTTCCCAAATTGAACCCCGAACTGCTGCTTCTTCCGAGTGCAGAAGCAGCATGACGTAAAGTCTGAACTGACCCGGTTTGTTACAACACTCAACATCAGATAAAGCCACATAACTTTCAGCTGATCCATATTTGAATGATGTTAGTCAAAGTTCAGTAACTGAGCTTTGGACCCCTTGTCAAATTTGTTTTGTTGTATTTAAAATATGCCTCTAAATAATGTTTGCCATTGTGTTTGTATTTGACCTGCTTAAATTCACACAAAAAATACTTTTTTTCTTGGTAAGGTCTTAATGTTCTTAAATCTGATGTCTGTCTGTTTTATTGATTGTTTTGTGTGTATCTTTTCTGCAGACACTAAGAAGACAAAGTGGCCCTTTTTAAGGCGTAACACGGTAGGTGTGCTGCCTGAGTGTGGCTGCTGCCGTGGGCTTTTATTTTGGTGTGCTTTAGTTTTAGCTGTGGGCAGTTGCTTTGGGACATTGTTCTCTGACCCACTTCCCAAAGCAGATTAGTGTGTTTCCTTTTAAACCTTTCAGACCATAAGGATTTTGTAATTTGTCAACATTTGGAATGCCAAACTTCAGCCAGTCTTAATGGCGGACTGTTGGATCTGCAGACAATATAACAATTTTGGGCAGACTTTTTCCTCATTTTTATTTGATTTTTTCAAAATGCTGTGATTTAAAACCGCTTCATGTCCCTTTGCCTTTCAGACTAAAGGGAAGTTGCAGATCGGCACAGGGGCAGATGTTGAAAAATACCTTTCTACTGCTCAAATTCAAGATTGTGGAAATGCCGATCTTCAGAAACTTAAGGTGATGAGTCAGTGCGAGTGGAAGCAAAGCATCTGTGCTGTTTGTTATGCAAACCATGGTGTTGGTTCAGTCCCTAAAAAGACTCGCCATGATCAACAAAGAGATCCAGATTTCTAATCCCTAAAAGAGCCATTTGTTTATCAAATGACATGATGGAAACCTCCAGCACACCTTTAGAGGCTGCGTGAGTTTCAGGAATCATTACAAAGTCCAGCCAAACAATGACACACAGATGAGTCACGATGGTGGTGAAAGAGGACTGAGGAGTTTTCATAGAAACAAAGAGCTGATGGTTTCAAGGTGAAAGAGTTTTGTGGCTGTTCGTCTGTCCAGGACTTCTCCCTGGCCCAGTTCCTGCAGGACCAGTCGTCCCAGATGAGCCCCGACTCCCACGTCCGCAAGAGACAAGAGGCCATTTGGGAACTCTTCACCAGCGAGTGCGTTTATTTTCTGGATCAGCTGATGGTCCTCAATGAGGTGACTTTCCATTCAGACACTCACAGCACAAACAGTCAGGACCACAACTAAACAGACCAAACCCAAATGACACCAAACACTCAACGCTTTGTGTTTCTCATCCCATTGAATTCATTTTCTTTGGTGTTCCCCTTTCCGCACAGCAGCGGATTAGAAATTTAATGCCAGCTTTTTATTTAGTCGGACCTCTTTCTTCCTCCCAGGTGTTTTTAGTCACGCTCAGCAACCTGCAGCTGAGGAACTGTCTGACCGATGTCAACGTATGGAGCCTGTTTGCAAATGTCAACGAGCTTTGCCTGGTGAGACGCCATTCAAATGACTTTCTTGAACGCTGACCGTTTTATGCAAAACATTTTATGTGTGGAGCACCTTTAGAACATTAAGGAACTTGATACAGAGATGCAAAGGAAGATTTAAAATAAAAGACAAAAAAAAGTATTTAATCCAAATTGGAAGAGTTCAGTGTTTTAAACAAAGGCTACAGAAAACCATGTTTATATAGAAACAGATGAGGAACATCTGAGTTCCTCATGGAGCTGCTTCCATCTACGTCAGAAATCAGCCCTTTGCTTCCCTTCAGTCTCCTTGTTTTAAAAAAATGACTTCCGTTTTAAGTTCAGTAAGTTGGTTTGCATCCAGGAGCTGCTCTAAGCAACTAAACTGATAGTGGTGGTTTGGTGGCAGAGCTTCATGAAGTAGAGTATTGTTTTCAAAATTGTGATAGGAAACATTAGTGAAGTTACCCAGAGGGAGCACATACAGCAGAGGTCCAAAAAATGAACCCTGAGGCACTCCACATATAAAAGAGACTCTGATGTATGACCACTAATGGAGAGAACATAACCCCCTCACTTCAAGATAAGATCTGACCAACCGCTGACTGCCACCCACTTTTCCAGTCTGTTGAGAAGGATTTCATTCACTGATATTCTTGCTGAGTCAGCGTTGACGATGTCTTTCAGCACATTTAGAAGTGCAGTGTCAGTGCTGGGATCCTGTCTATAGCCTGGCTGAAATCTGCCCAAGAGGCTGTTAGGGATAAAAAATGCTTCCGCTGGATCAAAACTACTTTTCAACCATTATTTCCAGAAAGGGAAGGTTAGAAATTGCTCTGTGCGTGTTAAACATTGAAGGGTTCAGACTGTCTTCTTTTAAAAGCTGCAGTTTTGAGGGATCGTGGAAAAATACCTGACTGGAGTGAGTCGTTCCCATTTTTCAGAATATCCTGTTTTGGAAAGCTGAAAACCTTTTTAAAGGATCTAGTTGGCAAAGTAACTGTCCTTGAGGGTTTTGGATTGATTGCAGTACATCTTGACATTTTGACCCAATTATTGCCATCATAAATGTTTAGTTTAGCATCGGGGGACAACCGTCATTCAAAAAAATGTCCATATATATTTTTGTTTTTGACAGTTATTAAAACCCAATTCAATTTTCCCAGTGTACAATCAAAATTTAAAAAAAGTGGAACTTTGAGAAGGAGAAAAAGTGAGCACTATGAGATTGAATGAAAACTACTAGATTAAAACCAAGTTTATCAAAAAAAAATCAAACTTCTGAAAAAAATATGGGAATATGGGATGAAAACCAGAATTTTGAGATTATTGGGATTAGATTTGTAATCGTTTTTGTGCTGAGTTTATCTCCTATATGTCACAATTTATCACAAAACTTTAGACTACACAATACGAGGTGACGCCTCTCAAGGGACTTATCCTACAAACAAATAAACGTGTGCGAAATATTCCAGGTAAAATGAAACTTGGAAACATTTTGTTCATCAACATTTTGTTGATGTACATAGGCCAAAAAAAGTTTTCTCTGGTCAGCTCTGGGTGATTGCTGAAAGTGTCCTCTGGCCTCGTGATGACACTTGACACACTGCTTCGTGTTGCAGGTGAGCTCCAGTTTTCTGAGGAACCTCTTAAACGTCATCAAGGACACGCTGGAGATCACCGAGAGTGGTGGGCCTACCCTGCTGGAGCTGCTGAGCAAGGCATGTTCCAAATGCTAAAAGACACCAAGAAGATGATGGAAATGTAGAAATTTTATTTGCAAAATTAGAGACTTTTTCTGAAAATTCTGTAGAGAAAGCTATTTGATTACAAATGAACAAAGGCTGCGGTATTTGGACTTCATTCATCAGTTTCTGTGTGTGAATAAGTCTGAGAAACAGCTGCATCTATTGGGCCTCCAACATTACAGTCACATCTTCTTTACTGCTGCTCTCCTGTCTTTTTATGGTTTATTTCCCTCCAGGCTCATAGTCTGCATTAATGAGCCTGTTTTCAATCACTTCCGTTTGCCCACAGGCCTTCAAAGAGAGCATATGCAACAGCCTGCAGAAGTACTGCCTCAACTACTCCTCAGCTCTGCTTTATCTGGACAGCCTGAAGCTCAGAGAGGACTTTGGCTCATACCTAAAGGTACAAGTGGGAACTCGGTGGAGGCCGCTAGGTTGTTTGTGTTCGTCAGCAGAGGCCAGGACGTAGTGTTCTTTGAAAATGCTGCCAAGCATCGGGTGGAGTGTCACCAGTGAGAGAGGAATGACTCCCATTTGTCATTGGCGAAACCTTCCACGTCAGCAAAGTCTTTTGTTCGGCCGATTTGTGGCTACATTTCTTCCCTGCGCCTCATCTGCCGCTTGTGTCCTCAGTGGTGTGAGAGGAAGGAGCAGTGCAGAAGACTGCAGCTGCGGGACCTGCTGGTGGCGCCACTGCAGAGGCTCACTCGATACTCTCTGCTGTTGAGGAACGTTGCAAAGAGATGTCAGGAGGAAGAGGAGAGAAGAGGCATGCAGGTTATAGCAGAGCAGGTGGACACATCCATATGTGAGCAGCTTCTAATCCTCACTTTCTCAAAGTTTGTCTTCTGTTTGCAGGAGTTCTATGGGGTCAAATCCAGATCAGCCAAAAGGGAATGAATGAATACCAGAGTGCAAACTTGGGAAAAATAATTTGAAAACGGTTTTAACCTCGAAAGTACAATTTGTAAACTCAAAGGAAATTATGAACATTAAAACATATATACTATAAACTTACAACTATTACCAAATTAAAATGTTTTTTTCCAACAGCTGCTGTTTTGTTTTTTCATTTTTTTGTTTTTCATTTGTCTCCTTCTTTGCTTTTGGTCCTCTAATTAGTTTTCATTCAGAATCTTCTTTTTCAGAGGTGAGCTTAATTTTACATGGGGGTGGGGCTTTGAGCCCATTGGCTATTCAAGTTTCAAATGTACAATTTTCTTTTCTTCAAATTATCAGTATATCTTAAAATGAATTGTTTTTTTTATTATTTTTTACACTTTCTATGTTTCCTTTGAGTTTAAAACACTTGTTTTTTGGTCAATGTCTATTTTTCAAATTTGTTTGTTCATTCGTTTTAAGCTGATCCTGATTTGACCCCATAGAGTTCACTCAGACCGTAATGTTTTAGTTCTCCTCTGGTGTGAGGTGCTCCTGGTTTCAGATATTTCCAACACTTTAGGGCCCAAAAGGCCCGCATAGCTGATGTGACGTTATCTGTCAGCACAAACAAACCCGCTTTTAGGCTACATGCCTTGGACGGCCGCCAGCACGGCTGTCCGTTTATTCTTCACAGCAGGCCTTTTCCTGCAGCGCTGTTGTGACGGTTTACTCTGTAACTAGAATGACAGGCTGTGGGAAAGCGGCTGCAGGTTCATGGAGTCGCATTGAGCGAATGCCAACGTCAAGAATTTCCTTAAACCTGTTCCAGCATTTTAAGTGTTGTACCACAAGGTATTCTGTACCACGCCTTCCTAAGGTAATGACGGTGTCAGACAGCTGATGGGTGTTTGTCACCGCAGCTGAGACGTTGTAGGTCAATGTCCTCTCAGGGTGGGGGACATATTAGTCAATGAAAAACTGAGAAAGCTCGCCACTCCTCATGTGGCGCCGCCGAGCAGATTAAAAAATACCAGAATTATCCTGAGATGCACTAAATCTAGCTTGACTGGATTTCCAGGATCAGCTGTTCAGAGAAAATAATCGTTTTGGAAATGAAACTAATTTTTGTGTGCAGTTTTGCTCGCACCATCACGAACTCCAGCATTTCCACTGTGTTCAAAACAAACCCGGTGCTTCTGAAAGTGAACTGTGGGGTTTTAGTGAATTCCATTGTTTTCTGGGAATTCTTTTCTGAAATCAATTTAGCTATGGAATTCCAAACATTTGAGGGGAAAAATTAAAGAATTTAAATGTGTCTCATTACATCTCTTCAGAGACAGTTTTGCTCACACGAACATGGACTTCCTGTTTGCAGGTGACTTGGAAGGAAAGGTGAAATGGCTGCATAACTTCCAGAAGGTGAAACTCCTCAGAGACGCCCTGGTGTGGACGCCTGTGTGGGAAAGAGACAAGCGTGCCTTCATCCCAGAGGTCTGCCAGCTTTCTGAACTTTTCCTGACATTAATGTTTGTTTATGCTAGAGTTCTGCTGACAGAGCAAAGCGCAGATATGACCACACTTGTTTTTATCTTTAAGGGAAATTTGATATCTGTAATTGCTTTTTTACTGTGTCATTACGCCACTATCAGGAGATCCTATCTTCAAATGTGGGCTTCTTTCAGACGCTGAAGCATCTCCTGAAAACCGTCACTGCTGACAACCTCATTTCCCACAGAAGTCTGCTTCACGAAGGGAAACTGGTGCTCACAGGTGCCTGCAGCTGCTGGAACATCAGCGCTTTAGCTCGGCTGAAATCTAAAAAGGTTTCTTTGGTTTCTCATCAGAGAACACAAAGCTGATCGATGCGTATCTGTTCCTGTTCGATGAATTCCTGTTGATCACAAAGATAAAGAAAAACAAGAAGGTGGGTTTCTCTCATCAATATGAAGGTTTTTGTTGCTGCTGCGCTCACCGTGTGCTCTGATTCTTCTGAAGCGGTCCCTCACTTCAGACCAGAACCCTCTGAGGGTTCAGCAGCAGAACCTGGAACTGGACCAGCTGCTGAAAGAGGGCTCCACGTTCACTGTTCTGGACCAGCCCATCTCCCTGGACCGACTCCAGCTCAAGAACATTGATCAGTTGAATGCCTCCAGTAATGACAGCGTGGTTTTTCTATTTTCTGTAAGCTTGGTTCTGTGCTGCTGTTGCTAAAATAATTTTTTTTTTCTTCTTCCTCACAGCATCTGGGCTGCCTCATTCTTTCATAATAATGCACCACAACCGCTACCAGCAATGCATCGGAGCATTTATCCTACAAGCTGCATCTGAGTCTGCAAAGGTAGAGTCAAAAGTTTGGAGACATTTTACAAGATTAGTCCTTAAAAACATGAAGAAAGCAAAGTTTCTCTTTCATTTTTCAGTACAACATTTTTTAGAATGGCTTTTAATACTCAGTTGGTAGCATTTTTTTATTTACATTTCTATTTGTCTTTTATTGCTCGTTGCATTTATAATTGTATGGTGCTTTTATAGATTGGTTCTTAATTTGCCTAATTTTAAACTTTTCCTTGGCCTTTCTTTTATTGTAAAGCCCTTTAGTATCTTGAATGAGTTTTATGCAAATTCTTCCTTTTATATGTATAACTTTAAAAAAAAGATCCTGCAGCAAATATTGTCATCTTTCATGTTATTTTTCCAGAGAGAGTGGATCTCAAAGATAGAGGGCGCTGTGACGGAGCAGCTGAAGCTGGACTCCGAGCATCCGAGAGTCCAGAGCTCCTCCTCCTGGCTGGAGTCCTCACAGATATGACCTCTTCAAAAAGCACTAGAAGCCATCAGAAGCTCCCACTGTCGTCCAAATGTCTGTACATGACTGTTCCAGCACTGTTTGTAAAATGTGTGCCTTCAAGGCTGCTGCTGCTGCTGCACTACAATAAAGAACCTTAAACCTGTTTATATAGGTGAAGCCTTGTCATGTCAATCAACTCAACATTTCAAATGTCTTTAAATTAGGATGAAACTTGAATTTCTATCATGCTAAATTAATATAGACCATAATAAAAAATGGCAAATTCATTATGTTAAACATTTTTCGAGCCATCCACAGGGAATAAAAGAAACATCCAGCTCGTTTTTATTTGATTCATGACATGAAGTAAAATCAGCGTTTGCATGTGAACAAACTGCGGTGAGGTCAGGCCTGAGCGACTCCTTTACAACCAGGTCTGATGTGGACGAACAGAGCGAGCCGTTCAGACGTCATGCGTGAGAACACCAAGCAAGCCACTTTTTATTCAGCACAAATCTGTGTTTTATAAAAACAATTAAGACACGGATGAACCCAAACACAGTTTCACTATTAACCAGATCCCTACATCCATGGATTTATAGTCATCGTTTTCCTTTTTCAATACAAACATATACAAATCATTTCCGACAGCCTTGGTATTAACGCGCGATTACCTAATCTGGTGCTCCTTTTTGTGCCCGGAGTCCTGATGAGCCCAAAATAAATTAAGGTGCAATTTCTTCTCTCCAGATTTCAGGGACTGTACAACATGAGAAATAAAAGTACAATTTGACGAATAAATGTTAATTTATGATTATTTTTTTTAGTGCTTTTCCTGTGCCAGTCTGAGGTAGACGTAAGCCAACTGATTTAACACGCGTGTTATTGAGAGAAAGCAACACAAACAGACATTCTTCTGCAATGAGCACGAGTTTGGTTAAGCCTGAACGAGCTGCAGAGACCTGCACAGTAGTGGTGCTGTCGCCCGCTCCTGCACACACACACACACACGCACACACACACACACACACACACAATTGCACGGGCGGTTCTACCGGTAAACAGTCGTAAACTAAATTCAATAGAAATTTCGGTTTCCAGTGATCTCGGCTGGACAGAGAACCAGCAGTTACTTATCCTCCCAGAACCCCAACGCTGCAGGAAATCCCAGGGATGCTGAAACTCAGAGCAGCACAACATTCATTTAGTGCATCGCAGCAGTCGAACACACAAAACTCCAGCTGCAATAAGTGCTTCACAGAGGAGGCGAGCAACAGAACCGGTCAAATGAAACACGCAGGCACCTTTAAAGACGACAATCTGCAGAAAGCACCACAATTTGTAAAAAAAACAACACACACAGACAAAAGAAAGATGAGAAAAAGATGGCACAAAAAAAATGAAATTAGACTAACTGCCCCTCTAATGTGTCATTTTAAAGATAAAAACTCAAGTCTTTGAAGACGTTTAGGGAAATAATGAGACAAGCTGAGTTTCACCTCCGCTGCTGTTCGTCTGCAGACATTCTTTGGTCATTAAACACACACTGAACACTCTGCCGTACAGAAGGAACACGCAGCAACTCAAGCATCAGCTTTTCCACACAACAGTTGGTGTACGAGTTCACTTTTCGATTCTAGAGCAGGCTGACCCCCAAAACTACCTCCTTACACACCAGTGTCGCAGACAATTTTACTGTAGACGACCGATTAAAACCTATTTTCTCTAAACAGTGAGAGATGTGAAGATAAATCAAGTGAAATCAATGAACAAACAGCTGACTGCACGTATTAGTTTCTCAGTCACATCTGCATTAAAATACTTTGTTTTTTCTAAAAAGTTAAACCTGATTTCACTGTCATTTGTCAAAGAGGCTCATTTCCCTCCATCAGGTTGGTAAAGTGTGAGAACTTTTAGAGAGCAGTAGTGACTCAGCACGCACGCACGATATGCACTCATCCAGTCGCATAGAGATCATTTGCGTCATCGTCGCATGTTTCCACACATGTGAAGCAACAATGGAGCCGTAACTGAAAAGAGATGAGCGACATTTGTAAATCACTGTCTCCTCCTTCTGGCAGTCCACAGGAGTAGCAAAGGCACAGAAATACACAGAACATCCCCACTCTTGTCACACGGGCTCCTCGGACAACGCCTTTTTCTTGACGTGCGCAGGCGCCTTTCTACGCTGGGTTTGTCCTTCTTAGTGCACATTGAAATGACGGGAAAGGGAGAGAGAGGGGAAAAAAAAAAAGAAAAATCAGCCCTGGAGCTCCTCAAAACACGTCTCACACACGCGGACTGGCTTCTTAGAGGACGGCGTGAGCGCGTTCCTGGACGAACACTCGGCACAGAAAATGTTCCCACAGTGGCGGCAGTGGTGCTGGATTACAGACAGGGAGAGAGGGTTAGAAGGAAACTCTGAAAGCATAAAGGATGGTTTCTGTTAGAAAGGACTCACCTTCCTGACAGTGACGGAGAAGCCTTTCCCACAGGCCATGCAGTTCTGCACCTCGTGATCCTCGGCCCACTTCCTGGTCAGACTCTGCGACTGCTTGATCTGCGGGATCAACGGCGTTTGCTCAGCAAGAATCAAGAAAAAGCTCCACCCTTTCTGTTAAGTCTACCAGGAGCTGACCTGAAGGGACTGGTTCTCCCTGCCGAGCTCCTGCATGGCTGCCGTCGTGTCGTCCAGCTTCCGCCTGAGCTCCACCACTTTGGCCTGCAGTCTCTCTATCTCGCCTTCACCCTTCACACACCTCACACACAAACACTGCTGTGAACACACGTCTCTCCCTGCTTTACATGGACACCACAGCCCAAAAACTCCATTTTCACATCAGCTGCAGCTGCCTTCTCTCAATCCCCGCCAGGCCACAGACCAGTACCGGCCCATGGGTCACAAACAAATAGAGAAAAAGAAAATATACTATTTATGCATTCATCTGATGCATCCACTTATAGATGACTAGATCCATGTACGTCTTTGTTTTCCTCGTCTGAACTGGCATCTGGCTCTAAACTGAACAGATGGGTAGCTCTGAGATTGCTCGCCATTTTTGTTGCACCTGTAATGTTAGGTTGGGAGTGTGAGCGGCTCCAAGCTACCAGGACAGCATGTAAACAGAAGGATGTCGGGAAGCAAGGGCAGGCTTACTCCATGCCAACAGTCCCACCTACAACTCAGAGGAAAGTTTCTATTTAACTAGTGTTGCTCTGCAGTAACTATGTCCAAGAAAATGACATAGATTCTTTTATTTTGGCTAAAAACGGCACAATCCTAATCAAAAGACCACTGGGAACGATTTTAAAGTGGGCCTTTAAGAAACTTATAGTCCTCTGTGTTAAAGAGAAAAAACACAATATATCTAGATTTAGATAAAAACAAAATATGAAAGATGACCTGAATCTGGATTCAGTTCTCAATGTTATAAAACTGTAACATCTTCACTGAATTTTTACAAATCAGAAACAACTTCTACAAAACAATAACTTTTGTCTCATGGAGTCTTCATTTGTTTCAAGTTGCTTTTTTAAACAGAATTTTATGAAGTAGCATAAAGAAGAGATTTTTCAGAAAGCGGAAGCTTAAAATTTATAACGCTCACTTTGGTCCTGTTCGAACAGATCAGTGATGACGTTGTCTGACACTAAACCAGTCCGTGGCCTAAACAAGGTAGAGGACCACTGATCTTAGGTATGACATTTATGCTTAAATATAACCCAATTCATTTAAATCTTTAAACATTTTCTTGCAGCAGCCGCAGAAATAGTCTGATAAATTAGTCAGCTGCTCAGGAGAACATCCTACAGGGCAGACGGTCTTCTAATGAGGCTGGACACGACTCCGATTCATCACCTGCAGATATTTTTAGCAGCAGCAGCAGCGACTACCCACCTCTCCAGCAGAGCCCGCCGCTCGTCCTGGTTGTTCTGCACCGTGGCCTCCAGCACGGCGATCTCTCCTCTCAACTCGTCCGTCTGCTTCTCCAGCTCGCTCACTCTCCTCTGGCTGCCCTGCCACTCCCGCTTCAGCGTCGCCACGTTTTCGTTCAGCGCCGTCACCTGAACGCTCAGCTTCGCTTCAGCCTCCTCCCCGCGCCGCACCTGCTCCTCCCTGGCTCGCTTCTCTGCCCCCTTTGGAGAGAGGTGCCGATCACTTGACAGACAGGAACCAGGAGGAACTGATGTAGCGTACATGTTTTGGTTTGGAGATTTCATACCAGCTGATCCTGGATGGCCTTTGTTTGGGTGAGGAGCTGCTCCTCTCTCTTGCTCATGCCATCTCTGGTGGCCTGATGCTCCTTTTGCTCCTCCTTCAGGGCCTCCTGCGCTGCCTCCACCTGACCCTGCAGCTCCAGCTTTTGCTGGATCAGCAGCTGTTTGGCTTCTTGCAATTCCCCCAGCTCCTAAACGGAATAAACAAATTCATAACTTCACAGTGAGGGATCTCTGTATTATCGTAATGTCGGAGTTCAGATGAGAACCCTGACCTTCTTGATCTTCTCCGTTTGTGTTTTTAACTCAGAAGATAGTGTGGCGTTTGTTTTTTCCAGAGCACTTCTGTCTTTATTCAGCTCCGACACCTTGTTCCTCTCCTGCTGTAGCTCCGCCTTCATCTGATCCTGAACATGGATGCATATTTTACATGATACGAATGCAAAATATCCAAAATGATGTGGAAGCCTATGGATGCCTGTTACCCACCTCCTGCTTCTTCAGCTCTTTCAGGGCATGTTCCTGCTGTTGCAGCTTCTGCTCCCGTTTGGTGAGCTCCTGCTCCAAAGAGCCGCGAGCTGCTTTTAACTCCTGGATCTGAGCCTCCATACCTGTCTGATGGCTTCGGTTTGCTGCCAGCTCCTCCTGAGCCACTCTCAGTTTATCCTCCAACACCTGAGAAAAGAGGAGACGGAAAGGATTCAGAGGAGAAGCAACCTAAACTTTACCCATCCTTTTGTTAGCCCCAGGAGGCACCTTCAGTACCTTCAGATCTTGACGCAGTGCAGAAAGCTCGGACTCTTTGCCGAAGGAGTCCGACTGAAGCTGGCTGTGCTTTTCCTGACTTTGCTCCAAAGCTTTCTGCAGCTCGGCAGCCCGGCTTTTCTGAGAGGCTAGCTCCTGGTCGAGGCTGGACAGCCGAGCTCTCAGCTTAGTCTCTTCTTCTGCCTGGAGATAAAAAAGTCAAACAGAAACAGATGATTTCAAGAGCAAGTCCTTAAAAAAAAAAGCTTCATTTAACAATGCAGGATTATCTAAAGTTGCTTACCTTCTTGACACCAGCTTCCTGCAGCTGTGTCACCTGACCTTTCAGTTTCTTCACCTCGTCCTCCAAGGACTTCTGCATCGTCTTCAGCAGCTCCCGCTGCTTCCCAACCTCATCCTCCTTGTCCTTCAGAGCCTCCCGAGTCTTTGAGTGCTGCTGCTCTAATGAGGTCAGCTGTGCCTTCAACTTTTTCTCTGCCTGACATTTGAAGACGCACAACAAAATCAGGAGCTGAACTCCAAACAAACTCTGCTCCTTGTTTGTCTTCACAGGCTCACCCCTTTGCTCTGCTCCAGCTGCTCTTTAGACTCTTTCGCCGCCTTGGTGACGGCTTCATTGCTCTTCAAGAGCTCCTGTCTTGCTTTCTCGTTAGACTTTTCCTAGAAATGCAGATAGGCTGATATTGTTAGAGAGTTTTCTGATCCATTTTTGCACCACAGAGTTCCAATCAGCCCCACTGGGCTAAAACAATATTTGCGATCCTGACAGTAGTTCAAACCAACCTTCTCCTCCATGACTGATTGATGACTTTTCCTCTCAGCCTCCAGCTGACTTTGACTCTCCTTGAGCATCTTCTTGGTCTTTCCCAGGTTCTCCTGAACTGTGACCAGCTCTTTCCTTTGAGCTTCTTTCTCCTGTTGAACCTTCTGCAGATCTGCTGCAAGACTTTGTGTTTTCTTCTCCAGCTCTGCTCGCTGAGTCTTCCCCTCCTGGGTCACCGCGTCCAGACTGGCCTTCAGTGCAGACAAGTCCTGCTCGCAGCGCTGCAACTGCTGCTGGGAGTCCGCCAAAGAAGCTCCCTTCTTCTTCAATTCTTCCTGCAGCGTCTTTGATCTTTGCAAAGAAAACACAAACGTAACTTTGGTCGTGACTATTGTCACATTGCTGTCATTATTCTTTCAGCTAAGTTAAGACCAAAAGGTTGAAACATTATGCTTAAAATGTAGGAAACAAAAACAAATCCAAAATATAATGATCTTCAGTGACCTTCCAGGAAATCTGCTGTCTGTTTGTGTGAATCATTCAATCCAACAGTTTACATAACAGCCAAGAGAAGACACGACCTTACAGACGCAACTGCTGCTGCCTGTCAATCTGGGAGGTCTTACAAGACAATTTCTGCACTATTCTGGTCCATCAGTCCCATCCACAAAGATTATTCACCAATGGGAAATATTCAAGACAGCTAGCAGTCTTTCCAGAAGAGGAAGTCAAAGCTAAATCGGATTTGGATCCTGCTCTGCAGAGAAATTCCTTCAATCCTGGCTGACAGCTCAAGAGTCAACTAAAAGTAACCAGAAAATATTAGAAAGTGACGGTTTGGACAAATGAACATAAAATATCTTTATAGGAAGAAAAGTTGGAGTATTTGTGGATTCATGTGTTTGGACAGATAAAATTGAAGTTGAGACTAATTTGAGTCACAATCAATTTAGCTTCAAAAATGTCCCAATGTGATTTCCTGCATTCTTTCTTTAGATTCTGTCAGTTGAAGTGTATCTATGATGAGAGTTACAGACCTTTCTCATCTTTTTGAGTTCAGTTTTAGTTATTTCTTGATACGACAGTGTAGGTTTTAGAATGTATTTGGGGTTTTTTTTTGGACAGTGTTTCTCACCCCTCCTTTTCCGTCTCCAGAGAACGCTGAAGCTCTTTTGCTTTCTGTTTCACCTCCACACCCTCCTTCTGCAGGGCCTCCAACTCCAGCTGCGCCTGGTCGCGCGCCGTCCGCACCTCCACCACCTGCGACTCCAGTTTCTGTCAAATTAAAGTTCACCCATCAAAACACAAAAATGGATTGAGGCTCAGTGAACATGGAGCAAAATCAGGTGTCTTTTTTTATTCTCTCATCAGAAGCCACCTTATTGAGCCCCTCCAGCTGCTCAACGCGCTGCTCCGAGGCCAGTAGTTTGTCTCTACATTCCTTTAGGTTGGTTTCCAGCTGAGTGCACTGCTCCTGTCTCTCCTTGAGTCTTTGGGCCTGCTCCTCAACTTTCTTTTGGTTTTTATTTAATTCCTGCATCAAAAATAGAATAGAAGAACATGAAAAAGCATCCAAAAAATGCCACTAAAGACCAATTTCATGGTTTTCTCCAAAGTCCAGAAACATCCACCAAGAAGAATCCAACCTGCTGCTTGTCCTGCAGTGCATGCTGAGCCGTCTCCAGGCTGTTCTCCAGGTTGGCCTTCTGTGCAGCTTTGGCTGCCTCTGCAGACAGCAGCAGCTCTGTCTTTGCTTTCAGCTGGAGGACAACAGACCAGGACTTTAACCTTCCTCAGTACTTCCAAAACTGTTTTCATCTGCAATGCTGGACTCACCTGAGCGTCCAGCTGAGACACTTTCTCCTTGCTGTCTGTGAGCTGGGCGGTGAGCTCGGTGACTGAAGTCTCCAGGGTGTGAGCGCGGTCCTGAGCTGATCGGAGCAGAGACTTCTGCTCCTGGACTTGCTTGTGTAGGTTGTCCTGGGCTTGCTTGTTGCTCTCAGATTGATTCTTAAGCTTGTTGGTCAACTGTGTTACCTTTAAAAATCCAGATTTTCAAAAGAATGAGGAAGTGCTAACGTAAAGCCCTGATGTCCTCTGAAAATGCAGGAACTGAACTGTGAAACTTTATTTCCACCTGTTCTTGCAGAGCGTGATTCTTCTCTTTAAGTTGATTAAGGACAGCAGTCTCTCCCTCCCCAGCCTGGATCTTGGCACACAGGTCCTCCCGCTCCACTTCCAGCTGGCTAACGATGTCTTTACTTTTCTGAAGCAGAGCTTCCAGGTTCTGGATCTTCTGATCTTTGTCCCCAATCTGCCGCAATACTTGCTCCAGGTCATTCTACAGCACCACAGAAATAGCCGTTACTCCCAGGTGAAACAGAAGCGTACAAAGAATTCAAAACCACATCAGCACTCTGTGGTGGCGAGCACCTGTGCCTCGCGGAGTTTGCCGTTGGTGTTTTGCTGCAGAGCCTGAAGCTCCTGGTGCTGCTGCTTGGCTTTCTCCAGGAGGTGCTGAAGATCTGTGTTCTTACTGGTGCTTTCCTTCAGCTGGAAAAGAGAAAAAAGGGCTCTTTATCAATTCTCAGTGCAAAAAAATGTAATATTTTTAAGTTTTTAAACAAACCAACACAGAAGATTCAAAGTGTTTCTGTCCTTTTGGGACCAGAAAGGCCTAAAAATGGGTCATTCCTATTAGATTAGCTGTTTTCTTATTTAAAAAAAACACTAGGGACATATATCATGCTTTGAACAATAAAAAGAAGCCCTCAAATATTGACTGCATCAAAAACATTTGACGTTTGTTTTTTTTGCTGTTCTCTAAGCAGAATCCGCCATTCTTTGCCGCTTTTTAGAACAGAATCCCAGAACAAAGCATGTTGGATCCCTGGCAGATAAAAACTCAATGTTTCAGCTAGGCACCAAGGAGGATGTGTCGGAAAAATTAGCACCTGTCTCCAAGAAACAAACAGGAGGTGGAACGCACCATTACTGGGAAAGAGCTCAGATTTCACTAAAAGCTGTGACAGTCTGTTCAGCAGAGAACAGGACTATTCTTCAACCTCAAAGTTGAGATTCGTGTCTTTATGTCCATTTGCAGCATGACTGATCTGCTTTGCACAAAGATGACCTTATTTTATATGTGAACGATTAGCAGCAGAGTTGTTCCTTGGGTTTTAATGGTGCGCAGTAATGCTTGTACCTGTTCTTCTGCTCGGGAAAGTTTGAGCTGCAGGTCAGCCGCCTGCTGCTCGCGGTCCTTCAGCTTCTCCCCGGAGAGCTGCCTCTGCTCCTTCAGCCGACCCTGCACCTCTCCCAGCTGCCGCTCTGTCTCCAGCAGTTTAGCATGCAGCTAGCGGAGCACAAAGCGGGACAAAAGAGACACAGTTAAAAACTTTGTGCAACAACATATTTTGTATTTTAGAGGGTAAAATACCCTGACAACCTAAATTCTTTTTTTTTTATTTGACAAAATTTTTCATTCATTTTAAACTAAATATGGTTTCTACAACCTTCTACTTTGTGTTTCAAGTTGTTCTGATATTAACCTGGTTTTACCATGATGCTATGCTTTTGGAGGTTGATGTGATATTAATTAATGTTTTATCAGATATTCTTTTATTTATTAAAACTGAAAAACACCAGAAATAAACATGCAGTTTGAAGGCATGCACCATTTTATAATCATTATGGTTACACAACAGAGGATTGTGCAACTTGGTTGTTTTTTCTTCCTCTGTGGATCAAGCGATTGCTGTGTTCACCTGATTGATCTCCGTCTGCTGCTGAGCCCCCTGGCTCTCTTTTTCTTCCTTCTGCTGCTCCAACTGTTTCCTTTCCACCTTCAGCTCTGCATTTTTCACCTCCAGCTCTGCAACCTCACTCTTGAACTTCGTCACCTCCTCTGCCCTCTCTTTCAGCTCCGCCTGGGCCTTCTGCAAGCAGTTTTCAGCTCCTGTGGCTCGAGCCTGGAGATCCTGGACCTCCAAGTCCCTCTCCTTCAGTCTGTCCTGCACCTCCGTCTTTGCAGCTTTCTCCGATCCCAAATGCTCCTGCAGATCCTCGTATTCCTTCTCCTTACGTTCTAGTTTTTCAGAAAGCCTCTGAGGATTGAGCAGAAGGAAACACAAGGTAGATGATGCCCAAAGGTTTGACAGATATCAGGGTAAAAGTAGTTTGTGAAAAAGTGAAATTCCAGGTGTAACAATGCAAACAAACATCTTTAAGGAACTGTGAACATCAAAACCACAGCATATCTGTTTCCTAAATTAAAACAGTTAACAAACACGTGTCACAGTCACGAACACTCTCACATGATAGGAGCAATGGAAAAGAACAGAGGCCTGTCAACAGTGTGGAATGCCACTTCCATCCCATAGATTATATTGAAGCAGCTTCTGGCACTTGTCCTGGTCTAAGTGCTGGCAGTAAACTTGGCAAAGCTACAAAATGAAAACAAGACTTTTTTTTCCAGCAGAAAAAGGACAGGCATGGGATATGTGTGCCACCTTGGCTAATGTTAGTACATCTCTTTACCACTTGAGATGCATTCATAAATCTGCAAATGATTAAAAGCTGTTCATTTTCTAAGCAAATGATTCTGTGCCACATATTCCTGAACTGAACCCATTTTTAAATGTGGTTTTTACCATTTAATGACATAACAATGTGGTGTGACGCAACACAAGGCAACACAGATGATGGATGACGAGGTCACTGATGGGCCGACTATCTAAGCTAAAAACTAAAATAACAAGGCAAAACTCACACAATTCTAGTTACTGTGTTCTTCAGACCCCACAATGAATTCTGGTATTTTGAAAAGCCAACTTAAAGGTTCTCTTCACTTTTGAGGAGCAGTGTTGGGTTCTGCCGGGCTGCCCTCCCACAACCCAGAGCTTACGGCTCAGAGGCAGGTCCGTTATAATTCAACCTTCCAGAATATGTTGACCAATTTGTTTTCAGATGACAATTATAGTCTTTAGTCCAGATAGAAAATGGTATGACGGCATGATTCTGCAGTCGAGGTGATCCTGATTTGAACTGGATGTTAAGCTGAAGTTTTATTTAAGCTGGAGGAAAACAGACCAGAGGTCGGGATAGGCTCCAGCAGCCCAGTGACCCCGAATGGGACAAAACGGGTTTAGAAGATGAATGAATGAGTGAATAACAAGATGGAAACCAATAAATGGACATGCATAATGCATTAGATAAAGTAGTTAAAGTATATTAAAAAAGTATTCCTAAAGCTGGGAATAACTGCCAATCTAATTAATTGACTCAATTAAATATTTAATTGATTTGCCAAATTTTCATATAAAAAATAATTCTATTTGGATCTAAAAAATGTGTTTTCACAACTTCTGATTTCAAATGAAGAAATCTAGAATCTTTATTTAAAAAAATGGATAAAAACTATTATTGAGTAGAAATTATTAAGGTCATAGCTTCGAAGGAAAACTGATAAATTATTCTTAGATTTGATGTTGAGCATTTGTTTCAATTGATTTTACTACAACAAATATTTAAAACTCAACTTTACTAATTTGTCATTTTTATTGTTATTTTTTTCTTGATTCTCATTGTTTCTTTTTCCATGATACTTACAAGCACATTTAAATGTATTCAGGTCAGACTTCAGACAGTGTTATGATCAAATTCAAACTTTTGATCTGTCCATTTTCTAAATCAGTTTAATCCCTTTTGGGGTTGCTGGAGCCTATCCCAGCAACCTTTTGTTGACGGCGGGGTGAACCCTGAACAGTTCACCCGGCCATCAAAGGGCCACAGAGGGCCACATATTCACACCTGGGGACAACTTAGACCAGAGTTGCTCATTCCTGGAGCTCAATATCTACCCCCCTGCCTGTTCTCCAGATCTCCAAGCCCTGCTAGTTTCTGGTTAGCTTAAGCAGATGTCTCACCTGATCCAGGTAATCACCAACAAGCGGTGCAGGGAGAGCTGTAAAACCGGCTGGGGGGTAGATCTCCAGGACCGTGAATGGCAGGCCTGATTTAGACTGACCAACTAAGATGCATGTCTTTGGACTGTGGGAGGAAGCTGAAGTGCTTAGAGAAAAACCACCGAATGCAGGCGGAGAAAGTGCTAACGTCACACAGAAAACTGGGATCTGAACCACAGCTTTCTCCCTAGAAGGCGAGTGTGCTAACCACTACACCACCGTGCGGCTCTAAACTTTGTACTGAGTAAAAGTTTGTGTTTTGTTTGAAGACGCTTTTAGGCAGTTCTTAAAAACAAAACCTAGTAAAGACAGCATCTTAAGTCGACATGATCTCAAATGAAAAATTACTTCATTTCTAGCTTTTTCTGCTGTTCTTTGGTTTTTCCTCTCTTTAAACTGTGGTTGTCATCAAAAGCGGTGCAATAGCTGTTTGCATGTCTTAAAACGTGTGCTTGCATTTTTATTTTTCTAGTCGTATTAGAATCTCCAGCAGGTCTCAGGGGAAGCGAGCCGATCGTATTGAATACCCGGCAGTCATCGCTCTCGCACCTGGAAGCCCGTTTGTCTTGGAGGCGTTCGCTTCGGCCGATGAGAGAAGATTTAATCTCAGTGTCACATTCTGTTACTCCCAAAGCAACGTTGCCTTTTCCTTGTATTCCCCCACAGTAATGGAGCCTGTAAAGTAGCACCCCTACACTGGTTTAATAATAGTGCCGACCACAATATTTGACAACAAGAGTCGGTTGCTGAAGGCAGCTGGTGACAGCAGAACACTGGGATGCAGAGCAACAAAAGGCTTGCAGAGACTGAGATGCTGGCTACTTTAACTTTAACATGAGTGTTCATGTTAATGCTGCAAAGACAACAAAATCAGAGTATAATCCTGCAGCAAAACAAGCATGCCTGCAAGTAACTGCAGCTACGACTGTGGAATGAAACAGCCAGAAAGGTTCTTTGGACATGGAGTTCTCTCTATCACCTGGCATTGTTGCTGCAAATGATTCAGATTGCTTTGCAGCTGATGGATCTGCTGTGTGTAGACGGCTGCTTCCTGTGGACCCTTTTCCAACTCTGCTTTCAGCTGGGAGATCGTCACCTGAAGGGAAAAAGACCCACATGTCAGGACGGTTTCTAGTTTCAAAACAGGAGCACTAACAAGGATGAAGAAGGAAAAATGCAATTCCAAAATTACAAAAATGTTTTTTTAAATAAAGAATTGCATATTTTTCCCCTCTACTTTGAATCTTGAGTAGAATGGTTTTGCAAAAGATTATCAAATTGGAGATAAAATAAACGGAGACAGAGGTCCGTCATGAAACAACAATGTGCCTCACAGAACCGCCGAGAGAACAGATGAAACATGAATTCTTCAGAAAAAATACAAAGCGCTTTATTTTAAAATGCATTTCAGGTTTATAGATGTTTCTGGGGGAAATCCTTTGTGTTTTGGTCGTCATGCTGTTATTATAGGCCATAAATAAATGTCATGACAGTTGTAAAGGTCCATAACATTCTATACTTCCTTAAACTTCCACCCGCTTCTGTTTGAACACCTTTAAATCAATTTAGAGGAAATAGACGTTATTTGTGTTTTTTCAGTTTTTAGGTGAATGTTTGTTCATTTAATCCAAACATTAAAGCAAACAGGAAAAACACAAACAAAAAGGTTTGATATGATTTGAGTTTACTTTAAATCTTGACAATTAAAAATTATTGAAAAAAATAGATTTGTTATTATCATTGCAAATGAAAACCCTTTTGCCCTGATTTAATTCAGGTGTTCCATCGCAACCATGTCTTAAAGTAACAAGTTTGTTCTCCCAAAAAGTTCATCTAAGGAAAATGTGGATATAAAAAAGCTATAATTATCTGGATGCAGCATTAAACATCTGCAATACCAAAAGGGGCTGCAGTCTCAATTTAAGCTACCATGTAAACTAAAATAAGAATGCTTAATGTGAAAAATACTGAATTAAACCTGTTCAGAACAAACGTCCTTTAATTTATCTTCAAATCTTCAATTATGTTACAGACAAATACCGCTTCTGAGCCTCCAATTCCCAAACAAAGCCCTATTAATACTGGTCTCTTTTAAAAAGCAGGAAATAGGCCTGAATTATTCAATAACTAATTCCCAGATTATGCACAGCGCCATTTAACAAAGAAACTTTTTCCTTGACGGTGTTTAATAGGGATCTAAATTAACTCTGTGTGGAGCGAGGAGAGGGCCGTTTTGACCTTTTATAAAAATGTTTCACCTCAGAGGTAGTGTAGTTAGCCTGCAGCTGCTCATACTGGTTTTTGAGGCGCTCCGACTCTTCCTCCCTCTCACGGGTCGTGTTGTCCATCAGAGTCTGCACCTGCACCAACTCTTTCCGCAGAACCTCCACATCCTCCACCCCCGGCCGCTGCAGCTAGGGGGGCAGAGCGGAGGCAGCGCGCTCATCAAAGATGGCAGATGATGAATTGTTGCCAAGATAAACGAAGAAGCTAAACATGAATGCTTTGAGAAGGTTTGCATGTTTTGTACCAGTTCAGATTGGAGTTTCTCGTTCTCCTGCTGCTCAGTCTGCAGCTGCACAGTCATCCTGGCAAGCCTCTGCTCTGCAGCCTCCCTCAAGCTCCTCTCTTCATCATAACGCGACTTCAAATCTGCAGTAATGTCATAAAAACAATTAAAAACAATGCAGTTTCCAAGAATTACAAAAATGTAATTCACTCTAAGGTATTTGACTAAAGCTTTTCTGGAGATTACAGTGATAGTGGGTGTAACTCCACAGATGAACTGTGAACATTTGTTTAGCAGAAGAGGCTTCCTTCTGTTAACTGAGCTGGAGATGCAGGCCTCCCACTTTCCAGGCTTCACACTGACCTACTATCTCTGTGGCCAGCTGTGCAGCTTTCTGCTCAAACAGGTCTTTCATCTGTTTAATGTTGAACTTCTCTGTCTCAGCTTCATTCAGCTTCCTCTCAAGGACTGAGGAGAAAAAGAGCAAAAAATTAGCAGCTAATGGTCTGAGAAAAATTTAAACATGCTTTTGTGGATTTTCCCTCTTTTACCCGAATCGTCCGAACTGGTCTGCCCATCGTTCTTGAAAAGAAGAGAATTCAATGGAAAGGAGAAAAAATGTTTATTTAGTTATGTAAATAATTAAACACTGAACAAATTCTTCATCTACAAAACTAAACCTCAAAACTCCATATAGATCATTCAAAATAGTTTCCTCTGAAAGTGAGTAAAATATTAGGAGTCCAATATTTTTCGTTTTATTTAAATATTTGCATTTTTCAGTGCTTTAAACCTGTCATTTTTGTTTTGTTTATATTTTTCATGTATTTATCTCGTCTTATATATAACAATTTTTGCAACAAAACTACATTTTGTTCATTTAAAGCCTATTTATAATCCAATTTATAATTTCCTTTTTAGAAGTTTTATTTGTCTTTTTTGTACATTACATGAGTCATTTATCTATTTTTGCTTTCCTTATTGACATTTCAGTCTTCATGATGATCTGGAGAAAATGTACCTGCTTCAGATGTCCTTGGACTTTGTCTAGTTCTTTCTTTAGCTCTCCTGAGAACCATCTTTCCTCCTAATAGGTAGAGACACAATTAGTCTCTTTTTCACCACGTTTGACAGGCAACAGCACAAGAACTTTACCTTGAGAGAAGCGTGCAGGTCCTGAACTTCTTGTCGTAGCATCGTAAGGTCTTCCCTGCAAGAAGCAAAAATCATGTATGTAATATATATATTTATCAATAAAGGCTGTCACAGTGGAGATGATTTGCATCCATAAACATTTATCACACCGAGTTGGGGCCACATGAGCAGGGAGTTCGCCTGTGTCATGGAAGAGCTCGTAGTGTTTGAAGAGCTCCTCCGCTGAATTGTGAGACTTCATACACTGAGGACAGATGAAGCCCTGCTCACAGAAACACACAGTTAGAAACAAAAATGTCCTATAGCTGACTAAATACAGTTCAGATCTGCATCCATGTCACCTCAGATGTCTGATCATGGTTGAGTTCTTTGCTGGGCTGCTCTGACTCCGCATTCTGGGAGCCCCCCTTCCCAGGAGTCTATAGGAAAACAGAAAGCGAGTCAATTCTGAAAATATGATATTCTGAAGAAAAAAGGAACACAATAGTACTTATTATTCTTACTACTTTAAGTTAGTCTTTCTCTTTAAAAAAATAGTAAAACCTAAAAAAACATAATTTTCCATTAATCTTGTTATGAGACAGTCATAATATGTAATACCAACAATAACACTATTCACAAGAAATGTATATATAAAGCTGTAAAAGGAAATGAAGATTTTAGGATTATAAAAACTATGACATTACAACATGGAAGCAAGACACCTGAAAATAAAATAAAAGCAACGATGCTTTTAAATTGGAAAACAATTATTAGAAATAAAAGCAAACGGTATAAGTATACAAGACCAGAAAAGGCCAAAGGTCAGCTTCAGCATCAATTGCAGTTCAGTGTGACTTGTTGTTCATAAAGTGATTAGATTTACCAAATCTTGTACTTCTAGAGGTTGATTTTGTAGATAAGACTTTTTTTTTAATAATCAGTTTTTATTTAGATAAGCTGTAAAGGTTTTAGATGAATGTTTGGGGTATTACATGACAGCGAATCATGTTTTCACCGTTACTAGCTGCAGCACATGCAAAAAAATGATGTTCCTTAAAAAATAATGTATAAACTACCCTATAAATGTATTTTGTCTGTATCCAACACCACAAAATTCATTAGCATTACTCAATTACGGCTGTGTTTAGCATATTTTTGATTGTTATTTATCCTGTAACCTCACAGCAACAACGCAGAGTTCTCTGTAACTGACCACCTAAATTTTCTCCCCAACTCCCAGCCCCTTTTAGCACCTTCTGCAGAAGGCAATTACAAAAGGAGTCTGTAAACACGGGGACTTACAGAAAGCCCAGCAGCCCAGATGTTAAAGGAGTTTTATTCACCTCAGCAACAGCAGCGACTAATGTAACATCGTCGGTCCACAAGCTGTAGTCTCTCATCACACAGGCTCTATCTCATTTATGATAATTGCACTCTATCTTTATATTTCTGTGATCTTTTTGTAACATTGGTACATTTTTTCTCTTTATCACAATGTTGACATTTCAGTTACCTTCCCCTTGTCTAACAGTATCAGATAAAGTACTGTCAGATCACAGTTCTTCCCACCCCAGATAATGTTCATTGACCATATTTTAGCCTTTGCCTTAATAAAATGCTTCCAAGAATTATGGGTAACAAGTGGCTGGAACCTACTGGCAAGACACTCAGGAACATGTTTAGCTTTATTCATCAGATTATCCATCTGCAAACTACAAAAAGTCTTCATTCATCAAAATGTATAAAAACATTACTGCATCGCTCAAAGGCCATGATCTAACACTCATTAACCAAAGCACTCTGCAGTTCAGATTTCAGCTAAAAAGGAAGTGTTATAAAGTTTACAGACCAGAAGCATAAACACGCTGGTGGGTGTGCCAGAGAGACCATTCACAGGAAGAATTTGTTTGGGTTGGGCATGGCTTGCATGACTGAATAATGAGGTCAAAATGTGTGTTTGTGTGGATCTGCATGGTGGGCTTTTTGATCCTAATCATTGAAAAGCTTGCAAACAAAGTGTAGGTCATGGGGTAACCTTTGACCCCACAAAGCAAACGGCGCAGATATGATTCAGTCTTCAGTATAGTAACCACAACAATATCTAGTAAACTATTTCATATATTATATTTTTTTAAATAATATGTAACTGTCTAAGAACATACTAAAAGCTAATTTTCCAATGAAATACATCTGCATTTCATAATAGCCAAAGGTAGAGGTACTTTAACAAAGTAAAAACCGCATTATATTATTTTAATCATAATAAGACCTCTTTTATGTTTTACAGCTCAATATTGTTTTTATTACAAAGCAGGAAAAAAATTTATTTTTATTTTTTAAAGCTGTAAATTATGTTTATTTGAAGAAGCTATAAGCCTGTTTAGGCACTCCTGAAAAGACTTGAATCTTCTTATTGGCTCATAGTGGGAACCCCCCCCCAAATACATTGAAAACACGACCAACAACCATTCCGTCATTTAAAAAAGTTCGTGTGGAAAAAAATACAACCCGTGTCTCTGTCTGTTCCGCAGGGACAGAATATTTTAAATTTCATTTGAGTTTTTATTTTTGATTTTGTTAATTATTTTGCACTTCAAAGGCTCTTTATGTATAACAATCGCCTAACCATTATAACTAAAATAAAAAAAGCATTTACGTTGATGATTAATTTCCCTCATTATCGACGAGGCTCTAAAAGTCTGGCTTTTTTTTACTATTTAGCTGTTTGTTTGTTTTTTCAGGTCAAACAGGTAGTTTTTCAACCACCTATTCTGTCATGACATAATTATTATATATTCGTGGTTTTTCAATTCATCGCCAAGTTACGATTGACGCAGAATTTTTTTTGTTGCTAAAGAAAGGCAGTGTTGGCGATGAATTAACCTGGAGCTGTCACACAGCTACTGTACTGCTAACACAGAAACCATAAAAATAACAGGTCTCGGAGACCGGAGGTTTAAACTAACACACGTTCTCGGTTGCCCCTTTAACAGTGTGCTCGTAAACTGCATTTTATTTACAGCTGTTCATTTCGACCTTGTCAAAAGAACCACTTGTCAACTGAACAAAGTTAGCATTTGATGCTAGTTTTGTCAACCAAAGGGAAAGGAAGCTTGATTTCCACACCGGGACTTGTCGGAAACGACAAAGTACGCCGTTGTTAAGTAGCCTTTAACTAAGATATTTAACCCCGCCTGACTACGGAGGACAAAATGAACAACCAAGCGCCCGTGATACGAAACCAGACACGGATAGGCCCGTGTCTCTAAACCAAGCACTCCTGACAACAACAGAAGCGACGCCGGCCGAAGAGAAGCCTAACAGTGTACCATTTGAAGTATCCGTCGGAGCATGGCGTTGGCTTGGCTTGGCTTGGCTTGGCTTGGCTTGGCTTGTCCTGACGCAAACTGAATCCAGGTGCTTAAATGAAAAGTTTACGTCTGAGAACGACGAGCACCTGACCAGACACAGGGAGCTGAGCAGCAGCGGCGGATGGGCGGGTCATGTGGAGATGGACGCAAGAATTTCACTTCAACATGGTCAAGATCTGCAGCACGACGAAATGACAACTAAATATAAAACGGAATATTTTCGTTTTGGTATACATATATACATATAACTTGATGTAGCACACAAGATTAGTCACAAACAAAAAAAAACTATGAATAGGAAAAAGGCTTTATTTAAAAATATAAGCCAAGGGCAATAATAAAAACGTGGTTTCTTGTTTTATCATAATGAATTTTTAATCATTTTTTTTCCTATTTAATATTTTCTTTAAAATTACATTTCCTGTCCATGAGATCGAACATAATTCTCCTTAAAACAATAACTTAACCTGCAGCAAATTGTATAAATTATATTTATTAATGATACTTAAAGTGCAATAAATAAGAGTTACCTCAAAAAGTGATGATCAAAGTAAAAATAAAGGTTTGGTTCTGGTACAGAGACGTGGAGAAAGAAAAACACAAAGTCATTTTACTATAAAATTTGAATTGTTTTTATTTAATAGGATATTTTTAATTCACATTTAAAAGGTGCCTGCATAATTTTATGTTTTATAAATATGATTTTCTTCAGAAAAACTGCTTCATCATATAATTAAAGAAAATTTTAACTACTAGCAGAAATCTGGGGTTTTACCCATCACTTCAAATGAGCACAAAATGACACTAGAAAAAGCCACAATTTTTCTACAAAACATTCTACAAAAAAATCAAATTGGCACCAGCTTCATACAGTACAAATCTTATGAAAACCCCTGACAGCTCAACTCAACATATAGTTCTCTTGTAATATCTTTACATTGCATATGCACAGCAAAGTTAATCCACCTGATATTTTAAGTAGATGCTTGGCTTCAACTGCAGTTGGAAAATATTTAATGAAATTGATAAATACATTTATAAAGAATCATACATCTCTTTAGTCCAATTCAACTTGGATTTGATATAAATTCATTCTGTACATTTTAAAAGGCAGGGTTAATGCAATCATCTCAGACCATGAAGTCCAACACAGTCCTCTCGGTGGATCTGCCTGCAGTGAGTCTTATCTGTTGACCAGATCAGAGCCCTGTGTGGAGCAAACAAAGCAATGGGATGCACCGTTTTCTGCCACACGAGTGCACGGACAGCTGTCGGTACTTGGGGTATAGACACGAAAAGGACCACAGGAGTCTGCGAGTCTCAGCAGGTACTCTGCGTGGACAGGCTTGTGGCTCTGCAGCTCTTCGATGGCTTCATCAATCTTAAACCACTTCCTCTTCCTGCCTGTGAGGGCACTCGTGGAAGGACAAAAGAGAAGTTTAAATGTAGATAACAGTACTCAACAGGTGAGAGTAAACAATGCTACTCTGAGGTAAAGCATTGAATAAATGCTCATTAAGGTACTTCTGCAAAGACTAAAACAGAATAAAACACATTTTAAAAGACATGCTCTTACTTTGAAAAGAAGGAAAAACAAATGCAGGATTAGTGATCCACAAAGAATAAAAATTAAAATAAAAAACATTTGGAAAAGCAATTCATGCCCAATCAGGAAAAAATGGAAATAAAAGATGACTTCAAATAGTTGTTTTTTTAAATAAATTTTCATTTATATATTCTATAAATAAATGAAGCTATGCTTTAATAGACTTATTATATAAGGGAAAAACTAATTTCAAACATATTTTTACTCATTTAATTAAACAAATTTGTGTTTCACAGCAGTTAACCAGTTACATGTTTTCAAACCTATTTTGTCAGCAGATGTTGTAAATTAAGGACAAAGTTAGTAATAAATACACCCAAGTTAGTTTCCCTTCTCAAAATGAATACATAAAATAAAAGCAGGCAACAATTTTCAAGGGTTGGATACTAAATATATGTAATTTCATGGTACTTAAGTCTCCATAAAGCAAGTTCAGTTCCACATCTGACATCATCCTGATTTCAAAAATTCTTGCTAAATTTTCAAAATGGCCTCATGCAGAACTGCATGGTACAGTTTTAACCCACTAATACCCAAACAAGACCCAGATGGCTTTAGTTAGTGGTGTTAAACTTTTATGAGTTTTAACAAAAGGAAATACTCCTACAGGACAAAAATAAAATGCTCTTAGAAAACCATGTAGTTTGAAATTTTAAACGTGAAACCAAAACAGCAACGTCATAGAGGACGGGGCCGGCTGTGGTGCTGGGATGGAGTGGTCGACCTCTGATAGGAAAATCACAGGTTCAGTTCCCACCTTGCTTGCCTGTGTGTCCCTTTTACAGCTGCAGTGTGTGAATGTGTGTTGGCGTGGGTGAATGGGACTGCGACTATAGAAGTAAACACCGTATACAATTAAATCTTTCAGGAAAAAAAACCCTGATAATAAACTTGTTTATAAGCCAGCAGAGTAAATTTGAAAAGATTTATGTCTGAACATTTTTTCACACATCAATTCAAAAGGATCATAGGTTTTATAGGCTACTTGACGGAAACAAGTTGTTTTTATTTACACAATAGTATTCTTAATGAATTATTATATACATTTTCATTTGTTGCAAAGAGTCATTGCTTTTAATTCAAAAATATAATGGCAGGACAAAAATCATACCAATGTTGACAGAGTCCTCCCAGTCCTCCAGAGTCTCTGTCACGATCAGGGTATAAACATAAGTCCTGTGCTTTCTGTCTTGATTTTGCTGCAGAGTTCAGATGAAAAGTTTAATACCATGAAGTTTTGTTGACAAAAAAATAAAGTTGAGCAACATTGAGTAGTTCTTTCATATCTGCAGAAGACCATGAATTATAGGCACAATTCTACTGTATTTAACTTTGTTTTACATTTAAATTGTATATTTATTCTTAAACAGTGATGCATTACAGTTTGGTAAACCTACCTCGAACATGCCAAGTAATCTACCAAGTTTCCCCTTTACACCAGCCTGTGCAAAATGACAAAAATCAATATGTATGAAATGACGTTGAGGATTTTTAAAGCGTATATTAGGCTTTGCAAATTTAACAAGGCAACATTAACAAGAGAATAAATACCAAAATAGTTTTAAGGGAAGAAAGGATAATACAAATTTACCCTGGAAACTGTAAAGAATGTGTTTTAAATAAAGTTTTCTAAAAAGAAAAAATCCCAGAAGCTCCTGATAAACTGAAAATTTCAACAGATTTTTGTTTACAGGAGGCAATCTAATTTGAATGTTTTTTTATTTTTATGTGCATAATTTTTGAAAGCCTTTCCTGATCTTTTATTAGTTTTTCAGGCATGATTTGATTTTAATTATTAGTTTTTTGTCTTACAGTGTAAAACATGGAGGATATGCATAAAACATTAAACAAATAGAGACTTTTTCACGTTTTGAATTTGGACAAGACTACCAAAATCTTTGACAAAAACCAAAGAAATAAAAACACATGTTCTGCTGTTGTGTTGACACTGATAAAATCAGAGTTCAAACTGTTGATTGCTCCTCTAGAGACTGCGAGGTCCGTCTATATCCAGGCTCATCATGTCAGGGATGTGCGCCGCAGGATGTGGGTAACTGGAAACCCTTCCCAAATGTCACTGTCATTATTTACCGTCTGTCAGCACACCATACGAGCCGCGGCAGAAGTTCACGGCTCGCTCTGCTGTAAAACACTCTGGCCCTCAAGCAGCAATCCACTGCACCAAACCACAGCAGCAATCATCTAGTCAGTTAGGCAACACTGCCAAATATTTCTACGTGTCTGGATTTGCCTCTTAAAACTGCAAATGTGTTGCAGACTCGGAGCATTTATGACACTGGCACCTTTTAGAGTTATTAGTTTGTGCTTTCTTGGTATCCTCAGCTGTTTTCGAACAAAAGCATCCAAAAATTAGGTTAGCTTGAAAGGGATGTGTGAGCTTTCCTTTCTTCCAAAAGAATTCCATCATAAATTATATGAAGCCTACATGAAACATCAGTATGGACCTTGGAAGTTAAAATGTTCCAGTATTTTAAATCTTATTTTTGTGACTTTCCTAATGCAACCATTAGGGGCACAATCTATTGCTTTTGGATGCTGGAGATGCAGAGGGTTGTGTCAGGAAGGGCATCAACGCAAAAGCAAAGCAAAAATCAATCATGCAAATCACAAAACGGAACTGTCATACAGGGTCGGCGGAGCTCCAGGTTAACAAGAGCCAGTCCTGTTGACCTACAGGATGGAAATTGGAAGAAGATGTGGAATGACAAGAGCAGGATGTTAAGTTCACACTGGACAGGACAACTTAAGTCTTTAATGTATAGAAATAGAAAGGCCTTGAACTCTGATTGGAAGATTGCAGGTTGGATTCCCGCCTTGCCCGCCCATATGTTGAAGTGTCCTTGGGCAAACCCCACCTTGCCTCTGGTGGAAAGTTGGCGCCAGTATTCGGCAGCGGCTCAGTCATCAGTGTGTGAATGGGACTGTGACTGTAAAGCGCTTTGGTAGGTAGAAAAGTGCTATACAAGCATACGCCATTTACTAAAGAAAGAGCTTTGATCTACAAGATTAGCACCGCTTTAACATTTCACACCAAGCCTGTGCTTACATGTGCTAGGAGTAGGTAGCAACAGTCCAGTTTGAACACTGTTTGCTAAAAAAAACAAACGTGTTTAAGAACACGCATTTAGCACGTTCTTAAACTAGCATCACATGCCCAGTGTGTACCTGCACACCAGGCATTTGACAGGTGTTGAAGAAAACAACCTGAAAAATTTGGTGTCAAATAATTTTGGGCACAAACTGGCCCTGCGTTTTGTACAAAGAGCTTGAAAACTGACTTAAAAACTTGCGTAGAAAAAAAGAAGAGAATAAGAATAAAAAACTTGCATCGTGACGCATGAACGTGAAGGCTCAAAACGTGCATTGACGCGCGTTTAACAAAGTATTCATTGGAAGTGGCTGTCTGAACGCGTGTTGCAGAGGCCGGTGAGAACACGGCATCATAAAGTAGGAGCTTTGAATGAGGGGACTTTGAGAAGGAAAACTAGAGAGTCGGCTGACGGGATGGAAAGAAAAAAAGGTTGAAATGCCAGGCGCTCAAGAGACCAGATGGAAAGAGAGGAGGCTTCTCGACTGGGTGGAGGTTCACGCTGTTTTATCACGGCGTGGATGGAAAGAGGAACAAAGTAGGAGTGATCCTGAAGGAGAAGTTTGCTAAAAATGTTCAGATAGGGTGACGAGTCGGACGCTGGAAGTTGAAGGTTTGACGTTGAATGTAAATGGTAATGCCATCCCCCAGGCTCCTACCTGGATGTGAGCTAGAGGAGAAGATGGATGAGGTGAATCAGGGAAGAAAGTGTTGATCTAACGGACATGCGGATTAAGGAAACGTGCAAGAAGTGATATTTAGGACAGGAAAGTAGAAGGACAGGCAGTGGTTGCTTTAAAACTTCCCCCAAACAAAAAATGAGGCTCACCTCTTCGTACACCTCCCTGACCGCAGCGCCACACGGCTCTTCGTCGGGCTCCATTCCTCCTCCCGGAACAATCCACTGGTCTGGATGTCGACTGCTGCTCACCAGCAGCACCTGTGGAGCAGAGCGGCCTCTGTCAGAGTTTAGGTGTAGACAAGGAGTCCATCACCACCAAAGCTG
This sequence comes from Oryzias latipes, assembly GCF_053564925.1. NCBI lineage: Eukaryota > Metazoa > Chordata > Actinopteri > Beloniformes > Adrianichthyidae > Oryzias > Oryzias latipes. The sequence continues at coordinate 24,594,621 of NC_136242.1, read as the reverse complement.
GCAGCTTTTAAATCACAAGAGCTGCTCTGCATTCAGATGTCATGAACAGCTTCCACAGCCATTCAACCCCCTGACGTCCAACCGAATGAATGTGGAGCAACTGCACGTCGCGCTTTTACTCCACATGAGAAAAACTCTACCGCTTTAAAGCAGCCAGCTTTTCAAAATAACTATTATTACTATTATAAGCAGCCCAAACCTGCCGGGCCCAATGAGAAAAGTACTGGTAATTGTCCTCCTTGCTAAATCATGAATGAACTGTGATTAACTACATTGTTGGGTGAGCTGCGTTCAGGTTCACTTCCCACACTCAAGACTGATTACTGCCGGACCGGCTGAATTAAGGAAACATTTCAAGAGAAGCTGTCTGATACAGTGAGGCACGAGCCTCAGCTGTAACATGTTTAAAAAAGGTATCTGAGTAAGAATGGTTATTCTGACAAATAGAATGACTACTAAGTATTAGCTGTTTGTTTCTCAATACAAGTCTATGAAAGTTAGGCTTCTTTAAGCCAGCGGGTACATCTTATTAAAAAACCAGGAAGGGGACACTCAGTCCCGTTTTCATAAACGGTCAATGGTAGGGTCCAAACTGAGCAAATATAAACAAATAAAGACACGTCTAATAAAATCCAATGAAAAAGGTTGCAAATCTGTAAGTAGATCATCGGCAATATTATCGGCTAAATAGTTTTAATCATATTTAACTGAAAAAAGCTGCTAATTATTTTTTATCTCTTTGTAGAACCTACTAATTAAAACCATTTGTATTTAAGACTCCAATATTCTTTTAAAATAATATAAAAGCATTCGCAGTGTTTTTTTTTTTTTTTTTTTATGTTCGTTCCATTTTAACCAAAATTTTTTAAAAAAACCTGTAGTTTTCTATTTCATAGTTTCTGCAGAACGACAGGAATTCATTAAAATGTCTCCTCTGAGTTGTGGATGGGACCGTTCCCCTCTATGTTTACATTCTCTAACACTAGCTTACAGCTTCTCACAAGATCAACCTAACATTAGTGGTGCAACAAGAATGGCGAGCAGTATTGGAGCTATCCACCCGTACAGTTCAGAACCAGATTCCAGCTCAGACGAGGAAAACAAAGATGTACGTGGATCTATGTGTCTGCAAGTGGATGCATCAGAATGGAGCAGAGCAGGGAGCTGGTGGCATAATGATTCTAGCTTCTACCTCACAAATGCATTATTTTTGCCTGCTCCTGATTCACACTAATTTGAATAAAGAAATAATCAGAATGCTATTTCACAGTTAATCTTTCTAAATGTCCTCCCTTATGGGAAACATGCCATAACAACATCTTATAAACACCAATACCTTCACTTTCATCAGAGCGGCTCTTTTAAGTGTGACAAATGTGGTGGCAAATCAAAAATATAATAATAATAATAATAATAATAATAGGAATGGAAGCAAATGGATGTGCTTTTCCATAGCAAAACTGAATCCCATCTGCTGCTTTTGAACAGACATCTCTCTGATGCCATTACTTGACCTTTAACCCCACCTTGGCCCTCACACACTGACCCACAATACATTCACGTGAGAGCACTTTCTGAGGAGCCAGGTCATCTTCAGCAGACGACCCCCTCCCATCCGCTCATAGCCACAACTGATTTGAAAATCAATGCACATACGGTACTTTAACATGTGGAAACTCAAAATTCAATTAAAACTTTATTTAAAAAGAGTATTTTGTCAAAAAATGATCACACAACTTTAAAAAATTGCTTCCAACTGATCTGTTCAATCAATTTATTATCTGCAGACTAAGCATTTTCAGGTGCATCCATCTTTCTGGGGAGGTTGGCTTTTTCAGATGACACACAAAAGCAACATTATGACCAGCTGGATCAAAGCAGCTGTCAGGTTTTTATTAAACTAGCAAGTTATAAAACTACAAAAAAAAGGCACAAAGAACAGTTTTGAAGCTGTACCGTCAGAGTCACACTGTAACAGTAATGCAGTGCAGATTGCCACACGGTGAACAATGAGGAGGCGGCAATTTTAAACCTGCTGGTGGCGAGTGGGGCAGCCGCTTCACTATAGGGACAATAGAAACAATGCCCTGTCATCTCACAACCAACACACAACTACACACAAACACGGCAGGCTTTTTGAAACCCCTGGATCAGCAGAAGCCTTTCCGTTTGAAAACAATCAGGAGCTCAACGCACATCAAACCCTTTGGGGATTTCAGAGTGAGGGGCAGCCACACGCACAGTTTCAGTCTGAATACTGATACTCCGGACACTTTTATTATTTCATAACCAGACAGACTTCCTCCCTCAGCGTTGGTCGTCCAACAAACATCTCCGGGGCAACTTTTGAGTGACAGGAAGAGATGCCATCAGATACCCAACACCAGAGCAGACAGAGCTGCAAAAAACTAAGAACACAACCTGTTCTACAGACTGATTTTTATCATGTGTTTGTGTAAAACTATTAAACTTTTGCAGCATCTATAGGATGCAGTAGTTTGTGGTGCATCCTTGTGATAACACCTTATGTTATCAATGAAAAAGAAAGTTTTATTAGGGATCAAAAGACTTTGGTCACAAACAAAAACCTGAAATCTGTCTGAAATGAAGAATTCTATGTGTGACATGCATGTTGCTGGTAGATAAGAAGGCCTTTTTGCTTAGGAGAGCACAACATAAAACTACAGTGGTTGGAATTGGGAGGATTTTCTTCAAAGAAAAATCAAGGAACCCTAAAAAAAAATGCTTGTTTAAGTTTCAGAGGTAATGTAAAATTTGGGCTAAATGCTAAAATATGATGGTATATTTTGTTACCGGTATTTACATTTTCCGAAACAAAGTAGAAATTAGGATTAAAACATTTTAAAAAAATAGCAAATAAAACAACTTAGATATTAGAGGGAAAAAACTATATTTGACATGGGCACATTGTTTACATACATTATAAGGCATCAGAAATAAATGTACATTTAAAGATGCAAAATATTAAATATTTGTTGTAAAAGAAGTGATTCCTGCTTGTTGTTTTTTTTTAGATTACCTGCCTTAAAGACCCCCTCCATGAAAATTGTGTTTTTGGTGTTTCCTGTCGCTCTGCAACTATGACATAGAAAATGACAGTTGTTTTGTTTATTTTGGCTAAAAACGGCATAATCATAATTAAAAGAATCACTGGAAATGCTTTTAGAATAGATCCAAAGATGATGGCAGTGGGTCTTTAATAGGCCCCTTCTGGCTAGATGACCCAAGAACTCCCCTGCCCCGTCTGTATGCATGCAGTGCTTCTGCAAACTGTCTGCACAGACTCACCGCTTTGACTTCCAGATGATTGACAGACAAAAACAATCAATAAAAGCAGATATGGGCAAAACTTTCCCCCTCCTGCCGCGTTAACAACGATGATCAAGAGAGACTTCTCACAACGTCATAACTGATGCAGAGGAGCAGTTGGGCCTTGATGATGAGCATTGCGGAGGGTGAGGAGGCTCCCCGCACAAGGAGCTGGGGTTCAGGTATGTCAGGAAGCAGTGAGTGACTGCGTCTTGTTGCTATAAATTCCAGCCAATGGGTCACTGAGGTTTAGTACACTGTGTAACAGGCAGTCCTCGTGTCACATGTCTCAAGCCGGCTGCTGTCATTAGGCTGACACCCTCACCTCTAGTGGAGGTGAGGGTGTCCACTTCAAATAGGACTTTTTTTTTTTATAAACCTCCACTGAAATTCATCTCCCTTCCAGATTAGAAGGCATTACCCATTATGGTTGTCAACATGAGTAGTTGCATCCCAAACCTGTTTGAATAAAGCAGGCAAGAAATGCAACTAATTATGAAAGCAGCATAGTTTTGCAGGGATTGGACACATGTTTCTATGACAGCAGGGGATTATGAAACCAATCTTTTTGTTTTTGATCATGTGTATTACTTAACAAGTAGGTGGTTAACAAGTCAAGAGTGTGGCATTGTTTTGTTAAAGGGTTGACAGTTTCCTCAAGAGGAAACTGAAAGAAGTGGAGATTAAACCAGTTTGGTTTCTGTCCAGAGAAATAAGGAGTATATATACCTGTATGTCATAGCTGACACATAGGTCGATTCCTAAGGTGTGCAATGAGCTTCATCCAGTGTGGGAAGATAGATATATGGATGAAGTGATGTCTATCTGATACGATGATTTCATGGTTTTCTATGCATTTTAGAGGCTCTGAGGGATATCACACCCTAAACTCCCAACACACCCAAATTTGCCCCCCTGATATTCTACCTGCCACCCATAGAGGGACTGGCTAAATCCGGGCCTGACTCACTGATAGATTGCGCCTTGGCTTGTTTGGAGAAAAAAACAAGGATTTGCACCCAGTCCGGCTGCTAGTAACTTGCATGATGGGACTGGGTCAAAAACAGAGCCAGGCAGGTCATGAATGAAACCAGCCAACCTCACCTCGTTCTCTGTCTCGTCTTTGAAGCACAAACACGCCGCTCTTCTCTTGAACCCCTCCACGTCGTAGGTCCTGGTCTGGTTCTGCTTTAACTTGATCATCGGTTCTGTTCGTGGAGCGGTAGAAAATTAAACAGAACTCGGGAGAGCCAGGGGGTGGGGCTGGAGAGCGCAATAGTGGAGCAGAAGTTTAGCCCAAAAACCGAGTCCCGTTCATTCATCCGTGCGCCGTGGTGCAATGTTGGGCTACATGTGTGGCTGTTATCGTCCCAGGCGTGATGATTCGTCAGCACGCGCGCGATCCAACAGACCTGTTCACAACTGCTTGTCGGAGAGCCGCAACCAGCTGACCCAGAAGCTGCGCAACAAGTTGCCTCCCACCTTTCCGCGGGGCTCTCCGTTCATCATAGTTACCGTAACTCAAATGCTTTCTCAACTGCGGCGGCCGCACTCAGACTCGTGTAAACACGCTGCTCCCATATAGACTTACGCCAGTATGAGGAATACTTCTTGATGCCTTCAGGTACCACTCGGAATATCCCTAAATCTTTTTTAAAAAATCTATGTTTTACCATACAATTTCCCCGCGATTATTTCCTAATAATATTTATCTAAATAGTTTAACTTTTGCTCACAAAGTTACATTTTTGTATTCACAGAACATTTTACTGAATTTTGTTTTATATACTTTCCATTCGCATAATTTTTTATGTCAAACTTTTAAGTACACTTAACTATATTTGTAGCCGGGTTTTAAACGGAAATGGTTCGTGGTCTCCCTCTAGCGGTCGATTCGTATAGCACAGCCTCTGATTGACCAGCTTATGGAACGTCATTAAAATAAAAAAATCACAGCAATTTCAGAGCTAAATAGTAAAGATTAAAACCAAATGACGCCTTTATTTCCAGCTGTGAAAATTAGAGTGACCTATGTTTTAGCTTTAACGTAGACGCTAAATTAAGGTAATTTTGGAGCAGATGTGGTTTGCATCAATAGACGTCAAGGTGTAGCATAATGGGTTTGAGTTTACTCATGCATGTGTGGATTTTCTTTAGATTCCTCCCACAGTCCAAAAATATTCTTCATGGGTTAATTAGTCTCTAAATTGCCCCTAGGTGTGCATTGTGAGCATGTGGCCCCTACTGGACCAGTGACCTGTTCAAACTATGCCCCACCTTCATCCTATAGTTGCTGGGTTGGCTCGAGTGATTTGTCTTTTAAATGATTACAATACTAACACTTTAATCCAATTTGAGTTCTGAAAACTCTTTAAACTGCATTTCTTGACAAATGAGATGTCGTCAATAAAGACCTCTTCACATCTAGCTATTAATCAACAGAATTTATTTACAGAACATACAAGTATGCAGGTGAACAGTTACATAATAGTCTGAGGCAAGAAAACTTCTCCTCAGAAACATATAGTATGAATTTACACAGTGAACTGAATGCAGACCATTCTCAGCAGTCCAGAGTCCAAGCTTTTACTGATCTGAATTTATTCCACCGACAATCTAGCCTTTCTTACTCAAATCTAGAACCCCAATTTCCAATCACATCACCGAAGAACAAAAAAAAAATAAAAATAGATGGCTCAGTTGTGAAATAAATATCACTGAGGGTAGGCAAGACAGAATGGCTGAGATGACATATGGGAGGGAAGAGCAAGAACAGTTAGTAGAGCATGAGCAAGAAAAGTACAAAAGCGTCTATAGTGTAGTAACATACAGTATGTGCTAAAACAAAGAACAGGTCCTTAATTCCCACTGTACCCACGACACGGCCTGCAGTTAATCCGAGAGCAACTAAAAACGGCGACAGCGGCAGGCTCCATTTGGGCTTTAGTCCTAAAACTTGAGTCGAATGAACCCCAAAAAAATTGACTTCAAGGCGATGACTGCTCGAGTGTCCTATTGGGTGAGCTGCACACGACAAAGCCATCTGGGTGAGAGTCTACATACAGTGGACTAGTAGTAGTTAGCTGCTTTTAGTAAACCAAAGAAAGCAATGAAATAACAAAAGAAAGTTAAAAGAAACATAAAAAGTACATTATATTGACAATACCTAGTCAATCTCATCCCCACTCGGTCAGATGCTCTGCCCCCCACCCCAAAAGACAAAAAAAAAAGCACATCAACCCAAATATGTAGGACATAAGACACCCCCCTCCCTCCCTCCCTCCCCCCCATGGACAAAGAAAGCCAAGTGAGTAGATCTAAAACCTTTGCCCATGCAATTGAATAGTAGAGAGTTAGGACAAAGTCAGGTCATTTTATTACTTGTGTGTGCGTTTGATTCACTCAGTATAGCAGTTGTTTTCACGCACACATTAAAAGGCCGTGTCCTTTAAATGCAAGTGAAGCAGGAGGAGGTCTTGGCAGCACATGAGTCGTGTTCACACACTCGACGTTCACTTGTGTCAACTTCTTGAGCGGCTTTACACCTCGTTTTTGTTTCCAGCATAAAGCCTGGTCCATGTCTTGGCTGTGAAGGCAACAACAGTGTGAATACAAACACGGGTACGTTTTTATGACTGTAATGGCAAACACATTAATTTCCCAAATACAATTAATCACAAAAAAATGGTCTTTACTCTGCTTGTTATACCACATCTCAAACACAGCATAGTGCTGGTCTTCATCTGCACTTTAAAATGTCTTTCAGCCAACTTTGGGAAAACACAGATCTGTCACACTTTTACTTATTCATATTAACAAAATAAAATCATTATTCTATTACTACAGTGGTCCTTTATGTATCACAGTAGTTACTTTCTAAAAATAACCTGTGATAGGCGAAATCTGCCAAGTAGTTAACTTTATGTTTACAATTATAAGTGTTTCAAGGCTTTAAAACTCCTCACTACACTGTAAACACTTTTCTCGGACAGACATTGACATTTTCACACTTTTCTTTCTCGTTTGAACTCTCAAACCTTTGAAGAAAAATAAGTGAAGTAATGCAGAATGAAAACAAAGTGATTGTGATTGAAGAATTATGTAGATTTGGCAAACCAAACGCTTTCTGTCAAGTGACTGATTGACAATAGTCCAAAACAAGCAACAAACTGAGTGCTGCGCTAAAAACAAGCTTAAATAACAGTTTGAGTCACATCAGAAGGCTCACCTATGTCTATGGCTTCAGCTTCATTGGACTTCCATTTCTCTGCAACATCATTTGCTAAGGGGTCGTCAGGGTTGGGTGCACTTAGTAAAGCCTGGATTGATAGCAGGACTGTTCGGATTTGCAGAGCTGGTGACCATTTGTCTGCAAAAACGATCAGAAAACTAATCATGAAACACTAATCCAGGGTTAAAAAAAAAGTTACAAGATTTAGCTCACCTTTCAAAATGTCCAGGCATATTCTCCCCAGCTTGTCCACGTTGGGATGATAAATTTTAGTCATGAAACGAACTTTAGGTGCCGCCATGGGGTATTCCTCTGGTAAGAACAGTTCAAGTTTAAAGGTCCCTCCTTCAAAAGGTGAGTCCTGAGGTCCAGCAATGACCACGTGAAAGTAGCGGGCATTGCTCTCATCGGGCTCTGCCTTGATGCCTGGAACAGGCTCTGCAAGCAGGCGCTGGGTTTCCTGACAGTTAAGAAAAAATACAAAAAAAAGAGGGAAGAGGGGTAAAAAGACAAACTTTACATGGCTTTTCTAGATGAGGCAAATATTAAGCTCTCTAAAAAGCTACAGTGAAAAGACAGCTGGTTACTTATGAGCAGAACAGAGGCCAATTCCAGGAAGGGGTTTGGTGCAAACTCATTTGTCTTACCATGAAATATAAAAAAAACTCAGATTTATTAAACTATAACTAGAAAACTCAGGTGTATTAAACTATAACTTACACCACGGACCAAACATGCAGGATTACATCAAGAAACTGAGTTTTTTTGTCTCTTCCCTCCTGAGTTTGCAGAAGCTGTCAGAGACCGCCTTGATTCTATTTCTTTATTTACAACAATATGAGCAAATCAATTGTTTACATTTTGATTTGACATTAAAAAAAATTTAACAGCGAATTCATGGCGTTTTATGCAGATCACCATTTTATTTTAAACTCATGATGAATAAATTATGATACATACATGACACACAGCTGCATCATGAATGAGCGTGAAGGTAGACTGTTACTTTCACAAAGTGTAAATAATCATACAGTACCATTCTAATCCATCGTTATTTAACACTTTAAGAGCAAAGTTCTGTGCAAATGTAACAAGTAAAACAGAATAGAACAGGAAACTCACGCAAAACATTTAAATGAAGCAAAAAGAGAAAATAAAGTAAATAGAAAAAATATCAAAAGGGTAAAATATCTTTAATTAAAAGATTGAAAAACATTATCCTGTTCATGGTAAATAGGATACAGAGAAAAAGTGGGACTTAAGATGTAATTTCACTTGTGAAAGTAAAGAAGTCTCCTTAATGTACAACAAAAGGTCTTTCTACAGATAAGCAGCTGCATGAGACACAGAAGGGTCACTCGTATCAAACATGTTATTTTATGTATCCGGTCCCCATGAGGCTCATGGCATTTTTACAACTTCAGAATAAGAATGGATGAGAGGGAAAGATTTACATTTGTTATTCTGTGAGACCACATGCACAGTCATAAATGAAAGCAAATGAAATCAAAGACAATGACTTCAAAATAGTCATTTTCTGGACATTGCCAACCCTTGGTTAGGGTGCCACGCTGTGCTTTTAGTCCATTGCATCGGTGCTGCAGTGTTTAGGGTTTTCTTTAAACACTAATGTCAAACTTGAATCTTTTTGTATCTTTAAAACACAGACGGAAGGAAGGAAGGAAGGTTTCAGTGAATCTGCGAGTTTCAATCCAAGGTTACTGTCTTTTTCGAAGCGGCCCTGACTCAGCCACCACACCGGGGCTGAGCTGCGCTCCCTTTTCCTCCTAGACACTGCAGCAAGATTACTGCCTACTCAGTCAGAAAAAAGGAAATGCCTGCTGTACTTTCAAAAAGAAGCAGGTTTTTATGTTGAAATGATTAATTTAACACCAGGAGATGTCATAAAAAGAGACAATCTAAACCCATTAAGGCAAAAACAATTGTCATTATCTGTCTGTACTGATTTATAACATTAAAAAAACGGTATTCCATTGTAGTTAATTAAAATGTGCACGGAGTAAAAATTAAAATAAACTATAAATAGGAATGCATGCAAATTGAGCTTTTTATCACCCATAATTTGTTTAATGGATCTTTCCTCCATGCAGCTGCAGGAGAGATTCCTGAAATGTTTCAGATAACCCACAGACAAAACTGTGCAGTAAAAACACAGACAGGAGAGGCGCTCAGAGTCTCAGTCACACGCTCTGAGGGTTCAAAGGCTCGGCTCCCAAACTCCCATTCCCAGCCCTCTCACCTTTTCCCACAAAGCTGCAATGCTGCAGTCTGCTCCCCAACACACCTGTGAGCTTCACCCCAGTCATTCATCTTACACCGAGTGAATTGGGTTAAAAAAAAAAAAAGGAAGTTGATTTTAAAGAAAGAAGAGAATGTTCTTTATTTGTTACCACTAGTTTTGTTATAAAAAAAAAGAGGGAATACATGGTCAAAGATTTGCAAAAAAATTATCATCCATAATTTTTTTAAGCGTTTCTTATATCAGAAACATTCCAGAATTAAAAATCAAATTTGCTTAAGTCTCCCTCTGCTCATGTAGAGGTTTTTTTTCCTAACAGCTTAAAAACTGGCTTTAGCTGTATAATACAGCAGTCATAGCTATAAACAAGGCAATAGAATTATTATAAATTTTATTACTTTAAAAAGACAACAACACACTGAAAAGAGTGTGTCCTCATCAGTCAAATGCCATTTTTAAGCCAATATTTTTTTGATTCAATCAAACATCCCAACCCTCCAGTGACATCATACATTCAACATTACTTGATAAAACTACCCGCCCTGCATTGTGGTGGTGAGAGATGGTGTATGATAACGCAAAAGCTTCTTAAAACAGAAGTTTTCCTCCGTTTCATTAAGTAATTCATGGCCTGTGAACTCCAAATGGACGTGTAACTACCAACTTCCACGGAACAAATATAGATGCGATATTAAGTGCTAATAAAACCCTATTTAAAGGTGAACACTTTCAGGGTGTGAAGAGCAGTAAGTGGGGAATAAGCTTTAGTCAAATCCATTGGGCTAACATACTAGCCGGGTTAGCATAGTTAGCCAGGTTTTCAAACAACATGGTCACAGAAGAGGGATCAAAAATATTATAGGAGAGAAAAACACGGATAAAGCGAAACTTTTATCCACCATCTTTAAGGGGCGTTGATGTATTTTTCTTTTTAACATGTCGGGTGTCGGTGTTACTGGGTTTGGAAGCAAAGCGGAAGTTACTTTATCAAACTAACGTTAGCTAGCTACAGCTATTATTAGCTAGCGTAATTGTTCACCTAATGGAGCGAGGCAACATTAAAAGAATGAAGAACGATTCATTGTTAATAGAAATGAAAAGTAGACACCTTAATGATCCTGCGGGGCAGTCCTGCCATCTTGTCTCAAATGCGGGCTTTTAGCTCTTGGTGTCTTCTCCTTGCCGTTGGCATTGACAGCAAACAAACGTCTTCCGGGCTGCCTGCGTCATGACGCAGCAGATCTAGTACAGCCAGAGATGGGCAGAGAAGATCCAAAAATATACATTTTATTATTTTTTATTGAACGTTTAACTCGAAAAAATTATTCCAACAAGACAGCATCAATATAAAAATTAAAAATAAATTGAGCCCAGACCGTGAATTGAAAACAACTATCCAATCTACGCATGTGCACAGTCATTCACTTCGGAAAGTTCTGGAAAAGTAATAATCATTTTAAAATATTGATAAAACTGCAGTTGTGATAAACTAATAATTAAAAAGCGATCTGTAGTGTAGCCTTTTTCACACAAGTTTTTAATGTAGACCTATTTTACATATTATTTTTTTGTTAAGAACTAGTTCAGATATCTCAACTTATTTTTTACTGTTGTTGTACCTTCAAGCTTCTTTTAGTGGCTTATGTGAAGGTGAAGGTCCTTTACAATACAAGCTTGGTTTAAATTTCACATTGTTGAAAAAAGGGTCCAAAATACAGCATTGGCAATATTTTTAAAATAAAAAAATCAAGTTTTATGTAAAATGCTCCAAAAACGTTTATTGGACATTGTTTTTGACAAAAATATAATCAAAAAGAGTCTTGCCCACACAAGATGAAGCTCATTGCACACTGTGAATTGAGCCCTGATTTCCCATGTGCTAGCTTAAAACAATGTTTTTTAATTAAAATTATTCATCTATTATATTACAGGTGATCTTATTATAAACCTTTTTTTTCTAAAGTTATCATAGAGTTTGCTATTATTACCATCAAAGTCTCTTCACTCTAAAACATTATTATCCAAATTTGATAAAACAAAGAAGCGTCCACTTGAAAGTCTTCTTGGCAACATATATTTAATGCATATTGAACAGGTTTTACAAATTGTTTATTATTCAATCTGATATAGATTGTTCGTTAAATTGTAATTGAGTAAAGTATTTTCAAGAGTCCCATGCATCCACAGTGTTCTGTTTTGATCTTTCCATCCTTGTGTCTACTTTGTCTCTACTGTGAGTTGCTCCTCAGATATATCCTTAAAGTGGGATCAATCAAGTATTATGCAATAAATGTAACTTAAGTGAATGTAGTAAATGTAACTCTTTACTACACATCTCTGCCTACAGCTTACAAGAACAAGCAATGTCTTATGTTTAATGCTCAGAAAAACACAAACAAGAAAAAAGTCAACATTTTTTTCTAAAACCAGTACTCTAGCTACTTAATTAAAAATGTTTTATCTCTTTAGAGGTGAATGGTGTGAAAAACAATCACAACAACAAAATAGAATTGAATATATTAAAATCTATGCACAAATGGAGAACAAATGAGCAAAAGCTTTTGTAATATTTTCCAAAAACAAAAAAGGTCAAAAATATCAAATGCAATGTTTCCTGCATGCGATATGTCTTAACCTATTTTATGATGATTATATTCTTGATTTTGTCATATTGGTTTTTCCATAATCCAGTTTTTTCTCTGCATTTTCTTAAAATTTGCTGTCAGATTTAAGATATTTCAGGAGTGTTACGAAAATTTTCATATTGTTTCATTGTATTTCTTTTAGATTATTCTCATCTTTTTCTCATGCAACACCTGGCAAATTCGATTATAGGCATTCAAAGTTTGGATCTTACACTCTTTCTGCGTTAGTCAAAACAAATTGGAAGCTGGATGTCTGCTAGACTGGATGGAGTTGGAGCTCCTCCCTCTCCACATTTTGTCCAAATAAAATCTTTGTTGCAGCAGTGTTGGACCTGTTACATTAGCAGCACTGCAAATTCACAAGAACTTCATTCCAACAGAAGATCAGGAGTCCAGGATGCTATTTTTGTACCAACTAAACTTGCCAGGTGGGTTTTTATATCTTTTGAAGTTGTTAGAATTTAAATTGCTGTTAATTTATTTGATTTTTTTAGGTTTGTGTAGGATCTATTTATTGTACAAGCTATTTAAACAACATTAACTCAATTTTATTTCACAATTTTAAATAGTTTTAACAGAAGAATTTCAGTTATTTAAAAATAATGTGTTTCAACTAGTGTGAATCTTGTGACGTTACATTTTGATTTGCTTATGGTCTCAACTTTTTCAGCTGCATTCCTGTTGTAAGAGACGAGTTTACAGAACAACTTACTAAATTCAAAGCTTAACCTGCAATTTTGCATCCCACTCTATTACTCAAAATACTAAACAAGAGCAGATAACATGTCTTTTCTCCTTGCTATCCTATTTATTGTTAATTGTTATTTGCTTAAACTGTGATTTTGTTTTATCTAAATAATACATTTGAGCTATTAATAAAGCCATTTTTAAAATATTTTCTCTTGATACTTTGCAAAGTCCAAACATTAAAAGGAAGATGGATTAATGGGCTGCAAGAGAGTGGGAGCATGACTTCAAAGGGCATTTTTGCAGTTCGTCCCATCCTGACACAGCTCACGACACAGCCCTGTGAAATTTTCCATTGTTGAGCACACAGGGGCAGATGGACCAGCAGCTAATGCCGTCTGTTTTATCAGTGCACAGGAAGAACAGACACATGAGCCACATCAGAGGGGCTGCTGCTTTCACTGGCAACATGACTTTATGTCAACTGGCCATCCAGCACGTTCCTATTAACCCTTTATCACAGGAATTGGTAACAATATGTTCGATGATAACAAGGTTTGAATTTTTCATCTTGATACTTGCTGCAATTTTGAGTCTTTTTTTGGTTTCTCTGTCAAGTTATTTCTTGCAATCAGTGTGAGAAACTGCAAGTTAAACTAGAAATCAGAGGGGGAAAATGAAAAATCACTTGGTTATGGCTCAGTTTTTCCGTGTTTGAGCTGAAAAGAAGGTAGATGCTTTGATTGTGTGTACTTGTTTGAGTGAAAGAGGAGATAAGAAGCAAACTTTGAAGACATTTTAAGGACCATTAATAAAAATATGCCAAATAATAGTGAACAATTTACAATCTGCGCTCAGTGCTCACCCACTGTTTCTTTTCAACTTCAGTTAAGTCAACACCAGCTCCTTCCACCAGGATGCACAAAAGCTGCTCATGATTTTGTCTTTTTCTGTGATTATTGGTAAATGGAAGCAATGTACTGAGTTTCAGATTTACAACCGTTTGGATTAAACAACTTGCTTTTATTCTTCTTTTAGCACATAAAAATGTTTTACCAGAGTAAAAGAGGTCTGCAACCTTCAACACTTAAATTCGAAATAGATTCCTCTCAGACTACAACCACAAAGTTGTATTTCACCTTTCAGAAAAACAAGAAACTGATTTCCATTTTTGTGTTGCTATCATGATAAATTTAAATGAACTATTGCTTTTCTTTGGCATGAGTTAAACATCAACATAAAAAATAGCATTTTTTTCAAAATATAAAATGGTTTATAACTTTTGACAGAGGTTCACGTGACATTCTTTCAAAATAAAAGACACCCTGTGTCACATATCTCAATGCAGCAAATTGTAGTAGTAGGTGGTGTTATGTTGGCAGTGATTAAAACAAAAGTTTATTTTAGAGTTTGTGGTGCTTCTCAACCACAAATTTGTAAATGTAACAAACAAAAATTAGGTCAGAACAAAATGGTGACCCTTACTGTGTTTTATGACGCATAAGGCACACTTAAAATGCTTGAATTGGTTTAAAAATAAAAAACTCACCTTATAATCTGGTGCACCTTATCTCTGGTTGTGCTGACTGACAATTGATTTTCAATGGTAGCTACACAGCGCACAAAAAATCTGTCAAAATGTTTGGGAATGTTTGAATTGAATAAAATTTAAGTTAGTTTACTAACTTTACTACTTACTTACTTTTTACTTTGTAGCAACTTTTAAAAACTGAAAAAAAAGTTTCTTTAACCAAAGAGTCACAATGGAGGGGTAAAAGAGCCACTTGTGGCTCTGGAGCTGCAGGTTGCAGGCCACTGTTCTAGCCATTGGCCTCTCTAGAGTCTATAGTTTGACAAAAACTACTATCAGATTCAGTTTACTCCCTGCTCAAATTCAGCCTCTTTTTCTCTTTTCTTTTCAGCTCTCTGGGCCACACAAATCTGCCTGGCATGTTTGTTCATCATGATCCTTTTCTCTGGATCTGTTGCCCCTCTTCATGCCCCTCCAGTGACAACAGGTCTTCGCTCTGCCTTCTCTGCATCCCGAACCAGCAGCGTGGTCGGAGGCAAGCAGAAGGCAGTGACTTTCAACAAGCTCTTGGCCAACATCGGAGGGGATTTCAATCCAGACACTGGCCACTTCCGCTGCCGCATCCCTGGGGCTTACTACTTCTCTTTCTCTGTGGGCAAGTTTCCAAAAAAGCTGCTCTCTGTTATACTGGTGAAGAACGGGGAGGAGGTGCAGGCCATAGCCTATGATGATTACCGCAAGAAAGGAAGGAAAGTCCAAAGCCAGAGTGTCATGATCACTTTGAAAGAAATGGACACAGTGTGGCTGCTTTTGCAGCAGAGTCCCCAGTATGCTGTTTACAGTAACACTGGCCCTTACATCACTTTCTCTGGTTACCTCGTCTATCCTGATATCCAGCCAACCAGCCAAATCAGCAACTATCTCTCCCCTCCGGCTCTGTCCTACCCCAATTGCCCATCTCAGGCTGAATCCGCCGAGCAGCCACGCTCCGCCTTCTCAGTGGCGCGGACGTCAGCACTAATGGGTCACAACGGCATGCACGGGAGCAAGTCACCTTTGACCTTTGACGTGGAGTATGTGAACATCGGGGGACATTTTAACAAAACCTCTGGCATGTTTACGTGCCACTTCCCTGGCGCATATTTTTTCGCTTTCACGGTGGGGAAACACCCTCGCAGGGCTGTCTCCGTGAAACTGATGACAGGGAACGGAGACGTGCAGGCCATGGTGTTTGACGAGGATACATCAAAGAGGCGGGAGATGCAGAGTCAGAGCTTGCTGTTGTTGCTGCGCAGCGGAGAAAATGTCTGGTTGTACAGCCAACAAGATGAGCGCTATGCAGTCTACAGCAACCAGGGGAGGTACACCACGTTTTCTGGTTTCCTGGTTTATCCCGGAATAGAGACTTTCTCTAACAATCATCTATAAGTGCCTTAAAGATTATTTTGCTTATTTAGAAGACAGAGTAGTAAAAGAGCAGCAAATATAATACAGGGGTTAGAATTCCCACTAAATGCAGTTCAAGTCATTTTTATGTTTTGTTGGCTTTGTTAAATAACATTTGTTGCTTGTTGCTTGTCTTAGCTCCACAAGGTGGTGCTAAGACACAATGATGGATTCTAACCAGCACTTACTGTTTCATGTCATCAAAGCACAGTAAACTGTAAAATACTCAAAAAAAATTTTACATGAAAGTTTAGTCATTTTTTGCCTCTTTTTAACCATTAAACTTTTACAGCGTTGCTTTCCTAAATGTAAAAAAGGATCTTTGAGTGAGTAACAATGTAAATGATGTAAAGATTATCAAAAGGTACTTTAAGTAAATTAAACCTTGGATGTTTAATCATGTATGACGTGTTTGTACTGTAGTCTGATCTCCCTATACATTTTTTTGCACCATTTGTCAGAATTTTTTAATAAATTCATTAACCTTTTTCTAACACAACTTGACAAATGTTGTAATAATTGGCATTGATGTTTCCAATAAAGTCCCTTTCATAAAGAGCATGATAACAAGGAACAATAACAGACAGAACAAAAAAAGACACCATATCAAAGAGAGTTGAATAAAAAGTTGTATTAACAATCGCACACAATAACATTAAACATAATTTATTAGCTAAATTGTACAAAAACACACTCATGGTGCTTGATTTGAAGTGCTTTTGTCTTTAGAAGATAAAGGTGACCATAAATAAAGCCTAAAAAGTCAATGATCCATTTTACTTGTCATTACATATTAAAGGATTATACATGGCAGACATACAACATCAAACACTCAAAGAAATTCAAATTTTAAATGTCAGCTTTGAGTTTACTGGACCCAGCAGAACCTTTTTTTATTTAAATCATATGGTTTCTACAGAAATAGATGGTGATTATTGGCTTTACTGTATATACTATATATACTATATTTACTATATATATATATATATATATATATATATATATATATATATATATATATATATATATATATATATATATATATATATATATATATATATATATATATATAATTTTACACACATTATGATATAAACAATTACGATTAATCTCTGTCTCATCTAAATCTGGCCTCTTTTCTGAACACTTTTTGGGGGTTTGTAAAGTTCCAGTGTTTGTTTGACTTCTTTTACTAGCAAGATAAACAGATAAAAGAAAAAAAATGAAATAGGCAATTGCATTGCGCAGAAATTTAACATCCGATTTCCCCGTCTTCAATACCAGCATGCATTTGTAAACCACGAAGTCCATCTCATGGTTTAAACTGTCGTCAATGCTCCAAGATGTCACTGCACATCCCAGATCTCACAGAGAAGCGGCGTGAACTTGTGGTCGTTCACTCTCCAGGATGTGAGCATCTCTGCGTGGTAATGGTTGAGTGTCCTCAGCTCTGTAAGGCGCCCCAGGAGGCGAGCAAAGTATTGTGGCTCCTGTGGACGCTTCAGGGCACACAGCTTTCTCAGAACGTCCACCATGGGCTCCTGCAGTCTCTCGACAGCCTGCTGGTTTTTCACATATGGCCGGTCTGACAAAATATTGGAGGAGATGGTGATTATAAATAACCTTTTATGCCTAATGAGGCCTAAAAATTTTGATTTCAGAGTCACATTTATAACAAAAATCTAAAATCAGGACTTCTAATCAATCACCTCATTCCTGGGAATGATATTTGCTCTTTCCCAAGCCTTTTTGGACTCAGAAAAAGTTTTCCTTAAAGCAAACGATTTTGTGCCACTAACCTCTGAAGTTTATCTCTAATTAAATTTAAAAATGGACTATGTCTTGAGTTTCTCAGAAATGTTGTCTTAAAACAATTATTTACTCAAATGGCTTTGGCAAATATTGCAGCAAACCTTCTTCAGGTCCATTTAACTTGCCAAATCCAGCTCTGATGTGTGAAACATATAAGTATGTATATGGTATTAATGTTACTTTTAATAGTAATTTATGACATTCCATAGGGTTCTATATTAGGACTGCTTTTTCTTTTTGCTTTTTTTGAGCAATAGGAGGAAACATAGCACCAAACCTACCAAAGTAGGATAGCAGACGGAGATTTGGCCCATGAAGCTGGGCAAGGTGGCAAAAACCACCTTTCACGTAACAAGATAACTTAGTTTTTAATTTTACAGAGACTTGAGTGTTTTGGCAGCCTTTAAGTAATAGATTATAAAGAATAAAAAAATGGTGTCAAAGACAAAGGGCAATGAGTGCAACTTATCAAACAGGGCACCAGAAAATGGCAAAGTTTGAGATTTGGACTTCAATGTGGACAAAGTTAGGTTCTTTCTTCTCAAATTAAACACCAAATTTACTAAACAAAATGTTATGTTTTATTTGAGCTGGTGCGTTGGTACGCTGATACATTTTTTTCTCCATATTTCCAAAATAAATATGACCCAAAGTTTGTTTGGGTGATGTTAAGAATCAGATGACTTCTCTAATTGTTAATTTAGGTCAAACAAAAGGTCTTAGTTTTGTCCTTGAATATGTGAGACACGTTGACCATAACTGATCTGGAGAGTATAACCAAAGCTTTTGGTGTCAAAAACATTTTTACATTTAAGAACCTTTTATTTTTTAACTTTTAGTAAATCTCTTTTTACACTTTGAAGAAGTAGCCTGCATTTTCCTTTGTTTTCTTAAACACTTTTGTTGTTGTTTTTCTACATATATTTTTACCTAAAAAAGGATTCAATTAACTACTATAGAAATGAAGTTGAGTAACTGGCGACCTTTGTGAATCGCATAATAAAAAAGACATTAAATTAGTGGCTCACCAGGTGTCAGGATGGTTACGGCGGTGAGCAAAGCTTGTTCTTCCAGCACCATGTGGAGCTCACCCACACTCTTGTAAAAGTTAAACAGGGGGGTAATAAATTCTTCTGAAATACCTGGAAAAGAAAAATAAAATTTTACACTATCAAACTAAAACCTTTCACAACACATCAGCACAAGTTTTCTTATAGTGAAGACACTTGAATTAAATATTCAATAAATTTACAGTTTTGCAGTCAATTTTTATGTTTAAAGTCCCACTCCGATCATCTTTTTAAACAATTGTAAAAGCGTTCCCAGTGGTCTTTTAACTTATAATTATGCAGTTTTTAGCCAAAAAAAAAAAAAAAAACCTGTGCCATTTTCTAGTGAGTGGCAGGAGTTCATTAGAAATTTTCCTGTTGGTGCAGAGTAAGCCTACCCCCAATTCCCATTATCCACCTATTTACACGCTCTTCTGCTAGCTTACAGCTCCTCACAACCCTAACCTAACCTGTCCAACAAAAACGGCGAGCAACATTGGAGCTCTCCAGCCGTACCGTGTTCAGCTCAGACGAGGAAAACAAAGACGTACATGGATCTATTTGTCTGCAAGTGGATGCATCAGAATGGAGCAGAGCAGGGAGCTTGTGGCTTGCTGTAGTATTTTATACGCCACAGCTACAATCTTTTTCAAACACGTTTTTTTTTTATCTGTTCTTGATTCACAACAATTTGAGCGAAGAAATACTCAGAAATTCAATGTAAGCTTAATTTTCTTCATATATGTCCTCCATCATGAGAAAAATGCCTCAAGAATGTGTTAAAATAACACCAAAAACATTGTTTTCATTAGAGTGGGTTTTTAAAAATGGTTGTCAGTTAACAATCTCATCCTTTAAACATATAACATACCTAGCAAATCCTTTTTAATCTGTGGCAAAAAGTTTAAAATATATTTTTAAAGTCATCTTTATATGTGTTTGCTCCAAGCCGGGTGTTGCTGCTTCTTTTGACGCTCCTCAAACCGGCTCAGGCAGAGTGTCTGCTCAGACGCGAGCTTTCAGAAATGCCACTGGGGCTCAGAGGAAGAGAAGAGCACAAAACACCCCTGATGTTTTGATAAGAGACAATGGTCTCCTCCGACAGCTCCACCGCCTTTTATCCCAGACTGGCCTTTACTGTGAATATCTCTGATCCCAACCATTCACACTGGAGCAGCACCGAGACACACAAACACTCATACACACTCACAACCACCCCGTCACCTCTGCTGTCTAACTGTCCATCCCGGATGACACAATGACATCTCATTTTAATGCACATGAATATAAAACCAGCAAGCTGTTGGATATGAATATGAAAGTGCATATTATATGACTTAATACACTAATTATTCTTCAAGGATCAGCCCACAGTTACCAGGTGAAACTGTATCCTGAGAGGGTGTGCGTGTGCATGTAACCTACACTCAACCAGAGATCAGTGGGTCAGCACACTTCTCTCCACTGAGTCACACAAATAAAAAATTTAAGGAAGACCTGACTGGATTACGCATACAAAAGCCAAGAAACTGAAAAAGAACTCCTTTTTTTCAACTTTTTCCAACCCATAGAAATATGAACAATCAGTCTTACCACTCTTGCGTATCCTCTCCTCCAAAACGTCTGTGTGTCCACTCGGCATCTTTCTGCTGAAAACCTGAGCTGAGCGCAGAAACATGGCTTCCACGGCTGAGCCCTTTAGTAGAGCGATCTGATCTTCATGATCCAGAGACAGAAAGCCTGTCCAGAGAAGGAAAATCTCTTGATACAAACAATCTGTTTAGGTTTCCATTTGAAGAAGCACTTGTAATAGAAAAATTATCTTAAATACCTGGGATGTTTTTTGTAAACTCCACCAACACTTGAACTTGACTTGTTGCGATTTCAGTCAGGAGGAGGAAGTTTTCCTCTGTGCTGTACTGTTCTTGTAGCTGAAGGAAAAGTCAAAAACAGGCTTTCTGTTTTAAAACTCAAACATGAGCTGACATGAACTTCCTTCTTTTTAAAATTTGTGGATATTTGGGTGTCAAATCTGTGGAAAATGGGCAAAATACCAGCTTTTTGGTAACATCTTGAGGAATTTGGTGTCTATTGTAGGCATCTACGATGAGTCTGATGAGCGACTGTTGATCTTTAGTGATTTCAACCTTTTCCTGGTGTCAGAACAAAAAGAACACACCAGATTGGAGCAGCAGCTCACATATCAGTTTGGCTCAAACAGACAGGCCAGCATGATCCGGAATGCTGCAGATCTCGTGCTCACCTTTGGCACTTTGGTGGTTGAAGTGACCTGCTTGCTGTCTCCACTGTCTGCGCCCTCCGTCTCATCTCCTGTTGACCTTCCTGGAGAGGTTTTGGTGTTCTTGCGTAACCTTTTGGATTTACACTGAATCTCTGTTAGAAGGCCTGTTGGCATCAAGGAAGATTGTTTATAGATCCTTCACTTTTAATTTCAAAATAAAGAACATTCTTCACTGTAACTTTACCTAAATTTGCACACAAAAACACCAGGATTCTCAGATTTAGACTCCCTTTATTATTATTTTTTTTCCAAATGAGTTTGCCATTTTTTTCAAAAGTATTCTTATTATCTTCCTCGCAGCCTGGTCACACCAAACAGGTATGGCTTGACTGACAGGTAAACTTAAAGAGAAAAAGGAAATATTTATTATAAATGATTAAGAACTGGATAACCAGCAGTATTCTATACCTGCCTTATTATTCATCACAGCTTGGCTGGACTGTTAGTGAGAAAGAGGAGTTCAGTCTGAACTAACAGTTATTAAAGAAAATGCCATAAGTAGATTAGAGAAAGAAGATGCTCAGTTTACAAGCTGGTGGTTTTATTGGAAATTTTTCAGTATTTTAGATTAATTCCATAAACACATCCTGTTTGATTCTATTTAAAGTGAGCTTTCCATTTGACCGCCTGACTTCTTGGAAGGGCAACAAAAGCGGAGCCTTTTGTATTGTGTGGTGTAAGTGATGCTCCATTTCTGAGTCTGATCCAAAAGATCATGCATGTCACAGATGGCAGAACTAGGACTTTGCTTTTATCACATCGCTGCTCATGTTACTTGCACGCTGACGCTGCCATTTCTGCATTTCTACACTTCTACACTCACACTCTGCCAGCATGCCCATCTCCTTGCACTTTCTCAGCCGGCACTCCTGGCATTTCCTACGCATGTACATGTCCATCTCACAGTTTCCTCCACTCTTGCATTTGTACACGGCGTTCTTTGTGATGCTGCGCCTGAAAAAACCTGAACACAGAAAGGAGGCATCATGAAAACCACAGGTACCACTTGGTAAATTTCTCTTTAAAAACACACAGTTTGGAATGTAAAGTAAATTCAAGAAAAAAAGGGATTTAATTGAGATACCAGTCCCCTATTTGGAGGTTTTAGTATGGTTCCCCTTTTTAAATTTTTAAGTTTTTTAGTTGGCAATAGTTGTAGTCATTTTTTTAAGGTTGTGATACTTGGTCATTTTACCTCACTGTTTTATGCTTGTACTGTCATGAATGCGTTCTATTTTTATACTTAAGTCTTTTATTTGTTTTGTGTGTATTGTGGTAAATGGACCATGAGTCTGTAAAAATAAACATTCTTCTTCATCCTTTTCAAATTTTAATTTTGAAGCACAGCAGCAGCAACATGAGTAAGCCTTTAGGAACCACTCCAATGAAAATCGTGTTTTTGGTGTTTTTAACATATCTTTATTGTATTTTTCTGATGATGGGGGGAATATATAAATAACTGAGCTTAAAACTGGATTTATAAATGCAAATGATTCAGGAGAGGATTGAAAAAAACCTTTTTGAAAAAGCTTGTGTTGTAGAAAATATGCTGGGCGTTCCACAAGCTCCCTGCTCCGTTACATTACAGTGCATCCATTTGCAGAGCTGACATCTGGCTCAAAACTGTACAGCTGAATAGCGCCGATATTTTTTGCCCCCTTGATGTTAGGTTGGGGGTGTGAGGGGCTGTAAGCCAGTAGAAGAGAGTGTAAACAGATGAATCATGGGAAAATTTACTATGTCCTAGACGGGTCTTTTAATTTTTCCTAAAAATGGCATAATTATGATTAAAAGATCACTGGGAACACTTTTAGATCAAAAGTTGATTGGAGCGGGACTTTAAGACCAAAATCTTTTTCATCTGTAATTTTGTTCATTTTACGAATGTATTAAAAGTTAGCATGTGAGAGAGATAAGGAGTGGAAAACAGTGTTTTTTTGCATGGTTTACAAGTGTCTGCTTATGATGTCCTGTTAATGTTTTCTGCAACTTACAGTATTCCTCTGAATGGCTGTTGTCTTTTGAACTTTACTTAATTGGATGAAGTTGTTGAAATACCACCTGCTGCAATAAAACCCAGAACACAAATGCAGCAGTAAACGTCTTAACCTTCTTAAACTTTTGAACCCTGGAGCAGTATAGAGGGGCAAAAAAAAGAAATAAAATGCTTCCCAACATTTGTTCCTGCTCTTCTGGATTGTAAACCATCACCTGTAACTGACACTTGTCACAACCTGTGCGGGGACCCTCCACCTCAGCCTGTGTAACTGAAACCCTACACTAATTCCAATCTCATTTAAATGGTTTAACTGTTGCATTCATGCATTGTGGTCAGATGCCACAAATACAGCAAAGCGCTGCTCAACAGAATATCTTCAGAGCTGTTACTAGACATTCTGACATCACGCCGCACAAAGAAGGGCCTCGGCGTGACTCAACTCAGGTTGCTCGTGCATTGTGCAGCAGAAAGCCGAGAGGGAACCCAATCTGGCAGCAGAACCGGGCAGGCCTGAGCCTATTCTCAATCAGATGGCGGGCACAGGTCATCTGCCACACTCCTGGCATTGTCAAACATGGCAGTGTGGAATTACACGATGTCCATTCAGCCTGTCGTTTAACGGGAATCTCTCTGTATTCAGAGCATCGTAAAAGCAGTGGGAGAGGCAGGCGAGGGCCATAATTTCATCTTTCATTCCATCAATGATTTCTGAAAGGAGTTTACAAAGATGAACTTGAAAACAGCACATTCTAAACATCAAACTGAGCCTTTTTAATTATGGATTTTCTTCTGTGAAAATCTCTGTTTAGTGTGGACTTATGGCCTTGTAGGTTATTAAATATTAAATCAGCTCCATTATATAAGACTGTTACAAAATCTAAAATAGCACCCAGATAAGCAGGAAATGTTGGAGGGAAAGTTATCTTCTTGAGCATATTAATGCTCGCCAGTCAGTGCTAATGAGCACAAATGCCTGAACAAGAGCTTCCTGCTAGGAAGTGGCTTTAACGGCTCCATCCTCACAGCCAAAAGCAAACGTGACAGAAACTGGCTTTAAGATTTCTGTAATAATTCATTGATTGTAGTTTATATATAAATATTGCGTCTCCTTCCTGTCCTCTCTGATGCAAAGCAGTCACAGCTGATGGTCGTTCCTAATGAGTCTGCTGACCGTTTCTTACTAATCTATTATTTAGAAGGAGTTTTCCTCTCCCCTGTCATCCATTGTTTGCTCAGTAGATAACAACAACCATAATGAATTCAGCTCTGTTCAATGTTTCTTGCCTGGCGCCTTGAGACAACCTCGGTTGAGAACTGGGGCTTTACAAATTAAATAAATTGAATTTGATTAATCATTCTTTCTAACTTTGGAGTTTCTAAATTCTCCATCCACCCACCTTTACATCCCTCACAGGTGAGGGCATTGTAGTGGTACCCAGATGCTTTATCGCCACACACAACGCAGAGCTCCTCCCCTTTGACCCGTCCAGCCTGCATCATGTGTCGGCTCTTCTTGCACACGGTCGGCACATTGCAGGACATCTCCTTCATGTCACCTTCGTAACTACCCTCCAGAGGTGCTTTCCTCAGTTCATAAATGCCCGTGTGTGAGTACCACTCATCCCCGCTGTACTGAGGGTAATAGTTCTGAGTGGAGTAAAATGGAGTGGAGGACATGGCGGGCTCCATGGACGGGTACTGCATGCTGGGATAGTTGTTGAAGGGTAGGATGTCGGAGTCTTGAAGAAGAGGACTGCCTTGGTCTCCCAGAATGTCTGAAAAGGGAAATAGGTTCAGAAGAGCTGTAAACTTTAGCCTGACGTACAACAACGCTGCATGCTCCTCCTCGCAGACGCTCTCATAACATTTTCCTATCACACACACCTGTGAGTAAATCTAAGAAACATTAAAGGACCTTTGACACATTAAAGGGTTGGGATGGGCCGGCATCCTTTCAGTGGGTAAGTCAACACCACCTGAGTCATTCAGAAACAAGCAGAACCCACATGCAGAAATTTCAATGGAAAAGCATGAACAATATTAAAACAATAATCTTCCTCCCTCTAAGACAGAGCTGCTGCAACATTACTGAACATTGCATACTTAAAAAGCTGGCAAATGGGCAAAAAATGTTGATATTTAAACCCGATGAACAATGAAATATTGAGTATTGTTTAAGATGATAAGACTCCAGCAAAGAAGTCAATGTAAGTAACCCTCCAGGATAATATTTATCATCGTTTCGCTTCTTTTTTTAATCTTTTGATGCTGAAATTGGGTAAATGACTGTATGCTTTGGTCTTTGCTTTTGTCAGACAAAACACAGTACTAAAACAAGGAAGTGCAAATTCGATTTACAAAAAGAAATAAAGATACAGAATATTGTCTTGTAATTAGAAACATGTCAGAACGAGAGTCATGCTTAAATTCATGGAGAATAGCATCAATTATCCAAAGCACATAATCAGATAATATTCAATCATTACGTTACACATTCTCCATCCGCCTCAGAAAAAGCACATTTCCTGCATTGTCATTGAAAATCATATAGATTGGATTGAAATTGCATTGCACACATAAACAACACTTATGAGTCTTTTTTATTATAATGCTTTGACCACGTGTGGAATTTAAGCAAAGCAAATGATCAGACAGAATTGCGAATATTCTTCTAGCAGCAGCACACTTGTGAAACAGCACCAAGCAAGCCTAGCTTTTCTCCAGTGCAGACAGAAGCTTGTTAGGATGTGATGCACATCTTAGTCAAAAATGATCTCAAGTCAATCTTTTTTATAAATAATTTGCAAGGAATAATCTGCCAAACTTCGAGATAAACTTTAAAGAATTGACAATGCTTAATTAGCTTAATTTGTTTTTTAGTTCCTTTTTATGTTTGATCATCTTTAGTGACCAGCTTTGGTCTTTAGCATTTACACATCCACATTTACAGTAAATAAGACATTTCCTGGAATTTTTATTTAAGGAAGTTGGTTTTCTAATAAAAATAAATTAATAAAGCCATTGTTTCTAGGAAAGATAACACGCTGTGTGATGCAACAGTTTGTGCTAAAGTCTTCCTTCCATTCTGACCTTCCATGCAGCACTGATAGAGTGAACTAGTTTGGGTCCAATTTGTTATTATCAGAGCAATAAAATCTTTAATATTAACTCAGCTTTAATACTCTGGTTTCTCTTTTTGTTGTTTTTGATGCATCTTAGATTCTTTGAGCAACTCGATTTGTTTTCTACAACTCATCTCTAAATGAACATGAACATAATTTGTTGCCGAATACTGTGCAGCTGATACGAAACTGCATCAAAAGTGAGGCAAAAAACCAAAAAAGCAGAGTTGTGTTATAGTAATTGTCTACACATCCGTCAGTATTAGCTGCTATTTAGACAAAAACCTGTAAAACGTTTACATTTGTAATGCAATTTCGACTTTTTTTCGTCTTTAATTTCAACATTAAAATAGCTACAAGAATGTCATAGATTTAAAAAAAAAATCATTTTACTTTTATCGATGCACCGACAACATTGAAAACACTTTTCTATTTATCAAAGAAGTCTATGTTAGAAACTTTCTCTAAAGTGCTGGACTTAGGGGATAAACGGGCACAGAATTTGGCAGCAGCTCCTGCAGGTGGAGTATAGACCCATGAATGATTAACAGCACGCCTGCACAGAGCACACTGTGTCTTCCAGTATGACGGATAACAATACAAAACAAGGTGACGCGTTCCAAACTGACTCTTTGTTGGATGTTGAAAGAAGAGCTGTGACTGCCATTTTTAAACATGTCACCCATTCATTTTCCAACATTAACAGGAGATGAAACCACTTCTTAACCCTGAATGTCGCGTGTCAATGAGTCTGTGCCTTCACCAGGGAAGTCTGACATTTACCAGGAATGGGTGGACTAAAGACTAAGTTTCTAGTATCATTTATTAGTTTTTAGACATTTTTTGTTATGAACTTCCAGAATTTTCAGTAATCTTTGAGCACGTTTTTAGGAAGTTCCTATTTTTTTCGTTTTCCTTTTGTCACCCATACCACAGTCGAAAATAAAAGAAAATCACTCTAATTTCTAATGTGTTGTCATGTGATCTATATTTTTTGACAAGTACTTTTTGTTGGGTATATTATATCGGGTAAAAATGACCTGGCAAAAGGGATAGCGTGACTTTTTATAGTGAAAGTGTTCTAGGGCTAGAGCAAAATCTAAAGCAGAAATATCACACAAACCTCTTGAAGACTGCATCTGTACCAGGGCCATCTCCATAAGTCCACTCTGTTGTATTCTCACAGTCCCGTAAAGCCTTAAGGTTCAGTTCTAACTTTGAGCCTTTACAACAAAACCATCTCCCCTTCTGGTCATCAAAAAGTCTCCAGCTTATGATCCTGCGCAGCAGCTACTTGCCATTTGGCTTAAGAAATCCCAAGAGGAGCAAAGGTTAACATTAGCTAATCATTAACCGCACAGTCGCATTACTTCACGTCATTACAAGTAGCAAGCTGATGTGGAAAGTCATTCCCAGGTGTGGGTGCTAATCAGATTTGCCAGATTTTATGAACTGGCTGATACAGGAAATTTGTAACCTGCATCTTTGTTTTATTATGAAATGATTTGTTTTTATTTTATGGATGGATGGATGGATGGATGGATGGATAGATGGATGGATGGATGGATGGATGGATGGATGGATGGATGGATGGATGGGTGTTGCCCTGTTCAGATGGATTACTAGTCTCACTATTGAGAAAAACCCAAGCTGATTGATCTTAAAAAAGTAAAATAGCTGAACTTTTATCCATGTTTTTTGCTCACCACATTATAACATTGCATTCCAGCACAACTAGCGGCACATTAGAGATTCAAATAAGCATCTCTTGGCTGATCATGGCTGAGCGTCCCAACAGGTAAATGAAAACCATTAAAAATGTCCAAAGCTTTGTAAGATAAAGTCATAAAACTACTGTTCACTTTAAGACAGCAGCATGTCTCATCTGTGAGTAAGAATGGACTCATCACAGTTGAGAGCTTGACAACACCCCATGTAAAAACAGTACATTTCAAGAATGCAGGAAACTGGCTGTAGCTCAAGTTAGATCTTTTTCGTTTTGGAGGAAGTCATTACAAACCGTTTGGTGAAACGATTTAACAATTAATGTCTGACAAAAGCCATCAAGGCACAAAGTCAAGAAAATGTACTAAGGTGTAAGATGCTAAGTCAAGTCTTAAGTAAATGTGTGTTTCACATGTAGCTTATGCGTTCACTGTAGCTACGCAACTGTTCTCCAGCTGCACATTCAAGAACTTTTAGCGGATTCTCAAACAAGCGTCGTAGCTTTAGAGTTTACATCATCATTCTCTTGACATAGTGAAATTGTCACTATGGTACAGTAGTGTGTCACAATTGTGTCACTATACCAAGAAAAATACTTTGTTAGTCACATTCAATTTTTTATTTTTTAGAAAATCTGTTTTTTACACAATGTCCCAATGGAAATGGAGGCAGCCTTAATCCAACCAAACAGGTGGTATAAGTAAACTCCAGAACATGATAAGAGACTGGAGCTTGAGTGTCTAACAAGAAAATGAATTAGTCATAAAATGTTAAGCTAACAACATTAAGCTAACCTCCACAGTGGTTATTATGTTCACAAAGGAAGGAACAAGTTAGAATAATCTGTATTTTCATAAATAAAACACGTTCTAGTCAACTGTAGGTTCTTTCATTGGAACGGTGCTGGGATTTTACACTTATCTCATTTCAGTTTGAGCTGTCTCTGACCAGCTGAGTCCACTTACCAAAGAAGTGGGCTCCTTCCGACATGGAGAAGTCATCGCTGGGTGGGATCTGCAGTGGTCCCACCACAGTGATATCGGGGCCCACCCACTCATTCATTCAGGAGGGTTTTCTGTCTTCAGGAGGTCACGGGTTGGACAAGGACGCAACGTCTCTGCAAGGTTTTGTTGGTTAGCCTCCTTAAAGACAGAACACAAATATCATTTTGAAACTCAGATAAAATCCCAGATCTATTTTGTCAAATTGGACTGAACCATCTACACACCTGGCGGGCCTCCTCTGACAACGATCTGAAAGGAGGAGGGTAAAGGTCAGCTTAGGAGGA
Source organism: Oryzias latipes (assembly GCF_053564925.1). Classification (NCBI taxonomy): domain Eukaryota; kingdom Metazoa; phylum Chordata; class Actinopteri; order Beloniformes; family Adrianichthyidae; genus Oryzias; species Oryzias latipes. Next base: position 24,565,194 of record NC_136242.1, on the reverse strand, counting down.
TCAAGTCGTGGACAGTTTCATCACATTTCCAATCATTTATCTGACCTCAACGGGATGAAAAATGTGAGAAAATTTTTGTTGATACACTTGATGATTTAATAAAACATGTGACCATGAAGGCAATATTTATTCTATTTTGGTGAGGAAATCCAATAAAAGTCAACAGACATGCTCTATTTTGATTGTCAAGGTCCAAAAATTGTCACGTCAGACTTTTATTGATCACTTCAATGGATTTTTTAGAAATTAAGCCTGGCTAATTTCCCTTGAGACAAAAAAAACTACTGGAGCAATTCAGAAACTTTAAGTCTACACATCAGTCATACTTTCCCAACTTCCTGTACACACAGTAAACATCAGTTATGATACCCAGAATCCTATATCCTACCTTCTTCTAGTACTCTGATGTTGAACACTTTCCTTCCTCTTCTTCTTCTTCTTCTTCTTCTTCTTCTTCTTCTTCTTCTTCTTCTTCTTCTTCTTTCTGATTTTCAGGAGTTACAGCTCAGTCACTAATTTTATATGAAAATGAAGCTACTTCTGTCCGGGCGCCAGTGAGAGCATGTGTGACCAGCTGAGGTCAGGGAGAAATGGATGGTGGTTATTAATTAAACTGTCCATTCCTGTTCATGTCAGCCCACCCCTCCAAACACTCACAGGCACGCATGCTTCTTTATCACAGCATGACAACAGGCGTTCTCCTAAATTCCCACCCACATACAGAAACATCAAAGACACGAATAATGTGCTTTCTGTCATCAGATGGTACAGGTTTTTAGAAACTGGAGCAAACATGATTTCCTTCTTTATCTCTTTGTGTCAAACAAACAAAAAAAGGATTGCATTTTTCTGTCTTTTTTGTGTGTATTTTCTATAATGATTTAATGCAATTTTATGCCAAGAAAATGTTCAAGTTTTCTTTAAAAAAATCTGAAAACAGATGAGGAATTATGCAGCTCTCTGTATTTATTCATACGAACAGTTTCTGCTCTCAAACAGGAAGCATTTTCATTCTGATATTTAAAAATGAACACAGAAAATCATGAAATTCAACTTCCTATTTTTTTTGTCCAAATATTTCCTCCAAAAAATGCAGTTTAATCATTGATGGATTGTTGCTCCATCAAGAGAGGCCCTTCTGAGTCAACAGACAGTCTGAAATAAACAAAACCTTTGCTATTGATTGCTGTTTGGAGGCTAGCCGTTGTGTGTATTTGAAAGCATGCGAGGAAAGAGATGACACAACCCTGAACTGCACAACTATATTATACACGTGTAGAAGATTGCTATATATTGATTTGATTTAAAATACTGAGTCATTGATTTTGTACAGATTTATTGTTGTGAGTCAAACACATCGTGGAAATGAACACAACTGCCTACACGCTCAGCAGAACTTTGGAATACTACAAGGACAACAAAGTCCATAACCTTGAAATCTCTTATCGCCATGTGAAAGGGAATAATCATTGGACCTTCTAGCTGCCAAACCACAAAAATCTTTCTGAAGAACGTTTTTAGGCAGGATTAGTTCGTGCTGGAGCATCTGACTCCGGACAGAAATATCCTGTCCAGTAATTATGAAGCTAGGACAGATAACACAAAAGGATGTTTAGAATGTGACGAGAAGCAGACTCATCCTTGAAATGTTTAAAATGTCTCATGTCACCGCACTGATATGAACAAGTGCCACGGACTGCCTGTAAGATTATGGGCTATACGGAGAGAAATGAAAAATACAAAATATGCCAAACTTCATGATTCTCCCCACAGGAGCTCAGATCGGAGGATACTGGGAATACTGCTCACAAAATCTCGCATCTGAAAACTGATGTTTTTATTTATTTGGGCTATACCACAGACTGTATAAGAGAACTGGAGTGACTGAGTGTGACGTTGTGCTTAGAAGCTTCTGGCTCCAACCAAGTGAAGTCAAATCGATCGCCATTTTTTTTCCATACAGACGCCATCATGTTGGAGCCAGACGACGTCAGTAAGCAGTGATTGGTCAGAGTCAGGCCGAGTCAATGTTTCTATGGCAACCACTCTTGCCAATCAGGAGGTAGTTTGTTGGAAGTTCACATCCATTCCACTACAAGCAGGTTCGGGAGAATCTGTCAATAAAACATTTCAAATGTGAGACTACTTTCATTTATTGAGGCATCTGATTGGTCGGTTTAAAACTTAAATAACTTTCACTTCAGAAATAATTTCATAAAAAAAAAAGATTAGGATTAGCCACAACATGTTAAAACAGGAAGTAGAGCAATATAGATTATTCTTAATGACTAAGCTGTTTATTTCTCAAATTAAAGTTGTGTGATTTTGGGCTTCTTGGGATGAGTGGGTACTTCCTATTTGGAAATGTTAGAGGGGAGGGGTCACTCAGTCCAGTTTTTATAATTTATATTGATCAAACCCACGATTTTTGATTTTCACAGCTTTTGATGTAATATTATCATTTTATCATAGTTCTACTTTTCTCAGTTTTACACAGCCATGAAAAAAACCCACTTATTTTCAGTAACTAAACATGGTTATGGCTCCAAATGAGACTGTAACACTTTGTTATTGGTATTTTCAACAGGTTTTTGTGGCATTTTTCAGATTGTATAAGAAGAAAATTGATCTCAATTATTTAAATTGTTGAGAATTAGGAGCGGACAAAAAATGCCATTTAAAGGAAAATGTATTTGTGACATAGAAAATGTGCAGGGTTGGGGCATATGCATAAACTTCAAGCTCTCAGCAACGAGGAGGGAAAGTGGGAGTGGGTTTGCTCCATGCCAGTGGTCCCACTCACATTTCAAAGGTGAATTTCTAATGAACTACTGCTGCTCTGCAGAAACTATGTCCTACATGAAACATGTTAATATGCCCTATTAGGCCAAAAGACAGCATGATCATAATTAAAAGACCAGGAATGATTTATAAATAGATCAAAAGATGATTTAAAAAAAATCCTCATGAAGTTTCAGTCTTTTCACAATATCAATGCTGTATTTTAATGTGGTTTATTAAATGTCTGGTGGGTTTATGTGCAAATTAATGCTCTCAAAAGACATTGAGAGGATATTTCACCATACAAAACAGTTTTTCTTATCTTAATAAACAGGGAGTGCAAATTTTTTGGTTTCTTTTATAACGCAACTATGCATGATTATGGAATTTTGGGAATCACAGAGAAAAGTTCAGATTCTGAGCTCTGCATTCATTTAGTTGTGTTTCTGAGCTCAAAACATGATAAAGCTAACATCCAACTGGATCACAAACAACTGAAGAAGCAAGACGCATTGAAGGACAACAGTCAGAGGGCAATCGTTCAGTTACAGCAAATACACAGGAGCAACAAAGGCAGCCAAGGATCCCAACATTTACACTCATTCATGTTATGCTCTTTTATGTTGCATAGCTGACAAAGAAAAAAGACATTTCCTTCACATTGATAAATAATATACAAGTTGATATGTGTTTCTCATGTTTAGTACAGGTCAGTCTATCAATGTTGATGAAAGTTTCTGCTTTATTACTTGTATAAGTGAACAAACAATTATCGTTCAGCTTTTGTTCTTCATATGTTCTAGTTGGTGATTTATTCTTTTTCTCCAGAGGTAATTTAATAGTAGTATTATCATGTTTAGTTACATTTTTATATTTTTCTGTGAGTTTTTCATCTTACAGCTGAATTGATCAAAGACGAAAACTTGGCTGCACCTATGCTGCTGCTACTTTTTCTTTTACTTTCCACAGGATCCTAACTTTGACATTTTTTTTTTACGTTTCTTAAGTCCAATGTGGTTGTTGTTCTGTCTCACTGGTACTGGTTCTGGAAGTCCCCATTCTCATAATGTTCCTCTTCTTCCTGCATAGTCACCCCTCTCTTCTTTTTCCAGCCCAGTTTTCTACCAGATGAATTGTCTGTTGTTCCATAACTCCTTTTGGGAGCCAACGCATTCTCCATGTTGAGCTCCGACTCTTCGGCCAGCTCGTCTTCATCAATAATGCCGCACTTATCCTCGCTCAAGCTCTCGGGATTGGCCCAGTCCTGCTGCTCTCCTGAAGCAAAGATTGCGTAGAAGATGACCCCTGAGTAATGCACCATGGAGGCAATAACAAAGACATGCTGCCACTCCAGACGAGTCTGTGGGGAGAAGGAAAGGATGTCCAGTTAGTGTCTGAAAAACCCGTCTTTCAGAGATTCACCCTTGAAGTAAGACTGTAAACAAAACCTTAGTTGGAAAAGTTGACATTCAGATCATGAGATCAAAATCAGTTAAGCTGATTAAAATGTCGTTGTATTTTTGGAGAATGAAAACCTATTTTTAAACTATGAGATGTGAAATGTATAAAACAAACTCAGAAGTAAAGATATGCAGATTTTTTTTAGTTTTTCAAACTAAATGCTAAAGAGTTTTTGTTTTAATAATAAATCTAGCATATTTTAAAAGAGTGAAGATTTTTTTGTTTGAGTTTTTGTAAGAAAATAATCACACAGTTTGTAAAGACGAAACCCAACTGTCAGTTTGATATTTCCAAGACTCACATTTTCACAAAATAGGAGGTCTTAGATTCGTGTTACAAAGGGTGAGTATCAAAATGAGTAAACATGTTACACAATATAAATAAAATACAAACAGAGAAGTTTGGATACGTATAAAATCAGAAAGTGAGAAGCCAAACAGGAGATTCTACAGACAATCATGAGTTTGTTATGCTGTTTTTGTACGTTGATGCTTTTTTCTTTAACTCTTTTGTGTCTGTGTGAATAGTTATTACATGATTGACGTGTTAAAATATATATATAAAATACCATAAGTTGGGGGTGGAAATTAATGCATTTTTTATTCAATTTTCTTCTTTTTTGAGCACTTTATCACTTTCTATTTATAATGTTTATCCTAATATTTAAGTATTTCATTTTGTTTTGAAAATATAAGGAAATCAAATCTAACCACCAGCAATTGGAAGCATCAGCATTCATCTCATAGAAACACCCATCACTGCCCGTCTGTCTCAATTAAAACATTAAAATTCCATTATCTATACATAAGGTTTCTTAATCAAAATCACACTATTTTACAGAAATGTTTACACCCCAGAAATAAGAAAAATTGCAATTCTCAGAGAACTGAAAATAATCAAATATGTTTATATTTAAATGATAATAACGTCCAATTAAAAATGGACTCAGAAAACCTGCATGGAGATTCTCCCAAAAAATATTTCACATGCACAAGTGTGGTTGCCAGCCCTCATCTGGACAACTGTCTTTAACAAAATCAATTAAAAATGAAGCTGCATTTCCTCTGAACTCCTCTGAACATCAAAGAAAAGAAAAAGGCCCATTTGTCTGATAGCTGTGGTATGCGTCTGTTAGCTCAGTGGATCCATAGTGCAATGGAAACAGATCCACTGCAGGAAGATGATTTGGGTCTGTCAAAGTTGCAGAGTTTGCCCAAACTTAAATGCACTGGATTGACTAGATGTAAATAACCAAATCTGACCTTATTATCGCTATCATATTATTAGAACTGTGTTTTGAATTTTGTTTCTCACTAATTTTGACTTGTGAGAGCATTCATTTGCACATTTTATTCGGTCATTGACACACCCAAAAGTGTTTTATTTTTTTTTTGCAAAATGAAATTATTGAATGCATCTATTTTTTCCACTGGTGATTCAGCAGATTTGGTTACATTATAACTGACACTGATATGGGGGATTTTAGAGAAATAAAAATACAGTTTAAAATAATTTTCAATAAAAAATATTGCACACCTTGTTTTTAGTCAAAGCTCCAACAATCAAGGGACACACCATTCCAGAAAGAGTTCCCACTCCGTTAGAAATTCCCATCAAAATGCTGGCATAGCGAGGAGCAATGTCCAGATGGTTGACATTGAAACCTAAAAATACAACATACATGCACATGCTTGATACACATGCTAGAAACACAGTTTAGCCTCAAATTCTTTCATATTTAATAATGCTAACAGTAAATGGGCATGTTTAGGTTGCTTTGACGACAGTTTAATGAAAGATAAATTTGGTCAAACAATGAAGTTTCATTTTGTAAATCTGTTGAGAAAAATACCTGAAATAGCGAAGCCACTAAAGCCCACAGCCAGCACCAGGAAAGAAATGGCGACCCCTCGAGTGTGGGAGAATCCAACCACCAACAGCAAAGTGGCCTCCATCCCGAAACCTGACAGAAACATGAGCATTAGTTTATACAGGTAAGAGTTTAAAATCAAAAGTGATCAAACTTTGATAAGAAGTAAACTAAAAACCTCTCAGATTACAGAATAAACCTGCAATAAAAGGGTGCAAAAAAGGACATCATCCTAGGATAGTTCAGCACACTTTGATCAAATGAGTTGAGAATGTGAAAATGCTCTTGTTTGGCTCTCCAAACAGAGAGAACTGGATCAGATCCCTTGGGTTGTGGTCAGCTTAATGAGTTTCTGTAGCGCAAACAGTGGGACTACCAACTGATTAAAGTGTGTCCTAAATGAAACAATCTTTTACATTTACCAAAGTTAAACCGCCAACAAAACAAACAACAAAGATGAAGATTATCAATCCTAATGCGAAAAGCTTTTAATCCTAAATATTGACCGTTACACTCATACTTTTGTGCATGATTTCTGTCAGCACCAAGTAACAAAAAGGAAAAGCGTGATTAATCAACAGTATTCCAACTAAGATTACATATATTTATCAGTTAAAGCAGACCATCATTGCTCATGAGAATGGCATTAAACAAGTTGGTAGGATCAGGGTCATTAACTAAACAGTGGGTACTAATGTTGACAGTGTTAAGACCAGCATACCTCCACAGTTCATGAGCTTCCTCACATTTGTGGTTGACATGATCTTCTTACTGCGCAGGAAGTCTGCCAGCTGTCCGCCAATGGGAACAACAATGGTCATGACCATGTGGGGAACAGCAGACAGGAGCCCCACCTACAAGTTATTCACACGTTCAAGACAGTTAGCTAAAAACTGAGTCCATGTTGGTAATCATTTACAAGTCTACTAATTAGAGTTTAACAAGAAAATGTTGACAGTTAATCAAAAATATATTAAAAAATTACTGTGGTTTAAAGGACAAATACAAATGTAAAAAATTGAAGAAATAAATTAATTAATCAATTAGATCATGGCAGACGAGATCAACTGAATAAGATCAAAAAAGAGAGGAAATTTAAAAAAAAGATTTGAGGATTCATAGAAATAAATCTACTTAAATACAGAGAAAATGAGGAAAAATACAGAAGTGACCTTCCAGAGAACCGACTTAACTGGCTGCCTTAAACATATCTGAGGGCTTGAGGTAAAAAAACAAATATGGTAAAGGAACACAGCAAAAATTTGAGTTCCACTGAACAAGACAAGTTTCTATTGTAATCAAACCATCAATGAAATAAAACATAAACAAAGCTAGGCACAAATGGGTTTGCCTCAACCACTCACACTTTAACATAGGGAGAAAAACTGTATTCTGAAGGACAAATGTGAAAAATGAAGTGAAACGATTTAAGTAGAGTTTTCACTCCCCAACTCAACAATGTTTCCAAAATGGGGGGGCGTAAAGCAAAGTTAGTTTTGTTGAGTCTATCCATAAAACCATCAACTGCCAATCAAAAAAAAAGTCAGTGTTATGCAAGACTTTCAGCTAAATAAATAAATGAAAACAGCAAATATATAAATTTTTTAAAAATTACTTCTGCCCAATTGACATAAATAGAAAATATTGCAACAAACTTAAAAAATTGTCTGCTGGTTAAACTTTCCTTTTAAACATTGGAGGCAATAGGAATTAATTTTTCTTTCTACAACCAGCCTCCAGTGGTCACCTGAGGAACTGCAACATTTGGTTTTTCCAGACTGACTTCAAACTGGGACAAGCTGTATTTTTCACTGCTCTACAATCATATTTATGACACAAGCTGTGAGCCATTTTAATAAACCAAAAATCAATGTTTTTTTAGAGGCAATTTGAAAAAAATAATAAAGGCTATTGAATAATGGGACCTAATTTGTCAGTAACATACTGCAGTTTTTTTAAACACTCAGGCCAACCTTGCTAATGGGGAAGCCGAACACTTCCTCAAAATATGCCGGCTGGCTGATGAGTAGCAGGTAAAAGGTCCAGCTGCGGCAGAAGTTTGCCACGATGATTGCATACACAGGCATGGAGGTAAAAAATCGACGCCATGGAGTTCTGAATTTCTATGATTGGAGAACAGATGTGTGTTAGTTTTGTCATGAATGTTTTACAGTCAAATCAATCAACGTTATCTTGGCACACCTCAGTTACACTCAGTTGGTTGACCGTCTCACCAATGGCGGCCTCGATGTACAGCCTCTCCTCCTCTGTGATCGTGGGATGGTCAGCAGGACTTCCATAGGCCAACAACAGCCACATCACATACCACATGATCCCAAAAACACCTTGTAAATGAGATAAAAAACAAAAAAAAACAGAGAAATGAATTTGTACCAGTGTGCTTGAAGATAGTTGTCTTAATTTGTGCAGCATCTTGGGCACAGGACAGTTTTATTATTTCAAGCACAGGCCCCCTCTGGACCAATCATTTTCATTATTAAAAATGGAGCCAGCGTGACTCACAAGGGCGAGACAGGAAAATGTTAATTTACATCAATAAATCAAAATTTCTTATCACCGCTAAATCCGACTGGTCTTTTATTAAAACATGCTTGCCAATGTGTGACAACTGTGTAACTGTTAATCATTTTAATCAAACTGAAATGCAGTTCTGATAAAGTTTTGAATACTAAAGTGTTCAAATTAAAGCTGCAAGTAGAAATCGTGCTACACAAGATTTATGTCAATCTCTCTTGATGGCAGTAAACATTATATTTAATTCCAAACCTAAAAAGAGTAAACTGTATTGCATATTCAAAAACCCTTATGATTAAATTAAATAAAGTATTAATAAACGTATGGACTGTGGCTCTTTTGAATGTAATTTCCTGTAAATAAACATAATCTTACAGAATTTACTTAATTTCATTTTTAAAGTTCACCTTTTGAAATCAGATTAATCTGGATAAATCATAAAAGTGCAGAGTCTTTAGCTCTTTGATCAAAATTAAGGGATCGGTTAGACAATCACATGATTTATGAGACTGTTTGAATAAAACATGTTGCTAAAAATAGCCTCTCACTGTCCTCAACTTAAATTATTTTAAATGTTGGAAGTAAAACATATTCCAGCTTCAATTTTTTTCTTGCTTTCTGTATAAAAACCTATAATGGTATTCTATTTTAATGACAAATTCAAAATTTTTTCTCTACTTGAAATTTGAGTGAACAGTTTTACCACTGGGGGCGCTGCTGTAGCCCCTCAGAGGTGAAATTTGCAGTAGGCATGCTTTTTTTTTGGGGGGGGGGGGGGGGGGGGGTTATACATCTTCTAGCGTTCATTCACACAAACAAAACAAAGAAAAAATAAATATGTGAGAAATTTAAAAGTCGAAATTAATGAGCAACAAAATTCAAAACACAGTTCTGAGCCAGAACAGAAATGGTGATAAAGAATAAAAAAAAAGACAAATAGACATCGTCTTGTTTGTCTTCTTTTCTTACCATAAATATAGAAGACTGATGGCCAGCCGACATACTGAACGAGCACTCCAGCCAGAGGCATGGCGATCACTGCGCCTGCGTAGGATCCTGGGAAAAAGCAGGTCTCATCCTCAGTCTTTCTCCTTTAGATCTTTATTTCACTGTCATAAAAAATCTTTTCACGTTCCACCATCCATTTTAGAAGAACATAAACACTCACCTGAGCACAGGTGTCAGCTCAACAGACTGAATGACGGAAATATTTCACACTAGTTGGTTTTAAGGCATAAGTATGCGTGTGAACACTATCTGTTTTGTGTACATGTCGACAGGTGGACATTTTTGCAACTAACAAGTGTGTTTATAACATTTGAGTGTGTGTGTGGACAGGCTCCGCCCTTTTTTTTTTGGTTTTTTTTTACATTTGAACCTTACCATAATGATTAACAACCAGTAAACTTGTTGCTTTATGCTGCTTCATGGTCTTATCCCCTTTCCCCTCCTATTATCACCCCCTACCCCCCCTCTCTCTAACGTCCCTCTTTCTTCTTCCCCTCTTTCCTTTTCCGTCCGGTCCAACACCAAAGATTTTCAGACATGTTTGAAATTAATAAAGTTTGGCCTCAATTACAAAAGGGGTTTATTCAGACATACCTTTGGTTTGTCTGAAGATTAATAACCCCTCTTGTTAAAGTAAAATATGTCCAACCCAAGAGGCCCTCAGCTCTCATCTGTCTGCCTAGCTGTTGGACAGGACAAGTTGAAAAAAAAAAAAAAAAAAAAAAAAAAAAAAAAAAAAAAAAAAAAAAAAAAAAAATGTGCTGTATCTCCATACAGACATGCTTTTAATGCTCAGTTTTACTGTCATTAGCACTACCTATTCACACAAGGGTGTCTTAGTGTGTCTTTCCCTTTCTGACAGCTACTTAAAACAGAGTTGTTTCCAATGGGGAGGAGAGCATAGAGAGCTTTTTGGACAGCAGGCAGAGTGACACTTCCATTCAGGGGAATGAAGGGAGAACCTTCCTTAGAGAACGCAAGAGCTGTTTTTTTTACAGACAACGTCAAGAAGGTTTTGATTCATAGGTTGTCATGGTACCACTTTTAATGTGCATTTCATGTTCAACAGAAGCAGAAGTGTACCTGAAAAACAAAGGAGCTCTTGAGTCCATTTGCTGAACCTGACTTGTTTGACTCAGCAGGTCTGTTTGTGTCAGTAAAAGGATTTACTCTTTAAAAATAACCAAAGGTGGAATTTACCACAGAAAGATGTAGTGGCCAGTCGGCTCCGTTCAAGCGGAGGCGCCCATTTAGCCCATAGCCCATGGCATGCTGGGTAGGTGACACCCTGGTACAGACAAGGTGGAAGACGACGTGAGTCAAAGTCATGATTGAACAGAAATAAATCTAGAATTTTTACTTTGCAGAACACAATTTCTTCTGTAATATGAAAATAAATGTTTGATATCTGCAGGCTATCCAGAAAATAACTTTCCTTACAATCTCAAAGCAAAAAAATTATAATTTTGGATATGCAGGTGATCAATGACATATTTTTATTTGTTTATCTGAATACAAATGCTTGTTTTGTTTTCTGCTTCATTTTACTTTTTTTTTGGTGTTTGGGGTCCTGCTTGCCTAAAATATGCTTTTTCATTTATGTCAGAACACCGTGTTTTCTTTTAACCACACCTCTACCAAGCCCTGCAGGATGCGAACGAACAAGACGCAGCCATAGTGCACCCTTGCTGCTGATGGGATGAACATATTCAGCACTGATGTCAGGAAAATGGCAGCTCCAAAGACCCTGTAGGAAAAGAAAAACAGGATTCCATAAGTGTGTTTAAAACAGGATTAAGTTGATCCCTAACAGTATTCATTAAACATTTATAGAAAGTGCTTTTCTTCTTAAAGCCTCTGCAGCTTAAACCTTGGATAATGACAGGAAAGAGGATCCTAGTTCGACTAATTAGTCAGTTTTCCACCAAACAAGATCGAAAAGGGGATTATTGTTCCATGCTTTCAGGAAAAAGCTCTCGTGTTCTCAGACTGCAGGTGTAGCTGGGATTTGTCCGATTTATAAAGTGGAATGAGAGGCAGAGCGCTGAGCTCTCCAGGTGAAACAACTGAGGAGGCACACTTTTTACCAATATGCTTAGCCTTTTGCTTTCCTTTTTATTCAGCAAGTATAGCTTCCTTGACCTGTTCATTTAGTCATGTTGCAGTTATTGGCTTAGACAGCTAAAATCCCAGGATGAAGCAGACAACTTTCCACCTTCTCCTAAAATACTCCATATATACACTTTTTAAAATCTTTTCACTTGTATTTTCTTTTTTGCCTTCCAGTTGGTCAAACATGTTGAGTCTCAGTCCCTTAGTTTAGTTCTCCTGAGTGTTTGTTTACACCTGATATGATTAAACTGAATTTGAACAAAACCGGGCTGAAATTGTTTTGAACTTTTTTGTGATCATACAAAAAATTGATGGAATTAAACCATCTGCACTCTTCAAATTAATTTTATCTTACATATTTATTTATTTCAATGGTACTTACGATTGACAAACAGAGTTAAGCCTAAAATTAAACCTCGATTGCAGTCAACATTTTTTTTAATAGTTTTACATGTTTGATCCAATATTTTTCTAGTTTTGACCATCAATTATTTCCTCACAAATGTCATCATCTTACCATAAATAAATGAGCGGTTTTAGTTTTTATGTATTTTTTATTTATTTAGATTGCTATTTTACCTACTATTTTTCTATTTTACTATTATTCATTTTATTATGTAAAGCACTTCTGGATGCATTTTAGTAGGAAATGTTCAATATAAATAAAGTTGTTTTTAATTTAAAGAATATTTAACTTTTCAATTGAAGCCACTCCCATGATAATGTAATAATTAACTTTAAATTTAATTTAACTTAAAAATAGTTATTAACTTTTTCTTCTTGACTGAAAGTGCTAGTTTTATATGATTTAAAATTCAGACACAACAGACCAGCTTCTGAGCGCTGCTGCAGGAGGAAGATATTGACAGGCTGTGTGACTGTCAAAGTATTGCAGTCAGCCTCATAATGAGACAGATCTCCCTCCTCTGCCACTCACTGACTGAGATAAAGACATTCACAAATTTCTGCTCCATCGAGATCGTGAAGCAGGACTCCCCTCCGTTTTTCTTCCAGAGCCTCAAACCTCTGTCCTACTTTTTTTCCAAAACAGTGTGTAAGTGACACTTGTAATATTCCAGCGGCTGCTGTTTCACAGAGAAATCAGAGGCAGGATCTTTCATTATTAACTCTGTCAGTGATGCGTCCTCTTTTCCTGTGAAGCTTTTATTACAGGACCGTTATCTGCTCCATCAGCACCACTCACCATGCCCAACAGCTTTAACCCCTTCACCACCCTTTTGTATTTAATCCATTCAGTCTTTTCTTCCTTTTGAATGCACTTAATTGTGCTAATCCTAAACTAAAAGATGCCCTGACTGTGTTTAGTGGAACTTCACAACTGATAAAGGCAAACTGCAACAGTTAGGTGACAAAATAGGTCAAAGGAGAGCAACGGAGTTCTTCACATACAGGGAAATAAGTCAAAAAGGTCACACTGAACTGTCACAATAAAATACAAACACAAAAAAAATGTCTTCAATAGCATATAACCTGTTTGCAGACAGCTTGTTTGCTATGAATCCTCCGGGGATTTGAGTAACAATGTAGCCCCAGAAGAAGGAGCCGTGGATCAGCCCCACGGTCTCCGGGTCCCAGTTAAACTGAGCTCTCTGCAGAGGAAGAAAGAGCAGCACCGCAACTCATTTTAAAGATAGGATTTTAATTCAAAATGCACTTCTGTCCTTTGAATCAACATGGACAGGATCGACATTGATTTTGTTCTGAAAAGACATGAAATTATTAGAAATTGGATCATGAGCAAAATGTTGTAGTTTTAAATCAAAATAAAACTTTTTACCATTATAAATTCTAAAAAGAAAAAACACTGCTTAGCTCTGCAAAATAGTATGTAGAGTATTACAAAATCCAAGCAGTTATTGGTAAGTTCAAAACACAAATTCAACTTTAGATTTTGTAAAAATCCATAGATGAGCAAAAGATCACAGTTTGCTGAAACAGAGTTGAAAAGCTTTCCAGTACTTTGTTAAAAGTTAAGGACGGTGGAAAACATTTGTCTTTGATAAAAATCTAAAAAAAATAGTGGAGTGAATAAGTCATTAAATGAGTGTGAACCAAGATCCTTTAAGGATCTCGTGAATCAAAAGGGATCAACAGTTGAGCTCAAGCAAATGTTTGAAGTTAGATCTGAAAATGATGAAGTGAGAGTTGAGCCAAAACCAAACTCCACTAGTGCAAAATAAATCATTTTTTCAAGATGCATAAAGGTGAGACTCTAGAGAAACAGCTTCCCATGTTCTAACACATCCAAGTTTATCCAAAATAATGGGAGTCACTAAGGAGACAATGTGTTATCATCCCTGTCAGTCAACACGTAATCCCTAAATCTGAGCAATCTGAATATAATTAACGTTCAAGGTTTTTGCATTTATAGAAGTTTTCTTTCTTGATTAAACAGCATCAATGAGGAAAGTCCCCAGACATCCTCCATCACAAATGTTTATCACAAACAAAGTGTCTGACCGTCACTGTGGGGATTCTTGGAATCCGCCAAAGATTAAACAACATTTTAATTGCTTTCTATTAATAAAAGATCAAAATAATCTAAAAAAAAACATTATTAATGCCCGTTCTTTAAAAATAAATATTTAAAATATACCCATCACTCAAGTGTTACATGTCCTTTTTTCTTAACATTTGGAAATAATGAAGAAAATATTTTAGTTTTTTTTCTATTTTAGATTAAGTATTAAACAAATCCTTCAAGATCTACTAAATGTCCAGGTCTTGGGATTTATTTTAAAAATTAAACTGTAGTGTTTAGTGCTTAATGCGAGGTATCTAATTACCTGAAGCACAGGAGTCCCATTAATGTACACAGTGTTGTTGTTCACCATCTCCACAATGGCCACACCAAGGTTGCATCGAATGCCAAAAGAGATGCAAAAGCCCAGACCGCTGAGGATGGCAATGATGTAGCGCTTAGGCAGGCCGCCACAGCTGCAGTCCAGCAGGGGCGCCGGACGTGGAGCTGACGCCACGGGACGACCATCCTCTGTCAGCTCAAAGTTGTCCTCGTTCTCAACATTGCTACCATCAATTTTTCTGAGGAGCACACAAAAACAATGGTCTGGATTTAAATTCTTCTTTAAGTTTACTTATTCAAGCATTAAAATTCTTTGAAGTTTCGCATCATAAAATGAAGAAAGATAAGGCAGTGCATGAATAAAACAACACTTGGCAGGAGAGTGACAAGGTAAAAGATCACTGAACTAAAGTTCTTGAATTTCTGTTCCACCTGCTCTAATGTGATCTGCTTTGGACTCATTAGTTCTTAGGCAGGGTGTTCAAAATAAGAGCATCTACCTGGTGACAGCAGATGGATTATTATGTCTGGAAGCACATAGATGTTTTTGAACTAAAAAAAGGCAATTTTTTCCATTTTATCTTGTGAAAAAAAATGTATATTTACATGCTGTAATAAAATATGACTATGTAGAAAAAATACATAATTATAGCAACAAAAGCCCAATAGTGTCAATAATAGATTACTGCAATGTAGATAAATTCACTTTGTGCAGCCTTTGACAAATAATGTTTTTATGATACTCAAGTTAGGTCACGATAAAATGGAATCATTTCTGTGCCATCAACATCATTAAAAGGAAGCCATGCATTTTTTCAACATCATGTAAGAAAGTACAAGCACTGAAAAAGTCCTTTTACAGGAAATTGTCTACGCAGTCCTTTATCTCCACTGCAACAGTTTTTCATATGTTTGGAGGCATTGCTGGCATTTAAAGACCCACACCTCCTCTGTGAAATATGTATCAGATATGAAAAATGCATTCATGTCCTGAAATAAAACATTTGATTGCATCACTGGGATGCCAAGAATCAAATATTTAGTAATCTTTGGGATCTCTGAGAACTCTCCAGCTAATATTCGTCACAGCAGCTCTCTTTACGTCCTCTTACTTGAATGTCTGAAGCGATGGCGACAAAAAGAAAACCAGTGCGGGGTACATCCCACTATCATATACGGTATTTTTTAGGCAAAATGCATAGATTTCTTTCTTGTCTTAGAAGTTTTAACTGACATTGTGCCTCACCTCTGCAGCTTTCCCAGAGAATCCCCAACCGAGTTCTTCACCTCCTCCTTCCCAGGTTTGAACACCTGTTCTTTCAAGCTTCCTAAACCAAAAGGCATTTTTTCCTCTGGTTTCTTTTTGCGTAATAAAACTTTTTTTTTTTTAAATCCCCAAACGATCCCTATTGCAGACAAGTTGATCCTAGGAACGGAACAAACATCCACTAAAGGCTGTTCCTCATTTTCTTAATTTGTGGCACTGGGTCTTGGCTCCACCAGCCAGGGGTGCCAAATGTCCCTGAAAGTTGACAAGGACTTCTCCACCTTTCGGATAAGAAGAAGTGAGGGAAGTGTGCAAAAATTTAGCGAGACTTAACTCGATTCATCTCCAAAGGATGCATCCAGGAGCTGGTGAAAGAGTAGAGTCCAGATTTCAGTCCTGAGGCATTGTGATCTCCCATCTGTCTCCAGCTGAACTGAACAAGCCTCCGAGAACTCCTCTCCATCTCATAACTCATTCATTCCTGGTGAGTAGGGGCAGGGGTAGCTGGGGTTTTTTCAGACACTGTCCCTCAATTTTACACATCACAATCTTTATCATCTCTCCCTATCCGCCACTTTAACCAATTGAGTTTTATGGCGGTCCAGAAGATATAAACCACTGAAATATTCATGAATTCCCTATGTTGCATTGAGAAGAGACCCGAGGAGCATAACTGCTGTGGAGTAAAAATGGAGTAAGTGTAATCTAAGACAGAGCCATCGAGTTCTAAGCTTACACCATCGTTCCCTGCCTGCCTATCCATGTCAGGCTTTTGCTTTTCCATGTTTAAAAGTATCTGTGTATTTATATTTCCATCGTGAATAATATCTGATCTTCTATTTACAGACCAATTTTCATACTAATAAGCATATGTCTAAACTGCATTTTTGGGTCAGCAAAAACATACTTATATACAAATATAAAATCTCAACCAAGCTAAGTCCTGTGAGTAATCATTAAACCAGTCTGATGAAACTTGGTTTAATATTTGATTTTTTAATGTTTGATATTAAAATGAATCTGATTGTTAGATTATATTTTAAATATAGGGCTCCTACAGATCCACATTTTGCAGATAATCATTTACAGATAAAGTAATCAAAACTGCTAAATATGAACAATACATCATCGCAAAAGACCATATTTTGAATGTAAACCAACTAAAATGTTCATTTAATTTGACAATAAAAAAGCAACAAAGTATACATCATGCTTTTTAAGCCTTTCCTGCCATCTAGTGGTAGCAGGGTGGAAGTGATCAGTGTGCTCAGTATGCAGTTTCGTTGAAGACAGACATTTTTGTTTGCAGTTTTTTCTCACCTAATCACAAAGAAATGTTTAAAACTAAAAAAACAAGCATAATTTGAGTTTATTATTAACAGTTTATTATTAACTTAAATAAGCGTGACTGTAGTGCAGAGGTGGGGCTGTCGACCTCTGATTGGAATATTTTTATTCCGCCTTGCTTGTCCATCTGTTGAAGTGTCCTTGGGCAGGACACTGAACCCCTCATTGCTCCTGGTGGTTGGGGTCGGTGCCAGTGTAATGCAGTCTGAAACCTTATAGAACCAGGAAAACAAAATAATAAAGTTGCTGTTTCTAATTTTAGTATTTACAGATAGCCCATTAAAATAAATTACAAAGGAATTTCCTAAAACCCTTTTTACATCAAGGTTTTTATTTATGCCAAGACTAAAAGAGATGGAAGGCATCTTTTTTGCATTTGTACTTTGTAGGCCTACTGATATTCTACTGGAGGTCCAACAAGTATCGGATGTCCATTATTACAATATTTGATTCCTTTTTTTGTTCATATAGCACTGAATCTGTCATATTGTATCATTACTTTTAGAATTGTGTGCTAAATAAAATCGTTTACAGCATTCTCTGGATTTTCATCTTGCCTCCACAATGATATCTTTGATATTCTAAGTTGTAGCCCATTAAAAAAATAATTTTAAATGGGTCAACATAAACATTTCGGTTTTTATTTGCAGATTTTATTGAAGCAAATGTTGCAGTAATGATACTTCTGAAGTAAATGATAACAAAAAAGACAGTTGCAGCCAACTGTAGTTTACTGCGATACGTTTTTTTGTTGGTTTCATAATTTTACTAAGTTAAAAATAAAAGAACGTTTTTAGACAGAAAGAAAAAACTCTTGGTGGCCCTGTAGGCTACAGCCAGGGGTAGTTGGCCCTGTTAGGAAAAAAAAAAAAAAAAAAAGTTGGCCCTGTTAGGAATACACTTTTTACAAAACGTTACATAAGTCCATCTAATAGTTATCTCTGCATTTTATTTTTAAATTATTTTTATGAATATTATCTTACAAATAACTTAAAAGTTGAATAAAATTGATTAAACTAAAAAGAATTTTAAAAAAAATCAAAAATCAAATGATGCGTTTTAAATAAGCGGAAACAGATGGTCACGTGATCTCGTTCCCGTTTCCCGCCCCTTTTCGCGACTTTTTTTATTCCGCACCCGGAAACGGGACCAGATCATAGACGTCTGCAAAACTTTCTGCAGATTTTGCGCCTGCTGTGTTTTATCTGAAACTCGTCGCTGTTACCTGGCAGCTGCAGCTGGTGGAGTGCACGCTCTGTCCCGAGGCGTAAAAACACGCGTGGAGTTTCTGTGTGGATGCAAAAGATCCGCTTGGGTCCAGCATCTGGCGTCATCCGTCCGTTCACCACTAACGCTTTCCGTTTTCCATCAAGCAGCAGGTAACCGCTTTAAAAACATGAAGGAACAAGTTCTTTATCCATATGGGTGATGTGGTTTTCTTTTCCTTTTTTTTAATGGAAAATGTTTAGCGTAAAATTAGGGTCGTTGAATATATTTTAAAATAAAAAATTCATTCTAGCCATCTCTCTAAATGATTTTCAATATAAAACAGCCGGGTTTAATTAACGGGTGTAAATGTAATTAATTGTAAACCTTCTTCCAACGTAATTGTTCTTTAAAAAAAAGCGGATTGTAAACTTCTTTTGAAATTAAGCACTTTAAAAGTTTAATCTAAGTTGTATGAAACTTTTATTTTGATATTGTCTTCAACTCTTTTAAAATGTGATAAAATAAAGTACTATTAATGGTTTAATTGTGGGAATAAAACATAAATATAATTTTATTTTTTTGCTAAACGTAAAACAGTGACGTAATTACGTTGAACAAAGTCTCTTCTGTTCTTATGTTTTAAAGTAATCAAAACATAAGATGGTCCTTTGGTGAATTCACACACAATCTGCAAAAATATACTAACAAAAAGAGCAAAACAAAAAACACTGTCTTTAAGCAATAACCAGTATATAAAGCCGAGTCATCAGACTGAAGTTGGGATCAATGTACATACACTGTTTCACACACTAACACAAGGTTACAACAGGGAGAAAATATGCACTTCTGAGGTATTTTAAGGCCATGCATAGACATCTGCGAGGCATTTTGCATTAATGATTTGTGCTGTACAAGTAAAATCGCTTTGTGTCTTTTTACGTGAACTTGACAGGAAATAGGATTCCTTTAAATTGTTATGAAATGTTCTTTGCAAACGTAAAAACATATTTCTACCTTGTGTAACAGATCCCTTCCCCTCTCCTTACATCAGATTTCTAAAATGTGAAGAAGGTGTCAGGCGGAGTTATGTGATAACAAATGTAGAAAAATTCAGATTCTCCTAACGTGTAATTAAAGACATAAATCAATGTAAACACTCAGTTTAAATTGATCAAAACATTTTTATACACTAGTCTTTGAAATTAAAGTCTGCTAAAATTGTTTGAATAATTATGAAAATATATACTCATTTAATTCAGTAAGATATTTAAAGTTTCATCTATACTTCAAAATCACAAAGTCATGTGTTTTCGTTAGTATTTAGAAGATTAAGTTAATTTTCATGCATTTCATCTGATCACTATTCATAACATTCTGGAGTAAATGCAAATTGATATTTTAAAAACTTGAGCAACAACTTTTCCAATTTCCAATATTTATTTAGTCATTTTCAAAACTTTTGGCCAGGACTGTCGGTCACCTGAAGGCAGTTATTCATGCAAAACGAGGCCAAACCTAAACATCCACGCTAGGGCTGCACGATATGAGCAAAACTTGCGATATGTGATATGAGTGATCAATGTTGCGATAACGATATAATTTGCGGTATATACACAAATAGCAAAACAACCAAAAACATAATTACCGTTTCATTGCAACAATTAAAAAATTATTCTCCAAATGACCCTCGGTGACGTAGGAGGCAAACATCTAACATAAAAGAGCTCCATCTGATTGGTCAACAACGTGAAAGGGTCCATCCGATTGGTCAAATGCATACATGAATTTATTTGATTAGTTAAATACTTCAAGCTGCCATAAGATTGTTTTAGCACATCTAAGGCAACCATTTATTGCGATTTTTGCTGACTTTTGCGATATGGATATTGCACTGCTTGATATTGCCATAACGATAAATTTGCGGTATATTGTGCAGGCCTAATCCACGCTCTACCTGCTGGTGATTACCTTGAATCAGGTGTGTTATGCAGAAAGAAGCTAGGAGGACAGAGATAATGGGAAAACCAGTATCTCGTATCTTCTTGAAGTAACTGAAGTAATGGTTACCTGCATTACTGTGACTCAGCATCTTCCTGATTGTGTAACTAGTTGATTCTAATATGAATCTATGAACATCATCGCTTTAGGACGGTTTCTGCAGAGCGGCAGTAGTTTATCAGAAATTGTGAGCGTGATCGTTGGCGTGATGCCCACAACTGAAGCCACAACCGGCGCAGAGAAACGCCCGTCATCCGTCTGCTTACACTCTCTGCCGCTAGCTTACAGCCCCTCTCAACCCCAACCTAACATTACCGGAGCAACAAAAATGGCGAGCAACATTGGAGTCATGCGGTCTTCAGTCCGATGCCAGCTCAGACGAGAAAAAGAAGTTGGATATATTCGTCTGCAATACAATACAATACAATACAATCAACAAAGTTTTACATCCATACAAAGACGTATCAAACATTTGATGATTTAGGCATCAAATCATAGATTGCTTGAAAAGTAGTGGAAGGAAGCAAACTGATTAGAGATCAATCACTTTAACCATTTTCAATAGTTGTTTAAGTTTTTTTATTATTATAATTATAGGGTAATGAAATAAAGAGGTCAATTTTCTGTCTATTGTCCAAGGTTGGTATTCCTTCTTCTGCAGCCTGATTGACAGCCATTCTTCTATATTTTCTGGAAGTTCTCTGTGCTGTAATGTCTGCAGAAGAATGTTTCACAAAGTCTTTGTCTTTCTACCTGATTAAGTGTACTCACACTTTGAACGTTTATGACATTTATTTCTATTTTAACGTTACATTATTCCCTATATGTGGCACTTTAATAGGTTTGTGATTTTTCCTTTTGTAATGAGTGGTTTCTTCCAGCAGGGGGCAGTGCAGACTTTTGTTTTCACTTGCTGAGATTTGTAATTCAAATTTTTATAATTGCTGACCATGGCCAATTTCATGCTGGTTCATTGTTTCAATAAATAGATTTTTTATTTTTATTGTAAGCTCCTTGTTCATTGATAAAAGAGCAGTAATTTCTCATATTTATTCAGACAAAATAAAAAAAAAATGGAGTACTTTTAGTTACCATAGTTGAATGTTGTGTGTATGAGAGTTACCTTGCATATATTTAAATAGCTGGGGGGTGTAGCATGTTTTCCGACCAGTTTATGACTCCTTCATGGAATTTACATTGAATGCTGAATAGTTCTTAATTCAGTGTTTTGTTGGCAAAGCCAGACAAGACTCATTACTTGGCCATGGACCTGCATTTAACCCCCCACCCCCACCACCACCACCACCGCCCTCCTCTCTGTGTGAGCAAACAACATACTAACACAAATTAGGACTTGTCGCTTTGTGTCAATTGAGAGGCCAACAAAGATGCTACACAGAGTGATATGTCATTAGCGAGCAGGTGGGGAGGGAGAACATAGAGCTGTTGCCTCTCCAACTAAATAATGAAGAGGTTTCCACGACAACCGGGCTGCCGGTTACCGTCCCTGTGTCGCTGGGGGGATTGCAGCGGAGATCAAAGTGGTCCGTCTTCAGCTCTGCTGAGAGTGCAGGGTTAAATGCAGGGGTTGCAGAGGAAAAGCCTCCCATTAAAGCGAACCAAATCTCCCTTTTAAAAGACGCAGCTGAGATGCAGAGTTCATGCTTTAGCACTTCAGAATAAAAGTTCAGCCGCATTAAGACGGGTGAGGAGTTGTCTTAAACTTATCTGGCAGCTTGTGCTGACTGAAAAAAAATAAAAAAAAGAATAACATTAACTTGTCAGCTCCTTTTTGGAGATTTTTAAAAGAGAAACAGCATTTGCTCCAGAGGAAGTTGAAGCAGTTTGACACATTTCTAATGCAATCTATTTCACCTTTTTAGCAGCTTCTCTCTGCTCCTCCTGACTGCTCTTTAGCCCTCTGTCCTGGTAAATATTGAAAGTGAGCTGGGCCGTGGCTGTAGTGGGAATTCCCAGTGTTGTGGGACGCCTTTAATTAGATAACTGTAACTCCTCTGAGCCGCTGCTCTCCTGGTGGTCCGGGCATAGGATGCACAGATTTTCGATCGGGAAGGGCCAGTATTAAGAAAGGCCAAGCAAAAGGAGGAAGGGAAGGGGGGGGGGTCCCAAATCCGTTTAAAGCCTTTTGTCATTTATACAAGGATTTATTTGTCATCAAGGACTAATAACAGCATCTGCGGCACATTAAGGGTTTTAGCTAATAAATAGAATGAACTTCTGAAACCGTAAAAGGCAATTTATTCTTTAGAAATGACTTTGTGACCTCGTAACTTTTGCCCCCCCCCCCAAAAAAGAAAAAAGAAAGAAAAGAGTGGAGTGGTTCAGTTGAAGTTTTTTTCCAGTTGTGGCTTCACCTTCAGAGGCGTGGGATCACGTTGAGGTGTTGTGTTCTGCTTCCCTGCTCCATCCATCTGTGAGAAGCCTTAATAACGGCCGGAGCCTGTGATTTATTGCTCAGCCTCTGCAGCGTCTTTCTGAGCAAGCAGACAAAAGCAGAGAGCCTCAGCCTCCCACTGTTTTTAATAGTTCTGTAGGATGTAGAAAAAGTAATTTAGCTAATGGGGGGGGCTTCAGGCTTTAAGGGGGCAACTCCAATAATACTAAATACCAAAGTTCGGAGATCTTTTTTTTATTTGGACTTTAAGTTGTTGAAGCTAAATTTTAACTACGCGAATGTAGTTCTGCAGGGGAAAAGTTGCGGAAGTTTGATTTGTCATCTTTTATAAGATTATTTGACGCCTCTGAGCTGCTTAAAGACCCACTCCGATCATCTTTTGGTGTATTTTAAAGCATTTTCAGTGGTCTTAATTATGATTATACTGATTTTAGCCCAAGAACCAGCGTTGTTTTCCAGGACATATTTTCTGCAGAGTAGCTGGAGTTTATTAGACCGTTGTCACAGAGTAAGCCTGCTCCATTTCCCATCATCCATCTGCTTACATTCTCTCCAGCTAGCTTACAGCCCCTCACAAATTACCGGTGCAACAAAAAACGGCGAGCAGTATTGGAGCCATCCAGCCGTACAGTTTTGAGCCAGATGCCAGCTAAGAGGAGGAAAACAAAGACGTACACGGATCCATTTGTCTGCAAGTGGCTGCATCAGAATGGAGCAGAGCAGGGAGCCTGGGGCTTGCCATAGTAAATAAAACGTCACAACTATGCTATTTTTCTGTTTGCTACTGAGTCACAGCCATTTGAAAAAAAGAAATGCAATTTTTAAGATATTAATTTTCTTGATAAATGTCCTTCAGTATCAGAAAAGTGTTCAATCATCCTTTTCATCAGAGTTGGTCTTTCCAACGAGGAGATCGTACCTCTGCTTCCCCCTGTCATGTTTTTAAGTGTTTGGTTTTTTTCATTTGCTAACCCCTCACTCATCTTTTAAGCTGTCTGAAGGCCCAAAACAAAACCCCCTCCTCACTCCCCATCTTTATTGAATCCCGCCCACACGTCATTTATCTCCTCACCCCCCCTTCACGGGTCTTCTCAGTTTGCGGGGGCCATTAGGGGGGGGGGGCATCCTCTTTTCTTTACCAGCTGGGTTTGTTGACTCACGGTCAATCTGCGGTTCTCTTTCTCCTCTGTCGCCCCCTCTTTTTTAAAGTTTTTTTTTTTTATCCCCTGTCCCGCTGTCTCCCAGTTCTGCGCTTCGCTTTTGGCTGAACCGTAAAGCTGCCACAGCTGTGGACTGTATTAGCATAGCTGCTGAGGAGCAGAGGGGCCGGCTAAATATACTGCCGCCGCTCCCTTTTGTCCCACTGTTGACAGTTTTAAAACATTTCAGTCTCTCTCTGGGCAAACAGGCCAAGGAGAAAAGGATCATTTCAGTCTAACAGCTTTTTAAATAGAGGGAGGGGGGGAGGGGGGTGAAATGATGTTTATCTGATGAACACATTTAAAAAGAAAAACGGCTTTTATTCAAAACAAGGGAAAAAGTTCTCTGTGCTGCGCTCCTGTTTCAGGAATGAAGAAGTCCAGGTCTCGCACGGTCCGCCCCGCCATCGCCAGAATCACTCGCAGCTCCAAGTCCCAGGCAGAGCACCCAAAACCCACAGAGACCCAGGACTCTGAGGAGGGCCTCCACAGAAAACATCAAAAGATCCAAACGGATTCGACTCCAGCCGCGGACCGCATGAGTGTGGAAACGCAGCACATCTTCATCACAAGGTGAAGATGTGTGATGGGCAAAGGAAAGTTAGAAGGGAATAGAATATTGTCGTTATACCTGGTATGATAAGCTTCCAGTCCAGTTCTCTTCAATGTGGACCATCGATACAGATAAATAATAGAAAAAAATGACTTGTATTACAAAGAAATGTGCAAAAATCAAATAAATATGCAAGAACCACAGTGGTATCAGTGGTTTACATTTAGGATTTTATCCTGAATTTACTACAGATTTTCTTTTCCCAAATAAACCTTACTCATCAGCCCTTTTGCATCCAAACAATATAAAAATGGTAAAGAAGAGAGAGAAAAAATATTTCCTGTAGGTCTGTTGTAGATTTCAGAACCGAAATGCCATCTGTCAGAGATTAAATAGATTAGAAAATAAAATGAGGTAATTACTTTTTAATTTAAGAAAATGTTTTGTTTTTTGTTAAAGTTGGATTGTGTCCTGTCATAACTGCTTTGGTCCAGTGGTACAGGTTTGCTAGATTAGATTATAAACAAATTATGTCATTTATCACATCTGTGCTAAATATTAGTAAAGGCTTCAGTGAAACGTCTTTCTGACAAATTGTAGTTGTGAGTTGATCCCAATGCAACATTTTAGCTAAAATCAGAGCTGAACACATCTTTAGCAACTACACTGAAAAACAAACTGACTAAACATTGCCTGTTGCATGTGCTACAACAGCTCCAGCTACAGTAAAGCTCTGTTCAAAGCTCTACAATGTGTGTGTGTTTGTTTTCTGCAGCAAAGCACAGATATCTGACGGCGGCGGCGGCGATCCTCAGCCGGCCTGTCAGACCTCTAAAGCGGAAGGGGGCAGCCCATCTTCACGCGGTGTGAAGTCTTCATCCCCTCATGATCTTCTCTCTGTTGCTCGGCTTGTGAAACTCGGCCGCTGTAAGAATGTGGTGGTAGTGGCTGGAGCGGGAATCAGCACAGCCAGCGGCATCCCAGATTTCAGGTTGGTAATTGAGAATTTAGAGGCAGACGGTTCCACATTTAGATATTTACACGAGTCTGTAAAGAGATCAGAGAACTTTCTTGTTGATCTGGCCTTCTGATCGTGTTATATATCTTTAATACGTTTTTTTTTTTTTATTCCTTAGGACTCCAGGAACAGGTCTTTATTCCAACTTGGAGAAGTACAATGTCCCGTACCCAGAGGCCATCTTCAACATCGATTACTTCTCCGACAACCCGCAGCCCTTCTTCTCTTTAGCCAAAGTTCTGTATCCTGGCAGCCATCGACCCAACTACATCCACTACTTCATCCGCGTGCTTCACCACAAAGGCTTGCTGCTGAGAATGTACACCCAGAACATCGACGGACTGGAGAAGTGTGAGTCTGAACTCAAAGGAAACCTCCTGAACCCCGAAATGAGTCTTTATGCATGTGAAACGCTTTTCATCTCCATAAAGGAAACATACTTTAAAAAAACCAAACCAAACATTAAATCTAAGAAAAGTCAACTCTGCAGCTTAATTAGATGAACTTTTTGGGCTTTATTTAGATGATTTTCTGTTAGCTTTGTTTGGACAAAGTTGAAGGCGCATATTCAGTTATAACAAGAGAAAATAACATTTTTGACTTGCATCTGGTTTTGATTGGAGAACATTTGCTGCAGTCAGATGATCGTATTTGGCTCAGGGCGTTCAATTAAAAAAGAAAAAAAAAGAATATGACCCTTTTTCAAAAGAATAAAAGTTATTTTTGGTTTTAATTATGACACACAAAAAAAAAACAATATTATGCAGCATAGAAGTAACATAAATCCAAAGCAGTGGTTTGTTTTTATTTAGTTTGAAAGGGTAAGTAAGGATGTATTCAGGCTGGACCCATTTTGTTCACATTAAAGTGAATCCGGGACAAATATTCAGTCTGAATACACCCAAGTGGACCCTGATCCGGGACCAGGAACCGCCCTGACCTATCTTTGGAGGTGGTTTTGGTTCTTTTCCAATCATACTGAGCTTCAGTCTGCTCGGAGTTTCCTCGGTCTGTACAGGCTCTGCGCTCGGAGTGGAAAAACTGGACCAAAACGTCTGTAGCCGGGCGCTGCGCAATATGAACAGAGTAACGGACGACACACAGCAACTCATTGAAATGTGGTCGGATGAATGCAGGCTCATCAAAACAACTTTAAACGTGATACACAAGTGTTTATGACATATAGATTGTCGGGAAAGCATTATCAGCGTAGCTTCATAGCCCTTTCCTCAGTAACCGCCTTGCAGCATGCCTCCGCCGTACTAAAGTAGCCAGTCAGAAGTGTTGTACCTGACATTGATACAGACGTTCAAAATTGGTCAGTGAAGTATAAAGTTTGAATCACTGAACTTTCCCGACAAGGATTGCAAAGCGCAGGACTTCCATTATTCTCTCTTGTTGCTTTGCCCCGCCCTTGTAATTCCTGCCCAATGACTGAAGAGATCTTTAGTCACATAGTTTTGATTACAAGCTTTTGTCCAGAACAGAAATATCCGGTTGACTGCAGTCTGAATACAGACCAAACACAAGGTTCCAGACTCGATGTGGACCAAATGATCTGGGTTCTCACATGACCTACAAACATTTGAACGTCATCCAAGAGTTTAAGTTGATTGTGATTTTCTCCTCAATATTTCCCTTTTTTAAATTTATTTTTCAATCAGGAACAAGATATATTATTACATTTCATTAAAAATGTAATTTATCGATAACCTTGACAGTGTGTGGGATCCCAGATGACAAACTGGTGGAAGCCCACGGCAGCTTTGCCACCGCCTCCTGTCACTTGTGCTACACGCCGTATCCAGCAGAAGAGGCTCGGGTTCGTCCAGCTCTGCACACAGATCCACTCATTGACTGCACTTGATGTTTCAGTGACACCTCCTGCATCCGTCTGCTTCACAGTACGCCATCATGCATGACCGTGTCCCCACATGCTCGTTTTGCACCGCAACGGTCAAGCCAGATGTTGTGTTCTTTGGGGAGGACCTGCCCCGCAAGTACTTTCTGCACAGGAAGGACTTCCCGAAGGCGGACCTGCTCATTATAATGGGAACGTCTCTGAAGGTAAGATCTCTCTAGTGCATCTGTGAACAGAAATTCATTTTGTTTGGGTGTTACTTGAGCGATCAATTATTTTTCCAGATCGAGCCGTTTGCCAGTTTGGTAAATTCTGTGCGCTCCACTGTTCCCCGGCTCCTGCTGAATAGAAACGCCGTCGGCCCCTTTGAGAGGGTCCCACTGCGGAGAGGAGATCATATGGAGCTGGGCGACCTGGCAGACTCTGTGCGGAAGTTTGCTGAAATGCTCGGCTGGGACGGCGAAATCCAGGAGCTGATGAGGAGTCAGGAAGTGGTTGGTTTCCTTATTTAAACACCAAATCCTACATCTCATATTTCATGTTTTACTGGAAGCTGCTAATTAGTCACATTTATTTTGATGTTCCAGTAGAAGACATGGGCTGTGTCTGAATTCCCACCCTACTCCTTAATTACTAAAACAACCATATAGTGTAGATCTATCTAGTCCCCTGATTTTAAAAGCAATTCACACACCATGCTCACTATGGAATTTTTTTTTTCCATCGGCGTATATGACGTCATCGATTTCATGAAGTAAAAATCTCATTGATATGAGTGTTTTGCAACGATCATTTATGAATCCACTGAGTTCTGAAGATGAAGACGTTGATATTTTATTTTAAAAATCCATTTAAATACATTCCTATTTTCAAAAATTGTTCAAACGGATCTAGTGAGCATCTAGATCAGGGGTCGGGAACCTTTTTGGCCAAGAGAGCCCTAAACGCCACATATTTTTAAATGTAATTTCGAAAGAGCCATACAATAATGTAGCGTCCCTTTCCCACACTGAGGCACGGAGACTTAACCTCTTTTAAGGTTCTTTATTCTGGTTACTGCAGACCGCAACGAACGCCGTACAATTAATTCAGCAACTCCTGAATCTCTCCCGCCGAGACGAGAGCGTACTGTTCTGGCCTCATAAGAGCGCTTCTCCCAAATTTACATTCGCTCACTGCCGCGTCAGCCCTCCCATTTCCCTTAATCGGCCCATAGCTGAACCCCATTGGTCCAGATTACCTAACAACAGCCTGAGCGACAGAACTGAGAGCCAATCAGATCTCTGCTTGATGCGTTTTAATGAACTCCAGAACTTTTAACGCGGCCCAACACCCACCCAGTCCAAGTCAGACCGCAACAATATGTTTAAAACTAAATATACAAGTGAATGTTTGCATTTGATGTAATTTCAACATTTTTAAAGTACAATAAGTCTGTGGATTCTTTTTAATAACATTGTTATGCTATTGCTAATAAATGATGAGTATTTCTCGTGGTAGTTTTGCTGATGGTCTAGTCTGGTTGAGACGTGGTGAGTTTCTGCTTCACGCAGGCGTTGAGACTTTAAACGTGATCGTAGGTCTGAATGTTCTGTAGATGTGAGAAAGACTGATCACATGCAGACCTGGAGCCAAACACACACACACACACTGCAGTGAGTGACGGGCAGCGGGTTTTACGTTTTTACAATCCCTGCGCGATTCACCTTACTGGTCGTGCCCACACACCCCCACCCCCCACCCTCTGCTTTCTTCCTCTAACATCCCATCCCCGCTACTGCGCGCTCTTTCTCAGAGACGGGAGCGCGCAGTTTTAGGCACGGCAATTCACAGGTTTCCGGCTGGTACAAACTCTGTGAAATAATAGATAATAGTAAACTGATAGTGCTGGCAGAGATTTTGTTCTCCAAGCACCGCCACTACTGCGCGCCTCTGGCATCGCATCACACCAGACAAGGACTGGTCTAATGAAAAAAAGAAAAAGTAAAATTAAAGATTTGTCTGCGAGCCACGTGTGACCATCAAAAGAGCCATATATGGCTCATGAGCCATAGGTTCCCGACCCTTGATCTAGATAGTGACCTAAATTTCTAGGGCACTTGATTTTGGAATTGTAGATTTGGAAAGCACTACAGAATGGTGAACGCACTAAATAGTGCACTCTTACATAGTGCGTGGTGAAGAAATGTGGACACAACCATGATGTTTTTTCTCCCGTGTGGTTGAGCAGCCCATCATGTCAGAGCCGTCTGTCCTTTCAGAACAGAGGAGCATCGGATCAGGAAAGCTGTGAAGAAACGTCCAGAACTGAAGGATCAGGAGCGCCCAGCAGCAGCGAGGAGACGGACTCGGAAACAGACAGCAAAAGTTCTACCTGATCCAGATCAGGTCTCTCTGTTGAAGTGATTGGAGCTCATCTCCAGTCTTGTTTAGTACGTTTGATCATGGAAATGTTTAATTTAAGTGAGACGCAGGACACTAGCAAATGTTTCCTGTTTTCTATATCTAAGGCAAATAGTTTTATTGAAAATGCACTATAATTTTAACAGTATTTAATAAAGACTGAGACAATAGTATCTTGTTAATATCTGTGGTGTTCCCTTTCTTTACAATGAAATACAAAAACAAACCAAAAAAATGTTCTCACATGTAACCCTTGTGCTATCCTAGGCACTTTACCGTTGGGAGTTGGGTCATCTAGACCCACTAGACAGTGCTCTGAACCTTTTTTCTTCAATGATTTGTGATCTTCACTGGTGTCCATGGATTACATGAAATCTTTCCACCTTTATCCACCTTTGTCATGGTAGGAAGAACACGTCAATGTAAGGGTGGAGTCATCTAAGATAGCACAAGGGTTACATGGAGCATCATGAAGAGAACAAGACAACATCTCTCAACGGATTTATTACAAATAAATAAAAATAACAGGAAACTGTAACAAATGTTTGACTTTTCAAGGCTTAGAGTAAAAACATTTGATTAGGAAAGAACAAATTCAGAGTGAACAGCTAGATTTTTTTTTCCTGTAAGCAGGCAGTAGTGGTGATTCCCAGGAATGAGAAACCGCTTCACACAATTCCAGATTTTCTTTCATGTCACATCCTTTTAGATAAAGCAATACTCCATTTATAGATTGTAACCAGCAAAAAGTCACTTATCAGCCAAACTTCCATCCGATAACAAAAAGGAACTAAAGTCGAGCAACATGTTTGTGCAAAGTATTTTTTTTTTAATCCAAACATGTTCTAATTAAGCATCATGCAGGTTAACCATCTGAATAAGAAATTTACTTTAGTTTAAACATGATAGTCTTTTGAAACAGGAAGTTGAACATTTTTACAATTCTGAAGTGCATCTGACAGAAAAATGTGATGCAAAGACGTAAAAGGAATGATTCAGTTGGATAAACAAACCGCGTTTATGGTCAGAATGATGCTAAGAGCTTCAGCGGAAGGAGCGGGAAAACGAGTGAAGCAACGATAACCATGAAGGCCTCAGATCCATTATGACCGTCTTCCTGCCACAGATCAGACCCCTCCCCTCCTAGAATGGCTGACTGCCATCACAACGTCTCAGCTATGTCCCACCTCATGACTGGACCCTCTGAGATTCACCAGAACAGCTAAACAAAAATACTCAAAATGCGGCCTGAAAAACAAAAGTCTAATATTTATGTCTGCCCCCCCCCCCCCCCCCCCCCCCCCCCACAAATACATTCACTTTACTTTTAGTGCGTCTAAGTCTGCCCCTGAAGTTGAAACTTTTTGTGCCTTTGAGCAGACGCCATGCCGGTTGTTTGGTATGCTACAAGAGCTCACTTCGGAGAATCCACAGAAGGGTTCAGCCCTTGACATGGGACACAGGTCTGGATGTTTTTGCCCCCCCCTACCCAGTGTGCTCAGCCTGTAAGCCTGGATACGAGCTGCTGTGCTAGTCAGAGTCTGAATCTGGGTTCTCCTCGGGCGGATCGCAAAGGGTTTCCTCTAAAGGCGCTAGCGTCCCGTCCGGCCTGACGCCCATCGGTCGGATGACGTTATTGCTGTGAAGACAGAGTGAGAAGGTCGGATGAACTGTGGTGGATGTGGGAGAGTGGCACCACAACGCTGCAGAAATGTCTCAAAGAGTAAAAAGAAATCTTTTGTATGTAAGGACAGCCTTAACGAGGGCATTGACTGCTACATGTTTGCACTCTTCTTTCAGACACAACTCGAGGACCCTCACACAACCCCCCTCTCATGGACAATTGGCCCTGTCTGGCCATCCTCCCTCGCTCCCTCCTTTCCCGCTGCAGTTTAATTACAGGATCAGTGCTCAGACTAATCTCCTCAAAGTGGCCACCACCCCTTCAACCTAATCCAATTATACCTGCACTGTGTGTCAACACCCCTGCACTGTCATTTCTTCTGAAAAAAATGCCAAAAGAAGATTTTTAAAAAGAGCAATTTACAGAACACAGAGTAGCTTCTGACTGATGGAAAGAAGGTATTTTACCTAAAAGATGAAATATTAAGAGAATAAGAAGAGTCATAAGTGATAAATTAAGACTTTTTATCATTATTCTGACTACCTGTAGTAGAATAAAAACATAAATACACATTATTTATTCCAGTTTGATTAAAAAACCTAAGCTTTCACTGCGAGTCTGGCAGGTGTACTGGTTGAGGTGCAGCAGGGGGCTTGAGGATGTGGGATAATTGGAGGAGCAGTTACACAGTTAGAGGAGCACATTCTTGGAGGGTGCTGAGCGAGCTCCTTAGCACCTGCGCTAATAGAAGCACCTCCCTGTTATGGCTGCATCCTTATTGGGAAAGAAAAGAAAGTAGCCTCAGAGGAATCTTTTTATTCGGCGAGTCTCATTACAGCTCAACGCCCTCTTTAGCCCAACAATGACGAGGTCAGCTTTCTTCTGTCTCCCCCATTTATCCACCCGTGTCTCTTCATCTTTATCCGGCTGAGCAGTTTTTGTCCAGCTCCGGCTCAGCTCGGCGTTTGGCTCCTCGTGTACGAGGAGAATAAAGTCAGGGACGTCTTATTAAAAAGCTGAATGTGGCGGGGCGTTCGCCAATTAGGTGATAATTAATGTAGAGGTGGTAATGATGCAGCAGCAGCAGCCTTTCCTGCAGCCGACTGCGGTGGTGTGCTGGGAGTCGGGGCCTAATTGAAAAGATTCTTCCTGTGATGAAGTGGTTGACATGGAGAGAGCTCACTGTCACTTTTGTGCAGGAGAGAAGAGCCTCGGCTCACGGAGGAAAGGTCAACAACTGCAGCAGAGGTAATGATAAACAGGCGGAAGCTGCTGCAACAGGGGAACCTCAAAGTTCACAGAAGACTTTCCATCATGACCTCTGTGGTATTCTGTGGATTTTCAGCCTAAAAAAGGAATTCTGTCTACTGAAAAGAGGTTCTTGTTTTGTTTTCTTTCTTTTTACTTGTTTTTGTTTGTTACCTGCTCAGCTTGACGAACATGTTTGCCAGTTTCTCAGCTTCGTACTCCTTCTGCTCCTCTGTCATCTCCTCAATGGGGTTTGGCATGGGCTCCTCAATGTGCCCCGTGATTGGGTTGATACTGCAAGGAGATATTGACCCTTAGCATCAAACTCATTCATAGTTATATTGGTGTTTTGCTCATGAATCTCATCACTGACAAAGGTTTGACAGATTTGTATTCTTCCGTGTCTGAGTCTTCATCATCAGAGTACTGAGTGTCTCCTCTTCCTCCTGCCAGGAGCCCTCGAGCTGCCAGTAGTCCCGCCGCGTTTCCGTATCCAGTGTACTTCAACAGGTTGTCCACTGAAAGATTACAGCCCGTTTACAGAATTGTGGTTTCACAAACGCCACTGTCATGCTCTTCTTTGCTCCCTCCACCCACCGCTTTCCTTGCAGAGGACAAAGAGGAACTCCGCCGCCGTCTGCTTCACCCCCATGTCCACGTGTGTCATGAGGCGGACCAGTTTGTTCCGGATGGTGGTGCCGATCTCTGGTCTATTCTTCACGTCTTTCAGTGGGGGGAGAACCTGAAGAAGCAGAAGTTTGATGTCCAGATGTTGTTCCATAGTTCTGTGGTTTAGGACTCTGGGACCTCCACCAGTTCATGTCAGCAGATGGTAAGAAGGTCTCAATAATCCTGCCATGTGATCTACGCTCTTCATTACACCCGCTCTGCTACGGTACCTTAGCTTTGATGTATCTGCGGATCTCCCGGTGGCATCGGGATCCTTCAGTTAGGAGGCTGAGCACAGGCGTCAGTCCCTCTTTGTAGTTGGAGCCCTGCTCAGAGTAACAAACACATTTCAGAGTAAAGATCTGGACAGGAGAGCCACAATCATCAATTATAGAAGGCTGAAGACTGCAGGAAAAGTTCCTGTACGCTAAAAAACACAACAGAAATGTCATTTCCATTTCAGATTAGATACATTCTTTCTTCTACAAAAGCATAGAGCAGAAGTCCCAAATTCTATTACGTCGTCCCCATGTCTGCCCCCTTTCCTCAAACTAAAACTATTTATTGTAAATTATTTCATTGTTGTGAGAAAAAAATGTATTGAGTGTTGATAAATAAATCCAATAACAACAGAAGTAGCACTGTGTCTCACCAAAAAGAGACAATTGACTCCATTTCTAACTTACTTCGGAGCTCAAAGTGTTTAAATCAGATTAAAGAACCTTCTTATTATTAAAAATGAGTCCTTTTAAAACTCAGCTGATGATGAGGTCCTCCAGTGGGATGGAGGCTCCTCCCAACATTTCAGCCAACCAGCTCTCTACACTTTTCTCAGTATTCCTGCCAAATTTCTTTGTTTTGTTTTTTTATTTGCTTTAGTTTTCACTGCAAAGAAGTGAAAGAGCCCAAAGTTCCTCTGACTGTGTGATGGTGTCATTTCACCTTGTACTGTAATTATCTACAGTATAATAATTATGTGATTCATGCTGAATTTAGAGGAGTGAGTGAAACATACTGACAGGGAGTTAGAAAATGAATGAATCACTCAATGTGAACAGTTTCAATGTGAACAAAGGCGGGTAGTTCAGGACAAAGCTCACATGAAAGACTTTACCTTGTCAATTCTGCCCTCCATGAAGTCAAGCAGCACCTGCACCGCCTCCATGTTTTTCCCACCGTGATTGTCCACACCTCCCTGGACGGGCACATCAAACAAGACATCCAGGCAGGACACGGGCAGGTTGTTCAGCAGGTTGACGGCATGACTGGGGACATAAAAACAACGGAGCTGTGTTTCTAACCCAGATAATCTAGTTGAGATTTAAAAAGCTGAAAACATGCAAAATTGGGAAAAACAATTCATATATGAGGCCACCAGGTATTCCTCTGAAAGACACTGGGGGAAGTGAGGAAGAGCTTCCCACCTGTGTGCTTCCTCTGTTTTCTCCTCCGTCTCCGTCTTCAGCAGCAACAGGTGACGAAGGATAGCAGCGATGAGCCGGAACTGGTGTTGATCCTCCTGTGGAGCCAAACATATTCAGTCCAAACAGTTTTCTAAAGGTAGTAACAGAAAATACTTCCTTAACTACAGAAAAGCTTAAAAAAAGATCTATGGGAGCTAAAAACATGGGAGAAAGATGAGGTCTGGAAATCTAGGAGGACGGAAGTGATCCTAAGATCTACATCTGTTTGGACTTACACTGTTAGAAGCTGCATTTGCACTTCTGTGTCCTCCGAGTTCAAATAACATAAAATGACACAAATGTTTAAAATATACTGTCAAACAATGGAGTCCAGCAAAGTTATTTTTAAATTAAAGCAAAATCCAACTTTTTTTAAAATAAAAAAAGAAATTGTGTTTTAGCCACATCTGTTAAAACTTTTATTTATCCAGAAGAGTTCCAAAACAGAACACATTTTTTAAAGTTAGTTTAAGACGTCAAGATTTGCATTAAAGAATTTGTTGAAAGTAGAAAAGCACAAAAATGGATTTTTGCCAATATTTGATTTCCTGACATACAAATGTTGGATAACATCAATATTTAAACCTTTGTTTTTATTTATTGAACATATAAACCCAAGACAAAACAACTAAGAAAGATTCAATACTCAACTTTGGGATTGATCAAAAACCAAATCAGCTTTAATTAAAACAAGAAGGCAGTTTAGCTTCAGATAAACTAAATTGAATCTACTCAAAAAAACAAGTTGATTTCAGTTCAACACAGTTTGTTAAAAGCCTTAAAGGAAAGTGCAGTTTTAACTAGAGATGCAACGATTCCCTTTTCTTTGCAATTCGGTTCAAACCTCGGTTTTTGGGTCACAAATAAGCAAGTAACATTGACAAAAAGCTTTCAGTTAGCCAATACTAAGCCGGGTGTCATTTAGTAAAACAATAAATATGAAATCGTTCTTAAATTTAGCACAACTGTTTGACACTTTCAATGTAAACATACAGGGTTTTTTTCCGATACAAGAGTTTTAGTGAAAGTAGAAAAGAGACAAAAACCATGTTTAATTCCAGTTTTTTTTTTTTCAGTTTTATCATAGCCAGCAGCACGTTTAAGGACCCTGTCTTGAAAACATATTTTCCCGAGTTCTAGTTTGTGATGATCTATGTACAAAGACTGTTTGAAAATGTCAGGTGTTGAAGAAAACTGAATAAAAATCCAAGACCTCATCCCAACCATCAGCGGCTCATCGGAGCAGCTGACAGAGTTCTCAGACAAATAACAGAACTGATTCTGACTGATGACAGGTAAACCTTTGTTTAAGTTTAGCTCTGGCCGATTAACAAAGCTATTTATTGGAAAGTTAACAAAATTATTTGAAAAGAAAAAGGTTTTTTTTGGAAAAGATTTCCAGAAATTGAAAGCAGAATGGTAGCTTATTCTTCTATTGTAAAATGAAATGAAAGGAGACTCAGATCTGACCGATTAGGGAGACATGAGAGTAGATTTGTTTACATCTTACTTTTGTATGGATGGAAAAAAAAAATTAAATTACTAAGCAAAGTATTAAAACTTTGCTTCCTCAAATGTGTAGTGTTTTTAAAAACCTTTAAGTTTCGCTCCTAAAAGTAGTAAAAAATAAACATTTAGGTCATTTACCCATCCTGATTAAAGAAGACTTGCAAAAACTAAATAAAATGATACTTTAATTAATGTGCAGTCATGATGAAGTGTCACCATCACTTAACATGGTTGAGCACGCTCACCTCATTCCGAGCCTCTGACAGCGTTAGATTGAACAAGGCCTTCAGCGCTTCCATGGCTCTCTCGTTACTCTCTGTGGGCAGGAGCAGGACCTCCGGACCTGGACAGGCAGCTTCATAGGGGCCGACCCAGTTCACATTCAGAGTGTGCTCCAGCACCTCTGTCAGCAGTTTCACAGCGTCCAATTTGCTCCTCAAAACACCCCTCACATCAGGCCGGAGGGCAGAAAGCAAGAAGAGGAGGCGCAGGGTGAACAAGCCCACTTCGTGGTGCCATGTTCTGGCTGTGCGCAGATTGGCACACAGACCGCGATCCAAGTGAACATCCACACTAACCTGCTGCGCTGCAGGACTGTTGTACAACACGTTACACAAGCACTTCAAGGCTTCCACCACCACTCTCTCCTCTTCCTGTGACTGCGTGTATCCCTGAGGGTTCTCCTGGTCGTCACCGTCTTCCTGTCCAGTACGCAGCCTCGCCATGCCTGCTAGAATCAGCATGCCTTCTCTGGTGGCTACAGGTGCCAGGACATGTTTGTCTCTGGACAAGATGCGGAGCGTCTCCAGGCAGGTTTTCTGACAGGTGGGCTGAACCTGTCTCCCAAGGACTGCTAGCACTCTCTCACAGAGTTTCTGCAATGACAGATAAAAAAATTAAGTTATTGTTGTGTCTATGCTGTCATTTAATAGCATCCTGTTAAGTTAAAGAGACTTACAATCCGCAGAGTTTCTTCCTTTTGGTCAAAAGTGAAAGTCTGAGTGTTCTGAAACAAAAAGGATGTTCATTCATCTCTTCTTAAGATAACTTCCTTTATTATACACATATTTTTTTGATCATTTGGAAATATACAATTCAAAAATACATGCCAAAAAAAACTGTCCAAAAACACAGCACTACTCAAAAACTTGTTTGACGTAATTATTCTTATATACTTAAAAAATACCTATAAAAAGGAACATTAAATAACAATTCACAAAAAACCCAACAAACGAAAAATAAACAAAAACTGAGAGTGCGGTTTAAGTATCTGTTTAAGTATCTTTTTTAGCCTTTCTATTTTTCTTAGAGGAAATTGTTTTCATAGGTTAAATGGTTACTCAAAATAGCCCCTAAGTGTGAATGTGAGCGTTCATGGGTGTGTGATCTGTGGCCCTGCGACAGACTGGCAACCTGTCCAGGATGTCCCTAGCCTTCACCCACGAGAGGCCGGGATAGGCTCCAGCAGCCCCGTGTGGTTTAGAACATGGATGGAGGGATGGAGGGAGGGAGGGAGGAAGGAAGGAAGGAAGGAAGGAAGGAAGGAAGGAAGGAAGGAAGGAAGGAAGGAAGGAAGGAAGGAAGGAAGGAAGGAAGGAAGGAAGGAAGGATATTGTGTTCAAATTTTGCTAGAGTTCCATCTTAAGTGAGAGTTAAGTCCAAGCTGTTTGTTAGAAGATTTGCTTTTGTGAATAGGATGAATATGTGGATGTTCTTTCAGGAATTAAAGGTGAATAGACATGACCAAAAGAAATCAGGTCTAAATCAGGCTTCTTCTGGCGGAAACTAGTGTTTAAAATCAACTTTAAATTTAGATAAGTGATGTTTTGCTGGATAGAAGTTGTCTATCAGTTTGAATGAGATCTATTTGACCTCGTTTGTTCAAAAGAATGTGTGTTAACGACCAGTCCTTTTCCCATTCATTGCATTAAAATAAAATAGGCCTAATCAAAAAGTAGCTAATGAAACAGAAACAAGATCATTCTGGAACAAAGCTCTTATCTTTGGGTTTAAATGTTTAGTAGAAGAAAAGCAAAAACTACCTAGTAGAGGGCATTGAGACACATCAGGAGGATTGAAATAATGGATTAAACAAATACTTTCAGTGCTATGAGAATGATAAAGTATCCAGGGAGCATATTATAGCAACTACGCTGGGACTGGGAGCAGTGTAACAATGCAGTGCTTACTTGTTTTTATTATAATTCACTTTATTTCAGACTTGGGTGCAGTCCATTGAAAAAGATACAAATACAACATACATAATAAAATAAAATGAAAAAGAGTATAATCGCTGTATCCAGTGTTTCCTCAAGGCGGAAGTGTAGCAGCAGGAGCTTCTTTTGGGATCAGTCAGAGACATGATAATTAAATTCTTAGATTTGTCCAGGCGTTCCATGAGGCTGTATGTAAGCTTACACAGTAGTGCTTCACAGGTGGGGATGTGAGCATCCACAAACAGCTGACTGGCTCTGTACCACCTGGGCACCCGTAGCAGAAGCCTAAAGCATCGTTATAATATAGGCCACTAAGAATTCACGGAATGTCCCACCTCCATAGTTTCACCAAAGAGGAGCCGTATACAGAGGAGTGCAGTAAACTCTGAACAGGGAACACTTCACGTGAAGAGAACACATACTGAATTTTCTCATCAGCATGATATTTGCCTGAGCAGAGGTTACAACAGGATTGTCTCTGAATGTCTCTATCATCCCTCCAATCATCAGTAATGAAGTGTCCAATATATATACATATAAATAAATATACAAATAAGATTATGACAAACTAAAATCTCAGCTCAGCGTGATTCCAGGTCAGCCAGCAGCTTTTCAGTCAACTCACGGCTAGCTAGTATGTAGCTAGCCAGCTAATGTTAGCAAAATTGTTTGTTTTGGTTTACAATGAATATCTTCACAGAGACTGACCTCTCGGTTATACTGCTGCAAAAGCCTCTCTGTGTCATCTTCGTTGGCTGCGTCGAGCTGTGCCAGAAAATTCTTCAAATCCATTCTGGCCTCTCTGAACAACACAGCAGTTCGCCTATATCTGCCGTTAGCGCTGAGTGCTGAGCAGCTAGCTGTCAGGCTAACCGAGTCTCTGCTGTCAAAGGGAAACTACAGCCCTGCCTGCGTCCATGAGCGGACACGAACTCCCATGTTCCTAGTAGACGGAAGTGAATAATAATAATAATAATAATAATAATAATAATAATAATAATAATAATAATAAATAAATCTTTAAAACTTTTAGCATTTTTCTTCCACCATTACTCTACCCTTTGTTGTTGTAAACAATTAACTCTCTTTTCAAACACTTTGAAATAATATAACTATTTTAGTTCGTAGAAAATCTATACTCAATCAGGACTAGTTTGACAAAAAATTATTTTTGTTAAAAGACCTAATTTAGGTAATCTTTTAACCTTCACAGTTTTTCCAGAAGAATACAATCTTTTAAACAGCCGTAAAGATTTTAAGAACGTTTGTTGAGCGTGTTTTAGCTAATGGCAGTGTCATTATCCAGAAAATTCAAGGAGGGAAAGACATCAATATTCACCGTGTAAAAGCTTCTTACACTAAATCAGCAAAAGACTACTACACAATCATTTCCCAATAAATCAATTTTACAGCAAGAAATATGGAAATTCTCCAACTTTTAAATGTTCTCAGTAGTGGGCGACTGAGTGAACATCTGAACCAGGTGTGAAGCATGGAGGTGGAAGACTAATGGTTTGGGCTTGTTTTTGCAAACGTAGAACTTTGTAAGCAGAACACTTTTAACATTGTGAGAAATTTACAAAAGGTTATTGACATCAGAGGGAATCATGAGAATTGAGGTTGAGTCCAAAACCTAAAACTTGAAATGTTGTAGGACTTATTCAGCCTTATTTATGAATGATTTCATAAACAATGATAGGTTCAACTGGGGGCCAAAAGGTTCTAATGTTTTGTTCAAATTTAGCAGATTTTAATGTTATTTTTTACTTTGAGGTTTTCAGATATGAAAATTAATCCTCACAAAAAGGTGTTGCCAAAGGTTGGTTAATTAGTTACTAGTGCTAAAATGGCTTCACATTTAGCAAATTTTTCTGCGATGTCTTATTTTATTTTATTTTACTT
The DNA here is from genome assembly GCF_053564925.1 of Oryzias latipes. Lineage (NCBI taxonomy): Eukaryota > Metazoa > Chordata > Actinopteri > Beloniformes > Adrianichthyidae > Oryzias > Oryzias latipes. Next base: position 24,524,701 of record NC_136242.1, on the reverse strand, counting down.
TGTTTATTGTTATGGAATTTAGATTTTATATCAAAGAAATAAAATGCTGGAGGGTATGGAGTTATCTCGGATAGTTAATGGTAATTACTTAAATGACCAAATAAATGAGCTAAAATCAATGTGAAAGTGAGCAGTTGCACATTTCTCTCAGCATGCTGGATTCAGAAATCAGAAATCAGAAATACTTTATTGATCCCACACGTGGGAAAATTTGTTTGTCACCATAGCACTTGACAGCAGAGGGGAAAAAAGACTAAGAATAATAAAAAAAAAAAAAACAAGAACAAAGAAAATGTAGCATAAATGCAAACAACATGGTAGTATAATTTAAAAAGCTATTTACAGAACTAGCATATTTCTAGCATATTAATCTCCATTTGAGATCTTTGGCACATACTGACATCAACACTCTAATCAGTTCTTTTTTGCTTTGCGTTCAATAAATCTGCTGAATTTAATGTCTCAACGGAAATCTGCTGGAAGATTCAACGCAGAAGATCTACTCTAATTAAACAAAGGAAAAAGACAACTGACAGGGGTCAGAGGTTAAAGGTTATGGGACTGAGGTGCAATGACCCTGGCCCAGCAGGACATTCTCCCTATAGAAATGTAATTCTTTCTGCACTGCAGCTCTTCTGCTTCTGACCCAGCCCCCCACTGTGTGGCTATAGAGGTTCACAGAGTTGGAATGGAGAAAAAAGAAAAAAAAGCGGCTTGGATAATCACAGAAAAGAAATCCCGTTCACCAATACTGGGGATTAGGAATCTAAAGAAAAACAGTTTTACTGTAAGATTTCTTTTAGCCATTTTCCATAGTTTTGGCCAAAACCCTGGAACAATAAAAATTTTACAACATTTAAAGTTTAGTGTCACCAAAGAAACCTCCTTGATCTGAACCAACTTGATTTTGGAAGAGGTGATTTAGCGAAAACTGCCCTAGCTTTTGTCATAGAGCCTCTTCTCACAGTGTAATCTACCTTTTTAATCCTACTTGATTTTTCTACAGGTTTAAAACTGTAAATTCCAATATCTTCCTTTCTGAGAAAGTGGACAGGAATGCCCAGTTTAGCTTAGTTTGCCAATTACCTGATGAATTTTATGACAGATTTCATTTTCTTATACAATTACCGGTATGAAGCCCACTGAGACACTGTTGTTATATTGGCCTATATAGATTAAATTGAATTGGATCAAAAAATTTCCATGAATCCCACCAGGAGGACATTTCTTGATTTGACTACGTCTTCACAGGGTTGTGTTCCCTGACCTCTTCTTTTTTTGACACATCTTTGTGCTCCATTATCTGTCACATTCTAATTCTATGCTGATGAAATAAAGTTCTATTTGTATTTTCATCTGGAAGACACAAAGTCCTGTTTTTTCTGAATGACCTCAATAAAGTCCCCAACATAAGTACTAGTGAAAGAGAGGAAAAAAGATGACCAAAACAACTCATTTTTAAATAGAGAAATTATTTATGTGGCAGCATATTTTTCACATATACATAACTTTCAGCTGTGATAGTTAAACTGTCACCACATATGTGTTCCAGTGCTTTCATGGTATTTACAGAAGAGTTTCTAGACCTCATGTTACTGTACACTTTGATACTTTCCCTTTTCTATAAATACCCATAGGGTAATAGGTCCTTAGTGGCTTTGAGTGCATTATAAAACACACATCTCTAAGTTAATGCATCCTTTACTAATCATACAAAACATAGACAAAGTACCAACTGTAACATAGAAAATAAAGGATACACCATGTTACAAAGTCACAGAGAATACATACACATGTGTATTGTATGCATCTGAGAGTGTGTCACAGAAAAACAGCAAAAAACCATATTTGTTGAGTCAACCATTAAAAAACTCTTTGACTGGAAATATTGAGACACCTTATATGGGTCAATGGACAGAACTCTGTTGCAATAAAAAAAAAAGGTGTTCCAGGTGAGAGTTAAGGCAGAACAGCCGTTCATGACGATAGGGCTGAGCAACACGAGGAAGGGGCGTCATCACAGGGATTGCAACGGCGAAAAGCGCAGCCGGTCCTGACTGTTGTTGAGGTGACGTGAGCTCTGACCTTTCAGCGAAACTCGGCAGAGGTGTACATTCCTTAAAACGAAGGCACAGCTCGGCGGCAGCATTGCACTCCTAAAATAATAATGCTGCAAGTTTTGACAGTAGTTAGGTTTTTTTTTAATTCTCCCTTTAACATTTTTAAAGTTAAATAAACCACTTCTCATTTAAGCCACAATCACCCTTGTGATTGAATCGCTTGGAATTGTCATTCCAACCAGTGTTCCTGTCTCCTCGCGATGGCACTTCCACCTCTTTACTCACACATTTTTACTTGCACTTGAATGAAAGTACTTGTGTGCCTGCTGGCATGGCAGGTCTGGAGCTTGTACAATAAAATCCACAGAATTGTTTTATTTGGCCCAGCCTGTGGTGGCTTCACCATTTATGTACGCAAAGCCAGGAAAATGCTGCGAATGTTCATACTCCGAGTTCCTGCGAGGGCCTAGGGGAGAGTACATGTCCCCAGAGGGGGCGTAACGGGATGAATGCAAAGGTGGGCTCGTGTAACAGCTGTTGGCAGGGGACACATCCGGCCACCGGGGGGCGACAGGCGAAGGGTGCAAACGAGGAGTACTGCCCATCAGACAGGGCTCCATTCGAGACATCTGTTGGTACTGCAGAGGAAAAAACCAAGAGTGGAGAGTTTAAAACATGACAATGAAGCCTTTCCTTTGCTAAATCTATTAAAGATTTTTTTCCATACAATGAAACAATTAATGAATTTTTTATTCATGTTGCAGTGACATCTACTGTGTTATAAAATAACTAAAACTGCAGAAGTTTATTTAAAAAAATTTAAATTTAATTTAATGAAAAATAAATTCTATCCGGTTGGTAATTTACTGATAAATATGAAACAGATGGTTTAACATTCAAAAATAAAGATTTTAGGGAGGGTTTTAAGGTTAAACATCTCCTAATAAGTTCATTGGATGAGGTGGGGAACTTCTTCTAGGTGAACCTTTGAACTCCTGTTGCTTTGAAGAAGAAAAGTTCTGGGACAACAGAACCTGGACAACAGACAGATTTCCTCAGACAGTAAACGCAGATTCTCTTTCCTGTGCAATAGTGACTGTTAAACCCTGCTGGTCTTATATTCCAAGTATTTAAGGCTCTTAGAACTGGTTGTAAAGTGATCTTGCTGATAACCATTTCCTGTATTAAGACAATGCCTTACAATTAGAGACTTAAGCTCAAGAAATTTGGTAATTTTTTTGTTGCGTTTGGAAGCCAATCCTAAATAGCACAAAAATGGCCTCCTGACAAAAATATTTCCGATAAATTGAGATCCGGAAGAGTTTTCAGCTGCGCATCTGACCTCTTTCACTGACAAAGCGCGAGCATTGTGACCCATTTAAGCTCAGACGGGTCTTAAAAATGTGGAAGTAAAACGTTTTTTTCCTTTTTCTTGCTAAATATAAACACGACAGTCGATTCCATTATGAGGGATCACAGCATGGAAAAAGACGGTCAGGACAGGACGGACGACTCAGCTGCCTCTTGTTCACAGGCAGAAAAGAGACCATTGAATAACAATATTTTAATAAACGCCCCCTTGCCCCGCTCCATGACCACTGCCTCAAACAGATGAAGAGACTATTGAGAGCTGGAAGGAGAAGTAACAGAGCTGGGCCCCTCTTGGCCCCAGCCGAGCCACCTTTCACTGTCTGCTTCCGCGGTGTGGGGAGGCAGCGCTGAGGCCCAGCTGATCCCCTCCCATACCGGCAGCAGAGGCTGGAGGACCCTCCACAGGAAACCGCCACCAAAAGAGGGAATTCACACCATTTGCTTGAAAGCTTTAATATGAATAGATATCACTCACCCTGTTTGTCTTACTTTTAGTTTTATTTGAAATGAAATTCAGGTTAGTGTGCAGCAATTTGTCAAAATAATTAATTGTGCTAAAAACTTGTAGACAGACCTTTTGTGTATTTTTTGACCACCGTACAAATTAGCATTATGTGGACAATAAGAAACATTTTGCATACACAAATTAGCATTTTGTGGACAAAAAGAAACATTTTGCATACCCAAATTAGTATTTTGTGCGCAGAAATTAACATTTTCCGTACACAAAAGAGTATTTTGTGGACTCAAATTAGCATTTTGTGTACACAAATTAACATTTTGTGAGCACAAATGAACATTTTGAGGCCAAACTAGTAGTACAAATTGATTATGTTAAAATACTGTGCACAAAAAGGTAATTTGTGCCTGGAAAATGCTAATACAATACTTATAAATACTTTTTGGCCATAAAATGCTAAATTGTGGCCACAAGTTATTAATTGGACATAACAATTAACATTTGTATGCACTGTTGAGCATTTTGTGCGTACAATTTAGCATTTTGTCGGCACAAATGATCATTTTGTGCGCAAAAGAGTATTTCGTCTTTTGTATCTGCCAAGACCGTGTTCATCTGCGACAGACTAAGAGAAAATCAATATAGAATTCTGCACAGACTTCAATCCACCCAACAGCTTCTGCATAGACTCAATCCTCAATGTTCCCCTCTTCGATAAAATGTAAAACTGGTTTAGGAACCTACTATCACTGTATCTGGCAATATCCTTTGATCACTAGATTCTGGAAAAACATTGTAAAAGAACTCAGCTGTATTTTTCACAGAACAATCCCTCTGAGCCCTGCGCTGTTTCTTCTTGGCGTACCTGTGGAGAGACCACCTCTATCTGGTCAGGCGATGGTTTTATTACATAAACTGGCAAGACGATACATCCTGCTGAAGTGGATTCAGGGATAACCTCCTTCTGCCACGCAGTGGTACAGAGAGGCATTCAAAGTTCTTCCTATGGAGCGCCTCAGAGGCCTCTTAAAGGGCAACTCTGATGCTTTTTAAAAACTATGGAAGCCTCTGCTTGATCATCTTCCTGGTGATCTAGTCAACATTCTTTAGGCAGTCCAAACCTTGTCCTCTGATTGAACTAATGATAATCTGGTTCCCCATGATATAATCTATGAAATGTACTAGATGTATGTAACTATCTGATGTGTTTGCCTCCGTGCTCTGACTTTGTTGTGCTGGAATTTTTTTCTTTTTTTCTTTCTTCTGTTGCTGTTTGTTTTTCTCAAAATAACAATAAAAATGTTAAAACAGAAAAGAGTATTTCGTGGGCACAAATTAGTAATAGGACTTGATGATACTATAATATTAATTTGTGTGCATAAAATGCTAACACAATACTAATTTTTCACAGTAAAATACTAAATTGAGGCTTCAAATAATTATTTAGATGTAACAATTTTTTTAATGTCTTGTTCAGGGCTCTGTAAGAAATACAATTCTTAGCTTTATGAATTCATATACAATTAACTAAAAGTGAAAAAACACTAATTCACACTGAAATCTGTTGTAAATCAAAAGGACTAAAAACATCTCAATAGATGGGAACTTGTGGGTTCAGCTTAAAAATCAATAAGAATAAAAGAAAACATTTTAAAAAGTCCAGACCTTCTTTCTGCTTTAACTTTGATTTCATACTTTTGGAATAAACATTACAATTTTGTTTGGTACAGAAATAAAAACCATTTATAAATGCTGCAAAAAAATCTGGATTAATTGGTTAAATCAAGAAATGTTTGATTGATGAGTCACCAATCATCAGAATTGTTGGTTGTAACCTTATATCACATGTTACAGTTATGTTCACACTCACTTCCATTGAGAGATGAAACCAAAGAGACATTGATGATGCAATAAAGTACGGTAAATACATAACGTTCTTCATCTTCATCACTGCAGACGTAGGGTTTCGTATTTTACAATTGTAATTTGGCTGTTAAAACTGCAAATACTTTTGATATATTTATCTTATTTGAAGGTTAAGTGGTTAAATACAGGGAGCTTAACACTTTTCATAATTTATTTCATATTTTTTAATACTTTAAATTTATTTTAAGTTTATATTTAGAGGATAAAGATGATTTTATGATATAGATGATGAAAAGTTGCTGTGCATTATTCTAGAAATTACCACCCACTTGTAGTTTGTTATTAAAGTTAATTCCATTTAAAGATGTTTTGTTTAATCTTTTTTAAGACACAATCATCCTATATTTAAAAGACACCTAAAATGTATTCCCATTACCTTTTTTGTGCAAAGTTTTAACCTACAATCTAGCAATCTTTAGTTTTGTTCTGTGACTACAGTAAGAATATTTTATGTTTGCCGTTTTATTTCTTTGTTGTAATGAACATAAGCAAAATGACTACAAATATTCATGCAGATATTGGAGAATGAGATAGGAACCACTTCTTCAACATTACTTTATACTACTTTTTAAAGTTGGGGAAGTTTATTCATTCATGAAAATGCCAGCAAACACCGGCTCTGAGGGACGGACCTGTGCAGATGAGCGGTGGTAGGTGGAGTAGTGAAGGGGGGCTGGGATTGCCGCCTCGTGTGCCAGACTGGGATACTGGCCCTGGATGGAGTGAGGATGCTGATTGCTGTAGCTGCTGTAGTTGTAGCTACCAGGGTAACTACGGAAGCATAAAGGAAAAAAAGGATATTTAATTGAATGAAAACTATCTTAAAATCTTGTTTTGAAACTCGGGTCATATTTACCCGTGCTCTTCTCTGTGGGGATAAACCGGCATCCGGTGGGTGGAGGACGGAGGGGGGGCCGGAGCGCTGCTCCTCATGCAGGACAGCTGCTGTCCAGCCTCCGGAGTAGAACCACCAGCTGTTGTCACTGTGTATGTAAGGGACCAGGTATATGACTGCACAGCACCTGGTAGACACGTGTGAACACAAACGTTTGTGGCACAGCAGCTCAGTGCAGGAAGGTCCGTTCCACTGCTCGTTCACAGGAAGTGACCCCTGGGGGAGCCCGGTCTCACCTGTGGAGGCGCTCACTCCGGTGAACTCCGGGGACACCGCAGCTGTGGGAGAACCAACCGAGGAGACGCTGACGGAGTTGACTGATCGAGCAGGGGAGTATGACCCTGGAGACGGGGAGGTGGGAGTGGTTTCTGAAAGCGTGAATTCCTCCTCTGGTTCTGCTGAAGAGACACAACTGCTTCTTTAACACACGACATTTACATAAACCGATGACACGGAAATCCTTTAAGACCTGCTTAATTTATCAAAACACTCGCTAAAGAAGTGAAGAAAAGGTTGTTTTATTCCCCTTTGATGCATTTTACTTCTAGCCGTCTCAGCTACGACAAGCAAATAGGAATTCTTTTCAGTATAAAAATGAACTAAACTCCCAAAAAAAGAGTTTTCTGTTTGATGATCTTTGTTTTAATATTTAAAATTTTTACAGAATTCACAGCTGAGACATTTCAAGAAGCTGCAAAAAAGTAAAAATACAAAAAAAAAAAAAAACAGTTTCAATTTACTTTTCATATTAAAATAAGGCTAATTCAAACCAAAGCTTAGTTGAGTATCAGTAGATATAAAACAATTAAAAAAACAACATTAATAATAAAAATGAAAGGAAACAGTATCCAAATGTGGCTGACCTATTAGTATATATATTTTTTTTACAAATAAATGTATCATGAATGAATAAAATAGCCGAAAGACGCTTTGGGAATCTGTTTAGTTTCTGGTGACATCTGCATGTTTCTGGGATGTCCCTGCAGCTGTGGGCTCACCTGTGACCCCCTCGCCCTTCATGGCCCTCATCAGGTCGTTGGCTCTCTCCTGACAGTGCAGAGACTCCAACAGGTAAAGCACATAGTCATCAAACATGAGATGGATCAGGTGGAAGGAGCCTGTGGACAGAAACGGCCAACTTTTACAGGAAAAATGTCAGGATTCCAGTTGATGGGGGTAAAAAAAAAGTTAAAACAGGACAGGCTGACATCAGATCCCGTCATTAACAGGAAGCGGCTGCTCTCCTTTCCGTGCTCTGCCTCAGAGCCAGAAAAATATGTCAGCCAACCCCTGAGGTCACAAGAAGGATGAGAATGAAGCATTTGAATGGGGGGGGTGTCATCAACTGTGTCATTGTGCCGGCCGCCGATGCTGCCGTGTGCATAATAAACACTTGTGGCCATTCAGGAGGAGCGGGGTGTAATACTGACCGCTCATAAAATGGAAAAGACGGGCAAACACACCGGGAGAGGGGAGGGGCGCCTTTTGTTAATTAGCTGTTTGTCCACAGAGATTGGCTTTATCAAAACACCGCGACCAGCTGTGTCTTTGATATTCACAGACAAGCCGAAGGACATGAGGGAGGACAGACGAAAGGGAAGCCATTCTCTTTCCTCCCGCTTTTACAGCTCAGACTCGGGTCGTACACAGCAGGCCGTTAAAGCTTCTGCCATTTTCTCCTCCTTCCTGCTCAGTTTGGACTTAAGTGGCCGAGAGGTCCAGAGAAATTTCAAAAAATCCTCCCTGATGACACCGATCAGGAAGCAGAAAGCATCAGGTTTCACAAAAAACTCAAACGGTTCCTTTTTTAAGGGAAATTCATGAATGGTTTTTGATTCTGTAGGTGACAAATTTTTTATAGAATTCTGAAAAAATTAAAAGAAATTCTGCAACAGGATTTTGTGCAAAAAATAAAAATAAAATCCCCCCCCCCCCCCTGAACTTTCAGGACATCCTTCTTTATGAAGACATAATGAGAAGCAGCGTCTGCTCACCGAAGCTGGGCGCGCTGTGGAGGGTCATATCCCGGATGACTCTGGTACCAAAACACGACCACATCAGCAGGAACTGTTGAGCCACCTTCTTCAGGCAACCGGGCCTCTTTCCTGCCACCTAGAGAGAACATTTCCATGAGAAAAGAGGGGGAAGGGTGAGGATGCTGGGGCAGAATTAACCCCCGGGTCCGTATTGGGGCTTAACCCTCAGGAACGAAAAACATGTCAACAAGTCAACTATTTAATTTGCCCCCAGGGACACGCCTTCCTATTGAACTATTGTCTGGGCGGTGCAAGACGTTGCCAAGGCGACCAAATTTTACAAGCCCATATCTGGCACATAATGGACGCAAATGGGAAGCTTGAAGACATCATTAACTGGGAGGACTGCAGTGTAAGTGGCTCTGTGGGAGAAAGACGAGCGGCTTTAAGCTGCAGGTGTCCCTGCCAGGAAGACGATCAAAGTTTTGCTTCAACTATTTATTCCAACCTGGTTTTCTGCATTTTTGGGAAAAAAGTTTCTTCATTGGTGCATCTTAAAGTCAGACTCTTAAAAAAAAAACATCTCAGCAGCTTTCAAGAGTCGACTTGTTACAATGACACTCACCTTGACGACGCAGCGGTCCACCATGGAATCCAGCCACTCGATGTACGCCTCGATCGGGGACTGCTCCTCCAATAAGCGGTCAAACTCCTGATACACTGTGACAGCAGCCAGGACATCAACTCACACTTCAAAACCAGAATCAGGACATAAAGCTGCATCGGAAAACCAGAGCGTCTACATTTCAGCAACCTCTACTCCGTCAGGACAGAACGGAGAAAGCTCCTCAGAAGAAGACAGGACTGGTTAAACCTTTAGGTGTCCCCTTAGCAATGCTACTGGAATCTTCTGTGGACTTACGCTGGATGATGATCCGCCTGTGCTCCTCCTGAGAGTCCTCCATAGTGTAAAGTGTCTGCTTGGTGATGCTGTTCAGGTCCACGTTCCTCCAGTCCTCCAGCATTTGAAAAGTGATATCCGCACTGTTTATTACAGTCCGGGACGCCTGAAAAATGTAGAGACGCGCAGAATGACACACCAAGCACCCCCGGGTCTCTCTGGACTTGAAATGTTCTATCATGGACGTAATGGAAACTGTCCAGAACCTGACAGGCACCTGACATAGATGGTTTAACGACGTTTGCCGCTTCAGGATCTGAGAGAATCTCCGGGACACTGGAAGCAGAAAAATAAGAAAAATCCTTCAATTTCAGCTATTTGGTTAATAAAAACAATAAAGCAGGTAGCATTTTAAAAACTTACACTCAAATTTGATATTTCTCAGGTTTTCGGGAAGGTCGTGAAGTGCTATTTTAAGCCATTCGTCAAGTTGTTTGGCAAATTTTCGGATAACCTGAGTCAAACTGTGGAGAAAGGACAATTAGGCAGAATTATGAAAGCAGGAAAAACATTGTAGATAGATTAGATGAAAAATGAAAATGGTATTGTGTTTAAAATTCTATAAAACCTGAAGCTTTTTATGCTACATTTGTATATGTAAAAGTACACTCAAATTAAAGGTTTATGCTTTTTTTTATTTTATTTAAAAAAAAAAACAAGAACAAAATTTGTTTTTGTTTTTTCTCTGGATCCTTATTTTAATATCTCTAATATTGTTCCCATTATCTTGTTTTCATTTAAACTTTGGATGACAGAATTTGACTTAACTTTTGACTTTAAGATTTTCCAACTTAACTTTTGATTACTACTATTTTCAAGTTTGTGTATTTTAAAAAAAGGAACCATGGTGTCATATTAGGATCAGGTAAAAGTGAATAAAAAAACAATTTATAAATTTGGAAGAAAGAAAAAGAGAAAACTTGATTAACTTTTATGCTCGAAACCACACCTTGTAAACTTGAAGGGAGAATTTTGAAATTTTGAAAAATAAAATTGTAAATTTGATAATATATACAACCAAAATATATTTTAAACTTGAAAGAAATATTAAAAATTTGAACAACAAAAGTTAATGTAAAACTTGAAATTGAAACTCTCTCTTTTTAATTTTCCTTTTTTTTAAATTTAGTCAGATTTCTTTTATTTTAAAATCACTTTATCTCAAATTTCCTTAAATTCATCAAGAGCTTTGAGTTCAGGGTGATTACATTCCCACTGAGTCTGAAATTGTATTAGTTTTAAACTAAAAAACAATGCATGGACACGACCATCGTCCAGAACTAGAAACGCATTTGACCTAAAAGTAAACAATTTTAAAATCTAAACTTTAAAGGAATGTGTTTAAAGCGTGTGTCTAACAGTTGTGTGGTTGTATGGATTTGTTGACACAGGAAGGTCAGGAATAATCCTGGCGCTCACCTGTCAGGCAGTGCTTGAAGGACGGTGGGCATCAGAACCCCGGAAATGGCCTTGTAGAGGATGGAGTCGCAGACGCCGACGATGTTCACCACAGTGGGGGAGCCGAGGACAGGCAGCATGTGGGGGGGCATGCCCTGCCAGAAGTGCAGCAGGAAGCTTTGAACCTACAGATGAAACAAAGGAAGTGAAGCTTCCTCCAGCTGAGGTGACACTGCTCAGGAAAATGGAAGCTTCACCTCGTCAAAGTTGGCTCGGATAACAGTGTCCAGTATCCTCTGACAGTGTGTTCTGTACATCATGATGAAGGTCGACACCTGTGGGCGACAACCGAGTGTTAATCCAACTGCAGCACAGAATTAATAGCCCTCTCCCCGTAACTTCTGGAGAAAAACAAGTGCAGCAAAAACAAGAGGATAAATCTTAAACAAAGCATGAGACGCAATAAATTTATGCTGCAAGTCCAGGCTGGAGAAAAGTAATATAAAACAGCCTTTACAGATCAGCAAAACACAAACAATTTAAAATCATGGCCTCCCTTAAAAAGCCAGACAGCTAGTGCCTGTCCTTTGTCTGAGATCTTATTATCTGCCCTAAAAGATTAAGAGTTAGTGTGGAGGCAGCACATAAATCCTTAAGGTCCTTCTCTAAACTCAGATAAAAGAACTAGAGGAGGGGGCACCAAGATGGTGAGAGAAGTGAGGTGTGAAGGAGGGATGGGGGGTCTGTAAAGATGGACTCCTGTTTACCCTCTCCTCTGGCAGGCTGGCAGGCAAATTTAGGTCTTTGACATTTGGGAACTCTGGCAGGAGCGTCCCCAGTTTGGAGCGCGGTGAATACGCCACTGTCTGCTTCGTGACCTCTTTCTTCCCCGTCTCGTTCACCCACGCCGCTCCTTTCTTGGAGTACATCACGTCGTAGTACGGAGACGACTCCTTCACTGCGATGCCATAGTAGTGATACCTGAGGAGAGGAGACGCAACGAAGGAGGACTAAGCAAAAGCCTGCAAGGCTAAACAGTTCATTAAATACTGTACATTTATTACCTTTTTTTTTTTAATATAAGGTCAAATCTTTACCAAAAGGCTAAAAATAAGAAACGGTTTTGATGTTCTTGAAATGTTCTTACTTTGACTGGCCCCTGGTTCCCAATCTTCTGGTGGTTAGTGCTGGAAACTGTTGCCTTATAATCTGTTTATTGGGAGAAATAAAAAACGTGTTTAAAGTTTTAACTACAAACTATTTGATCCTTGCAAAGATTTCAAACCTTGTTTTTAGTCATTCAAGATATTTGACCAGGTTTTTAAGCTGTTTTGACTTCTCTTTGCTCTGCAGCTTTCCAAAATCTTCTTAAAATCAGCACTTTTTGAGTGATGAGTCAAAAATCATTTTGCTCCAAACTCTCTACAATAGAAAAACATGAATTAAGGCAAAAAAGGGATGTTATAGTTCACCTAACTTGTCTAGTTCAGACAAGTTATCATTGTCATTATTTTTTAAACAAAAATGTTGATTTATGTTCAAAGAATAAGTGCTAGTTTTAGATTTTAATAGGATCTATTAAGGTGGGACAACTTGTACTAAGATGGTTTTCTCATTTTTTTCACATTTTTCTATAAAATTAGTCATTTCCAATGATTACACTTGCTTTTGCAACTGTAAATTAAAAAAACAACCACATTACATACAAATGATATGCATAACCACTCCAACGATGCAGACCAAATAGCAAAAAAATTCCTATTATCGAGCTGTACAACATTCTATCTAACAAATAACTTTATAGATTATCTTTCCTGTTTTGGAATGCTTGAATGGAATTCCTTTTATCTACATTTTGATTTATTACTGTAAGATTTCTTGCCTAATAAAAATGACTTGCTCCATGGACAGATATTTTACTATTTTCTAGTAATTTTATTGTTAAGCATCAAAGCAATTCACTGATGTTAAAAAATAAAATCTGAAATTAGTTTAAATCAAATTTTAGGTCAGTAAAAGTAAGTATAACATTCCTTACTTAAATAGACTTGGTTTAAAAAATCTATAATTTTTTTTTAAATAAAGAAAAATCAGTAGAGTTTTTCTAAAATAAAATCCATAGGGGGGTTTGTGACTTAAATAAAAAAAAAAAATCCAGTTATGACATCCAGCATTACTTTTTTCTTCATCAACTGCCTCCCCTCATCCTCACACCTCCTTCCTTTCCTCCCCTTTTTGTCCGAAGAGATTGGCTCCTCGGTCCGGCTCCTGGTGCAGAAACTTTAGCAAACAGTGTAGCTCTCCATTGTGTGCGATGAAAAAAAGGGGCCAAGCTGTGAAGTTTCTGTCAGGCCCCGCTTGATAAATGAGCAGACAGGGAGGCAGTGCAGGCCCTCTCTGGTTTTTTTGTCCCGAATCAATGAAGCCTTCCTAAAGGACACCCCACACTGCTCCAGCCACTGATCTAACATTCCGCAACATCTCACCCTTCCAAATTTCCTTTAATTACACATTAATCCAGGCCCCTTCTTTTTTTCAATATCTTCCGACAGGAGAGGTGGAGGAGCGGGGGCCGGATTGGGGTTGGGGGTTGGGGCTGGAGTCCAAGGTACAGCGGATGGCTGGGGGTAGAAAGGTTTGAGGGACTTCTTGGGGTTGTGGGAACAGAGGAAAGCACATCTCCTTTGGCTTTAGATGATGTGCTCACACTGAGCTGCAGCGGCAGATTATGACTGATGGAGTCACTAAAAAGCCCACCTTAGCCATCAGAAGCCGAGCGTAAAATTGAAAAAATACGTATGTTGGTTTTCATCCAAATCCCCCTGGAAGTGATACGAGTTTTAAATCCCATCAACACTGACATAAGACGGTCACCTTTCCAAAGCTTGCTGCGTTCACCGGCTGCGTGTCGTGCTTCTCACTGAAGTCCAGGTAATGCATGTAGAGGGCACTTCTGGGGATGCATACACCTTCAGCAATCTCGTAGTTCTCTTCTAACCTGTTAAAAAGTTGGGAAAAAATGGATAAATAAGCATTTCTTTCTAAGACGTGCTCTCATTTTCTTTGCCAATTCCAAGAGCCAGATAAGAAAATCACGGTTAACCACATATATACGCTCTTAACAACTTCATCAGGCTAATTTAAATTTCGCAGGGTTGGAAAATAAATAATTTCGCCCAAGTGGAGTCGCGGTGGGGCAGTGGTTAGCACACTCCAGAGATACCCCCGGTTCAAGTCCCAGCCGGGGAACCTGAAACAGAACAACAATTGGGGACCTTTGCATGTTCTCCCTGTGCTTGCGTGGGTCTTCACAGGGGACTCTGGGTTCCTCACACCGTCCAAAATCATGCTTCATAGGTTAATTGGTTACTGTAAATTGTTGTGAGTGTGCATAGGTGTGTGATTTGTGGCCCTGTGACAGACTGGCGACGTCTCCAGGATATCCCCTCCCTTCGCCCACGAGTAGCCCCACAAAATGGCTTTAGAAAATGAATGAAGGAATGAAATGGGTACACATGCAGAATTACTTATCTCTAAATATTTGAGTTAAATTAGCAATATTAAATAGTTATATGCAATAAAAATAAAATTGAATTACCGGTAATTGTAAATTCATCCTTATTGCTGAATGTATTTTCTTTGGAGCACCAATACAAAGCCCTGAGGTACACCAACAAATGAAACTGACTTTAATTGTGTGTTTTTTCTGCACTTTCTACAGAAAATGTTATATCTTTAAGTGACAAAATAAACAATGATTTCTATTTTATTATATTTTAACTACGATTTCTGTTTTATTTTTCAGCCCTGATGTGAAAATCTTTGTTTTTAGTTGTTAGCATCTGAGAGAAAAATGTTGAAGGCAAACCTATTTGTTAGTAAGTTAAAAAAAATGTACATGACTATGCAATAAAAAACAGAAAAATTAGGAACTTCAATGTTTTAGATTTGATCCATATTTAGATATGAATGGAGAAAATCCAACAAAAGATCATTTTTAACAGCATCTCGGTGAGTTTTTCATTCAAATGTTTGTATAAGTCCCTAAATTTGCTTTTTTATTATACAATAAAACACCAGTTACTAACTTTGAAATCCTTGAAATTCACCAGGATTAAAGATGGGAGAAGATTTTAATGATAAACCGGAGAAAACCTTGTGAAGAATGAGGCATTATCAGAGGAGCATCACATATAATATAAATACTAGCGTCAGTAGGTTTTCCAGGTTTTCTTTTTAGGGTATTGATGTGAAGTTTAAGAATAAAAGAAAAAACATAATTTTTCAGACAATATTGTGGGGGAAAAGAGTGCAGTTATGAGAAGATTTTTAAGTCAATGAAAAAAAGAATTTGAAAT
This sequence comes from Oryzias latipes, assembly GCF_053564925.1. NCBI lineage: Eukaryota > Metazoa > Chordata > Actinopteri > Beloniformes > Adrianichthyidae > Oryzias > Oryzias latipes. Next base: position 24,509,296 of record NC_136242.1, on the reverse strand, counting down.
ACACAAAAGTGTGAATTTATTTCGTGTAAAAAAGCCTCCTTTTTTAGATTTTATAATCCAAGTATTTTAAATAAAGAGTTACTTTTGTCTGTGCAACATCTGAATCCAAAAGTCTGGTCCTGTTATGCTTAACCCTTTCAGTGGGTTTATGTACCAAGGTGACAATTTATTTACAATAAATCTACAAGAAATATAATATTTAATGACAATTATGTTGTTGTTGATTTTTAAACACACAGGTCGATGTTTGGCAAATCAAAACAATAATCCATGAAAATAAAAAAAACACAAAAGCTTTTAAAGTTTACAGGTAATTTGGGCTGAATGTCAGTTAACCCTTTGAAAGTTATCTGGTCGCAAAATGATGCACATAAAAAATGCTTTAATGATGCATTTTTACAGCAGATTATTTGAAATACATGGACTAAAGAAATGTTTAGCTGTGTGTTTCACACAGTTTAGATCAAATCAAAACATCAAAACCCCTCTTAGATCAGAGTTTGCCAAATGATTTTCAAGCACATGGCTTGTCTCAATCTTGTTGATAATGGATCTTGGTTTGTCCGATTTATATATTTATTTTGTTTTTTATGAGAAACATATTTGTATCGCTTAAAAATGCAAAAATATTGACAAATAAATATATTTTTTGCATCTACCTGTTGTGTTGAACAGAGTAATACATGGTGTCGTAGTTCTTTACTTACCATTCCAGAGTAGCTGGAGTTGAATGTGGTTTTGAGGCTCTGTTGTTTTCCTTTTCTTCATCTGCAATAAGCAACACATGTGGGACAACAATTTTAGGAGTTTAACACAAGCACGGGAATACTCTGTGAAAATATGAATGAATTTTTTTGGAATAAACTAACAGGTCGGACTATTTGGGTGTTGGAAAGTGCACATTCAGGTGGGCAGCGAAGGATCTGCTTACGTTCGTCGGTGGACAAGTTCCCCAGAGACGTGTGGCTGGAATATCGCTTGCTCTCACTTTCATTAAGGCACCTTTCAATCCAGCTCTCTGTTAAAATAATGTAATTTGGTTGAAATATTTAGATATGATGACATTTTGAATCTTTTTAAGTTATGAACATCAGCTTTTTCTGTTTTCGCATTTTAATCCTCGGACTAAAATGTCTTTTTCTGCGGTGACCTGATATCATCCAACCAAAGCTTTATTTACATAAACACAAGCCATACAGGACTTATTAAATGTCAGTAATGTGACAGGGCGAGCTGACAGCAGCCGATTGTAGGAGCAGCAGCACAGCCATGGCTCTATCTAAGATGTTTTCAGCAAAACTGCAGGAATCCAGCATTGTTCCCCAGAGACTAGGAGCGCTCATACTCGCTTAAAAGAGCCTGTGCACATTACTGAAGCAGTCTGGTGGAATAGCGGCCATTGTCCCGTTTTAATTTCTACTTAGAAATGGCTCAACTGGTGTGCGAGAAGCCGCAAAACACAAATGGTGTAAAAAACAGCCCAAAGGACTATTCAGAATTCTTAAGTAAATGTCATAAACAAGAAAACCGTTTTTGTTTATAACATTAAAGCACTTTCTCGATGACATTTTCTATGACATTGTTGTTACCAATACAGAAATCAAAAAAGTAAATAGAAATGAATCGAAACATTTGAATCCATTTCTAAAAACATAATCTATAATTTTTCTGTAAACATTTGTCCATCTTATTTCAAAGAAAAAAAAAAACAATATTTTTGTTTGAAAGGATTACACATTGGTAGAGACAGGAGGAAAAAGTTCTGAAAAGTTTTAGGAGTTTGACTTTAAAAAACTTCAGCTCCTCGCTCTGCACGTGCTACCTAAAAAAAGTCAACCAGCAGTGTTTTTTTTTTGTTTTACAAATTATGCAATTTTCACTTTTAGAAAATCTGTAGCATTATTCAAATAACTTATTTAAATAACAAATTAAAGTTTCTATTCTTCAGATGCAGACAGAAAGTGCATTAAATTGTTAGCATTTAGTCACAAGTGTCGTTTAAAACAATCTGCATTTAATTAAAAAAAAAGAAAATCCTTTCTATTTTTAAGTTCTTTTTTTATTTTTAAAGGAGAAAATAAACTTGTACTGAGAAAATTCTCCGAAATAAACAGTATCCGTTGAAGTGGAGCTAATTCTCCACGATGGCTCAGACCTCAAGCTTCATTTACCCCAAGAACAGAAAACTGGGGGATCTAAATAATTGGATTAAATCTGATCAGCAAATGAGACTAACTGGCACTCATTTATCAACACATTTAGGACTAAACTACTACTTACAAAACATTTATGACAAATTAGGCTTCAGTGCTTTAAAAAATACACCTGTTGCGACAGTAAAAGTGGATTTTTATTTTTTATTTCTTTGGATTAGCTTTTTGAAGTTTAAATTCTCAGAAAAACTTTTCCTGTTTTAACATTCAGCTGATGAGCACAAAAACACACAAAAAAATGTAATTGTGTTCTATGTTTGCTCTCTTTTTTTAACAGTTTTGTCGCAGAAAATCAAAAACGCCTGGTGCATCTAGAAAAATCACAAAAATAAACATAGAGGGCCAAAAATGAATGAAATAACTTCAAAAGAGAATGGATAAAAAGGAGAATCCAGAGAGTTCCTGTGAGCACCTCCAGAGAAAGTAAGAGGCACACAGGGGAGGCAGCAGCAACAGGACTGACCTGTGGAATCCATGTCAGGCTCCTCCAGCAGCCCGCAATGCATCCTCTTCCCATCAACGACGCTGGCTGCTCCAAGAAAATGGCTTAGTGCACGTTTCCCCCACCTTAGTGGCTCTCCCCTCGTCTCGCTCTGTGTTCCTGTGACCACTGCCCGTCACAGGAGATGTTGAGGATCTGAGGTTCGCCCAGAGAGGGGTGGTGTTGGCGGAGGAGAGAGGGAGAGGTGGGAATCAGGGTGGAATGAGACGGGGTGTAGGGGTGGGGAGAGAAATCCAGCGGGGGGAAAGCCAGACCCGTCAAAATGTTTGCTGATGTTTCATGGGAAAGGGGCTTATTTTATAGGAGCCCTGATGGGGACATGTCATTGATAGGCTTGGAAGGCTGATGAATGGCCCCAAGTCAGATGGGGATGTGGCAAGGCTCACTGGAAGTCTTTTGTGGGGCTGTTTTGAATAAGAAAAGCCCACCCCCCCACCCCAAAAAAAAGAAGAAGAAAAAAAGAGGCTTAGATGTACGCAGTCCTAACACTGTGGCCCCACCGTACTCCAGTTTAATGGCTTTTAATGCGTTTTACACAGCCCTGCGCTTCAAATAAAATAAATTTCCTACTGCTTTTTTTAAATAACATTCTCACACTCCATAGACACTTGTTGCAGCATTTGTGAACAGCATCCTCAAAACCACTTTTCTGACTGACAACTCATTTGCTTGATATTAGGACAGGTATGTTTAACCGCTGTGTAGGAGATTTCTCAGCTGGGTTTTGCTTGTATTTCTAACTCTTTCACTTATTTTTGGTGTGCTTCTGAGAAGAGGCAAAGCTCACAAAGAAGGGGGGGAAGTAAAAGTGCAAAGCCTGAGGCTGGGAGGGCTCTGATGGAGTGCCTGAGAGCTGGAGAAGGGAAAGCTGTGATTAGAATATGAATGGAACCGCAGGAGGGGGGAGAGGAGAGGGGAAAGAAGAGAGAGAGAGAGAGAGAGAGAAGAAAAGCGGATTATGGCAGAATTACTCACAACACCGTGGACGGCAAAGGAAGCACTTTCTCTTTCGGTGCACAGGCGTGGAGGCTGCTGCTGATGCTCCTCTGGAAGACACCTGCACGGACAAGGTGTGAGCAGCGGGGCAGGATGCTGCATCCCTGGACACACCCCGCCCCACTGACTGAAGCTGCAAGACTTGAATGAAAGTCATAAACACACAAATTTCAATTTAGTGTAAACAGATGAATGCAAAGATTTAAAGTTAAACAGGTACAGCCAAACATTAGGCTTTCTGCACAAATCTCTTCTGCTCCTGTGGACTTGAAAGCACCCAGTTTGGTTATGTGTGTTTGTATGCGTTTGTGTGTATATGTGTGTGTGAGTGTGTGTGTGTGGTGTGTGTGTGTGTGTGTGTGGGGGGGGGGGGTCCCACATATAAGGCATTTATGGCATCAGAGCTTCTTGAATAAATATCTTAAATTAAAGACCCACTAGGATAAAAGTTCAGTTTTTTGTGTTTTTAACATATTCCTGTAGCATTTTTCTGATGATGGAGCACACACACAAAGAAAATTAAGATTAAAATTGCATTTCTGAGTGTTTCTTTATTTAAATTGTTGTAAACCAGATAAAAATACGTCGTTCGAAAAGCTTGTAGTTGTTTTGTACAAACTATGGTCGGCAGGTCACAGGTTTCCTGCTCTGCTCCATTCTGATGCATCCACTTGCAGACAAATAGATCCATGTACGTCTTTGGTTTCCCCATCTGAGCTGAAAACTCTACGGCTGGATAGCTCCAATATTGCTCGCCATTTACGTTGCACCTGTAATGTTAGGTTGGGGTTAGGGCTGCACGATATGAGGAAAACTTGCGATATGCGATATTAGTGATCAATATTGCGATAACGATAAATTTGCGGTAAATAAACAAATAGAAAAATAAACAAAAACATCATTCCCATTTCATTGCAACAGTTTAAAATTATACTCCAAATGACCCTCATCGACATGGGGGACAAACGTCAGGGTGGCTAACCCTGGTCCTCAAGAGCCTCAACCCTGTCTGTTTTCCAATTCTCCCTAGACTGCTCGATAATGATAACCAAAATCAGGTGTGTTCAGTCAATCAGGATGTGAAATCACTTGAGTCAGCCAATCAACAGCAAGCTGGTTAAGGAGAGCTGGAAAACAGGCAGGGTTGAGGCTCTTCAGGACCAGGGTTAACATAATAGGCCTCCATCTGATTGGTCAACAATGGGAAGGCGTCCATCTGATTGGTCAAAGCATAAAGGGATTTATTTGATTCGTTAAATGCTTCAAGCTGCTAGAAGATTGTTTTAACACATTTTGGGTTTGCGATTTATTGCGATATTCGCCGTCTTTTGCGATATGCATATTGCAGAGCTGGATATTGCGATAACGATAAATTTGCGGTATATTTTGCAGGCCTAGTTGGGGTCGTGAGGGGCTGTGAGCTAGCAGGAGAGTGTTTAAACACCGGGATGATGGGAAAAGAGCGAAGGCTGTTGCAAACAGTCACGCCTACAACTCCGAGGGGAATTTCTGATGAACTCCTGCCGCTCTGCAGAAACTATGTACAGGAAAACTACACTGCTTTTTTGATTTGGTATAAAATTATAATTATAACTAAAAGACACGGGCAACACTTTGAGAATAGATGATTGGAGTTGGACTTTAATAAATAGATTTCTACAACACAAGCACAGCAAAGTCTTCAGTTGAGTTTAAAGACGTTTCCGCTCACAGTCTGCGTTAAAACGTTTAATAAAAACCATATTAGCTTTTCCGAAAAAGTTCTAAATTTTAATATTTTATTTAATATTTTAGAATTAAAGTTTTGCTATCGTTTTGTGTTTTCTATTTTTGTACATTGGAGGCGTGCAAATGATGATGTATAGATTTCACAAAGCTGTTTTGAGACTGGGCCTGTTCAAAGTTTCAGCTTCAAACCTGTTAAAAATAAGGAGAATCAGAATTTATTCTAAATATTTCAATACTCTACTCAGAAATATAAACTTTTATAACAACTTTTAAGTACTTCTATCAGTGAATTTTAATCTCTGTTCTTTTGAGGCCACATTTAAAGTTTTGTAAGTAGCTTCTTTAAGAAAGAACATCTGTTTGACAGAGAAACAATGTAATGATGTGGAAGAACATTAGTGAAAACAGCTGAGTGTAATCAAAGGACGTGTCAAGTCTCAGAATTCTAAAATGAGAAAGCAGGCTACCTACCTTAAAATAGAAATACATTTAGAAAACAATGTTTTTTTAAATGTACAGAAAAAACTGAGCGATACAGCAGCTGAAAGAAATAACTTTATTATGTACACACTTGAAGAACATCTGTGGAAGAATTTTGGGAACAAGAGTTTGCAGTCCCGTCTTTGAACTTAAACTTCAGGTTTATCAATCTCCGGCGTTGAACCTTTCACTCACGCAGACATTGTTTCTGTCCCAGTCCTGCTCACTCATTGTAGCGCGACAGTTTGAGTCGAGGGATGATGTTCATGGACTGCAGCTCCTGGAAGAGAAGCTTGCAGGCGTACGGGATTTTCAGGGAGGACACGTGACAAGATGACTTACAGTAATGACACCTGGAAGACAGAAGAGACGAACCAGCAGATCACTGATGAGCCTTTTACATGGTCATCTTCTGATTTAAAAAAAAAAACCCAAACAAACAAGTTTTTGGTTATTCTACTTAAGCTCTGATGTTTATTATCCAGCAATTTATATCCAGATATCCCAAGAAAATCAGCACAAAGTTCTAAAATACAAACAATTCTGGAGCAAACTATCACAAAACAAGACTTCTGCATCTCTTTTAAAGACTTCTTAAATTTGGCACCAATCAGAAAGTAGCAGTTCAAAAACAATCAACTGGTTTGACTTTATAAAAATGTCTTGATTGGCAGACGTCTGGATCTAACAAAAATCTAACTTCAATTTGCACCTTTTTGTGAGGATGTCGAGTTGTGTAAAATTCACTCTAAAGCATTTATGTTCTTCCATTTGATTTCATTTGAAAAAAATAATCTTGCTGTTGGATGAAAAATTGTCAGATTAAAAACGTTAAAAACTTCCCCCCTTGGATCCATTTTTAGCTGAGGTCAACTCACCACCCAGAGTATCCCAGGAGGCCACACTGTCCACAAACGTCCACCTCAAAGGCGTCACTGGAGATCATGAGGCGCTCCAGCAGTAACATGCTCGCTCCGTAGCCGATCAAACAATCACGCTCCATCTCCCCCAGACGCAGACCTCCGTCTCTGGAGCGTCCCTCTGTAGGCTGCCTGTTGCCACAAAAAAAAACATATGATCTCTTGGTGCTGAGACAAACGGTACCAGCTTGGATCAGATTCTTCTGGCTGATAGTACCTGGTGAGAACCGCTCTGGGACCCCGAGCTCTGGCGTGCATCTTATCCAGAACCATGTGCTTCAGTTTCTGGTAATAGACTGGCCCAAAGTAGATGTAAGCCTCCAGGGGTTCTCTGGAAATTCACAAAAGTCACCTTTTTTCTTGGCCTTTTGGGAGCTCAAACCTTTGTGACCCATCTGTTTATGCATTTTTTCCCCATTTCTGAGGACATTCAGACAGATTTTTGCGCAGAACAGGTTTAGTTTAAGCATCAAAGTGTCTGTTTTTTTAATTATATGTAAGATCCAAGTTTTGATTAACAGAAGAGGATGTAAAAACGTTTGACATTACATAAAGGTGCATACAAAGACACTATGTTAAGGTTACAACACTTTTGTGCACAAAACATGTTTGTGAAAATTTAAGTTTTACATTTTTTCATTAGTCATAAATTCTACAGATGTGTGATTTTTTTCAAAATTCATAAGTGATCCTTGTAATTTAAAACGGGCGAAAAAAGACGCCTGCATTAAAAAAAAAACAAACAAACATGAAACTAAAGTCTCAATTTTACCCAGTGATTCCTGATGTCACATAGTCCTTGCCCTGGTAGTTGTACCCATAACGGATAAGATCCTCGCACACATCCTTCACTTTGCTGCCCCCGAAAGCCGTACCATAGTGGAAGCGTCCGTCCAGAACTCCGGCTTTCCCGGCCAGCAGTTCAATCAGCTTCCCCACCTAGTTAAACCCAGAAAGACAACCCGGCCGGGATCATAACAAATCCTTTTGTGATTTACATCCTCACTAAGCACCAAATGCTGATGTTATGAGTTTCAATTACACATGTTCCCCCTTCAGGGTGGGAAAAGCACTCCAAGGATGACTGATTTCAACAATTCCACCGGGGCTGCACCCACAAGACCCCTGACCTCGTCACATAAAAGGAAACACCTACTCTCATATCACTCTCAGGCTACAGAAGCATCCTTTCGAGCCAAACATTTCTGAGTCCCGTCCATGGCAACCGCAGCCGGCAAACACTGACAGCTTCAGCCATAAAGATCCATCAGGTTTTTATGTTGGGAGAGAAAACAAGCAGCCAGAAGAGACGCCAAGTCTCATCTCAGCGTCATCCTTCTGTTCAAAAGTGCTGCACACGTCTGATTAACTTCCACATGCTGCTGCAGACACGGGCTGCGCTGGCAAACGTGTCCGCATCAACAAGTATCTGTTTGTGAATGCTCAAAGCCGTCATGTGCGCTGAAGATAACTGAGACAGGAGCGGATGGCGAGGGTTTAGTCTCAGAAGAGCCAACTCAAACTTCTGGGGAGCGACGATCAACGTAGTAACGGAGGTGTGATAGGAGCAAAACACAGGCAAAAATGAAAACGGAACTAAGATCAGCTGTCAAAATATAGTTGAGCATTTCATCTGCTTCACTGAATAATCACCAAAATGAAGAAAAGTAAAACAGGCACCCTAGAAATAAGACAAAACTTCTTAAAATTTGAAAAATGTGCTTTGAATTTGATATATATAAGCAAAAACAAAAATCTGCCAAAAATCTAACAAACAATTTCTATTTTAAGAAAAGAAATTCTAGACTATTTTACTTGAAACAAGTCTTTTTACTTTCCAAAGATTCTGTTTTTGCAGCGCTGTTAAAAATATTCTACAAAAGGAACATTTTGATAACAATAAACAGGGCAAAACCACGTGCAGTTGTGGGGTTGGTACCGTCATTCTGGAGGGATACCCGTGAGGGTTCATGATGATATCTGGACAGACGCCCGAGTCACAGAACGGCATGTCCTCCTGCGGCACGATGAGCCCACAAACACCTACAGCAAACACACAAAGTCTGGTCAGTGTTTTAAACCTACAAAAGAAAGAAACTACAAAAAGTAATGCTTGCAGAAATCAACTAAATTTAGACGACACAGTAAACTTTTCTATGATGACGCTAAAGTTTGGACAAACTACAAGAGAAATCTTTAGTTCATGTATTTTGTCATTTCACATTTTGGTGAGGTTACAAACTTAGAAAAGAAAGGATTTTTCAAAAAAAAAGTAGAGAAATTACAATTTATTATACAATGAGATGCACTTTCCGTTCAAACGTTGGTGCCTAAATCAGTTTGGGAAAGGCGGACAGCAGAGAAACAGTTTTGTCGTGGATTGTAAGAGGATCTCTGAAGTCCTCTGGCAGAGGACGGCATTTCCACGCTCATGTGGACAGTCTCTCTTTTGACTGGCATGATGAGGGGGACAAGCTGCCTGCTAGTCAGCAGTTTAAGTGCGAGTGCAAATGTTTGCTGAGGGGCTGAAGCACTCTTCCCCGGCCAGGGTAAACTGATTGTAGACTCATTTGCAAATGAAAAAAAAAAAAAGAATATGGAGCAAAGAGAGGCGAGCAGGAAGTAGCGGAAGGTGCTTAGCTTAACAGGGAGACCGGGATTATGCCCCCATGACGTGCAGTTCATTGGGTGGAAGTGAGGGATCAACCGGAGATGAAGAAATTGAACTGGTGCACGTGGGGAAAATTTGCCATTAGGCCAGCGCTCGGCTACAGCTAAGGCCTTACAGGATGCTGCAGCAGGATGCTGAGTGGGAACAAGTGCGGCCATTTAGTGGAAAGTCATCCAACAGCAGGAAGAAGGTGAAAAGAAAAGAGAAAAAGGCGAGTAAGGCAGCGCCAGGAGAAACTCAGAGAAAGAAAGGGCAGAGAGAAAAAAAAAAGGCCCAACATCAGGGAAAAAGGAGAGAGAAAAAAGGAAGAGGAAAGCGGTGAAGAAAGTAAGAGCTGGCTCCAAAAGCAGACATGCTCGGCGTTGTTTGTTTTGTGTAAAAGTGAATGATAAAAGAGGCATGAAATCAGGAGAGAAAGGCAAGACAACAGCAAGGGTCCAGAGCCCTCCATCACAGCTCATACAGCTCCATACTGACGGCTTTGCACAATGAGACCCAAATACTGACAACCCTTACACCCCCCCATTACCACCTCCGCAGCTGAGTGTGTGTGTGTGTGTGACTGGTTAATAATTGACTTATTCTGCTCCGCTGGTTCAGAGAAGTCACGTGAAGCTGGGAGATCCATCACCACAGCCACATTTATTTGTAATGAAATTATTGTTCAGGTTCATTAAAACCCTTTGAAGTATAAAAATGGAAATAAAGTTAGGATATAACAAAAAACTTTACATTTTCCAACTTCTTTTCCTGTTTTTAGAGTAAATTTTGGTGTAAAGGCCAGCTGTTGCACATCTGGGTGCGTGTGTCGGGTTCTCCTTCAGCTAACCCCACAGCGACCCTCATCTTCGTCATCATCTGAGACGGAAGACATTGTCTCACCCCGAGTTGACCGCCCAGCGCCCACCGCCTTAATGAAGAGAGTAACTTATGCATGGCGCCAGTTAGCTTTTTGATTAAAACATCATAGAAGACCTCTTTAGGGGAGGTGCTGCAAAACAATGGAGGTTGTAAACACTTTTTCCCCCAGTAGCAGCAGAATACTGCAGGGGTGTAATAAATTTGCATAGTCTGGGACGGGACAAAGAGCCAATTAATTGAAAGGAGCTCTTGAGAGATGCGGACGGGGGGCAGTGACAGGAACAGATGGAACAAATGGTTTTCCTCTGCTGATACAGTCAATTCCTGTCTTCCAGGAGCTGGCCTGAGAGTTGGTGACATCAACGCGAGGCTTTTGTATTTTCCTGGCAGTTCTGACATGTCAACGCCGTCAGGTTTGCACCTTTCTGCCCGTGTCGACTGCTGAACTTGTCTCCAATCTCCGGCCTCCTGGTCTGCCTCAGCAGGATCTTGATGAGGAAGGCATCTTCAGCATTGGAGGAGATCATGACCTTCTCGATGTACGAGTCTGTGGAACCTTTATAGCTGCAAACAGAGAGCATCATTGAAGATTCAGATGTTTACAGCTGAACAGAAGGATTATTGGTGGTGTGGGGAGGGAGTTGGGGGCAGAAACTCACCTGATGGGAACTTCTTTGTACTGGGGCTGGCCTGGCTGGGCACTGCCCTCCAGTGGCGTCTGAGTGACAGTTGGCATTGATTTATTCACCAAAATTTGTTTGTTCTCCACTTTTTCACCTGAAGCAATCCCAGCACACCAAACCAAGTTAGCAAAAGCTTTGCAAAGACACACACACACAAAAATAAATAAAAAAGAAGAGTACCTCATCTATAGATACAATTCAAAACGTCCGGGCCGGCACTTTCGCATAAAAACAAATACGTATTTCCAAAAAACTATAACAACTGAGAAACAAATGACTTGAAATGAGTCAATAAGTGATCGCTTCCAGAATGAGAACCTTCACCTCTGAGAAAGTCTCTTGGTACTAAAGTAAGCTTTTCTTTATTTCCCAGTATCCCTTTGTCTACACTCTCTCCCGCTAGCTTACAGGCCCTCACAACCCCAACCTAAGATTAGCGGTGCAATAAAAATGAGGAGAGAGAATGGAGCTATCCAGCCATGCAGTCAGATATCAGCTCAGACGAGGAAAACAAAGAGGTAGATGGATATAGTGGACACATTAGAATGGAGCGGAGCAGGGAGCTTGTGGCTGTTTGTTCAGACGACATTTTTTCGTTTTCTCCTGATCCACAACAATTTGAATGAAGAAATACCCAGAAATGCAATTTTAAGCTTAATTTTCTTCATGTATCTCCTTTAAATAAATGCCACAAGAACAAAAAAACACCAAGAACACAGTTTTCATCAGATTGGCCCTTTAAGCCCAAAAAAGGGATCATCTTTACCACTGATGATCATCCAAAAGTTCATCCATTATCTGTCTATCCATGATGTCTAATGTCTAATGAATGCAAAAACTGCAGGACTCAAACTCTAAATATTACTCAGAAGAATTCCCAGAAGAAACTTGAGTCTCTCTAGCTGTCACAAAACTGCATCAGAACTTCAAGCTGGTAGAACAAAGCTGAAGACTTCTGGTGATGAAGAACATTTCATACAAATCATCAAAAATAAAGGTGGAAAGGTCATGATTAGGTCTCTCTTCCACCTGGAGCCGCAGAGTCGGAGTGCACAGTCCCAACAGTTTTTAACATTCAATTGCTCGTCTCTCTTTCAATTGATTTCACTGTGGTTCAATCAGTGATTGTTGTAAAATGCTTTATAAATAAAGCTTGATTAATTGATCGATTTGAAAGGCATGATTCCAATAGATCTTGGGTTTAAAAAAGCTGGGAAAAACGGAATCACTCAAAGCGAAATCTTTAAATGAACAATCAAAATAGTTGCCGCCGTAGATTTTGATGCAAAACTTGTGCCTCCTCCCGCTCAGCTGGTACTCACCAGGACAGCAAATGCCATCAGCATCCAGGATGTTGTGTCTCCAAAGGGGTTTGCGTGTAGCAGCATCCAGCATGGGCCCCATGACTTTGTCAAAAGTCTGGTTTGTGTACCGTCTCAGTGTGCACTTGGTATTTTTGTAAACAAGGCATCGACCAAATCCTGTCAGGAAACAGTCAAAGATTAGACCTCAGATCGACTGGCGTCGTTAAACATGCCCTTTCTGACTAAAGTCAAGAGTTTTCAAAACAAAAAAAGTGGTAGAAAAATGAAGCTCCCACCTCTGTCAAGCGAGGCTTTGTTGAGGACTAGAGCGTCTTCAATGTCGTAGCCGCTGTAGCTCATCACTGCCACAGTGGCATTCTGACCCGCAGGCAGCTTTTCAAAGTCAATCAACTCGATGGTTTTGGTTTTGACCATGGGCCTCTGAGGGTACGCCAACAGGTACATCAGGGTGTCTATGCGGTTCCTCTGGTTGTAGCCGATGGTTCCTGGAAACACAAAATATAAGACCTTCCAAAATCTTCTGTGATAAAATGTATCATTTTGTTTTTATTACATTTTCTATAATATTTGATTGATTCAATCTTTAAAGTAAATTGTAGAGGTGCTGAACTGGGCCCATTTAGCTCACAGAGGAGCCAGTTATGGCATAAAGCCCGGCCTCCCCGGCAGCTTTGACATTTGTCAGATGCTATTACTTAACAATCAGCCAACAAGCAGAGAGTCTGTGATAATAGGCTCAGGCCACACAACCAGATTTGCACATGTATGGAGCTGTCTATACAAAACAGACAACACAGAGGATATTGGGCCAAATATAGTTCCAGTCAGTGTTTTTGTAAGGATGGGAGGAGGGGAGGAAGGGTCGGACGGACGTGTAGCACGGGGGGGGGGCTCGATTCCTACGAATGCGAGCAGGTCCGTTTGGGGAAGTTTTGGTTACCAAGGAGCCGCGGGTGCACACTCTGTGGTCTTTTGCAGCTGAGCACACTGACCCCCCGAGCACTGCCAGAGCAGACACAATGAATTGCTAATGACACTCTGGGTGACTGGCAGGGAAAGGGCCTCCACACACACAGCACAATGAGAACCTACGCAAACGCCCCATGTTTGATGTCCGTGCGCATACACACCTCAACCCACACACACACACACACACACACACATTAGACAAACACTCAATCACACATACAAATGTATTCTGACATGAAGGAGGAGAGCTTTGGGGGGGACAAACCAGCATGCTGTATTTCTAATTACTTTTCACTTGTTCAAACTCAAATCTGAACTTAAAAACATTTCTGATGTAACAATAAAATAAAGAAACGGCTTTGCTAAGCCTTACCCATGGCCTGCTTGCCCATAGCACACTGGTACGTGTTCCTGGGCGACTGGTTGTGGTGGGGGTAGGGAATGAGGCCTGCACACACTCCAAGCAGCGTGAACGGCTCGATCTCCAAGTGTGTCGTTTCTCTGCCGAAGGAAAGGTGTAATGATTGACTCAAACCACCAGGGCGCTTTCTTGAAAGCTCGCTGTGACTCACTTGTTGATCATGTGTTCATAGAGGGCGATCTGACAGTCGTTCTCCTCGTTGACGTCTAGATACTCCACCAGGCCTTCGTGCAGGAAGTCCTCAAAGTTTCTAAGAGGAAACATTCAAATCTGCTGTTTCAAGGATTTTTTACAACAGATCACATGCTGGTGCTTTACATTAATTCATGACAAAGATGTATTTTTTTACTAGTCACACATTAGACTGGGACACAGGCTAAAGGTCAAATACATCAACAGTGTTTGAAATAAAAACTTCAAATTATCTACACGAAGTATGATTTAGCTTCAATTTCAAACTAAAGTACACAAGTCACAAAAGTTCATTATATTATATCAGAAAAAACTACTAAAGCCTTCATATAACGTGTTTCTATGCACAAAATCCATTTCCGTTTATTTCATAATATTTGCAATGCACAAACTTTATTTTCTATGAATTTTCTGCCTAATTCAGTTTCTAATAAAGTTAGAAAATTAGAAACACAAAGTGTGCAACTGAGCAATAATACAAAACCAATTCTTTATTATTTAAACAATTTTATTTTTAAAACCTACTTTGCTAAAACATGTTTGGCTGTGATCCTCAAAAAAAAAAAAAGGGGGGGGGGGGGGGCCTTTTGTGACAAAAACTCACCTGTAACCCTGAGAAAGATCTTCAATATGTTTGCTCTTCACCATGGGCTGTCCTTTCTTCACGATGATGTACGGCCTGCAGAGTTCAATGAAAAGTCTTAAGAGTTTTGTCCTAAACTAAAAGATCTGTTTTCTATTTGTACTGAACAGTTTTGATGTGGCGAATCCTTTCCCAGACATCCTACCTGCAGAGTCGTCCTCCGTCAGAGGAGATGTACACGCAGCGGTCGGTCAGGTTGGTAGAGATGGACACGAACTCGTTGATGAAACCGGCCCGGCGCATGAGTCTGAAAGTGCTGACCAGTTTGTGATGGTTTCGTATCACGCCGAGGATGTTTCCTGTGGTGTTGGAGCACAGATTTCAACATTTCCTGCAACTTTCTACACCTCATATTTACAACTCAGTTGACAGCTATACATTTTAAACCCTTGATGCTATATGTTGCTAATACACAAAATACCATTAAATCCCAGACTCCACTTAATTTGGCAGTACATTAAACAGCGAAAAATATTTTTTTTTATGATATGAAAATAAATTCAAGCATAAGGGAATTAAGGGGTGGAAGGGGGCGCTGCATCTCTTAAAGTGAATGACAGTTTATTCATTTACTTATTGTTCATGTCGACATAATTATGCATACAACACATTTTAAAATAAAACCAGATACAAACAATAGGAGTCAGACATTCAAAGCTATACTTCTTATACATGTTCATTATACATCAGCACATCAACACAGGCTGAAAATAATAGCAAATTATAATAATTAAAAAGTAACTTTTTTCAAAAATCATATCCCCTTCTCAAATTTATCCAAGCCGCCAGGGTTTACAGTTTCAGTAAACCTTATTGTGTTCCATCTATGAAATGTTTTATCCTAAACAGTTTTTCCAAATTAACTGTATTTGTGAATTGTTTATTTCCAGTGAGGAAACAAATTTGTGACTTATGTCTTTGCTTTCAAGTGTTTGCTAAATTAAGGTAAGTTTGGAGCAGGAATGGTTTGATGCATTTTTGCATCAATAGTTATCAAGGTGTTAAATGTTTTATCAAGCGTTTCACAATTTCAGATCGTAAAATTTAAGATGTAAATTTATATAGCAGCTATTCTAATAAATAATTCCTGAAGCACATTAAATTGCCTAATAGAGGCTTAAAAACCACTTTGGCAGCCATGAGTTATTAAATTGATCAGGAATACTAACCTTTCCTAAGAAGTTTTGGACGGTTTGAGCCGATTGCTCTAGATAACACAGATAACAAGTCTGACTCTTCAAAATAGACATCCTGAAATTATTAGTAATCTAAATGAATGAGACTTAAACTTCTGCTCTAAACTGTGAATCCAAAACTATAAGGAGGCAGGTTGGAGGTAAGGCGGTAGAGACTAAGCTTTGCATGGTCCAGACGTCAAAGCTCAAAGTGACGGCAGGGGTTTCTTCATATCACGTCTGACAGACTCACGGCGGGGGGGTGGAGGGGAGACACTGTGCTCTGCCTGTCAAGCCACACTCGCACTGAAGGGCTTTCACACCTGCTGCTACCAACTAATTAAATAATATGGCAGCTTGTATAATTTGACAGTTATCAGCACAGAGACAAACATATACAGTAATTAAAGACCAAGTTTGGACTAATGAACACCTAATGCTGCTGCGGAGAAATGTAAAAATTGTTAGCTTTAATAAATAAAAAAGAAATAACACCCAGTAAAGCAAATATTTGACAGCACACGGGATGCGTTAGACAGAACTGGCAGGGTCAAAATGAGTGTGCAGCATTTATTTTTTTTTGTTCAACAGGTGCTAATGCTGAGCCGACTCACCGTTGAGGAAGACGAGAAAGACGCTCGGGTAGGAGAGCTCCTCCCCACACAGCAGGTTGACGTCTTCCACCCCGAGGTTCAAGGCCAGCTTGATGATCGGACCGTCCTCCATGTCGGTGGTGATGTGCGTCATCAGAGCCAAGTTCTTCACCAAACCGCAAGCCTACCAAGCCGCAAACACAAACCAGATGAAGCAACAAACGGACCAAAACGAGATTTACTGAAGGAAAAAAAGGAATTTCATTATCCGGCAACTTTTCAAAGTATTGCATAAAAACACCATGTAATGTATTATGTACATCATTGTCACATATTTTCATTCTTTATAAAAAGGATGCTCTTTTTTCTAGTCTTTGAGTTTTCTCCAAAAACACATCTATGGTGCTTTGCAAACCTGTAGTACTAAGAAAATTCACTCCATTCCAACATATTTCATCATTTACTAGACGTCTTCATAAATGTCATGTTTGAGTACACTGATCACAGAAATAGACATTAAGCCATGTTGTTCTTGACTCCTGTCTACAGCACTGATGTCAGTCAAATCTGGCTGTCTTATTTCGGAAAACATCTGTAATTTTTCCTTCAAAAACATTTAGAAATAGATTTTTATTTGGATACGACGACAAACTTTCTTTGTTAAAAAGGAGAGGGGTGGGATAAAGAGGAGAGAAGAGGCTGATGCTAGATGATCTATCTCTGAGAGGAAATCCAGAGGTGCACTTCAGAGGACTTTATTTATTGATCCCTCATCTATCAAATAACAACCCACGTTATAAGAACACCAAAAGAGGAAATGACAAACTGCTCCAAGACATATAGCAGTTAAAAACCCTGCTAGTGACAGCGGCCTCAGCTAAGCTTATAGAAACTCAACCTCATCAACGAAAATGAACATCTTGCTGTGTCATATGTTGACCTAATTAACGTTTATTTTTTATTTTTTATTACTTGGTGGTGTTCCTTCATTTGATTTTGGTTTCCCCCTCACAACATTCATTATGTTTATGTTTAGTATGTTTAGTTCTGGCTACAAGGAATTCTGGTTAGAGCTTGCAAATGGCTAACAGGAGAGCTAGTTGATGCCAAACTTTCACATCAGCAAATCTTTCAGGTGACATAATCGGCCTTTTAAAACGGCAGCAACTAGTCTTACAATTTTGCTATAAACTGTAAAAACCTTATTTTAGTATTCCTTGATGTTTCTTAATGTGGCATCTCTGGTAGAATGAATATCCACCAATATTCAACAACAATGTAGGTCAATTCAAACCAGAAAATTCAGAAATATAATTTCAAACTTTAAAACTTTGGAGGCTAAAAACATATCTTTAATTTTTTTCTCTGCTCTGGCTCTCACCTCTCCTTCAGGCGTGTCAGACGGACACAGCATGCCCCACTGCGACGGCTGCAGAGAGCGCGGTCCGCTCACCTTCCTGGTCTTCTCAAACTGAGAGGAAATCCTGGTCATCATACCGAGAGCAGAAATGTAAGACAGCCTAGACAGAACCTGGGTGACGCCCTGACGGTCCATCTTGAACCTCTTCAGAGACCAGTTTCCCTGAAAACGGGAAACAGGAAGAGGGCAAAAAGGAACATTTTTTCTCATCATTCAGTAACGTGTCTTAAAGTCCCACTCCAATCATCTTTTGATCTATTTTAAATTGTTCTCAATGGTCTTTTAATGAGGATTAGGCCATTTTTAGCTAAAATTAAAAAAAACTGTTGTTTTCTAGAACAGCAGGAGTTCTTAGGAAATTGACCCCTGAGTTGTTGGCGAGTCCGTTGGCACAGAGCAACTCTGCCTCCCCTCCCCATTATGGAGCAGCGAGCTTGTGGCCCGCCCCGTAATTTCTGCGTCACAAATACGATAATTTTTAAACTGCCTTTATTCGTCTGCTCCTGATTCTCAAAAATTTGAAGAAACACTCAGAAATGCAATTTTCACCCATTTTGATAAAAATTGTATTCGTGGTGTTTTTAAAATGTTCTTGTGGCAATTTTCGGATTGAATGAAAGAAAATGAAGCCTAAAAGTGCCTTTGAGTATTTGCTTTTATTCTAATCGTTGGGAATCAGGAGCTGACAAAAACAGGTTGTTTAAAACAGATTGTATTTGTGACGCCAAAAATATGGGGGCCATAAGCTCCCGGTTCTGGGCTCTCAGCAACAGGGAGGGAAAGGGGGCGGGGTTGCTCCATGCCATTGGTCCTGCCTACAACTCAGAGGCAAATTTGGCCCTGTAGAACATTTGGGGATTTTGGCTAAAAACGACATAGAGAGGGGGGCAGAGAGAGGGCAGTCGACATCTGATCAGAAGATTGTAGGTTTGGTTCCCGCCTTGCCGCCTGTATGTAAGTGTCCTTGGGCACGACACTGAACCCCACATCCAGGTGGTTGTAGGCTGGCAGCAGTGATGGACAGAGGAGCCACCATCAGTGTGTGAATGAGTCTGACTGTAAAATCATACTGAAAAGACCATTGGGAATGCTTTCGAAATGGATCAAAAGAGGATCGGAGTGGGACTTTAAGTTGAAATGTTTTCTTCCTTTCCTTAAACCTCTGGTTCCAGATTTGCAAACTCACGGTGGATATGGCGTTGACCATGCCGTTAGTGATCTGATCCTGCCGCATGTGTTTGACCACGTCAAACTGAGCCGCTCTCTGCTTGGGGATGATCTGGTCTGCAATTTTCTTCAGTTCTGAGTTAAACTTCTTGAACAAATCCTCAAACAGCAAAGACAGGAGCTGCCAAACCAAGAGACAGAAACATCTCTTCATATATCCATCACTTGCCAGCTTTCCATATATGATGCCAGCATCTGTCTGTGCGTCCGGCTGCCTCCACGATGTGTCTATTAACTCCTCTGATCAGCGTTCATGTTCAACCAGATTTAATAACCAGGTGCTTACAAATAAACCTGACCTGGCTTCATCCCAGGTCCCTGTCGTCCTTTGCCAGACCTAGAGGAGGGACCCTCTCCCAAAACAACCCCCCCGCCGCCGCCGCTGGGTGCATTAGCATACATCAAAACAAACAGGCAACACTGCTTGAAATTAATAAAGAAATTAAGCTTCTTTAGCGCAGCCAGGCCAATTAGTTGAATGTCAGCGAGCCATAATTGGAGGGTGAAGAGATTGCTGGCGTTGTTGGTGTGTAAGCCTCCTTTTGAAAGGGGACTCTGTTCTCCCCCTCCCCCTCCTCCTCCCATCTCACGCTCCTTATACAGAGCAGGTTGGGGGGGAAATTAAAGGCCTTAAGACAGCAGTAATTACATTATCAGAGCCGAGCCTGCGGATTAGCTCAATCGCCCCAGTCAGGGCAGCGTTTCTATTGTCACGGTGCTGAAAAATCCCCATGCTTCCACAGCCTCTGGATTTTGGTGCCACCGCATATCTCTCTCCTGACAAAGCCAGTCTGAAATAAAGGGGGAGGGGGCACAAAAACCAAACAAAGAAAAACAAAGCTGAAGAAATATAATGAGGGCCTTATTAAAGGAAGGTGGCGGGAACAAAGATGCAGGTGAGAGATCAGAGCCGGAACGCCAACGTTCTCTGCTGCAGCGCTTCCATCCACTGAGGCATGGCAAAGTGTAGGAAACATATTAATAATAATAAGCAAAAAATAAAAAAGGTGGTTTTCCAGAAGAGGAAAGGGCAGCAAACAGCTTTGGGTTTAGAAAACTAGTTGGTCAACTTAGAGCCTTTTATGAAGAACGAGCAAAGAGACCACTGAAGACGGGATGCTTTGTTTTTAAAATAATTTAGGGGAAAAAAAGGAGTCAGGCCCTAAATAGAGTCACACACAACATATGAGCATTAGTGTTTACCTGTCCAGCCAGCTCCAGACGCTTGTTTCCATAGTAATCTCTGTCATCCACCTTGTTCTCACCTTGAGCCAGAATCACTCTCCGAACCATCACGGCCAGATAAATACACTTTGCTCGAAAGTTAAACTCTTTAACCTGAAGCAAAATTCAAACATGGCCATTATCCCTCAGAAATCTCAAGTATGATGTAGTAAACTTTCAGAAAACTTACAGGCACGTGAGTGAGGATAAGCGAGGCCAGCAGCTCCCTGGCCTCCTCCATCTTGGTCTTCTTGGGCCCGCCCCACATCCGCTGCCTGCGTACTTTATTCCCAAGAAACCGCAGAGCCTGAAACACACAAAAGGCATTTATATTATATATAAATATATATATATATATGCACAGAAGTTCTTCTGGCACTAAACAAACCTTTAAACAGACCTTTAATTTACAAAGAAAGATAAACCAAACAAATCAAGCCATCTTTAAGGATTGCCCAAAGTTTTAACTGCAAAAGAATGTTTGTATAAGTAATCCAGGAGGAAAATGTTTAATCTTTCTTATTAGTTTAATGAAACTTTAATGACTGGAGTTAAAAAAAAAAGTTTAAAACAACTTCTAAGTTTTAAACAAATTAAGCTGAGGTAAGACCAGAATCCACACTAAGCTAATCATTTTCACAACTCTGTATGCAGAACACAGGTAAAAATAGTTGGTTTGAATTTTTATTAGCTAAGGATATAAAATTAAAAACCTCAATTTTAAAAAGTTGAATTCTCATGTCGTATTTAAAGACCCACTCTAAAGAAAATTGTGTTATGGGTGTTTTTAACATGATCTTGTGGCATTTTTCTGATATATATATATATATATATATATATATATATATATATATATATATATATATATATATATATATATATATATATATATAAAATAAAGAAAATGGTTAAACTGGTTAAACTGAGCATTTCTGAGTATTCTTTATTGAAATAGTTGTGAATCAGGAGCAGATGAAACAAATGAAAAAGAGTTTTATTTGTGATGTAGAAAATACACTGGATGGGCCACAAGCTGCTTCCCTCCATTCCAATATCTCCACTTGAAGACGAACACAATCCATGTACATCTTCGTTTTTCCTGTCCGAGCTGGCATCAGGATCAAACTGTACGCCTGGATAGCTCCAATATTGATTGTACCGCTAATGTTAGGTTGGGGGGTGTGATGATAAAATAGCAGGAGAGCATAAACAGAGAACTCTCAACAATGGGGAGGGGAGGCGGGGGGTTGCCCCGCACTAATAGTCCCACCCACTACTTAGTTTAATTTCTATAGAACTGCTATAGAACTGCTCTGCAGAAAATATGTCCTAGAATTGACAGTTTTGTGTTTTTGGCTAAAAATACCATAGTCGCCATTAAACTAAAAATAAAAACAATGGGAATGCTTTTTAAATATATCAAAAGATGAATTTAATCTAGAAAAAATATTTTACTTCTACACCAAGATAAAAAAAAAAATTCTCCAATTTCTGATTTAAAAGATTTTTTAAATACAAGTCCTTAATATAAAAAGTGGTAAAATGGTTCATTTGGCCTGAACATCACACAAATGTTAAAATATTAAATTCAAAGGCAAATTTTCTAAACAACAAAAAAATGCTGTAAGCTAGTGTGGATGTAAATGCCAGAAAACATATTTCATAATGAGTATTCTAAAGAAAATGTAGAAACAGGGTTGGAGATGAAAAATCTTTGATCATTTCTTTAAAAGTAGAAAAATTCTCTGGTTTGAATCTGGTTAACCAAAATACCTGATGATTTTCTGCATATAATTACTAAAGAATAGCTCTATTTAATAACTTCAATAAAAGAATTTATTCATTCCTTTCTGAAACAATGATTGTAATTGGATCACCTCTAAAAACTGTGATTGCTTCCATTTAAAACCTACACTTTACTGTACTTTAGGGCAATTGGTATACTGATGGAGGTCATGTTTAACGCCTTGATCTTGACGTTGTAATGAGCTCATGTTAAAATACTATAAAAACTTGTGTTGCGTGTTTTCGCACCCACGCTTGAATCAGCTGAAGCTGAAACTCTCCACACAACCGTGAGAGGTCAGAGGTCAAAAGGGTTGACAGCTTCTTCAGGACCACCCAGTTGGTTCCTGGTGGTGCATAAAATGTTATGCAGAAGCCATAAAAATGTTCATTTAAAGAACTAAAATGATATCAGCCTGCTAAAAAAAAACAAAGAAATTCTGGTTTCTACAGAAGAATCAAGTTTGGCAGATTACTTATAATCTGATAATGTTTTTTTAAAACCTATCTGCCTTTAATTATATAGATTTAGGCCTCATTGTGCACAATACAATGACTCTGTGAATGCCATGAAAAGACATAGCGGAGGCTGGCAGACAGCGGAACATGAGGGCAGCGGCGGCGGGTTGCTAGGACACAAATATGGCCTCATCAATGCATCAGCGGATCCTCAAACAACATAATCTTTATGAAAAACAAATTGGCCGATTGCATTCAGCTGTAGGTGTCAAAGAAAGCACGTGGAGCTCCTGAATAACCACAAGAAGCGTTACTTAACTGTCTGTAGACACAATGCCTTTGCTGTGTGCTCAGAGAGAGCAAAGGAAATACCTTCTGACAACAATCAGCAGTTGCTTGTTTGTGCGTCTGAATAACAACATTCTGGTCTAAAGCTAATGGCCGCACATGAGAGCAGCCTGATAGTGTGAGGGTTTATAGACATCCACACAGGCGTTTTTCTGAGCACAACAAACAAATTATGGAGGAGTTTGAAGGCAGGAAACTGGATAAAGAGTCAAAAACTGAGCTGAAGACATTACAGCTTAAAAGTTTTTATCCTTCATGAGATGTCAGGTGGTGGTTTTAGGTAAGATTGTGTAACATCCAGATTTTTGTTGACAGCATGAAGTCACATGGCAACAACTGGAGACTAATTAAAGAGCTTTGGAGCCGCAAACACGCTTACAGCTGGACAGTATGTTAACCTACACCAGCAATGTTTACATTAGTTCCAAAATCTCAGAATTGTTTTATTTATAACTTTTTTCGACAAATTTCAAAAGGTTCCGTTTCATCCTTTCGTCTGCCTCCTATTTGGTCTTCTTCTTGACCTTCTGCTTGGCAGGTTTTACCTCAGCATCCCTTCATTGACATATTAAATCTCCTACCTCTGATCAATTTTAAAGCATCTCATTCATTCTCTACAAAACCGCCAACATCTGCTGTTCCACTGGATATTATCCATCATTGTGATTCCTAAAGAGAACCTTTACTTGAGCTCTACTCCACTTTTCCTTTCATCCCTGTTTACACTCTTGACGCTCATTCAAACCTGTTGGCGCACAATTAGTTTCTCTAGACCACAACCTCCTGGTAGCACTCTCATGTGTCTTCTGGAATTTAATTCATCACCTTTCCATAGAGGAGCCTCACGTCTGGACTGTCCTCCACCTGTCTCCCTTGTTCCTAAAGACCCACTTTAATATAAATTGTGTTTTTGGTGTTTTTAACATTTTCTTGTAGCCTATTTTTGAGGATGGAGGACATATACAAAGGAACGTAAGCCCAAAACTGCATTTCTGCGTATTTCTTTATTAAAATGGTTGTGAATGAGATGGAAAAATTGGGCTTGCTTGTTTGCTGTTTATGTACTTGGAAGCTACAGGAGAGAGTGTAAACACATGGGCGATAGGAAAGGGGCGGGCTTACTCCGTGCCAACGGTCTCACTCACAACCTAGAGTTTAATTTCTAATGAACTACTGCTGCTCTGCGGAAACTATGTCCTAAAAAAACGACACAGATTTTTTAAATTTGGGCTAAAAACATCATAATTTAAAGACCACTGTGAATGCTTTTACAACAGATCAAAAGATCTGAATCATTGACTGTATGAGAGAACTGGACTGAGTGTGATAATAATAGAAAATGGCTTAGTTCTGTCAACAAAAAGAAGTGAATTCAGTTGTCATTTTTTTTGCAATTTGGATAAAGCCATTTAGAGCCAGACAAGGTTAGTAAGCAGTGATTGGTCGGACAGAGGCAGTCTGAATCAAGATTTTTATTCCAACCATTGTCGCTTTTTAGAGGTCCACAACCCTTCCACTGAAAGCGGGCTCAGGAGAATCTGTCAGTCAAATGTTTAACATGTTCACAGTGAGGGCCAGTGGGCACCATGTGTTTGAGGCATCTGTTTGGCCGGTCTATAACTTGAATAACTTGCGATGAAAAAAAGAATATCATGGGGGGGAAAATAGAATTAACTAGAACATGTAAAAGATCAAGAATGCTTATTCTGACTAACAGAATGTCTGAGTAATAGCTGTTTTTTTCTCTATAGAAGTCTATGGGATTTTGGCTTCTACTTCCTGTTTGGAATGTAAGGGGGAGGGGTTACTCAGTCTGGTTCTCCTATACAGGCAATGGTCTGAATGAAATATAGTGCCCCTTGGTGGAGAGGGGGATTGGACATCACTGTGAGTAATCAGGAGATGTCCTCTCAGTGCCCTACCCGCCAATTTTAACTGCACCCCCTTAGAACACATCTGTCCAAGGTCCCACCCTACCCCATCCCTGGTAGGGGGTACCAGGTACCAGAGGGGCGGTTGTTCTCTATCTGCTGCCATGCGGGTGTTGGGGGGGTTCTGGCTGCCGCGGCTGCTGCGGCGGGGGTCTTGGTGTGGGGATGGCACTCTCCTTCCTTCTTTTTACATTCCATCATTCATTTTAGAAGAACATAAACACTCACTGGAGCACAGGTATTAGCTCACTTAGTTTGCGTGACTGAATTAAATATTTCACACTAGTTGGTTTGAATGCATAAGTATGCGTGTGTGAACATTATCTGTATTGTGTACATGTTGACATGTGAACATTATTTTGGAGCCAACAGGTGTGTTTATAACATTTGAGTGTGTGTGTGGACAGGCCCCGCCCTTATAGACCTGTATTACATGTGAACCTCACCGTAATGATTACAACCATCCAGAAACTTGTTGCTTTATGCTGCTTCATGGTCTCCCCCCGCTTCTATAATCACCCCCCCCCCCCCCCCCCATAACATCCCTCTCTCTTCTTCCCTCCTTTCCTTTTTCCGTCTGGTCCAACACAAAAGATTTCAATGATTAAAATGGATAAAGTTTGGTCTCGATTACAAAAGAGGTTATTCAGACATACCTCTGGTTTGTCTAAAACCCCTATTGTTAAAGTAAAATAAATCCAACACAAGAGGCCTTCAGCTCTCATCCGTTTGCCCAGCAGGACAAATTAAAAAAATAAATAAAAATAAAAATAGTGGAGCTCTGATGATGTTAGTGTTGTAGATCCAACGTGAGTCTGAGGTAACCTCAGGTTTGTGAGTCAGATTTTAGCCTCATCTGGTTCGGATCTGATGTACCTGAGTCTGCGTGAAGATCTGGGCTTTCTGACACTCCTCCAGGCTTGGGGCGAAGTTGGCCATGACGTGCTCCTCTGTGCCAATCATCTGCACAATCTCCTGGTCACTCTCTACACCCATACCCTAACCATGCAAACAGACAGCAGAGTGTGAGCAGGGAGACACAGATTGGTAGAATTTGGGTCACTACATAAAAATCTACGCAAATTTACACAGAGCAGAAGAGTGGACACACCCTG
Organism: Oryzias latipes; assembly: GCF_053564925.1. NCBI lineage: Eukaryota > Metazoa > Chordata > Actinopteri > Beloniformes > Adrianichthyidae > Oryzias > Oryzias latipes. Next base: position 24,483,415 of record NC_136242.1, on the reverse strand, counting down.
AGGAGCATGGAAGTCAAATGTGTTGACAAAGAGGGAGAAGTGAACTGCAGAAACTAAAGCGATCTGACATTTGCTTATGTAAATGTGAAGCTGTGGGAACTGATGGGTCTGCCCCACTGTGGATTCATGCTCGCAACCAAAGAGAAGGAGAGGTGAGAGAAAGTCACAGAAATGAAGCTGCAGATGTTTAACTCTGAGCAAAGAACGATGTGAGAAAGAAATCTGTTATACTACAACTTTTCTTCATTCTAGAGTGAGTCTTTCAATATTATGCATCTTTGTATTGCAAAGGACAAGAATATTCCGATGCTCTTCTGTCGTCCTCTATTTGGGTTATAGCTCCCCCTGCTGTGCATTAGGAGTCCCTAAACCAGGGGGCCTGCAACCTTGATACTAAAAGAGCCATTTGGTCCAGTTTCTTACTGACCAAAACCCCATGAGAGCTGCAGAGTTCCACCTCACCAAATAGAATATACTTTTTCTATTTGTGTGGCCATTTAGCTGGTAATTTATAAAAATGTAGCTTTGAAATATTTACAATAAGCAGCAAAAGAACACCTCGGCTTAAACACCTTAACATAAATGACAAAACTTAACTAACAAACCTATTGTTTTTTAATTTCTTTTTAAGTCAAAAATTCGCAATGGAGGGATAAAGAACCCCATGTGGCTCCGGAGCCTCAGGTGGTAGCCCCCAACCCTGAACAGTTTCTGAAAACTACCTTAAAGATGATGGCGATGGGAGCGTCCTCAGACAGCGTGTTATGCCTCAGGTAGAAGCGTCCTTGCTTCACAATTATATTAGTTCTACTTTTCTTTTCGTGAGTGGAGCTGTGAAATGAAAAAAAAAACAACACATTTTTCAAAGGGCTTGCATAGCATTTGCCTGAAATTATATCAAAACAAGGAAAAAAATTACTTATGTTTTTGCATTCAATAGATGAAAAAATTAAGGTAATTTTAGAGCCAATGTGGTTTGACGCATATTTGCATCAATCAGCATCAAGAGGTTAAGACCAGATCTGTCTGTCTGTCCTGCAGTTAAAACACTAAAACTGCCCTATACACTATTCTGCATTAACATTTAAAAACTGTATGTTCAACAAACCAAAGGGGAGTCAAATAAAGCAAACTGCCAAACCCTAAAGAATAAATGTTTTTTAAATTATTTATACCCAGATTTTATTCATTTAAAACGCACAAAAAAACATTGATCACGTGAAACGTGAAAACATGTATTGTTTGCCAGGCTACAGCAAAGTCAACTCTTTTCCACCATGAATGTTGATGTTCTTCAATCACAGGAAGTGATCATTACATTTAATAACAGAAAATATAAAATAAGGCTAGATCATTTGTCTTCAATATGAAGGAGTTTTGATGACTAAGATTGATTATGTACTCAGCCCAAGTTATTATTTGCCAGTCCTAAACTTTGACAAATGTCAGTTGAAAGGCATTAAAGGCTGCTTAATGTTTCTTTATTTCTCCATAGAACTTGTATTGGTTGCACAAAACTGAGAAAACGTTGAAGTTCAGGCTGTAAACGTCAAAATGTATCCACTTTTTTAAAACCCAAGCTAAAAATTGAGATTCCTTTAAGTCTGGTTGATGCCTAAAGGACGTACCTGGTAACTGAAGCTCCAACTGTCCCCTTCCTGTCTTGGTCCACGATGATCCGATTCTTCGACAGCTGCTCCTGGATCAGGATGACTTTCTCTTGACCTTTAACGATGAAGTAACCTCCTGTGAAAACAGAATAATGAACTGACGGGGTTGTGATGAACTGCTGTTGCTAGGTTATGCGCAGGTTATCAATTTGTAGGGTTTCAGGGGAGGGGGGGGGTGTTTTTGCAGAGAACCTGGGTCCAGAGGACACTCATTTAGTTTAGAAAACTCCATGGGCGTCTTCCCTGTGAGAACACAGTTGGAGCTTCGCAGCATGATCGGCATCCTGGCATAAAAAATAGAATAAGAAAAAGGCTAAAGCAGACTTTTTCATTGCGTGGCAACTTTCATTAAAGTTATGATCAAAAAAAGAAAAAGGAGGACAAATCTCTGCAAAATGAAGCTTTCAGTAGGTTTTTGGGATGACCCTTTAGTTAAAATTAGCAAAATTATACAGTGTATGAAACAAAGAGTTACCGTCCAATAGGCAGAGCATTTCGGATTATCCTCTGGCTGCCACGAGTGTATTCTATGTCCACTGTGATGGGTGCCGAGTAGGTCATGTCCCTGAGGCGACACTAAGGAAACAAAGCAAGAGCTTGAAAGTGTTAATGAGAAATCTATACATTGTTTTGTTTTTTTAATAAAGAAAAAATGATTTAATTCATAAAAATTTCACTTTCTTCAGTTTAAATCCTTTTTTATGTGAACATTGTTTTTCACTACAAAATAAAATTGGTTAGAAAATTGGAATAATGAATCCGCATGAAACAGAATCATAAACTAGTGAATCCAAATTAAAGTACTATGGCAGTACTGTGGGTGACAGTGGCTAAGGCGGTTGAGCAGGTTGTCCAATGATCTAAGAGTCGGCGGTTCAATCCCCGCTCCCCCCAGCCAACTGTCGTTGTGTCCTCCTTGCCTCCAGTGCAGCTCCACTGGTGAGTGAATGTGTATGAATGATCCCGGTGATGGTCAGAGGGGGCTGTAGGCCTCTGTCCGTCTGCCCCAGGGCAGCTGTGGCTACATCAGTAGCTTACCATCACCAAGTATAAATGAATAATGGACAAACTGTAAGCGCTTTGAGCGTCTGGAAAAACGCAGATAAATCCAATCAATTATTATTATAGTGATAATCTGCCATACAGTGAGCTTTTATTATTTTATTTTATAGGTTCTGAATGAATCTAAAATCAAACAAAAAGTATTGTTTTGATTTTTCTTGAGCCATTGAATGTGGCATAAATTATAAACTACTGAAATGTTATGAGCCAAAGATGCTTACATTTTTGTAATATTATCGTTTGTAACAGAGAAGATGTTGTGATTTACTCAAAGCTTTAGGGAAATTAAAGTGGAAGGTAAAATTGGACTTAAATAATCTTTTACTTTATTTCTACAAAGATAGACCACACAATTTTTTAAGCTTCTTCCTTAAATGGGATCATCTTGTATGTCTGGAAAACTGCACAAATATTGAGCCTATTATCTAATTTATTAAAATTCGGCCAACTGTTTCCAGAATTTCCTACTTATGGACCTTCTAATTGCTGCTGATGGCACCATTAATAGCTTCATGTTTATATTTTCAATCATTAATTCAAACCTGTAGTGTTTTAAATTTAAGACATTTTCAAAAACACAGAAGTGATTTTAGTTTCTAATTTAGACATAAAAATGTATTTATTTCCAAATTTCAATGCAGAAGGATATGGAGAGCATGTATTTAAGTCTTTAGGGCTGTTCAAAATTGCAAAATATTTATTTTCAATTGCATTAATCTAAGATAGGTATATTTAAAGAAAAAAATTATACAGAAATCGGCTGCCTTTCTCACCTCATGAGGAGAGACGGGTCTGGTAACGTTGAAGCTTTCTTCCACATCAGGCATGCCGACATAGATATTTAGATATCTGCAGGGGGTAAAAAATGTGTTGGATATTTGCTATCAGGAAGTTCGGTTTGAATTTCTGTCATTGAACCTACTTCAGGTACCACATGGGATCAGCATCACTGGTGATTTTCTCATTTGCTTTCATGATCTTCTTTATCTGAAAAGGAAGACGTTTGAACAGAAGTGCAAGGACAAACACAGCAAATGTGGCAAACGCTGATGCGGGGATAGAGCCTCACCTCCACATTGATGAAATAGTTGAAGGAGTCGATGTGCTGCTTCACCAAACCCTTCACCTGCAGAACACACAGAAGATCGAACGTAGGCAGAGACAAGAAGAAATACTGATGCTAAAGCATTCAAACAGCAGTCAACTATGCATATCAAAATAATGCTGTTTTTAAAAGATGTTAATGTTTTTCTATATGGTCTCAATTAAATTCTAACATTTTGGTCTGGTTTTACTGTTTAAAAACTTGACAAGGTTAAAACATTTCTGACATCACAAAAATATGAGACATTTGTGGGCCAACACCCTAAAACACCCTAAAATCTATGAAAAGCCGAGCTTTATGCAAACATTGGATATGGTTTTTTAAATTGTTTTTTTTTTACTTGAGATTACAAAAAGATTAAAATTTTATGGAGCCGATTCCCACATCTCAGTTTTAAAGACTCAGTCTATAAATATATGTGGTTTGTCATCTTCATAATAACAACAACAACAATAATAATATTTATTAAAGTAATAGGATGTTTTAAAAACAACGCAAAATGTTTGAATCTTAAACTATAAAAAGAGATCGGATCATGGACAGAACCCTTTTTTTTTAGGATTTCTGAAGTGCTTGCATTTGCATGATTATTGAAGTTCTCTGATTAATTTTAATTATTAGGGCTTTATAGTAGCATAAAAATGCTCAAAATGAATCAAAAAGACTTTCACATGTCCTCAGCCACCCAAACATTATTACCTTCAAAAAGGCTGGTAACAGCTTCCATTTATCCTGTCAATAAAGAAAAAGATGACAGAGAGAGACAGAGCAGAAATTATGAAGAACTAGCAATGAATGAATTAGTCATTTCCTATAGGAACATCATTTGAATTCATTAGAAGTTTATTTATGGCTCGTGAAACAGACTCGTAAGAAATAAGAACATCAACAAGAATCACAACTTTTACTTTGTTGATTCCACCATGAAACTAACACACGCGCACCACCTCACCGCATTGACTCGTCTCGAGGGGCCAAATTGTGTGTTGTTTTTACGCAAACTCACAGCCACGGTGTTGACAGGAGCCGCCAACTCCTGGGGAGTCATGTCTCCAAATTCTTCACCGAGGACCTCCATGGTTAACAATAGCTGGTTAACCTTTAACTCATAAATAAAACAGTCTTACACCGACTGCTGCTGGAAAACCAACGTTCCGTGTATCGCAGTAAAGCATCCGTACATTCGAGGAGGAACGAAAGAAAGGTTCCGCGTGTTTGTCTTTTTCTTTCACTCCCGGTGTTTTGCACTTTTGGGTGGGTACTGCTGCCCCCTAGTGTTGTGGAAGGGTCCCTGCCCGGCTCTGTCTGTTAGTTGCAGTAAGTGCAGAAAAAACGTAAAAGACATATTGAACAACAATTCAAATTGAATCACTGTTTTCATCAGATAGACAAAAAAGGAGATGAAATTACTCAGTCTGTTAGTTTGTGACCGTCAGCAAAGCACAGAGGAGCCGCGGAGTTATAGGCTCCTTTCAGCTATTAGGCTGTTTAACAAATCTGCCTGATATGAACTGCTTTTTTTATGAACTGTTATTTTATTGTTATTTATTGTGTGTGTTTTGCTGCCAGACACCTGAGTATCTCCCTTGGGAGATTAATAAAGTTCATTTTATCTATCTATGGGACATCCTGGGACATCCTCCTTCGTTAGTCAAGTTCTAGTTTCACCTCACTGTCAGTTTCTGTATTAAATTTATCAAATGTTCCAAGGGATTCATAAATATCATATTCATGGTATAATGTTCAGACTATTGTGCATGTGATGACTTACACAATGAAATGATGCTGACTCATTTTGGAGAGAACAACCATTAGACTGAGAATCAACAATCAGTTTAGATCAACAAGATCTATTCACTTGGAAATTGTGCTAAATGAAGGCTACCTGTACTTAATCAATTGCAAAGATGTACTGAGACATTGAGACAAGTACTAAGACATTTGCAATTTGATGAAACTAATGAGAAATTCCATTCTGCTGTGAACAATTGCAGAGTGGTTTGGAAGTTTGTCCATGTTGTTTTGAGAATGTAATTTCTGTTTCAAGAAATGAGCCAAACCAATGGAGAAAAACTGTAATAAGAATGGTTTTGCAATCATAGTTGCTCAATATTTTACAAGAAAAATTGTATGAAGTAATCCATGGAATGCGAGCCGCCTAGTGGGCCAGTTTTGGTAAGCAGAACTGGCGCTGCAGGATGAACCGACCTGCATGCATGTATGCATGCATGCATACATACATGCATACATACATACATACATACATACAGTTAGATATTAACTCTGTTTGTGATTGATATATTTAATTTAGTTTTGCTTTCATACAACCCTCTGCATTTATCCGGACTTGGGACCGGCACAAGAGAGTTGGATTGTGCTCCCCTGTGGTTGCATTACATTCTTTCTTTCATTGATTCATTCATTCATACATTCATTGATTGACTGAGCGATTGATTAATTGACTTATTAATTCATTGACTGATTAATTGATTGATTGACAAATATTAATTTAAATAAACAGTTTTAATTTCTATAATTTTAACAATAAGCAACAATATTAATAAGTGATGAAGAGTTTTTTTTAGGGCAAACCTGAGCTCCAGGAGAAAACCCAAACTAATTTAAACTTCAAACTTTATTGATTTGTATAGTGCCTTTCATTTTGGCTAAAAACACAAAGCGCCTAACATAAAAGCAGATAATAGTCATAAAATACGAAAAAAAATTGAAACAGAAAACACAGGACAATCCCACACAATTTAACATAACTAACAACTAAAAATAAAGTTTAAATTTTTACACTTTTGACAAAAAGCAACAATATTATTAAGCAATGTAGATTTTTTTTATGGCAAACCTGAGCTCCAGGAGAAAACCCAAACTAATTTAACATAAATAACAACAAAAAGTTCAAATTTTTGAACTTTTAACAATAAACATCAATAATAATAAATGATTTTTTTAAGGGCAAACCTGAGCTCCAGGAGAAAACCAAATATAATTTAACATAAATAACAACAACAAAAAGTTCTAATTTTTGCGCTTTTAACAATAAACACCAACATTAATAAGCAATGGAAATAAACATTTTTCATTTTTACACTTCTAACAAAAAACAACAATATTAATAAGTGACTTTTTTTTTAGGGCAAACCTGAGCTCCAGGAGAAAACCCAAACTAATTTAACAATAATAAGGCAGAAGTTCACAAAAGAACTTCAGAACACGCCTAAAACACTTGTGGCTACTACACTTTCCAAGAACCGTGTTTACCAGTGGAGAAGTTCTTCTCCTTTGTCCCAGCAGCCAGTCTCCCATGACGTCTTCGTCTTGATAGTACTTTTTTCCTGCAAGGTGCTTCATGGTGATGAAGTCGTGTTCGAGGGCTTGACTCGGCGTGATTCTGCGCTGAGGATTGACTTCCAGCATGCGCTTGAGAAGGTCAATAAAAGCTTTGTGGTCGTCATCATCGTACATGTCAAACTGCTTTCGATGAATCTCAGTCATCTGGTTAAGATTTATCACATGATTCCCATTCACATATGACATTGTTCTTTGGGTATATTCCTCTGCTGTGTACAGCCTCCAGCCGTTTACACTGCTGTCCCAAGTGAAATAGTCTAGAGTGTTTAGTCCTGCAGAAAGAAGTTCTTCTTCTGGTAACCCGAATATCTGCACCATAGCTCTGATGGTTTCATAGTCATAATAATACGGAAAAGGATAATTTCCACAGTAAACAGTTGCCAAACTAACTCCAAGAGCCCACATGTCAACACTTTCATCTAAAGGGAGACCCAGGATAACTTCAGGTGCTCTGAATGGAATTGCTTGGATTTCGGTTCCGATTGGAAGTTCCCTTTTCCCTACAGCCACACCAAAGTCTATGAGTTTGAATTTCAAAGATTTTTTTTCCGCAAACATAATGTTGTCCAATTTTATGTCGCAGTGAACCACACCAATACTTTTGAGCGCTTTGAGAGCCTGAAACATCTGCTGAGCAATAGCTCTGACATAAGTCAGAGGTGTCGCTTTGCATTCGTTTTTGTTCAAGAAATCTTCCAAGCTTTCTTCCAGGATCTCATACACCAAGCAAATCACATTTTGAAATGAGAAACACTCATACATCTTCATCAAGTGGTTCTCATCAGGATCCAGAACTTGGATTAGTTTCATGGATTCAAACTCTTGCTTGCCTTCTTGGACATTTGCTATGATTTTAATTGCATACATTTCCTGACTTCCCACTTTAGTGCATTTAGCCACTTTTCCAAAACTTCCTTCTCCCAGGAATTCCTGAACCTTATAGATCCCCTGATTTCCCACCAAATAATGGCCTTCCATCAGCTCAAAGGCTTCCGTTTTTCTACTTCCTTTTCTTGACATTTTTGCCTGGTCTTTGTCTGTCTGCAGATCTTCAGTCTTTTCCAAATTCTCCTGAAACACGGGTTTCTCACAGGAGACAGAGCTGTCAAGGCTGGAGTGACTTGATTGTTCTTCTGCACTTCCAGCAGAAGGAACTTCCCTCATGTCTACAATTTCCCTGTTGGACATTGATGACTTCAGGCTTTGATTAAAGGATCCACTCATGCTTGAACTAGAAGAGGCTGAGGGATTTACTTGTCCTTCTGACGGCGGGGTCTTTCCCATGACACCTTTACATCCAGCAGCATACGCGGCCTTACTTTTACCTGCAAGGTGCTTCATGGTGATGAAGTCGTGTTCGAGGGCTTGACTCGGCGTGATTCTGCGTTGAGGATTGACCTCCAGAATGCGCTTGAGAAGGGCAATGAAAGCTTTGTGGTCGTCATCATCGTGCATTTGATACATATTCCGATGTTGATCAGTCATAGCATCAAAATCTATCACATAGTCCATGTGTCTCACTTCTACCCCAGTTGATTTGGTGTATTCTTCTGGTGTGCATAGTCTCCAGTCTCCATTGTCCCTAGTGAAAAAGGCTGCTTTGTTCTTTGCCCTATGGAGAACGTCAGCTTCAGGTAAACCAAATATCTGCACCATAGCTTGTATTGTTTCGTATTCGGTTCTTGATGGAAAGAGATAATTTCCACTGTAAACACAGGCCAACACCATGCCAAGTGCCCACATGTCAACGCTTTCATCTAAAGGGAGACCCAGGATAACTTCAGGTGCTCTGAATGGAGTTACTTGGATATCGGTTTCTGTTAAAAGTTCCTTTGTCTCCACAGCCAGACCAAAGTCGATGAGTTTTACATTCATGACATTTAGATCCGCAAACATAATGTTGTCCAATTTTATGTCGCAGTGTGCCACACCAATTCTCTTGAGCGCTTTGAGAGCCTTGAGCAACTGCTGAGCAATGACTCTGATAAAACATAAAGGGACCAGCTGCTGCTCATTTATCAAGGAATCATGAAAGTTTACCTCCAAGAGCTCGTACACTATACAAGTCATACTTCTATGTGTGAAGCATTCGTACATCTTAATCAAGTGGTTCTCATCAGGATCCAGGTCTTGGATGAGTTTCATCGTTTCAAACTCTTTCTGTCCTGCTCTGGATTTTTTCATAATTTTAACAGCGTAGACTTCCAGACTCCAAAATTTACTACATTTAGCCACTTTTCCAAAACTTCCTTCTCCCAGGAATTCCTCAACTATATAGACCCCCTTATTTCCAACCAACTCATGGCCTACTTTCAGCTCAAAGGCTGCAGTTTTTCCATTTCCTTTTCCTGACATTTTTTCTTTAAGTCTGTTCTTCTTCAGATCGTCTGTCAGTTTTAAAGATTTAATCTTAGAACACAGTTGATCAACGGTTTTTGACTTTCTATCGTGAACTTTGAGATGTTTCTCCTGGGAAACTCAACGTATATTTAAAGCTTCACTGCTGACGTAAAATTACATCATAACACGTATTTAGCTTTATTCGGTGATGTAAAATGACATCATAACATGTATTTTGTTGTCATAACAGGTCATGGATAGTGTGAGGTAATTCAAATGTGGAAGGGTGATGTTTCTGATGACGTCATTACCGGACAATTACGTCATTCATTGAACCACCGCAGTCACGTGGGTTGTGTGCACGCGCGTCAGTCATGCATGAGTCTAAGCGCTAAATGAAACGGTGCTCGCTGACGTGCATGTGACTCTCCAAATTCAAACTGTTTCCAACATTTCGGCCTGATCCAGTCTGTCATGCGCACACAGGAGGAGCCGGTGGTCCAAAACTGGTCAGGAGAAAGTTCAGAGCCAGAACTCCTGGACCTGCGCTCACGAACGAACCGAACCTTTTGAGTCTCGTTTTAGTGGGAACTGTTCTCTTTCTCTGTCTTTTTTTCTCCCTCCCCTGAGCTTCACACGTTCACAGAAATGCTCAAACCAGCTCATCCTTCTTACTTCAGATGCAAACATCACAGGAGTTGTGCACACTCGATTCACGCGAGGACCTCCGTGAAAAAAAAGAGAGGCGTGTCTCAAACTCGCAGCGCGTGCGCGCTCAGTGCTCGTTCTGAAGTCAGGAGTTTTTGAGTTTTGCTGTTTTGTTGAAAATCTTCTGGTGTTCAAATGTTTCAACAGAAGCTTTTGCGTGAAGCCCAGAGTAGCCTGATTTGTGTTGTGTATCAATGAGGGTTTGTTGGTTACAGTTTAAGCTTATTTCTTTAATGAGGTGATTGTTTTAATAGTAGAATAAACTCCTTTTTAACCACTGCTGACATGACACTAAATGAAGAGCCCTTGTGTGCTTAATTAATCCGATGACTGAGTATAATGATGATTCCATCTTTTGTCAGAACTGTTTTTACATTAATTTTCAAGCACATGTCCTTGATTCTCCTACATGTGTTAAGACGTTATTAAATGACAGAATTGTGCTATAAAGGTAACTGCAAGAACATCTGCTGTCTCAGGAGGATCTTTTTTGACAGTGACTTTGATTTCGGAAAGGAACTTGTCTGTGCTTCTGTCAGAGTAAAAGGATGCACGATCGCGCATGGGTTAGCGCTCTTACCTCATAGCAAGAAGGCCGGTTCAAGTCCCGGCTGGGGGACCTGAACCAGAACACCAATGGGGGACCTTTCTGTGTGGAGTTTGCATGTTCTCCCCCTGCATGCGTTGGTTTTCTCCGGGGTCTCCGGCTTCCTCCACCGTCCAAAAACATAGGTCCTAGGTCAATTGGCAACTCTAAATTGTCTCTAGGTGTGAGTGTGAGTGTGAATGGGTGTGTGATTGTGGCTCTGCAATAGACTGGCGACCTGTCCAGGGTGTACCCTGACTTCGCAGGGTGGCCGGGATAGGCTCCAGCAGCCCGTGACCCCGAAAGGGATATAACGGCAGAAGGAGAAGATGAATGAATTTCAAAGCCACGTGTTACATATAAATGGCGTAGTAAGCACAAAAACACCAATAAAGTCCATTTTTATAAACAGTGTGGTGCAGCCAGGGGTAGTAAGAACCTGGACCAAATGGTTCTTTTAGCATTAGGTTAGCTGTTACAGTAATAACACAATTCAATGTACACAAACACACTCTTTTTACAAAGGGTACACAGTGATCTTGCTGTCACTCAGAGGATATGGAATATTTACAATGACTTTAACATCTTGGCCACACATGTCAAATAAAGCTTGAATTGATATTTCAAAAAGAATTTAAAGTAAATTACAGCTAGGAAATCTAAATTTGAATTATTCAGATCCAGGTCTCAGCCCATCAAACCTCCCTGTGATTAGTTCCAGGATAAAAGGAATAATGTCCAGACTGGCTTCTTAAAAGTAAATAAATATGAAATGAGCCAAAGAGCCATAAATCCCATCTCTACAGGGCAGGAAACACCTGGATGTTCAAACAGGTAACCACTGCACTCAGTCCAACCTTTGTTTTACCAGTGTGCCTCACAAAAACTGAGATGTTTTCTTTTTTTGGTTCTCATTCAGAAAGTTACCTGGAAGAACTGAGTGACAGTCCTGTGGTTCAGGCCATGTCCCACTGCCGCTACGTACAATTTGCGCATTGTCCATGGATGAAAACAGGTCATGCTGGTCAAACCATTGGAAGGATCCGCGGAGGGCGCTGACCGTGGTGACCATGATGTTGAAAGCATTTTACAGAAGAACTGCTGAGTGAGGCTTCTGGACGGTCAGACAGTTTGTTTCATTTGTTGCTCTCTTTGGTTTGGAAATCTTGTTTGCTTCTGGTTTTCAAAACTTGAGTGTCGCCCATGCTTTCGTGTTGTCGACTAAATTATTGCAGCTGTTCATATGCTGGGTTACCCAAGGCTTTATTATCCAGGCTGCAGCTGGTCCAAAATGCAGGAGCCAGAATTATTTGTGGGGGGTAAAGAAGTAATTTTTGCGGTCGCTGCATCGGTCCATTGTGGTGAAAAGAGACCTGAGCCAAAAAGCAAAGCTCTCAATTTACCGGTCGATCTTCGTTCCAATAGTCACCTATGGTCATGAGCTCTGGGTCATTACCGAAAGAACGAGGTCTCAAATACAAGCGGCAGAAATGAGTTCAGGGTGGGTGGGCGCTCCCATAGGAATAGGGCGAGAAGCTTGGTCACCCGCGGAGAGCTCGGAGTACTAAAACCGTTTCTCCTCCACATTTAAGGAGCCAGTTGAGGTGGCTCAGGCATCTAGTCCTGATGCCTCCAGGACGCCTCCCTGGAGAGGTGTTCCGGGCATGTCCCACTGGGCGGAGGCCACGAGGAAGACCCAGGACATGTTGGAGAGAGTATGTCTGCCGGCTGGCCTGGGAACGCCTCGAGGTCCCCCCAGAGGAGCTGGAGGAAGTGGCCGGGGTGAGGGAAGTCTCTGCTTAGACTGCTGCCCCCGCGACCTGATCCCAGATAAGCGGAGGAACATGGATGGACGGATGGATGGAAGGATGAATGGATGGATGGATGGATGATCACAACATTGAAGTTTTTGGTTTTGTCTGATCTCTGTGTAGATCCAGTCTTACAGCTGCATATTTTGGACACTGCAGGACTCCGAACGTCTGGGATTAAACCATCCTCTTTTTCTGCATTTTAATCGCCTTCTGTTTTTATATGAGATTGCACTTAATAAAAAAAAAAAATCCAGTTTCCTTTACAGCTACAAGCCACGAACATAATCTATTAATGTCTGGCCTTGTTCTTCACAATTCTGCTCTATATGCAGCCAAAGCGAACCCAAGTCTTCGCCTTACTGAGAAGTTAACAGCTGTCTTTTAAAATCTAGTGAGAAGTTCTTTTATCATAAATTGACGTACATAAGTCCTGTTTTCCTTTGGCATGACATCAAAAGACTTTTGAAAAGCTGCAAAAATGTACTTTTTATTTTGCATCGTAAATGTAACAAAGAAAAAAACAACAACAAAGGTTTCCTACATTTCAGATTTAGAGATTTTTAGCACAGAAACACACTATAATGTTTCAAGCTTGAAACTTAACTGATGGTGCAGCAACAAAAGTTAGCATTTTTTGAAAGTGACGTTTATTTATTGCACCTCTGAGTGGGATTCCTTTGTACTGCAGCCCCGTGAGGCAATTACAAGGATCATTTAGAATTAAAAAAACTGATTTCCTTCAAAATGTTCAAAATTAGCTGCTGTCACAAATGATTATTCCATCAATCATATGTGTAATAATCATCATGCTTGTTAATATAAAAGCACAGAAGAAGGTGAAAACTCTCTGCTGGAGGGCATCAGTGAGACTGCTGACGGACATGCCTGCTGTTGCTGCTGAGTAGTTTGGGAAATGCTGTCCCAATGGAATTGCCATGTCGGACCACCAGCAGCTCCAGCTGACACTGGTCGATGTCGACCACCACCTTGGTGCTTCTCTCTGTGTTCATCAGAAAGACGATGGTGAAGACGGCCATCTCAAACTCAGGGCTGGTCCCGATGAAAGCACTTCCAACGGGCTTGACTGCGCCGTGCCAGCTGAACTGGAGGTTCAGAACGTGGTCGTCTGAATCAGGCTGCAGAAGGAAGAACTCAAGTGAGATTCAAGAGCTCAAGAGATGCTGATGTTAATGGAAGGGAATGCTGAACGTACGGAGTCTTGATGCCCGGCCTTGAACCCTTTGTAGTCCAAATGAGTGTTTTTTTCTTGCAGGTAGAACTGCACCCAGTTGTGAAAACCAGCGATTTCCGATCCGGTTCTGGTCTCCCCGACAAAGACGTGTTCAAATCCGCAGGAGTCTGGGCTGCCACACAAACAGAAACACCATCCCGTTTCGATGGAGACACAAGTGTAGTGATAGTTTCTAAAGAAAAGACTCAGCTCTCACTCACCCGGTGTCTCTCTGACGGTTGTAGAGATGGAACCAGATCCAATTAAGTTGATTCTTGAAGGTTGTTAGATCTGAGCTGGACTTTCCTTTGCTCACCAGGTACTTATGAGCTCTCTAGGAAGAAGATTCAGCCATGAATTAGATCCAAAACATTCAGAAAGCTGCTATATGATTGACATCAGCTTAATTTTTTTTTCTTCTGAAGCTCTGGTTCTATTCTTCTACAAGAAACAGATTTTTCAACTTTGCACATAGTTATAATTTACTCTGAAACATTAAAAAAAAATATTATTTTTCTTCCTACATTTACAGAAATAGATACTGAAGTACTAAAGGTCAACCTGGTCTAGAAACAGGAAACTATCTTTTTAAGACTCTTGCTTGAATTTCAGCTACAGCTCAGTGTTTTCCAAACACAACATGAAGTGAGAGTTCACATTTTTTCCAGTAATCCCCCTTTGGGAGGTTGCTGAGGCCTGCACGGCATTCCACAGCTGCACACAGATGTTTTCTCCCTCCTTCTGTTCTTTCTCTTGTAAACATCATGAAATTGCATCATGTGTTCCTGCAGATATGCAGGAAGAAGCAAAAGTCTCTGAGGAGCTCAGCTACACTATGAAGGAAAACTGACAAACTTAAAATCCTTTCATAATTTTATCTTTCTTTTCTTGAAAAATTGAGACTGATCTAAAAACTGTGCTTGCACCTTCATGACTTGAGTTTCCAGAACAGCATCCAGGAAGAGGCTGATTTCTGTGATCTCCTCTGGCGTGTATTGCTCGGACACACTGGCAGACCGCTCATAGTTGTCCAGGAGTTTCATGAGGACTGCAAGAGACCAAAGTTCTCAAAATAAAGTAGACAAATGAGAGGAAAAACTCAGAGGCTGAAAGCATGTGACTCACGAAAAAAAGTGGTTGTCCTCTTCATTTTATCCTCATCAACACTGGAGAACAGAGGCTGTGGGGCTTGATCCCTCACCACAGTGCTGCCCTGGGTCACAAACCCGGCTTTGTTCTAAATGGATAAGACACAGAATCTGCAGTGTCCTTGTAAAAACACACACAAAAAGCTGCAAGGGCAGAAGAATGCTCCTGACCTGAACAGAGATGTTGTAATCAATCCCAGGCGTCATCCGGTTCAGATCCAAGCGCCACAGCTCGTTGAATATGTTGGATAACTCCTGGTTTACAGAAGATTCATCCCTGACAAGTCAAAGTGAGAGCATCGGTCTGAAGTTACACTGATCCAAACGCTTGAGAAATGTGAAGAACTCTACCTGGATGCATTCAGTCCACACAGAAAGAGGGCAAGGAGGAGAATTCTGTGGAACGAAACTCATTTAGTTTCTATCACAGGATAGAAAAACGTCTTCAAATTACAGATGAATCATAAATAACAGGGAAACAAACCTTGCAGACATGATGTCTGAGTCTCCAGCGCTTCAGTTCAGACTGCAGTCTTCTGAGTCTGAAGTCAACACTGAAATACAGCTTTGAGTCACCACTAGGTGGCGCGATACTAAATGCGTTACTGTGGAGAAACTTTCACAGACTTTTATCTAAAAATAGGAATAGTTTTGAACATATGTCTGATCTCATGCAAGCAGTAGGCTTGATGGACAACTAGTTTTTAGGATCATTTTAGTATTTTTGACTGTAAATTCTGATTTATTCAGGTTGATTCCATCAGAACAGATTAAAAATCATTAACTGGTCTCAGTTATGCCTACTTTTGAAAGTATATTTGACTTTAGCATAATTGTTGAACAACATTAGACATTTGTAAACACATTAAAATAAAATTAAATGTTTCTGCAGAAAGGAAGCCACTTGCTTTCACCACCTGCCATTGGATTTTTTTAATGCCTTTTCAAACCATTAATGGCTTCTAATGTTCTTATTTTCCAAAAAGGAGTTTTTTAAAACTCAATTCAGGTGCTAAAATAACTGCTGAGATATTTTCTTCAGTAAATAAATTCCTCTTAACACAAATGGAAGTTCTCATAATCCGTTTCTGCAACTTTTTTGATGGTATTTAAGTACCAGACAGTCGTGAATTTGGGCATCAGGAAAAAACCAAAGGGGAATTGTCCTTGGGAAAGTATGCACAATACAGTCAGTCTGCAGGTTTTTTACATTTCTATACTTGTTCTGTGATGTGACAAATGGAAGCGTTTCTGATCTTCTGCCAAGCATGTTAACACTTTTTGAAATGTTGATCCAATTGTTCTGCAATGTTTCTATTTCAAATTGTCAAGTTTCTTAATTTAAATCTCACTTTTAACTAAGTACTCATTGTTTTTAGCTGGTAGACGCATAAATAAGCTAAGAAACTGTATAAATACAAAAAAGAACATTTAGAAGTGAACACAAAATCCTGATTTTGTACACAAAATGTGTTTGATCCACAATTCTTCTCTCAAATGTAATAAAATAGCATCAAATATGTCACAATCTCAACAACACTGCTTTAAGTATTGAGCTTTTATTTGTTCACTTGAATAAAACCATCAGTTTTTTATTGAACTTTAATGACCTCCAATTTCACAAGTTCAGGAACGTCAAATTCTTTTTTTTTATTGCCGAAATATTACTGTAAAAAGTTTCATTTTTTCCCCTACACTGCTGCCAAAAAACAGCTCAAGATGTGTAAAAAAATCCTTGTAAGATAAAAACCAAATGACACATTTTCATATGGCTCTCAGCTCCATGCTGCTTTCATTAGGTTGTGCATTTTTATGTGCAAATGCATGAGTACATCAAGAAAAAGATAAAATGTCAGACCGTTAACACTATTACCAAAGTTCAGGTGAGTAGAAAAACTTAGCAGCTGGTTTGGAGTTACTACTTTACCTAAACACAATATTACTGTTCTTCCCAAATCCCTACAGTCAAAAGGCAATTTTAAAAGACATATATTAAATCTGCGTTGTGGTTTTTTTTGTCTTTCTGCTTGGCGACACTTCTATTCTATTAGAATCATTTCCAGAAACCAGCTGGCAAACAGTGGCGTTGTCCAAAACGTTTCCTCTGCGACCGACCAACTGAAGGCGATGTAATACTTTTGGCTCTTTGATGAAAATAAAAGAGCATTGGAGGAGTTTTCTTTGTGTCAGTGGAAAGGGTTGGCACAGAGTTTCATTTGCAGAGTATCCAGGTTTTCGGATTCTCAAGCATTCGAGTCTTCATCCGTCACACTCAGGTTTGGCGAGTTTGAAACCTCCTTAAAGAACTCATCGTCTTTCAGCATGCTCTGATAAGACACAAAAAACAAAAATCAGCAATTAGTCCAGGCATTTTTTTTTTTACTACTCAACAATTTGTTTTTGTGGCAATCGTTGATATTCATTTATTTATTTATTACAACCCAAATTCATTTACAAGTAGTACATTTTTTAATTTATTTAACGGCAATAACTTCAAAAATGAAAAACATATCGTTTCAATGTTTTCTGAGAAAGATCAAAAGTATGCAGACAAAGGTTGGCCGTGGTGCAGCGGTAGGGCGGTCGACCCACGATCGTAGGATTGCAGGTTCGATTCCCGGCTTGCACGCCCATGAGTCGATGTGTCCTTGAGCAAGACACTGAACCCTACCCTGCCTCTGGAGGGAGGTTGGCGCCAGTGCTCTGCAGCGGAGCCGCCACGAGTGTGTGAATGTGTGTGTGACTGTAAAGCGCTTTGGGCCTTGTAGGTAGAAAAGTGCTGTATAAGTCTACGCCATTTACAAAAATAAACCCCTTCATACCTGACTTTATTTCCATTTAGACAAAAAATATTCTTTACTTCCCTTCAAAGTTATGCTAAATTAAGCAGTCCTGGATTTAATGCTAAGAGTGACGTACGACATGAAGAGTTAAAGCGTACACATCTTAAAACAAAAAAAAAGACAACGTCAAAACCATGTCCAAAATATATTCAAAATAAACAACCTAACCTCCTCTAAAGCACTTCCAAAGTTCCAGGTTTGTTAGCTTTACGTTTAATTCTGAATGCAAACTATAGTAAACAAAGGTTGTCGTCATTCTCAACAGCATGTGTGATTGGCTCTTGCATGATGCATGCAGAGACTATGAAAGATTAACAGATCTGCTGAAAAAATTGTTAGGAAATCTGTGATGAGAGAATTTCATTCTCCCATCTTACCGTTAGGTTTTGAATTCCCTCAGAAAACGCCCCAATTTGTCTCACCGTCCCCTCGGAGTCCTCCATCTTATGAAAAAATAAATCAAAGGTCGACATCAGGTCAAAAAGTGAATCATATAGTATTCCATTATAGAAGCAATTGTGATTCTGATGATGATAATATTATTAGGTCAAATCTATGCCATAAAAAGAAAAATAGGACAAAAAAATACAAGAAAGGGAGTGAGAAGAAGAAAAGGCCTTTAAGTTTATTTGAAGTAGCCCACCTGTTCCAACCTGTCGAGGTCATCTTCGTAGATTTGGAGCTCAAAGCCTCTCTGGAAGCTTTGTCCCTTTGGCATCTCCACATCCATTGGACAAACGTACTCCTCACTTTCATCCTGCTTCTTCTTCCTCAGACTGCCAAAGTTACTAAATGGCAGCTTCTTTGGCTGGTATGAAGGAGAAAAAAAAATTAAATATCAAACACACTGTCCACCTGAAGATCATTCTATGTGCTTGTGGAGAGGACAGACAATGAGACATGCACAAACTATTTCCTATAAAATGACAGGTTTTTGATTTTGACTAAAAGTTTAATAATAATCATTATTAAAAGACCACTGGGAACAGTGTTACAATAGATCAAAAGATGATTAAAATGGGTCTTTAAGAATGAGCACCCCTCTCTGCTGGTGTTCCTCTGGGCTGTGTGCTAAGCTCACTACAGTAAAACTGCAACTATAATCTTTCTCCATTTTACACCTTCATCAAATTTGCAGATGACACCACTGTGGCTAGAGCCCAGAAAATCCAGACTGGTTTACAGATTTGAGGTTGAGACTCCCAGTCTGGTGTTATTTAAGTAGCTGAAAGCCAGTCAAAGACTTTAAGGGGACAGAAATTCCGGCCCCTCTCCCCATCAACAACAAAACCTTTGTGATGAAGAACCAGCCGCAGAAACTTCGACTTGAACAACAAGCTCCTGCTGGACTGCACACTGACTTGCTGTCTGCTGATGTGGTATGCAGGCTCCACAGCTGAAAACAAAAGCTGTGCAGAGGGGCATAAATGCCATCCAAAAAACCAAGGTCAGCCGTCTACTCCCCTCTCTGAACAGTAAAAACCAGAGCCCACTGCCTCAGGAAAAACAAGACCTTATTAGGAAGGCCTTCACATACAATCTGCTTGACCCGTTCCCCTCTGGACAACGCTTCAATAAAGCCCAACTGACTACACCTCACTACACAGATTAAAGGTTACAGGATCTCATTATTTCTATTTCAGCGAGAAATTAAAAAGTCCACTATTTTAATTATTTTTTTTGCTATAATTCTGAGTGCAATTAAAATATGTATTCTGTTCTGTTCCCTTGATGGTTAAGAAAAACTCATGACCAAAGCTGAGAAGAACTTCTAATTTCAAGTTACAGGTTCTTTTCATTTCTATTACTACCTTGACTTTAGTGGTGGCAGTGAGTACGGTGTAGTCTGGGTTCTCAAGACACTCCTGTTTAAGCTGTTGAGCCTCTGCACCAATGAGCAAACTGAAGTGTGTTGCGAGGTGGCGCCGCAGGAGGGTCTTGTTGGGGGGGATGTTCAGCAGCAGGGCCATGGTCTCCACATTAAACCGAGGCTCCAGAACCTGAACAGACAGACCAGAAATCAGCGGTTGAAGAGTGGACGCTCGAGACGGGAACTGGAACCAGGGCTTTCCCACCATCAGCCCTCCGTGGACGCCGCTGCCTCTGAGGTTGGGGGCGTACTCAGCGAGGTCCACCGATCGCAGCCACTCCATCACCCTGTGGTTGGTCCACTGGGAAACCTCTGCTGGAGAAATGTTGTTCTACAAAAACACAGAGACAACAAACCCATAGCAATGTTAGGCTTTACACAGACAGAGGAACTTTGTCAATTGTTTTTTTTTTACTGGGATGAATATCAACCTACAAATATGTATTTACATTAACATGTTGGGATGTCACTTGTGAGCTGAGGAAGTATCAAGACTTCTGCAGTGATGTTTTAATGAAGATGTAGTCCATGAGCCAGAGAGAACACAACACAAATGTGATGAGAGTCTTTAACGGTCTATATTAAAGTCTGTGTTCAATACAATGGCTTCCTTGTAGAAGCAGTGGTCTTATAGGAACATCTGATCAGGAAAGGAAGAACCTGCTGAGGGTTATTGAGAACTGTAGACAGATGACTGAAGGTCAGACTCAGCTGCGGAATCAGTTTGGAGGTCAAGCCAGATGTCCAAAATACCTCAACCAGATGTGTGTCTGATATAAAGAAATTTTTCTGATTTGGTCTCACACAGAAGCTTAACCTGAACAGACTTTTGCGGCACAGACCTGCCACTATTTTCTGCCTCTTCCTTCATTTCAGTCACAGATGCTAACCAACCAAGCCCCAGAGCTATCCCACCTTAGACAAAGGTTCCCACTTCTTTCCAAGCTCAGCTCAAACAGACAAGCCACAGCTCAAGCTATAAGGAAGGTGACCTCAATGACAGTAGACTTGATCTCACACTGAAAAAAACTATTCCTGAGAGCACAATGCAGCCGGCATGTCTGAGCCACAGCTGGCAGGTGAGGAGGCCATAATGAACCCACTTTAAATCATTTCCAGAACTTTTTACAGATGTGGCTAATCGCTCATTTGATGGAATATAAATACCAAACTCCCAATCACATTAAAAGGGAATCTCTTTGATTGTTAAAGAATATAGGAATGCTCTGTTGAAGGAAGAACATTTAATAAAAGAACATCTGTTTAGAAAAAAAATACATTGTTTACCCATACAGAAAAAAAACAAAACCTCTTTTTGGTGTTTTTCTTCTCTAAACAATATTCTGTTCTTACGGTGAAAAAATACCACAATTTCAATATTTTTCCCCCTAAATGTGAGACATTTAATATTCCTTCACTTCAGGGTGTAGGTTCACAATTTAGTGTCATTAAAGTGAACCAAAAGCCTCAGCTAAGACTCTTGGAAAGTCTTGTTGATGCGGATGTTCCCCTGAACCCACCTCATCTGACGGTCTGCGGCGCAGACAGTTGGGCTCAAATTTGTTCAGACGAAGAACTTGAATTGCTCTCTTGATGCTGAGGTGATGCAGGACGCTTCCTACTTTCAGAGAAAGCAGGTCATCCTGAAAAGCAGAAACCAGCTATGAGCACGTTTTGGTTTAATCTGCATTCAATAACATTCCAAACAGATCACAGTTGAACCAGAAGTTTTTGTCTTTGTCTCAGCATCCCGAGACACAGACGTCACACATCTCCAATATATCGGCTTTCATTGATGAGACGGGATGGCGCCGCGGTCACCAGATCCACTCCTCCACAGCGCCTGAAAAGAAGTCTTTGTTTGGTGAAAACACTCACTACTGTCATGTAGTGCAGCATGCGACCATCTACTCGGGCCTCATCAAACTGCGTCTTATACTGAGGCAGACCAATGTCATCCAACCATCCTAGGAGGAAAGAAAAGCTTCATTTAATATCTTCAATGTCATTCGGATGTAAAGAAATTAAATAGCCCTTCCACTCAAAGACCACTGCCCAGTTAAATCCTGCTCTGGACAGCAGCTAGTACTCACTTGTTACCCAGTTGTAGTCCAATTTGCCCTTATTATCCTCCTCTTCTGAGCCGAGGGCCTGCAGAGCCAGCTGCAGCTTCTTTCTGTGCAGCGGGTGTTTGATACCCAGCTCCTTTAACATAAAACAAGTGATTATCTCCCGTAATATTCCCCCAAATTCAACTAAGTAAAGCAAGCATGAAAACAGCTCAGTCAATCTAGACTAATTAAATGTTTCGGCTAGGGTTCACCTTCTCCAGGTCAAGTTGCGAGGCCTGCAGCAGCGTCTGTCCAGAAGAGATCCACACACGAGCCATGTTCACGTAAAGGCCAAGTCCCTGCTCCTGCAGCCAGTTGCACACCTGATCCTTAGACCAGCGAGCAAAGGGGGCATCCACATCACTGAGGAAGAAACAGGAACGGACAAGTTCAAACTGCCCGGGGGCTCTGCAGTACACACCCGGCTAGCAGCAAGATAATGAAAGGACATAACAGTTTGTTTTTGTTCATCATCTTAAAAATTTCATTGTGCAATAGAGCAAAAAGGAAAGCACATTCTAACTCATCATTCAGGCTGAATAACTCACTTGTTGCCTCTTTGGAGATCACGGGACCAACCCAATCTGGGTCCGGCTGTTGCCCGTACTCCACCTCGCTTGAACTCACCCTCTGGCAGGTTGTCATCCAGGTTAAATGTGGTGGACTGGCTCCTTTTAAGCCTTATAAAAAACATGTTTAAAACTTAAGCATCCCTAAAAATAATCCTTAACAATTGTTTCCTTCAGGACTAAATTAAAAGTATTTTTAAAAAAAGGGGTTTCTAACTCACTTTCCAAACAGTTTCTTGATTCCTTTGGATTTCTTCCTATTTTCATGGGTTGCGGGAAGCGTCTGCGTGCCGTCGTTGCTTGATGACGTCTGAGGAAGGCCAGCCAGATCCAGATGATCGGTGCCCTGTCGCTCCGTTTCAGCTGAACAAACAAACATCCTCATGAGCATCAGCGTAACGCCAACGGTGAAGGAACAGCGCAGGAAATAATCTAACTACGAGAAAACACATGACGACTCTAAGACACGGGCAGAATGAGAGGTCATGGCACTAGACGGATTAAGCTCTCGAACATTCATGCATCACACAAACTGATGTCAAACTACAACACGAAAGAACCTAAGAGGTAGTTTAAATATTTTGAGGGTGACTACATAGAAAATGAAAGCTCTAAACAGATTTTGAATACAAAAGTGCACACTAAGACATGCAAAGAGACAAATACGTACATGGACTGTATCTAAAGCAGAGATCTGTGCGGCAAGAGAGGTTGTAAATGTTAGAGCTCTCAGAAATACCATTCATAGAAAAACAGGCCAGCTTGATGAATGATAATAGAGGACCGACGGATGGATAAGGTGAAAGGATTTTGTCAGTAGTTTCCTTTGCGTTCTACTACTACAACCCAGCAGCGACTGGTGGTCCATACTGTACCTAGCATAGGGGCACTCGCACTCCTGCTGCGGTCTTCATGTGTTACAAAGAGCACACAACATGTCCAACAAAGAAAAAACAAGACAAGAGGCAGAAATTATGATTGAAATAATAGGGGGATTGGAACGATGGATCACAGATATTAAAAAAAAAAAGGAACACAAACAGGAGGAAGGGCAAACAGCACCATGGAAACAGACGGTCATAATTAAATGGGGAATTGGTTTGTGTGGGCTGCAAATTATGGTCTTTGATCCACATAGTGTAGTCCTTGGGTGTGGCTTTGCAAAATAAAAAGTTTGTGCATGTTCAGTGAAAAACGTCCATCACACTTGCCGTGCAGCCAGAGAGGTTTTGGCTTCACGTCATGCATGAAAACGTTTGGCTCTTACCCAGGTTAGGGCTGCCGGTTGTCTTTTTGCCTCCTCGGATCTTGAAGAAGCCTTTTCCGAAAGATGAGCGAGCTTTTCTGGAGCCGAAGCTGTCATCCTCAGTTGAGGACTGCGAGGGCGCAGTAGAACCGATGGGGTTTTTTTCCCTCGTTATACTCATCTCTTCGTTTGTAGCCTGAGAAGTAAAATAAAAAAATAACCACAATCTATCGTAAAAATATTACTCTTAAAAGGTACAAGAAAGGTTCATCACAATGTTTTTGGTAAATTTGAAACCAAAACACAGAGCATCTTACCTTCTCATTACTGCTAATTTCCAAATGGTCAGGCCCGTCTGCTCTGCTGGGGTCTTGACTGTTAAAGGGGTAAAGTATAAATCCTTACACTCTTGTGAAAGTGGTGAACCACTAATAACTAAGCTACTTCACTAAATGTGATGAAATCTAACAGAACAGCAAGCAAAGACTGCGAAGAAGTGTTCAAATATGCATTCTAAGGTGTTTTTTTTATTCAAAATAAAAAAGGTTTTTAAAATATTTAAATGCTCTCTTAGTAGCCACAGTGAATCAAATTAAATCAAACTTTATTTATAAAGCACTTTTCATATAAAAGCACAACACAAAGTGCTTCACATTAAAACAAAACAAAAGAAATAATATAAAAACAAGCATGAAAATGAAAATAAACAAGCACAAAAATAAAAAATGTAAAAATAGGGCCCCCCTCGCGTACCAATACACAACCCCCCCACTTCTTTCACACATCCCACCCCCCTAACTGATGGGGAAAGACGATGAGAAATAGGCTGAGCACGAAAACAAAATGTTGGAAACGCTAATAATTGGAACCTCCCTCTCTGTGAACAGCTGCATAACCAACCAAATGCAGCATCATAGGCGGGGACCGCTCCACCACAGCTAAGCAGTGATGCAGGTTCCCATCCAGAGTGGCTGAACAGTGGCTGAACAGACCCAGAGGGAGAGGTCCCAACTGAGGAAAGTAAAGTAAACAGAACACTCACGTGGCATCAAGATTTTGGGTAATGGGATAAAACTGAAGAGTATTTTCAGGATTTGTTGGTACTGGGTCCTAAAAGTCCCTCTCCGATCATCTGTTGATCTATTGTAAAAGTGTTCCCACTGCTCTTTCTATTATGATCATGCCTTTTTGAGGAAAAAAAATCTGTTCCATGACCGTGTCTGTAGAGTTTGAGTAATTCATCAAAAATCTGCCTCTGAGTTGGCGTGGAGTAAGCCCGCCCCCACTTCCCACCATTCAGCTCTTTACACACTCTCCCACAAACTTACAGCCAAACAGTACTGGTGCAACAAAAACAGCGAGAAATATTGTAGCGATCTAGCCGTACAGTTTTCAGTCAGATGCCCGCTACAAAATCCGGTTAACTCTGGTAGATTTTATCCTTCAATGTGTTTGCAGATAAAATAATAACCTTGCGTTAATTGAAAGAAACAAACATTTTCTGGTGGCTTTTTGTAGGAAGAAATTTCTCATTTTTGTGTGTCCGATGTTATTCTGTACACACAAATGACTAATCTTGTGCACAAAAAATAAAAAAATGTGGATTTCAGGATTATCAAGACAAAATTGGAGCAGATCGTGTTCACAGAGCATCTCCTCAACTAGCTAGAAAACTGCTAAAATACTTAAGATCATTAGCATTTTTATGCACCACAAACTGCACTGACAGTATACTAATTTATTTAATTTATCTGAAGTAAAATAATCAATGTGGGATGTAGCCTTTACTTTTATTTTACCTTTCTGGTTCTGTTGGTGTGGATTCTGATACTCGTTCTGGGTCAGAATGCGTGGGACTCGGGGACGGAGTTTCAATCGGCACACTTAGAGTCTTCATCTGAAAAAATTGTTTTTTTTAAATAAGAGAAAAGAAGAGTAATGATAAGTTTACAAAAAGCCAATCAAATCAAAGCCATCAATCACTGACGTTTGTTCTTTCAAAGCTTACAGTTTAAATCTTCAAGCTTAATTCATTTGAAAAACAGTTCAGTGGATTATTTGGATATCAAAATCTTAAACGTATTTCTGAAGTGTGAAATTATTGATAGAGCTTTAGTGAGTTAGAATAGTACAAATGAAATTGTGATTAAAAAATGAGGAAGATGACTTTCAGTCACTATCAGACTAAAGCACACAAACCTCGTCAGGACTATTCGTCTTCAGCGGCTCGCCCTCTGAAACCGCCTGCTTTTCTGACTCCACGCACACAGAGTTGGCGGGTGAACATGTGCTGGATTCATCACTAGGGCTCTCCATGTACTCTCCATCTTTTGCTTTTTCTGAAACATTAAACAGTACATTATATGACAGTTAATTCCACCAAATTTCATTCCACCCAAAAAAGTAAAACAATAAACGCGTTTTCATTAGAAATTGAATTAATGTTTCACAGTGGAAGCTCTGATAACTAATTTAACAGAGGAGTTTTAAATGTGCAAAGGCACAACTGGAGATTAAAATCAAAATACTTTATTCCCGGGGAAAAATTAATTTTCAGCAGAGCTCCAATCACCAAATTATACTAGGCAAAATAAAGAAAAAAGAGATAAAAGCTATTTAAACTACAATTAATGATGATGACATCATCAAGGTTCAGGGATACAGCTGTGTTGAGCAGACATCGCCTAAAGCTTCTTCAGAAAAAAAGTGGAAGCAGTTATGGGGCAGAGCATCTGCAGCTGATAAGAAAAAAAGCCAGTAGTGGATTAAATTAAAAAACAAAAAGCGGCTACAAGATGAGCAGTTTCTAAGGTGATACAAGGAATAACATTTTTGTTTAGAGCAACGTATTCTTCTATAACCTCAGAGTCTGATTAGATGAATAGGTGCGGTTCCACCATGTTGACTGTGTTTAGGGGAAGCTTCTCTTTAAGACACTTCCTGTCAGAATGTAAAGCTTGCCACAGGAGAGATTTACATGGAGGCAAAACCTAAAGCTGAATGCTTAGCAGCTAATGAAGGGAAAAGCAGCAAAGTGGAAAAGGAAGCAGGGAATGGTGTTTGTTTGTAAAGGAGAGAATTGCAGCACATGGGCAGCCTGTGGGAAAGCTCCTGCTCACATGGAAAAAGGTGGAAACCAACACCTGGAGGTAGACTTGAGAGGCAAGCTTACATTTCCTCAGAAAAATTGTCTGTACAAATTCAAGGCGCCATGGTTAAAACCATATTGTCAACGTTTATTTCATAGAGCACCTTTTTCTCTGGGAGAACTCAATGAAGGGAGGAAACAAAAATAATCATGAGCAAAAGACAGAAATACTGCAAAAAATGACGATTGAGATGGAGGAATGGAGGGATGGAGTCCTCCAGGTACAGATGCATTGTAGAATTTGTGACAGTTTGCTGGGTATTAAAAGGAGGAGCCTAAAAACAGGTGATTAACAAGACAACACCGCTAGCTGTTCTTGTTAGACATGAGGAAAATCTAAATCTGAGGTGTTCTGGGTCAGAATGTGATTTAAAGATTCTGCTAGGCTTCTAAAGAAATGCTTGTTCTGTTTTATCATCCATTTATCGCTAGCGCATGACATGAGGGATTTGTCCATTATTAAATGAAATGCTTGTAAGGACGAGTCATTTCTTCCCAACAGGTAAGATTTGGAGCTGCTAGACTGTGCTAAATTGGTTATTTGTTAAAGTTGTCATTGTTTTGTATTGATGCCTTCACTGGACTTGGTGGTTTAATGGAGGGATGTCTGGCTGATAGAGCTATTCTATGGAAATGGTTGCTGGGTTGGGTCATTTCTTAAAGTTGATGTTTAAATATGCCTTTCACCTCTTTCCCTTTTGTGGGGACCGGTATTGCAGATGAGCTCAAACCGGGTGGGAGAGTTCAGTCAATCCTGACTTCTCTCATGGGACATGCCTGCCTCTTCTTTTTTTCACTCCCCATCTTCCTTTACCTTTCTCATTTCTGTCTTGAAAACTGGCATTCATGACACTAATCGTTAGGGTTCATTGGTTGTTGGTATTGCTACTACTTGTTGCCGGCTGATTAGCATCTTGTGTTTATAGAGCGGGGGTGGGGGTGTGGGGGCAGACAAAGAGGGGATTGGTTTTGGAATGCTACAGCACACAGAGCCGTCTCAGGGCTCATAGAAACACTGATGGCTAATAGGGTTCACTAGTGACCTGCTTTGAATCTGTAAACCGAAAACGTGTGCGTTATCTGAAGGTGTGGAACCCAAATGTTAGCTAGGGGGCAAAATAGCATTTCTTATTGCAAGGTCTCACAGATGTGTGACTGCCGAATAAACATATCATTTAAAGTGTCAGCTAGGCTTCTAACAACGTGGCTGTCCTTTATTTTTCATTAGAATGATAAATAGTTAATATATTTTGTGCTGGGACATTGATTTTTTTTGCATTGATAGGTTTAAGTGAGGTTTACTCTGTAAAGGTGAATTCTAACCTCCTTTCTTGCCTTGTACTGACATCACCATGTCTTGAACCTTCTTGTACCGCAGAAGCGATTGCTTCAGCTCATCAATCTTACGATCCTGTAACAAAAAAACAAAACAAAAATCAAGTTGCTTCCAGTTCCCCTTCGAGGAAATGTGTTCACCAGGAGCACAACAAAAGTTTCTGTGACTTTTTTTTTGAGAATCACCTTTTCTTCGTTTGCTACCATCAAGGACTCGACTGCTTTTTTCATTCTCTGCACTTCCACATCTGGTGAAGACAGAACATGTTGAACGAGTTGTTTGGTTTCAATAATCAATAATCACATAAGACCTGCAAGTGTGAGCGTGCAAGTGAGGGATTACACACATTTAGGTTGCAACTCCTCTGCAAATCCAGTGAAAATTAAAGCAGACAGGCAAATATTATTTCAAAGAACTTCTCACTTTAGTTGGAACATTTTCACCTTTTAGAAAGCACATTCCAATGAAAAACAATTAAAAAAAAAAAAAAAAACGTATAAACTTGTTTGAGGGTTCCAACATATGCAAACCCTTATAAGTCATAAGATTCATGACTAAATTTGAGTTGAAATTTTAAAAAAGTTCAACAACTATTTAGAAATTTTCATGAAATCATTGAAAGTTTTTTTTTAAATAAACCGTTTAAACAGTTTTATTAAACATTTGCAAGAACAGAAAGACTAAAAACACCTAGAAATCCAATGTGAAAAATACAACAAAAAAAAAACATTAAATGGATTAACAAAGATCGTTTTTTGAAATAAACCAGGATGAGTTTTCATCCTAGGCGGCTTAAAAAAAGATTTGACCCACAAGAGACTACCTGTCTGTAAAGGGGACCCCATAATCTTCTAAAGAAAATGGCTGTAAAAACGTGAAAATCAAAGTTTGATTGTGTTGCAACACAGTTTTTCTTCCAGTTTTTGTCGCCAGATTTCTCTCAAAACAAATGAAAGAACATTTCAATGAATGAGAGTCTCAAAACGCTTTATTCTAGTACAGAAGCAGGCTTCGGAATTGTGCAGAATAAAATGAAAATGTTCCTCATGTTTGCATAAACTTTCAGTATAACAGGCACATAAAGGTCTGTCGACAAATAGGATGATGTTAGCGGAAAAGTGGAACATTTAGAGGATTCAGAAGAAAGACACCAAGGGCAACAGAAGGTGATCATTGCTGGACGGCATTCGAAGGATGAGTGAGCAGTCCGAATGCTTTCAAAAACACTTCATTCCTCGTTTCTTCTGAAAAGTTTCAACAAAATGATCTTCTTGGTCTTTCAGGCTGGAGATCAAAAATTCTGTGGCAGAGGAAATGCACTACTTTGTTTTAGATATACTGACATTCAAAACAATCTGACAGAGACATCGTCCTCTGTGGTCAGCTTTAAGGGGTTATATAAAGGGACAAGCAGAGTTTAGATGGCTCATGCTCGTTCATGCAAAAAAAAAAAAAGTGCTGGGGAGGGTGCAATTATGAAGTGCAGTAATAAACACAAGCAGATAAACCCCCCTTACGTTTTTCCTTCAGCCTCTTTCTAAGAGTTTCATCTGGGTGAGAAACTAAACAGAACACATTGTGACACAAAAGTCTTTTAGAAATGAACTCACTGTGTGCCAACAACAGACAACTCAACTCGGCTTCAACGTGAGATGCAACTAATGCGTGATGTGACGGTTTCCTTACTTCTGTCTGTGGTGTCAGCCCCGCTTGAGGAAATTAGTTTGAAACCCGTTTCACCGTGTAGTTTCTTCATCTCTCCGTCTTTGCCCTCCAGCTCTCTCCTCAACACGATAAGCTCTTCCTGTTCAAATAGAGAAAGCAACAACACGTTTTTTTTGTATGTGATAAGTTTAAACACAATTATTAGAATGCAAGGATCAGAATCCAGAAACAATTCACTTTAAACAGAAGAACATTTAAAAAAAGCCAGTTTTCCAACTCGGGGGGGAAAAAAAACCTATAATTGAAACATACCTGTGGTTTGAGGAGAAAATAAGAAACTGGTGATTTTTAGAAGCAGCCTTAGAAAGCTGTAGTTTTTATAGTATGCCATTTTTTATGTATTTAAAAAGGAAAATTGGAATGCAGGCACTTAGATTCAACTGTTTGACTAAAGACAATGAGAAAAAAGATAAAAAGGAGCTAAAGGGGAAGAGGTTAACAACCATGAAGCACAATGGTCATCCTGACAAAGGCAACCTTCAGAGCCTCAAGTCTGTGCTTGTTCCTCTTGTTTCTCTCTCATCGTGCATCTGGAGCATTGTGTTTAGGCTAGAAAGCTTGGCCATTAAACACTAGCAGTACACAGGAAAATCAAGAGGAGAGAGAAAAGAGCAACACAAGATGTGGAAACAGAGGTCAGACAAAAGGAGTTATCAAACGGGGAAAAATTGTTTCCCATCATGCTTTGTAAAACTGCTTACTTTTTAATTCTACGGGAAGAAACTGAAACATGATATCGCTTTAGATCTAAAGGAATGCAACATTAATTCCTTTCATGTCCAACAGAAAAAATTTACTTAGACCCAATTAAACAAAAACTTTTTTATGCACAAATTTATGTTAAAATCTATTAGCAACTAACCTTTAGAAAAATGTCTCACCTTTCATGAAAAGTCTACAAAAAATAATTTTAAAGAATCTAAACAAAGCAGCTGATTTTTTAAACTTGATATAAATAAGTGTGAACATTTTATTTCTTTTTATTTAAACATGTGGATATTTAAACATTGAGATAAAACATTTTGTTTTCAAGAGGGTCCTTTGAATCAGACATTTACAAAGTAGATGAGAAACAATAAAATAGAAAAAAACAATACAAATAAACAGTAGAATTTAATTCGCAGTCTGCAGAGACTCACTCACACACACAAGCTCTTCGTATTCATCATCAATCAAAATGATAAAGATCTCTATACAGAAATGTTGAGTCAGGAACCAGTTGATGAAAAAGACACTACTCACTTTTGTTGATTTGAGCTTCTTTTCAGACTGTAGTTTTTCATTCTCCAGGTCATTCATCCTGTACCGCAGTTCATTTATTTCAAGAATCAGATCCTGCAAGAGGCAAAGCGCTCAGCTATCACGATAGAAATACTAAAAAGACGCTAAAAATGACCAGAATTAGACTTTTTCTAGAATTCACTTCCTTAATCTAAAACCTTTTTTGATGAGCTGTATCTTACAAATTAGCAAATATTTTCTAATTTAAATGCAAACCTGCTAGGAAGCTTAGAAATGGGAAACATCAGAAATGAATTCCTGAAGAGTTAGTGCAACAAAAAAACCACAAAGGGAATCTGTGATTACTGAACTGGGAAGCAGAACATGCACAAAGCAGTTTTTTGTTCCAGTGAACTGGAAGAGACGACTCTGCTGCTTCAACAACAAGGTGACGTCTGTGAAAGCTTTCCAGGCGCTCTTCACATAGGAGCAGCTTCCTCCCCAACTCACATGGACAACATCTTATCTTTCTATCTATATGAGGCAACTGACCAGAGGGGATCAAACACTCACAGAGAAAACAAAAAACATCTGACTCTGTGATTTGTACCACATTTTCATTAAAAAAAAAAAAAAAACTAAAAAAAAATTGAAAGTCTCCTGATCAGGAAATTGAAATATGATCCCAACATACACACAAGTATTTAAAGAAAGTGTGTGTGTTCACATAAAAGTGAGTTTTAGTCCAAAGCAGTTCACTTACTTCGCTGTCCCTAAAACCGTGATCAAAGTCCTGTTTCTCCTTCTCTATACTGTTCAGCTTCAGCTTGAGGTTGGACACTTCTGACATCAGTTCCAGCTTCTGTGTTTCCAGGGCAGTTCTGCACAGAAGTTCCTGTAAAAACAAAAAAAATTCAAACTAAATTCATTTTCTTTCAGGAACACCTACCTGGAGGCGACAGGCACTTCACAGAGCTGCACACTAGCCAGCAGATTCATCATATATTGACAAAAAGAACAAAGCATAATGGCAATATTCAGATGGCTCGAGTTCTTAAAGACCCACTCCGATCATCTTTTCATCAATCTTAAAGAATCCCCGTGGTCTTTTTATATTATGATTATGCCGTTTTTAGGGTAAATAAAAAAAAAAAACATGTCATTTGTAGGACATAGGTCTTTAGAAATTCCCCTCTGAGCTGGGGGTGGGGGGGGGGGTGGGGGTGGGGGTGGCACTGGTGCAGAGTAAGCCCGCCCCCTTACCATCCCCTTGCTGAGATCTCTAAGCAGAGAGTTTGTGCCCCGCCCAGCGTATTTTCTATGTCACAAATAAGCACTTTTTTAAAATGAGATATTTTGTCTAAATTGATTTGAATAAAGAAAATACCCACAAATGCATTTTTTAACCGAATTTTCTTTATATATATATCCTCCATCATCAGAAAATTGCCACAACAGCATGATTAAAAAACCAAAACAGAATTTTCCTCGGTGTGGTTCTTAAAAACAACGTTGACACAAACTTTTTAAGACTAAAATTACGAGTAAAAACTAAATGGCTTTCCCTTTTTCTATTTAATGTCTTGGTGGCTGCTTGAAACAGAAAAATATTTTTAACCAATTAAAAAACTAGCAACCTAAATCCACATTAGATTTCAACCTAGGATAATTACAGCATCAACCAGTTTCCTGCAGATGACTCAGAGCCGCATGTTCACTAAAGTGTGACAGCCTCCAAATATTTAAAATAAATAAACAATATCATTATTTCATAGAACCCCACTAAACTTGAGGCACAAATCTTGCATAAACTTAAAGAAACTTGATAATTTCTACATCACATTTTGAATTGTGTCTATTATCCTTTTAGCTTTAAGTTAGAAACACTTGCAGCTGTTTTGAGAGATTCAAGTGTTCAAAAATGTCTAAAAATTGTGCAACACAACCATAAGTCTGTGGGTGTGCCAAAAATCTTAGCAAGTGTTACCTGATATTTAAAAACATTTTTTTATGTAAAAGCCTTATGCAGTTTGTGGTAAATGCTAACAGCCCATTCACATTCAATTAGTAATAAAGCAACCTGCAGCAACAAAGCAGGAAAAAGTAGCTAACAGCAACTCAAAAACAGAAAAATGCATAATGTAAAACTCTAACCTTTCCTATTAAAAGTCAAACCCATCCAGCACAGAGAACACAGACTCAACTATTTTTGTAGGAAAACCATTACAGATCAAATGAACACAAACTTGTTGGAGCATCTCCTCTGTAGCATTGAGTTTCTCCCTGTGCTCCTCCAAACACAAATCCAGATCACGGATCTTCTCTCCTTGAGCTTCCACCTGGTCGGTCAGCACACTGACCTAAAAAAACAGGGATTCTTTATTTCAAAGTTTATGACTCCTGAAGAAATTTAGTTTTGCAAAAGGCAAAAACAAAAAAAAGTTATTAGATGGGTACCTGAAGTACCAGAGACTCCTTATCGTTTTCCAGCCGAGAAAGCCTTTCTTGGTAATGATCGCCTCCGCCAACAGAGACGTGACCGTTGGACTGCAGAGAGGAGAAAAGCCAGATCAGATGCAGAAATAAGAACTAGACGTTTCAACGTGGTGAGCAGTTATTCTGGTCTTTTAAGCCTCTAAAGATGATTTTGTCCAACAATGATCATCGATTTATTCCACTGTGAGGCTGGGGGAGACACTTCTGTGTTCTGCAAAAACAAAACCAAACAGGATGGAAAAGAAGGAACACATTCAGTCGGCTCTTTCAACCTTGCATCAGTCAGTAAGGCAGCAGGCTTCTGTGCAAACTAAACGCTCCTGCACATTCTCTTGCATTTTGAAAGAAACCCTGCAGATCAAACCTACGGTGTTTTCTCTGAGCAAACAAATCTTAGTTGTGAGCTTGCATGAAGGATTGTTTGACAGTGTGGCTGTGCATTTACAGTGTCAACACAGCACACAGAAAAGGCTTTTTCAGATTTAAATCACTATTAATATAGCATGTTTGCCATACTTTCTCTCCCTTAAACCTTTCAGTGATCATTAGGCAAAATGTAATAAAACATTATGAGAAGCAAGATAGTCTAAATTCAGTTCCACTAAAACAGCAGTTGGTTCACTTTACAAATACAACCAGCTACAGAATAACACAAACTGATCTGGCCTGTTCTGATGAATGGCAAAATATTTGAAAGCAACTTTTGTTAACAAACCCCATCTAACTCAATGTTTTTCATCTAACTTAATTGTGTGTGTTTTTTTTTTTATAAAATCCTCAAAACAAGTTTCCTGAGTGGATCCAAAAGCTGTAAAATCAAAGTTTTCCCACATTCTTATTTCTATATTGTTAAATAATAAAACCATTTGGTTTAACCCCTTCATGCCATATGTAGCTAATTTGGAACATACCATTAAATCCAGGACTTCACTGAATTTAGCATCGCCTTGACCAAAAAAATAAACAAATTGAAACAGAAAATGTAAAAATAAAGTCAGACAATGAAGGGGTTAACGCGTGCTCTGTTTGTCCAAGTTTCTGCTGACATATTTTTAAAGTTACTCTTTCACACCAAGACCATCTTATCATGGGACTGGCAAAGAAAGTTGAAAAACGTCCCACTTTTGGCACATTTTCAGGTCTAGTTCAGTGTTTGGTCTGCAGCAGAGATCAGCAGAGTTTTTTCATTCTCCAACCAAAGCAAACTGTGGAGGGACCAAAACAGTTCAGTGTGAAAGAGCTCCAATAATTTGCCATGTGTTTTCCTTCCCCAACACTTGAGAGGGTGTGCTTTCCTTATCACACAGCTGTGCTTTTCTAGATTCTTACCAGGTGACCGTTGAGCCACTCAACCACACTGTCGGCTGTGGAGTCTGGGATTTGACAGCGGAGACTTTCCCTTTCCTCTGTGTCCATCAAGTCCAGGATACTCCTAAGGTCTTCCAAAAGATGAAGTGCTCTCAAACCCCCCATGAAGGGAGAGGTGGGCGACTGGCAGTCAAACAAACCATTGGAGTAATCTAAGGCTTTGGAACCTGTGGGAAGGACGAACAGCAACAGAAGACATGTTTAAATGTGGTTCATGTTCACACAGAGAACTGAAAAAAAAAAAAAAAATCCACTAGAACAAAAACAAATAAACATTTGACATTTTAGACAGCCACGCTTTAAATAATATAAAAATATTTTCAACTAAATTTTAGTCTGTCATTATAAACAATTAGAATTATGAATTATTGGCATCTAACATAATAAAAAAGCTGAATTGTTTACTCTTAAATGTAAACAAAAACTGAAGCCAAACCCTGTCTGAATAAATCCCTTCTGAAATGCCCAACAAACTTCAATTATGTTGTTAACACTGACTCCATCTAGAAGATCTTTATCAGTGTTTTAGATTTTGTTACAACTGAAGCTGAGTTTTATGCAGCCATAACCGTACCTGCTATAATGCCATCCATCTGCTCCAGGGCAGCAGCCAACATGTCGCTCGCATCAGACATCATCTTTACTCACAGCTAAACCTATAAGAGAAATTATTGATCTTTTTTAATCAGACAAAAAAAAAATAGTAAAAACACTGGGAATGCTTTTGAAATACATCAAAAAATGATTTGAGTGGGACTTAAAAAAATAAATCAGCATAGCGTACGGTCCTATAATATTGTTTGATTTGTTTTTTTTTAAACAACTTTTCTAACATAAAACTCACATTCAATGTGACTGAAATGGGAAAACAGTTATCTGAACCAAAACTTGAGAACAACTGATTAAGAATGTTAATGTAATAATCAATCATCAAGTCTGGTGACCTGGTTTACACCAGGCAAAAGTCCTGAGACTGAGTGCATCTTTACAAAAATGTGCCACCATGAATTAAGTTTTGGCGTGGCCGCTCGGTGCTAAATATGGACACATAGGCCACCATTTAACCAAACACACACATGCCAACCAGACTCTTGGACCCTAAAACAAGCTATAAAGAACAGAACTATTTTTAGTTGCCTCGTTTCCTCCTCGTAGCTTTAAATCAGAGAAGGTTTGTGCATTCTTGACACTGAAAGAATGAAGAAAGGTCTATTTTATAACACCAATCAGTCCCTTTATCTACAACACGGGTACACAGAATGTCCTGCCAGAGAGACCGTGTTTGTGTTCCTGCCTTGGACATCTGCCCAAACACCATAACATCTCATTTCTTTTTGTATATTCAGTCAAACAGGGCTGCTGTACATTCATGCACGCTTAAACATGTTTACAGCAGCACATAAACACACACCTTTTCCTTTCATCGGCTGCCTCACATCCTGTGACACGACAGCGTTTTCAAACTTTATAGAAGCCACCCACAGACACTGCACTATCATTTCAGCACATGTGTGCTCACATTTTCCATTATCTATAAATTAAGCACGTATTTAAACAAGACTTTTCAGGGCGCACAGCAAAGGGGAAGAGGAGGCACCAGTGTTCTGCAGTAAACCACTGAATGGTTTCCAACAATTAAAATCTGAGTGAGTTAATACTTGTTGGAGGTGCTCTCCAGGGGCTTGTTGCCACATATTTTGCGCATCATACAGACAAAATTAAATAGAGGTAAAGCTCAAAACTTATGAGAAAATAAAAATATGATGTCACATCTATGGCAGTTTTCAGGTACTAGAATCCAAAGATTTGCAGGGATCCATTTAATTCTTGTCAGTGATTTCTTTTTTTACCATAAACTGATTCATTTCCACTTATAACTTGTTTCTGTTTTCAATATCTAAAAATATGTGTTTCTTTTAATATAGATTTTTAGTTTATGAGCTAAAGTGTTAGTATAACGGTTGAAAAAGACTAACTACTGTCACTCAATGCTTAATCCTACCACGTAACAACAGCTGACAAAAAAAAAGGGGGATTTTGTTTTGTGACGACTTAAAGAATGTAAGCCTGCCGGGCATCCTATTCAAAACCCTGAGACAGTTTTTAACCTCTCACAGCTGAAGTGCAAATATGGGTAATGTTCACACAGGCCTCTCGGCAAACATACTTCAAAAACAGCAGGCAGGGTTTGGGCATGCTGATCTGGAAACCTGCAGTCCATGTGTCAGTCAGAATGCAAAGCTAACAGTCAGCTTTTTCTCAGCAGTTTTTGCTCTGGAACTGGTCTCAACACACACAATACGTAATTACAGAGGAGTGAACTCTGTCCTGGAGTCCTGGGAAGCTCGCATGGTGTGTTAATCATATGTAAACACAGCAAGGTTGTTTAGGAAGCCTAGAAGGTGCCTTTGCTGTCTTTAGAAAGAGAAGCCATTGTCCTCCTAGCACCCTACCCGCCAATTTTAACCGCACCTTAGACATTTAGGGCCCCTTGGTGGGGAGGGTGAGGGGACGTCACTGTGAGTAATCAGGAGACGTCCCCTTAGTGCCCTACCCGCCAATTTTAACCGCACCCCCCTTAGTACACACACCCCTCCCCCCTCAATATATACATCCCAACATAAACACACACACATGCACACACACACTCTCTCAAACACACATACACGCACACACATTTTGCAAGGAAGGTGGGACCTAGGACCATCTGTCCCCTGCCTCTTCCCTGGTGGGGGGTACGGGCCCCTTTGCAACGGCGGCTGTGTCCCCGGGGTGCTGGCTTCCTGGGCCCGGCGGTGCTCTCTCCGCGCGGTGGGGGGGTTCACATTACATCTGAGCCGGGGGTGTTCGTGTCCCTGGGGGGTGGGTTCTGGTCCTTGCTCCTGAGTGCTGGGCCCCGCCAAATTTCCAACTGTGGCCGAGCCTGGTCGGGCCATATTTACAACACCCCTTGTGGGCCCTCTTTTTTCCCCGGGGTTCCCCCCTCCTGGGCGGGGGCGGCGGGCCCCTGCCTCGCTCCTCCCTGGACCAACCGTTGGCCGGGCGGATGGCTGCCTGGAGTGCGGAGTGGGTCTCCCTTGGGGGGTCCTGGCCCGTACCTGGGGTTGGGGCGGGGGGATGCCCGGAACTCCTGGGTGGTGGTGGGGTGCTCGTCTGGGGCTGTGGGCGTCCTTCTCCGGTGGGGCCCTGCGTTGGGTTCTCCCGGCGCGGCGGGGGGGCTGCTCTCCTGGTTGGGCTGGGGCGGCGCCCTCTTTCCCTCCGTGCCTCCCTGCTCTCTGGCTCTGGGGGCCTTGCGGCGGCCCTGCTGGCCCTGGCCTGGGTGGTGGGCTTGGTCGCCCGGGCGGCGGTTGTTCCCTGCCGGTTCCCGTGTGGTGTTGGGGGGAGTCCGGCTGCCGCTGCTGGTGCGGTGGGGGTCTTGGGGTGGGGATGGCTGGGCACTCTCCCTCCTTCTTTTCACGTTCCACCATCCATTTTAGAAGAACATAAACACTCACCTGAGCACAGGTGTCAGCTCAACAGACTGAATGACTGAAATATTTCACACTAGTTGGTTTTAAGGCATAAGTATGCGTGTGAACACTATCTGTTTTGTGTACATGTCGACAGGTGGACATTTTTGCAACTAACAAGTGTGTTTATAACATTTGAGTGTGTGTGTGGACAGGCTCCGCCCTTTTTTTTGTTTTTTTTTTACATTTGAACCTTACCATAATGATTAACAACCAGTAAACTTGTTGCTTTATGCTGCTTCATGGTCTTATCCCCCTTCCCCTCCTATTATCACCCCCTACCCCCCCTCTCTCTAACGTCCCTCTTTCTTCTTCCCCTCTTTCCTTTTCCGTCCGGTCCAACACCAAAGATTTTCAGACATGTTTGAAATTAATAAAGTTTGGCCTCAATTACAAAAGGGGTTTATTCAGACATACCTTTGGTTTGTCTGAAGATTAATAACCCCTCTTGTTAAAGTAAAATATGTCCAACCCAAGAGGCCCTCAGCTCTCATCTGTCTGCCTAGCTGTTGGACAGGACAAGTTAAAAAAAAAAAAAAAAAAAAAAAAAAAAAAAAAAAAAAAATAGAAAGAGAAGCCATGATGCCTTTACATCCCACTCCAATCATCTTTTGATCTGTTGCAAAAGTGTTCCCAGTGCTCTTTTAATGATGATTTTAAGTTTTCAGCCTAAATCAGAAAACCTGTGTTGATTTCAAGAACATAGTTTCTGCAGAGCGGCAGTAGTTCATTAGAAATTTACCTTTAAGTTGAGGGTGGGATTGTTGGCAGGGAGTGAGCCTGTCCTGACTTCCCATAATTTCTTTGTTTACACTCTCTCCCACTAGCTTAGAACCCCTCACACCCCCTAATTTAACATTCACGGTGCAACAAAAATGGTGAGGAGTATTGGAGCTATCCAGCCGTACAGTTTTGAGCCAGATGCCAGCTCAGACGAGGAAAACATAGACGTACATGGAACCATTTGTCTACAAGTGGATCCATCAGAATGGAGGGAATCAGGGAGCTTGTGGCCAACTAATTTTAGCTTCTACATCACAGCTGCAAGCTTTTTCCAATGGCATTTTTTTTATTTGGTCCTGATTCTCAATGATTTGAATTAAGAAATACTTCGAAACCCAGTTTTAAGATAAAAAATTAAGATTTCTTTAGGTGTGTCCTCCATCATCAGAAAAATGCCAAAAGAGCATGTTAACAGCACATTTATCATGGGAGTGGGTCTTCAAAGGGTCCAGGAGTAAAAACTGTTTTCCCTATTACAGCAGCATATGAGCAATTACAATAAAATCCAAGATACCAAAGAGACAGATCTAACTTCTCAGCATATTAAACCCTGATAAATCCTCAGATTTGTTTTGGAAGAAAATATATTTTCATTGTAATTGTTTAAATCAATCTCCCAAATTCCCTCTGTGGAAATGTAAACACTAAAAGAATCTCAGCAGTCCATCAGTGCTCTCAAAGACAGGCTACCTCTATTGGCAGTACCCCCACCAGCCACAAGACCAACAGAAAGGTCTTTTGTTCATCACAGACAGGTGTTTTGACCGAGAGGCATGCGGTCCTCTACTAACATGGTCCTTATGACAAAAACCTGTCTGCATTCTCTTTATGCACATCCTCATAACCACCCCAGAGGGGCAGGGGCTGTTCAAAAAAGCAGCCTTTGCCCTACAGCCATATAATTCATCAAGACAGCCAGAAAATGAGGACCACAAAGAAAAAACTGGACCACAATGATCACCCCCTGCTGCCTGCATCCTCCAGGCAAAGAAAACTTTTATAACAGACCCTTAAAAGACCTTCAGTGAGAGCTCAGATATTCCTGGTATATGGGGGGGTAAGGGGGGGTCCTTAAATTTCTAATATAACAGAATAAAAGCTGCAGGCGCTCTTCTTTGTGAGGGGAGAGAAAGTTTAGTTAGCACTGCATGCATTTGACTTTGACATGCTGGGTTTACACGGAGTTGCTATGGAGGTTAAAAAAAAAAACATGGTAACACAGGAATTTAACAAAACCAACCCTATTTTTATCCCGGAAACGCATATTATCTCCAGATAAAAACCTTACATCCCTGCTTTTCTAAACAAAGACACTCATTTTCCACTTTTCCATGGATGTATTTTACTAGAAAGCTAAACGTTTATCCAGTTTGACTCCAAACAGAAAATACGGTAGCCACTCTGTTTGCTACTAAAGGAGAAAAGCTTATTAGCCGTTTATAAAATTGCCTAATTGTTATTGCATTTCTATATTAATTAGTAGTAAATTTGATTTTAAACAAAGTTCCAGAAATTAAGCCTTTTATTCTTGCAAAAAATGAAGCTATTTCCATATAGTTTGAACTGACCGAATACAAAACTAATTTCTTTTTCCCAGCTAGTTAGGAGAGATTCGAAAGAGAGATTTCCTTTTATATGGTTAATCAGATTTCAATCTTTAAACCTAAATTCAGTCACCTTAAGTAATTATATGTCAAGACAATTAAACTAATCAATTTGAAGCTCGTTTAAAAGAGAATATTGTTTGGTATGAACCCAAATGCTGAATAAAAATTGCCCACTTTCAATTTCTAGTGTCATATTTTGATCTTTTGTAAAAGCATTCCTTGTGCTCTTTTAATTATGATTATGCTGTTTTTAGGCAAACTCAAAAGATAAGTGTCGTTTTCTAGGACATAGTTTCTGTAGAGTGGCCGTAGTTCAAACATTTGTCTCTGAGTTGGCACAGGGTCGGTCTGGCCTGACTTCCCATCATCCCTTTGTTTACACTCTCTTACTAGCTTACAGCCCTTCATTAGCCTAACCTAACATTGTTGGTGCATGAGCTATCCAGCAGTGCAGTTTTGAGCCAGATGTTAACTCAGATGAGGAAAACAAAAACATACATGGATGTATGTGTCTACAAGCAAATGCATCAGAATGGAGCAGAGCAGGGAGCTAGCGAATTGTTGTAGCAGCTTTTAAATCACACCTATTGGCATAAGTTCCACCTGCTCCTGATTCACAACAATTTGAATGAAGAAATACTGGAAAATTCCATTTTGAGCTCAACTTTCTTTACAAATGTCTTCCATGAGAAGAAAAACATCAAAAGAACATGTAAAAAAAACCAACATTTTCAGTGGTTTTGGTCTTAAGGTGTATATTTATTTTGAAATACTTTTTAATATGACTTTTTGGACAACACAAGGGAATGCATTCAAAAATAAAGATGCTCCAGGATAATCAACCAATCAGAGAGCAGGATATTTTATAATGAAACAATACAAATTTCAAGTGAAGTAGATTTCATTTATTATATCAGCCTCTATGGGTTGATGTAAGAAGTTAAATTATAGGCAAAGGCATTATAGGTTCAAGAAATCCACTTTTTGCTTTTTAGGCAAGTCAAACGTGAATAAGAATGAGGAGTGCTTGAATTTGTACTGAAACATGTTCATAATAATAATCATTTAAAAAATTAGAATGTGAGTTTTCCTTAAATTGGCTAAATGAGCAATGCAAAAGGAAGTCAAATAAAAAAAAATCAAAATGCTGTATCTGTAAACTCTTTGATGTATTGATTTAAAGAAAGTTTCTTATACTTAATCAAGATGACTCTACTCTGGGAACTTGTGAAGTTTGACTCCAAACAACTGGATGTTTTGAAAAGCATGAGAAAAGCGAGACCAAACAATTTTCGAGGTCGACGAGAGAGGGGCACAACAACTTATTAGGTTTCAAAGCGCTACCATAACAAAAATAATATTTAAAAAAAAGACTAATCTTAAAAAACAACAAAAAAAAACAACCTCCAGACTAAACTTTCAGACTGACTCATCTCACCACCAATGCCGACTCACAGACAGTATCACAAAAACTCCTTCAGACTTGAGGCTCTACGTGTCCTGGCTGAAGCAGCATGGCTTCAAACACCCACAAATCCGCTGACGTGTGGTCATAAACCAGTATTTATTTAAAACATTCAACCTAAAACTAGCTTAACAGCAAACTAGTCAAACAGAAACACTTGCTCTGTGCTAATTTTTCCGGTATTATAATCCTCAAAATAAGACATCTTTGAGCACTAACTA
Source organism: Oryzias latipes (assembly GCF_053564925.1). Lineage (NCBI taxonomy): Eukaryota > Metazoa > Chordata > Actinopteri > Beloniformes > Adrianichthyidae > Oryzias > Oryzias latipes. The sequence goes on along the minus strand of NC_136242.1, from coordinate 24,440,870 downwards.
TTAACTTGTAAAAGTCTGAAACTAGTCTCAAAGTTCAAACTCTGGAAGATATTTAACGAGTTTTTAACGTTAAAGTCCGTCGCTCCACATTTTTATAGTGAGTCCTGTAGTGTAACAGGAGCGGCATTAAACCTCCATAAGTTTGAAAACAAAAATAAATCACGGTTTAGAACTCTTACCTCAACTTTAGTGGAATAAATTCAACGTTCCGTTAGTTCGTTCCTGCTACCATGAAGACAAAAAAAACCCTAAAAGGTACTTTCTGAACCTCTGCGTGCCCACCAGAACTACCCGACACCCCTACACATCCCTACGCCATGATGTCGATGTGACAACAGGGCCGTTGGAAAAGTTGGGACGTCACGTATGGATAGCCCCGCCCCTGCGTCGGCCGGGATTGGAGGATCAGAAGGGATCAGGGTGCTTTCAATGTTACCACAAAAAATAGGAAAATAGAGTTTTTCTGACAAAACAGTGTTAATAAATACAGCTGAAATAACGGGTTTTATTAATGTATTTTATTTTTCGAGTTTTCACACTCAAAAGTCATAGCACAACATATACGTTAGGTACAGTTATCTTGGTCAATAAGTTATGGTATTTCCGATATTTTTATGTAAACGAGAACGTAACACTTACCTGAAAGTGGCTTGGATGAACAAAAGCGAACTCTAGCGGTTAGAAAATTGAATTTAAGACATCCACATAAAATTAATCTTGAAAATTATGAAGTTTACATTTTTCTCTTTATTTAAGAAACTGCTAACACACTAACAATGAATAAAATAGTCCATTTGAGTAAACAGTACTATGAAGTCAATTAACAATTGTAAAAGGTTTTTTACACAAGGTTTATAAATAAAAATATCTCGAAAGACTTCAATTTAGCACTTTTTGGGTATGAATATGATACAGAATATGAACAAGGCATCCTAGAAAATGTGAGCTGTCACATCTTCCTGGCATAAATAAAGGTTGTAAGAAAGTGGATAAAATACTATTGGGTTTGAGTGACCGTCATCAAAACACAACAGCTATGTTATGGGATCAAGAGCAACTTTTTAATGTTAAAATATTCCTAGAGGTAAATGCTTCAGTTAGTTTACTATAGGGTTTATTGTTCATATATTTAAAAATATAAATGGTAAATGGCGTATACTTGTATAGTGCTTTTCTACCTTCCTTGAACAGTCACGTAGCCATTCACACATTCACTCACTCACACACTGGTGGTGGCTCTGCTGCTGAATTCTGGCGCCAGCCTTTCACCAGAGGCAAGGTGGGGTTCTGTGTCTTGCCCAAGGACACTTTGACACATGGGCGAGCAAGGCGAGATTTGAACCTGCAATCTTACAAGGGTGCCCTACCGCTGCACCGCCCTGTAAATAATAGCATACAGACGTATTTGGTTTTGTGAGTATTACACAAACACCAAATGGCTAAAACTACTTTGAGTAATGCTAAAGCTAAATAAAATAACAAAGAGAAGGAGACTGGAAATTGTATTTTGAACTGGCAATATTTCCGGTTTATGACCAAAATTAAAAGAATGAAGCCGTCAAAGGTTGTTCCCTTGCTTTCAGCACTGCTTCCTTGAATTGGGTCATTTCATTCCAAGCTATCATCTGTGTCTTTGTAAAGCAGCCTTCCTTCACACAGGCCTCTTCTCATTCACAGGGCTGGGATCACATTCCAGCTTTTCTCTGATCCAATCATCATGCGGTGCTCTCTCTGTGAACTCCTCCAGACTAATAACAGCTACAAGTAACAGGACGGAGAGCAGTTACAGCAAAAGAACAGCAGCTATTTATACGTCTGGATTTGTCTCCTATTGTGTCTGATCCTTGGAAGCGAGAAATATTCTCAGAAAGGCAAAGCTTAATGAATCCAATCAATACTTTCTAAGAAATTTAAAAGTTTTATGTAAAATTTAACAACTTCATTTGTGGCCAAAGAAAATAGCAAAAGCTCCTGCTCGTCTTTGCTAGAAAACGTGTTTTTATGCTGGTTTAGCTGGAAGACCTGCATATCCACCCGGAATCTCTTGATAGAGGATGCAGGCTATAAAAGCCCCATAAACTGATAATCCACCGACAGTAGTATTGAATTATCTGTTTATCTTTCTCAGTGCTAAAACCACCAATTCAGTGCCAGTCAGGTAAACGCTGTAGTGCATTTCCTGTTGGTGTCAAAAAGAAAAGAAAAGAAAAAAAGTGCCTTAGTCAGGTTCCACAGAGAAACCAATACATTATTTGTTCTTTTTCATTTTTTCAAGGCAGACCCAAAAAAGCCCTTGAAACACAATCTTAGGAATATACAGTGTGTTTTTTAGATCATGGGGTCAAGTTTTAAAACCACAAATAAAAAAGTTATAGCGCCATATTGCTGTCAAAATAAAAAAGCCTAACTATTTAAAGATAGGAGGCCCAATTGGAGAAAGTAGGACAGTTTAAATATGGGGTAAGAGAAGAAGTAACACTAAGTTCAGTTCATTTCAGTTAAAATATTAGCAGAAGAATTTAGTTAAAAAAGTCTTACCATTGTTTTTGCCTTGCTCTACCAATATCCTGTTAAGGAATTCCTTTGCTGTTAGAGCATTTTAAAGCAGCATCTACTATACTTATTTACTTCTAATACAGAGTATAGACAGACACGAGAAATCCCCCATCAGCAGCTGCAGACTGAAAAGATGCAAAAATGCGGACAAAAAGTGTGGGTGTTTTTTTTTTTTTTACATTTGTGCATTGTGACAACAAAGCACACACACCTGCATAAGCTCCAGCATATCTTTTTTTGTAACGGCTCCATCTTTGTTTTTGCCATAAAGCTTGAACGACCAGCAGAGTTTCTCCACAGCTGAAGTTTTGATAAGCATGCTTATGGCCAAAACTTTCAGAAATAAACCAAGCCATCCTGGGGGGGTAAAAGCTTTCTTTTTTTTTTTTTGCTTAATTTTTTCATGATTGAGTAGCCAGAGACACATTTATCTTGACCTGTGGCCCAGAAGCCTCCAGATGAAGGCACATTTTGCTCACTTTCTTATTGTCCAGTGTTTGAAAATTCTGCTCAGCATTGTCAGCTGACTCGCCACCAACGACTCCATCACAGAAATATCTCTTAAACTCAAAAAGAAAGGCAGTAATAAACTTTCTGAGATAAAAAAGAATGAGAATTTTCAGTTTGATCAATCTAGTGTCTGTTTATGTGAAGACTGAGATCAAAGGCAAGACATGACTTTTACAACGAGAACCGAGAGAATTGAGGTCAACCCTCCCTCAAATAGTGGAGATTACTCGCGTTGGAAAGCTGTTTGACACCCTGCTGGCTGAGAGCTAAGATGATTAGGCCAAATGAAGTGAGCCAATTTACTACAGCATGCCACAGTGAGTCTAAGAAGCCATGTGTTAGGAAAAAATAGGTTAAGCATGTTCCACAAGCACCAAGTGAAACTGAAAGGTTTTAAACTTTTTGTAGGTTTTCAAATTTGGAACATTTATGAAATGACACAGTCCTATTTTCAAGCGAATACTTTGTAAAAAAAAAAGAAAAAAATCAGTTCTTGTTTCATGTACTTTTTAGCTTCCCTTTAGTTTACTTATGTCCTTTTTAGGAGTGAATTAAGGTCCCACTCCAATCACCTTTTGATCTATTGTAAAATATTTCCCAGTGGTCTTTTAGAGCCAGTTTTTCCAATATAATCCTGTAGGATTAAAATTCCAGGATTGGATCCTTATCTGAAATAGGGTATTTCAAACCAAATTTGATCCTGAAGATTGAGATTTGGTAATCCAGACCTGCCTTTAATCCATATTAAAGGCCCCTGCTGGGTATTTCAAATTTTTGAATTGAAACCTGGATCAGTTTGATCCTGAATGAGGATTACTCTGATCCCAACAGAGAGCAGGATCTGAGGCTGATCCTGTGTCTGTTTCTTCTTTAAATATGCGTTAATCATATTAACGCCCCGTGCCCATTATGGGTACGGGGCGGGGGGGCTGACGGGTCGGGGTCTCCGCTGAGGCAATCGGTGGTTGCCTCGGCCGGTTGGCTGCCTCGGTCCCGTCAAGGCCTGACCGGAGCTCTTCTAGGGCCGGCGTTTGGGGGTGGGGGCCTGGGCTTGCTCCGGGGGGGGCGACGCTTTCTGGCTCCTCTCTCTCTGTGTGGGGTGGGTGGTGCCGGGCCTGGGGTGTCGGCGCCTCCGGGGGTGGGGCCCTTGGGCTGGGTGGGCCTGGCCCGTTTGCTGGGGGGGGTGGGGCTGGGGGACAGCTGTTTGACCACCGGGGGACAGTCTACCAGCTGTCCCCAACTTACCCCCTTCCTCATATAACCTCATATTAGGGTGAGGGGGGGGGGTCTAGCCTGCAATGCGCCTTGGGGGGGAGCTACTTGGCAGTGGCCCCCCTCCTATGGTTGCCGTATGGAGTGGGCCCCCCCTCTTTCGGTTTTATTTGCACCTAACACCTTAGACATGTAGGGTCCTTGGTAGGGGGGGTGCTTGGACATCACTGCCAGCAAGCAGCAGATGTCCTCCTAGCACCCTACCCGCCAATTTTAACCGCACCTTAGACATTTAGGGCCCCTTGGTGGGGAGGGTGAGGGGACATCACTGTGAGTAATCAGGAGATGTCCCCTTAGTGCCCTACTCGCCAATTTTAACTGCACCCCCCTTAGTACACACACCCCTCCCCCTTCAATATATACATTCCAACATAAACACACACACATGCACACACACACCCTGTCAAACACATACACGCACACACATTTTGCAAGGAAGGTGGGACCTGGGTCCATCTGTCCCCTACCCCTTCCCTGGTGGGGGGTGCGGGCCCCTTGGCGACGGCGGCCGTGTCCCCTGGGTGCCGGCTTCCTGGGCCCGGTGGTGCTCTCTCCGCACGGTGGGGGGGTTCACATTACACCTGAGCCGGGGGTGTTCGTGTCCCTGGGGGGTGGGTCCTGGTCCTTGCCCCTGAGCGCTGGGCCCCGCCAAACTTCCAACAGTGGCCGAGCCTGGTCGGGCCATATTTACAACACCCCTTGTGGGCCCCCTTTTTTCCCCGGGGTTCCCCCCTCCTGGGCGGGGGCGGCGGGCCCCTGCCTTGCTCCTCCCTGGACCAACCGTGGGCCGGGTGGGTGGCTGCCTGGATTGCGGAGCGGGTCTCCCTTGGGGGGCCCTGGCTCGTACCTGGGGTTGGGGCGGGGGGATGCCCGGAACTCCTGGGTGGTGGTGGGGTGCTCGTCTGGGGCTGTGGGCGTCCTTCTCCGGTGGGGCCCTGCGTTGGGCTCTCCCGGCGCGGCGGGGGGGCTGCTTTCCTGGTTGGGCTGGGGCGGCGCTCTCTTTCCCTCCGCGCCTCCCTGCTCTCTGGCTCTGGGGGCCTCGCGGCGGTCCTGCTGGCCCTGGCCTGGGTGGCGGTCTTGGTCGCCCGGGGGCAGTTGTTCCCTGCCTGTTCCTGTGTGGCGTTGGGGGGATTCCGGCTGCCGCTGCTGCTGCGGCGGGGGTCTGGGTGTGGGGGTGGCTAGGCGCTCCTCCTCCTTCTTTTCACATTCCACCATCCATTATAGAAGAACATAAACACTCACCTGAACACAGGTGTTAGCTCACCTTTGCACTAATAGTTTGCATGATTGAATGAATGAAAGATTTCACACTAATTGGTTTAAAGGCATAGGTATGCGTTTGTGAACACTATCTGTTTTGTGTGCATTATGACATGTGGACATTTTTGCAGCTAGCAGGTGTGTTGATAACATTTGAGTGTGTGTGGACAGGCCCAGCCCTTTTTGTATTACATTTGAACCGTACCGTAATGATAAACAACCAGTAAACCTGTCTGCTCTATGCTGCTTCATGGTCTTACCCCCCCTCTCACTATCACCCCCCCCCCCCCCCCCCTCTCTAACATCATCTCTCTTCTTCCCTTCTTTCCTTTTCCGTCCGGTCCAACACCAAAGATTTTCAAACATGATTGAAATTAATAAAGTTTGGCCTCAATTACAAAAGGGGTTTATTCAGTCATACTTTTGGTTTGTCTGAAGATTAATAACCCCTCTTGTTAAAGTAAAATATGTCCAACACAAGAGGCCCTCAGCTCTCATCTGCCTGCCTAACCGTGGATAGGACAAGTTAAAAAAAATAAAAATAAAATGCGTTAATCCCCCCCCCCCCCCCAAGAAGAAAATATGTGGGTTTAGCAAAACATCACTTAAATTTAGTTCTCAATTTAAAAGTGTTACATAAACACAAATTGAAAAAAATGAGAAAATGTCTCAAAATTCTAAGTTTCATTTTCAGTAATGATTTTATATAAATACACACACCCCAAATCCCAGACTGAGTTATCATTCTTATCCCATCCATGCCTCCCTCATTGCTTTTAACAATTACTCTAAAATGATCTCAGACAAGAAAAAATATATTTATTTAAATGTATATTTTAGGCTAAACGATATGCAGATATTTTCCTAGGGTCAATTCAGGTTTTGTTCAGTATTAAAGAAACAAAAGTGTGTCTGTCATTAGCAGCTAAAGTGCAGTATATTACTTTAAAATGAATTATGCCCATATTTAGAGGACAGAAAAAAAGGAACCCAGTATGACCTAATTTACCATTTATTATTCATTAAGGTAAAATGATCGTAAAATGAAAGCTGTTGGCTGCTGGTGCATGCACAGCCTTGCAATTTAATCCATTTTAAGTGTAAACAATATTCACAAAACACAAAGATAGGGCCATCCTTAACACAACATGGTCTGCTTTACAAAAACTACACCTTTTATTTTAAACTGAGACAAAATACAAAAAAAAACACAACAACCCATGACCTCTTAAAAGGTTCAAATCTGTTAACACCAGATAAGATGATGTGAGATTTTTTCTTTTTTACTTTTTTGGGATATGACGGTCACAACAGTGCAATGTTGGAGGAAGAGGAACAGAAAATCACAAAAGTAAGCCCCAAAACATTTTGCCTTTAAAAAGGACCAGCCTGTCTATGGCACAACTCCATAGCGATGCGTTTTTGCTTAAGTACACGTCACCGTGTACCGACCCCAACCTGTGCAGCACCGGATTCATCTGTGAACAAGAGCCCACTTTATTCAGCATGGCATTGCATGGCGCATCAAGTTAATCCAATAACACATGTGTAGACCACCCCCCCTCATTCAGTCTGTAGAAGTGCCAGAAAGCCAGCTGCCTGTGTGGAACACGCTCAGATTATTGTGTCCGAACAAAACTGTCCCAAGGCACTTCGGACACAGGTAGGAGGGTTCGAGAACGAGTCCAGCTGTTTGAAATCAACTGGCTCACATTTCAAGCATCGGATAGAATAAAAACTCAGAATTTTTTTAATGATTTATGACTACCTTTTCCTAGACCTTAAATTCCCAAACTGGAAGTTCCTCTCAGTCCTTTGGAATTCTGTTAACTGTGGTCTAAAATATCAGCACAAAAGCAAAGCTGCTCCGTTTGCTGCTTATGTGAACGGCTTTGAATCTGACCGCTGAGGTTAAAATAGAGATGCACAGCTTTTCTGACAAAAACGTACACAACTTATGCTTCACATTGCACTCCCAATGACACACAGTGTAAAACCAGCAATGAATCCAGTAAGTCTCACATATACAACAGTCCCAAAAATAAATCTATAAGTAATGTGCCGTATGATTACTTTTCTGGATCAAATAGGACATTTTGAGTTATATCTCTTCACATGACACATACTTAAGATAACTTTGACTCAGGGAAATTATACAAAGTGCTTATAATAACTAGTAAAACAGCCAGAACAATTGCTTTCTTGAATTAAGCTTATGAGGAAAGTTTCTGTAGATTTTAATTTAGCAATTCTATTTGGAAGATCAATGTACAGCTATTCATGCTTTGGTAATCCTAGAAAAAAATATATATTACTGAGGGAATTACCAGCAATCATTATACAATGAATATAGCTATTCATATCTCAATGTACAGGCTTCAAATGTGCAATTCTAAGCAAGAACATGTGAAAACTCTACACGAGGTTAACACATCAAATCGATTAGAGACTCGGTTTAAGTAGAGTTTCACAATAAAAGTCAGCAAGGAGTTTTAAAATTTTGGGAGTCATGCATGTGAGCAATCCATGGAGAGCAAAATTACAGTTATATTAAACATTTATGGAATGATAGATCTGCATAGCTTAACCCCTTAATTATTTCATTTTAATAAAAATGCCTTCTAAACACCGTCAGTGCATAACAGAATGTGGAACCAGGAACTCAAACTATGGCACACCTGCAAAACTACATAATTGAGGAGAGTAAAAACAGTAAAAAAAAAACACAAATTACACTAAATACAAATGCCTAATATGTATTGAAGCATTTTGAACAGGATAACTTCCTGAGTTACCACCACTACTGTAATACTTGAATCAGATTAAATAACTTTACTGATAAAATGTGAAAAAGTCTGTATGCTGTTCAGCTGGTGATGCCCTAGCACAAATAAAATGGGCTTTTCTGCATGAACTGCAGTGATTAAAACTAATCCAAAAGAGGTGGTTGGTAAATCTAAAAGGACCAGCTAATTTTCTGGTAAAATAGGTCCTATATCCAAGAGGTAAAAATAGTTAGATTTAGGGATTCTTCGTATATATGCTATCTCTTTAAGACACAAATGGATTACATGGTGTTATACCACATCTACACAGGTGGCTTAGGTCGACTTACGACAAAAAAGAAGCTGGGGTGTGCCAGAGGTTTTTGAACTGTGGTTTGGCGTGGGACATTGGACTGGAACAAAGCGCTGGACTCTAGTGTGCTGGTGGGACACTGGGTGAGCCAGCATATCAAGTTGCCTCCTTCACATTCCCATACGGTACCAAGTGAAACATCAAGCCTTTATCATCTCAGTGCAGACTTTCTCTTTGTCAAGGTTTGCTCAAATGTAGGAGAAAAGTGGATTCAGGAAAACCGCAGTGGGTTTCTGAGCTATTTGACTATTAAGGTCAACAGATGAGGATCCTGGCGAGGAACAGCATTTTAGGGCAGGCAGACTTCTGTAAGGCTTTTGAGAAGCATCCTTTCAAGACAGGAAAACGGTTTGTTGGTCCCCATCCTGCTGGAGCAGCAACCCAAACTCTACGCATCTTATGCTGTAAGGGATTGCTAATAAATTACAGTCTTTAGAAAAACTGAAAGCTTCTTCTTGAGGTGAACCTTTTTCAGCTCCTGGCAGAAAAGAGAGAGTCCTAGCATTTCCTAGCAGCCAAAACAGATTTCATAAAGACCAGTGCATCTCTTCCAGGTCTATGGTTTCTGCCAAGTTTGTGTCCGTTTCCCAGAATCTCATGAACAGCGCCATGTTTGCTTCATCGTTGGTAAGGTTACTCAAACCTGGTCCTACAACACCGTCCAAATCCAAGTTTGAATTGTCCCCTGAGGTAAAAAAAACAAAAACAAAATTTAAAAAAAAGGAAATGCTTTGATAACAGAAGTGTTCAAACATTAAAGAAAATAACAAAATCGGCTGCAGTACCTATGAGCAAATCTCCTGCTGAAAATGAAGCTGCTTGGGCGTCATCAGAAGTAGACTTTCCTGGGATCTCCATGTCAGAAGTTTCCCCATTTGGCACCTAAAAAACAGGGAACGAGGACACCTAGTGGGAAGTTGAACCCATAGCAATATCTCAAAAGCACAACTACAAGTATAGAAAAGAGAGAATGATCTTCTTTTCTTATTTTAAATATATTATAGACTTGTGTTGAAATGACTCGAGCCTGCAATAGAAGAATATCAGTATTTTTTTTTACTTTGACATTTTTTTGACTTTTTTTTTCTGTCATCACATAAACTCACAGAAAAAGGGGTCATACAACAGAAAACAGTTACCAAATTTTTACCTCTGGTTAAGCTATAACGCTTTATATTGACCGGACTACAATGATGGACATCCTTTTTGAAAACCAGAATACAATGCTGTTTGATTAGCACAAAACAATTTTTTTTTTTTTAAATTTAGTATAAAAAACACACACAAAAAAACAAGTTTTATACCAGCAAATGAAAAAATGAAAGTTACATTATTCAGCAGAGTGGCTGTTAGTTAAAAAAACATTATACTGAATAAATATTCTGGTAGATTTTGAAATGAATAAGCAGCTTTCTAAACTAAACTAAAAATCAAAACATTTTCTTTTTGGAAAAAAATGACCTTAAAGTTCATTAATAAGTCCTTATTTCGAGGGCTTGAGAGCTTAAAGAGCAAAGAGAAATATAACTACATTTTTAATTGTAAAACTGCTACATTAAAATTTGCAATTAAACTGCCAGAGATATCATTGACTTTAAAAAATATATATATTTTTTGGTGACTAGAGGGACTAAATGTTTACTTCTGTTCTCTCCTGCACATGGAAAGGCTCCATTTCTGTGTTGCTCCAACCAAACTACAGATGTACTAATGCAGGGAGATAACTGAGGTTTGGAAAAAGGTTAGGTGTTTTCTTTAAGGTGCAGACTCAACGGTAAGAAAAGGGAGGAACTTACATTGTTTGTGAATTGATTGAGGGTTTGTGGAGATTTTTCCTGTGGGAGACTGAAGGGGCTAACATTCCCGCTGGATGGTGACGAGTTCAGCCTAAGGAAACAGATCAACTTCATTTCTGCAACAAGTGGTATCGAAGATAACTTGATAACAGGAAGTGTTGATGCAACAGTAAGGCTTCATCTAAACTTATGGAGCAAACAGAGCAGATCTTAAAATAACCAGTCTTGTCTTTAAAGAATCTGCTGTGGGACGTACCTGTTAAAATCCAGCAGTTCATTGGCGATGTGAGTTCCTATGCTCCCAGCATATACCATAGTCCCAGTTGCAGTGGAAATGCCTGGTATAACTGGAAGGGACTTTTTGCAATCTTTGAAAACATGAAATATGAAATGATAGTTAATCTACACTCGGGGATTTCCTACTAACTTGAAGTTTTTAAGAGAGGCAAAAATTGCATCCTTCAGAGAAGTTGCTCTACATTCCAGAAGATGGAGAGACTTTAAGGAGACCAGTTTGGCTGTCAGATGACTTCTCCACGACCTTCCATTTGGCAGAAGTACTTTATTTTCTTATTAAAGTTGAAACATTTCAGTTTCAGTTAGAGACTGCAGCTCTCATGCTGCAGTGTTCCAACAGCAAGTTGCAATAAATGTACAATTTTCAAATCTGTAGATTCTCTATAGGAGAGCTTAGAACTACTATATTATGTGTCAAGTTAAATGGTGAATTTGTAGCTTAAAACCCAATCAGTTTGCAATTTTGGCAGTGAGAAAAGAGCATTGATATTTTATTTATATACTCTCCATCCACAAACCTTCTGAAGTCTTGGAATTACTCGACGGCTCTGCTTTCTTTGAAGAGCGCCCTGCTCGACTGTGATCATACCTAATCAAGAGAGAATAAAACAAACAAAAAACTCTGAACGTAAAACAAACACCCACACAAACATGGATTTTTAGATATGGCCAAAAACACTTACGATACCACGGTGTTAGTAGACACTATGTATTCCACTTCTTTGGTCCAGGGATTGATAAAACTAAACCACTGACTTTGCAGAGTGACAAAGGAACCATATTTTGTTTTGAACTTGTAGCAGTTGGTCTCAATTTTGTCTTTACTCCGCAGCACTACAACAAGTGAAAAAGAAACTTCACTGAAACACAAAATATTAACAGAAGATGCCTTGAAAATATAATTCATATGCAATTCAACTACGGCAAACATTTCCTGTTAATTCATAACTATGTGTAAGTGGTTGGTATCAATAGAATATTATTAAAGCCTATTTACCCTTCCTATGTCTGTCTACTAAATGTGGTAAGTCGTCTTGGTGGAAGTACTCATAGCAGGAGGTTCCCAGCAGTTCTTGGGGAAGATAACCTAGAACGGTTGTTGCTCTGGAAGACAAAAACAATAATTCAAGAAAATAAAAGTGTGAACAGAGTGCTTTTCCTTTGAAAAAAAGGCTTATATACTAATAATTTGAAATCTCTGAAGAAACCCTGACGATCTTCCAAAAAGATCAACCTCAACTGAATTACTTTCATAACCTCAGGATGTCTGAGATGATTTATTTTGGTTTGTTTTGTTAAATAGACTGATTTGCAACAAGTCGATTCACATTCTGCTTTTTAAGGAACTAAATACATATCAAATAGAGCAAAAACTAAAAAGTATTTTTTTTACTTTCATCATTCGGTTCAAACCATTCAAGACACACTGCTACAAAACTATTGCACACAACAGAAAGTGTGAAGTTAGAGAAACTAAGACAAGTTGTGTATTTTCCTTACATTGGATTAGAAAGTACTCTTTGTTAAACATAAAACATGAATATTGATATCCTTAAAAAATATTAAAAATTAAATACAATTATTAATGATAAATAATCAAATTCCTGAGTCAGTTTGATTTAAAAGTTCGGGATTCATTTTGGTCTACTGTTCAATGTTGATTTGTTTTGTTTTGTTATGAAAAATTCCTTTTAGCTAGAGATTCAAACTAAGGAGATTTAAAAAACAAAAACAAATAAAATCTTTTTCCTTGGAAGAAAAATTGAGAGTTACAGTTCCACTGCAGTCTCTAGTAAAATCATTTTAGTGGTCTTTCAATGATGATTATGCCGTTTTTAGCTACAAAAAAAAGGTGTTGTTTTCAAGGACATATTTTCTGCAGAGCGGCAGAGGATCCGTTCGAAATCTGCCGCTGAGTTCTGGTTGGGACTGTTGGCAAGAGGCAAGCCCGCACCCACTTCCCGTCACCCGTCTATTTAAGAGCTCTCCCCACATTGTCAACCAAACATTTTTGGAGCAACAAAAGTGGCGTGTAATATTGGAGCTATTCAGCCGTTCAGTTTTGAGCCATATACCAGCTCACACGAGGAAAACAAAGACGTAGATGGATCTATTTGTCTGTAAGTGGATGCATTAGAATGATGCTGAGCAGAGAGCTTATGGCGCAGCAATTGTAGCTTCTACGCCACAGCTACAAGCTTTTTCAAACAGCATTTATACATCTGCTCCTGATTCACAATGGTTGGAAAAATAAAAATATTCAGAAATGCAATTTTAAGCTCAATTTTCTGTATATATGTCGTCCAAAATCCGAAAAATGCCCCAAGAACATGTTAAAGACACCAAAAACATGATTTTTATTGGATTGGGTCTTTAAAGGCTGTTGTCACACACCTGGGTGTCTGAAAACTGTTCCCCACATTTGACTCATCCCCATGCGGGATGATGAGCTACACTTGGAACTGTTTTTTGGTTTAACCTCCCTACTGCAAGCTCTATTGCAGAGTGTGAAGCAGGGAGGTATTGAGTTCAACTTTTAGAATCTTTGGTTTGGACCTATGACCTCCCAGGCTCAGTGTCCTGGCAGACACTCTACCAATAGTCCACTGAGCTGGATAGGAGAAATACAAGAAATAACTTACAAGGAGAATGTATCCATGAAAGACATTAATCAATATTACATATTGTATGTGAAAATGTGCTCAAATAGAGTCCACTTTTTAAACCCAGCTCTCCTCCCTAAGGATGCTCTGCTCATCATTCAACATTTTATGTATAAAAGTTATTCTGGTTTTCAGAAATGATAAATAACACTCTGCTGCTAAAACACAAGTATACCTTTGATCAACAAAAGTGAATTTTCCATCCATGGCATAACGTGTGATGAACTCGGTGGGTTTAACTTTGACTTCTCCATTAAGCTGGGGAGATGAGCTGTTGTGGACCCGCCCCACTGCCACCAGGCAGCTAAACTGGGAACTGTCCTGCTTGTCCACTTCTCCTTCCCCCTCTGCTCCCAGTTGGCTGGTGGGCCAGCTCCGCATGTAGCCTGTGCAGTAGACTGTGCAGTACTTCTGGGATTCTAGTGGGAAAAGGAGACGACAAACCCAGTGGTGAATAAACAGATTTCTTTGTTAGAGTAAAAATAGACAGGCATAAATAAACACTTACCTTTCTTTTTGGAGGTATTGGGATGGGAGTCCTTCTCTTCACTTTTGACAGCAATTTTGTTGTACTTGACGCGGCAGAAGAAAGAGCGACGTGCCCCTGAACACAACCGAGTTGCACCAACTGGAAGATCAGCCTGGACCTGCAAACCAGCTGAAGAAACCAGGACTGGTAAACGACTCGCACATGACTAAAGCACTTTGGTACAGTGCTATATAAATTATAAAGTGCTATATAAATAGATCATTCATTCATTAATAACCTGCCTAATCAGAAGCAGATAAGGCAGAGTTCCTGAAAATCCAGCAGGAGGCCGGTCCTCGAGGCCTGGAGTCTGAAATTCTAATTAGTCACAGAAGGATCCCTCTATATGTCAAATTAAATCAAATCAACTTTTATTTATATAGCACCTTTCCAACACATGTCACTCAAAGTGATTTGCATAAAATATTATCAAATTTAAAAAAAAAATGACATGACAAACAATGGCGACCCCCCCCCCCCCCCCAACACCCACACACCATGATCAAAAGAGTGATACAATGCTGCAATGTAGAGATCTGGCTTTGTCCTGAAGTGAGGAAACAGTACTTTGGGGACATGTCCACATCAGTGACCCCCCCACCCAAGTTCACGGAGTACACTACCACAGGACCCCCCAGATCCGATCAATAGAGTCAGACCCGGGAGATCCCATTGTGACCCTGTTCACTGAGAAGGATCATCACTGATGTGGAGGATCCCTCAGAGGAAAACACTGGAGTTACAAATAAAATGTAAAAGGGAAAAAATTAAAATTAAAATATATTTAAAACAAGAACAAGAAACAAATAATTACATAAACCTTAATAGACATATAAATGGTTAGTGTGACTAAAAAATTAAAAATAAATAAATACAAATAATTAAATAAACAAGTAAATGTATATACATACACATATAAAATTAGTAAAAGGGGACATAATTAAAATATCAAATAAATTCCTAAAATTCAACTAAACCTAAATTAATTTATATGTTTTATAAGGAGAAAATGATTAGAATAAACAGAATCTAATCTGTATTCATCTATAAAATTATTGAAAGATCAATTAAATTCACCACCCTCTTCCACCCTCTCCAAAAAAAATAACAAAATCCTTCCACTTTCCTTAAAGATACCCCAAACAAATCCCACATTTAAATGCATCAGTTATCACTTTCACAACATAAAGCCACGTTTAAGTAAATATGATTACTTATATATTGCATAACTTTACTGAAAGGTCACTTTTGATGGGTTAAGCTTTGTACGAGCACATTGTTCTACAGGTTTGGTGACTGTTTTTATATTGAGGGAGGAAGTTGAGCTGCTCTGATCACTGCTCTGCTTCAGAAACATGCAACACAAAACACATCAGTTTTACACCTGAAGTTCCACTCCGATCATCTTTTAATCTAATTTAAGTTTTCCCAGTGGTCTTTTAAACCCGAACATGCAAATTGTAACCAAACTGTAAAAAAACCCTGTATCGTTTTCTAAGACATAGTTTCTACAGAATGGCTAGAGTTCATTAGAAATGCCCCCCCTTCCCCACCCCGTTCCTGAGAGCTCTCCGTTTACACTGTCTCCCGCTAGCTTACACTGTCAACCCAACACTTGTGGTGCACAAAAATGGCGAGCATTTTTAGAGCTATCTAGACATACATGGATCTATATGTGGATGCATCAGCATGGAGTGGAGCAGGAAGCTTATGGTCCGCTTCATCGTAATTTCTGAGTAACAAAAACAATTTTTTTTAAATCTTCTGCTCCTAATTTACAATGATTTGAATAAAGAAATAATCAGAAATGCAGTTTTAAGCGTAACTTTCTTTATATTTGTCCTCCATCATCAGAAAAATGCAACAAGAACATGTTAAAAACAACAAAAACACAATTTCTTTCAGAGTGACGCTTCAAAATAAGTCATTTGCTATTACTTATTCATTGTAAAACAAAACTAAAAGAACCCTTGTGTATTAAAGTAGTGTTTATGGGTTTACTTTGTAAAAGCACATTGTTCTGTTCTGTTTGGTGACTCTTGTTTCCAAGAAGGGAGTTGAGCTGCTCTGAACACGGCTCTGCTTCAGAAACATGTTCCACAAAATGTTCACACTTAAGCTGCAGCACTTCTGTTCTGCTGCATTTTTGGGGGACCTGGGCTTTAAAAAAAAAAAAAAAGGAAATACTTACTTTTAGCATCAATTAGGCGTTCACGAGGGTGCGATTCAGAAGCCGACAGCTGCTCCTTCACTTTTCCAATGTCTTTGGGATGTATGTAATCAAACAGACTCTGCCCAATCAGCTCCGTCTAAACATAAAAAAAGAAATAAACGGCTCTACAAGATGACTTTAAAAATGCTTATATTCAATAAAATTATACACAACAAGTTAAACAAGTTCCTACTCATGTTTTTCTTGCATCAGTATCAGGTTAAAGGCCATCCAGTGTGCTGGATAACGAATTTGTGAGACGAACGCAGGATAGTTACCCGACTGTAGTTTAATATCTTTGTGATGGACTCTGACACAAAGATGATTTTTCCACGATCACAGCCCACAACAAACAGGAAACCATCCGCAGCCTGTGCAACAAAAACAGACAGTTTGATGATATGTTTGACATAAAAGCATGAATCAACCAATAAAAGAAAAATCTGTAAACCATCCTTTATTTCTAACATTTTGTGGCTTCATCAAGTTTCTTTGGTGATGCTTTTTCAGCTCCAGAGTCATTATCAGTCAAAGTGTGTGTCCCTGTCCTCACGTTCTCATTGTTGGAGATGATCAAATAAAGTTAGATATTAGATAAAGATAACAAAAATAAACACTAAATGACAGTGTTTCTCTATCCAAACCTGCATGATCCTGTGTGAAAAAGGGCATCCTTCTAATTTATAACATCTTTGGAAAGATGAATATATTTTTCCCAACCAAACCCAGGTCTCCTTGTGTTAAACAGGAAAATGGCACCTATCAATTCCTGACCTGATTCAAATTAATCAATAACCTAAAAAGAGTCCAAAAGACCTTAAAACTGAAATATCATGCTAATATTTGGTAACAAATAAGAAAAAAAATGTCATTAATAGGTCATACAGTCATGTCTGAATCTGTGGGACTCGTGAGAACTGCAAACCTTTAACTCACAAATGACAAAAATGTAAACTGTGATGACCCAGGAGTGACCTGCTGACTAAAATAACTCAAAAAGTGCAGGAAAGATTTACGAAAGGTCACACAAAACTCAAACAGCATCCAGTCAGTTATGGTAAGGACTTCACTTTCATTTGAAAAAGAGGTTGGGTTATAATGGCCTGAAAGACCAAAAAAACTGCGAGCAATGCATAAACATAAATAAAACAATGCCTGAAAGCATCTCAAAAATCACTTCCACTGAAGCTGAATTTTAACAATTCTGCAAAGACGAGGACGCAAATTTTCCTTCATAATGCCATCTATTTATAAAAAATTGGATAGCTTTGCTGCTTGTGAGGATGGAGCAGTTGTTAGTGAGAGGGGGCCAATCGCTATTTCTACACAGGCCCATGTAAACTTGTATTTCTCCTCACCTAAGTAATAAACAACTTAAATTAAAAGCTGCTCGCTGGTTTACTTGTGTTGTATACATATGTTTATTATTTTAGATGACTTAATTTAATTAAATGTGACAAATGTGCATACAAATAAAGAAAATCTGCATGAGGCAAACACTACATCTCTGAAAATATTGTTTTTGAACTGATCAACTGAGTATTTGGATTATTTTTAGATTAACTTAAAAAAAAAGGAAAAAATGGGAAAAACCTAAATGTTTATGCTTTGAGTCTCTTAGACTTTTTTTAAATGAAAATGTTTTTTCAAAATAATAATAATGCCAATTTAAGAATTGTTATAGCAAATATAAATGGCTGCACAGTGGTTAGCGCTCTAGCCTCAGAGCAAGAAGGCGTCCGGTTCAAGTCCCGGCTGGGGGACCTGAACCAGAACACCAATGGGGGACCTTTCTGTGTGGAGTTTGCATGTTCTCCCCGTGCATGCGTGGGTTTTCTCCGGGGTCTCCATCTTCCTACCACCGTCCAAAGACATGCTTCATAGGTCAATTGGTTAATCTACATTGTCCTTAGGTGTGAGTGTGAGTGTGAATGGGTGTGTGATTGTGGCCCTGTGACAGACTGGCGAACTGTCCAGGCTGTCCCCTGCCTGCGCCCACAAGTAGCCGGATAGTCTCCGTCAACCCCGTGACCCCGAAAGAGACAAAACGGAAGAAGATGAATAAATGAATGTTTGAGCAAATATATATGTAAAATGTATTCAGAAAGGCAGACTAATGTAAAAGATCAGACTAGCTTCTTGAAAAGGAAGAGAACATTTTAAATACTGATAGTACTTAGAAGCACCAAATCCTGATCAACAACAATTTCTAATAATAAAGTTCTATGGAGATCAGTGAATTGTATTAAAATTTTGGGGGTTTAAAACTAAAAGAAAACAGATGAACAACAATTAAAGCTAAGGCAGGCCATCATATAACTTCTAAACAGGGATAATCCATCCATCCAGTTTCTAAATCTCCTTGTTCCTAATCAGGGCCACAGGTTGCTGGAACCTATCCCAACTACTCTCAGCCAAAGACGGTGTGTACACACTGGAGGGTTCATCAGTTCATCATAGGGCAGCAGCAGTTAACAAATATAATAATGTTGCTGACTGAGTTTACTAAGTGTTTACCTTTAGAACAAGATGTTTAAGCTCCTCATCAGGAAGGAATGAGGGTTTGCAGCTGGCTTCAGAGAAGGAGTTTGATGAACCTGAAGGATACAGATTACATTATTATTGTGTCCTTCACTTAAAACGGCATTCAAAACCCAGTTTATCCCTCATCACCAATTTTGAGTCTGAATGGTGTGAAAATGCTACTCAAAATTGGTTATATGAAAAACTGGCCCGCTCTCTGTACCCCAACATTAAACGTGTTGTTTTTTAAATGGAGAAGAGTCCGAGCTGATTGCTTTTTTTCGGTTGCTGATTTGCTACAGTCATGCATCGCTGGGGTACCTTTGAGAGATTTGAGGTGTTGAACAGCCATTCTGAGCACAGTGAGTTTGTCCAGTTTCCGGGACATGGGGTTACAGGTTGGAATCATTGCCGACAGCTTGTCAATCAGGGTGTTCATTTTGTCCCGTCTTCTCTTCTCAATTTGACTGTGAGGTTCTCTGCAAATAAAAACACAACTTTTAATGTGGCGTGGTCATGCTCAAGCAGTTTTGCCACAAACATTTCAAAAATTAAACTGGTTTTATTTTTAAAACAAATTAACCACCTGAAGCATTTTATTTTGGCATGCTGGTCCTCTTCATCTGACCTGTGAAGTAAACAAAAAGATTATTTGTTAAAGTAAATAAGCTACAATGATTGAACTACTGAAAAAAAAGAAGACTGATGCTGGGATTTCAATTGTCCTTTTTTTAATAAACTCTTTCATTTATTTTATTGTATACTTGTGAGTTTAAAAAAAGAAATATTTCTCCTGGTCGAGGAGATTTCTTGACATTGTCCTGATTGAACTCTAGCAGAAGAGTCAAAAAGAGCAACAAAAATGATATCTTTGAACTGCGTTTTTGGCTTTTTTCTTGATGGTTGCCAAATTAGTTGTAGCCGTATGGATAAACAAAAATCCATTAAACATCTCTTGGAAGAAA
The DNA here is from genome assembly GCF_053564925.1 of Oryzias latipes. Classification (NCBI taxonomy): domain Eukaryota; kingdom Metazoa; phylum Chordata; class Actinopteri; order Beloniformes; family Adrianichthyidae; genus Oryzias; species Oryzias latipes. The sequence continues at coordinate 24,421,149 of NC_136242.1, read as the reverse complement.
AAAAATGGCAGAGCACCTGTTTTGGTCATCTTCCATTTCCACATCATTTAATGAAGACGGTTTTAAATCCCTATGGAGAAAATTGAAAATGAGGGAAGGCTCAATAGGTTTGAGGCCTTTGTTTTCATGATGACAAACTCAATCATAATCTAAATCCTACTCACTGGTTGTCTGTGCTGCCTTTGCGCTTCCTGGTTATCTCCATGCTCAACGAACTGCCAGACGCCGAGGCTGAAATCATGAAGTCGGACTGAGATCCGGGATTTCTTTGTCCCTCCTCAACCAGCACGTCCACTGAAACATACAGTTGTGATTAACTGCTAACAAATTCGGCATGAAGGTTAGTTTCAAGGGAAGATGAGGCGGAATATATTTAAAGAAAGTCTGATTTTTACCACAATCTAACTTAAACTTGTGTGCCCTTACTTTCTTTTTTTAAATCAAAAAAAAAAAATCTCCCAATTCATATGTAGCTGTGCAGTTGGACATTTTTAAACCTTTTTAACAAAAAAAGTCAGTTTTTCTGCAAAATGCTGCAGATCTTTCAGAAGTCTATGATGGAGGGTGAAGGTTCATTTCAGTAAAGCAAAGACTCAAGTCTGGCACTGTGACAGATCAAAATGCATAGGATGTACAGCATAGAGGACAACATTGCACTGCAACTCTGTACATTGGTGATGATGCAACACTTTGTTTTCAGAGCAACTCTGACCGCAGCAGTAGAGGTTATCGCCCTGCAGGATTCGCAATATACGAGTCACCCCTGTGACTAAGTAACTGTAAAACCAAGCCCCAAAAACGGAAACACTGTAATGACACAAGCCCATTCTCCGAAGACTGAGCCAAAAACAAGAGACTTTCCATTTAGAAAAACCATGGAGAGGACAAAAAAAACCAACACACCCAATTCAAAGGAATGTCTGAGAAAAGCACAAACAGGTTTGACCACTATAAACTTGAATGCACGAGGAGCTGTGAGGCATCGGCTTCTAAAGCCAAAGATCTTCAACACTTACAGATTAGTTATGGCTTCTCTTCCTTTTGAACACTGATACATTGATAGAAAACACCAGGAAACCCTGTTATTGGTTAGACAGTCCATCAAAACAAAACATAAAGTAAAGCGAGATGAAGTACATAAGAAGTTGTTTTGTGTTGCATTTGTTAAATATGAGAGAGCTGCTGGTTCACAAAAATCTCTCTCTTATTATCTAATCAGTCATTAAACTAAAAATCGGGTATTCTAATTACAAACATAGTATGTTACAGAAATAAATTCATAATAAAACAAAGCAAAATATTTCATTCCTCGTTTTTGTTTAAACAAATGTATACAATGAAATTACGAGTTTAAAAAACAACTACAAATGTCATGAGAACTGAAGATAAAGTAGCAATTACTACTTTTATAATTCTTAAGGCTGTGGTCTGTTATATAAATGTACAATTATATTTCATATACACGCATTATTTAAAATCTTGTGTGTGCGTGTGTGTGTGGGGGGGGGGTGTTCTAAACTAATTATTTTCAAGCTAAAAACCCAAACAAAAAACCTTTTGACAGACATTTTTTCTGAATTAAAGGAGTCATGTAGTGTTTGCATATATATATATATATATATATATATATATATATATATATATATATATATATATATATATATATATATATATATATATATATATATATATATATATATATATATATATATATATATATATATATATATATGTACTGCAAAAAATACTGTTATTCATTTAATGACCACTAGAGGCTGGCTTCAAATTAATTTCCTGTTGACTCCCATGTTATTTTATTTTATACCCCAAATAATACAGCTTATTCATTTTGTATGTACTACACATAATAATTGTGTGTGGTGAGTGTGTGGAAAGTGTTATATTCTGGTCTTGACTCAAGAAACTCCACACAGAATACTTTAACTCCACCCAACAGGGAAGTACTTTTAATTAAGTCAGGCAGGTTTAAATCTTACAGTGCAGCTCAGGTGCATGCTCTTATTCATTCTGACTTTGCACCGTCCAACTGGAAACAGCAAGGGAGTTAATTTGTCCTGCCCAATTACCCATTGTGATGCTAAATTGGGTGGATTAACACAACAACATGGCCACTCCTGTTCTGTTTCATTGTGTCCATTCAGAATACTTTAAATTATGTTAGACGTCACACGTGTCTATGGGTTAAACATGTAGCATCAATTTAGCTGTTAACCTGCAAATAGCACTTCAATCCACACACCATTTATAAAAATAAAAAAAGGTAAAGAAAAATGTAAAAAAGTGTGATTAAAAAAAAAACTTGGCTGCTATGGCTGAACTCTCTTCTAAAATGAAAGACCAGTAGCAAACCAAGCTACCTTAAAGAAAGAGTGAAAGAGTGTGCCAACTGGCATAGAAGACCATGTCTGCATATGGCGTTCTATCATTTATGGCGATGCGACCAAATGTCCTTTCAGACCAAAGTAGGTCATCTATACTAGTACTTGCAAATCGTACCCAAATCCCCAGAGGTTAATCCTAATGAGCAATATAACCGAATATCCATTTTTCTGTTTTTCTATACATATATTAGATTCCTAAAGAGTGGTAAAATTATATATTGAGCTTTGTCATGGCATTCTGATTATGGATTTCAAAATAAAACACAACCAAAACGGATCTTAGTTTGACTAAAAACGGATTTTCTGACCTCTCTGAGAGAATCTAGATAGTAAAGAATTTTGCCATTTGATGGACAATTATGCGTTTGTCTCTGTTTAAGTGGGTGCCAGGTAGGCTGGCTGGGGATGAAAACAGATGATAGATACACTTATGTTGTAATCGGGAACATACATCACAGGAGACATGGACCCATTCGGGGTGTCCCACGCCTATGGCCCGATGACAGCTGGGTTGGAATCCAGCCACCCGGGACCCTGAACTGGATGAAGGAAGACAACATAATCAACATATTTCTAAGATTAACAAGTCACAAAATGCTTCTTCATATAAAACTAAACCTTTGACAAAGCTTTTAAAGAAAGCTGATGGGCTTTTTTTTATTCCAGTTTTGCCTGATTTACTCAATATAATTACATTTTACTGTACCACAATGGGGATTCTTTTAAACCACCAGTCATTTTGAACTCTTAGGAGACTTTTGTTATCTTTAGTGGAGAATCTAAACTTTCTTTGTAATCAATGGTTGCCTTCAGTGACAGCTGGGTAAGGCCAGTTTGGTAACCTAATACAGGCTCCAGGTCATTGTCATTGTTTCACAGGTGAGCGTGTGCGAAAGAGATAAGGGAGGACGTCCGACATCGGGGCAAAGGGAACTGATATTCACATTTATTTTTAACGTTGTTCACAGACTGTCGACCCCAATAGCCATTAACCAGATAAGCAGTGTTCTGACTTCTAATCCTGCTCTCCCTGCCAACTTCTGATAGATTACGAGATTTATAAAAGGCAAGCAACTGGATGGACATCAAACTGTCGGGCTCACAAGTTAACGGACTCATTTCACTCAACACCTGAACGAGCATCTGCTCTTCTCCAAAGACCCGAAAGACTTTTGTCGCTGCAAATAGTTATGCATAAATACTTAACATTTTTGCAACAAAAGCAGCTCTAAATATTTGTGTTTTACTTTGTGAAAAAACTGCAAAAAGGATCCAATAAATCAAGGACATCAAAGATGGATTAGAGAACAATGACAGATTGTCCATATATAAACTTTCAAAATTAATTTTGAAAAGACACAGCTGGGATTGAAGTTTTATTAAAAATCAAATGCACAACAAAAGGTTAAAAAAAGTAGTTTTAGGTGATGATTCAACCATAAATATACACTTTAAATCTTATTCTTGGACATAAAGACACAAATTCTGAAAATATTGTAACTGAGTTGTGTAAAGACAAAAGGGATGCTCTGTTTAAGTTACCGGTACACAGCTCAAATACAAACTTTTAACATAACATAAATGCAGCAGGTAAAAGCCCATGAGATAATGTTGCCTGCTCCCAAATGGCAACACAAAACAACCACAAAACGGTCTCAACAACTTAAGACACAAGTCTGAGTTTCCTAATGTCTAAACATTGTTCTACTTTCCCTTTTTTCATTATCATCTGGACAAACCTTTGTGTGGCAAAAAGGCAGAAATAAAAGTCACTTTATTGCTCATCTTACAAAAAATAACTAAATGAATTAACATTTTGCTGTAGAGATAATACATTTCTCATGTTAACATGTAAAATAGCTGCTTTTCAGCACATCATTGTTTGAAAGCATTGAACTAGCAAACTCTCCTACAGTTATCTTCCCAAATTTTTATTTCAGAAAGTCAAAAAATGTCAAATATGTCATTTTCAAGTACATATCCCAGGTATAGAAATAAAAAGCTGAATATTAAAAATCAGATATCACAAAGTAGGGAGTCCATTTTGCCTGTACCAACTTTTTTTGCACTGCTAAGCAGAAAAAATCTGATTAGAAAGTTTTTTTCTGTGACATATTCACTAAACCTTTTCAAAAGAACAAACCCCAACACACTCAAGTCAGGGCTTAGTGGACTTTAAGCCCAGTGGACAGTGTTCGCTTCCTTTCAGAGGAAACTGCAGAGATTTAATCAGTCTACAATACACTAGTAAACTCACACTAATAAATACCTAAAAACATGTCAACTTTAAACCTAGAATGTATTTTTCTCAAACTTGGAAGTTAAAACCAAATATTCAAGCCACAAAACCTTTATTATAAATAAAACTTGAAACAGTTTGTTAATGCATTTCAGCAACAAAGATGAGAATTTATGCAAGAATAAAAGCAAACACAGTTACCATCGTCACTGAAAGATTTAGCCCCATTTCACCTCCTAATGTCCGTTCTGTATAGTTTTAGTTACAGTTGCTTCTTACTATTTTTTTTTCTTCTTTTTAACATTATTTATCCCTTATGCTTGAATTTTAGGCCTGCACAATAAATCGCAAATTTATCGATATCGCGATATCAAGCTGTGCAATACGCATATCGCAAAAGTCGGCAGAAATTGTGAAAATTGCTTACCTTAAACGTGCTAAAGCAATCTTATGGCAGCTTGAAGTATTTAACGAATCAGATAAATTCCTGCATTTGATCAATCGGATGGAGCCCTTTTATGTTAGATGTTTGTCTCTTATGTAGACGAGGGTCATTTGGTTTGTCTTTTCAGTTATGTTGACTTTTATTTCAATAAAACTGTTGCAGTGACATGGAAATGATGTATTTAGATGTTTTGCTTATTGTTCTTGCATCGCAAGTTATATCATCATTGCAATTTTGTTCACTTAACATCGCAAATCGCACGTTTTCCTCATATCTAGTAGCCCTATTACATTTCATAAGAATCCAACTGACTTAGATTTGTAAAAATCATTGGTATTTATATATATTTTTATGTAGCATCTTCCACATTCTGTGAGGGGGCTTGACGTGCTACCAGACTGATTCAGAACGGCAGAAAACACACGAATGACAGGAGGGCCAAGGGCATGTTTACTGAACTGATATGGAAGGTGTGATACGACAAGAAGGGGCCAGTATACAGTTCTAAGAAAACTCAATTCATAACATATTTGACTACCGGTAGTTATATCACGTGTCAAACTCAAGGCCCGGGGGCCAAATGTGGCCCGCCATGTCACTTTGTGGCCCACGAGAGCATAAACGTTTTTAATTTCTTAAAATGAATGTTTTTTTGTTGTTGATTACATATTGTTTATGTGTAGCTGTTGTAATTATTCAATTGCATTGCAGGTATTATGTGTGTATGCAGAGAAATTTTTGTCATCAAACCATCATTTGGATGCAAGGCTGTGTGCAGCCTTTTTTAGTAAAATGTTAACACATGTTCTTTCTAGCTCAGTTTTATTTTTCTATATTGACTTGGACAGTCTGATCCTTCATTGATGGAGTTTTGCGTGTTTTAATACACGGACAAAATTTAAAAGGATTTATGCTAAAGTAACACGCAAACATATGTTTTCTATGCAACTGCAATTGTCACTTTAAGAAGTTATAATAAATAATGAGTAATTTAACATTAAGGAGTAGTTACATTTATTTTTCATTACATTTAGTTATATGTATAAGTTACATCTGGCCCTTTGAGGACAGACAACATGCTGATGTGGCCCTCAGTGAAAGTGAGTTTGACACCCCTGAGTTATATTGTAAATCAATGGTTTAACAAGTTGAAAATTGTGTTGGGGTATTCAATCAAACCCAATCCTTTAACAGATATTGTTTTACACACACCAGTGTATCAGAATCAGAATTACTTTATTGATCCCACACGTAGGACATCCTGTATTAAAAAAATGACTTGCAAACATTGACTTCATATATGTGTACTTTTTCTAATGTAGAGTAAACATAAGTAAACAATCGTGTCCAACCACCAGCTGTGCAGTCAGCAGCTTCAGGACAAAGTGTGCTATGTGGAGCTCTCCCGGCACGCTGGATAGACACAAGTGGAAAACATTCTTATTTTGATATTTTTTCATCAAAATACAGTATTTATCGGTGATTTTGTTTTTGTGTTTGTTTTTTACACCTCAAATTAAAATTAGCCACTTTGTGTCCTGCGGGCAGAACGTAAAAACACGCTACCGGTACAACCGGCTGAGTCGTCAATAACACACAAACCTTCCAAGTTCCAGGGGGAATTAAAAATATATATTTAATATAAACTGCTGTGACCCGAAGCACCAATTTGATCAGTTTTATTATCTGTCTCTTGGAGAACACTGTCAGATTAACAGGCCTTGCTGCCAACGCTAAGCTAAATTGCTTTAATCGTTTGCGCAACACCGAAAGGGTTTTAAACACACCGGTTAGCTTAAAAAAAATCTTTTTTTTTTTTTGTGGGGAAGTGAGAACTAACAGCAGCATACGGTGGAAAAACGCCGGCAGAAAGACTAAAAATGATGAGTAAGGTTACATAAATGGCGTAGCTTTAGATGGCGAGCTTGCTCTACTGATCTACTGACCTAGTTTCGGCAGACCGCAAAGTTACAGTAAACCGTAGAGGGGAAAACATGCCTTTAAATGTCGTTGTCTTTCCTTGTGTGTCGTAAAGATGACAAATGTGGCAAAACAAAGTATTTATACACGGAAATACAGAGTAGTAATAACTATTTTTGTTTTAATACCTGCTGGTTCGCCTCCCGCTCCGTCACCGCCGCCAGCCGCTGCATTCTTGGCCGACATGGCTGGAGCCTGAGCCGGTGCGCTGGGCCCCGGCGCTCCAAAACATGGAGAACGCCGTCGACTGCTCCCAGGTGCCGGACGGGGTGCGAGGGGGCCCCCCAAAAGTGCAGGGAACTCCACTCAACGCACGAGTTGTTAAAACAGCTTTTATATTAAAAAAAATATGCAGGAGGTAAAACGTGCTAAAGGGAGAACCGACGAGTGACGCGAGGAAGATAGAGCGCAGCGACCGAGTAAGAGCAGAGGGAACGCGGAAGACGGAGGACAATCTCCTCCTACCGATGCGCCATGGTCACAACTTGTGCTAAAAATACTTTTAATCACGAGTAATACTTCAAAATGAATTGTAATCAAAAATTCAATGTAAAAAAAACAATCAAATGCAAATCTAGAGATAAAGTTCAAATTTCTATGATTTCTGGAATAGTTAAAAAATTCAGGACGCATGTCCAAAGTCCGGCCGTGAGCCAATTGAAGGCCCAGCCCGCAAACCAGTATATTTAATAGAGACACAAAACAGCATATTTGATTTATGCAGGCTTCATGGATGGCTCTCATACATTTTCATTTCACCAAATTAAACCCTTTTAGCAAAAGGTTTGGACAGCCCTGGTGTCATGATATCGTCTGATAACAATTATTAAGCACTATTTATTACTAGTATTATTTAATACTTGATACATAATCTGTATAGTTGGATTGATAAAGTTTAAATAATTCTAAATAGATAATAGGAACAGGATTGTGGGAATATTGTAAAGAAAAAAACACAATAGGGGTGCTATTATAGAAATGTTCTTTTTCTCGCTCTCTTTCAAGGAATTAATCAAACTATTTGACAAAAATTATATTTATTGGATTAAATATGTCATGTGTATTCACTGTATGCATGTATAAGTGCAAAAATGTATATTTATGGTTAAGAGTTAATGTAATGTCAAAAAGATGTCATAATTTATTTTATTTTCCTTATCTTTATTAATTTATGACTTCATAGGTTTGATATTTATTTAATTGTTTTTGTCTTTTTTGTTTTTATTGCTTGCAATAAACCTGTCATGACACTTAATGCTTCTTTATCTTACTAAAATTATTGTAAAAAGTAAGGAGATTGTATTTGGCAAATCTGTATAAACATTGACTTCCCTTTTAAACGGTCTTACATTTGGAAGGAACATCCTTTTGTGAGATTAGCATCACTTCTGGGTATAAGGGTTGAGCCAGAAACACCAGCCAAATCTTCTCTGTCACGCAGTTGATGAGGGATGTTTTCTGAAATGAAGTAATGCGTTTTAAAGCATAAGAGAAATCGAGATCTGTTTGTGTTTTATTTTTGTGACGCCTGCGCGAAATTTGTAGAACCTCGTTTAAATCTAATTTCTCACTTGCTGAATATAAGTATGTTGTACTATACAATAACCAATGGTAGGAGGTGGTAGGTTCTGTGATGCAAACAAAAAATGCAATTTGATCTACTGTATGGAAAAAAATGCATTTGGTAAGTGTAGAGTTCAAATATCCATTAAAATATCTACATTTGACAATATTGCATGATGAAATAAGGAAAAAATTATAAGATGAACAATTCATTTTATTACAAAGAATGTAGGTTAATAAGGATTTTTTTTTCGTTTTAACAGTTTGTTGTGGGGTGGGGAATCCAGAATTTATGTAAATTTCACAAAAATAGGTAAACATTTTAAGCTTAAGCTTGTTGACGTTTTACATTCACTTGCAAATGTAGGTAAATTTGTGATATAAGTGTGGGGAATGAAATACAGTTTCTCCACATGAAACAGCTGGAAAAAAACACAGACCACAACATAAAAACACATTCAAACAAGTCAGTACCTAAAAGGTTTTTCCCAATCTAATTTTAAATTCTAATACAACATTAACCGTTCATTTTTTATTTTTCATCTTTTTTATCTCTATCCTCGAGTGTCTTAGACAGCTCATTTGGTTCAGCTTTTGTAGAATGTAGCTGGAAAACTTGATTGTTGTTGTCTTTTAGAGCTCTGCAGGGTTTTAATCCAGGATTACATCATGTGTTTCTTAATAGTAACCTCTGTTAGTGTGGTCCCAGCTCTGTCCAGGTCATTGACTAGTTTCCCCAGGGAAGTTCTGAACTGTTAACTCACCCTTTTTGAGATCATTTTTATCCCATCAGATGAGATCTTACATGGACCCAGGTTACAATACTCTCCCTGATGATGTTTGCTCTTTAGTTTTGGTTATGGTGGAGAAGTTGCAGTCTGACTGTTTAAGGGTCTGGACAGGTATCATTTACAGATCACCAGTTTAAACAGGTGACATTAAGACAGGTAACAAGTGGAGGATACGGGAAGCTTCTTAAAGTAGTAACAGACCTGTAAAGGATAGAATTCTTGCTTGTTTGTGGAAACTTTATATTATTTTTTTTATGTGTTCCTTTTTGAACCACACAGAATAGATGACAGAGGCAGCGTGGAAGATTAGAGATGGGGGACAAGGGTACTAGAAAGGAGAAAGGGGTTAAAGAAGATGGATAATGATTACAGAAACACTACAGGAGAGGGCAGGATTATAAACACAAAGATGTTCGAGGCTCATCATTATACTGTCACATGTAGATGTTTATAAAAAGGGCTGGGCCTGTCCAAGGACACACACACTCAAGTACCACAAACCCTACACACAAATGTATATTGACATGTACTAAATACAGATAAAGATCCTCTCACATTCACATACATATATGCATACCAGCAAACACATGTCAAGCATGTATCATTTCTGCATGTGCACAAGTGTCCTGTTTGTGAAAAGGTGAGCAGTCACTGATGCTGGTGAGTGTTTATGTTCTACTGTGGCCATGATGTTACACAATGTGAGTAATACAAAAGAGGTGGAGCGTCCGGTCACCTACACATCAAGCCCTCCCCTAACTGTTCCAAAGTTAGACTTTGGAACTTTAAATTAAGATTTATATTGAGTTGAACATAAGGCGTTGTCTTGCTTCGGAACCGGCTTTCTATGGTCTTTTGGAGAATGATAATTTTTGGGGTTTTGGCAATTGCGGGTGACAAACACACCCAGTATGGATATGATAAAGCGTAGCCTTCGATGGTAACACTTACCTTTCAATCAAAACACTAAGCACATCAGTTTTGCACAAAATTTGATTTCAACCCTAAAATAAAATGACTACATTCAACAGAATCCACCCTGTGTTTAGTTTATGGATAATAAAGTTAACCGCTGTGTTTACTCTGCAAGTCTCACCCCAGTTACTTTTGTTTTCAAACCAAACCAAACTGTTTGGGCAAAAAATTTAACTTCAGAATCAGAATCCTTTATTGTCATTACATAATAAAACTATGAAATTGTAGTAGCTTTGCAGTGGTAAAAAATACTGTAAATCTTATCAAAATAAGTACAGAAAACCATTCAATACACATATGAAAAAAAATAGAATAAAGTGGAGGGCAATAAAGTGGAACATAATAAATGATGAAAAGTCAGTTATAGCACAGAAAGTCCGTTATTGCACACATACGTGAACAGAATCATGAATCTAAGATAGTCATCTCCTAGTTTCAGTTTTACCAAGACTAATGCAACCAGTAAGCTGGATATTAAAAGTGCATTTAAATTCTAAAATAATGATATTATGATTTCATTTTCCTAAGTTTTATGTCATAAAAGAAAGTACGCACAGTTCCTTTCAACTTGTCATTATGAGAAAACTGTTTGTATACCCAGATTAAACCTTAAGAGGTAGATTTTTGTTTAAAATATTAATTTAAGCAGTTTGATGTTTTTATGCTAGCGTCATCTGTGTCTCTGGGAAAAAAAAGATTGTGAGTAGGGGTGGACTTGTTTGCATTTTAGATTTGCATGTTTCCTGCAAAAGGGTAAATGCCTGCAGTCTTTAATTTTTCAAATATCTTGCACCATTCACTTACTTTTTCAGGTCTGATTTAGGAACTATTTATCATTCAAAATGTCATGGGCTTTATTTTACTCTCACAATCGGAATATATTCTGTGAAATGACAAATTTAAATTTAGAAGGTGCATCAGATTATTCATCCATCCATTTTCTTACCCTGCTGTATCCCTTTCAGGGTCACGGGGCTACCAGAACCTAACCTAGCCACTGTTGGGTGAAGTCGAGGTACATAGAACAGGTTGCCAGCCTGTTGCAGGGCCACACAATCACACACATTTGTACTGTTTCCTGTGGGGAATTTACTCTTAGTCACAACTCGGGACATTTTAAGGTACTTAGTCAACCTATGAAGCAGGTGTGGACTGTGGGAAGAACTGGAGAGCTTGGAGAAAAACCAACACGTGCGCCGGAAGAACGTGCAAGCTCTGCACAGAAAGGTCCCAGTTGGAATTTGAATCAGGGCCATCTCACTGAGGCAAAGGCGCTAACCACTGCACCGTTGTTCAGCCCCACGCTTCGTAATATCAACAAGGAAAATGTTTAAGACAAAATATGTTTCATTAATAATCTGCATGGGTAATAAACCAACATTGGAGTATATATTTTCCAATGGTTTTTTTCTTTTGTAATTTTGATATCATATCCGGCAAGGCAGGGGAGTAGGTATAGTTTATAAAGTAAGCCAAAAGGTTTTTAATCTGAAGCAATACAAATGGATGTAAACAAGAAATCAAAGCTGGATTAGGCAAATGCCTTATCAAGTCTTAATGTTTATCAATTTGTGAAAATTTAAGATTAAAATTTGTCTTTTAGTTGATTCTGTTGAATACCAATTCAAGGCAAGGCAATTTAAATTGAACAGCACATTCTGCACAGAGTGTGAGGCAATTGAGAGTTCTTTAATGTGCCTTTATAGCAAAGCCAAATTTTTCTTGTAGATTTACTTCCATTGATCCTAAAATATGCAAATATGATTACCATTTTTACTTGTTTTGATTACATTCTTTAACTATTTAGTTGATATTTTAATAATAATAGATAATAAACTGATAAACCATAAAACCTCATTTCCAAAAAGTGCTAAACCTAAAAAAAAACAACGTTACTTACTTTAGGACACAATATCATCCCCTAAAGAAATAATTTAATGCCATTTTTATTTTATTTTCAATGAAAATAAAATGAGGGGGAAATTACTGCAGTGGTGATTTCCACGCTATAAAGAATTACAATAAAATGAAGAAAGTTGTTTATATACCATATTATTATTGTTATTGCTATTGTTTATCAAAAAGGTTTTAAGATACTGACCAAATTTGGTAATTTCTCAGGAGCAGAAAAATCCTACTCGTGGAACTTGTCATATTTATTTTTTAAAAAAAAAGGTAAACTGAATATCGGAAGCTGTTATTGCTCTGTTTGGCATCTACGATCTTTGATTTGCTTACGTATTCTTACGTAGTTCCACCTGTATAAATAGGGCGGTGCTTGGTCTGTGTAAAGCAAAAAAAAAAAAAAAAAACGTCCCTTCCGCTAAAGTTGGCACAACAATATGATATTGCAAACTTCATCTTCTTTATGTTACATCACCAAAATTTTATTTTTTCAATTATAACAGACAGACAATGAGGATTTTTTTAAATCTTAAATTCGGTTTAACATTTGATTTAAAAAGCAAATAATCCATTATAATATCATATGCGATCTTAGATGTCTTAATAGGGAGATATATCGCTAAGAGTAACTCTTAAAAACACAAGTGGGATGCGTGTATTTGCTGCGCAGCAGCTCCAGACTGTGAACAGGGTGTACCTCTGTGTGCTTAATGGGTGGAGCAGAAGAGCTCCTCCAAAATAACACAGTCAACAGAGGCCAGCGTTATCAGCAGCAGCGGCGGCGGCGGGCAGCAGCAGAAGCTACCTCCCTCCAGGACTTGGGGACCTGAAAACATCAGTGTCCGTTATTTCAAGCCAAGTGACCAGAATTGGCTGCAAACATTCACGACGGTGAGTTTTTTTTTTACAACAGCTAGCTCGGGGTTCGGTTTTTGTCACGAGAATGCGAGAGGGAAACTTCCGTCCCTTTCGAAAACAAGACGTTACCCCTTGTTATGTAGCTAAAAAACACACACACACACGCACGCGCGCTCGACATTCATTGGTCTCTCATTTGGGAAAATACTAAACCCCTGAGCGAGGAGAAACAACTAAAATCCGATTTTAACTCGCTCGACGCTCGAACTAGAATATTCTACTGAAGACGCTAAAGCTGCTTCAGTTTGAACCAGACGCGATGTGTTTATAAAAAAGACGTCATTGACTCAGAAATGTAAAAAAAACATCAACAACAAGCTCGTCAAAACACCCGTTTTTGATTGATAGAAAAACAGTTTCGCTCTGTTTAAATATTGTTTTCTAGTTTAATCGAGTTTACGTAAAATTGGCTGCTAATAGTAGTTCGACAGAGAAGCACACAATGCCAAAAACCAAACAAATTGAGCTTACATATGATACAAATAAAATAAAGTTGAACGCGGTGTATTTAAAAAAGAAATACATATTTTATATTTAGCTACTGTCTGAGATGATGGTTGAAATCTCTGAGATGATCTATAGCCAAAAAGCTTCTTTGTTTTTTTCCCTTTAAATTCAAACGTAGCATTTATTTTGAGCCTAGTTGCTATGATAGTTTTAATATTTGTAATTATTTTTATTGTAGTGTTTTATTTCGCCTCCCCTGATGTCAGCTGGGAAAGGCCTCAGACCTCCCCAGTGACCCTTAACAGGATGAAGGGTAAACTAACATAAACAAGCCAAAAAGGCTTTGAAATCAAATAACAGGCCTTAATCTAAAGTTATAATATTTAGTCTTTCTATCATTACATTTCATTTGACATGATTGGGTTGATCAGTACCAGATAAGTTAAGTAGCGTATTGTTTTGCTCCAAGTATAAGTTGCAGCACAAAAGAAAAGCATTATAAAAAAAAATAATAATATACAAGTCAAACATTTATTCAACAAAATAAGGAAACAAGATAACACATTTCATCTTGAAAGTAGGGCTGGGCGATATGACCTAAAAATAAAATCTTTTTTTTTTACACCAATTTTGATTTCTGATTACAATCGTTTTTTCTTTTTTTTCACTTCTTGTATTTTTTTTGTTAGCAAAAATTACAAATGACAATATATACTTAACCAAAACGCTTATGTTTTAACAACCTCGTTTGGGAGTTGACCCGGATTCAAAGTGCAATTAAATAAAAGTGTCTGTTTTCCAGGTGTTGCAGACCTACTTTTGGTTGATGAAACCCAAATCTGAATGTGTTGCCTACCCATACGGCTCCTCCCTATTGCTCCAATTGTAGGGACATTTGGAGCTGTAATGGTGTCCAAACTGTTGTTTTTTTTTAAGAGGGAGTCATAAATACTATGGGCTGTATATCCCTCCGCCGGTAGGGTCGTAGGTCGTACTTGTGACGCGGCGGTGGAACTCATTTTTTCATGTGCGTGTGCTTTGAAGCACAGAAGTTTACTTTTAATAGTAGTTTACACTTTTGTTTTTTTTGCATGACTGTTTAAAGTTATAAAATCAATGTTATTTAGTTTTCAAACGCTGGTAGCTACGTGCTCACTTAGACGATCATCCAGTCGTAGTAACTTCTGGATCTGGAGACCGTATTTTTCTCTCCACTTGGAGGGCTAAATGTTGGCTTGGGAGAAGCCATAAGGGTAGGGAATGATTGTGGATTTGGCCTAGGCCTTCATACATATTTTGCAGCATGTGGTTTGTTGCTCCAAGTCTTGAATTAAAATAATAGAACCAGGTCTACATAACTGAAGAAACTGTTCCTTTATTGGGTTCAAGCTCCTCTTTGCCAGATGCCTCTTTAACGTCTGCCTGCGCCTTGCGAAAGAGGGGGGGGGGGGGACCCCCACCACTACCACCACATTTTCTCAAGAATACATTTTCTTAAACATCAAATTCAAATAAATCGATTAATGGATAACAATAGACAAAAACAATGAGTTAATATATACTCTTTGTACTACTGTATTTAACTTCATGAAACATAGGGTGTTTCCAAATTCGAGGGCTGCATCCTTTAATACTTCCTGTGCGACATTGGCCGGGTCCTTCGTCGAGCGGGTAGCCCGAATGTTAGCAGCTGTGAATTTGGACGAGTCTAGCCTTTAGATAATTCCAGTCGTTACTTCAGCAAATGTCTTTTCGCCTAGAAACTGTGAGTCCAAAACAGAGAGGAATACGGTAGTGAACCAGGCATGGAGCTCAAAATTGTTCTGGCTTATTTTGTCCAACTTTTAATCTTGAAGGTGTAAATGGGTCCTACTTCACAGTCCGCCATTGCTTTAAGAAAATCTCCTGTTTGGACGCAATGCATCTTGGGATATAGACAGCATAGAAGGATACACCAGACCAATCCTTGAAATCGGAAAAGTATTTGGGGCATTTGGAGCTGTAGTGGTGTCCGAACTGTTGTCTTTGAAGGACTCGTTGAATTTGGACGGCACTTGTCGGGGCGCTGTGACATAAGAAGCCTACAAATGCAGCCCAGGACGAACGCAGCCCCCGAATTTGAACACAGCCATAGAAAGATAAGTGTCTAGTATATCAGCACAGCAAATGATCAACAGTTAAGTATCCATGGCACAAAAAAACATGCAAACAAATCAACTAAACTCTTTATCTCACTTCAAATCACTGAATTCCTCATCCTCTGTGTAGCTTCTTCTTCTGCTTTGCTGTCAGTCGCAATTACTGAAACAAACACATATACAGCGCCCTCCAGTGGTTGTTAGTGGGAAAATAACAAACATGCAGCCTATTTATTTTTAAAGAAATCACATACAAGTCGCACCCCCAGCCAAACTTTACAAAAAACCACAGCCTATACTCCGAAAAACACGCTGGCTTCTGGTTTACACTTTTTTTGGGGTCATATTTGACCTGTGCAGTTCATTTGCAACATTACCAAGGACACAATATCCACAATTCTTCTTATTTCATTATAATTGGTCTTAAAGCTGTGGTGAGACAGCCCCCATTTATACGTACTGTATTACGGCTAAAAATATAGTAGCAGCACGTTTTACATTTCTACAAAACCACTAAAATATCACAATTTTACACACATAGGCAAAGGCTAACCAGAGGATGGTTTAAAAACAACATAGATAAAACAGTCTAAAGGAAAACCAAACTAGCTTCATGTTCTAGCCGTTAAATGAAGTATTTTGACTCCATTATGATCCACAAGGACTCTATGCAAATAATGCAGTAATCCCTCAGACATATTATTTACATAAAAGCTAAGGATTTTCTGGATCACAGTCTGATAGAAAAATATAGTTTTGTAATTGTAATATTGGGAAATGAATCTTTTAAATGTTCTGTATTAAGAACAAAGTATTTTTACTCTCCTATTGGCAGCCTGTAACATAATGAGGGAAAAAAGCACAAAATGAAACATGCATACAGCAAATTATCTGAGAATTAATTAATGCCACTTATTGTATTTTTCAGAATATTTTCCTTTTTTTTTGCATAGTTTAGGGTGTGAGTTTAACTTAGCTCTGACTTGTGATTTAAAAAAAAAAGGCAACAATTGCTAGATGGCACTGTAGGTGTACATATCCGTTTTTGCCTTTTTACAGCAAGGCAGAGGAAGAAGCAGCGCCTTGTTCCTTGTTCCAAGGCAACACAGAGGATGAAGAATTTAATGGATCTAGTGAATTTAAGTGATATAAAGAGTTTAGTTGCATGTTCTCTTTGCCATGGTTGTCTCATATGTTGCACTAATATACTAGATTCCTTCCATGTTTCATGAAGCTAAATGAGCATCTGTCTATTATCTATTCCATTATTATGATTTGCCTTTCAAGATGAAGTGTCTATTCTTGTTTCTGTATTAAATACATTTCTCCCAACATTGCAATTTTACTATGCATTTTTCCACTGCTGCGACTTATAATCGAGTGACTTGTAGTTTGAAAAGTACGACAATTCCTTTTACTACATAAAAGTTGTGTTCAAAATAAAATAAAAAAGTCAGTCTTAATTTTTTGACAATTCAAAAATTTATTTTTTTAAATTTAAAATTACATAGTTTTGAAAAAAGAAGCAGCACTGGTCTGTTTTTGATTATGCCTCAAATGCATTTTGGAGGTGTGCCAATGATCTTATACAGTGTCTTAAGTGCACACCCATGAAGTACTTCATAGATTCTTTTACCAAACTCTTGTGAATGATCTAAAGGCAATTTACGATTATCAGCTGACTAATGGTTGCTAGCTAAAACATGTGACATTCATTTGATAAGACTTTTACACATTTAGTTAGAACTACAGTCTTATCCAGGTCAGCTTTTGGGTTTTAGGAGCAAAAACACTTTTCATAATTAGAATTGCTAAAGCATTGTTACAAAATAGTCAAACAATAATTTAAAAAATAATACCCAAAATATATATGTTACTATAGGTTTTAAGTCTTCATGAATTAAAACTTTAAACATCTTTTCCACACGCAGACTGCTGCTTTTGAGCAGCCTTTTGTTTTGTAAGCAGTTCTTTAGCTTAGTGAACAGGTCTGCCTTGTTTTTGCGTGGCAGCACTCGCAAAGTTGATAGATTTATTTTCAGTGCACACTATTTCCACAACAGCCCTGCCTTCAGGAGGATTTGACCCTTTTCAACCCTTCTTTACCTCACTTGTGTCAAATACAGCATCTCATTCAAGGCGCCTAAGCTAAAAACCTGCAGGGGTTATTTATGTCCGTGTTAATAGGAAATATACTGCGGTTCTTCTGCACAGCTTACAGCAGGAACAGAAATAAATGATGGGTGAGATAAAAACCTTTTGAACTTCAGGACTATTGCTAGTGTCCTGTCCTGTCTCGTCTTGCTTCTTTTGGCTTGATTCTGTGATTTCTGTTCTCAGATGAGTCAGGCAGAGCAGGTGCCTGAGGACATGCCTGCATACCACAACGATGAGACAGGAGCTGCAGGTAAGCTTACCTTCCTTGACATTTGAGAATACTATTCAGCAATTTGAAAAATGTCAATTGCTCAAAAGAAACAGTTTTGTATCAGGCGATTAAACTTTAAACACTAAATGTCTCCAGTGTGTGCCTCTGCTTTTTATGAACTGATCATCTTCTGGTGGAGCTAAACTTAAAAGAATAAAATCTCACTTTTAGCAATTGCTGACATTCAAGTACCTAACTGCTCAGCTCTGAGGACATTTCTAAATGTACTTTTAGTATTTGCATTTTTTGTATTTGTATTGTTTTAATGTCAATAAAAGTTTTTGTAAAAAACTTTAAAACATTTGGAAAAATGTAGCCTCTTTGGCAGCTTATGGCATCATTTGACCTGAAAAATAATTTAAAAGTCAAACAGTTCAGCAGGTTGAGCTACTTTATTTGTTTTGTATTTATCTGCTTTTTTTTAAAAAAAAGAAAAAAATAATAGTTTTGAGAGAGATTTAGCACATTTTGATGATACAACAGTTCTCTGGCGCTTCAAGGGAAGCTCTTCACACCCGGTGAAATGCAAATTCCTGTTAATTTACTGGGATCCATCTGTTCTGTGTTCTGTGCAGTGAGACCAGAGAAAAAACTACAAAGCGTGCCCTTAAAATACATATTTATTTTATTAAGATCTTTATTCTACACACCTTTTTTTTAACCTTTAAACTGTCTTCTGTTGTTTGGATTGTGAATGTTGGCATAGAGGTTTCTGTTTGGAGCCTTTAGTGCGCCTGTGTGAACCATAACCATTCTGCCTGCCACAACCGTTCGGGGTCCTTTCGACTGAGGATAACGTCACACTACGGTAACCCCACTTGGACAAACTACGTAGCGTGGAGATCTACATATTTTCATTTCATGTTTCCTTTTGTAACCTTAATTTCTTTTCCCTCATAAGTTGTGTCTGACATTATTCTTCATAGTGTTTATAGAGATATTTTGCCACAACCCAATTTGTAAAAATATCTGTGGCTGTTGGAATGAACCGGCTGCTCCACACAAGCGAACCATGTCTCTGATCAGAGCAGCTGGTGTCTAGTAGCTTCGTGTTTGCAGGCAGGGAAGGTGCTTTGTTTAAGTGTGCGGTCCGGAGAAGGGTTTGGACCGCAGTCCGTTCGGCTGCAATGCACTTAATAATAATCTTAACAATAATAAAAGCACGTTTAGAAGATAATCTTGCTGTGTCGGAGCTGTGTTTGTTTACAACGGACAGCATAATATCTTCTTCTATGGTAGAATAGTAATTTGTAAAAAAAAAAGGATAGTCATTTGTCCAGACCAATCACTATCTGACACGTCGTCGGACCAACGGACAGCCAATCACATAATGTGACGTCAGCACTAGTCGAGGGACCCCGAACAGTTGTTGCAGGCCGAATGGTTATGGTACCGACACCCTCTCTCTTCACATTGTCTTAATCTAAAGTAACTATTTTCTGGGTACAAACTATTTAACCTTGCAGTTTTGACATTTACAACTAAAATGAACTTTTTTCTTTCACCTTCTTTTGCTAATTTAGTATTGGTTAAAGTAGTGGCGCCTTCTTGTTTAATGCACTTTAAATGCTTTTTGAAATAATTTGGCATCTCCTGTTCTCTTTCCTTACTGCACCACTAAAATCATACAAGTTAAAAATTAAAATAAAAAAATTCTGATTCTAAATTTAAATGTAATCGGAAAAAAAAGACCCGTCATCAAAATGTCTACAATAGTTAATAAAGAGTGACATTATTAGCATGAGCTGAGTAATGTAAAGGTATGTGATGATCCTGGTGTTGCGCAATCTAGGCAGCGCTTCGACCGTCTCAGCCAGAGCCCACTACCCCCTCCCCTTTCCTTCTCACACACGCGAGCCCGTGTGTGACAGGAGCGCAGCTGCACGGGACTTCAGTTCAAAGGTTTCAGGCTGTTACAAAAACTGTGATATTACAATAGTTGATCACTAGTGTCACAGATTTTTTTTCCAAGCACCAAGCCGCTGTCACCCGGGCAATTGCCCGTATTACCTGTGCCTAAAACCGCTACTACTGCGCCCCCCCCCCCCGGCAACGCATCCCACTATTTGAGAAGCACTGATTTAGAGTAACCAATTAGCCCATGAAGTATGTTTTTGGACAGTTGGAGGAAGCCAGAGTGTGTGGAGAAAACCCACGCCCAGATTCGAACCAGGAACTTCTCACCATGAGAGCGTTAACCACTGCACCACCATGCACGGAGTTCTAAATCTGTTTGTTTCTGCTGTGCTTTTTTAAAAACAGAAAATAACAAAGATCATCCCGAGGCACAACCTGGAATGTTCGGCAGGTTGGCGGGGGGGTTGTACGGAGTCACAAAAGGGGCTTTAGGAGCCACGGTGGGCGGGGTGACCTGGATCGGAGGAAAGAGTCTGGACCTCACCAAGACTGCCGTCAGCACTGTAGTTGCCGTGCCCGTCATGGGAGCAGGGCTGGTGAAAGGGGGAGTGTGTGCCGTGGCTGGGGGCGTCACCGCCGTCGGCGCCGCAGTGGTCAGCAAAGTGCCCATAGGGGGAGGTAAAAAGAAGGACAAAGCCGACTGAAGAGGCGTGGAGCAGAGAAAAGTCAAACCAGCCGAGCTGTTTGGCTCAGACTGTAGTGGAGCGCCTTCCTGTTTCCATCTGGGGAAAAAAGAGCAGCAGACTCACAGCTCTGTGCATATCTTTAGGTTTTTTTTGGAGGGGAACGATCCCCGCCCTGCCTCAGTTTCTTTTTCTGTTACAATTACAAGTTTATGCTCACTGATTGGTGTATGCACAAGTATGTGTTTAGAGTTTATAAAGCAGCTGCAGAAGAAGAAAAAACCTACAGAGGAAAACTGCACAGAAGCTAAACTGTTTGTGGAAAACAATCACCGAGTATGGATGCACAAAAAGGAGGTGTTGGGATTTAAAACATTAAGGTTCTCTTTGAATTCCACAGTTTAATTTCACATCTCATTTGTTCAGTGAGCAGATGTGGTATTCTAGAGGTGTTGCTGGATTTCATTTGATCTTTTTTCCCCCTTCTACTTCCCTCTCTGTGTCACACCTCTTGTATTTATGTTGTCAGCTGTATGAATGGTAACTCCTGCTTTTGATAAGGTTTTTACTGCAGTAAATATTGTGTCACAGTAAGTATGAAAAGGCTCCCTTATTTTTATACATGACCTTTTCTTTATATGTGTCCTTGAAAACAAAAATAAATAAAAAATATTTGCAAATAATTTTCATCTCTTTTTCCAAAACAAAGGAAAAATGGAACATTGGTAACTTTGTTTTTTGTCTTTATTATTTAGCGGGATTGGAAGCTTCTTATGTTTACAACAATAATGCTTGAGTACAAGATGTTTGAACAACTTTTTGGTTATTGGTTATAATTATAGATGAGTTTTTTTGTTATTCAAGCATGGCAGTGATTTGTATTTCCTTTCATTTTTGTGTTTTTCTTCTTTTTTATACTTCTAAAATCTATTAAAAATTATTCAATATAAAAGAAAAACTGGTGAAATTTATTTTTACATACTTTTAAGATTTTATAAATTTAATAGACCACAGGTAAATTCTAAAAATAAAGAATAAATGGACTCTTCTGGACCTTGTTTTAAAGCCACTGATAAAATACTGTGATTATTTTGGTAAACATTGCAATGTATTAGTCACATACTTTTTGCATAACACTCAATTTTTGCTCTAAGACACAGAAGTTTAACTGGCTACTTACAATTTCTCTACTATTTAATTTTTGAACAACATTTTCCATCCATCCAATCATTTTCCAAACCTGCTCAACATGGTGATGCTGGAGCCTATCCCAGTTACTGTTGAACGGTCTGCTACAGGTCAACACTTTCACACGTAGGGACAATTAAGAATCACCAATTAAGCAATGAAACATGTTTTAGGACTGAGAAAGCCGGAGAGCACGTGTTCGGGGAAAACATGGAAACTCTTCACAGAAAAGGTCTGTCGGGATTCAAACAAGGGGCCTTCTGGAAGTGAGAGTGCTGACCACTACATCACAGTGCAGCCCTAGTATAATATACAGATAAAGTACATTCAATTTATGCTTTAATTTGCTACCAGTTAAAATATCCCACTCCTTGAGGTTAAATAAACTGTGAATGACACACAGGTAAGGCACTTAAAATGGTTGCATGAGTTCCTTTTATCTCTCAAAAGAAATTGGTTGTAACTACTCTACCAGTAATTTTTGCAAAAAATACAGCAACACATTACACTGGACTTTGTTTTCTCAGTATCAGATGGCACATGGAAATGAACTGATAAGAACAACATCCAGTTTATAAGACCCCAATACAGTCACGGTAACCTTACATTTTATTTGTCCTTGGTGTTTGTTTTTCAATGATGCAATGTTCCAGGTTTAGGCAGAGCAGATGTTCTTCAGGGAAAATGAACCAACACTACAATCATGTGATTGGGGCAATGCAACAAAGAATGGTAACAAATCTGCGTGCAGACTCACATTTTAGTTTTTTAGTACAGATAAGTGCCTGCATGGGCTTAAAACTTAATGTATTTGTTGCTCATTTACATCAGTTGTGTTGTAAAACCATTGTTTGTGTGACTTAAAAAAAAGGAAACAACACCCGTTTTTTGTCTGAGTCAACTCTTTTGTTAATTTTCTGCTAGAGGACTGGAGACCTTTTTTGTTGTACCTGCCTAATTCTTTATAAACGTTTTTTTATCTATGTATTTTGCCTGTGTTATTTTATGTTTTTGTTTATTTGGGGAAAAAAATGTAATCCAAAGAAAGTTATTACTAATAATCTACATATGAGAACACGTCACATCTTAAGGTCAGTTTTGCACTCTCCCAATCTTTGTCCACACCACATTTTGCCAATTTAAAACCAGGTGAATGCATCGTTCTTTCATGTTTGTGCTTCACAAGCTTGAAAAACTTTTTACAAATACCTCATCTTGAAAAACACTCAGTGGGGATTATTTTTTCCAACTCCATGACTCAGAAACTTGGGCTAAACCCAACACGCTCATAGAAAAAAACAAAAAAAGGTTTAACCTCAAATGGCCAAAGCTTATCATAGGTGCTCACAGAAATCTGACTTCCTCATGTAAACATGCATGCATCCCAAATTCTTCCTAGAAAAGTTAAAATCCCATCATCTGTCACACACTTAGGTGACGGATCCTCCTGTCCCCTGGAGGAGCGGTGAGCTACAGACACAGCCACGCTCTAAAACCATTTGGTGGTTTAACCACCCAATCCGACCACTTAATGCTGAATGTCAAGCAGGGAGGCATTGGGTCCCATTTTTAGAGTCTTTGGTATAATTCGGCCTGGATTTGAACTCACGACATTCCAGTCACAAGACACTCAACCCCAAGGCCACTGAGCTGGTACTACTGCTGGTACAACCGGTACAACTGTTTTCTAAATGTCAAAAGGTAAATTATGTATTCACATTTTTACTTCAACAAATTAAAAGCAGAAAAGAACAATCGCAGATTGCTGAGTAGCTGTCCAGCTCATTTTTAAAATAATTGTTTTTGTCTCCACAGATGTGAGCGTACCCTGCATTAACCCAGATTTTTTTGCCAATCGTTTTTTGTTTATTTATCCAGTATTTGACAAGGGTTGACCTGTACTGTGATCTAAAAACTGATAACAGGGTACTGAAATGTTTTATAAAACATGTTAAGATATTAAAACAGTTTATAATATGTTTTTTTTTATTGTTAATTTAGTTGCGTAGCTATACTGGATTTTTTTTTTAATTGATCGTATTAATCTTTGTTTGCAGTGTTTTTATGTACTGGAAAAGGTTTGACAGTAAAAACATGTTAAAGGTGAAATGGATTATCGGACTTTATGTTTGTGATGTTGCACTAAATACAGTCGCACTTGACCCTTAAATATAGACCTAGAAAAGAGACACACTGAATTGTTTGGTAAAGACATTTTGAAGAAAGGTTTTTTTTCTACATGAACAAATGTAGTTAACTTGTTATTGATGTAATTTGTCTTATTTAGATGTTTTTTGGAACACATTTCAAACATCTGCAACAGCTTTTTCATTTTATGCATTTAATTTTGACCCATGATGAAACAGATTTTCAAAATGTTATTTTTTCTGAACACTGGAGCTTCTGTCGGTTCACTGTTCAGATGGTTCGTCAGCGGCGGCGAGCATGAGCACTTCTCCAGACGATACCACAACCCTTCTTTCATCCGTTCTAATGGCCACAGCTTCAGTATCTCTACCTTCTACAAAGAGACATAAAACATAGTCAGTGATTAGTGGTCACGTTGATTACAAAAAGTATGAAAGATTATAAATTAGACTCCTACTTCTTCTGCTGCATGAGGGTTCACAGCTGACTCCTTGTCCTGGAACGCATGCAGCTGTGCTACAGTGAATATACACCTGGTAGAAAAATACAGGTTAGAAGGCCAGTTAAAACTTTATCTGAGAAGAAGAAGTTGTTCTCAAAGTAATTTAGAACTCACCTTTTCCCTTAGTGGTTCCATTGAATGAGGATCAACAAAAGTAAACATCTTGAACAGGAAGCGACTGTGATGAGTTGGGAATGGCAGACCAGAGGAATGATCAATTGGAACCAACGCGGACAGGTAACGATCATCTGCATATGGACACCTAGACGGAGAAAGGTAAAGCAGAAGTAATTTTTGCTTCAGCAAAGGCTTTTGAATAAATTCGAATGGTAAAAGAACAATGGTAGATTTCATTAAACCAGACGATTTTAAAATATGCAAGATTCTGAGTTTTGTTTGAACAAAAAATGGTCTTTATGGGATGAATTGGTGTTTTTCTTTACCCGTCAATCAAAATGTCCCACTGGGGCAGGCTGAAAGCATTGGGGCTTGTGGTTGCCCAACAGCGTCCAAGAGTCAGAACCAGATTTGGATCCGTTCTGCCAAGGATTTGTACGTCCACGTAGACAGGATCTCTCAGTACCTTTGTCACAGGATAGTCAGCATCCGTGTAGAAAGAGGTGTAGGCTGCCGCCGCTGTGGCAGCAAACAAACGTTACGACATGCAGCTTTTTCAAACGTTTGACAAACATACTGTCTCTGCCAGACTACTGTGCACTGACCTTCGTCGCAACCCTTTGTTTGACACTGCCCATTGGCAATTTGCAAGTACACATTGAGGGGTCCAAGCTCAGCAATGGAAAGAGGACTATCCGGTGGCTGCACTTCCACGACCAGAGTTTCAACAGATGTTGCACGGTATCTGCACTGAAAGAGCAGCCTGACAAAAAGGACTGTGTTAATACACTCTGTTGCATGATTTGATGTTTTTGCCCATAAATATTTGCCCATAAAACATTAGTAAATCTATTTGATTTTGTGCACAAATGATGACCTACTCAAAGGAACTGTCTCTGGTAATAGCTCCAAGCGGTCCAACTCCCACTTCATAAGAGGATGTCATCCGGTTTTCATAGACTATAACCCCAGGCTCTTCCTTTGAATGGTTAAAAAAATAGAGGTGAGACAAAAAAAATCTTCAATGCTTTTAGATGTAAATAGAACTCAGTGTTACCATGACAACAGTGCCGCAATAAGTGACGGGAAAGTAGTAGATGGCGAAAGCTGAATTAGAGTCAGCAGGTCCACAGTCTTGACCCTGGCCCAATAGGGAAATAGTTTCCAGGTCAATGTGAGGTAAGGTGACATCCTTGGCCACCACAACGATGAAGTGTCCATCCTTGGTGCACTGAACGGTTGCTAGAAGAAATAGATTGGAGAAGCGACTGCATCAATCAGCTGTCATCTCATAAGAAGCCTCTGGACATAGCAGTCAGAGCAACCACTTACCTCCTGTTCCAAAGTAGCAGGATTGGCCATCGTGGCAGCAGTCTATGGCATCACATGCAGAAGGAGAGATGTCTGGAACTCCACAGGGGACTCTCACATCGCGGGGCACTTCACAGCTCTTGGGAGGGGGAGGACCAATGGGAGGTGTATTTGGGTTCTTGCCTGGATCTTGAGGCTTTGATGGGTACTGGGGGTTCTGAGGCTGCTGAGGGGCCTGGGGGTACTGAGGCTTTGATGGGTACTGGGGGTTCTGAGGCTTTGATGGGTACTGGGGGACCTGAGGATTCTGAGGGGGCTGAGGCTTTGATGGGTACTGGGGGACCTGAGGATTCTGAGGGGGCTGAGGCTTTGATGGGTACTGGGGGACCTGAGGATTCTGAGGGGGCTGAGGCTTTGATGGGTACTGGGGGACCTGAGGATTCTGAGGGGGCTGAGGCTTTGATGGGTACTGGGGGACCTGAGGATTCTGAGGGGGCTGAGGCTTTGATGGGTACTGGGGGACCTGAGGATTCTGAGGGGGCTGAGGCTTTGATGGGTACTGGGGGACCTGAGGATTCTGAGGGGGCTGAGGCTTTGATGGGTACTGGGGAACCTGGGGCTGCTGAGGATTGCTAGGCTTCCCATCTTGAAACAGCTTAGGATTCTGAGGATACGAAGGATTCTGAGGATACGAAGGATTCTGAGGATACGAAGGATACTGGGGATTCTGAGGAACCTGAGGATTTTGAGGAACCTGAGGATTCTGAGGAGTTTGAGGATACGAAGGATACTGAGGATTCGAAGGCTTCTGAGGAGGGTTCTGTGGCTTCCCTGGGTAGTAAGGCGGCGAAACGTGTTGAGGGTCCTGAGGCTTCGGCTGTGGATAGTATGGAGGGTATGGAACCTTAGGGTCTTGAGGGTTGCCTTTTTGAGCGTCCACTTCGGTCCCCAGGAAAGAACATAGCAGAGCTAGTGCGGAAAAAACCGTGATACTCCAGTGCCTTGCCATGGTCCCACAGCTTTCTGACCTGATGGGTCCCTGAGTGTAAATTTCCCTCTCCTGCTCTATTTATACGTCATCACCTTTGATGCTGTTCAAACTCCTCCTCTCAAACCAAATAGCTACCAATGGCAGGCACTTTACAGCTTCGGTGTATTTTTTTAAAAGTCAGTTTTACGTAATTCATGTGGACTATTCCGTCCGTTTCATAAAATGTCAGAACAGGTCATTGTGTTGGATGATAGAATGAAAGGCCTTTGTGACATCCAGGTCACAGAGACCTTTTCAGGGTCTTTGCAGGCTCGAACTTATTTGTCCGCAAATGTTTGTTTTGATAGTAGGCAATGACAAACACAGTGATCTTTTCCCTGAATTTGCAACAAAACCTAATTTTGTACGAATTTTTGCCTTTTTAATCTTTTGTATGAGGTTATAAGAATGATATTCACACCAAATGTAAATATTGGACAATGATCTGACTGTGCTGAGCATAAATTTCTCCATTGAGAAAAAAACATTTTAACTAGTTCTCCATTGAAAACTAGTTCAAAGGTTATTTTTTTCTTAAACAGGACATACATATTTGTAAAGGGGTGACATTTTAGAATAATATACCAAACTGAATTTCAATATCAATTTTAACCATTAGGTTTCAGGTGAAGGAAAAATTATGTACAGTTTTTTTATTTTTTATTTAAAGACTGTTTATATATTCCAAGATTCCACAAATCTTAATGATAATTAGTGATAATTAAAGTTAATTATCACAGTATTTTTGCATGCATTTTCTATTTGGTGCGTCATAAAACCATATTCTTGCTCTTTCTGTCTGTGGACATACTGTTAGATAGCAACTAGACAAAAATGAAAACAACAAAGAAAAGGTGTTTGAACCCCATAGAGTGAGAACAAATGTAAAACAGCACAGCAGTATTCTGTTAAATTCTAAGTATGTAGTTTAATTATGTAATAGATGATGGCTTTGTCTATGAGTCAACTTTTTTTTTTTCTAAAATGCGTTTGCAGTTGAAAAACAAGTATTTTTATAATTGCATTTTATGAAACCTCAGGTGTCTTCCCTTTCCCCTTGCATGGTCTTCCATGTTTAGAATATAGATTATGTTGTTTTAGGCTGCACAGTGGACAGCGGCTTTGCCTCATATTGGGAAAGCCTTGTTCTAGACCTGAGATCTTGCTCTGTGGACTTTGTATTTTCTCCCCATGCACTGGTCTCCCCCAGGCACTTTAGCTGCCTCCCACAGTCCAACAACATGATTTACTTAAAAAGGATTGCATTTAAGCTAAATGGTGGGGCAGTGGTTAGCACTTTGGCATCACAATAACAAGGCCCTGGTTTGAAACCCGGCCGGGATTCTTTTGAAAGTTTGCCTGCTCTCCCCTTGCATGTGAGGGTTTTCTCTGGGTTTTCCAGCTTCCTCCTACAGTCTAAAAACATGCTTAATAGGTCAGTTGGTTACACTAAACTGTCCCTAGGTGTGCATGTGGGAGTGATTGTGTGCTCTGTGACAGACTGCCAACCTGTCCAAGGTTTGCCCCGCCTTCCCCCAGTAGCCAGGACAGGTTTCTGCAACCCTATGGCTCTGGAAGGGATATAGTGGGTTAGGAAAATTGATGGATGGATGGAAGACTGAATGTCATTCTGTCTTTGTGTGGCCTCACAGTGTCCAGGCTGCACTCTGCCTTTTCCTCTAAGGAGCTTGGATAGGCTCCAGCAACCCCACATAGGACAAGGCAACAGGAAAAAAATTGGTTATTGAACAACAAAATTAATTCAGACAGAGGTACACACATTTGAGTTGTTCAGTGTTAAACCCGGTTTTATTTTTTTTGAATACGGTACTTACTTCACCACAAGGAGGCAGTCTGACAATTTGTCAGCCTCATGTTACATAACTGGCTGAAGTGTACCAAACCCTAACCATAACTCTGATTTCAGAACAGAATTTAATATGTTCTAATTATGACCTAGGAAAAAGAGGTGCAACTGAAACTTGTCAGACATCATGGATTATGATGAGGTTATCACAAAATAACATGTAAAGTTTTAGTATTTTTGTAATGATGTTTCTAGCTAACAAGAACTCAAAATAAATAAATGAAAACTTGTAAAGTATTGTTTAAAGTTCAGGTAGCCCTATGTAGAAGAAAGCCTACTTCTAACATGTTATAATACTGATTATACACAAACTTAAATCGTATAGTGGAAAAACTCTGCTTTAGAAATTGATCTCCCATAGTCTAGGTAAAATCTATTTAAAACTGATCAAAATATGACCACAGAAAGGCATTTTGTGTGTGTTGTATTTGTTTTTAATTTTTTTGTTAGAAATGCAGACATGTCACAAATAATCAAAACAATCTTAAAGTTGACACAATTCTATGTTTTTATTTTAATAACTGCTAACTACTCTGTTGCAGCACAGAAATCCTTTCCAAAACAAAAAAAAAATAATGACATACATTTAAAAAAAAGTTAAGCAAACAATATTTTTTTTAGCTGTTTAAAATAGTGTCAAGTCTAGAATCTGTCATTTCTCAGACACGTATTTTGTCACTTTGCTAAATTTGAACCTTTTTCAGTGACAACCTAACAAAGTGAACTGTATTAGGGAGAGCAAGGGGATACATTTTTGGATCAGACTTGTGTTTGATGACAGTTTGACATAAAGATGTTTATTTGCAAATCAAACTCTAGGTCATATAAGTCCTTTTTAAAATGTCTATGTGACCTCAACTTCAATCATTGTCATAGGTTTATTTAACTGGAACACAACATCCGAGACTTTAGATTAGGCCAACTTTGACACTTCATTTGTTATTTAACATTTTAATGTTCCAATGTCACCTTTAGGGCAGGGGGACACGATAACTGTAGACTTGATATCTCTGTAATAAAAACGTCAAACTTCAAAAACTAGTTTAACTTTTGCAGAAGGAATGTTCCCTTTAATATTGATGGGAACATTGAAAATATTCAATTCCATTATTTGTTTGTATTTGTTTAATTGAATTAACATCTATCAAAGCCTTAAAACTCTAAATTTGTACTTTCCAAGCCCAAATAAAATTAATTTTAATGAATGAAAACTTGTTTGTACGACGGAGTATTAGGAATTTTTTTTTTTTTTTTTTGGTGGCCCTAATACTCCGTCGTATGTTTGAACTAAGTTTTTCATTTCAAAACATTGCATTGAAAAAAAAGGAGAAAAACTAGGTTTAGATGTTTTGATGTTTCCCCCCTCTTTTTTTGGATTTAACAAAAATGAATAAATAAAGAAGACAAAACACAATCCGTAAATAAGTCTTGTTTAATTTTGTTCAGTTCTCATGTTGTACTCATGTCTGACCAAGGAGTGGAGCTATTTGCCAGATTTCCTTATACTGGCAGCTGATGAGGAGGCGTGCAGCCACTCCCATTAAGTACACGTCACTACAGTGTATTTATATATAAGGGCAACGGTTTTACATTGATTGCAAAACCTAAAACAAATCATTTTGCCACTTAGATCCTTCAAACAAAAGTTGAAAGATATTTGGAATAATCAATAGGTATAAAACTGGCTAAATAATGTGTCATTTAAATTATATACTGTGTCAACAAAAGACCCCAAAGAATAATAGTACTAGTTAAAAAAATATTTTATGATAAAAATATCTAACAAAAAAGTATCAGATCCAAATTAGATTTTAGTTGACTGTCTTTCGTGCCAAATTAGGAGGAAAGACTTTATGCATTGTTAAAAAATGCATAAAGTCTTGTTAAAGTCTCAAGGATGTCTCAAAAAGACATCCTTGTAAGATTACTGGTATTTTAATTTTTAAAGCTGAGAAAGATGATTGGTTTTAACTGCTTGACTGAATGAAATAGAGTGCTAATAACGTTTGCTTTGGACAAATAACTCAGTAAAACCACACAGGATCCATAACCAAACGGCAGTTTTTATTGAGTTTTTTATTTTTTATGTATTGGATAAAATCTATGTGGTCGTAGAAAAGTGATATGGTTTTCTTCGCATCGATACAAGCCTACATTTCCCAAGATTCCAAGCAGCACAACATCCGCTTTGTTTAGCGGAGCGACAGCAGCGCCTGATCTGGTTGAGGGGGGAGGTGTGTTAGACTAAAGTGTGTCACTGTGGGGTGTTTTCTTTCGTGAAATTATTTTTGTTTACTTCTCGTGCGGTGGAAATGTCTCTGTCTTCCACCCAGAGCTCAGACACAATCA
Organism: Oryzias latipes; assembly: GCF_053564925.1. Lineage (NCBI taxonomy): Eukaryota > Metazoa > Chordata > Actinopteri > Beloniformes > Adrianichthyidae > Oryzias > Oryzias latipes. The sequence continues at coordinate 24,389,866 of NC_136242.1, read as the reverse complement.
GCCGCAGGAGGAGGCCGACAGACTTGGCGTTGGGTAAGCACGTCACTCACTAGAAACTTCGTTTGTAGCCGTTGGCCGTGGCATTTAATGCCCTAATCCCAATAGATTACTATTTAATTTTACTTTGCCTTTCTATAGTGTTATTTCTGAAGATGAAAGCCCACAATCGTTGGGAATTAACAGAATAATCAGTGTGTGGATGTATTTAAAGGTGTACCCCCCTAGTGACGTCACTTCATTTACAAAGCGGTGACCTCCTTTTTATTGACCAGATCTGAAATAAAACGTTTAAAATATGTTTATAGGTTTAAGACTAAAATTTTACAAGTTTAACTAACCATGGTTTTGATCAAGACTGCAATTTAATTGTTTACATTTTTGATAAAGTTAATATTTAATTCTTATTTGCAACTATTTTTAATTGTGTTTATTTTTTGTCAGCTTAAATTCTAAAAATCTAAATTTCGAAATTTATAGAATTATAATAATGTTGAATCTGAAATTGTGTAGATCACAGGAAGTTCAGCAAACAGCAAAAACATGGAAGAAACGTTTTTAGGAGAGCTGGCTCCATAATCGAATGTAAAATGGACACGTTTGAAGCTGTGATGGAGAGGAGGACTTTAAATAAACTCCTATCCATCATGGATAATCCAGAGCATCCTCTCCATCCTGTTCTTGACTGTCAGCGGAGCACCTTCTCCAATAGGCTAAGGTAGCTTTGCTGTCACACCAACCGCTACAGGAGATCTTTCCTACCTCACTCCATTGGACTCTATAACTTGTCATCCATGTGCAATAGATAAACTCATTTAAAGTCTGTCTGTCTGAGCTGTAACGCAATACAACTGTTTTTTCACTGATGTGTCTTTCTGATTGATTGTTCTGGTTCTCTGTTGTCATCCATTGTTTGTATGTTTGTATCTTGAGCCTAACGCCAATGCTGTAACAACCCAATTTCCCAAGCTGGGATCAATAAAGCATCTTTATCTTATCTCCCTATCTGGGGTGCTGGAGGGATTGTGGGAGTTCGCTCATCCAGTCCATATGTGTTTTGTGGATTTGGGAAGGCGTTCGACCGCGTCCCCCGTGGCATCCTGTGGGGGGTGCTCTGGGAGTATGGGGTCCGGGGAGCCTTACTGAGGGCTGTCCGGTCTCTGTATGACCGGAGTAGGAGCTTGGTTCGCATAGCCGGCAGTAAGTCAGACCTGTTCCCGGTCCACGTTGGACTCCGGCAGGGCTGCCCTTTATCACCGGTTCTGTTCATAGTTTTTATGGACAGAATTTCTAGGTGCAGCCAGTGGCCGGAAGGGATCTGGTTTGGGGACCACAGGATTTCCTCTCTGCTTTTTGCAGATGATGTTGTCCTGTTGGCTTCATCGAACCGGGACCTCCAGCGTGCATTGGGGCGGTTTGCGGCCGAGTGTGAAGTAGCTGGGTAGTTTGCCATCTCTCGGTCGGTGGGGTGTCCTTGCCCCAGGTGGAGGAGTTTAAATACCTTGGGGTCTTGTTCACGAGTGAGGGAAGATCGGAGCGTGAGATTGACAGGCGGATCGGAGCGGCGTCCGTAGTTATGCGGTCGCACTATCGGTCCGTCGTGGTGAAGAGAGAGCTGAGCCGAAAAGCAAAGCTCTCAATTTACCGGTCGATCTACGTTCCAGTACTCACCTATGGTCATGACCGAAAGAACGAGGTCCCGAATACAAGCGGCTGAAATGAGCTTCCTCCGTAGGGTGGCTGGGGGCTCCCTTAGAGATAGGGTGAGAAGCTCGGTCACCCGCGGAGGGCTCGGAGTAGAACCGCTTCTCCTCCACATCGAAAGGAGCCAGCTGAGGTGGCTCGGGCATCTAGTCCGGATGTCCCCTGGACGCCTCCCTGGAGAGGTGTTCCGGGCATGTCCAACTGGGCGGAGGCCCCGGGGAAGACCCAGGACACGCTGGAGAGACTACGTCTCTTGGCTGGCCTGGGAACGCCTCGGGGTCCCTCCAGAGGAGCTGGAGGAAGTGGCTGGGGTGAGGGAAGTCTGGGCATCTCTGCTCAGTCTGCTGCCCCCGCGACCCGGTCCCGGATAAGCGGAGGAAGATGGACGGAGATGGATGGATCTTATCTTATCTTATTCTGAAAATGTCAGTTACAATAGCTGAAAACAGTTTTAGGTTCAACTTTATCCCCATTTGTTTTTTTTTTTATTTTTTAGATGAAAATTGCCTAAATTAACGAATTTACGTTATTTTTGCAGATGTGCTGTTATCTTCTAATTCCAGCTTTGTTTTATATATGAAAGTAGAAAAATCTGTTTTTCTATGATTTTGGTGGAAAAGATTGCTTATTCTTTCAATTATCCCAGAATAGTTAATAGTTTTGAATTGTACATGTCAACCTGTGGGTTTTCTATTCAGAGTGCTAGAGTAAAACACAAAAGGTTTAGGCTACATTTAAGATTGAATATATTTTTAATATTATTTCCTAAATGAATACACATCCTGAAATCACCAAATCAAGCTGGAATGTGTGCATCATTACTGCTTTTTGGGGGAAATTGTGGCAACTTTTTAAAAACTTTTAAAAGACAGTTTAACTGTCACTCATAGTAAATTGTTATTTGAGAAAGAAAGGACCCTGACACATAAAAATATATCTGAACTTTTAAAAAGTCTATTTCCAATGTGACACCTTTATTTATATATTTTATTTTATTTTAATGCACTTTGTGCAAATAAGACTGGTTCTGTGCGTGAGGTGGAGGTATTTTTAAACTCACATCTGCCACACGGCACTGGTTGATTGCTCAAGGTGGACGAAATAAGGAAGGGAAACAACAGAAGTGGTACAGATTTTGACATTCTGATGGTCGGACTGAAGAATAACCACTTGGTTTTTTGTGAAAAGCATAAAGCAGGCTTCTAAACCAGTGTTTTTCAACCTTTTTTGAGCCATGGCACAATCCCGCGGCACACCAGCATCCGAAAATGTATTAAAAAAAGGAGAAACTCGTAGTCTGTATTGATCTACCGTCCCTCCCCAATCTCACATGCATTTTTGGGATAATTGTGGCAGAAAAAGCTGGAAGTTGCCGCTGTTTTTTCTAAAAGATGTAATAAAGGTTAAGTTAGAAGATTTAAAAACTGTTTAATATGTGTTCGTTGTTTTTTCAAGACGTTTAACACAAAGACTCATTGTGTGCTGTGACGCTGGCACTTTAACCCAATGCAAAAATTGATAAATTGATTCAAAAATCTTTCCTAATGTAGCATAATTTTGCACATGTTTTTAACTTTTGATACTTGATGAAATTTTGCTATGAAAACTCCTGAAACAGTGTTGTGTCTACTTTACTGATATAGTATTATGTTTTAATCATATGAATGACTTTTATAAGTAACATAATCTGCATATATTTCAGATGACTGATCTGCATTTGCCATGTTGATTTCTAAAATAGTTATTTTTTACGTAATATTTAAGTAATTCATCTTTGTCATGTGCTTTATCGACACCTTATGATTCTTAATTCTGTCTGATAAAAGCTAGGAACCGGATATTGATAAATCATGTAATAAAATGGTTATAGTACAACGGGGTGGGATTATATAAGTTCGCTTCTTTCTACTCCCTTTCAAGCAATATTTGTTAATATGTCTAATTATCCTAAGTTTGATTAGTTACTGTATGAATGTATAACTGATGATTGTATTGCTTTTGTGTATTATTTCTACTTAATTGCTTGAAATAAACCATTTCAAATCAAATCAAATCAAAAATCATGGGAGATGTAGTGTGAAAACGGCCGGAGATTGTTTTTCTGAGCTTCATTGTTTTGTTCAGTTTTTCCACGATCTGACACCGGATTCTGCGGAAAGCTACACCGCTCAAGACGAGCCTTAGCTGGTATTTTTGTCAGAACTGAGAGACTTTATGTGCATAATAGGAACAAGGAAGTGAAGACTTTAACCACTTCTGATTGGTCAGACTGATGACATGTGATTAAGCCCCCAAGAATGATTGGTGGAGACAGTTAAAGGGGCGGGACTTTTCCAAAACCAGTCGTCATTCTTATCCAAATGTCTTTAATAAAATCAAGTAAACACAGCGAAAAAAGTATTTTATGATCTTTTATATTCCTAACTACACCGTGTTTTATCAGGGCCTGTTTGGATGAACAAAGAGATGATATCCTGGAGATGGAAAATGTTGTTAGATCCGTTACTGAGGGCAATTTCCCACGGCACACCTGACCATCTCTCACGGCACACTAGTGTGTTGCGCCACACCAGTTGAAAAACACTGGTCTATATCATAGGTCAAATGCATTCAGTCACTTACCATTTTCAGTGAGCAGGTGGGCTTTCTGCGCACTCAAGTCATTGATCTGACGAAGGTTTACGTCATTCTTGGTCTTTGGTTCACTGAGTTGGTCCTCAAGGGTACGGCACATCTTTTCAAGATTGCCCTAACATGGAGAAAACACACTGGTTGTAAAACACTGTTCTAAACCAAGAAAAAATATATTCGTGCTCATCTGTTTTGCAGAAAATTGTTTGACTGGAATGATATTTGAATAACAAAAAATCCAAATAAAATATATGCAATAAATCTAATTTAGGTAATTAAAATGATCTGACTCAGCAACAGAAATAGAAAACAAGAGAAGACATTTTTTTTCTGTCTTAAATCCAAACAGATTCATTCAAAGCAAATGAAGCATTTTTTAAACAGATAAGATAAAACTGCAATTAGAAGTTAGGTTGTATTTTAATATATTTAAATAGTTGGAGTTATGAAAATCTTTTAAATTAAATTGTGAAATAAAGATTTTATTTTTAATCTGAATAATTTACCCTTTTTTTAATTAAAAACTACTATATGTCCTGGGAGCAGCTGGTAAAATCATGCATAACCACAAGAGTGGTTGTTTGACCGTGCTTTTTAGAGAAATTACTTTAATTATCCTCTTTTTTTTTATATTGTGTAAATATATATAGAGAGATGATTTTGTATCTTGTTTTGGTGTTGCAGATCCTTCAGGCGGTCACGATTGTCATGAGGAGCTCCATGAACAGCTTATTGCATCAAACAGTTGTGCCTCATCTCCCCATCTTTCATCATGTCCTGCAGTAAAATGCATACCTGCACATGCATGTAAGCACCGCTTACCATAGATAGACTCTGAATGGCAGAAATACCGTTTGCAGGCATTTATATCCTTTTCTTCCCTTCAGGTACAGGCTATCGTGCTTGTGAAGAAAGCTGGGAGATAATCCAAAACAAGAGAACCATAAAAGCTGAGAACGAGGTGGAAGCCAACAAACTAGTCAATAACTACAGAGTAAGAAACAAATGCGTTTTTTTTCCCCATCAGAAGTGGAGTTCATAAACCGCTTGACAGGTTTTATGTGTGTAGTTTGGTTTCAGAAAATGGAAGAGCCACGTGACAAAACGGCCGTTTGAAAGACGCTCAGATGTCGTGAAGGAGCTTTACTCTGAGCTGAACGTCGTTAAACCCCACTCAGGTCCAGGTGCTGCTTTATTTCTAACTTTTTCTTTGTGGACTTGTAGTTGATAAAATATTGTTATATTTTGGGAAAAAGATCAAACTAAGGGTTACTTACAAGTAAATTTTTCAATAGTCCATTTAAAAGCACAAAAACTTTTTTTAAAATTGTGCGATCATTTCATCTAAAATATGTCAGATCTTTAATGTTTTTGCTGTCCATCCCTCTGTTGTCAGGTCAGTTCATTACATTTGGAAATATAGTCTATGTTTTCCTCTTCGGTTGGTGGGTGTCTCTGGCACATCTTTTGGTTGGTACGCTCATGTTCATGACCATAATTGGGATTCCGCACGGTAAGTCCAGCAGAGGCCGGTGGTGTTTAATGTTTCTCTTATCTGTTTGCTTCACTCTTGTTTTTTCCCTCATTCTTCAGGTAAGCTGTGCTGGAGATTGTGCGGATACTTGCTGTGGCCATTTGGCAGCACTGTTCACGAGGTATTTGCTTGGCGTTAGTATTTTTCTTCTGTCCCAACTGGAAAGATTAGGTCAATAAGGGATATAAATCTAAACCAGTTAAATCCGCGAGCAGCATTGAATGGCCAGCCGGTGTTACCCGCCCTCACTTCTATCTCCTTAGATTTTATCTATTGGTTGGCTGGGGATAACAAAAAAGTATTTAACTTTTACAAGAAACGCTAAAAGTAAACTTTTAGATTTCCTTGGCAACTGAGGTCTTTGTTAACCACGCCCACATACCTAATATGCTCATATTTTATGTCGCTGTGTCTAGATGACCCCACGCCCAATGTTACAGTGCCTAGGATGGGACAAGGGTTAAACTGTATTTTACACTGACCAAAAATATAAACGCAACACTTTTGTTATTGCTCCCATTTTTTATGGTATGAACTCAAAGATGTGAAACATTTTCCACATACACAAAACAACCAGTTCTCTGAAATATTGTTCACAAATCTGTCTAAATCTGTGATAGTGAGCACTTCTCCTTTGTCAAGACAATCCATCCCACCTCCCAGGTGTGCCATATCAAGATGCTGATTAGACAGCATGATTATTGCACAGGTGTGCCTTAGACTGGCCACAAGAAAAGAGCACTCTGAAATCTTCAGTTTTGTTTTATTGAGGGGGTCAGGGGACTAAGACAACCAGTCAGTATCTGGTGTGACCACCATTTGCCTCATGAAGTGTGACACATCTCCTTCGCATAGAGTTGATCAGGTTGTCTATTGTGGCCTGTGGAATGTTGGTCCACTTTTCTTCAATGGCTGTGCGAAGTTGCTGGATATTGGCAGGAACTGGAACACGCTGTCATATACGCCGATCCAGAGGATCCCAAACATGCTCAATGGGTGACATGTCCAGTGAGTATGCTGGCCATGCAAGAACTGGGATGTTTTCAGCTTCCAAGAATTGTTTACAGATCCTTGCAACAGGGGGCCGTGCATTATCATGCTGCAACATGAGGTGATGTTGTTGGATGTACGGCACAACAATGGGCCCCAGGATCTCGTCACGGTATCTCTGTGCATTCAAAATGCCATCAATGAAATGCACCTGTGTTCTTCACCCATAACATATGCCTGCCCATACCATAACCCCACCACCACCATGGGCTACTCAATCCACATCATTGACATTAGAAAACCGCTCACCCACACAACGCCACACACGCTGTCTGCCATCTGCCCTGAACAGTGTAAACCGGGATTCATCCGTGAAGAGAACACCTCTCCAACGTGCCAGACGCCATCGCATGTGAGCATTTGCCCACTCAAGTCGGTTACGACGACAAACTGGAGTGAGGTCGAGACCTCGATGAGGACGACAAGCATGCAGCTTCCCTGAGACGGTTTCTGACAGTTTGTGCAGAAATTCTGTGGTTATGCAAACTGATTGTTTTAGCAGCTGTCCGAGTGGCTGGTCTCAGAAGATCTTGGAGGTGGACATGCTGGATGTGGAGGTCTTGGGCTGGTGTGGTTACACGAGGTCTGCGGTTGTGAGGCCGGTTGGATGTGCTGCCAAATTCTCGGAAACGCCTTTGGAGACGGCTACTGGTGGAGAAATGGACATTCAATTCCCTAGCAACAGCTCTGGTGGACATTCCTGCTATCAGCATGCCAATTGCACGCTCCCTCAAAACTTGCGACATCTGTGGCATTGTGCTGTGTGATACAACTGAAGATTTCAGAGTGCTCTTTTCTTGTGGCCAGTCTAAGGCACACCTGTGCAATAATCATGCTGTCTAATCAGCATCTTGATATGGCACACCTGCGAGGTGGGATGGATTGTCTTGACAAAGGAGAAGTGCTCACTATCACAGATTTAGACAGATTTGTGAACAATATTTCAGGGAACTGGTTGTTTTGTGTATGTTGAAAATGTTTCACATCTTTGAGTTCATACCATAAAAAATGGGAGCAATAACAAAAGTGTTGCATTTATATTTTTGGTCAGTGTATATATAAAGTCATGGAAAACTTCCTATAGCTATACCAGGACAAGAATGTTGACTTTATTTATTCCATAATGGAGAAATTGTTCTCCGCATTTGACCCACGCCCCGGGTGAGCTGCAGACGAGCCGCGCTCGGGAGTCAACAGCTGGCTGGGGAGAGCAGGGATCGAACCACAAATCACGACCTGCTCTACCGCCTTAGCCACTTGAGTTCTGAAGACAAGAGAGAGATGATTTTACCACATCTTCATAATTTTAAACCTTCTCAATGTGTGAGAAACCTGGGCGTACTTTTTGACTCTGAGCTGAATTTTATCCCACACATTAAAAATGACGTTAAGACAGAATTTTACCTTCTTAAAAACATTGCCAGAGTCCGCCCGTTCCTCTCTCTAGCCAGCACAGAAGTGCTGATGCATGCTTTTATTTTCAGTTGTTTAGATTATTGTAATGCACTGCTCTCTGGTTTACCCAAAAAGTCTATTTCAAATCTACAGCTATTGCAGAACTCAGCGGCACGAGTTCTGACGAGGACCAGAGGGCAGGAACACATTACACCCGTTTTAAAATCGCTGCATTGGCTCCCTGTGCATTTCAGGATTGATTTTAAAATTCTTTTAATTGTTTAGAAGTGTTTTTATGGTCTTGGGCCTTCTTATTTAAATTATATTCTTTTAAAATATGAGCCCTCGCAGACCCTGAGGTCCTCCGGTGCTGACCTCTTAGTTGTTCCTAAGGTGAGAAGCAAAACTTATGGTGAGGCTTCGTTCCACCAAAATGGTCCTTGCCTGTGGAACAGTCTGCTGGAGAGCCTCAGGGCCGCTAAATAATTTAAATAATTTAAACCCATAATAATTTAAAACTTCCTTTGGATATCCCTGACACGTGTATTTTGGTTCCGTTAGTGGATTTTGAACTATTTTTCGTTTTTTTTGACAATTTCTTTTGCTGTGATGTCATCACTTTTCTGGGGCGGGGTCATTCACTATGCCCAAAATACATTTTCACTAGGTACTAGGTGCGTGCAAGTTTTGGTGAGTTTCTGAGCATGTGGCGGAGTTAAAAGGTGGAGGAAGAACAAAGAACTGCTAAAAACATCTACTCTTTGCTGTCTAGGTCTGCTGTGGGACATAATGAAAATGATCACAGGTTTATTAAAACTTGAAAGAAAATTTATCAGAGCTGAAAATCACAAAAACTGTGGGTAACTTACAAGAGTTCCCATTTTGAACTGTCTCTTTAGTGTTTTGCTCCTGTGATTGAGATAATCATCCAGTCATCAAAAGATGACTGGATGTGAACATTGTCCTCATTATCTCAATTTGTTGTGTTCTGTCGAGTTGTGTCTTGACAGAAATGTGGATTTATTATTGTTAAACAAATATTTTTCTTTTATCACTTGTCTTATTTGTTCCTGTGGATCTTTCTGCAGATTGGAAAAACCCTCAGGAGATGCTGCGAACAAGCGCCAGACTGTGAGTGCCGTGTAGACCTGGATGAGGATAGTTCTCCAGTTCTGTTGCCGTCACCGACAGAAATAGCCGATCCAGAGCGGCCAGAGAGACCCCCCTGCACTCATTATTGGGTACGTCTCCAAACTTAAAGCAGGAAAAAAATCCTTTTTAGAACCTCTGCCTCATATTTGTGTTCAGATGCAAATATCTTTAAAGTCCCACTCCGATCATCTTTTGATCTATTTTCAAAGTGTTCCAAGTAAACCTTTAATTATGATTATGCTGTTATTATGCAAAATAAATAAAAATTCTGCAGAGCTGCATAAGTTCATCTGAGTTGTGGGTGTGACTGGTGGCATGGAATATGCCTGGCTTCATTTCCCATGATCCTTTTGTTTACACTTTCTCCTGCTAGCTTACAGCCCTAACGTAACATTAGCTGTGCAGCAAAAACAGTGACTAATATTGGACCTATCCAGCCGTACAATATTAAAACAGATGCCAGCACGGATGAGGAAAACACAGATGTGCGCAGATGTACTCGTCTGCAAGGGGATCCATCCGAGTGGAACGGAGCCGGGAGCTTGTGGCCCACTGACCACCTACATCACTCCTACAGGCTTTGTCAACCTGCATTTTTTTTGTCTGCTCCTGATTCACCACAATTTAAATAAAAAATACTCAAAAATGTATTTAAAGCTTAATTTTCTTAATATACGCCTTCCATCATGAGAAAAATGCTATAAGAACATGTTAAAAACACCAAAAACGTGATTTTCTTTGGACTTCTTCAATTGCAGCATCGTCCCTCCACCTATGTATGGCTGCTGCTGGGATATCTTCCTCTGGTGATAGTTCACTCTCTGGCCTGCTTCCTCTCCTGGATCCTTGTCTTCACCATCCCAGTTGCCAAACTGAACGCACAGACTTTGAGTGTCATTCTGCTGTTGCCTCCTGAAGATGTCTCCATCTCCAGCAGCTCACAGAGACAGGTACTGGGCTCACCCATGAACATCTATGTTTCCTTATCTGGAATAACCGGTCATTCAGGAGTGTTGTCCACTTGAATTTTAGCATCACGGCTATGAGACGAGAGCACGTTTGTGCTGCTACTATGCTGCTAACTGGTACTACTACAAATACACTGTTGATGGGATCAATGTTTTTGCAGTCAGTATCCTTTACCGGTGCAGGATGTGTGTGTTTGGGTGTCTAAGTATACCAAATGCTGTATTTTATGATCTGTTATCTTTAACCACCATGCCAGACCTCCTCCCTCTGGTCATAGTTGCTCTGGTCATCGGCTATGTGGACAGAGGAAACCAGTGGGCCAGCTCTGACGTCAAATTTGCCACCGCTATTGGCTCCATTATTCCTTTGTCTTATTATATTGGCATGGGGATTGCAAGGTAAGTAGTTTATCGTCAAGAAACCCATACTGTCTCATGCTTTTTGTTGAGGAACAAAGAATTCTGTCTCTAAAAGATGTTAATATTCTTTCTGTCTATTCTTTCAGTATTTCTGCACAGAGTAACTTTGCCGTGGGCGCCGTGGTCAATGCCACCTTTGGCTCCATTACAGAACTGACTTTTTACATCACAGCCCTGCTCAGAGGCCACCGCACAAACAACCCGTGTCTGCAGGAGGTCGTTAAGGCGGCGCTGACGGGCACTCTGCTCGGATGCATCCTCTTCATCCCAGTGAGTCAGCCTGGATCAAACCCTGTTAATCCCAGATTACACAAATTGTACAAAATCAAATAATTAAGTGAGAGAATCATCTTAATTCGACATCTTTATTCATTTGGAGTAGATTAATTTTAAAACTGAAAAGGTTTTCTTGACTTAAACCTTTTTTAGTGTTTTAGATAAACCAGATGCTAAAATGTGAACTGACCGATGTCATCTGATCATGTGAGCCAGTGATATCGAGACTATATGCTGTTTGTTCCAAAACTTATTTGCAGCTCTTATACTATATAAATTTTTTTTTAGGGGATTATACTAAAAATGGAAACTGGTAAATCTGATCTTTTTGACTGTTCAGTTGTCTGTTTTCTCCTTGTAATTTATAGAATGTAACCATTGACTGTATAAGAGAACTGGATTGAGTTTACCCCCCCCCCCCCCACGTTGCATTCCAAAAAGGAAGTACCCACCGCCTCCTGGAAGACAAAGTCCCATAGACTTGTATTAAGAAATAAACAGCTAATACTCAGTCATTTTATTTTTCATAATACACAATCTAGCTCCGATATACATATTTTTTAACATTCTCTTGCTAATCGATTTTTTAAAAATTTTATTCTTATTTAAGTAATAATCTAAAATATTTATAATAATAGCCAATCAGATGCCTCAATAAAATAATGGGGTGCCTACTGGTCACCACCTTGACAGATTCTCCAGATCCTGCTTTCAGTGGAAGGGAATGTGGACTTCTAACAAGCTCACTCCTGATTGGCAATAGTAGTTTCCATAGAAACGCTGACTCAGACCGACTCAGATCAATCACTGCTGAATAACCTCATCTGGTTCCAAATTGTGGCGTTCGTATAGTGGAATAATGGCAACTGATTTGGCTGCATTAGTTTGGAGCTAGAAGTAGCAGTTTTCTATGGGTGATGTGACACTCGCTCAGTCCAGTTCCCCTATAGAGTCAGTGCATGTAACAGGAGAGTTGTTTGTCTTTTCTCAGGGCATTTGCATGATAATTGGAGGCCTGAAACACAGTGAACAAAGGTTTAACAGTCGTTCTGCAGGAGTGAGCTCTGCACTGCTTTTCATTTCTGTTGGAGGTAATTATCTAAGGACCAGTGCATGAGAACGGTCTTTTTAACAAAAATATATAGCTGTAGAAAAGGAGAAAAGGTCATTCATTAGCAGTGACGAACTCTAAGCAGAGTAGTCAAAAGGCAAAGAATAAAATGGGCATTAATTTTGATGCAACCCCCCCCCTTTTGTTGTTGCTCAGAACTGTTGGTGCAAACCTCAGAGGTTGTATCTCTGAGGTTTTTAGATTAATAGCATTCGATCCAGCTGAGTAAATAATGTTATTGTAAAAATGCAAAACTGCTTTGCAATAGGAGAACCTCTCAAGACTATATCTTTATTTTTGGTGTCAAGAGATCCTTTCTGAAACCAAACTCGACAAGTTCCTCCATTTGAGGAACTGCAACATTTAGGACTTCTGTGCTGGGTTTAAATTTGACATTAGTGCGTGAGGGTTTGGTCCATCCCAACACATTCTCAAGAAAATAACAGCAACTAAGCAGTATGTTGTAAAATGCACATCTGTACATGGAAACATGGCCTGTTGTGCAGTTGAAACCACGTGTTCATTAACAAATCTTGTTTTTGAAGACCCCTAAAAATAAGAAATACTTAAAAAACATCATTTGATTTTCATAAATGTATTTTTCAAGGAGTAATATAAAACGATTTAATACGGTAAAGAATATACCCTGTTTTCACAGGCATCAATATATTTACCCCGATTTTATTAACAGTGGTTTTTATTTCCTTTTTTACCACTAGATGTCAGTAGAACGTCTCAAAATGAACAATGAAACAATTTAGTGTTTTTTCTCATTTTTTTTGTAAATCTGACTTTATAAAGATGATAAAGTTTGGAATATGCAGCTCAGCTTGACAAACTCCACATTGGAGACTCCCAGTTGACTGAGTCAGTGAAAATATTCCAGTGTAAATGTTTGTTACCCCTGCTTTTCTACCTCTTTCTGTCTCTGGCAGGTGCTTTTGCCCCCACGCTCTTCTCCAAAGCTTATGGGAATCTGGTGTGCGACTCCTGCACCAACTCCAGCAGTGGCCTTTTTGTGTGCCACAACTGCCACTATGATCTGGTCATTAGCAACCAGGGTCTCAAATTCTTGTTCTGCTTCACAGGAGCTGTGTTTTAACTCTGATCTTTGTCCGTATCAACAGAAAAACAGCACACTGTTCCACAGCCACGTCGAGTGAGTTTTTTTCCCTTACATCAAAACCAAATCAAATAGCCCTTTTGTACAATTTTGCATCACAAAGTGTTTAAACTTATTAGAAAAATAAAGACAAATCCACATGCACACAGAAGGGTCTCTATGTAAAAATCACATACAGATTAAAAGTAGTTGGTAATCATAAAAATACTCAAATAAAAAAGAATTGAGTATCATTTTTAAAAGAGTTTCTATTCTATTAATTCAGGGATGCTTCAAAATTCCAAATACTAAGCCTGTGTTTGTTTTTCCATTAGGCCACTGGTGTACACAGTGTCTGCCCTCCTGCCTCTTGCCTACATAATTGGTTTGATTTTTACCCTGAAGACACACTCCCACATTTACAACATTCACGTTGGGGATGGACAAGGTATGATGCGCCTAAAGAGTCTCTTAAAGAGAATTTTGTATGATGAGCTCCAGTTTCATCTCTACAGTGACTGACCACCAAGAGACGGTGGTCCACTGGTCACGGTGGAGATCTCTGGTCATCCTCATCGTAGCCACCGTCCTCACATCCGCCTGTGCAGATCTCACCTCGGAGCACATCCAACCCATCCTGAGCCAACCAAACGTCTCGCAGGTCAGCATCTGTGCGAAGGTCAGCTATTTTATACGTCGCTCCGATTCTCTGACATTCTTTTCTTTTTTTTAGTACTTCATTGGGGTGACAGTTCTGGCGATGGTTCCAGAGATCCCAGAGATTGTCAACGGGATCCAGTTTGCCCTCCAGAACAACATCAGTCTCAGGTAGGTTCTCAGATCTACAATTTTACCTTAAAAAGTGATGTTTGTATTTATTTCTGTCTGGTTTCTTGCAGTTTGGAGGTTGGGCGCTGTATTGCAGTTCAAGTCTGCATGCTGCAGATTCCAATATTGGTCGTGTTTAACGCCTGCTATGTATGTCGCCATTCTTGGTTTCCTGTTTGGATTGGTGAATTCCAGCAGGCTGTCTTCATGCAGTCCATGTCTGTGTTCTTCAGGATGTGGGCTTTGAGCTGCTGTTCAGTGACCTGCACTTGTGGGCCAGCATATGCAGCGTGATTTTAGTGAACTACATCTTCATGGATGGGAAGTCGGATTATTTTCAGGGTGAGTTTCAGAGTGCGTCAAGGTTTGGAAAGTGAAACTTCATATTTCAGGGAAATTTTGTGCAATTATTCATTAAAAAAAAACCTGTAAAAATATTTTTGCTTTTTTGGGAACAATTATGAAGTTTACAAAAGTCCTGGTTATCTAGAATTGTAAAGCTTGGAGAAAAATAAAATTAAAAATATAAAACTGTTCCATTTCATTTACTGTTATGAAAAATTAAGATTAGAATTGGCTCTTAGGAAACAGTTTTTTTTCTTCTTTTTTTATTAAAGGGTGATCCTCTGAAATCAGTGCACTTTGTGTCTCACAGGTTTTCCTCAGATATGTTCATATTAAAACACAAACTGCTTTTTTTTAAAAGAAAATGAATAGATTAATGTACCTCTGCATGATCACCTTCAAAATCTTTTAGAAAATTATATTTACAAACATTTTATGGCTCAGAGGTCAGCCAAATGAGCATGTTCCCACTCACCAAAGCTACTTTTTCATCGAATATAGAACAAACGCTATTTTTTGCTAATGCAATCATTTGTCTTTCTACTTTAACATAAAAATACGAGAAAAATACGAGTGATTTATAAAATAACAATTTTATCACAGACCTCAGTGTAGTTCAACAGCTTATCAATCCTCTTCATTAAGAATGGTTTAATCCAATTTCTTAAGAACCCAGGAACTGTCATCACTAAATATTTTTCCCACTCCCACTGTAAAGAGATGCGTTTGTGTACTTTATTAACTATATGTTATTGTTTTATATTGTCAGATTGACAGTCAAGCTCAGCCTTTCAACTCCGTTTTCACGGGGAAAAAAACGATATTTACTGTTTGGGGAAAAATAAACAATTGTCTTGAAAAAATAGATTGTCCTTATTCCATATGTTGCAGACATGGGGCATTCAGCTAAAATTTTCAACCCCTATATAAAAAGAAATACAAACACTTAGTGTTGAATCATCGTTAGAAGGCTGAAAGTTGGACTTAGAATCAAAATAATTTGAAAATAAATTATAGTAGCAATAAGTTGTCTTATACAAGGCAAATGTGATAATTTTGGGATTTCATGCCTAAAGAGGGAAAACTTATCTTCTGACAGGTTCAAATAGTCCCTCGTCTGATACAATGTTCAGAAACACAATGTTTTGTGGTATTCTTTGTAGGAAGCATGACTCAAAAACAACTTTTGAATTATCTTCAGTGGCACGCTAAAATGTTTTTAACTTAATATTCATTTAGGAAAACATACATTACTGTTGTCTTGTGGCTTAAAACATTTTCTAACATTTCGTCCGGGGAAAAACCCCATAAAACACAGTCAGCTTTAGCCTCAATATCCTTCACTGATTTTTCATTTTCCTGTTTATTGCTTTGCCGTTTTTCCCTGTTTTCCTCAGGTACAGCTCTGGTGATCGTCTACCTCATTCTTTTGGCTCTGTATTTTTTCGCTCCATCTCCAGCTGGCTGTTGAAAACAACTTCCTCTGCAAAGTTTTAAGTCAATATATTGAAATGAGCCAATGCTGGTCATCATTGAGTTTTGTAAATGTATGAACGCTTTAGAAAGTGTACTTTGACATATTTCAATTTTAAAACATCAAGTCACAAATCATCAGGAAGTCCTGCTAAAAGTTCTAGCTTATAACAATACAATTCTTTGTACTACTGAAAGAGAAAAGGCCATTTTTACGATGCACATCTGATATTTCCAGGTACTTTTGAAGGTTTGTACAACTAAGCCATAAAATGTGATCAAACTTATTTGCACTTTATAGTTCGAAAATGAATAAAGATTAAGATTTTGAAAATGGGTCGTCTGCGTTTTTATTGTTTACACAGACAAATATAATTACAAAAACAGTGCAACCTTATTTGCTTCTTTGACAGAGATCTTTGTCTCCTGAACATTGAAATGAAATGACATGCACAGTGTAACATGCACATGACCTTAAACGTCAGTTTGTATTCATGTATCCAGCAGAATAGTTTTCTATTTAAACAGATAAAGGCATAAAATATCAAAAAGGTGTTTAAAAGAAAAGCACTTGGTTAAAACCATTGATATCTGGAAAGCGCACATAACAGCTGGTGAAAAGGAAGTATCCACAGTAATTTAAGATTTTCAGTAACTGCATGTATTCTTTTAAGAAAAAAAGCTTTTGTGTCCTAATAGTGGAGCTCTTTATCACAGTGTGTAGCATCCCGAGTACATCTTACACAACTTCTTTAGAGGCAGAAATCTCTAGAAACCTGTGGAAATAATAATAGCACTTAATGTGTGTCATGGAGTTTGAAGGTTTAAGTGGAGTTCAGGCATAAAGTCCAAAATAAAGGTGAATTGAATAAATATATCAGCTGAAGACAGTACAGTCTTTAAAAAATATATATATATAAAGTACAAGTCTGGAAAAAATGCTTTAAATGTTAACGCAATTCAGACAAGAGTCAGCTGTTTAACTCTTGTTTGAAAAGAAATTAAGAAAAAAAAAAAAATCACAAGGCACAAAAAATGTTGAAACTTAAAAACCACTTTGGTCAAATATGGAAACATTCCCAAATAAAGTTTCACAGTGGTAAAGAGCAAAGTAAGTCAGGACTTCCAATTTGATAAACAGAACTGCAAAAACATTAGGATTAAAAACTGTTTTTAAATAAAGTTTTGAATATTGACCTCATAAAAAGTACTGCAATTTATTTGGGGGTTTTCTCTCAAAATCAAACACGTAAAGTGTTTTACACAAAAAGTAAAGGCCAACCCCCCCCCCCCATCATATAAGATGCAACGACAGTGAGGAAAAGTTCCATCTCCAAAACCGCAAAAAGCCATTTTCACAAGCCAAAATGAATTTACCTGAAGAACTGTTAGCTTTTTAGCGGATGATTTCCCATGCTCCTTTACTCCTGTGACGACATAAACCGACATGCACGTTGGAAGTCCCAAACTCAGGAAAAGTGTCTGAAGTGCATTGAGGTTGAAATCAGCACCCTGTTGGCTGCAGCATGACTAACTCATAACATTATCACTTAATTTTTTTTTTAAGTTAAAAATGTTTTTTTTCCCCCAGCCATTTCTGCTCTGCATTACAACCTTTGGCCTGCGAGGCTTCAGCTGCTTCAGTCAGCCTTTGCCTTGAGTCAATTTGAGCCTCTGGATGAAAGTGTGGGTCAGTCCCAGGCTGAGCAGCTGAAGCGTGGACAGCTGCGTTAAGTGAGGGAACATCTTCAGCAGCTTCTCCCAGGTCAGTTCCAGCAGGCTGGGCACCACCAGCCACACTTTATACAAAGAGGCGGTTCTTCGGTTACCAGAAATGTTGACAACACCACCGTGGACGTACATGCAGCCGGCCTGAGAAAGAGGTGCAGTAAAGAAGTTTAAAAAAAACTAAGCGGATTGGCTCTAAAATTAAGAAAACCACTTCTTATCTGCATAAAAATAAGAAAACTTGGATCATCATGCAAGTTGTAAGAGGATTTGAGGAAATATTTAAAAAAAAATCATTAATTAAAGACAAACTGATGAGAATTCTGTTTTTAACATGTTCTTCTGACGATCGAGGGGAATAAGTATTTCATCCCTTGATGATTTTGTAGGTTTGCACATTTAAAAATGGATCATCTATCTCCCTGGTTGATTCATTTAAACAGTGAGATAGAAAATCATAGAAACTCAGGAAATCAACATTAAATAGTGAATCTTTAATGAAATAATCTGGCATTCAAACCAAAAGCAGGATTTTGTTGCTTTGTGCACCAGAAAAAAATGCACAGAGGATATCCACAAATGAGATAAACATTGTATTGATATTAAAACAAGAAAATAAACAGATTAAAGTAAGGCATCAGATGGATGACCATGGTTTTTGGGATCATCTATAGTTTTTTTTAGCCAAAATCAAAGAACTATTTTCCAGGATAGTTTCTGCAGAGAGGCAGTAGTTCATAAGAAATTTGCCTCTAAGTTGTAGGAGGGACCGTTGGTGCAGAGCAATTATAAACTTAATATTTGTTATGCATGTCCTCCATCATCAGAAAAATGCCAGGAACATGTTAAAAACAGCAAGACACGGGTTTTCCTTGCAGTTGGTCTGCTTCCTAGTCAATTACAGAGCATCAGTTTCTTTGTTTTTTTAAAGTAAATTTGAGACAGAGGGGTTTAAATACTTAATTATTAATACTTAATTTAATACTTGTGAAATAAATAATATTAATGAATATTTAAGAACTCCGTTTTTCCCACATCATAAAGTATGATGAGTTGTGTCTGTTTATGTTCTGAGAAGCATCACCACCCCCAATTTTTCTCAAATACAACAAGAACAACTTGTCTACAGGAAGCCAACTTTCATCCATCTTATTTAAGACATTTAGATTTCCCGAAAAGTGGCTCACAAATATAGTTACACATTGAATGTGCAGTACGCTTCCACGGTCACACTGGTGCTAAAATCAAAGCTAACAGCAATCCAATAAATACCAGTTATTTTTAAGAATTGGTAGAGTAGATTCAAAATTACCCCCCCCCCCCCTTCTATAAATATGTAAACACGTTTTTGCATCAAAAGTTTAAGATGTAAAAATGTTCAGAAAGATGGTTGATGTTAGAGGCCAGTAGTTTACTGACCGGAGTGACTGCTGCACAGTGAAAGTACGCGGGTTCAGGCATGACAGCAGGAAGCTTCATCCACTGAAAAGTGCGCAGGTTCAGCCTCCACAGGTCCGACAGGATACTTTCTCCATTATAACCGCCGCATATAAACACCTCTGCAGGTTCATGCAAATCACAAGACACATCTTAGCTCAACTGCAATATCTGACAGCAGAGTCTGCTTGAGGGGGTTTTCTCACCGTCTTTGACCTGCACACAGCTGTGACAGCGGCGAGAAGCAGGATATCCTGCGAAAAATCAAAATGCGGTTTCTGATCTTAAACTGAATGCGGCTTAAATCACATACCTATTTTTTCATGGGGTTTAGTGACCATTTCCTCCCAATAATTGGTCTCCAAGTTATATGCATGAATCTGAGGAGTAGAAACGGCAACAACATGTATGAATGCTACCTTTCTATGTTAAATAAGTCTCAACTCGTCACCCTTCTTACTTTGTCCAGTGAGTATGATGTCCAGGAAGTCCCACCTCCTAAAATGTATATTCTCTGTCCATCATGAGCCAGCTCATGCCTGTACCTAAAATGTAAAAAAAAAATCATTTGGAACGATTGAATTCAGTTGGGAAGCCGGTCTCTCAGCAGTCACTAACCTCTCTTCAGGTAGATCTGAAGGTGTGTTGTTGGGTTTGAGATGGGTCCACTCTTTGGTGGTTAGGTCCAGCCTGTGCAGGTCAGTGCTGTAAAGGTAGCCTGTCGTCCCTCCAAACACGTAAAGATAACCGTTTATAATGGCCATCGCCTGAAAATTTTAGGTTCCTGAATGAATACTTATCAGGTTTTTCTTTCCACGCATGTCTTCTGGTGCAAACGTTACCTGCCCATAAATCTTGTTGGGTTTGTTCCCTCTACAGTTGAGCAAGTTCCATCGTCGATACTGAACATTGCAGACATGAACATCATTGCTATTGTTTTCACCAAAAGGGATCCCTGTGCCACCAAACACCAGAAGATTGTTTCCATGTATGACAGCTGCAAAAGAGATAGACATTAATAGAAATACAAATAAAATCTTAGACCTTCATAAAATGGAAAAAACACTTTTCGCTTGCTCAAGTTCTGCACATTGACTGAAAATTTTAGATCTATATTTTGAATAAAAACAGCAATATCTTGAGTGCCAAATCTAAACATCTTTTTTTTATATGATTAGCTCTCTTTAAAAAAAAAAAAAAAAAAAAAAAAAAAAAAATTATAAAATGTATACACCGTCTTTCAGGCGCCTCTCAGAACTACTAGAAGCTTTGTTCTAAATTTCCGGTGTGAGAGATGGTGTTAAAAAACAGAGACAGCTGGAATGGCTGGTCACAACTAAATTATATTCTTACACAAAAATTCACTTCAGCAGTTAAAAACACCAAATAAGTAACCATTATCCCAAGTGTTGTGGAGCTTTTTGAACAACATTTCTCAGAAATTAATGCCCCCCCTTGCATACTGATGATACATCAATGTATACCCGACATGGAGGCCAGCTCTGTGGGCATATATCCTTCCGTGCGGACTTGCTGCCAAGTGGCCGTGGCAAAATGATACCGCCAAAGCTCCCTGAAAAGAGGGTAGTCCTCATTCTCAGACCCGCCTGCCTCTTCAAAGTCCGGATTGTAACCTCCAAAAACATACAAGTTGCTGCTGTCTGCAACGCAGCGGTGCCCACTGCGAGCAGGTGGGATACAGTGCCCTGCAAAGGAAAAGGGGGAAACTCCAATCAGCTAAAAAAACAAAAAAAAAAACACTCATCTTAGCTCTAATAGAAAACAGTTTTTCAAGTCTTTAGGGCTTGCAGAAATGACTGTTTTGATCTGACACAAGCCAGATTTCAGTACCCTCTCTCAGAAACCGGTTGGGGATGCGCAGGCTGGGACAGGTTGGGGAAAAGATGCGTCGTGCCTGAAGCCATCGCGCTCGTTTCTTGGAGCCTGAAAATCCAGCAGATGCACAGCGAACTTTTAATTACAAAATTAAAAAGAAAGACACATTCCAAACACAACCTTTAAGATAATAAACTCCTAATAAAAAAAAAAAATTGTGCTTGTTATAGATTTCTGATCAAATAAGAGTGAATTAGTAAATTTCCCAAATGAACATTTGGTTTGTATTAAAAGTGACATAAGTGCATTCAAATGATCTGAAGCTCCTGCACTGCAGCGTTTAAATTACATGTGTTTTAAATCCTTTACTTTTCCTAAATTTTTAATACAAGTTTCTAAATTTGACAAAGAAGCCCCTGTGGTTAAGCAAATTTATAGTTTAGCACCTTTTAGTCAAAGAAACAAATCACAAATGCAAATCTACATGTTACAGAGAAACAAAAGGCTTAAATGCATTCGCCCCATTTGTAAACAGTTGATTAATTTGGAAATACAAAATATGATTACATTTTTAAAAGCGACTTTATTAGAGGAATGTATCCATGTGTTGTGTGTAGTCCTCCCCTTGCTAGTGAACAAGTTTAACAACACGTGTGATAATAATATGCAAAACTCTAGGTTTTATTATTCAAAATTACAATTATAGTAAAACTAAAAGTTTATTCTTAATGACGTTCTACTTGAAGACTTAAATACAAAGCCACACAAAGCCCTGTTTGAGAAGCTTTGAATCAGAGGAGACGAACAGTAAAGCTAGCAAGTCCTGCTGTGTAGCTTCGTAGCTAAGCTAACTCTGGCCTTAGGCCCCAGCGAGCAAACTAACAAAACTCCAATGCAAACATCGTTAAAATGAATCAGCACGAAGAGCCCCTGTCTACACAATTATCCAGGTTTCCATTAATGTGATCTAACGGACATATTTCTACGTTTCGAAGCCCTTCTGGCAGACGTTTTGTTTACAAACCTGAGTCTCGGATGAAGGGCCTCCATGACAGTTTCTCAAACTTGTTGAGCAAACTGAAGGTTTCCTTCTGCTCGGCCGAAGACATCTTCAGCGGGGAACGCGCGGAGATGGTTCACGGGGGCCCACTGCAGTTTGGTGAACCGTGACGACATGGGACTAAAAACCAGCTCACGCTCGCCTGCACAATAAAAAATATATTTACTGTACACACCTGCAGCTGCTCGAAACATCAAAATCAGCTGATCTGGACTGACCAATCAGAGACGGGGGAAGCCATGTTGCGTTCAATATATTTGGAAATAATAGTTACTAATGACACGTTCAAGTGTTTTCTGTTTTTATTTTTTTGATTGAACATTTGCAGAATACAATTCAAAAATATAACATTTATAACACTGCAATACAAGAATGAAGCACAGTTCTGAATACAAGTCAACTTTGTGCCTGCCTGGCTGCCTGCCTGCCACCTACCTACCTGCCTACCCACCTACCTGCCTACCTACCTACCTACCTGCCTACCTACCTACCCACCTACCTACCTGCCTACCCACCTACCCACCTACCTACCTACCTACCTACCTACCTACCTACCTACCTACCTACCTACCTACCTACCTACCTACCTACCTACCTACCTACCTACCTGCCTACCTACCTGCCTACCTACCTGCCTACCTGCCTACCTACCTTCCTACCAGCCTACCTACCTAGCAGCCTACCAACAAACCTACCTGCCTGCCTTCCTGGCTGCCTGCCTGTCTACCTATCGTCAAAATGTGCTTTAACCTATCCCCAGTTGCTAGAAGAAAAAAGTCTATGTGGACCTCACAAGAAACATACCTGTGGGAAAACTGATGCTTGACCCCGTAAAAAAAGTGATATCACATCAGTAATATTTGAGAAAAGCCTTTGCATATATTATAATCAAATTGGTGTACAAAAAAAACGCTTGTTTAAATTGTAATAAAGTTGAATAGTTCTCAATACATTTATCAATCGTTGCAGTGAATAATATGTATGATTTGTACAACAACTGTACAACACCATGTCAAAGTGACACTCCACGGTCCCAGGGGTGTTTTTCTGTTTAGTCATTGATTCATTTACTTTTGTTGTAGTTGTTGTTTTTCAATTTTAAATTGTTTTTTGTTCCTGAACAGTTGTTTGTTTTTGTTCTTGGTGTGAACTTCATTAGTTATTTCTGTATTTTGAAAAAATTTGTAATGTTTTTTTACAGTTTACATGTTTTGCAGACCGCATGTTTTTTACACTTTTGCAGCTGTATTTATTTAATATTTATTCCTTTATTTAATAAGAATCTCATTTTTGATAATAATTTTTCATAATCATTTTAGTAATATTTTTAATTATCTAATATAAATGTAATTTGTGATGTCCTTTATTGATGTTATATTATATAGATTATTTTCTGAATGTCGTGTTGCTGCCACAGATAAATGAAATTTCCCCATTGTGGGATTAATAAAGTCATCTATCTATCTATCTAAACGGACTTATAATTATTTTTGCTTGAATTTAATGTGCAAAGGTTTTTATTTCATTTGGAGTTAAAAAAAAAGCTAGTTTAGTGTCAGTTGGTTTTTTTCATTGGTAAATCTAAAAAGGCACAGTCAGTTTTGTTTCATTAAAAAAAATGTATATATATATATATATATATATATATATATATATATATACATACACACACACACACACACATATATATATATATATATATATATATATATATATGAACAAAAAGAAAATGTTTTGAAAACCGTTTTGATAGTGAACAGAATATTTGAGTCGCTGTCAGTTTGCCTAGTATTGATTTTTATACTTTTAACCCCTCCATCAATATTGTAAATAAAATCCCGAACTTGCCACATGAATATTCGTGATTATCATTTGTGTGATTCACGTGACTCAACTTGTTCCTAACGTGCTTATTGTAGGTTCTGAATAAGTACATTTTAGCATAGATCTAGAAACAATAGATATGCTCGCACTTTGTAGTTTAAGATCTTCTGAGCAGTTTTTCAAAGACGGGCCGGGAGTAAATTCGTACATGAATGTAGTCTTCCTAGTTCGCGGAAAAGACGACAGTCGCGTCGTTTTCAGCTCTTTAACGATATGGTTAGCAGTGTAGCCACACTCTTGAAGTGCATTTCTATGTCTGAGCCCCTCCTCTGATCAGTCTGGTCACTGGCAGAGTCTTCAGGACAGGACACAACTAGGTAGAGCTGGTCAGGCAGGGGAAGACTCCGGAGGAAAAAGTAGGCAATGTTGCAGCTAGGCTCCAGTTTTTGCACTTTTAGGGAAGGCGACTGAGGTATTAGAAGGATTTTTGGTGTTTTCAGGCTGAAAGGTTGAGGTAGCCCCCATAGCCGCAGTATTTTTGGATCTCTTCTGAGAGAGGTACACAAAAATGTCTTCTCCAAGTCCGGGCAAGAGGCGAATGGATACCGACGTGGTGAAACTGTATCCTTTACATCGGATAAACAACCTTATGAAGTTTCTTTTTATGGAAAATGTCAGCGTTTCGATGGCGATGGTTACACAATTACAAACTGTTCTAGCAGTCGTCGTTGTGTGTATAACGTGAGTGGGACTACTTTGATGTTAGTGGTCAGGCTCTGTCTAACGTTAGTCTGCGGGTTGGCAGACGTTAGCCAGTTAGCATAATAGCAAATAATCAGTTTTTAATCACAATTTTAGTCCCCTTTTGTCGTCTGTTTTTAGCTTGTTTTTTCACGTTAGCATTGGCCGTTGTGGTTTTATCAGTTGAGAATAACCAACGGAAACTGTCGCAGCACAACGCTGGCTGTTAACTCTTGTTAGCTTTGAGCTTTGTTAGCCTCCGCTTCAAAGCCTTAACCTGTTAGTCCACTGTGATCCCACGACACTGACAGCACATCGCTAAATATAAAGCGCTTGATAATAGCTAGCATTCGGAAACACTTCTTCGGAAAAAAGACAACACCTGTATCAATTTACGAACTGCCAGCGTCAGCGCTAAGGTAGCTCGCCTTTTTTCTTCCGTTTTTTTTAGCATACTGCTATCAACAGAGAACAATTAAGGTCGCTGTGGAGATATATTAATATCGACAAGCGACTGCAGCATTTTTATTAACTCGAAGGAACATCCCATCAATTCTCAGACCAGTTGTGTTTTTGTTTGTTTGTTTGTTTGTTTTTTAGCCTGAACTTCTCGAATACAAAAAGGAAGACTAAAGGGAAATTTTTATTCACGCAAATAAGTCACGGTTGGCGTGTTTTGGTCACAATTATTGATCTAATGACGCACATAGCAAAACTATACTATTTAAGTTTTGTTGGGGAATATATTATGCGAATCAATAGGCTAAAAAAAGAATTATAATTAAATATATCTTTTTATCTTAGACCTAAACTATATATCTTGATACTCCCATATGTGGAAACCCTTACAGCTATGTTGTTATTCTTTATTTCCATAACTAAACTATGCTATGACTCAATCTCCTGAAGTTTGAAAGGTTTTCTGGCAGCGTGAGCTGAATTGTTTTGTTTTTGTCCTGCAGCTAGTTGCTAGTCTCCGATTGGCCCGCTTGTTACCATCCGGAACACGGTAGAGGGCGGGCTTTAACCTACAGCTGATCGGGAGACAACAAGCGTGCTGCTGGGGCACATGCAGGGATCATGCGACCGCAGCAGGGACGGCCTTCATGTCAGTTCGGGACTGAACATGATGTTTTTCTGAGCAGCTAGCTGACTAAGTACACAGCGTAGAGATGATTGTGCAATTTATCAATCAACATGGTGATTATTTAATGTTTCTCCATACTGCTGACGGAATGTTTGCTTATTATTTTTAGTGGATGACATTTCAAATGTATTACAAAACGTTTTGTTTGTTGTCTGTTATGAGAATTTGGCATATTGATTTGAAGTGGTTTCTAATTCTGTTTTAAATAGTTTGACTTTTTCTATTTGATGGCTGCTTTTGGCACCTTGAAGTGATCGTCGTTTGGAAATAGAGCTTTATAGAAATCAAATGAACAGGATGAGAGGATTATTTTTAAATGTGCATTAAGGACACTGGTGAACTCTGCTTCCCTCACATGTGTTTCCAATTGTTACAATTTCATACAAACATTTTGTTGTCATTGCTAACACAGTGCTGTGTGTCAGTGACTAAAAACACGTTTACCAGAAGTCCCTTGATTTTGCTAATATAGTTTTCCTTCTATATGCCTGGAAGAGGAGCGGTGTGAACATGGCTGTTCTAGTGAGGTTTGGTTGAAAACAGCTTTGTTTTAGTGATTTAAATATAAACTTTACTGTCGGTTTCTTTATATATTCTTTAAAAAAACATGTAGTTGAACACAAAAACTGAATGTGTGTCACAAGCCCGATCACATTAATGGTGAGGCTGTTAGACCACAGATGTGTGGGTTTGCTTATTTTCTGTTGTAGATCTTGTTCCACCAGTTCCTGAAACTACAGGATTACACCAGATCCCAAACATTGTGCATTGGTTTAGGTTATCCTTAAATAAATATCAGAGAATTATATCCTTTAGGTTTAAGGTTATTTTTGCAGTTGTGTTTAGCTTTTTATAAATAAATGAGAAAAGCAGCAAAACAAAGTTTAGTTTATTCTGACTTGCATAACTAATATATGTCATGTGAATTATTGGCATATTCACTTTAAAGAGGCAAAATTCATAGGAGTTTGGAGGACACTCTTTTAAAATAAATCTTGTTTTTTTTGTCTTGTCTGAAAGAAATGCGCAGCCCCATCCTCGATAACCCTCGGGGGGCATAAGCCCAAATGTACATCTGTAAAAGGTTTATTTATAGGAGCCTTTTCCTCAGCTTCCATTCACTCATCCAGTCTATTTTGTCAGTGGTTTGCCACCATTTTAAGGCTATATCTAATCTGCTGGATGTTCTGGTTATCGTCCACTGTGAGCTAATCAAGGCATCTTTGTTAATAAGGGCCGTTGCCATCTGTGTCATCATTGATTGTTGCAGAATGAATGACAAAGGGATGACGAAAGAGCAGAAAACTTGTCTGGGTTTCCTTCTCCTCCGTCCGTCTGTCACGTGTCAGAGGTGCAGTCATTGGGAGGAAATCCTTTTCAACTGTCAGACTGCAGACTCAGCCTCCCGTCTTTTGATGTCGCCACATCCTGGTGATTTATGAACCCAAGTGCTTTGCACGTGTCTTTTATTCAGACAGGTAATGACAGTTGGTGTTGTCATGTTCTCTGCAGAACAAACCGTTGCTTTTGAACACATGAGCTTCATCAAACCTGAACTAATAAATCAAGAGAAGAGGTGTTATCTGCTTAAATAAAACGTAGTTCATGATGTATCTTTTTGTATTTGTTATGTCTGTTTGCCTTAACTGAATATCAGCATTGAAAGCAAGCATGAAGTTACCATCTTGAGTGGACTTAATGAGTTTGTGGTCAAGTTTCATGGACCACCTGGAAGTAAGAGCCTAAAGCATTTATTCCCCAAATGACATGTTTATTTGAGAAAGACATTTCATCAGTTTTTTTTCAGCATGTTTTAGGTTCGAGCTTAATTCATAAATGATCTTTTCTTTTCAAAGACCCTCTCCAATCATATTTGGACCACTCTAAAAGCCTTCCATGGGGTCTTTTAATTATGACTATGCAGTTGATTGCCAAAATAAAAAAAAACTGGGTCGTTTTCTTGGACATAGTTTCCGTAGAGCGGCAGTAGTTCGAAATGTGCCTCGTTGTGGGCCGGACTGTTGGGGTGGAATAATCCTGCCCCTTACAGCCCAGCACACCCCCAACCTAACATTACTGGTGCAAAAAAAATGTTGAACAATATTGGAGCTATCCAGCCGTACAGTTTAGTGCCAGATTCCAGCTCAGACGAGGAAAACAAAGACGTACGTGGATCTATGTGTCTGCAAGTGGATGCATCAGAATGGAGCAGAGCAGGGAGCTGGTGGCATAATGATTGTAGCTTCTACGTCACTGCTACAAGCCTTTTCAAAAAGCTTTTTTTTCAATTGCTTCTGATTTACAATGATTTAAAATAAAGCTTTACTCACAAAATGCGTTTTTAAGCTTATTTTATATATGTCCTCTATCAAAAGAAAAAAGAAGCCACTAGAACATGTTAAAAACACGAATAACACAGTTTTCATTGGAGGGGGGTCTTTTTTAGCCAGGTGTCCGAACTAATTTTACTTTATTTTTTTTAGCACCGTATGAAGGGGGCGTGTGGAAGGTTCGGGTGGACTTGCCAGATAAATACCCCTTCAAATCACCGTCAATAGGTACACAGATGTGGATTGTGAAGCTTTGAAAGGGTTTTGTCATCCCAGGAATGTCCTAAAGTGTTTTTTTGTTGAGTTACTGGTTCAATAGGTATTCTTTTGTTTGTTTTCCCTCCAGGGTTCATGAACAAAATCTTTCATCCCAACATTGATGAAGCGTAAGTAGGAAAACTCCAGTGAGCACTGGTTGCACTTTATTTTTGCATAGTTAACTGGTCGGTGTGAGTAAGACGTCAGTATTATGGGAAAAGTTGCTCATCTGCAATGGATTTGAATACTTTACCAATATTAGAAACCCTTTGGGAATGACTTAAATGCTGCTGTGGCTTTGGGTCACGCATCTCCCGTGTTTTCCCTTCTTTCAGGTCAGGGACGGTGTGTTTAGACGTCATCAACCAGACGTGGACAGCTCTGTATGGTAGGTCACAGCCACTGAGGGTATCGGGAGCATCTGACAAACTTTTATTGGCTTTTTAGGGAAACCGATGAAAACTGAGTGAAAGGGAGCAGCTTACACCTCTGCAGTGCAGAGCTGCTCCATTTAATCAGCTTACACTGGAGTGAAAAGTGGTGTGTGTATTCAGGCCAGGGATTCAGTGCTGGCAGGTGAGACAGTCCTGCAACTGAAGGCTCGAAAATACCGGTAGTTTAATAAAGATCTGTTGAGGTTGGTGTATGAATGAATGCAAATTTAAAACAAGACTCAAGTTTAATTTGCATCTTCAACATCAAGCACATTCACTTCTGGCGTTGTTTAACAAAAGCTGAAACTGACAGCCAGCAGAAATAGTATCTTCTAGATACAGTGGGGCAAAAAAGTATTTATTTACACACATATATATATATATATATATATATATATATATATATATATATATATATATATATATATATATATATATATATATATATATATATATATTGTTTTAAGAGAACTTGGAGAACTGGTGGCTGACAATACTTTTTTTGGCCCACTGTACATCAAATGTTTAAGAACCCTATTGGCCAGGTTAGGCTCCAGCAACCCTTTAGAGACAAAACAGTTTTAGAAAATGGATGGAACTTGATTTGGTAAAAAATTCGTCAAGGTTGGTTATACCTGTCAAAATAATGAATCTATTGAATTTAATTGTTATTTAAATTAATTAAATTTTTTAAAGCAAAGAGGATGTATCTGAGAAAATCAAATGTCACACAGACTGGACTTTAAACTGAACATTTTCATTTAATCAGGCAGAAACAAATAGTGTTTTTTAGAAGATGCAGTCTTTTTATGAATTAAATTTGATCTTTACAGGAAATAAGAAACTAATTATTTTTAGTCAATACTTTGCATGTCTAAATCAGCAAATGCAACCTGATGTGGCTCTTTTACCTCTTCAAATAAAATAAGTCATTTCTAAATGGGTGACGTAATTAGAATTGATTTAATTTAGATGAGTTTATATATTCACGGCAAAATGCACAGATTTCAAATACTGAAAAAGGTCAGATCTTCTCTGATTGTTCAGTTTATTTTATAAGTTTGAAGCACATATTATCTTATGATCCAAAACGATGTTTAGTAGCTGACCAGAGGGGAGTTGCTGAAAATGTATAATTGTCTATTCTTGATATACATTTTCTACTGGATGATAAATCAATTTAATCGTTTTTATGTTCTGGGTTACAGTTGTAAGTAGGAAATGGGATGACAGCTCACCAAAGCGGACTTATAGGGTATAACAAGAAAAGGGCCGTTTTTGTCTGGTTTAAAACCTTTTGTAAAAGTACATTAGCTTCAGTGGGATGATCCTGTTTGACACAGCAAGTCTTTTATTTTAAAAGGCAAGCTTTAGTCAACAGTAAAGTATTTCACATTTTGAGAAAATGCTACTTTCTCTTTATATTTTTGTTTTTATTCAGAAAATAAATAAAAAAATCACATTGGTCATAAAAGTAACAAAGTAAAAAATGCAAATGAGTTTCAAAATTTTCCTAAAGGGTGAAATAAGGATTTTTATTGGCTCCTACTAGGTTTTGATCAGTAAGAAAGAGGCCCAAAAGGCTATTTAACTGTTAAAGGTTGCAAACACTTATTTGATTTAGTAGACTGTTACATAGCACTATTCGTACACAAAGCCAGTAGAAACTCTTTGCCTTATAAATACCCAAAACTCTTTTCAGAAAGCGGGGGAATTATTATCTGAAGGATCTTTTAACTGTCAGGGACAGCAAATAGTCAGAACAACAAAGAGAAAGACGTTTATATCAGTGTATGGAGTTTGACTCTGGAATGGCCTCTGGACTCGGCTGAAACAATGCACATCTATTGCTTTCACTGGAGCATAAATAAAATGTTGTTTGTTATATTGTTCTTTATGCTCCATACTTGAAATAAATTTAGTACAAGTAAGTCTTGTACATTTTTTCTTTGTTTTGAAAATTAAACCAGCCATGAATGTTTGCCTGCAGTAGAGCCCTCTAGTGGCTGATGTTGTATGTACACCTCAATTTACATCTGTCATCTGTACTGACTGATTTTTATTTTCTTCTTCTCATCCAGACCTCACCAACATCTTTGAGTCGTTCCTCCCTCAGCTGCTCGCCTACCCCAACCCCATCGATCCTCTGAATGGGGACGCCGCCGCCATGTACCTCCACCGGCCAGAGGACTACAAACACAAGATCAAAGGTGACATTCACCGCTGCTAAGAACTCATTCTACTGAAGTCTGGGGATCGCTCCCCGTCTTTTATAACTTGTAGACATTTTTGGAACAAATGAGCATTTGTCAGCTTGTTGTGTTCTGATTCTTTATCCGCTTTTTTTGTTTTTTCTGTCAGAGTACATCCAGAAGTACGCCACAGAGGAGGCTCTAAAGGAGCAAGAGGAGGGCAGGGGCGACTCCTCTTCCGAAAGCTCAATGTCAGACTTTTCGGAGGACGAGGCTCAGGATATGGAGTTGTAGTGAAGGGGGAGCAGCCTTCACCTCACAACAGACTGTCATTTCCTAAAGAGCAGAAACTCAGTACTCTATTCATATTTAAACAAGACTATTTTTTACAGCAAAACAAGGATTTTTATTGCTACACAAGGGTTTGCAGTATAAAAAAGATAAAATCTCATATTCTGGGGAATTCATCATGACCTGCCTATCTCCCTCCTCTTCATCACAAAACCAGTTTGTTTCAGGATGGGGGTTTTCATGCCGTTTGACAGACGCTGGACTGAACCTTGACGCCAGCAGGGGAAGGGGAGCCATCTGCGCGCCTCGACGTCACCTTCTGCTGTTTCCTTTGAATACCATCGAACATGTTGATTGGTCATCATTTAACACTGCCGCCACGAGAACCCGCCATTTACAATCTTTATTTGATGAGAAAGAGCAGATGCACGGGTGTTCAGACCGCTCTCAATGCAATCCTGCAGAAGCATTGCACACAATCGTGTGTGTGCGTATGTGTGTGCGCGTGTGTCAGCGAATGCTTGGTTGCAGTCCACAGATAACTTGTGTTGTCCTGGCTTCTGATGCTCAGCAGGAATCAGGAGAGAGGTGTATGATCCTGGTCTCTCTGTTCTTCAGCAGCAGTTTCTTCCTCCTCCTCCTTCTTCCCCTCTCCGTTTTAGGAAAGTGTTTGCCATCCTCTGAGTATCTTTGTGTTTCGTGGC
Source organism: Oryzias latipes (assembly GCF_053564925.1). Classification (NCBI taxonomy): domain Eukaryota; kingdom Metazoa; phylum Chordata; class Actinopteri; order Beloniformes; family Adrianichthyidae; genus Oryzias; species Oryzias latipes. The sequence goes on along the minus strand of NC_136242.1, from coordinate 24,357,898 downwards.
ATGACACAGAAGATTTAGTCGGCGTTTGTAGAGCTGTGTTGCTGTGGGCATGAAGACAACGCTCGTTTCTCAGGCCGGGTTCAGTGGGAATCGCCGTTGAACTTCTTTACTTTGCCTATTGCTTTTGTTGAACTGTAATAGGTGTCTGACTTGCGTAGGGATAGTTAGTTTCTTTGCGGGTGATGTGTCCTGTCATAATGTATGGTTTAATACTTCTATAACACACAGGCTGTTCTATAAAGATGAGGAAGTTGACGCATTTAATCAGCTGTTGGATGATTCTGTTAAAGCTAATCCTCCAAATACTGTTTGCACCCCCACTCCTCTGCCCTTCTTTTATATTTAAACTTGTCTGTCAGACATTATTATAGGAATTATTTTTTCTCTCAAAACAACTCAGCAGGGTTGGATTTATTTTTTTCTTGCTCTACTTTCCAAAAAAAGTGTTGGGACCAACATATGACAAACATGTAAATTTTAATTTCCCCTCAAAAAGGAGTTCTCAGATATCTACAAAGTATGGATGTTCCCCTAAAGGATCAAACTGGAGTTCTCCCGCTGAAGACACATGGAAACATCTAGCTTTTTTGGGGTTTGTTCCTAACAAAGCTGACATCCCAGTTGGTTACAATGATGATTGTGTTGGCAAAGCTATGACAGCTTATTGTTCAGTGATGGAAATATTTGGTTTGATTATTATTTTATTTTTTTTTGGCAATCTGAATGCTGGTGGAAGCTGCAGTCCCTCCCTGTGCTGCTTTCTACATGAATAGAAACATGTAAAGTCATATCAAAATCTAAAAAAGGCATTTGTTTTAAGATGAAGGTCAACAGATTCAGAGAGAATAAAAAATGCAATTCAGCTTTATGTTCCCATCATGTTACAGTTTATAGATGAGAACAAAAGGAAATCGCTGTTCAGCCTCCCCATTATCTGGAGTCACCGTTGTGCAATTTAGATGCAGCACACATATTCAATGCCTATAATTTGTCTTTTTTTTATCTTTTATTTTAAGCCCTACGTTCAAAATACAGATCGAGATTACATTTTTAAAGGCCAAAAAAAAGGAAGAAAAAGAACCGTGAATAAATGTGCTTCCCTTGTAACTTAAAAAAATAAATAAAAAAGTAAGCATTATGTTTGTGTTGGTATTTGCAGCCATTTTTTTCCTAATATATGTGTGCATTTGTTTTTGTTTTGTGTACATATAAACTGATTCTTGACTTCTCAGATGCCCCTTAAAATGCATGGAAACGTGTGTCCACTAGATGGCAGCATTTATCTTTAAAACTGCAAAGGTTTTCACCAGAAACCATTTAAACATTGAATATTTGCTGGATTGAATATAAATCTAAACCCAGATTAGCCATCCACAAAAGGTTATGTTTGTAATTGCATGTTTTATAGCGATATTTTCATCCGTGCCTCCTTTGTGCAGGATTTTATCACGGGAGGAATGTCACGGAGCATTATTTAGTCTGGATTCAAACTAACCCGAGTTTTGAGTTCTGTCATTGTTGGCACATTTTACAAAAAATTAAATTTGTGATAGAAAAAAAAAAGAATTTTAACTCAAATATTGCCCTGGTTTGGCTTTATAACCTTAAATCTAAATTTTAATCCCCCTCCCAAATATATCAAGTTAGTTGTATTAAAAGTTTTACAGAATGTTTCACGTTGTTTTAAAAGAACCTGGAGCATTTTGTCGAAGGATGTTCCTGACTGAGTGTCATGATCTCGGTGAAGTGCAGGATGGATGCCCTCTTGATGCTCTGGCCAGGAGTTTAATGATCTACTGAAATATTCATCACCACCGCCTGCACATTTTCTGGTTTCCAATTGCAAAAAATAGTTTAATTTGGCTGCACGCTTACAGTCAGTACTGCATATTGTTGGCCTCATAATTACTTCAATTAGTCAGATTCAGAGTTTTTTCCCCATTAAAATCTACTTTTAAAATGGCTTCAATCGAAGAGAAATCTTTTGTTTTCTCTAAACATGGTGAAATAATTCATATTAAGTCAAAATAAATGTCAAAGTATGTCAGAGAAACCCGAGCAGCAGCAGGAAAAGGACGGCGGGCACCGGCTGCGCCTCCTTCATAATGTATGGAGCAGACAAAGGGAGCGCGGCTGGATTTCAGCCTTAACTTTGAAAGAAGCCGTAACCCAAGCCCGGCCAACCCGACTCCAACGGATTCACATGATCTAAAAGGATGATGCATCATTTTCCACTTGCAATCTGTCTAATAATCACCGACAGAAGGTAAATGAGACATTAAGATGCTGGTATAAAAGCAGGAGCAGGGGAGGCCTCTATTCGGACCAAACTTTCAGAGAAGAGGAGAGGAGAGGAGAGCGGGAAGGACATTGTGGAGCTCCGGGGATGCTGCAGATGGATTTGGGTGATGTTTGAAATTAGCCAAGAATCTTTTCTACTAAACTTTACACATCTCATTATTTTTACTCTAGCTATGTGTTAGCTTTTGAACAATTACTTATTCTGATTTATTTGCAGTAGGCCTTTGCCAAATCAAATCTGGTAACATGTCAATCCAGTGAGGCTTATCTGCCCTGTACTGCGCATCTTGTGCGTAAAAGGCGCACCGGAAATGTGTAGAACTGCGTATGGAGGCGGCATAAGGAGAGGGAGGAGGCCAGCGTGGATTACTACTGCCAGTGGGTTAAGATGCTTACCAACTAATTACCTGTCCACTAGAAAATCCCTTGTCCGTGCTGCCCAAACAAGCTGCGGGGATCGGAGCACAAACTGCTCACAGAGGACTGAGGAATGACCAAGTACAACGACGATTTGGTGCAATTTCACAGGCGTTTCTCTTATAAACACATTTTGCTTTTGGAATCTTCAAAACGTTTTTAGATGTACAATGAGAATTGTCCATGAGGATAAAGTAAAGGTAGGAATCTTTGGCTTTTTAAAATTTTATAACCCAAAACTTTAAATCCAAAAAGGGCTGTTATCATCAGACTGTAAAAGAACAGGCTTTTTTGCATTTGAGAAGATGAGTTGATTCTTTTATTTTCAACAAAACAGTACGCTTACATATTGTGGTTTTCAAAGCAGAGCAAGAAATTGAACTTTATCGGTCAATAAATTCTAATAAGTATTATTCTCTTGATCCTTTGTCCCCAACCTGTCGATTTTGTTGGGAAACTATGGCAAACTTCAGATTCAGCTCAGTGATAGCCGAGAAATTAGAAACATCCAGCTTCAACGGAACACCTTCAGGAGGTTTTTTGATGGATGCTCTCCCTCTCTCCTGCATACACACAAGCTTTTTACTCTATTGATCTCTCCCGGAAACTGGAAGATGAGACCTGCTTTGGGACCCATTTGGAGCATCTCAAAAATCACTTAGCGCATCATTCCCTACAGCCAGAATCAATCTGAGCCGCAGACCTGTTTCACTGGCTCTCAGGAAGGCAGATACTGCTGCCGTGATCCCTACAACGGGAAAGGAATTCTCAGTCGTGAGATGAAGAGAATTCTGATGCAGGCTTTAGTTGAAATTAGGGGGCAAGTTAAGATGAACAGAGGCTTTTAAATTAGCAGAGTACTCTTTACTTTTTGGAGCAGATATATAGAAAGGAAACGGGGGCAAAAAAGTAAAATTACCTTTAAAGAGAACATAGGAAGTTAGATAAGCTTCACTTTTCCTTTGCCACATCCACAATTCCTCCTATTCTGTGTATGGCACTGGTAGAATTCACTGTCACAGCACTCTATCAGTGAATTACCATAGGGCCATAAACAGAGTAGAGACAGAACCTCAGTTTCTTTGTTCATGTACCATTTCAACAGTTTGGAATCGACTCAGCCCAACTCTTTGGCCCGTTTTGGCACTAGCACATTTTTGCTTTTCTTTCTTGCTGTCTGAGCAATCATGTGTGGTGCCAATATGGGACAAGAGAGGCGATCGGCTGTGTGGCTTTCAGGTGGGGAGGACTGGATCTCTTCACTTGTGGGATTTCTGTCAGACACTAAGAGCCGCCATGGAGGCCTATGCAGCGGATTCATGTTTTTGCAGGGATCCGGTTATCAGTGCGCTCTCCTGTGGTGTTTGGCAATGGTAGAACTCACTCTGGTGGTGCTGGAAGGATCCGGTGGTTCTAGACTTGCCAACAACTGACTTGAGAGCTTTTAATCGATTGACTCTTCAACAATAAAGAAGTAGACGGATGCCTTGTGCTCAGAAATCTAAAGTTTTGTGTAATTGGCTGCAGGTGGAGCCTTCCTGCAGTCATAGGTGGACTTGAGACAATGTTTTACTAGTTATTGAGGCTTTTTCAGGAACACAGCCATGAGCCCTCTCATCCAGCACCCCCCCCCCCTTTGATGTCCCTCAGGGTACTCCTGGCTGCACTTCACTGATCATTACATTTAACTTCTATGTAATCTTACACCTCAAACACTGAAGGAATGAACCAAGTCCTGCTTTGATTGTTGGGCCACAACACGTAAATCTATATGCACAGGCTATTAAGCACCGAGTTGATCCCTTCAATCAATAAATCAATGGTTGCTCCTGTTAGGTTGAAAGAGGAACAGCCAAAGGGCCATGCTGGCGTTCATAGCAGCTCCGTGTGCAATCTGATCACAGTCAGGCTGCATAAGATCCACCAATGATGTCATTCTGCAGACCATCTTTAAATCCTACGGACATTTTACTGTATTGACATTCTTTTTCTTCTTTATTTAAACCTGTGTTTTGTCCTTCCACTGTAGCATTTTAGATCTTCGAAGCAAATTCTGCAATTGTGAGGTCAAAAAAGATCAGATTTTAAGGGTTTGTTTTAATTTTTTTTGGCAGGTTTAGTCAACCAGACATTATATTGAAAATCCCCCAAAATTCTGGATCATTTGTGATTTTAATAAACTCTAATAGAAAGCAACACCTGACTGCAATTTTCTCCAGATTTCACAGAGAGGATGGATGCTCAGTGATGGTTTTTTGATTTGTTTGGACATTTTGCATACAGATTACAAAAAGTCTTCACCTATACGTGTTCTGCTTGAACAAACCAACCTGTTTTCCAGAGCCTTTTTCAAATAACTTCTTTTATCTGTGCTATTCATCACTTTGTGTCTGAGTTTGTCTTTACACTCCTCTATTTAGGACCTTTTTTTTTTAACTTGATGTGACTGTTCAGACCTGCCAAACTAAGCAAAATATTGTAGTTTTTTGTGAAAGTTCTGTGCTGAACAAAAACAGTTTTTGCTGAGGTACCATGCATCAAATGTGTTATTAAATCTGCAACTATTTTTGGTAACAGAAGTCATTTTTACATATTTGCTTTTCTCTCTAACACATTAACATTGTAACACATTGCTGTGAAAACTCTCACAACCAGCTCAGAGGCAATTCTAAGATTCCAAAACCATATTGCATATTCAAATTACACTCTGTTCTGTTATCCATCACAACACTAACGTTTTGTTTAAATGTGAAATCTCTGTGATTGAAGAGCTGATGAATAGAAGCAAAATAAATATTTTAAAAGCATCCTCGAGACTTGGCCATCTTTTCTTCTTTGCTCTTGAACAATGTGTTGTCTGACAGTTGCTCTGGTTATGTTTTAGTTCCCATGACTTCATAAAGAATACAACAATAAAAGGTAAATGGTTCATGTGTTTTTGAGGCATAAGAAGGGATCTTCTTTTGTTATTTCCCTTCAGGATGGACTACACCAGTGGTTCCTCAGCCTTTCTGCGAAATATCTCAGCTCAGTACATCCCACCACCATGAGCAAAACAAAGTAGCTTTGTCTGTAATAAATCTTTCTTACACATATAGTCTTGTTTCTTTGGAATGCATAAAAAGTAACATGATTTTTTTTTTCTAGAAGCATCAAACAAAAAAAAGCACAAGTCTATTTGTATTGCAAAAGAAAAAAAGTACTTCAGCATCTTACTTTAAAAAAAGATTTAGTAATAACAAAATACATATTTTCACTGTGTAGAAACCAACAGAAAAAGATAATTATCATATTAATTTTCACTCTGATTCTGTTTTTTAAAGGTGGACAAGAACTTAGTTAAACATACTATACCTTTCCAAATACATTAACTGAAACGTGACAAAAAATATGGAATAAATACCCACAACAGAAAAAAAACTAAAGAGCGGGTTTTTTTTAACCCTTGTGCTATCCTAGGCACTTTAACATTGGGAGTTGTGTCATCTAGACCCACTAGACAGTGCTCTGAACCTTTTTTCTTCAATGATTTGTGATCTTCACTGGTGTCCATGGATTACATGAAATCTTTCCATCTTTATCCACCTTTGTCATGGTAGGAATAACACGTCAATGCAAGAATGGGGTCATCTAAGATAACACAAGGGTTAAACACAGTATCTTGTTTTAAAAATATATTATTAAAATCTAAAGAATACCAATTTTTGAGAACCTCTACTATAACTTTTGTAAAAATCTGCCAAAAGTTTTCGATGATTGAAAATGTCTTTATTGTGGAACCAATAAAATACTGAAGGCACTATAAGGCTAAAAAAGTAAGTAGGAATGATGGGTGTTTATCATGTTTCAGCTCAGACTCTGCTAGAGTCCATTATGGCGGCCGGCAGAGGATGTGGGGTTAAGTGGTGCCAGCAGAGAGAGCCAGGAGGGAGACGGACATGCTGACAGCTGGTACAAGTGATTAGAGCCTGTAGTGATGCAGAGAAGGCATCAAAGCTCTTTATGGAGAATCCCTCACTGGGAGTAGACAAGGTCACACACACATAAGCACACACACACACACACACACCCACACACACACCCACACACACACACACACACACACACACACCCACACACACGCACACACACACACACACACACACACACACACATCCAACCCTGATACTTCCTGGTTGCTAAAACTGCAGACAAACTGAGCTTACAAGCCCAGCAATATTTAGGCTGCCCTGTCCATCTGTCTTCCTCAGATGCATCACCGACTAGTGGATTACTGGCAGTCCTGCGCTGTGACACTTACAAACATGAGTTATGACAGGTGGTTAACACAAGAGAATAAGTATTCTTAAAATTAGATTGGGTGTGAAAGACATCTTTTACTATAATGGTTGTTTAATGATGATGTTGTCATCTTCTCCCCTGTACTGTAAATCATTGTGCGCTTCGTTCAAAGCAGGTTTTTGCTAATACCACTTCTTTGTGGGCTGTGTACAGATGAATTGATATAATACAGTCTATTTGTGGTTTGGAGGATCTCTGCTGTGCATCATTTATTCTTCTGCTGTCCCTGGAAGGCAGGATCAAAAAAGACGCACAGCATGAAATTCAAAATTTTTTTTTTTGATATTTCTAAGAAAAGGTAAATCAAATATATTCTTTTTGTAGTTCTTTTAAGACAAAATATGAAATATTTACATCAATCAAGGCTAAAAAAAAAGCATTTTTAAGCCCTAAAATACTTTTTAAAGTTAGGAGTTTTGATTGTGACCCAATCAAATAATGCATATGAACACAAATATTTGTTGTTTTTTTGGGATAAAACAAAATCAGTACAAACTGTTGTGTCAGACATGACAACATATGCTTTGTGAGGATTCATGCTCTTCATAGCAGCGTTCTTTTTAATTGAAATGTGTCTTCTTTTTCTCTGTTTTTAATGATTAGTCACTTAATGAAATGAAATGATCTCTTTAAACAGTTGTAAATCAATCACTCAGTGTCACTTTTAATCAAACCACCTCACAAAATACTGTTTTTGGGGGACGAATTCTAATATTATTATGACGAAAATGTTTATTTTTACTGTACTTCAGTTTTACAAATGTAAAACTAAGTTTTGGGTCTGACTGAAAGACGCATTTTTAAGGGGCCCCTGTGATTTTTGGGGGGGTCATTGCAACACTTTTCCCAGCAGGAGTTTACAGATTCTGGCCAGACTCCATCTTAACTAACACCTGGGGGGAGAAGGTGGCTATAGGTGAATAACACACACATGTCCACGGATTACAGTAATCCAGGTGGGTATTTTTAGGACTTCATGACCATCAGTAGACACAATCAAGGAAAACAGATAAAGACTGTCATATGGCCAGATGGATTTTCTAGGAACAGGGTTAATTATGTCACATGTAGGGACTTAAACTACAAATGTGTGGTGCATTTAAGGCAGAGAAGATTTGAGAACTTTTTTGAGCACAACCAATAACAAATCTAGTGTTCCGGTATAGTTTTGGAGCCAAAAGAAAAAAAGGTTATTTGGTTTCCATCAGCAAAAAACAGAATGGAGTGCCTTTGTTGATGAATGCTTCTTAGCTGTCAACATGTTATTTAACTCATTTGTTACAGAGTGAACAGCTTTCCGCTTCTTAAACCCCGTCAGCGTGCGCCTCCTCTGTGTTCATGGAAGACTGATCCAGAAAGTTTCCATTCTTAGTGTGGATCAATATTACAAAACAAGAAATCGGATTCTGAACATCTGAAATAACTTTTTATTGAACTTATGAGCACTCAACTTTAAATGAGAGCCGATAAAAAATGTTTTAAATACCTGTGAATGGCCTAAGAGTTTGGAGCCTAAGTTCTAGTAAATATCAAAAATAAAAAAGAACGTTTCCAAATGCAACAGATTTTGACGGTGTATTTTTAATGGCTTTGTTGTAGAGTGTCTGCCCTAAAACGGCAAGGCTGTGAGTTCAAATCCACAGCAGAGTCATACCAAAGACTCTAAAAAGGGGACCCAATGACATTCATCTTAAAGGGGGTGGATTGGGGGACTTTACCTTTAGGAGAAAATAAAACTTTTATTATCTTGTTGCCTCTATAGGGGTACCTCAAGGCTCAATTCTGGAACCCCTTTTAATTAGCAGGATTATTGGTTTGTCACATATCACAGCTATGCAGAAATGTTTCAATCTAAAAGCTTGTCATTACTGACAGAATTAGCCACTGCAGATCAAGAAGACATTTTATTACTTTATTTCACATGAACTCATGACTACGTTGTTCCTGTTTGTGAAGTTGATCCTTTAAATGACCATTAATGAACTTTGAACTCTTCCAGAAAAACCCTTGATGGAAATAGTGTTATGCTATATTTACACATAACTGTAACTTTAATCAGAATATGGACTGAGATTATTTTAACAACATAACACTGAAAACCTCTGACAGTGGTTTGGAAGTTCCTGTTTCTGTTTATTGAACACCAAATTTGTCCTAGTCGTAGCACTTTACACAAATCATTCATTCTAGTGGGTTCATTCTAAAGTTACACATAAATTTGTGCTACAGAGAGCTGTACCTGACATGAATCTGACAAAATTATCGTTGTAGACACACATCGTCTTGTCTACATCCTCTCAAGGGTCTTGAATTTTAGACAGGAGATTTTAAAGATTTGAACTTCTGCTATCTCAGTTTTATTTTTTTCCTTCAGTTGAGTTTAAGTTTTGCAAACCTACTACAAACATATCTAACAGATTTCTTTCTTAAAACAGTTGTTTTTCTTTAAACTTTCATATTTTTCAAAGGAAACAATATAACTGTGTGAAGAAACATGATAATTATAGAAAAACAGACGCACTTACATTGATTCCAATGAAATTATGTCAGACATTTACTATAAAATGGAGCTTCTGAGAGTGAGCGGCCAAAACAAAGGTACTCATGCGCCCCCTTGTGGACAAAAACGTATCGGGACCGTCTTGTCTCTGCGCTGCTTGTTTTCTTCAAATTTAAAGTGATGTAATAATAGATGAGATATAAGACTTATTAGGAATCTATCATTTGCAGCACTGTTAAGGCATAAAGCATAAAACTCAACTTCACAAAGATAACTTAGAGACTATAAGTAAACTGGTGTCTTAAAGAAAGTGAAGTGCGTTTCACTGCAGAGGGCGCCGTTGTTCCATTCAAGCTGCTACAGTTGTCTCTAGAAGTTTAGTACCTATTTCAATGAGAAAGAAAAAATGTAAAAACACATTACAATCTGTAAGTGTGTGTTGTTTATATGTGAGGAAATGCTTTTCCATACCTGTAATAATTAGGTTTGAAGGGTCCATATTTGCTGATGCCCAGGTATTTGGCCTGATCGTCTGTAAGCTCTGTGAGGTGAGCATCAAATGTTGGCAGGTGGAGACTGGCAACATATTCATCTGAAAATGCAGATACACATCACTTACTTAATTTATTTTTTAAACTATCATTGGTCATATTAAAGACAGGAACTTACCCATCTTCTTTGGCAGTAGGTAGATGTCTTGGTTGTATCGACCGTCAGGGGCGTTGTACAGCTCTATTAATGCCAAAGCCTGAAAAGCATGAACTTAGATTATCACTGCTGACAGCAACCAGCCTGCTGATGAAGACATCTAATTCTACTCCGAGAAGGGTTGATGAGCAGGAAAACAGTACATATTCAGACCTGAGTGGTGGCTGTGATGGACAGAACAAACGACGGGACAGTGGAGCAGCTCAGATTCAGCAACCGACCCTGACAGAGAAAACAAAATTGTATTAAAACTTCTTGCTGATAATTTTGATCTCATGCTGCTTTTTTATAGGTTTGAGTACTTAGAAGAATAATCTACCAAGGATTAACTATTTTGACTATTGGTCTACTGGGTAAAACTGAAAAAATGCTGATGAACATGTCCTGTTTATTGAGTATAAGTATGTAGGTCTTAAAGTCAAACCACCTGCTGTGGACAGCAAGCTTTAAGTATATTGTGTCCATCCCAAAACCTGATGTTAAAGACCCACTCCAATTAAAATTGTGTTTTTGGTGTTTTAACATGTTCTTAGTGATTTTTTTTTGCATGATGAAGGACATATAAAGAAAACAAAGGTTAAAACTGCGTTTCTGATTATGTCTTTATTCAAATTGTCATGAAGCAGACAAATAAATGACATTGGAAAAAGCCTGTAGTTGTAATTAAAATCTACAGTCGGCGGGGCCACTAGCTCCCTGCGCTGCTCCATTCTGATGCATCCACTTGTGGACGACTAGATCCATGTAAGTCTTTGTTTTCCTCGTCCGAACTGGTATCTGGCTCTAAACTGTATGACTGGATGGCTCCAGTATTGTTCATCATTTTTGTTACACCGTTAATGTTAGGTTAGGGGTGTGAGGGGCTGTAAGATGGCGGGGCGGGATGCAGGGGCGGGCTTATTCCACCCCAACAGTCCCGCCCACAACTTGGACGCAAATTTTTAAAGAATTCCTGACGCTCTACAGAAACTGTGTCGAGGAAAGCGACACAGGATTTTTTTTTTATTTTGGCTAAGAAACAGCATGACAGCAGCCTGAAGTTGATTGGAGAGAGTCTTTGAAAAGAAAAGGTATTTTTATTAACTAAGCTCAAACCAAAAACATGCTGCAAAAACTGCGAGGAAATTTCTTTAGAAATAATCTAACATGAAATTTGGGGAAAGAAATGTTAGGGAATAAATGTTACAGTATCTAACATTAGTGTGGCTGTAAGGTAGCGGGAGAGAGTATAAACAGAGGGAGGATTGGAAATGGAAGCTAGCTCACACTGGGCCAATGGTCTCGCTCAGAAACTCTGCAGGTTTTTTGATTTCATCTACAAAATCATAATTAAAAGACCGTTAGAAACGCTTTTACAACAAATAGAAAGATGATTGGAGTGGGACTTTAACACCAAACTATCTTGCTGTCGGCCCAACGAACATGCCCTACAGCTTATGTCAAATATGTTTCCAATACAAACAAAACAAAACAAATCCCAGGATGCATCTTCCTCTAAAACACTGTTTGTATCTCTGGTCCTCATCCTGCAGTGATAGTTTCCTCCTTCTACAGCAGATCAAATTTAAATCATTTGTCAATGTCTGGGCTGAAGTTGCATCTCTGTGTGCTGTGGTCTTTGGGGGGCTGTGCTGAAAGCAGAAACATCTCGATAATCACCTCAGCCAGCAGAATTACTCGTTTGCCATCTGGCCAGATGATGTGGTCGACGTGAGGCCTCACTCTCTGCCACTTCAGTTCAGTCGTTTGCAGAGATGTCTGAGAAAAAAAATAGAGATTTACCATAAATACCCACGTATGCCAAAACACAGAGACAATTGCAACAACTTGCAGAACATTTACCAAATCTATCTCAGTGTTGGAGTGTCCCATGTTGCAAACTATGCAGCCGCTTTTCATTTTGTCGAAATGTTCTCTTCCCACAATGTTCTTATTACCTGTAGAGAGACAAATCACAAGCGTTAGGTCATCTCCTCACAGCATTGATCTCAGAATGAAATAGGTGTCTGTACCTGTACAGGTGATGACCATGTCTACCTGTCTGATGATTTCCGTCAGGGTAATCACTCTAAAGCCATCCATGCTGGAAGGGCAGAAAGAGGAAAACTGTGTTTGTCATTTTTTTTAAGTGTCTGTGCCAGTAAAAGCCTCTTCTTTTCATACCAGGCCTGAAGGGCACAAATGGGATCCACTTCTGTGACGTAAACAATGGCACCGAGTGCTTTCAGGGAAGCACAGCTGCCTTTGCCGACCTGCACAGAGACAGAAAAGAAGCTACTGGGCTCATTTAAATATGAGGCCTAATATGAGGACACACATTGTATAATACGGTCTCACTGACTTCCCCATATCCGCACACCACCACCTGCTTTCCTCCAATCATGACATCAGTAGTTCTCTTTAACCTAAATGAGGAGTTCAAGAGTTAGGCCACTGAATGAGCGCACTTCACTGTTTATTGCCACAACACGAGTAATCACCCATCTACTATCGACTCCTTGCAGCAATAAAGGTTGTCGAATTTCTGCTTGGTCACAGAGTCGTTTACGTTCATGGTAGGAATGCACAGTTTGCCTTTCTTTGAGAGCTGGTACAGCCTGAAACACAAGAGACACAACACATGAAGCAGAAAATGACCTCAAAAATCAAGATTTCAGCTTGTTGTGAGGAACTTACCGATATACTCCTGTCACACTTTCCTCTACAATGCCTTTCAACTTCTTAAACAAAGCTGGATGCTTTTTATAGATCCAGTGGGTCATGTCACCACCGTCATCCAGAATCTGATAAGAGTCAAAGTTGTAGAGAGTTGGCTGTGTTTGCAGGTAAACTGGATGGGACGATTTCATTCACAGATACAGTACTTGTGCGATTTCTGGAATAATGTAATGTCCCAACAAGCACTACCTCTTTGCTAGTAGATATTATTAATACTTATGGATTCCCCAAATGATCTGCACATAGACTGGTAAAGTATAAATACTTTAAACAAGAAGTTAAGAACCAGATTGTAGTAGCTTTGCAAAAAAAAGAAAAAGAAGTTTAGTAAAACATAAAAGGGATAGTATTACATAAACTTGCTTCCGCCCACTACTTTTCAAGCAATTAATTAAACAAATTTTTGCACAAACTTAATGTTTAATTGATTTAAATTATCATGCCTTTTATGTGCTAACATTCCTATTTGCGATTAAGAGTAATTATAATATCATTTACATGCGTACAGTATGTGGATATTTGTGTGTGTGAGTGTGTGTATTTCGCTTTCCTTTTTACTTGAAATTCTTTTCATCTTTTTGATTAAATCATGACTAATAATCCTAAGTGTAATACCTACATGTCTTATTTTGTTTTGATTGCTTGAAAGAAATCAATTCCAATTCCAAAATCATTCAAATTTTAGGCAAAAACTTTTTACATATCACAACTTTTGTACTATTTTTGCTTTCCAGTCAACACACCAAGTTGGGTTGCCATCTGTCAGCAGCAACACACTGATCAATACACCACCAGAAGTCATCCTCCGATTCCCCTTTCCAGGCAAACACTGAGATTCCTGTAAGAGAAGGAGGTGGAGGAAGTGTCTGATGATGAAGAAACACATTAGAAAAGATCACAAGTTCATGAGTCAGATGGAGGTGCTGGCACAGGGACTTACCACCTTCAGCCAGAGCGGCAGCGACAGCGTTCTGGGTGGAGAAAATGTTGCAGGCTGACCAGCGACACTGAGCTCCTAATGCCGACAGAGTCTCAATCAAGACCTGCATCAGAATGTAAACACACAGTCATTGCACTTTATATTGTTTATTTTTAAAATACCATTAAAATAAAAAAATAGACTTCATGATTACACTTGTGCATTTTTTTAGTGCATGGACAATGATCCCTTCAAGATGAGGTCATGTGGCCTGACCTGAGCCTTTAAATTTGATTTAAATATTTTTGTGCAATGAAGTTCTATTTACTCTTTGTTTACTTTTTTTTTACTTTTTATTTAATTACTTACAGCATTGACTTCTAATAACTTTGTGCCAAAGCAGAGATTTATTAGAATTCAGTGACATTTAGTGAAACCCAAATAAAAAAACCTGAACAGCAGTAGGTCTTTAGAAATTTCCCTCTGAGATGGGGGTGGGACCGTCGGTGCAGTGCAACCCCTTCAAGTCACCCATAACTTAGAGCTGTCTGTTTACACTCACTCCTGCTTGCTTACAACTCCTCACAATCCCAATCTAACAATACCACTGCAACAAAAATGGCGAGCAACATTGGAGCTATAGTTTTGAGCCTCAGACAAGGAAAACAAAAACATACATGAATCTCTTTTTCTGCATGGGGATGCATAAGAATGGAGCAGAGCAGGGAGCTTGTGGCCTGCTGATTAAAGCTTCTACATCACAGCTAGAGGTTTTTTTTCCATAGCTTTTTTTTATCTGCACCTGATTAACAATGATTTGAATACAGAAATAGTCAGAAATGCAATTTTGAGCTTAATTTTAAAAGTCCTCCATTATCAAAAAAAAAACACAAGAAAATGTTAAAACACTAAAAACACTGTTTTCATTGGAGTTTGTCTTTAAGAGTTTTCATGTCAAACAAAAATAACAAACTACAACTTGACTCTTTTAAAATACTGTGTGTACTGTTGAATAATGACAAAAACCACTTATGAAAAAATGACTAAAACTCTAGCATACAAATAAATTTGTTGAACCAATGTTGCTGGTTGAATTTTCCGTGCATGATTGTTTACTGCACATTCAACATAAAATTCCGCTTGAATTACTAAAAACCTCTTCTTTTAGATTTAGGTTTAAAGTTCTACTAAAGCATGGACTGGAAAAAGTAACTTATTTTTATTTAGTATACTACCAAAGCATGAAATGTCCCATGCAGATCCAGTCCAGTGAAAGGATCAGGATACCCCTGCCTATTCTTAACTTGGATAAATAACGCATAGAAAATGTACGGATGGATATTCATTAAAGAAATCCTGATAAGCGTAACTCAACATTTTTTTAAGTTTTACAGCAAAAAATATCTTTAAAAAATTAGATAAACTGCAAAAAATATGGCAGATTAAAGATAAATAAATCTTTGTGTATTTATAATTTTGAACTGACCGCTGTCTGTGCAGTGATGTGTGTACATCCCACTACATTCGCTCCAGCCAGAGGTTTCTCTCCCGCCGTTCTTTTCCTCAAAATCATCAGTGCGGGCATTTCTAGACAAAAAACGGAAAATACAAGTGAGAAAAATGCTTTATTCTTTCAATTTATTTTCTTTTTTATCATTAAGATAAAAACAAACAATCTTCACCCCTGTAAAAACACACACCATTTCTCACCTTGTTGGGCAATCTCTATTTCTTTGCGACCAAAGTCAGCCTGTTTAATGTTTTTGATGCAGAAGTCACTGAAGCCTTTGGAGTTCTTCTGCTCTTTGTTTTGCGGCGACAGCTCATCTTCAGAGCTCGCGTTGCTCACTGCCATAAAAAAGACCAGACCAAGTGTTTGAGACCGTCTGACTGAACCATCACAGATCAATACAAACACCTCAGAATGATTGGAAAGCTCATTATCATCATTTACAGTCCATTCTAAAAGTTTGATCTTGTAAATAAAAACAGTTTTTGAAATGCTGTTGTTTAAGAATGAGTTGTCTGAAAATCTTGAAGTCTTGACAAACTCCGGCAGTTTGAGAAAGATCATTACAATCAAGCTCTAGAAACACAAATGTTCACAACACAGTTTCTTCAAATTAAAGCTAAAACAAAATGAGAGCCAAAATGAAAAGTTAATCCTTAACTATGGGGGATAAGAGTGCTGAGAGAAGACAATAAGTCATGTTATATCAAACCTGAGCTCAAGCTGTCTGTGGATGACTGAGAGGTGGACCGAGGCATTGAGCGATGGGTTGTTTTGTTGGGACGTTTGTTGAATTCTTGTTTTTCATCGTTGAACTGTATCTGCTGGGGGAAAAAGTATGGAACGGTTAGCAGAACAACCAGAACCATAGAAAAAAAACACAAAAAACCCACACAGACTGGTCTAACAACAATACTAGGATTCTGAGTAGTGTTAAAATTGACATCATTTTTTGCTGATCTTTTTCACACCATCGCCATGTCTTACATCTCCCTTTCTTGTCCTTACAGATGCTGCTGTCTTACCATCCAGTTTGCTTTCTGCAGGGCTGTGCTGCTGTCCCCAACATACCATTTAGCCATTTGTGCTCTTCGCTTCTTGCTCTAAAACCGACGTTTAGATTTTATTAGTCAAACTAGTCAACCAGAGGAGCCACATTTTCAGCTCGCACAGCTCAAACTCATTGCATGTTGGGTACAAGTCAGTATAGCTTGCAGTGTTCTCTGCAAGATTACAGAGTGAAGCAGTAGCCTTCATGAAACTACTGTCACACTGTGTTGCTGGTTGGCACCAGAATTTGTTGCCTTCTGGGTTTTTTTTTCTAGTGCAAAGTTCATGTTTGTCACTGAAGTCTTTGGGTCTCCTCTATTTTGGATCCTATGCCACTAGTTCTTGACAGAATGACTGGTCCAACCTGGACCCAGCAGGAGATTCTTGTTGAAGTAGCATACTATCATCATATTCATATTCCCTGTTCCTGAGGAAGGTCCCCAGGACCGTTGATCTTCATATTCCCTGTCCTCCCACATCCTTGAGGATGATCGCTGTTCTTCCCCCTTGGTTCTGTTTCCTCACCCTGATGTAGGTCACCAAGGCAACTCCTCTTCATGTTCCCTGTTCTTGAAGATGGCTGCCGTTCCTCCCCCTTGATTTTGATTTTCTAGTTTTCTTTTGGTTCTCCTCCAGGATCCCTCCTCCTTACTGTTATGGGTTTGGCCATCTGGGATCTGCCTTTTACGCACAGGTGCTCTAAGGGTGGTGCCCTTTACTTTGGTTTTTCTGTTGTTTTCTTGGTTCCTCATCTTGTGTTTTGTGTTACCGCTGTTGCCGTCACACCGGGGTCAAGTTGTCAATTATCTACTGCAGTCTTCTCTCAATTGATTATCCTCAGAGTGTCTTTCAGTTCTTCATTGTCACCCTGTTGTTGTTCGCTTTGTACATTGGTTTGTCATGTTAAGTTTATTTATTAAACCTTTGAGTTTCAGCCACCTAGCCTGGTCTCCTGCAGTTTGGGCAAGACACCTAACCCCACCTTGCCTCTGGTGGGAGGTTGGCACCAGTGTTCGGCAGCGGAGCCGCCGCCAGTGTGTGAATGTGTGTGTGACTGGGTGAATGGGTCTGTGACTGTAAAGCACTTTGGGCCTTGAAGAAGGTAGAAAAGCGCTATATAAGTATACGCCATTTACCATTTAGATCCCACATCACCGCTTCCTGACAAAATGGCCTGAGATCCTCTGCTGCTGCTGCAGCAGCAGAAGCAGAAGCATCAAGCATCAAGCATTGCAGTCAATACAATTAAAAAAATATCACTGATTTATCAGACACATTACAGAAATGATGAAATGCATTGATAAAAAAAAAAACAGAAAAAAAGCAAATTAAATATAGTGATCCTTAACTAAAGTCATGTAGAGCTTAATTTATTGCTTGAAATGTTGTGGGAAGAAGCAAAGTTAAATATTCCCATCCCTATTGAGTTAATTCATTTTACAGTTTTACATACTCTTCATAATCCATAGTTCATCCATATACCCATGTACAACAATAGCAAGGTAGGTTTTCTTGTTTGCAAAAAAAACAAATATTTCCACAGCTTGCAAAGTTTGGACAGTGTTTGTTTCTAAATTATGGTTCTTCAAACAATCCATCTTTGGATCTCTGATAAGTCTTCCTGTCTACACGTCTGCTCTGCCCCTTTAAATTCTTGACCCCTCACTCAATGGTTGTCCTCATAAGTGTGTGGGACAAAGAGTAACTTGGGAGCTGGGGCAGACATTCATTCTAAGAGGTCCATTTATGGTGCTGGAAATACAAAGTGACCTCAGTTGTTGTCTTGCAGTTGTGTGACGTAAAACTTCCTGAAACAGCCTTAACTCTGTTTGTTCTACAGAAATGTGGAAGTTAACCAAACCAACTGGAGGAGTGAAAGTCTGCTGTATATCTTGGTAATCTAATCTAATCCTCTCTGGGATGATCTTATTATTTTATTGTTATTATATCGTGTTGTTATTATCTTATCTTAATTATCCAAGGGTTCTAAATTTAAGATGCAATTTAGATTGCAATAATTGATTTTGTTTAAAACACAATGACAACAGAGAGAATGCTGCTAAAGCTTTACAAAATAGAATTTATTTTTATTCTATATTTCAAAATCTTATTAAGATGTTTTCAAACTGCAGTGTTATTTGAAACAAGGGCATAAGGAGAAAGTGGAGGGGTCATGAAGGTGTTGGAGCTCATGTCATTAGCCTGCTGACCCCAGTTTGTTCCAGCAGCTCTGACTGATGTTCTTCAGATAAAGTAATACTGTTGTTGCTGTTAATACATCAGTTACACTCTCAGTCAATGTCCCTTTCACAAACACAGGTGAATACAGGAACGCAGAGCTGAGTGTGTTGCCCAAGAGCATGAAATCAAACTGACAACTGATGAATGCTTTAATTTCTGAACTTCATTCAAATCAAATACTCTCTTTCAAAAATATCCTTATCACAACTTTAATATCATCATAATGCAGCCCTGCTGGTGTCAAAATAAAGGAACACCAGTTTTAATTTTTAAAATTTGTTCCTATTTAAAATACAAATCAACTCCATTTATTGTTTCTCCTCAGCCTGTTAAAAACGAACGCACTTTGGCACAATGTGACGTGCTCATGAACATAATAGCTCTTTGAAATGTGTTCTCGTGAAAGATCACTTGAACATAATCTTCCAAATCAGAGGCTACTTGTCACAGGAAGCCGATTAATGTTTAGCACAGAACGACTTTAAGCTGTGTCTGAAAATTAACTTCATGGTCTCCAACAGGAAAGTGTTTGGAGTGAAGCCAGCTGCTGTGAATCTGCTACCATGAAAGCTGAATTAAATCGGTCATACAATCATTAAAAACATGTATTCTTCAAAACCTTTACAAAACGTACTGCATTTTAGATTTCTTTTCTGTAAAAAGAATGACAGTAAATCCAACTTACTTTTGCTTTGAAAGGATCTATTTAGACATATACTGGCCCTTATCATCTATTCTTAAGTTTGATCTCCACACAGAAAAAAGATGAGCCAGATACCTTTATACAGATGGATTGCACTGTCTCCTGGTCCTTGTCGTGAGTTATTTTTGCTAGATTGTATGCTTTCTTCATGCTTGCAGAGAGCTCCCAAGGTGACACTCAACCCCTCCAAGCAGAAAGTCAATGCAGTTAAAGTGTTCACACAGTGACGTGTCACAGCACGCCCACACTCTACAGGTGACAGGACACACTGCGAATAAATGATCCAGTTTTCGCACGCCTTGGAGCTGTGAATTCTCAGAAACAAAGAAACTAGACACCTCAATGTTGCTGAGAGTTTTGAGCCCGGGTGGAGATTGGGCCCTAGATGAATGAGATTATGTTCAGCACAGTGCACTCTGCTCTTGGGATGTGTATGACAGATACAGAAAAGAGATATGCTAACACAGGGGCACATTCATGACAGAACGTGTTAGGAAAAAAAAAAACTAGAAAAGAACCAACCAAGTGGAAAAAACAGAGGCCTCAAAAGCACAGGGAGACAGAGATAGATGGCTTAGAGGTGGAATTTTTCTGTCCTCTAAAGTCTTCGATTTTCCACATTTTTGAATAACAATATTTTAAAAAACTAAGCCCTTTAATCCTTAAAGCCTTAATCACACAAAAGACTCTGAAGACACTAGGTATAACTTGTAGTAATAAAAAAACGGGTGAGGATTGTAAACTTTGCATGGTTTTTGTCAGTTCTGTTATGATTTTGGCCATGTTCTGTTTTGAATTGCCCCTTTTCGTCAGTCCCCCCAGTTCATCATGATTCACAACTGTCTTGATTACAGTTACTTGCCTTCAGTCTATTTAAGTGTCTGGTTTTCAGGTCATCTGCTCTGTTTTGTCACCTTTTCTCAAAGTTTCTGCCACCAAGCCTGATCTCTGATTTTTGGATCCTTCCCCAGCCACCAAGGTCAAGTGGGCCCCGAACAAGTTTGTGCGCAGTTTCCATGGTGGCCCCACGTGTGTACGTCCACATTGGCTAGAGTTGGCACTCAGTGGGCTGGCTCGTCACGCTAGCAAGCCGCCCAGTGGACAGCGTAGCGAGCTCTGCCGGCCCCTGGGCGGCGTCGCTCGCTTGCTGTGCCGGACCCTGAGCGGCAGAGCTCACCCACTTGGCCTTGCTGGCTGGGTCACCTCCGGTTCCTGACTATATGTACTCAACCACATGTGGGTATCCCTACTATAAGCAACTTCAGCAACTTTTCTGTATTGAGCAAAACTATCTTTAAAGGTTTTATTGGTGCACACCTACCAATGCAGTTTTCCCCCAAATAACACTGTAAATACAAAACTTCAACAAGAAAATTAATTTTCTTGTCAAATTCAATCATTTTACTCAAAAATAATTAACGCCATACTGATGATCATACTATATGTTGAACAAGCTACTAAAATAAGTTAATTTGACAAGAAATTAAATAAATATGAGGGAGTAAAATGTAAAGGTCTAACAGTGAGACTGGTTCACATAATCAATATCCCATGTTGTGGAGAAGAAGTGAGATTAACAGATTTAGTTATTTTTCTAGACCTCAACGCTTCCTGCCCATTCGCCTCTGCAGGAACGCATGAATACATTTTTTGTTTGGAAGGCTACTTTGGTCTTTTACCTTTCCTTAAAATCATCTACATATTTTTCACAACTCTCTGTTTTCTTTTTCAATTAATGTATATTCAAATTGATTGAATTAGTAATGGGTGTTTAGAGAGCTCAGGACAAAATATTGTCAATATAGGAATCGATAAAGTTCTGTTTGAATTTGAACGTCACAGACATACTCCTTAAGGTTTTAATGGACGGATTATAAAAGATCAATAACAATGAAAATCAATGTTTTGTGCAAAATAAACATTTAGAAGTTTAGATTTGTGTGAATTGTTTCTTTTTTTTTTACCTAAAAGGAGACTTGAACAATCAGGCATTTCCTCTCAGAGGGATAAAGCAAGTGAAGCAAGAGGTCAAATATTTAGAGAAGTCTGTTCTGTGCAGCTAAAATCATTAACAGACTGAGTAGATGCACATTCACGTTCGCAGTGGCGTAACTTGCATCCTCTGAACTATTATTAGTTCTGTAGTCTTTGCAGGTCTGCCTCTGCTCACCATGTTAGTCTTCAGAGCCTCAGCAATGTTCTCTTTTGTCCCGGCCTTGTTTGCCTCTGGTCTGTCTTTGTCCCGATCCTGAGATGACCTCCTGCTCTCAGCTGCCTTCAGCATCTCCAGCAGGTTTGGGCTGCATTTCTCTGCCTTGTCACCCGTGATGTCCTCTGGGATGGCAGAAATGTCCCTCTTTTCCTCCCCTTTCAGCTCATCGTCCACACATGGTTCTGGATACTCGTCCGCCAATGGCAGGTCTCCCACATGGTTCTTTTCTTCTCCCATCACTCCACATACGAAGCAAATTAGAATTTGTGCTCAAGCGTGTCTGCTCTCCGCCTTTTACCCACACGCATGTGATGTTTTCTCTTGCAGAGTGTGTGTTCACCCCAAACAGTAGCAGTTATTCACTTACACTGACTAAATGTAAAGCAGAAAACTCACCTTGTGTGTACAGGGTCAACAATACAGAGAGGGCTGTTTTCTGCCACTTTGACATGAGGCACAAGGAAGTATTTGATTATGTTTTACTTTCAGTAAAGGCAGGCACGCAAATGGAAACGCATTCTTAGTAAAAAAAAAAAAACTCTCTGTTTTAGGATTTTCATCACTAAAAAAACTGCAATTGCGTAAGTTCAGAGCAAAGAGGAGCACTAACTAAGGGTTACATTATAAACATACAGACATCATTAGGTATTTACAATAAACTCCACCTGTGTCAGAAATTACAACATCCTACCAATGGTAAAAGAACAAGAGATGTGTCAATAAACCTTAGGCCTGGGGTGTCCAAACTTTTTGCAAAGAGAGTGAAAATGTCACCGGCCCTCTTTATGAGTAGAATAAATGCAAATTAACATCTAATGATTTTTCTTTATTTTATTTTGTTTTTCTATGGGATTATTTTTATTTCTTCAAATAGAACAGAAATACATCAAATACATTTTAACCTAAATTAATGTGAATTTTGTATTTAAAATAAAGTAAAGAAAAAAAGTCTGCCTGAAAAAAAAAAAACTTTTGTCAACATTAAATAGGGGTTCACTCGAAATGTTACATATTATTCATTGTTACATGCTCAGTGTGAACTTCTAAATTTAAATAATGTAAAAAGGGAAAACAAAATATTCAGAAGTACAAATAACTGTGATCAAAGAGTCAATTCTGTTTATTTTGTATTCAGTCAACATTTTAGAAATGGGCTGGATGGTGTCACAGAAGGGTCCCGCAACAGTGTTGCCACAGCTTCACAAAAGCTCATGACGGAATTTAGCTAATCACAATCAAGAAATTGTAGTTATTCGGAAGTGCTGAGGGCTGCATTTCATTGATTTTTTGACAGGAGCCTATGGACCGGTAGAAATTTGACTGCGTGCCCAAATTGGCCCACGGGCCGGACTTTGGACATGCCTGCCTTATGCTTTTATGTACATTTATGAGATGTAAACAGCTGTTGTGTATTGTGCCGTGTGAAATCTTCCGTTGAATTGCTTATAAAAGATGTTGAACAGGAGGAGGGTACCTGAAAGCATTTAAATTGTACGGGGACAATCGCCTTCACTGATCCCTTGAACTTATCTGGAGACAAAGCCTGTTTGACAAAGAATGACGCCTCTGTTTTTCACTGACACAAGATTAATTGTTCATTTGGGAATACAAAACAACAACTGTTTGCTCACCAACTCATCCATCCGGTCTTTTAGACAACAAAAACGCACTTCACGGTCAGATTAGAGTTCATAAAAATGCTGGTCGAGTGATTCTAAAACCGGGATAGGAAACACTTGTTGAACCATCAAACAAATACTGTTGGCTGTGGTTCAGTTGACTGAGCAGTCGTCTGCGTGTAGGTTGGTCAGGGGTTAAACTCACAGCTTTGGCTGTCTTCCGGCAAGACATCTAACCCTATGTTACCCCCATTTGCGTGAAATATTTATGTAAGGATTGTTCCCTTTTGTTTCAGTTATGTTTTATTGGTTCTGGTCACGTTCTGTGATCAGGTCAGGTCACACCAATTAAGTTGTCAACCATCCACAGCGGTTTTAATATAAGTTAATCATCCTCAGTGTATTTAAGAGTCTGGTTTCAGTTTATTGTCGTCAGGTCATCTGCTTGCCAAACCTGTTGCAGAATCAGCACAAGGTCATCAATGCCATGAAACACTTCAGATAATAAGAACTATTTGACTCACACACAAAAACTCAAGAGTAGTATCTTGCAAAGATAAAAGAGGATAAAATGTAAATAATAACAACAATAATAATAATAGTACAAGAATAGTACATCAGTTTATGACTATCTCTCATTTGAATAAGAGATTAAGCCAAAGTCTATGAAGTGAAAAAAAAGTGTAATTGTCAGACCAAAGTGTACCGCCAAAAAAACACAGAAGCATCTATGGGAACTTCTAGAGTCCCAAATGAAGTCTTCACTGTCGAAGTGGACATTTTTCATAAAATTCATTTAGAAATAACCTAGATTGCTTTTTAAAATTTACATTATCTTTGAAACAAACTTGTTCTGGTAACAACTAAACCTAGAAATAAAAAAATATACAAAATTAGAAAAAATAAAAAAATATATGCAGTTAACAAAAGACCTTCTATATACAGTTTTACATTTTACATTTGTACTGGTTTGCCTGCTGTCACTAAAGACACCACACAAAGAAAACTTAATTTTTAAAATCTATAATAGAATTAGGCTCAATGTCTTGCTAGTTGTCCACTAGAGGGCGTATGACTTCTGTCCAGCCCTGAACTACCTTGTGATCAAGAATATAAGGACGATGACATTGGAGGATTTCTTTTCTTTCGCCCACTTTAAAAGAATTATGTAGTTTGTCACATTTTTGTCTTTTGTCAAATTCATAATTATCTTTTAAGTGGATTATAGCTGCTGATTCTTTTGGTTCTACTTGTTTCTATTTAGGTTCTACATTGAGCATTTCCGGAGTTTGAAAAAAAATAAAGACAAAAAAAAAACAATATCACAGATTATGAATAAAAGAACTGAAACCAGTCAGTAAGTACAGGCATAATCTTTTTATTAACACAAAACACAGATAAGGACACCATATGGACAAAGATGTGGGACATTTTTCCACCAAATCACAAATCCCTACAGATTCAGATATCAGATTTATGAAACGGATTTAATGTAATCTACAGGACACACACAAAACACACAGCTGTATACTCACATTTACTCACTTACAGCTACTATTTTTTTTACAGAGTGGCCTCCACTCCTGTAACAATACTCTCTCAATAGTGTTATGTGCTTTTGTTTTAAACATGACTTTTTTGTCATTAGTTCTGCAGTTGTTATACTCTAACATCACATTAACAGCCATTTTTAACACGTCTGAATATCTTCATGCACCAGATATGAGGAAAATAATATAAACTTAAGGAACCTCAGAAATGCCTTTTATACTCTTTTACAATGTTGAGTCTTCAACTACAACATAAAGAACTAACATTGTATAAATATAAAACAGTTTCTGGTATTAGGATTTTATAACCTTACGTCTATTACTCTCAACTCCTCGGGTCACATGCGCAGCAGTTTCATCTCCTCCAGCTCTTCTGGGAGGATGCCGAGGCATTCCCAGGCCAGCAGAGAGATAAGATATCTCCAGCATGTCCTGGTTCTGTTGTGAGGCTTCCTCCTGGCTGTACATGCCCATAAATACCTCATTAAGAAGGCATCTGCGTGTGCCAGATGTCTAAAACATCCTAACTGTTTCCTTCTAATTGGAAGAAGTAGTGGCTCCCATTTTCCTAAAGGAGATCTTGGTCAAATTGTGAAGATGGCTCATTTCTGAATTGGCTGTATCTGTCATCATTCACTGCTCATGACTATAGAACAGGTGATGGTAGATGTGTATATTGACGAATAAATCCAGAGCTTTGTCATCACATATCAGAAACTAGATTTGCAGGACTGCAAACATCTCGCCGATATCTCAGGCTTCATCATTCTTTGTAAACAGAATACTCAGACACTTTGACTCATCCACCTGGAGAGAGTATTTCACCTTTCCAGACTTTCATCTCATTCTGCCTTTGTTCTCAGCAGCCAACAGCTTTGAAGGGAGAGCTGGAGGTTGTGGATTCAGGAGGCCATCCGATCCTGATCTGAGGCTTCCAAAGCCAAACTTTTTCATTGTTTTGCTGAACTGAGAAACTCTGTCCATTACAGTTGTGGACAGAATTTCCTGGCAAAGTCTGGAAACAAGTATGACCTACTCTTGGCTATGGGAACCAAGAATCTGAATCAGGACCAATGGCTCCTACCAAAAGTCCATGTGTCTCCTGCACTCTGATAACCCTTACAGAACATCATATAGAATACAGTCAAATCCTCTCTCAAAGTCTGCAAAATCCATCTGGAGCAGATGTGCCACCTCCCAAGATCCCTCAAAGATCACAGTGAGGCTGAAGAGCTTTTTTCTATGGTGGAACCCAAGCAGTTCCTCCTGAATGTGGTTTTTATTGAGCTCTCTTCTCCAGTATTTAAGCGTTAACAGCAGCCGTGGTACAGAGGTAGAGCGGTCGACCTCTGATCGGAAGATTACAGGTCCGGTTATTGTCTTACCCGCCCATGTGTGGCAGTTTCCTTGGGCGAGACACTGAACCCCACATTGCTTCTGGTGGTTACAGGTTGGCACCATCAGTGTGTAAATGTGTGTGTGTGCATGGGACTGTGACGGCAATGTGCTTTGGGCCTTCAAGGAAAGTAGTGAAGAGCTATATAAGTATACACCCTTTACCATTTTAACTTCTTCACCAGAGGTGTGATCATGCAGAAAATAAATAAAAAGAAGTAAAATGTAAATGCTTTGTGTTTTTTTCTAATGCTGTGTTGTTCTGCCTCCTCCACAAAGTGACAGCATCTCATCGTGTACGAATGTTCTTGTACTGACACAGAAGAAGGTGCTTAAAGGTGTTCTTGAAGGTGGTATTACAAAGGGCATAGCAGGCGGGGTTGACCGTGCTGTTGATGTAGCAGAGCCAGTAGCCAATGGTCCAAAGTGAGTTGGGGATGCAGATGGAGCAGAAGGTGTTGATCAGGACCATAACGTTGTACGGCGTCCATGTGGCAACAAAGGCTACGAGAATGGCCATGATTGTGCGTGTCACTTTCCTCTCCCTGGAGGAATGGCCCTTCCTCTTCCACTTTGCAACAACACTTTCACTCACAGAACGCTTTGTTACCTGATGATGAGAAAAGAAGAGAGTTCAGGGAAAGTCAGCTAAGTCCTTCTTTAGAGGGAGGAAGCAGAGACATGAAGAAGTTTTTTGTGGTGTCACATGTTTTTGAGATCACACAGAAATACAACAATGCAATTAAAAACACAATTTGTTGTTCATAGCACTTTTCACTTTTTTTATATTTAGAATTATCTTTGTGCTTTTGCAAGGTACAGAACAGGTAGTCAAGATGAATTTAAAAACAATAAGGTCAGTTAGTGCAAAAAAATATTTTCACCAGTGTTGTTCTGAAAAACAATTCAGCTAAATATAGTCTACATGCATGGAAACAGATTTTATCTCTGGAAATGATTCCCTTTGACGTGTTGTAAAGATTTTACAACAGAAGTGTCCAGCCATCAGAGTCTTATGGCTTTTCTTTGTACAGAATGGAATTATGTGAAATGTTTTAGATGCATGTTATAGTTTGTTGTTCATGATCACAAGAAATCTAAAACAGGGAACTGAAAGGCAATGAATGAGTTCAGAAAAAATAAACTAAAAATCCGGTGAATCTGATGGGAAAAGAAACCAAAACTCAAAACAAACATGCAATCCTCAAACAAAGAGGCTGCATGGGACTTAAGTCATACCAATAGAAGGAAGTGTGCTTTAAGAATAAAATAGACTTTCCCAGTTGTGCAGGCAAAAGGGGAAATGACAGATGGCCCAGAAGGTTTAAAGACATTTAGGAAAAAAGAAACAGTTTAAAAAGGGGCAGACATCTTTGAGAAGGGAGAGGTCTATATATGGATTTATTCTTAGAAAGTTATAATGTTGGCTCTGCAACGGACTGGGACCCTGCCCAGGGGGCTACCTCGACTTTGCCCAACAGTGGTTGGAAAAGGCTTCAGACACCTGTGCAAGACAGCAGATCGAGGGACTCCACCCACTGGGCAACCCCACATCAGCCAACCAGACCAGGGTCAGAAGGACTGCTACAGGGGCCCCCAGCACCAGAGAGCAGAGGGGTAGAGGGGAAAAGCCCTTCTGCTGCGCCAGGGGTCCCAGTACAAGGCCCACCCACCTGGGAGGCCCCCTCAAGCCCTAGACAAGCATTCCACCACCACCCGGGAGTTCTGAGCATCCCCCAACCCCAGGCACAAGCCAAGGCCCCCCAAGGGAGACCCGCCCCTCGCTCCAGGCAACCACCTGTCTGCCACACAGGATGTCCAGTGGAGGGTAGAGCAATTCCTCCAGCAACATCGTGACCCCGAAAGGGATTGTGAATGAATGGATGGATGGATGGATGGATGGATGGATGGATGGATGGATCGACGGACGGACGGACGGATAGATGGATGGATAAATATTAAAATCAATATCTTCTTCAATGTGTGTAGGGAAACGCTTGCTTTAATTGCATCAGAAATTTAAGTGACTTTATGGGGTTTGAATCTGCAAGGGGGGGTCTAAGG
This sequence comes from Oryzias latipes, assembly GCF_053564925.1. Lineage (NCBI taxonomy): Eukaryota > Metazoa > Chordata > Actinopteri > Beloniformes > Adrianichthyidae > Oryzias > Oryzias latipes. The sequence continues at coordinate 24,329,650 of NC_136242.1, read as the reverse complement.
GTCTAAGGGCAGGGATGCCAGTATAGCTTAGTCAGTTTGTTAGTTCATTTTAGTATTTTCCTATTGAACTCTTTGTATTCATGATCTTTTTGAGTTCATGTTTTACTTCGAAGCCCATCGAGACGACTGTTGTTGTGATTTTGGGCTATACAAATAAAATTGAATTGAATTGAATTGAATCCCAGCTTTAATACTTGCATCTTTGAGTAAGACGCAAGTATTATCTACTAAGTTGTTAAGTTATTTATTCAGTGTGAAATAAAGTCCCAGCTTAGCTGTTTTACTGTTCTTTTTCTATTATTAAAACAAATGACAATCTAGATTATGTACATACTTTATATCATTGATGTAATCTGGTTGAAAATCACAAACTAGTCTTACCAACAATAGAGTCCTTGCAACCATACTTTGTCTGTCAATTGCTGAGTTCTGTAGGGAGACCTGAGTTTGAGTTTTCCCATCATTTGAGCTTTTCCGTGATGAAGCAGGGCCTTCAGTGTCTTTAGATATGGGAGCCTGAATGATGTCTGATATGGTGTCTTGGTCCACATGCTTATTTCTCCGTGGCCAACTTCCATTTTGCTGCTGGAGTACTTCCTTCCCCTCTCCAGCTCCCTCCTGATCTTGTTTTGTTGCCACACAGTTGTTTTCACAACCTTCCTCGTGGCTGTTGGAGTGAGCTTCTGCCAGACTGGTACCTGATGTCTTCCTGCTGTCTCTTCTCATGCGACTACGGCTAGCCTTGGAAATGCGCCAGTAAAGGTAGATCATGATGGCCACTGGTAGGTAAAAAGCGGCAATGGCTGTCCCAAAAGTCACCGCTGGGTTGGAGAAGAACTGGATGTAGCACTCGTCTGGAGGCACCGTTCTTCCACCTACAATAAACTGCCAGAACAGAATGGCTGGAGCCCACAGGATGAAGGATAAGAGCCAAGCCGCTGCAATCATCAGGCCAGCCATCTTGGTACTGCGGCGTGCTGGATAACTGAGGGGTTTGGTGACACAGAAGTAACGGTCGAAGCTTATGATGAGAAGGTTCATGACAGAGGCGTTGCTGACAACATAATCAACAGCCAACCACAGGTCACACACCACCGCTCCCAGGGGCCAATAACCAATGACTATATAGACAGTGTAGAGGTTCATGGAGCAGACGCCAATGATGAGGTCTGCACAAGCCAGGCTGAACAGGAAGTAGTTGTTGACGGTCTGCAAATTTCGGTTCACCTTTTAAGAAAAACAAAGAAACCAGTTAGATCCTAATCTCTTTTTTGTTCATCATATCATCAAGCATGTTATTCTTGAACCATGTTAGGATGTTAGGTTCTAACCTTTAAAGCCCCACTCTGATTATCTTTTGATCTATTGTAAATAGGTACTTTAATTATGATTATGCTTTTTATTAAGCCAAAATAAAAATTAAAAACTGTGTTTTTATGTAGGACATAGTTTCTGCAGAGTGGCAGGAGTTCATTAAAAAACACCTGTGGGCTAACATTACCAACAAAAACGGCAAGCACTAATGGAGCTAACCAGCCGTACAGTTTGGAGTCAGTTGTCAGCTCACACGAGGAAAACAAAGGCGTATATTGATCTACTTGTCTATAAGTAGATACAACAGAACGGAGCGGAGAAAGGAACTTGTGGCTTGCCGTTGTAGCTTCTACGTTATAGTTACAAGGTTTGTCCAACAGCATTTTTCCATCTGCTTCTTATTTACAATGATTGGAATAAAGAAATACTATTTTGAGCTTATTTTCCTTTCTATATGTCCTCCATCATGGGAAAATTGCCACAAGAATGTGTAAAAAAAAAGCATAATTTTCATCGGAGTGGGTCTTTAAGTCTAAGTAAATATTTCAGACATTTCAATCTTAAATTGTTAATAAGCAAGAATGAAAAAGTAAAACCTTTATAGAAAGCATGACCAGGATGTTTCCTATGATAGTGATCAGACTCAGGGAGCATGCCACCACAATGATGAGCACCAACTCCACCGGTGAGTAAGGGCTTCCAGAAAACAGGCCTGGGCTTTCATCATTACTGATGTTGGTGATGTTGGATGAATTTAGCGCATCCATCCTGTCTGATCTCCGTCCTCCAGAAACCTTCAGTGTTGAGTCATGCCTGCATGTTTTCTGTCAATGGAAACAATTATTAAGTCAGTCCCTTAAGGGCCTTACTTTGATACTAGATGGAACATCTTTCACACAAATAGGGGAAGGTTGGCCCTGTGTTCAGCAGCGGAGCCGCCACCAGTGTGTGAATGGGTGAATGGGCTTGTGACTATTCAGCGCTTTGGACCTTCGAGGAAGGTAAAAGCGCTATACAAGTATACGCCATTTACCATAAATGGATTCAAGATTATGTCTAATCTTAGCTTGTTTAACATTTGCCAGGTATTTGGGGCATAAAGCAAACCTCAGGCAGGCAGAATGGAGAGCTGTGAAGTAAAAGAAGGCAGTGGAATGATGTGAACTACGAGAATAACAAGTCAAAACGGGCAAATCTGTTTTAAAAGTGATATGTTTTAAAAAATCAGGGACACCAGAGTATCAAGTGTTTGTGTTTTTGTTACCTTGTAATAAGTCCTTCTTACTTCACTTATGTTTGTTCACAAAGCAATTTGGAGAGTTCATCAACATATTTTGTGACGCTTTTTGGTCACCAAACAACTTAAAACTATGCAATAACAATGAATACCACTCCATTCGTATTTTGATTTTATAAGATGTGTTCCCAGGGGTCTTTAAATTTGACCAATTTTGGCAAAATCAAAAAACCTGTAATTTACTAGGACATAGTTTCTGTGTATGTGACATACGTGATGCATCTGAATGGAGCATGAACGGAGCTTGTGGCCCAGCAAGCTTATTTTTTCTATGTGACAAATATGATCTTTTTGAAACTGAATTTTTTTGTCTGCTACTGATTCACAACAATCAAAATTAAAAAAAAATACTCGAAAATGCCTTCACAATCAAAAAAATTGCTGCAAAAACATATTAAACCACGAAAATCATAATCTTACTGGAGCAGGTCTTTAAAAACCACGCCAACAGCCTCGCCCACAACTCAGAATTTCTGACAAGTTCATTCCAGTCTGGATAAACTATGTCCTTGAAATTGATTTGGCATAACATGGCAAAATCCTAATTAAAAGACCATTGGGAATGCTGAGAATTCTTTTACAGCAGATCAAGAAGGACTGGAGAGTGACTTGAAGAATGAAACCAGGGTTTGCATCCCAGAACGGGCAATGAGCCAAAAATCCAGTGAGGGTCCTTTAGCAAGACCCTGTGCTCTGCTGCCCATCTGGGTCTCCCTGTGCCTTGAAAATACAGGATTGTGTCAGGAAGGGTATCCAGTCTAAAAACTCTGCCAAACCACCTGTGTGAATCAGTAAAAGCTGATTCGCTGTGACAACCCTAATGGTATTAGCTGAAAGGTGAACAAACAACATTTAGGGGTGCGTTCTTAAAAAAAAGTATGTCTCCTTGTGCTTTCTCTGAAGACATTTTCAAATAAACTTTAGGATGATCTAAAATTGTTATTGATGCAAAGCAGGGCATAATCTGTACAGGGACAGAGGAAGCGTGTTCACAAAAATGTCTGCCATGAGATAAACAAAGAAAAGCAGACTTTCTTTCCCCTCTGGCGCTGAAACTGCTGGCTCTCTGAGTTATGAAAGACTGTTTAACAAAGAGACCACATTGATTTTCACTACGGCCACCCACACTCCAAATCCAAGCTCTCGTAGTACTTTTGATGCACATATCTGCTAAACAGACAGTACTGTCCTAAAAGATGACATCAGATCCAGCAGTTCTCTATAGTCTGCTGTTTGGTCTACAATTTTGTTTGAAAATAAGTAAACAAAACGGATTGGGAGCAAAATAATGAGATTACATCATGTATTCTGATCAGAAAATCAATATTGGTTGAGTCAGTGTGGGTTGTTGTTTACTGCTTAAACCATGAGTGACTCTATTAGCGCTCCTGATAAAATCATACTGGACCTGAGAGATGGTTCCTTCCTGCTCTTACAGCAAGATGAAACCTCATTACAGCAGCTGCAGCTCCATCACTTACTCATCAACGACCCATTCTGAGCTTTTTCACTCGCAGATGAAAGAAGAGGCCCCCTGTGAGCATTTGCGTTTAATGTAGATGTTCATCTGACAATATCATGCTGACAAAATCAATGTAAGTGCAGATACACTCATTTTTAAGGGACACAGAAACATCTGCAGGACATATTTCGCAGTTAAAGGGTTACTATTGCTTGGGACTTTGGATAAGGTTTGGTTCAAAGTAAAGATATCAGTTACAAGTATAAAAAAGTGAAGATTTGTCAAATTACAATTTAATACAAAGATAGTAACTTGAGCCGTGAATAAAAAAAACTTTGTTAAAAATTGGAAAAAAAAGCCTCCATACAAACAGATTAAAAAGGTGAAAAAACAAAAATCCTGAGCTTAAAAGTTCCACTCCAATCATTTTATGATCTATTGTAAATGCTTCCCCAGTGGTTTCTATTTTAATTATAATTATGCTGTTTTTGACCAAAATATTAAAAAAACTGAGTTGTTTACTAGGTCAGAGTTTCTACAGAGCAGCAGTGATTCATCAGAAATTTGCCTCTGGGTTGTGGGCAGGACTGTTGGCACGGAGTAAGCCTGCCTAATTTACCATCATCCCCTTGTTGAAACTCTCTCACTAGCTTACAGCCCCTTACAACCCCAACCTAGCATTACCAATGCAACAAAACTGGTGAGTAATATTAGAGCTATCCAACCGTACTGTCTGGAGCCAGATGCCAGCTCAGATGAGGAAAACCAAGATGTTCATGGATCTATTTGTCTGCAAGTATATGTATCAGAATGGAGCAGGGCATGGAGCCTGTTGCCTGCTGATTGTAGCACCTACAGTACAGCTACATGCTTTTTCAAACTCCACTTTTTGTCTGCTCCGGATTCACAACAATTTGAATAAAGAAATACTCAGAAATGCAATTTTAAGCTTAATTTTCTTTATACTGTATATGTTCTCCATCATGGGAAAATGCCACAAGAACATGTTAAAAACACCAAAAAACACCATTTTAAATGGAGTGGGTCTTGAAGGACTTTGTTCAGCAACCATTTTCAAAAAAAGCTAAGTAAATTGTTTAGCTTTCTTATGTGAAAGCCCTCTTTAAAAGCAGCTGTAGGAGTCTAAAGCATTTTTTTAAGTTAGAGTTGTCAGGGATGGAGGAACCAAATGCAAGACTAGTGAACAGGACTTACATTTCACAGATAAACCTAAACTTATTTTGAACAGAAAAAAAGGCTTAACTTAAACAATCCAAACCTAAACAGAAAAACAAAAAAACAGTCCTCACTGGTAGGTCTTGTCTTATTTATTTTGAACTGTAAAACCTTAAGGTTTAAATGTGTCTAACATGTAAAAAAGACTGACAATAGTTTTTTTAAATTAATTTTTTAAAAAGACTGCCATTCTAATCAGTTGCCCATCGACTCTCTTTTCCATTAAGAAAAATGAAGGACGCCCATTACTGGGTCTCCCTAATTGTATGCAGGGCAACTGGAAAGACTCATAGAGGCGAATCCGTGTTTTTTTTTGACAGGCACACAAACATAGTAATTAAATCCAGCAGATACTGTCTGCTGCAATAAGCTGCTAAGATGTGGGGGGCTACATGCATCATTTCAGCTTTCAGAAATCACTGAAGGATAAACTTTACTGTGATGACACAGTGTCTTTTTTATAACATACGGAAGATTGATAAGCCTGTTTGCAGAGACCGTAGCGTGTGTGGGAACACGTTTAAGACTGCCAACAAAAGTAGGATTCAATGCCAATGAGGATCAAAGTGTTGCAGTTTACAGTTCAGAAATCTGAATCTCATAAAGGGCCTTTATTTTTAAAGTGTTTGATATGTTTGATAGAACAAACAGCAACCAGAATTCACTGTATGTTAAAGAACCATAAAGAACTTTTAAAAGTAGATTCTCAATTTGTTACAAAAAACGTTTTTAATGCAGTACTTTATGGAGAAAGCTGCCCATTGCACCTGTGGATGCATGTTTATAGTCATTTCAGAGAACTGACTCCTGAATGTGAAGAGTGGGAAATTTCACATCAGCCGGAGACTTGGAGTCACACAATGGTGCAACAAGCAGAAGAAAGAGAACCTGATCTCCAAAGCAGGATTGGAAAATGTCCACGAAAAGAAAACAAGTGAGGTATAATTAAGAATACCAGATTAAAACCACATCATTTGTTTAAATTATACAACAGAATGATATTTAATTTAAGTCCTGTGCTGGGAGAACCTGGGGAGCTGAAGGTCTTATTTTTATCCTAGTGATCCACTAAAACCAAAGTTTTTATAAGCTTTGAACGAGCTACACATTTCTTATTTAGAAAAAGATGCCAAATACTTTTGCCTTCCTATGGTTGTTGATATAATTAGTCTGTGTTTCTTCACATACAGCAGAATTTAAATACATTTAATGTCAAGTATTTTGCCTTTCGTCATATTTCTTAGGATTTAGTCAATTAGTATCCCATTTTTATATAACTTTGTTGATATTAAAAAAACAAACATGTTTTGGGTTAAAATTAAGGATTTTTAAAAAATTGCTCTTACCTGTCTCAGTAGGCTTGAAGTGTGCAGAAAAAGGTTATTTTACCTCGCCTCGGAAGAACTCTTTCGGTTTTCTCCATATTACCCCCACTTTAGCTTGCGTGCTGATATGAAAAGATGAGCATAAACTAAGCAGGCACTGATGCTGCTCCTCCTCTGACAAGAACCAGTGACTGTGTGTGTATTTTTGCAGCTTGAAGACAGACAGGCGAAGCGGGGAGGGGTTGCGAAGGCTATTAGTCACTGTTGAGATGAATCCCCAAAGCTATGGTTGCAGGTTTGAATAAACAACAGTCTAAAGGAGATAGAGATGTTTGTTTCAGGACCCTGGAGAGCACTGGCCTCCGCAGCATAAACACATCATATACTCCTGCATTACAAAGCTGCAGGCAATCCAGTGGATGAAGGAGCATGAATGGGTTTATGAAATAAGACGTTAAAGCTTTATTTAAAAGAGAACAAAAGCAAAGGGTCACTCCGTTTCTCTGTTGCTGCAGGACTTTAACCTTTAAGACTCTGTTGTTTTGACCTTTTAACCAAACTGGTGACGCAGTCTGCCCCAGTTGGCGGATGACCTTACTTTGATGGAGTTACCACTGAACGCAACAGTCCCTCTCCATTAAACAATATTGCACTGACACCAAAACTGCCATGGACATGTTTACATCTAAAATGTGCTTCAGTTACAGTTATTTTACTAATATAGACAGTGTCTTACTTGAAAAGGTGCAGTGATGCGAACAAAGCCATGAGTCTGCATGCTTGACTATTTCAAAATTGGTCATGAACACAAATCAATATGGCATTGATCCATGTCCTGCACTTGACTCTGTGTCCCTTTTATGATCAACCTGACCCTGCTGATATGGAGTCCAATCAAATATCTTTAAAGCTAGCAAAGTTATTATTAGAAAAAAATAGATTTGGTTGTGTGAATGATAATAAATCTAGAGTCAAAACCATACAGGCACTAATCATCGCACCATTGATCTCAGTGATTTGTCACTCAGTCAGTTCTCATTTACATAAACATTTGATGTTGTTTCACATTTCCAGGCATACTTTACCAGCATCAAATTTTCTTTTATTATTCATTTAATTAAGTAGATGTCTCCTTTTTGTTACCTATAAACCTGTCTGTTTTTATTGGAGTTGTTGACTTTTTTTGTTGTTGTCTCAGAACAGATGCCCCAGCGTTTTTGTTTTTTTGACCCACACTGGACATGATGGTCCTTCGTACAGAGTGTGACTTCTTTTTCTTCCACAGACACCTAAATGCTTCTTCAATTTGATGTGAGGATGTTTTAGTTTAATTTAGTCTCCACAGTTTATTTGATGTCAGGTTTTTCCATTTATCACGGTGTCTGTATTGTCAACTTGTAATGTTTTTTGCCTTGTTCCTGAGTTTATGCATGTTCAACTTAATTAAAATGATAAGTTCCTGCCAGATCCTGCATTTTGGGTCCTTACTTCATTCTTGACAGTTTAGGGGAATTAACTCACTAAATAAGATGAAGGCAACTTAAATTGAATTTGTTTGGTTAGAATTAGGTTAAATTTGTGCACTCGTTCAGATGAGCAAATGAAGTTACTGTAGACACGAGCCAAAACTTGTTTAATTTTGGTTTGGATCATTTCAAAATAAGAAATATTGTATTTCTATGGGAAGCAATGCATTTACAGTTGCGTCAAAACATAAGAAGATAATATTCTAGGAAAATTAGAATGATCACAGCATGGAGACCCTTAAAAACATAAAATAACTTTATCATTTTAACATTCATTGTGTTGCTGAATGCTCCATAAGTACATGATGCAGTTCAGAATTGTAAACAAACCAGAAGTAGAACATTTACAAGACTAATCCCAACGTTTCTATGTATGTTTATCTGTAATCACACACATCAATGAACAATCCACATGAAGTGAGAAAGAATTTTGCTGATAAATTGAAGTTCTCTGCCACAGTAGTTACCCTTGTTTGTTTGGTATTTGTGTGAATATTACATTTTGGGGTGTTTTTAGTCCACAAAAAGACATTTTACTGTGCAAGGCTTGGTGTCCGTAAATCTGTTTGGAAGATTAAAACCAATTTTATCACAGGTGGACATCATTCTTCTCAGAAAATATATCATTTAACAAGACATTTTTTAATCTAGTGGAAGTTGTTATTTCAGATGAATCATGTATTTTGTGGTAAAAGCACCAAATTTGGTATGGGATCCACTCTTTCAGAAAAGCATGTTAGCCACAAGAGAATCCTAGATTTTTAAATACAGTAAGAAGTACATATCTATTTACCGCTCCAGCTTTCCCGCCTTTCGGCTGATCGAGTCACTGCACAAGAGAACAGAAAAACAAACTGAAAGAAATTGGAAGAACTGGAAGACTGTGGCATATACCGTACATATTGTAGTATAAGTACCTCTTAAGTTTAAAAACTGCATTTTCTGCATGGCCACTCTTGGATTAACTAACATGCTTTTCTGAAAAAGGGGATCCGAAGATACATCCACGCCAAATTTGGTGCTTGAACTTCAAAATGTACAATCTCCCGGAAAAATCTTCCTAACAGTTCCAAAATCTGTCCAAAAAGCCAAGATAAAATAAAACTGTAAGTAATACAAAACTTTAGATCTGAGGAAGTGATTCCTTCAAGAAAAAACAGTGTTTGGGAATAATTTCCAGACAATGCTGGTCTACTCCCAAATGTTGGCGAGTAAATAAGATCTTTTCAGAGGCAACCTTGCTTATTAGTTGTTTTAGAGCCAAAATGAGGTACAACCCAACTTTTTGTTCCTTCTTAACAAAATGCACATTTAATTATTACTGCTTCCACAAGACGATGAGATTATGTCTAATAGTCTTAAGTTTGATATGTCTTTATGTATAACTAATGATTGTGATGTTTTTGTGTACTATTCTTATTTGATTCCTTTAAATAAACCATTTCAAATCAAAATCAAACAAAATCAAAATTATTAACCATATAAATGTTGTCATGACATTTTCTCCTGAATCCACTCAAGGTAAATATTTTTTACCTTTAGCCAATCATGTCTTTGTTTCAAAGACATGTTAAGCATTAAGATCCTGTAATTGCATGTGCAAACTACTAACTCAAATAACTCAGTTTCATCAGAGACTTCAACTGCTGTAAAATAGAATGAGCTGGTTCTTTTTACATGCTGCACGGATGCTGATGCTCAAAAGCCGAACATCAGACTATCATGTATTCATGAAAGTGTGCAGAGATGAAAGAATTCAGGGAGAAGCTGCAGTGCGTTCACTGCCTCAGGCCATGTTGCACAACTCCATGAGTGATAAAAGCTCCTCACACATATACAACCCCCCCTGCACCAGACCATTTCTTTTCTTCTTGTTTATCATCATCTGCTTTCTGATCTCGCTGGTCTCAATTTACAAGTTCCAGAAATATTTACATCTCTTCACAGCAAGAAAAAAAACAGAAGTTTATGTCTGATACTGACTGAAAGAATTTTAGAAATGAAGCCAACAGAGAAGCTCTCTGCTCTTTGCTACATGAAGGAAAGGCCCAGCAGCTTTTAGAAAAATGGGTCATCAACTACAGTTGGAGCCACATCAGCTATTTGAATAAAGCCGAAATAATTCTTTTCAAATTACTGGTTCATTCAGTAAATCGCAGTTTAAGAGAAAAAAAGGTTCAGGTTTGTCTTTGCTCACCAGGTCTACTCACAATGTAATGTTAATTAGTCCTTTACAGAAAGTGAACCCCCAGCCTGAAGCAACTCGTGACGGTCTAATCTCTCCTGATGATTCATTAAAGACTGGCTGTAATTCATCATTGTCTTCTGCTGCAGTTTGGATTTGGACTCTTGTCAAGAAGTTGTAATCAGGTTAGTGTAATTTGTTTGTCTGCATGCCTACTGCATGTGTATCACAGACACAAGTTTATGAAGATAAAGAAAAACAAAAATCCATTTGAAATATTCTTTGTTAATTATTTTTTCTCCTACGTATGCTTTTGTCTTCTGCATGACACATGAGAAGAGAGTTATAATTCAAAGCATTGTTCAAAATATTTTGTTCCAGCCACCCAGTGCTTAGAATAAGTACTGTAACGGTGAAGCCTTTCCTTGTGGTTATGGGTAAAATATTGTCTTTTTTTTTCAATTAAGTTTTGATGAGACATAAGCAGTGTTAAAATCAACTTGATTTGTTTGACAAACTTCTGTTCTGAAATCTGTTGTAAGAGGACTTGTTTGGAATGGTGCCATGCCAAGCTGTTTTTTTTAATCTCCTTTTTTATTAAGTTTTCAGATTTAACAACACAAAGCATCAACCCAATCAACACCAACCTTTGTGCAAGACCAAAAACAAAGAGTCTGAGTTCCAATTTCTACTTTGCACTTCAAGCACAAGGGAGATACATTAGAGATGAAGTTACGTCTGTGATTTGATGAGATGTGCATTTTGTTACACACTGAAATCTTGTTAGTGTATTTCCAAATATATTTCCAATCACGATCACTAATAACAACTTTTTATTTTGATTTGCACCAAATTGTCTTCCACCAACTTCATGTCCTCCCATTTGTTTGTAACTTGCCTTGTGAATATGAGGTCAGGCAAAAAGATGTTTTTTGATTAAAAAACAAACAAAACTAAACCTAAAACTAAACATTCACACCCAATCACATCAGCTGTTAACAATGGCTTTGGAATGGCACTGACCCCCATTAAAATAGTTTTTATTCCAAATTGAACATGCAGGTTTCAAAAAGGCTTTTACCTTTGAAATTTGTGGTTTAAAACAAACATAACAAGACTTATGACACATAATTGTGATATCCGTTGGAATAAGTCATTGGAACTTTGTACATAGCTTAACGGAGCTAACCCTGTTGTGTTTTCCCCCCACATTTTGTCTCATTTTGGCTTTGTATTTTTATTTATACATTAACATTTTGTCTCTATACTTGTTCTTTACTATATAAAAAACTGTTTAGTTACAATTTTTGTGATTTCTCTTTTAAAAATAAATGACAAAATTTACAACAGTACTTGGAAATGATTTCTTTGTACCATTTCAGGTTCATTGTGGAATTATTGTGTACTATGATGAAAGCTATCTGTAAACAAAAAAAGGCTGGGGCTGTAGTTAAAAGATGGATATCAGGCATTACAGCAAAAAACTAATTTACAGATAAATTATTGGCACAAATTCTGAAGTTGTAAAAATGCTCATGAAGGCCCTAGACTACTAAAGGGTCCAGGCATCATCTTTCAAGAGATTTTATCATCCTTTCACTGTAAATGGGAGTTACTGTTGTCTCTATGTTAACTAGAAGTGTAGACCATTAGCAGGCAGCTGTGCAACATAACTGCTGCTTTTATAACCACCTTGTAAACTATTCTTAAGAAACACCAGACCATGTGCAGAAATATAATTTTTAAAGTTATATTAGGTTAGCAAACTAAGTTAGCCAATCTTTTTTTGCGGTTAGTCAGAGGGTTTCCTACTAAAATCTAGCTCTCTAAAATCTAACCATTGTGCTATCTTAGATGACCCCCCCCCCCCCCTACATTGACGTGTTATTCCTACCATGACAAAGGTGGATAAAGGTGGAAAGATTTCATGTCATCCATGGACACCAGTGAAGATCACAAATCATTGAAGAAAAAAGGTTCAGCGCACTGTCTAGTGGGTCTAGATGACCCAACTCCCAACATTAAAGTGCCTAGGATAGCACAAGGGTTAAAAGCTCTGTCTTCATTCATCGAGGAAGATAAGGTCATGTTTTTGATTTTATTTTATGTCTTTACTGCCACCTAGAGGACTGATGTGTGCCTCACCATCAGCTCCTCACTCTTCCTAAACAGTCTAAAGTCAAATGTGCATCAATTGGATGTTTTGTTTAATTAAGATCTTACTGAAAGTCTGGGCAAAATTTGTACTTTCTATTTATTTTTTTGTTTTTTTATTTACCGTATAGCTTTATCTTTTTTTTTTAATGTCAAAAATTAACAGATAGATTGTTAAAGACTTGCAGGAAGGGATTTTTCAAATGAATACTTGCTTCCTTTAGAAATGGTTTGTCATGAGGATGTTTCTGTTTTTGACTGAAATTATGATTTAAGTTGGTAAACACATACTCCTCTTATTGATGTGCTGACTGTAAATAGCAGCTACTATGAATATACTCCATTCAGTGCATTCAAAACCGTCCAGAAGTGGAGCTGTTGCTCCTCCAGGCTATACTCTCACCTTCCTCAGTGTGAGTTTTTCTCTGATGAGGAGGGTCTGGTATGCAGGAATTACTATCACACATGTGGTCAGAAGAGCCAAGGTGGGGAGACAGGAGCTGCTTTAAAGGCCTTCTTAACATTGGTATAAACCAAGTCCAGTGTTTTCTCTTCTCTAGTAACAAAATGCACATGCTGATGGAAGTTGGAAAGCTTATTTACCAACATACCCTGCACTGGCATGTTCCAATTGGCTAGCCTCACTTTTTCAAGATAATGAGCTGTGAATGAAGCAATGATATCTGGAAAATGTGCAGACACACTGACCCTAAGAATTGGCCTGGAACTGCTCACACTTGAAACGTCATGTGTTGGTCTGTCTGTCACCACGGCAAACAAGAAGAGGTTGAAAAGTTAACGCCCCTCCACCTTAAACTCTTATGTCACTCCTACAGCACATTTCAGCTCTTACAATCACTGGCCGTTTTTCACCTTGCTAGTACTGCATTGGCCCCCCCTTCTGCCTTTAGAACTGCCTCAATCCAACAAGGTAGCCAGAACATTCCTCAGAGTTCGGTCCATATTGACATGATAGCATTATGCAATTGCTGCAGATCTGTCAGCTGCACATCCATGATGCCAATCTCCCATTCCACCACATCCCAAAAGTGCTCCATTAGGTTGAGATTTGGTGACTGTGGAGACCATTTGAGTCCAGTGAACTCACTGTCATGTTCAAGAAACCAGTCTGAGATAATTCAAGATTGCTGATATGGTGCATTATCCTGCTGGATGTAGCCATCAGAAGACGGTACACAGGGGTCATAAATGGATGGACATGGTCAGCAACAACACTCATGTAGGCTGTGGTGTTGGAACCATGCTCAGTTGGTACTAAGGGACAAAAGTGTGCCAAGAAAATATACCCCACACCATTACACCACCACTAGCCTGAACAGTTGATACAAGACAGGATGGCTCCATACTTTTTTGATGCCAAATTCTGACTCTACCATCCAAATGTTGCAGCAGAAATTGAGACTCATCAGACCAGGCAACATTTTTTTCAACTTTCTAATGTCCAATTTTTTTTGAGCCTCTGTTTCCTGTTCTTAGCTGACAGGAGTGGCACCTGGTGTGGTCTTCTGCTGCTGTAGCCCATCTGCCTCAAGGTTGGTTATGTTTTACGTTCTGAGATGCTCTTCTGCCAACATTGGTTGTGAGCTGTGGTTATTTGAATGACTGCTGCGTTTCTATCAGCTGGAACCAGTCTGGTCATTCTCCTCTGACCTCTGGTATCAACAAGGCATTTCCGCCCACAGAACTGCCGCTCACTGGATATTTTCTCTTTGTCAGACCATTCTCTGTAAACCATAGAGATGGTTGTGGGTGAAAATCCCAGTTGATCAGGAGTTTCTTAATTACTCAGACCAGCCCATCTGGGACTAACAGCCATGCCATGTTCAAAGTCACTTTGTCACCTTTGTCCCCCATTCTGATGCTCAGTTTGAACTGCAGCAGATCGTCTTGACCATGTCTACATATCTAAATAGATTGAATTACTTCAATGTGACTGGCTGATTAGAAATTTGCATTGAACAGGTGCACCTAATGAAGAGGCAGGTGAATGAACACGCCTTGGACAACTATAATACACTTCTGTGTCACTACTTATTTTCTCATACAAACCAAAACTCATCTCTCTGTATCAAAGTTCTCCTTCCATCTTTCCATTAAAGTTATGGAACTCTTCCACACATTTCCATCTCTGTCCTTGATCACCCAAAGCTGCTACTTCCCATCTGTCTTTCTACATTGATCAAAATCACCTCCTCCATCTCCCACCAGAATTCCTCCTTCTCCATAGAATAACCACCAAAAACATTCAAAATCACACCTTCAACTTCCAGCTTCAGAGTCATCACCCTATCTAACGCTGCAACTCCAGAACATTCTTAGCTAACTCTTTCTTCAGGATCACTCCTACTTCATTCTTCTTTCCATCTGCACCATGATAAAACTGCTTGAATCCTCCCAATCTCAAAGGATTACTCCCTTTCCATCTGTTCCTATATGTTCCTACTCCTAGTCCTAAACTGCCGGTTTTCCTTTTTTCCCCACAAACATGCCTGCCTCACAGTTTTCTTTTGTTTCCCATGCCTCTAATAATGAAAGAAGTCAATTTTAAAACAATTAATGACATATGGAATTTTTATGAATAAGATTTAATATACAAGATCATACCTCATATGTACAAAAGATACTGAAACTCAAAAGCACCTGTGTCATGGTTACACTTTGATTGAAATTTTCTGGAATGATTTATATAGGTGGCTTTCAACAAAAAACACAATCCTAACATTTTCATACCTTACCATTAATTTCATTCAACAAACAACATAATTTAGTTGCAACAAAAAAGAAAGAAAAAAATTCAGTTTCTTCATAACCCTTGTGCTATCTTAGATGACCCCACCCTTGCACTGACATCTTCTCCCTACCATGATAAAGGTGGATAAAGGTGGAAAGATTTCATGTTATCCATGGACACCAGTGAGGTTCACAAATCATTGAAGACAAAAGGTTCAGCGCACTGTCTAGTGGGTCTAGATGACCCAACTCCCAAAGTTAAAGTGCCTAGGATAACACAAGGGTTGATAATTTTGGAGATTTTAGGTTCATTTTTTATTCCAAAATGTAGTTTTCTGAAAGAGCTGCCAAATTTTTTGTATGTCAAAAACGATCTCATGCTTTTTTTATATACAAAAATACAAAATAAGAAACCTATAAAACTCTTGAATTGTTTATTGGTTTATCTGGATTAATGAATGCCCTTGTTGCTTTTAATTTTATTTTAGTTATTTAATTTTATTGCTACTTATAACTGAGTGTTATATGTCAACATATATATTTGTTTTTTATTAATATATATATATATAGAGCTGGAACACTGCTGCTTAGAATATTTTCTAGTTTTCTATTTGTAAGATGCTGACTTCTGTTTTGGATTTCTAAATGGAAAAAAATGTATTGTAATTTTGAATTTTGTCAATAAAAAATATTGAAAATCATGCCTTCCCGATATACTTCCTTGACAAACATAGTCCACTTTCCAGATCAACAGTACTGGTACTTGTTAACTTGGTTCGCAACAGTCTGATGTAACGGTTCTGCTCATGATTCCTAGGTTTGATTTTCCTTTTGGTATTATTGCATACTGCATTTAGCCGGACTTGGACCGGCACATGAAAGTACATGTGTTTGTGTCACATCTGTCAACAGTGATGCGACTGTAATTTTTGAGCATTACTCTGCCTCCTCAACAAAAAAAATATTATTGCTACTTTTTTTTTGACTTGCTATGTTGATCTGTAAAAAAAAACAAACTAGTATGTAATACAATATGCTTTACATGAAATTTACAGAAATATGTTTTTATCATCATTTTATCATTACCAATCGGCACATTTCCTATCAGATATTATTCGATTTGTGCCTAATTTTAAGAGGATTTTGGAAAAACTAGCAGGTTGAAAGTTTACAGTTTCCTGCAATAGATGTGTTATCATCCATACTTGAAGTTGTTTTGAAGTTGTTTTTTGCACTAAGTGCGCTGGGCTTTTTTATTCTTACAACAGGATCTGCCAGTAATTGGTTTGCAGGTTTTTGTGCAGCAGCAGTGAGGCTGGTACAAGCAGGCTGACAATTAATTTTGGTGTCCCTGGTCTGTGAAGCAGAGGGAACATCATGGTGCTGGCACACTGCTCTGATGTCTCACTGTTCATCTCATACTCACAAGGCTCCATCATTTTAAAGAGTCCAAACATATCCTGTTACCTGGGATACGCTGACAAGTGGGCTCCATGACAACAATCAAACACATCCCTTCAATCTCAAACTCATGACTTATTCTTGCTAAGAGTGGTTATTAATTTGGGTTTTGGTTTGTTTAAACGTGTGCTTTACATGCAAAGAAAAATCATTCCATGTTCACTTAGAGTTGAAAAATGATGACCCTAGTTTGCATCATGTAGGAACTATCTGCAAAGGAAATCATATGTAAAGTAAGGGGGTGAATTTTGACCACCTAGCAACCTTTTTCCATTGTGTGGAGACGTAAGAGGATTATGAATATGGGGATGCACTTAAGGTCAAAGTGATTCTAACAAAATGAAGAATCAATGATTTTTTCCCCCCTTGTACTAGAACGGAATCAGAAAGGCAGTCAATCCCAAAAAAAACCCAGCTCTTAAGGTAAACTTGTGAGGTAATATAGTTTAAAAACAAGATTTTCATATCCTGTTTGTTTTAGTTCGGCACATTTCACATGGTTTAGCTCCACAGCTTATTTGAATTCATGGATGTGGTTAAGGGCAGAGCTTTACCACAGAGTCAAAGTCTCATTTGAAAGCTTCTGTGTGTCCTTCCACCAAATGAAAGCATCACAAATGCCTTTGCCTTCATAGAAACTATTATTAGGATTCTGTTTTCATATTCCTCTAAGTCATTTATCATTAACCATGTCTTATATATCTGAGCTGTTTCATTTGGATTCCTGTTTCTTGTGGTCTGTGCTTCATTCACTTCACTAGGCTTCTTTTTCCTTCTTATCAGATTTAGATTGAGATCCTGAAATAAATATAAGGTATCAAAATATTACAGAAATGTATTCCCACATGTTTGCCATTACAGTTTAGGTGGCTGTTCACATTTATATGATTTATTTTAAAAGTTCGGGTTTGTAAAAGTATAATTTTATCATGCAAACATAAACTACAAAGACAGAAGTTTAACTCATTGCTGTGTTGCATCGACAGAACAAAATTACGTACAAATTCAAAAAACATCTCACTGTGTCCTAATGACCAGGTAACAACTATGAACACTTAATCACTATATCACATAAAAACATTTATGTGATATGATGTCAAATAGTCAAGAACGCTCAGAACTAACAAGTTCATCATACCATAAAAGACTAATATTTTTCAAACAAAAAAAACATCAGAGCATGAGTATTTTATCATCTCTACATGTCTAACCCATTTACATGAAAAAAGCTAAAATATTGCACATATTTAAAGACCAAAAACCAACAGCTGATGTTTTAGCTCTCGGGCTCTGTTGCACTAAAAACAAACCTTTGTTGTGGAAATCCATGCATGAGCTTTACTGCTAAACAACACAGTTCTGTCCCTGTATGTTCTATATTTCCATCGCATGCAAGCGATGGAAATATAGAACATACAGGGAATTTGATTAGCTTGTGCACAATTTAAAGACAAGGATCCATGATGACCCATGGGTGTGGTGTATACCACAGATAGCCTTCACAAGCACAGGTGGGTGAGTGCTATAGGGGGTTTCTCCCTACCTGGGTAATTCCCCTCTCCGTTTTGAGCTTTGACTGCAATTATAAAACAGAAAGGTTCTGAAAAGCATGTGAGGGGTTTGGTAGAAGTCAGTAAACATAATGACACATTGTGTCAAGGTTTTACCAAAGACAATTAACACAAGTGTTGTTATTTATAAGGCCTTTACATCCTCATTTCAAAAAGGTTTAAGTATATCTTTTGAAATTCCCAATGAGATTTTAAAAATAGCAACAGCTTATAATGTCGATTTAAACAAGTCTTAATTACAATAAATGTACAATCTTGAGATTTCTTTAAACACTTGGTAAAAAAGATACTGAGACTTCTGGGATACCTAAATTACAACTTTTCAGACAGAAGCTCCGATTTTAGGATCTTAGGACAAATAAATTTCTGATTTTGACTTGAAATAGCTTCTTTTTTTTAATGATTGACAAAAGCTACCATAAATTTTATTTCAAACAAACTTTATTAAAAAATAGTACGATACAATAGGTTAAAAAACACTATACATGCTGTGCCACCTGCACATCAACAGGCAATATTACAGTCCAGAGGTTTAAATTTTCATTTTGAATTAAGAAAAACATAACAACATATAATATGTGTGTTTTATTGCTTTTGTAGCCTAATATGGTTTAAAATTCTAGATGAAATACGTTAACCACTTAAGACCTGGCATCCACATGCATGAACATCACATATTGGGTTATTTTACCTCCACAATTGTTATTTCTGCCTAACTGGGGCCCTGTGACTATGTGTGTAATCTTAAGAGGTTAAAACAAGGTTTTGAATTGGACCATTGACATGGGATTTCCCAGAAAAATAATAAACAGCTGAATTACAAAAATCGCACTTTTGAACAAACCATGAAATTGAAAGTATAACATGACATCAACATTAATAATTTGGATATTTATATTTCATTTTATGATTATAAATTCTTCAAAATCAGACCAAAGTTTCTTTGTGTACATACAGTTAATAATAATTTTTAAAAAAAGTTGACTCTTAATGGCAAAAAACACAAGACTGTTTATAAATGGTACTTGGAGAAGTTTTGATGCTCACAACGCATGCGCAGTTCAAGTGTTCACGTGAGCTTGAATCGATCATTTTCGAACCGACAAAAGCCAAATCAATGCATTTTTAAGTTTAGCTGTGTTGCGGAAGAAGCCGGGGTGTTTTAATCTGATGAGAAGTAGCAACTCTGGTTAATTCTTTTCTGTTCCAAGAAGAATTGAGAGATATTGTTATGAAAAAGGAAGACGGGGTTTAAAGTCAGGGCGTGTTTGAATTGCAAGTGTTGGAGAGACTGCCCCCTTCCCCTCCTCCTCCTCACTGGCCGCTAGCTCAGTAGCTTTTGCATGTCGTAGCACCCACTGTTGAAGTTGTGTTTTAGTCTGTGGTTATTTTACTTATTTGCAGTTAGGGAGAGAAGACGATGGGGTGTACGCTGAGCACCGACGACAAGGCTGCGCAGGAGCGGAGCAAGATGATCGACAGGAATCTGAGGGATGACGGAGAAAAAGCTGCTCGGGAGGTCAAGCTTCTTCTGCTCGGTGAGAGAAAGATGGATGGACGCAGAGCTTGATGTGTTTTCCTGAAAGAGGCTAAACTCTCTTCAAACTCCTTATGTTTTAGAAAAAAAATTTTTATAGACACGTCTCATAAAATATTCGTAAATTGTCTGAAATTGATTAAAGTCAGGCGGTGGGGTTTGAGGCTTGGGGCGTTATTTGAATGAGGAGGCGGTGGTGTCGTTAGCCAAAAAGTTCGAGGTACTGTTTGCTCCTATGCCTCTAACCTGTTTAAGAAATTAAAACCACCACGGTCAAACTAACTGTTGGTCTTAGCGGCTGCGATTACACTCGTTGTGGACGCGTTTATCCCCGGGTAATTCTCTAAGCTAATTTAACTAAGACAATTAGCTGCTTAGCAGCTGTAGCGCCGCGATGCTAGCTCGGCTTAGTTAGCTTAGTTTGGCTAAAAAATGTAGCCGTTACTTTTCCATCAGGTTCGTCAGCTCCTTTTAAAGAAAACTCTCGTTAAAACATTTCTGTTCTTTTTTAAGACACACATTTAATGAGTTGTCGTATTGCATTAAAGAAAAACACGAAGTAAATTTGGTCCCTTCGGGGCCATTGGCACTACATTTCCACCCACAGACTAGTAGATCAAACAAGCTGGCAGTGCAAATTTTAAATTATTGAACGTATGTGACGCACATGTTTACACCCGAGAAAATACTTTGATTAATCTATTTATGCATAGATGTTGATGAGTTTAAATGTCGATATGTTTTGAGGTTTTTTTTCACGGTTTTATTGTCCTAATTTGGTTTGGTGGGGGTCCATTTTAAACATTGATTAGAGACTTGGCATAATCATTGATGTGTTAAATATGGTCAGTATTCAAAATGTCTACATCACTCTTCTATTATTATTTTTTTACAGTAGAATTGTTTAAAGAGGAACTACCACCCCTTTACCACAAAGTAATGTCTGCTTTAAGTTGTCTCATGGATGGATGGAGTACAGGTTGTAAAGCAAACAGGTTGATACTGACAGCAAAAAAACAACTATGCTTTACTTAAACAGTGGAAACTTTTTAAGTACTTTTTAAGTACTCTATTTTACAGTGGGTCTCTATATGCAAATATATGACTTGCATATTAAAAAGTGAATCCTCCTTAACCATGTTTGTTGTTTATGTCACATTATTGAGGATGATGATTTGCTTATTTTCCTTTAGAGTCGTCCTTGTCATAATCTACATTTCAGAGTTTTTTTTGTGGATTTATATCCTCATCTTCGTCATAGGTATTTCACACGTAGGTTTGGTTGTATTTCCTTTTTTTGTCGAGGTCATCCTATTGCGTTTTTTGCATTCAACTTTAAAGCTTTGTCTTTGAAGTTATGATTGATATACATTCTTGTCTGTATAACTCACCTGATAAATATATAGTTTAGAAATAGATTTAAATAGATTTGGTTGTGGTGTTTTCGTTTTTTTCAGGTGTTTTTTGCAGAACATAGACTAGTAGGGAAGGTTGTGTCCAGTAAAATATCTTACCTTTTCTTTTCCCAGTAAATGCTTTATGTGTTTATAATGCTACAGCAATCACAACTGACTGTTTTTCATGAGGGACATTGAGTTGATGAACATTGCTACTCACCTGGGAGCCAGGACTCCCTACAGAGATTGTGTAATTAAAATATTGTGTGTGCTCAGCTCAAAACACTCAGGGCAGAATCACAGCACATTGTTTGGGTCGTGTCGAGCGGGCGGCACCACAGAGGTTGATTGCTTGCCGCCCCAGGCTTCTTAAAATCGTTACTATCAGTGCCCAGGCACAGCTGGCTAACAAAAACGCTGATGCATTATGGGCCAGTGTTTAGCCCTATTGGCCTTGAGATCCATCCCAACTCGTGCACACAGAACCGCTGTCCTGTTCTGCAGTCCAGGGGTTGATGCTGTGTTACACCCCTGCAAGGTTGACCACTGGCCTGTGCCTGTTTACACCACCACAGTGATCACAGCTACTAAAAGAACTGTATTTTGGGGTCACAGCTCAACTGCTGTGCTGAGAGCAGCCCCTCAATCTCAGTGGTACCTGCAATCCCTCTATGGCACATTTATCCTTTGACATAGCCATTGAAGTAAAGTATCAACAAAAAGTACACTGTATATCATGCGTGCTTGATTGAAGTGCAATATTGTATTTTGTTCCAATTTGAATCAAAATCTCCATATGCAAAACAGCTGGCCCCTGCAAGTCTAGCCTGTCTATAAAAGCTTGTGTTGCTAACCTATGAATGTAAGCCGTTTAATCTCATTGATGGAAGGATCTACTTGATTAATCCAATTATCCTAGGAAGGCCTTTAAAGTTCTTTGTAACTACACACACAATGATATGTCCCAATGTATGAAATGTTTTTAGGAATGTTGGGAATAAATCTTTGTAATTAAACAGAATCGTACTTTGAATCCTGATTGATCTTTTCTGTTATTAAAACTGAGAAGAGTCGACAACTTTGAACTTTTACTCCAATTCACTAAAATTTTGTTGTATAATGAAACAACAGAAGATATTTTTAGTGTTCATTCAGACAAGCTGATAGGCAAATGACAGCTGGTACTAGTCCCATCCACACAGAGTATGAACTTTTTAATAACATCAGACTGCAGATATCACCTCGACTACATTTGACCTTTTAGATTGGAATATTTGTGCTGTTAATATGGTCAGTTTTCCTTTAACTTCAAGCTCCGCTTATAGCAGTGATGCACCAGGCCTCCTCCCTTTTAGCTTCTGTTATGGTTTCAAACCGAGACCAGCTCACTTTGTAAAGAATCTGTTTGCTGCATGATCCTTATCATCTTGTGGTTTATTATGAAATAACATGGTTGACTTTTTTTCATCTTACAGTGAAAGTTAGATGTCATTCCTGTGATGACATCTCCTTAAGCCTCCACACACAACAATTTATTTGAAATCTCTTGTTTTAATAGTTATTTGTGCTTTGTTTCAGGTGCTGGAGAGTCTGGGAAAAGTACCATTGTTAAACAGATGAAGTAAGTAAATGACTGCAACTTTCATATCAAACACCTTTATTTACTTTTTTTAATATTAATTCTATGAAATCTTACATACATGTATGGTCACTTCTGAAGAAAAACTGTTCATTTTTAACTAAAACATGGTACAGCTAATTTCATAGCAAAATAAACACGTGTCCATAGGGTGTGACACTATTGATTTTGTTCTTACATCCTTGATAGACTCGATAAACCTTAAGCCTGGTTATTTCTTTACAATGTAGTATGCGCTTTCCTGGTGTATTCGTGCAGTGCAGAGAACATTTCTCTGCTGGCACCTTTAGTCTTTCTAGTTTGCGTTGCAGCTCCACCACAGACATTTGTTACTAATCGCTGTCTTGGCCACATTTCATCATCAGTCATGGGATGGCTGATGTCATCAAACCAATGAACTGCAGACGGAGAGCGTCCTGTTATAACTGAAAAAAAAAAAGATTTTTAAAATAATAAGCAAACAAGTTTGTATATTATGTCTGCTTTTCTCTTTCCCTAAAATGACTTTTATTTATATTTTTTAAATTAGAAGAGAACATGAAAACACTGCCCCCTAGTGGAGAAGAAAGTTAGAATTTCAACCTTTTATGTCATGGTTGCGTATGAATGAATCTTTTATAACTCAGCACAGTATCTATGAGTTTTGCATTTATCCAACTATAAACATCAGCACTAAAATAAAATCTTGTCTGTCAGGATCATCCATGAAGCTGGTTACTCAGAAGAAGAGTGCAAGCAGTACAAGGCCGTGGTCTATAGCAACACCATCCAGTCCATCATTGCTATCATAAGGGCCATGGGACGCCTTAAGATCGACTTTGCTGATCAGGCCAGAGCGGTGAGTGCAAGAAAACAAATGTTTTTGCTTTATTTTGACGCAGAGTTTCTGTTTTGTCTTTGGAAGATTACACAAATAATTTTAACTGAAGAATCATAATTTTATAGGTTTTTGAGGCAACACCACTCACGTTTGGCTTAGATAATCTGAACTGCTAAATGTTTGAATCCCTCTAAAGTCCCTTTTCTGACCTGTATTTTGTCTTCAACGTATGTAGCTGGACGAAGACTGTTCTAAACTTGATCAGATTCAATGTTCTTCATGGCCACTCTTCATTTTCCTTACATTTTGTGGGGCTGATGGGAACTGTGACTGCTTTCCGTTATAGGATGATGCTCGCCAGCTGTTCATTCTTGCGGGTTCAACAGAGGAAGGCTTCATGACAGGTGAGCTGGCTGGAGTGATCCAGCGGCTGTGGAAGGACGGGGGCGTCCAGGCCTGCTTCAGCCGGTCCCGCGAGTACCAGCTCAACGACTCTGCAGCTTAGTAAGTCGGACGGATTGACACACATTGAGGAACAGCAGGGCTTTGTCGTTATGTATAATGATTCTCATTCAGTATTTTTAACCTGTTGTCAATCTTTGTCTCGACACTCTCTTCTCTCATAGTTACCTTAATGACCTGGACAGGATATCCCACGCCTCTTATGTTCCCACTCAGCAGGATGTGTTGAGAACCAGAGTAAAAACCACAGGGATCGTCGAAACACACTTCACTTTCAAGGACCTGCACTTTAAGTAAGTCCTACTTTTTTTTACAAAACTGAGGGATTCTTTCTTTTAATCTGCATTCAAACTCTGTTTTTCATTAACTAGGAAGACAAAGGATGTTCAGGTGTTGGTTTTTGTGTTTTTAGAATGTTTGATGTGGGTGGACAGCGATCAGAGAGGAAGAAGTGGATCCATTGCTTCGAGGGAGTCACAGCCATTATCTTCTGCGTGGCTCTGAGCGACTACGACCTGGTGCTGGCTGAGGATGAGGAGATGGTAGGACCCATCCAGCTTTAGCAAACATACCCACCTCTCCTGTCTGCTGCCGTGCCTACCACTATGCATCCGTTTTTATCTTTCAGAATCGAATGCATGAAAGCATGAAGCTGTTTGACTCCATCTGCAACAACAAGTGGTTTACAGACACCTCCATCATCCTTTTCCTCAACAAGAAGGACCTCTTTGAAGAGAAAATTAAAAAGAGCCCTCTCACAATCTGCTTCCCGGAATATGCAGGTCAGACATAAATCCAAACACGTGCATGCAGAGCAGGTGTTCTCCACATGCACATGCAAATACCTCTACTTTGTATGCCTTAGGGGCAGATAAACAACTGACCAAAAATATATGTGCAGTTTCAAAACAAGAGCGTAAAATAGACCTGCAAAAGAACTGGTTTTGGGTTCAGTTTTTTAATTATTTTTCTGTGATTATGGCACTTTTTCATATGGAGACAAAACCCATATAAAAAATTTAGGCATAGCTGTTCTGCAGTCGTTCCAACTTAAACTGGGTCATAACTATTATTACTTTAGAATATTTATTGAAAATGAGTCGTAACTCCTAAAACAAGTTCTTTTTAAAAGACTGAGGTCAAGAATTACATCATCTTCTATGCCCGTGTTGTCCCTTTTGGGGTCACTGGGCTGCTGGAGCCTATCCCAGCCACTCGAAGGCAGGGGACATCCTGGACAAGTTGCCAGTCTGTCACAGACAAAGATGAGATTTTAATGTCAAAAGACTTAGAAAATGGGGAAAAAATCTCACTTCTTTAATTTAAAACATGATCATTTTTAAAAATAATAGTGTTGTGGAACTATGTGAGTCATTCAAGAGGACGTGAATGACAAAAACAATGTTCCTTACAGGGTTATAATTAGAATAAAGGAGTTTTTTTTTTTTTTTTTGTACAAGCTTAGGTAGGGTGACTATCATAAGTGTTTAAACAGTAGCAACATTTTTTCTTCCTTAATTTCCTTGCAGGCTCAAACACCTACGAGGAGGCGGCGGCGTACGTTCAGTGCCAGTTTGAGGACCTAAACAAAAGAAAAGACACCAAGGAGATCTACACTCATTTCACGTGTGCCACCGACACCAAGAACGTGCAGTTTGTGTTTGACGCCGTCACTGACGTCATCATCAAGAATAACCTGAAGGACTGCGGCCTTTTCTGAAGGTACCGAGCGGCGCTTCCAAGCCGGACTGGTTTGAGTGCCGGGTTTTACTCTGACGGCTTTATTTCTCTGCCTTTCAGGGCTGCATGGCAGTTACTTTCCCAAGTGACTTTTTTCATCTGGAGTCTGAGTGGAGGCGGCTTAGAGGACCCTGCTGAGAACGTCACTTTTAACCTCTTATTAACTTATGTTCATCTCTAAAAGTTATGAAGACGGTGTGTAGAAAAAACCTTTTGTGTAAAATATTTGTACAACAGTTAATGGCAAGGGATTTTTTTCTTTCTGCCGTTTTTAAAATTAGCTTGTTTTATTTTATTTTTTATATATTGGGGGGAGGGAGGATTTTTTTTTTTGTCCATCAAAGAAAACTGTCTATTATTTTTAGTTGCTTGAGCCTGGCATCCCTTTGTTGCAGTGTGTTTTTCATTGTTTTGTAGCTGCCATCAAAGTCCCTTGAATCCATAATGTCTTTTTTTTTTTTTTTGTTGTAAGTCCTTCATTGTCCAAATAATTTTTGCCTCATTTGAAAGACAGGGGAGGAAAAAACAAACAAACCAAGACCAAGACCAAGTTACTCTGCAGACCAGTTCACTCTGACACTGACATACTGTGAGAGCCGTGTGGAAACTCGCGTGATCCAGAACTTCGTCCGAATGAGTGAAGTTGTGTGTGTGTGTGTGTGTGTGAATGTTTGCACGGTATGAAACAAAGGGACTTTGATTCCTCAACTTGTCATCCTTCTTCAAATTTTTTATTTTTCTATGCGACCAAAAAAGAAGCTACTTTGGCATTATCGAGCACACAAAGATGCTGTGCCGTTTCAAACATTCCCGAGCGACATAGAAGACGCAGCTTTGAAAAGAAGAAAGCAAAGGTGGCCTCGAAGCAGACTGTAATGACCGAACATAGACCTTGTGTTCAGTGTAGACAGACAGCCGGCTGAATACAAGTGCACTGTTACTGATTAGGATCTGTGATGGGTTCAAGTTACATATCGCCCTTCAGTCCCCCAGCCCTGGTTTTTCATTGGATGGGGACATTAGTGGACTAATCCAAGTGATTTTGCTAATAAAAGGGTTGCAATGGTGAAGCCATGGCAACTTGCACAACAGTTGTCTGGTTTTTTTTCTTCCTTTTCTTACAGAAAATGCTATTTCATATTTGTTAGATATCTGAATAACCTATGTTTTTAATGTATTTTATTGTTGTGATTACATTTTGCTTAAAAATTAGGACAATTAGTGGACAAAAACTGCTCGAGCTACAATTTTAGGTACCTTTTAAACATTTTTCTTCGTGTGAATTGTTGCTTTAAATTGTGATTAATAAATCAGACTTAAAGTCAGGCCAGTTAGCCAAGAAAATCTATCAAAGATCTAATAAACAGGTTAAAAACAATCTTATGTAACAGGAAAAACGGCTTGGCTCTGTTTTTTGTGTGTCTCCCTCTAGTGACCGCAGTAGAGAGCTGCAGGAACTGAAAAGGGAAAGTGTGCGTTGACATAATTGGCTAAATTCGCTTCCTGCCAAGACACACCAGGTTGTCCCATATTATCTTTTTGGAAAAAACATCAGGATTTGGCCTAATTAGTCTTGTAAGGAGAAAGGGGTTGTCTACCAAGCTGGGGATTATTGTGAGAGTCCAAGCATTCACGAGTTGATCCAAGTCATTAGAGATGGCGGTGGGCTTATCAAAGCATCTTAATTACATTTTGGATAATATTAACTGCACTCAGCTCAGAGTTTTTATGAATCTAACATGCCACAAATGGGTCACAGCAGAGCCAATGTTGACTTCCATGTTCTATGGCTGAGCTGCAGCTGCTCCAGTACAGTGATAAGGTCTAAGCTTTTTCTGCTAGGTATTGTGTGATTTTAAAACGTACTTTCAGAGCTATTTAGTTAATCTGTAAAAGCCCTTCCCACAGTGTAAAACTGATTGTAATTGCCTTAAAAATCAACGCGTGAAGGAAATAACGAAACAAAGACCATTTGTAATAGATCTAGAATAAACAGCATTACAGACCATAAAAACAAACTTAACTTGGCACATAGTCGGGCAATTCAAATGCCAAATTGTTGGTAAAAAAAATAGTCTGAAAACAGCTCAGACACTGCAGGCCTCACTGAGCAATATCAGCATAAAACACTAAACAAATATAGTTCAAGATTGCTACAAATAAGCATTTTCTGTGAAACAATGGCATGTCTAAGGTTAAAAAAAGATTAATAAAATAACCCAACAAGGTGTTGTTTGGCTCTAATACTAATCAGTATTTGATCTGATTCCTTAAGCACAACCAAGCACAGGGATAACATTTTCAGGAAAACGCATACATAAACTTAAAAAAAAATCTATTTTTAGTGCATTAAGGACAGAAGATTTTCTAATTTGATTCTCAACCAGTCAGCTTTAGTATTCCACTTGAAACTAAGTTCATGTTCGGTTTAATCACAACCAGCTTCATTTATCTTCTGAAGTTTGCTCTGATCCGACTGTATGGAGGAAGTGCGACCATGTCTGAACATTACATCACTAGAAATGCTGAACCTTGCAGAGTTTCTGTCTCTTGACACTGTAAAACAGACACACGTCTATTCTTGCATTGCATCACTGCCTCAGTATGTGTGAGAAGTGCAGCCTAAAGGCAACTGAAGACAGTAGAAAAGCCTGTTAGGTCCTCGGGTCAACACACATGGAATCACATTTTAATGGACTGAATTTTAACAGGCCTGGAGAAAGAGAAATAAAGATGCAGTGGAATGTTAACTGATAAGGACTTTGATGTCCTCACAATGTCAACCTAACAGGTTTGCCCCAGAGGGGAAGATATGCTGCATGGTTACATTTTCAAAAAGCAACCATCACTTCATTTTTTTAGGTGATCCAAAAGCCTGAACTTCATTAAGCAGTTAGTTCAGACTAAAAGTCAAGACAAGGGTGGACAAGCAGAGGTGAAAGTGAAATACTTCCAACCTTATTCAACCTTTGAGGAGTTCTCTTAAACTGCAGATTGAAGTTTTATGAAAAGTAGTTCAGAAATGTCTTTTTTATTTTTAGTGGAAAAGGTTTAAATTGTATTTACATTTGAAGTGTCCTTGAAAAGTTGTATAGTCAATATTCTAATTCTTGAGCATATATTTGTCATGTTTGCCTTGCCTGTAAAACAAAAATATATAAATGAATAAGGCACAAAAAAAGCAGTTTAAAATGTTTAATGCTGCTATGTGTTGAAAATGTTCATCTAATTGTGATTGAGAAAAAAAAAGACATCTGTGCTCATGTACCTGACCGTGTCCCTCGCCTCTGCTCCTGCTCCTACACTTGGTTGTGGTCTCGCGCCCCCAGCCGTCCCCCTACACATCTGGATGAAGCCTATCTGCTGGAATTTTTTTAAATAGTTTCAGAGTTGGATAAGCAAATTCTTCTCTTAGAGTTCCAGTACATCGTCCGTCTGTCCTGGGGGAGGATCCCTCCTTCATGTGGGCATCCCTGAGGTTTCTTCTTTTTTTTTTTTGAGGAGTTTTTCCTTACCGCGAAGAAGGGTCTAAGGGTAGGATGGATGCCCGGTTTAGTTTAGTCTGTTAAGTTTAGCAATCAGCTATTGTATTTTATGACTTTATGTTCTTTATGATTCATGTTTGTTATACAATTACCGGTATGAAGCCCATTGAGATGACTATTGTTGTAAATATTGGGCTACCTAAATAAAATTGAATTGAATTGCACAAAATAGACAATCAAAATTGACAGCAAAAAAAAAACTGCAGTAAATTTAGCACATTTTTGAACAAATTTGGTTGTCAGACTCATATTTTTGGTGTCCGTCCATCCATTTTCTTAACCTTTTTGGGGTTACGGGGTTCCCAAGGCCTGTCCCGCCTACTGTTGGGCTAAGGCGGGGTACACCCAGGACTGGTCACCAGTCTGTTGCAGCATATTTATGGTATTTTTAATAATTATTTTAAGTCTCACCAGTGTTTTTAACTTCAATCAGGGAAACCGTCACCAAAAGTAGATTTTTTTTTAATAATAAAATCTCATTGCATGTTTTGAGGGATTGCTAAAAATGATTTACGTGCTAATTCCCCCAGGCCATCCCGTCTAATTAACTAAATCTCCCTATTTGATTGAAAAAGATCTTAACTGCGACTTCAGTCCTCTCTGGTTTTTTTACACAGATGTCATTTGCTCAACCAGGAAAATGTCTTCCAAGAAGAGCCACTGTCTCGGTGCGTGACGATTGTCTTCCGTCTGAAGCATCTCCACTAAAGACAAAGAGGCAGCTCTCTCTGTTAGAAATCTGCAAGTGTCTGAGTGAAGGTGACCCTTCTCTCCCGCTTCTCTTTGCTGGGCAATAAAAACAACTTAGTGTGCATTTTCCCCAACAACAAAACCACAGAGCAGAGAGTCAATGAGGGAGGCTAGGGACTAAATCCATATAAGCTCATTGAAATTCCTCCTCTCAGTGCACAGACTGCCTGGTGTTATTGTGCGTTTGCCTTCTGTTGTTTGGCAGTGCGCTTCAGGATGCTCATTATTGACTGTCTACAGTGATGATATAAAGTAATATCCTTATCGCTCTTCCTGCCCACAGCCTTTGAGCACACAGAGCCCAAACTGCTTAAGAAGAAGCCTTTTTTTTTTTTAGAAAGTTTGGTGTTTGATCTATTAACAAATGTTTATTTTCTGTTAAATATTATTCTTTTTTATCACTTTCACAGTCAAAATGAGCTTGGAAAGCAAAGCTTCTCCACCTCCCATCCACTCACCCACATGGACACAGCTGCTCTGCTTCAGTGACTTGTCAAGAGAGGATCTTAAAGTGGAAACGAGTTTCTTAAACAGGGTCTAAATTTAGTCGTGGAGCTTCGACAGCTGTTGGCTCTTCTCTTTGTTGTGCCAAAACGAAAGTCCAAAATAGAGAAAGAGTTTGATCCAAAAATAGTTACATGAGAAAAGCAAAAAAAAATGACGTCACGTACACTTCTGACCACAAAAAGAAGTATTGCATAACAAAGGGAACGTGCTGGGAGTCAGTTTAGAATTTCTCCAGAGTGTCTGATTTAATAATTGAACAATCCAGAAAGTTTAATACTTTAAAAGACATAGCAGCGGACTGAAAACCTGCAGATTCTGGAGCTGCTGCATTGTCTTCTCCCTGAAATACATGAGCAATTTCAGGCCGAACAATTCCTGACATTCAGCAGAACAGAGAAGGGGAGGATTCGTTTCTCCACTTGGTGTAAATCTCTGAACGTTTCTGAATTATGCAGGACTCGTCCTCCACCAGGGTGGTAGATCTTTAGGATGAATATTATCTTAATCATCATATTTTAGCATTAGCGCCAAAAGCACTTGAGGTAGTCCAAACATATAGCCTGACCTACATGCCAGGACACTTAAATCAGCAAAGTGACAGTCAAAGTGGATCCGCTGCTCCTCATGGATTATTCACAGGCTGCTCAGGGAGCTGTGTACAGTAATGTTGTGTTGTTGTTGTTTTTTTGTTGTTTTTTGCAGTAGCAGTACACACTAAACCAAAACACGCATAAGGGCGGATGACAGCGGCAGCAGGAGGGACCGCCATCCTCTGTAAATTTGGAGGAAAAGCTCTTGATTTGAACATTAATTTTTAAATGAAACGTTACTTCAGCCACTTTGGAAAACTGCACGTTCATGAAAAAGTGATGACAAAAAAAGGATTTGTAATTTTCCCTCTGACTTGAAAATGTCTTCAAAGCACTGGTGCAACTGTGACCAACTAACTGAGACATTTTCTGCATCCAAAAGGGCAAAAGCTAAATTTGATCATCATGAGTATATATATTTTTATTTTAGAAATAACTTTGACACATTATAATGAGCAAGAAAGATGCATTTCCTTTGAAAATGTTTGCACTATGAATGTTGAAGCTCTGCAGAAAGCATTTGTATCATCTTTAAGAAGCTAAAAATGCCAACTTTCTTCTAAATTTTGTTAGAAAGTCAAACATAGCGGATAAAAATGAAAAAAAAAATGCTTATAATTCAATAAGAGGGCTTTCAGTTTAATGCTAAATCAAGTTAAATGGTGTGCACTAAAAAAAACTGGCAAAAGTCTGAATTCCAACAAGGATAAAATGGGTAAAGTAACTATTGGAGACAAAATTAGTATTTTAATAGAAGAGCAATAAAATACAAGCTCAGTTTGTTTGGTTTTGAGTGTTTATTGTAGCTATAATGTTTAGCTTTAAGCTAATTTGTTCTAATATATATATATATATATATATATATATATATATATATATCATGGTTTTGAAGCCTTTTGACTTATTTAATAAAATATGAAAGTCTAGATATATTTTTACAAAAAATGATAAAGGTTACGACACAAACATGATGCAAATATTATGCAAGGATGTTCTAAAAGTGGACTTATTCCAAACCTAACGTATAAAACTACTAAAAGAATGAAAGAAGTAAAAATGTGTTCAAATTAAATCATATAGAACAATAAAAAAAGAGGATGTCAATCAACAAAACAACATAAGCACAAAGTGCCAACAAAGCTTAAACTGATGCAACACTATAAGTTTGGTTTTGTGTGACGATGATGACGATGATATTCATTTAAGATTGTTTTAGGATCTGTCCTTAATTCCTGTTTCGTGCTTGTTACATGCAGAGGCCTTACAGATCTTGTTTTCTGTTCTCCTCTGTTCTTCTTGATGGTCTAAGTGAAGACGCCTGGTGGAGGTCTGTGAACCAGTCAGACCCCACAGCCTGCTACATGAATCTATAGAGCTCCTGAATAAACACCCAGAAGACTCTTTATACCCATTATTTTATTTATTTATTTTTAAATTGGTAAAAACTCATGTGTACTAGAGTTTTTGGGAGGTTTTGTAGACAGTAAAATCAACTTACCTTGTACATTCCCATGTAGATTCATCTCGGATTGGTTGATCACCCCCCCAAACTTTTTTCTTGTTTTTTTTTAATGACAGAATAGTTTGGCCTAGTTTTGTTCTACTTGTGTCATTTCTTTGGTCCATCCATGGTCCCGAAAACTTCCACCTGTCTTTTTTTCAAACTTATGTGTAGATTTAAAAAAAAAAAACTGTAGAATCATTGCATTGTAGGTCTTGAATTCATGTCTCCCAAAGCTCTAGACCTACAACCTTGTGGATGTAACATTGTTCTTTCCTTGAGTGGTGCGTCTGTCCAGTGGTACAGTTTTGAGTCAGATGTCAGCTCGGAGGAGCAAAACAAAGATGCACATGGATCTATTTGTCTGCAAATGGATGTATCAGAATGGTGCAGAACAGGGAGCTTGTGAGACAACAACTGTAGCACCTGTGTCTCTGCTACAAGCCTCTTCAATTTTTTATTATTATTATTTTTTTTGTTCCTGATTCACAACGATTTGAATAAAGAAACTACTTAGAAATGCAGCTTTGAGCTTTTTTTTTTAAACACATGTCCTCCATGTGAAAAACGCCACAAGAACATGACAAAAACATCAAAAATACAATTTTCGTCAGAATGAGTCTTGAAACGATGAGCTTTTCAGTTAGGATGATTATTCACTTTTATTTCCATCAGAACTTTGTTGAAGGTGTTGAAAAAATAATAAAGCGAAGCAGAATTTGCTTTATATGGAAACACGGGGGTTTTGTGAAGTGGTTTATGATCATTTAATGAGCAGAGATGCTGCATATTGCAATAAGAACCATACAGTGCAGCAACGCCTTGAGCTATAAGGAAGCTTTGAAACTGGTTCCTTTCAGAAGAAACACAGGTCCTGCAGGGAAACACTGCAGCTTCCCTCCAGCTTTTGCAGTTTGGGACTTCTCGGTGTGTCAATCTGTACTTTGGAATATTTCACATAACCAGTGACCCAAAGAAACCATGACGATGGGGTTAATTAGCATATATAAATGTTATAAAAATTTAACTGGAAAAAATTAGGATCTTTTTCTCATCGTTTTGTAAACAAAATGACATGACCCCTTTTATAAAAACCGTTTCTATATACTGTTAAAACAAGTAAAGCTGAAGTTGTGTTGGTGGCAGGCAGGGCTCGTCCTGCCTGTCATGAGTGGAAGCGCCTCTGGCTCCGTAGTAAAGAGAAGCGCCTCCCGCGTTATTTCCCCTCCTCTCCATCGCTTCACGCCGAACCAGAACCATTCATCTCTCCCCTCCTTCAGGCTTCACATCCGGGTCATCTGCTAGGATCTGTCTCTTGTGTGTGTGCGCGTCTGACAGAGTAATAATTATTGCATTCGCCGCTGCGCTGTGCCGCAGCTCTCCGCCCGTCTGCGCGGCTCGCAGAGCGGACACTGCGCTACGCGTCCTCCGCTGATGATGGAGCCGTGAAGCTGCAGTCTGCCGCACAAAGGCTGGGATGAGACGGTAGGAGGCGTCTTGCACGGGCTAGCCCGAGGTTAGTTAACGATGTCGAAGAGCCTCAAGAAGAAAAACCACTGGACCAACAAAGTCCACGAAGCGGTGATCACCCGGGGGAAAGACGGGGAGCTGGGGTTCGAGCTGAAAGGAGGCGCGGAAAACGGCCAGTTCCCCTACTTCGGGGAGGTAAAGCAGGGGAAGGGACTGATCCAGAGCGGAAAACTGGCCCAGGATGAGCTGCTGCTGGAGGTCAACGACATGCCAGTGGCTGGGCTCACCACCCGGGACGTGCTGGCCGTGATCAAGCACTGCAAAGACCCGGTCCGGTTCAAATGCGTCAAGCAAGGTGAGACATGCTGGGACCAGGAGCGCTGGGCGCGTGGGCTTCCGCAGCTGCCACTACAGGGGTGTGCGCGCGGGGTTGTGATGCGCGTGAGCGTGTGCTTTGATTAAGATGTGGTCTGATTTGCGCGCTCACCTGTCAGTCTGCGCTCACGAGCACGGGGCTGGTAAGCAGGCCTGAAGACGCCACACGCACGCGCGCCGCGAATATCGGTTCAGCTCCTTCACGAGCCACAGTGGCTCTGATCGTAGGCGCTTGTTTAGGGTCGCTGGTTCGATGCCACAGTTCGGAGGGGGGTGTGTCTGTCATGTGTGATGCCACAACCTGCGGTTTTCTCCCGGTATCGATCGGGAACAGAGCTCGTGGCCCACGCCGTGGATCAGATGTTTCCTATTCGCTGTTGTTGTTCATGTGCACTCACGAGAAATAACATGACACGCTCTTCAAAGCAGGATCCACATGGAAAGGCTGCTTCAGGAATGCTTTGCCGGAATTATTTGAGATCAAGGCAGCAGAAGTTGTTTCTAGAAGCGAGTTTGTAGTAAAACTCTGACCTGCTTCTGTCAGCCACAAAGCCTCTGCAACTAGAACATGCAAGGCAGATATTTATCATTCATCACAGCCTCTGAGGATGGGCTTTGGGGTCCCAGTGAGTGGCTGGAAGGGCTTCACTTCTCAAAATGCAAGCTGGGGCTTCATGTTTCTGGGACAGGAATAAGGCATGAGAGGAAGCCAGTTTTTATTTTTGGACATTGCAGAGTTTATTCACTGAGGATTTGCCTCCATCTCTGTGTTTGCATCCGTGTGATTGATTAGTGAGTTGGAGCTGCTGACAGAGTGGGAGTGTGGTGTTGTGATGTGCAAGGAAGGAAAGGCTGATGTATATGTAAGAGACAAGTCTATTCCATCTCCCCCTCTTCTCATATCCATTTAAACATGAGTCCAACATGAACCACCCACATCACTGCTGTCCAGATGAACGTCCTTGAGGCTTTTTGTCATCTTCTCAGTGAATTTTCTGCCCTGACCCTTCCCTCCCCATGTCAGATTACTAATCAACTTCCATCCAGCAGAGACTTGTATTTATGGCAGATAGTTGCCAAAGAATCAACCACTTTTTTTCGCACTCATTGCCTTGCATTTTTGGTTTTGGTTGTGGACTAAGCTGGCAATTTTATTGTTATTCGTTTTTTTGTTTTTTTTTAATTTTTTAACCTGTAGCCGCAAGGTGGCCCAAGTCTGGGTCTTCCAGCCCGGATATCCTACAGGGTTGTGTCAGGAAAGGCATCTGGCATGACCACCGGCAAACCACCTGTGCGAATCAGGGAAGGCTGATTTGCTGTGGCTACCTCTGAAGGGATATGCTGAAAAGTAAACACCATTTCCAATTTCTTCACTCCCCATTTTTTATTATTATTATTGTTTTTTTAACTTGTCCTGTCCAACAGCTGAGCAGACAGACGAGAGCTGAAAGCCTCTTGTGTTGGACATATTTTACTGTTACAATAGGGGTTATGAATCGTTTAACACAATGTGTATATTTAAATAAACTCCTTTTGTAGTTCAGGCTAAACTTTATTCATCTTACTCATATCTGCAACAGTCTTTTGTTGGACCAGATGGAAAAGAAAAGAAGGGAAGAAAAGAAAGGGATACTGGGGGAGGGGGGTGGGTGGAGGGTAATTAAAGAGGAGGGGGAGTAGAACCGTGAAGCAGCATATAGCAACAAGTTGCTGGATGTTTGAAATCATTACAGGCAGGTTTATAAGTAATATAAAACCAAAAATCCCCATTTTTCCCCTTTCTTTTGTGCCCTTATCCTCCAACATCTCCCTCTCTCCGTCTATCTTCTCTTTTCAGTCCGGTCCAACAACAAATGAATTCAAACATAATTAATATAAAGTTTAGTCTCAAATACAAAAGGGGTTTATACAAATTTGCACCCCGTGTGTCTGAAGATTCATAAGTCCCCTTTAGTTACAGTAAAATCTTTCCAACACAAGAGGGCTTCAGCTCTTATGTTTGCTCAGCTGCTGGACAGGACAAGTAAAAAAAAAAAATCAACTTATTTAGAGAGCATCTATTCCAGCTTCAGCCTGTTGGGTCTTGATAAAAATACAAGAAATATACACATTTGTTTAACTTGAAAGCTGCTCTAAATTTTTACATTTTTAGTTTTTTTTAATAAACACTTTTAGATTAACCTTAAGGATAATGTTCTCTTTTGTGTTTCGTCTTCATGAATGATTATTTTATTATTTTAAGCTGGAACCGTAAGTTCTTAAGTTCTTTTAGGAAACTTCTCCCTCCATCAACAAAGAATTTTGTTGTATTAGTACTGCAGCTCCCAAACTTTTAAGTGTATATATTTTTACTATAAAAAAGATTTTTTGTTAATAGTTTAGTGAACAAAACTTGCTGACTTTAGGACTTCAAGGCTTGTTAAACGTTGCAGTAGCATCAATTGGCCACTAGGTGAGCTCGATCTTTGTTGGAATAAGGCTTCAAAGCTTCAAAAAAGTTTAGTTTGGATTTTTATGTGACAATCACTTGTTTGTTTTTTTTGTCAACGAAAGGTTGTTATTCTTTTTTGTCACACCCATAAACCATGTTTACAGTTGTGGAAAACATGCTCGTGGAAAGAAAAGCCCTCAGTGGTTCATTAATGAAACTAACAAAATAACTATTAAAAAGCAACTAATATTCAAGGAAATTTAGAGATTGCTTTAATATTGTTATCACTTAGCATCATTTATAAAATGATAAAACAAAAATGATCCCCTTATCTTAGATTATTTATCATCTTAGATCAGTCAAATGACCTTTGTGACTGCCAATGTGTTTTTTTTACACCTGTCAACAGGTATTTTTGATCACTCCTAGACCAAACCGCTCCCTCTGTGTCAGGATTGTAGTTCTTATCACAGAAGTCCCTTGACCTGTTGCTGAGACCAGGATTTATTTTAACAGGCAGCACATCTGGCTCCAGGAAAGCATTGATAGTCTTGAGATTACATTGAGCTTACTGTTCCAGATTCAGCTAAGCAGATCCAGACCCTATAGGTTAGCCTCCTGGATGGTTCATTGTGGAGTTTTCCTACTATGTTTTATTCAGAGCGAAACATGTCAGAACACTCTCCCAGAGGCTTTGTGGTTTGTTAAAACTGCACTGTGGCATATGGTCACCTTCTGAGCTCCATGTTGTCTCAAACAGCACTTGATAGTGAGATCTGACACTGATGTAGTTTGACCTTGGAGTTCATCTTTAGTGTCTCTGGAGGTCATCCTTTTTTTTTTCTGTTTACCATTTGTATCATTTGTCTCTTGAATGTTTTCTCTCTCTTGCAGCCACTTCCAGTGCAGGTTGGCTGCAGTCTTGTGGACATTAAAACCTCTGACTGAAGTGTACAGTTGTGTTCACAGGAAACGCAGCTTGGAGATGGTCTCCATGATCTTTATTTCATAAACTCTTGAAATAACTTTCTCCGTCACTTTCTGTGGTCCACATTCAGTGTGGTACAAACCAAACAGTGACTGCAGTCCCCCTTCAAATAGGCAGACTAACTGAGTTTGTGAAGTAAAAGCCAGTGCAAACTCAATCTTACATATAAGCTAAAATAAATTTAATAATAATCCAAATTTTACACAGAAATTCGTAAAGACCCACGGCAATGAAAAATTTGTTTTTGGTCTGTTTAACATGTTCTTATGGCATTTTTCTCATGGTGGAGGACATATATATACACACATATATATATATATATATATATATATATATAGATAGATATATATATACAAAATTTTGCTGAAAATTACATTTTTGATGAATGGAGAATGACATACTTGCACCATCTGGTGAACTGACTTGGCTTCACTTGCTTTTGTTTTTAACTTGGTCTCATATAGAATGTCAAGACAGAACACAGGGTTGGACTCAGATGCAGAGTTTGAAGAGGATTTAATTTCTG
The DNA here is from genome assembly GCF_053564925.1 of Oryzias latipes. Classification (NCBI taxonomy): domain Eukaryota; kingdom Metazoa; phylum Chordata; class Actinopteri; order Beloniformes; family Adrianichthyidae; genus Oryzias; species Oryzias latipes. The sequence continues at coordinate 24,291,090 of NC_136242.1, read as the reverse complement.
AAAAAGCTTTAGCTATGGCTCTTGATATAACCAAATAAACTGGCACAGGACAAAGGGAGACTCAGACTATTTAAGACATGAGGAAGGGAAGCACAGTTGGAAACAATCAGGGACAGTCACACCTGTAAGGAACAGACAAGGGCAGGAAGGAATAAGGCCTGAAACGAGAGTAGAGTTAGTGTTTCAAAATAAAACAGGAAGTGGAACACGAGACAACACAGGTGACAGACATAGACCAGAAGTGCACAACTCAGGACAAAAGATAAGAATGACAAGACATGAGACAGAAAAACTAAGAGTTGCCCCTTGATTATGCCTCTTTTTCTTCTATGCTGTTTCTGGTGGGACACTTATTATTGCTCATAAGCTAATGGTGGGGCTAATGAGAATAGCTTTAGCTTTAAGGATAGAAAACTTGTCATATTACAGCTGTATTCATGTAGCAGGATTTTTTTTTGTAAAACAAAGCATTGAGGCAAAAAAAAAAAAAAGCGTGTTTAACCACTTAGAAATATCAGTTTTTTCTTGCTCATGCACACAAGCTCTTTTCAGTCTTATAGAAACGGGTTGTAGAGACGGCAGACTTTCAGAACGAGGTTTCAGCTTCCTGGGTTTATCTGCTCTCATCAATTGGCTTTGGAATCAACCCCATGCTTTTTCCTCAGCAGGTATTCAAACAGACAGGGCTCCTTTGGAAATACACAGATCCCGAGCACCTTATTTTCTGGATCAAATTTGTTTATCTTTGGTGCTTCTGCATCCTCACTCCTAACACTGACAGCATTGTTTTCAAAGGTCGTGTGTTGGCAAGCTGGCTTCTTCACCACACGCAGGTGAGAGTTGTTTACAGTGTATTAGGTCACCTTCCACCAGCAGCCACACATGCGTATCCTGAGCTGCATAGCCAGCTTTTAAATGAGTTAGAGCATCAGTTAGGCTAACTTTGTTTATTTTTTTGCCAAGGATTATTTGAATGTAAGAGGAGCCCTGCCAGAAAAGAGAGTTGGAGTGTGCATCTCAGGAGGGCTGTTATTTATCCCCATGCTGTGTGTGATTGTGTGTATCGCCCTGCTTCAAAGGCTTCGGTTCTCTGACTCGTAAATGGCTGTTCTCCAAATAGACTTCAACTCATGGCTGTAACAACTCTCAACACAACAAAACAAAACAAAAACAAGTGTGTTCTTTAATAGTCACAACCTTAATCCTCACTTTATTCTTTGGAGGAAGGGTTTTGAATGTTCATCGATCCATCCTGCACAGGCTCAGGGGGGATGCTGGAGCCTATCCATCTACTTTAGTGTTAGGGTACACTTGGACAAGGTCCATTGCAACCCAAACACTTTTTGAGTAAAAACTGAAAAGCAAACATACATTTTCCTCCTCTTTCAACCCAAGAGTTAATCCTCAAATTATATTTGTACTGCTTAAAAAAAAATGTTTGAAACACTGGTGTTGATATTGAGCTTTTGTCTGTCAGTGAGAGGGCATGTGTTAGTCTCCACGTTCATCTCATCTGCCCAAAGCGCGAGTGGAGTGCAAACGGCTCGTCGGCCAAGCGAAGCAGATTTATAGAAGTGCAACGAAGATCATCACCATAGAGAGGTGTTAGAACAGTAAGGAGAGCAGAGAAGTGTGAACATTGTGTGCTTATCTGTGTGTGTGTGTATGTGTGTGTGCCCGCATACACAAAGTGAAAGGGAGAGATGGAGTTTGAAGAGAGAAGCATGGTGACGGTGTAAAAGGAGACACTTGGTGATATGGTCAACATAAACTGTAGGGGTTTCCATTCCTAAAATAAATGAATCGATTAACAGAGTTTCTGTTTCTGTAAATAAGTGAAAAAAGCAAAACCCCTAAAAGTAATAAAACAGGGGTCTTCAACTAAAACCTAAAGAGGTCCGGTTAGAAATTTCTTTTTGAAGTTAAAGTCAGGAAAAAAATAATTTCTACATATTCAGTGTAATATATTCTTAATTATACCGTGGTCTGGGTCAATACTCAATTCTGACTGGCTGCTGGGTTTGGCTTAAAAGTTATAATCCACAGTGATAACGCATGCCTAAAACTAAAGAAGTTCCGGTCACATAGCTTAAATGTTCTATATCACTGTGCTGGCTTCTTTGAAACAAAGTTCAGCCTCATCATCTGGACAAAAACAAGCAATAAGAGGTGAACGTGCTCTCTGAACTGATTTTTTATTTGATCTATCGTGACAATCAGCATATATATCGCTTTCCTGTGCTGCTGCAGTCGACGTTGGGGTGTGTTTATGTGACCATGACAACGCATCACACCACGTAACAAATAGTCAGTTTTTTGTGATCTAAACCAAAAAAATAACAAGAATAAAGTATTAAAAACTGATTGAATGTTTATTTCTTTTGTAAGTAACCATGGTATAAGCGGGATAATGGCCTACGAAGTGTGCATTATCAGAAATTAACAGACTTCGAGAAAGCCTGGCGTGCGTTAAGTAAGGCATAATCCACACTTTGTTGGCCATTGCACGCCGTGAAAGCCTGAACCATCTGACGCGGAGTGCTTTAATTTCTTCTTTTAATTCCCTCAGGAAACAACTTGCGTCAAATAATGCTGCAAATGATCTAACAGTGAAAAAAAAGGCATCAATACCACCTAGGGGTTCATGCAGCACCAAAAATGCCACTTGAAAACATTAAACATACAGGCTGCCTACGCCTGCCTGATCTGTAATTTTTTAAATGTATCCTTTTTTAAACCTCACAGGAAAGAAGGAGTAGAGGTGAAAGACCTCGGGCTGTTTCATCTGCGCTGGATAACGAGAGCAAGGCGGGATGCTTTCTCAAGCAAAGCAGCATGAACTGAAAATGTTAACGTGCCCTTTAACATCTTAAGTGGAGCAGAGTCATAGTTTGTCACGCTGCTGAGCAGTTTTCGCCCACATCATGCATGGGGCACGCCACAAAGCTTGCTTTTAATAAGTGACCTCTCTGCTTTTTTGCTCTGCTTGATTGTTTTGTTTGATTCTTGGTTTTCATGTCTCTTAGGTTTAATTTTTCTCCTGGAGATGACATGTCTTACAACTAAAAGAAACATAAACGTATTTTAGCCCCATTTTTTTCACATACACTGATTCCACGTGATATTAAGTACAAATATTGATACATTTTTTCATGTTTGTGTCATTTCCATTTAAGATCTGCCTAAATTCTTTAGTTTATAAGTACCCTTAGCAAAAATGTATTTTATCAAGTGTACTTGAGTATAAGTGTAGCAACACATATTTTACTAATTGAATACTTCTTCAGACTGATGCTATGTTCATACCGGGCACGTGACACAGGTTCTCAATTATGGTGTCAATTCAGCGCCTAATGTATTGCGCATCAAAAATGTAAAACCGCGCATCAAAACCCCAAATCCACGAATCAAAATGCATAAATTGAGAACCATCAAGAAGACACAACCCAAGGTGTAATCATATTTCTTTGGTGCCGATTTGTATTTTCCCTATTCTGAATTCGTCTTTTTGAGTTGCTCTTTTTAATTTTTGCGTTTGCGGTTCTAAAACCTGTCATATCAGAGAAACGTCAAATCAGCGACGAGAAATATAACTGACACCGAACTTTATTGCTGTGTTTACACTGGATTGGCAGGAAGGGGTTTCTTCTTTTTTTTTCTTTTCTACTGTTTCCTGGCACATGTGTCTTCCACCGACAGCTGGAAAAGGCTTGGTGCGAAATTTCAAAACGGAGCAAATCTTACTCCAGGCTTTTTCTTTCACAGCTCTATTCTATTCAATGACTGACTTAGTGTCATAAAATGTGTATTTACGTTGACTCATGATTGAAAGTGGTTGTTTGAATGTACGCTAACTAGAGCTGTGTGAATATATCTTTAATTGGAACATTTTAAGTTTACAACATTTAAGCAGTATATAAAAAGTAAACATCAGGTATACTGCCTCAACTTTAGTACTACTTTTTGCTGTATGTAATCTAGTGCTTAAAAATAGTTTTTTTAAGCACATTTTAAGGATTTATGATTTAAGATGGTGTTTTTATTGATCAAAAACTTCTACACTGCAAAAACAGGCCCACAAGGACTAAGTAAAAAATTCTTAAAAGAAAAGAAACGCGTTAATAAGGCAAATAATATGCCAATGGTGTAAAATTATTTTTCTCGCAAGACAGAAAATAAGAAATATTTTCTTGAAACAATAAGGTTTTTACTTTTCTTAAGATTCAGCTTTTGCGTTGTATAGGCACCTTTACCAAACTTTAACACATTGTCATCGTAAATGCTTTTTTAAGCACTTGCACTGAGTTAGTTTTTATGAGGGTAAACAATGCTAGGCACATGAAAGCCAAGGGGGGAAAAAGAGAAACCATTTTTTGGTGTGCATGCTTCACTGCTGAAAAATCTGCACGGACATCGGAATAAAGTCAAAGCTGATTTGTTTTGTCATGTCCGGCTGTCCTTGGGTACCTGCCGTGATTGCAAAGTCAAATGCTGCAGTTTATTTTGTAAGTGATGGCCTTGGTATGAAGACCTCTGAGAGTTCACATATCTGATTGGCTGTACATTTTTTCTCTGTTTTTTTATGAATGTAATTCCGGCCAACAAGAAGTTCTTTATAAAAGCATTTCTGATGCATTATGTTCCATTTCAATGTTTCACAAAACCACTCAAAAACCTTTGAAAAACCTTGCCGTTAGAAAATGAAATTTAATAATTGCATTTTAATGTTTCATATAATTCATATCAGCATTTGAGCTTGTTGAGCTTGTTCAGACCCTTGGAGACAATTCATTTATTAATTTCTCCTCATTATATTTTTAACATCTTGCCTAATATAAATTAGTCTTGCTTGGTGATTACTTTACATGGCATGACCTTTTTACATGTAAATACTTTTAATTTATAAAAAACCTCATAAAAGATGTATGTTTGCGAACTTGTGAAACCAAATACTGAATCAACACAGCTTTGGCTTTATGCAGAGTTACAGTTGTTAATTTTAGGCTGAATAATCAATGTTTGGAGGAGTTGTCTAGCAAATGATGGCCGTGCCAATGTAAAGCTGCAGTACATTTAAAAAGCTCATGTAGTTAAAAAAAACGCGAGTATTTAACATAGGAATCGATATTGATTTTGGTTTGGATTTTAGTTCAAGTTTGTTTTGGTATTACTTTGTGTTAGAGTTGTGTATCTTTTCCTCTCACACGATTCGACACACGTATCGATTTTTGGTCCACAAAATCGATGCATAAAAGATTCAATCAACTTTGTGGCGATACAATACAGTCTGATTATTTTACCTAAATGCATACAATTTAGATATACATTATTCATTTGGTATTTAAAACTAGAGTAATAATGCATGCCTTTTAACAGAGAAACTCTTTATTTTATTTTTTTATGGCTCTTTTTAAGTAACAAATTTGGCGTCTTTTAGACTGTTTTCTTCTTTGTGTTTAAAAAAAGTGTGCATTGTATGCAGTGCCGTGCAAAAAAAGGGCTATTATATGTTTAGTGCACACAACACACACCCCCTGATGTGGTTTACCTTCAGCCAATTGTAATTGACCCGACTTGGTAGAAGCAAGCTTTTGATTGGACGACTTTTAATTTGTATTACATGTACATAAAAACCAAAGAGTAAAAACCACAACAGGACGACAAAATAGCAGCTTGAACCGATTATTTACTTTTTGATGGATTTTAAACCTTTTCTACCAACATAGTCATTTTTTAAACACATTTTTGATACGTATCTAATATCTTTTACATCCCAACTTTGTGTAAATATATGGGGGTTTTTTGAACTTAGTTTTGTGTCAGTAAACCACTGATTGTGCTGTGAAGTCCATAAAAGGTTACAGGTGAAGGTGCACAGGGTGACAGGGGGTCCCACAGTTTTTCTCACTCAATTTAGCAATACCATTATCGATCAATGGGAATATAAACCCAAACGCCTTTTTCGACAAAATCTTAGAAATGAGTCATTGCCTCCACCTGCCTCCAAAGAGTGACTAAAAGTAGGACTAGACGTTCAGTTAACATCTGACGTCTGCAAAATATGGCCTTTCACAAGAAAGAGTTTGATGTTGACAAGTTTTTGAGCTCTGCTGTCCAAGTCCTGCCAGTCTTCTTAATGTGGCGACAGTATGGAGGGACAGATGGAGCGGAGGGAGAGAAGGCAACCCTCTTCTTTCTTGCCACTTTGTTGATGAAAGGCTTGAAGAATCAGTGCATAACATCCTGTCTGCTCTGTTGGTATTAATAACTCACCAAGAGATGAGTCCTGACAGTGGCGAAGGAGGATTTTATTGAGGCTAGAAGCTGCTGGAGCTCAGCTCAGAGGATCAAACTCCAGCTCAGCCAGCCAATGAGCAAATATCTAACTGGTCCAGTTAAGCGAATTAGGTCAATGTTATTCTCCTCACCATGGACGGGCTGTGCTGGACAATCTGGGACTGTGCTGCAGCATGTGTTTGTGCTATGGAGATAGACATGGTGTTTCTTGGGCTGAAACGAGGTTTTGTCAAATCGTTTTTGCTTAAACATCAGTGTTTCACGGTCAGAAGAGGATCAGGCTGACGTGAGCCATTTTTTAAGTGGACGCATTTATTTAAGGGACTGTGAGGCATGCATGATTGTGATTTATTAACACGAGCTGACTCAATCCAAAGTTTTGACTCAACAAAGCATTGTTGATGGAGGGTGCAGTCCATGTGATCAACTGCATTTTTGTAGTTGTCATCATTAGTGGTAATTTAGTTGTGAGTTGGGGGGAGGGATCTAGAACCTGTTCCAGCTCTGAGAAGACCCGCTCTGATGAAAATGGTGTTTTTGGTTTGTTTTTCTCATGATGGAGGACATGTTTAAAGAAAATTAAACTCATAACGACATTTCTAAGTATTTCTTTTTTCAAATCATTGTTAACCAGGAGCAGGTAAGACAATGCCGTTTGAAAAAGCTTGAAAATGAGACGTAGAAGCCGCTACAGCAAGCCACAAGCTGCCTGCTCTGCTTCATTCTGATACATCCAATTTAAAGATTTCTAGATCCATGTACATCTTTTTTTGCACCGATAATGTTAGGTAAGGGGTGTCAGAGGTTGCAAGCTAGCGACAGAGCACGTAAACAGATGGATGATGGGAAGGGGATAATCTGACTCCATGACAACAGCCCAATTCACAACTCAGAGGTGAATTTCTAATAAACCACCACCGCTCTGCAGAAACAATGTCCTGGAAAATAACACAGGTTTTGATTTGGGCTAAAAACAGCATAGTCATAATTGAAAGACTATTGGAAGCGCTTTCATCAAAAGATGATAGAAGTGGGACTTCAAAAAAGTCCCACAAAGATTTTATAAATTATTTGAAAATCAAAGGAATAATTTTAATAGTTTCACAAAATTGCATGTTCCTGTCTGTGTTTTTCCGTTGAGATTGGAGACCACAGCAGTTTTTCATTTCAACATTGCAGAGCTGAATTATCAGAAAATATGTGGACAGAACTTGAGAAAATTGTTTCAGAATGTGCAAAAAAGTGATTCTTCTTCCTGGTCTCAATTCTTTTTTTATTTAAAATAATCAATTTTAATCTTTTGACCAAACGTTACAATTTCAATTGTAACTTTTTCTCCTTGGAAGAATTATTTTCTAAACTGATGCCACTTTCTGGATCAGTTCATCTCCACAGTGAATATTTCTGCGCTGCCTGATCCTCCTAAAACTGTTTACATTTGCTATATTTGAGTAACAAAAGGACTAAATAGATTAGTTTAATTTATTTAACCGCTTCATGGTCCAGGGCATGTGTGAAATTCATACAAAAGCGCTGTGGCCTCTCGTGTTCTCAGCTGCCTCACTGAGCAGGATTAAAACCTTCACTGACATTTAACTTTTATTCCTCCCTTTAGACGAGCTGATTTTCAGCACAATTGAGAGAAGTCAAGGATGCAAAAATGCTTCAGCTGGAGTGTTGTTACTGACTTTATTTTATTGTGTTACAGTCATGTGATAAATGAGAAAAACTGAGCCCCTAAATGTTTACCGCACAAGTCTGATGTTATTTATTTTCTTAAAGGAAAAAAATCTAAAGCTTAAAGGCAGTAAGTGAGGTGGACTCTCAAATGTAAAGGGCACTAAATGACAACCAGGTGCTGGAAATCCCAACAGTCATGTTGTTATGCTAACAGTGGTTCTGTACGTTCTTCACTGCAAAAAGAGGTGGCCCAAAATAGGAAAAGAACACTAAGCCACAGAAGAAAATCATTAGAAGTAGTAAAATGATCTGTCCATGCTGCAAGTCATTTCTACTTAACAATACATTTTGTAATAAGATATCAAAAACCAACACAAGGACTTCCACACAAGCATTCAAAAAGAGAAAAAGCTAAATGCTAACTGTTAGAATTACCCAAAATTGAACGTTATAAACCCCAATAAGTTTTTTTGATGGTTCTAACAATTATTTTGCATTTTTTAGTTTTTTTTTTAACTTAATTGTAGTTTATTTTTATTTGTGATAAAAACAAGTAGAAATGACTCATATTAGAACAAAATATCAACAAAATGCAATCTTAGAACTATAGTTGGTCCACCTTAATAAATCCTCCTGAGATCTAGCATCTGTTATTAGAACATAATTCTAAATTTTTGTTTAGTTTGTCGACATTTATTGAACTTTAAGGTAACATTCTTAAGGTTTTTTGAATTTTTTTTAGTCTTAATAAAGTTTTTCTATAGTCAAAGTATGAAGCGAATGGCTTTTGACTCAATTTAATAGTAATTTTCTGTTTCTATAGATTCTCACTCTTAATGAGACAAAAAAGTCTTGACTGTTCTGATTTTAGGAAAAGCTTGAATAGGTGAAGGGAAAAGACAAGTTACAGCAACTTAAAACCTAGTTAAATAACTTCAATGACTACAAAAGGTTTTAAATCTTTGCAATGATCAAATTGTTTGCAGCATTGAAATCATTAGGTGTGTACAATTTTTCACAAAAATTAAATATTTTTAAGAAAAATAAGGATGTAAACCTTTAGGACTGCTAAAAGTTTACTATTTTAAGACTAATAATAACTAGATGCTATTTTGTTCCTAAAAAGACTATTTTCTTTTCTTCTCATGTCCTTCTTTGTTGTGATATTTTCTTCTGATTTCTTAAATCCATCAATTACCTAACCTTCAACAAGTTCAGCACAGCTAATTTGAATGAATAATTATTACAAATCTATCTGTTGAATTTAAAAACTCAAGGAGAAATGCTTCGTTAAAGATCACAGTGTCAGATTTGATTCATATACTGAAGCTCCAGGCCTCCTTCCCTCATCTTTTTCCAGCCTCGGTCAGTATTCCGGTCAGAGGTCTCAGAGATGTTGCTGGAGCTGAGAAACACAGTCATTACCTCAAACATCTAGAGGTGAGGGGAGCTGTGGTCATCACAGATGCTGCATTCCTCTGGAGTAAGTCTTGTTTTTACTCACAGTAGAAGACGCAAGATCTGCTCTCGAAATGACATGCTTTTTTTTCTGCGCCTCAGCGTGAAACAAATTGCACCAAAGGCTTCTGCAGTAGCTTCCCGATCATTTTCCACAGATGACATCTTATTTAACCAGGCCTTCCTGCACAGAGGGGACTGTGGGACTTGAATTCATTGACTTGGTGCAGGTTTTTCAGCAGTGTTAATCTGCTAGCTTTACTATGAGGTTTGGATCTGAATGAAAGGATTATAAAAGCTTTGCAGCTGCAATTCTGGTTCTTGTAGGGGGTTCACAACAAAAGCTGTCTTTTTTAGACTTTCCATTTTTCTTAAGACACCATCTGTCATTCATGAACTAATTAGAATACTTGTCTCTTGATCCAAAATATATACCCCATAAATACCGATTTTGGGGTTAAAATTGACATAGTAATAATTAAATTAGGGATGTAGTCAAATTCATCTTATTAGGTGGGTAGAAATAGCAGCGACACTTTTGTTTTAACAGGCATATTTGAATAATTTCCTTTTCTTTTCTCATCCTTCAGATCTCAGCTGATCAGCTGAGTGCTAAAAACCCAGCGTAAGCTCTGAGGAGATCATCATTTTGTTGCTGTAGCCCCAAAACTGTTGACCCTTTCTGCTTTTACTAAACAGACCTTTCTTTCTTTGTTTTTGAATCTCTTTTAAAAATGCATGTTTTCCTTACATTTTAACCACCTTTAATATGTTTAATTTAGCATCCTTCAGTTTTTCTTTTATTATTGTTCTGTTCTTAATTGTTTTATTAATTCAAATCTTTACCACAATAGGAATAGGTCGTGGATGTTTTATTTCCATTATTTCTGCTCATCAACCTTTTGGGCCTGTGTGAGCTTTTATAGCGATTTATAAGTAAAGTTGGATTGATTTTCCTCTGAAACCAAATCCTACATTTTTCATGAAATAAAAAATAATTCATAAGACATCATAAAGCACGAAGATAAAGCCACTTTTCCAGAGCTTATTTCACTAGTTTCAATATTCCTCACTTGACGGATTTCATTAACACTTAGTCTAATTATAGCTGATGTTACTGGAATTATTCCCCATTATATGTGTCCTCCTATATGAACATAACATGTAGTATATATAGACATAACATAAAAAGCACAGGAACAATGCAAAGAAAAATTTAAATATGGATGAAAAATAAGAAACAAAGCTACCCCTCCCCTAATAAACTGAGATAGTTTATAAAAAGGTGCATTCATTAATAACTGTTCTGTTTAAAATATTAATTAAAACTTCACCCTTGGGTTACTTGTTTTCACTGCAGCAGCATGCAGGCAGATTCCTGTGAGAAAGTGTGAGCTTGTGTTAATGTGCTATCCTATGACCCCACCCTTACATTGACGTGTTCTCCCTACCATGACAAAGGTGGATAAAGGTGAAGAGGATTTCATGTAATCCATGGACACCAGTGAATATCACAAATCATTGAAGAAAAAAGGTTCAGAGCACTGTCTTGTGGGGTCTAGATGACCCAACTCGCGATGTTAAAGTGCCTAGGATAGCACAAGGGTTACAGGGTTTCATTTTCTGTCATCACTGTAGTTGATGTTTCCTTCCAGCAGAGGACAGTAGCCGTCTGTTCACTGGAAGCGGCTCAGTCCTGGTGGATGCTCACGTCAGACAGAAATTTATTCTTGATTGTATCCTCTTGGTGAATATGAAAAATTGTTGAGTTCCCATTTTGAGATTAAAAAACTGTTTAACATGGCAACCCTGTGACTCGAAGATGGACTTTCCGGATTTAAGATGATATAGTTTAGTTTTCCTCCTACGTAATATGAAATAAAGAAATTTGAGTATGAAGGGATGGAAAATAGAAAAGATGGTCATATAAAACGAGGCATCTTTGCTGCCTGATCATCTTTTCATTTTAGAACATGAAAAAAGCTCCCCTTTCACACATGAACCTCTGTATGTTGCATCAGGCAATAATGAGTTATGACTATCAAAGCATTAAATCCAATACAGCCACAACTAGATTTCATAAAGTCATGCCTGGAAGCTGTCATCAAGTCTCAATGAGTCTATAAACCAAAAGCTTACGATTTAGGTTTGAGTGTTTCCCTGACAACCACTCCAACCGATAAGCCTCTGATCAATGCCAAGGTTTTTTGCCTTAAACATACATCCCTGTGTACAAAGATGATCCCTTGTTTTCCTGGAATAAAAAAAAATTCTGGAATAAGAATTGACTGAAACATGGAAAAATCAACTTCTTCTTAGTTAGGTTTTGTATCTTCAGGTGAGACATGACATCTGTCTTAATAGATTTGATGCAGTTTTGTTACATCCTGACCCAGCTTTGCCAAATGTTCTGTTTATAAATAGGTGTTTCCTCTATTTTTTAGTCAAACTAAATTTATTCAGCACTTTAAACGAAATCATGTTTATTTTGATGGTGCCTTAACATGACTGCAGTCAAAAACACACTTACAGAGCAAAGAAAGCAAGGAAGCACAAAGGGCTGCATGCAAAAAACAGAAGCTGTACTCCTCCAAGTCCTGAAGCCTCTGAAAGCTGAAAAAAAACCTACAGACTCCTCTTTGCTCCTCTCTCCTCACATCGTTTTAAATAATCTGAGTTACTGTGACACCAGAGGAGCCAAATACATATTGTAACTTTTATCTGACTGTTTTGGATTTTAGACCACGAAAGAAATCCTAATGTAATCCTAATTACTGAACAAGTTCTTTTTGTAAATGAGTTGTTTTCACCTGCTGCAGATTTAATAGGACAAACTTATTTCGCATGAAAATATGTTGAAAATTAGATAACTATAAAGACAGTGTTCTGTTGAAAATCCATCTTCCCTGAAAACCTTCACACTGAATTCAAAAGTACGGTTTGCACAGATCAAATAAAAAAACTTTTAAATTCTGCTTTGACCGTGTTACCTGTTATAACAATAAGGTCCATGAGCCCTACAAAGATTAAACTGGCTTAGCCTTAAAGTCCCACTCCGATCATCTTTTGATCGATTGTTAAAATGTTCCCAGTGGTCTTTTAATTATGGTTATGCTGTTTTTAGCTAAAATCAAAAACCTGTGTCATTTTCTGAAGAGTGGCAGGAGTTTATTAAAACATAGCCTTGCAGTTGTGGGCGTGACTGTTGGTGTGGTCTGTCAAAGCTTTCCATCATCCCTTTGTTTACACTCTCTCCCACTAGCTTCCAGCCTCTCACAACTCTAGCATTACCGGTGCAACAAAAATTCTGAGCAAGTCTGCAAGTGGATGCATCAGAATGGAGCAGGGAGCCTGTGGCTTGCCGAGCACAGCTACAAGCTTTTCCAACGATATTATTTACCTGCTCCTGATTCATAATGTTTTAAATAAAGAAATATGCAGAAATGCAATGTTAAGCTTTATTTTCTTTACATATATGTCTTCCATCATGAGTAATAGGCTGCGAGAACATGTTAGAAACACCAAAATCCCTTTTTATTAGAGTGGATCTTTAGGTTCTGAATCTATTTTCTAAGCAGGGGTTTGTAAACAGAGTTGTTGCTTTCTAGTCCTTGATTATTCCCTGCTGTGTAACAAACAGCTTGATGTCACATTATTGCAACAGTGGATGCGCAGGACGCCGCTTACTCCTGGAATTCTCTTAAGTCATAAATCAGCAAAGTCAACTCCAAATAAGATCTTCCACATGTTTTTGTGATCATTGTAATGGCGGATAACATAATTAACAGGTGTAACATTAATGTGCAGAATATTTTTCGATAGATCAGATCATTTCTGTAATCTCATCTACATGGTGTTTTGAGGTCTCTGAAATCCTCAGAGGGCGTATGTTGAGGTGCAGAGAAGGATCATTTGATGAACTTGCTTCAGTTGAGCAGGAATTGCAAAAAATTGCAATCCTTCTTCTGGTTTGCTTCTCTTGCACATTGCATGCAGATAATAGCTGATCATGTAAGGGTGGTGCTGTATGAAAATAAAAGCATCAAGAAATAAACCTAACTCATGCTAGTATTTTATATTTCATAGCCCTTCATATATTCATGAGTACCAACAAGTTTCTACTTTTTCTTCAAATTCACTCTTCTTTGGATATTTTTTGTGTGCTGGATTTTTTTTTTAATTCCTACTGAATTTACATGGCTCTTACTGTTTTTGCTTCATCTTCCTTTTTTGTTTTCTTTACATCCTCTCTTCAAAGTCAACAGTTCACACTAGGAGGGTAACCCCTTGACTTCCAGATTGAAGCACACTTTAAATGAAAAATCATTTATGAACAGTCACCAGATAATCTTTACGTGGCTTGTTTACACAAGCAATTTAAATCATATTTATTCTAATGGGGAATAGACCGACTTTACAAAAAAATGCAAATATGAAAAAGAAAAATACCAAGGACCCAGACAAATAGTTTAAAACAAGCTTTAATTCACAATGGAGTAGTTGGAATTTGAAACAGTAATCCAAAAAGTCAACAGGGAAGCTCAAAAGAATAACAAACTAAAACATTTCATCACAAAACAAACACAAAAGTCCTTAAAATCAACACAAACTAGAATAGCTGTGCTCTCCTCCAAGAGCAAGACGGCACAACCGAACTGGCAGGAGCCACAGAGAAACAAGCAGACAGAAACCGAACAACGCCTACACTGTGTTTTGTTTATTTCTGTGGTTAGATATCTCATTTATAAAATGTTTAAGTTGTCTGAAATTATTTATGAAACAATTTAAAATTTTGCCACACAAGATTGTGGTTCATCTGTCGAGGTAGAAGCTATCTAATAAGACAAAACGGCATATCTGCTGTGTGACAAATTTCCAAATTATCCCTGATAGGAATGAAAAAAAGGGGAACACCAAGTTTATCCCTTGACTCTATGTAAAAAGATTAAATTTTTTTTTTGAGGACATGATGAGGTGGAATGGAAAATCTAGCCACAGGGGTTGCAAGCCAGTTACCTCTGTGCCGGTCCCAAGCCCGGATAAATAGAGAGGGTTGCGTCAGGAAGGGCATCCGGCGTAAAAATTGCCAAAATAACCATGCGAATCATCCACAACACTTTTGACATACCGGATCGGTCGAGGCCCGGGTTAACAACGACCGCCACCGATGCTGTTAACCTACAGGGTGTCGGTGGAAATTTGACTACTGTTGGTCGAAGAAAGAGGGGAGGCAGAAGGGTCCGTGGCCAGAGAGAGAAGGGAAAAGGCAGGAACATAAGTTTGAGAATAGGGACTCTTAACGTTGGCACAATGACAGGGAAAGGCAGAGAGCTGGCAGACATGATGGAGAGAAGGAAGGTAGATGTACTGTGTGTGCAGGAGACAAGGTGGAAGGGCAGCAAGGCACGTAGTATTGGAGGAGGATACAAACTTTTCTATCATGGTGTTGATAGGAAGAGAAACGGGGTAGGAGTGATTCTGAAGGGGGAGTTTGTAAACAGTGTTCTAGAGGTGAAAAGAGTCTCAGACAGGATGATGAGCCTAAAGTTAGAAATTGAAGGGGTGATGGTGAATGTAGTCAGTGGGTATGCGCCACAGGTTGGCTGTGAGTTAGAAGTGAAGGAGAGATTCTGGAGTGAGTTGGATGAGGTCATAGAGGGTATCCCCAGAGGAGAGAGAGTTGTTATTGGAGCAGACTTTAGTGGGCATGTTGGTGAGGGCAATAGAGGTGATGAGGAGGTGATGGGCAGGTTTGGTGTGAAGGAAAGGAATCTGGAGGGACAGATGGTGGTGGACTTTGCGAAGAGGATGGAAATGGCTGTAGTCAACACTTACTTCCAGAAGAGAGAGGAACATAGAGTGACATACAGAAGTGGAGGTAAGAGTACTCAGGTGGACTACATCCTGTGTAGACGAGGTCATTTGAGAGAGGTTAATGACTGCAAAGTGGTGGTAGGAGAGAGTGTAGCCAAACAGCACCGCATGTTGGTGTGTAAGATGACTCTGGAGGTCAGGAAGAAGAAGAGAGGGAAAACAGAAAAGAAGACCAAGTGGTGGAAGCTACAGAATGAAGAAACTTGTGAGGAATTTAGGCAGAAGTTGAGACAGGTCCTGGGTGGTCAGGATGAGCTTCCAGAGGACTGGGAAACTACAGCAGAGATTATCAGGGAAACAGGTAGGAAAGTGCTAGGTCTGTCATCTGGAAAGAGGAAAGACGGTAAAGAGACTTGGTGGTGGAATGAGGAAGTACAGGAATGCGTCCAGAGGAAGAGGTTGGCTAAAAGGAAGTGGGATGTAGAAAGGACTGAGGAAGGTAGACAGGAGTACAAGGAAGCGCAGCGTAGAGTGAAGAGAGAGGTGGCAAAGGCCAAACAGAAAGCTTACGATGAGCTATATGACAGGTTAGACACAAAGGAAGGAGAAAAGGACTTGTTCAGGCTAGCCAGACAGAGAGACAGAGATGGGAAGGACGTGCAACAGATAAGGGTGATTAAGGACAGAGACGGAAAGGTGCTAACAACCCAGGAGAGTGTACAGAAAAGATGGAAGGAGTATTTTGAGGAGCTGATGAACGTGGAAAATGACAGGGAAAGAAGGGAGGAAGATGTGGTTGTTGTGGAGCAGGAAGTAGCAGAGATTGGAAAGGAGGAGGTTAGGAAGGCTCTGAAAAGGATGAAGAGCGGAAAGGCCGTTGGTCCTGATGACCTACCTGTGGAGGTATGGAAGTGCTTAGGAGAGACAGCAGTGGAATTTCTAACGAGTTTTTTCAATAGGATTCTAGAGAGTGAGAAGATGCCTGAGGAATGGAGGAGAAGCGTTCTGGTCCCGATCTTTAAGAACAAGGGTGACACGCAGAACTGCAGCAACTATAGAGGAATAAAGTTGATGAGCCACACAATGAAGCTGTGGGAAAGAGTAGTGGAAGCCAGGCTTAGGAAAGAGGTGGAGATTTGTGAGCAGCAGTATGGTTTCATGCCCCGTAAGAGCACCACTGATGCCATTTTTGCTTTGAGAATGTTGATGGAAAAGTACAGAGAAGGTCAGAAGGAGCTGCATTGTGTGTTCGTAGATTTAGAGAAGGCGTATGACAGGGTGCCGAGGGAGGAGCTGTGGTACTGTATGAGGTCGTCTGGAGTGGCAGAGAAGTATGTCAGAGTAGTTCAGGACATGTATGAGAGAAGTATGACGGTGGTGAGATGTGCTGTAGGTCAGACAGAGGAGTTCAAGGTGGAGGTGGGACTACACCAAGGATCAGCTTTGAGTCCTTTTTTGTTTGCTATGCTGATGGACAGGCTGACAGACGAGGTAAGACAGGAATCTCCCTGGACAATGATGTTTGCGGATGACATCGTAATTTGCAGTGAGAGTAGAGAGCAGGTGGAGGAACAGCTAGAGAGGTGGAGGTTTGCTCTGGAAAGAAGAGGCATGAAGGTCAGTCGTAGTAAGACAGAATACATGTGTCTGAACGAGAGGGATCAAGGTAGAAGCGTTAGGTTACAGGGGGCTGAGGTGAAGAAGGTGCAGGAGTTTAAGTACTTGGGGTCAACAGTTCAGTGTGATGGGGAGTGTGGAAAAGAGGTGAAGAGGCGAGTGCAGGCAGGTTGGAGCGGGTGGAGGAAAGTGTCAGGAGTGTTGTGTGACAGAAGAGTGTCAGCAAGACTCAAAG
Source organism: Oryzias latipes (assembly GCF_053564925.1). Classification (NCBI taxonomy): domain Eukaryota; kingdom Metazoa; phylum Chordata; class Actinopteri; order Beloniformes; family Adrianichthyidae; genus Oryzias; species Oryzias latipes. The sequence continues at coordinate 24,273,989 of NC_136242.1, read as the reverse complement.
GAAAGGTGTACAAGACAGTTGTGAGACCAGCTCTGCTCTATGGGTTAGAGACGGTAGCAGTGAGACAGAGACAAGAGGCTGAGATGGAGGTAGCGGAGATGAAGATGTTGAGGTTCTCCTTAGGAGTGACCAGGTTAGACAGGATAAGGAACGAGTACATCAGAGGGACGGCTCATGTTGCCTGTGTTAGCGACAAAGTCAGAGAAGCCAGACTGAGATGGTTTGGACATGTTCAGAGGAGGGATAGTGGATATATTGGTAGAAGGATGTTGGAGATGGAGCTGCCTGGCAGGAGGGCAAGAGGACGGCCAAAGAGGAGATACATGGATGTCTTAACAGAGGACATGAAGTTGGCTAACGTTAGGGTAGAAGATGTTCATGATAGAGCGAGGTGGAAAAGGATGATTCGCTGTGGCGACCCCTGATGGGAAAAGCCGAAAGAGAAAGAAGAAGATGAGGTGGAATGGAAATGTTCAATGAAGTGCTATCAGGTAAAGCAGCATGAAGGGGCCCTTAATCTCTACAGACAGTCTTTATTGGACTATCAGACCAAAGTAGCCAAGTGGTAAAGGAGGAGAGAATCATTATGGTTCTCAGAGGTGAATCTTGCCTCAGCCACAGCAGTAATTATACTTTTTAATATTGACAGGGAAACATGGCGCTAGTAGACCCTCAGATTATCGACTGCTGGACCCTGCAACTGATGAGTTTCTTATTACTCAATCTTGCTTTTATAGGCCGTATTTATATCTCAGATGGTTTTTTCTTCTCATATTGCTACAAAGCTTTCTGCTTACTTTATATTTATATACATCTAGCAATCCAAAGGATTTGTTTGTTGCAATTTCTCCCCAATCTTTCAGTCTTGTATCTGTCTGAGAAAGTTTATTTAGATAGAATGAAGCTGACAAATAGCGGCCTTTACAAGAGCACACAGTGTCGGGTTTTGCTTTAATTGTGTGATCTGAAATTGGATGAGAAATTAAGTTGCCAGCTTCAAGCAGAGGAGGACAGTTTGGGAAATATCAGGGTGGGCAGTTCCCATAACCTTCCAATTTTTAATCTTTCGCTCGCGTTTGCAATGCAGCCTTGTTTATATTTGCTGTGACTCGGGTTGTAAATGTGCAGCTTGGTCTTGATTACGGCTGAGAGGAAGATGAAGGAACATCATCATTAAGACCGGTCTGATGATATGGAAGATCAATATTAAGACCTTTAGGAAGGAGGCGCTGTCATTTACGGTTAATAGCTGCTCCTGCTGTAACTACACCATTAGGGGTCCAAGAAACAGATAATTCATCCACAGTTAAACAGGTCTAACAATACACCCACATGTACAACATGTGGTAGACAAAATGGTACACATAAACAGCTTTGGGCCTCTGGAGTTTTACAGCCTACCTGTGCTTAATTGAGTGTCAAACCAGAAAAGGTAGATGATTGTTTTTGGAAGACGGCATCTGTGGAGGTGGATGAAGAGACGGAAAGAAATATACTCCAAACTGATGTTTGTTATAAGAAAGGATGTTAGAAACAGAGTGGGTGTTCCAAGAAGACAAAACTGCAAGAGGAACATTTCCTCAACCTGTCAGCACTTGGGTAACATAGTTTGTCTTCTATGAATTTGCAAGAAAAGGTCTAAAAGCCCAGCAGACAGTAGGCAGCCACCTACTGGTCTCATTTAAAAGGGAAACAGACTAAGATGTATTGCTAAGAAGTATTTTAAAACAAAGAAACAATCAACTAAACCCAAATGTTCTTACCCTTTGTGCTGTCTTTTTAATTGTACTAATATAGCCTCACCGACCACTTCATTGGGTACATTTTGCTAGTACTGGATTGGACCCCATTTTGTCTTCAGAGCTACCTTAATCCTTGGTGGCATCAATTCAACAAGGTAAACGAAACATTCCTCAGAGTTTGGTCCATATTGACATGATAGCATTATGCAATTGCTGCAGATCTGTCGGCTGCACATCCATGATGTCAATCTCCTGTTCCACCACATCCCAAAGGTGCTCTATTGGGTTGAGATCTGGTGGCTATGGAGGCCATTTCAGTCTAGTGAACTCACTGTCATGTTCAAGAAACCAGTCTGATAATTCAAGCTTTCTGACATAGCGCCTTATCCTGCTGGAAGTAGCCATCAGAAGATGGTACATTGAGGTCATAAAGGGATAGACATGGTCAGCAACAATACTCAGGTAGGCTGTGGTGTTGGAACCATGCTCAGTTACGACTAAGGGACCCAAAGTGTGCCAAAAAAATATCCCCGACACCACTTCACACCCACCAACTCGAACTGTTGATACAAGACAGAATGGATCCATGCTTTCATGTTGTTGATGCCAAATTCTGACCCTAACATCGGAATGTCGCAGAAAAAATGGAGACTCATCAGACCAGGCAATGTTTTTTTCCAATTTTCTTTTGTCCAGTTTTGGTGAGCCTGTGTGAGTTGTAGCCTCTGTTTCCTGTTCTTAGCTGACAGGTGGGGCACCCGGTGTGGTCTTCTGCTGCTGTAGCCCATCTGCCTCAAGGCTGGATGTGTTGTGCGTTCAGAGATGCTCTTCTGCAAGTTACTGTTGCCTTTCTATCAGCTGGAACCAGTCTGGTCACTCTCCTCTGACCTCTGGCATCAACAAGATGTTTCTGTGCACAGAACTGCTGCTAACTGGATATTTTCTATTTTTAAGACCAGTGTCTGTAAACCATAGAGATGGTTGTGGGTGAAAATCTAATTAGATCAAGAGTTTCCGAAATACTCAGACCAGCCCATCTGGGCCCAAGAGCCATGCCATGTTCAAAGTTACTTTGTCACCTTTGTTCCCCATTCTGCTGCTCAGTTTGAACTGCAGCAGATCGTCTTGACCATGTCTACATATCTAAATAGATTGAATTGCTACCATGTGACTGGCTAATTAGAAATTTGCGTTAACGAGCAATTGGACCGGTGTGTCTAAGTGGGCTGAAAATGCACAATTGTGGTTTGTATTTGTTGATTCAGAATGTAGGGGAATGGATGTACAGTAAGATTTTCTTTTTTGTTTTCTCCTGAGTTTGCTATTGAAATGTTTGGTCATTAATGCAATTTTTGTCTGTGGTCTTCAAAGAAAACATCTTTATTAAATAAATAACTCCAACATGAACCATAAGTGCAGCAGCCAAGCATTAATTAGAGTGTTTTTCCTACCAATTCTTAAAGAAACTGAAACAGCGGGAAAGACAAAACAAACCCACAGGAGAACTAAAGAAAAGAATAACTACTGACCAAATGGTCTATTTGGAGGAGAGATCAAAGAACAAGCTGTGCTGCTTCTAAGGGTCTATAAGTTTAGAAAAGGCAGCAGTTTAGTGTTTAAGTGAAACACTTTAAAGCACAGACAAAAAACCCGGACATAGCTCTGAAAAGTTATAAATAAAACTATAGGTTAGACTTTTTACGCTTATCTTTAACACATTTTATTGAATCTGATGTATTTCCACTCCACCTGAGAACTGTGACTTCTGCTTCTTAGTAATGAAACACAAGAACCCAATTTAGAGCCACAAACAATTGTGTCCAGTTTGATTCAAACAAGAGTTTTTCTGTTCTTCAAAATAAAGAAAAAGACCACGTAAGGTCTAAAACATCCGGCTTATACTGCTTTAACTTGCAGTGTGCATGGAGATTCATATTCAGACATTGTTAAAATGTTTCCTGAATTTCTTTTCAACATCATATTAAAAATGAAAGTGACTTCAGCCAAATTACATTTGCAACCTGGTTGTGTTTTAAGTCTTACTGGAACTTGTTGTTTCATATGAGTTGAGAATTTACTAAAAAAAACAATTACCAGGATGGATGGATGGATGGATGGATGGATGGATATATGGATGGATGGATGGATGGATGGATGGATGGATGGATGGATGGATGGATGGATGGAAAGAGAGAGGTAGATGCTGTTTTTGTACTGAATGAAACAAAATGGTTTTGATGGGTGAGCATCTATTGATAAGTTGGTGAACTGGTCCGGATCCAGTTGCCTTTGTTTTAAAAGTGTTTTAATAATACAATTAAAGGTTTTCTTTTGACTCAATCACTTTTAAGAGAAAATGCTTAATTGATTATAATCAAATCAATTAATTAAATTAATTAACAATCATAATATCTGTATTTCTGAATTCTGTATTTTTCACCTTTTTTTTTAAATTTCCTTCAATACATTTTGTGTCTATTGAGTGCTGTGAGTTGTAACTTCCTTCCTGTAGAATTGGAAATGTACCTATCAATAATGACAGTAGTACAAATAAACTAAACCATAAAGCAGCCCGGTGATGATAACTTGAACTCTTGAGCTCTTGTTTTGTTAGTACAGTGCTTCTTAATTGTTTTTTGCAAGGCCCCCCCTAGGAAAAAGAAAATGTTACACAACCCGCGTGTGACAGCAGACATGAGCCCGCAGCTGCAGGGACAGCAGTTCACAGGTTTAAGGCTGTTACAAACTCTGTGATATAACAGATAATAGGAAATCAACAGTGGCGCAGATTTTTTTTCAAGCACCGAGCTGCTGTCACCGCCGCCTCCCTTTTGCGCCCCGAGAAATTGCCCGTATTACCTGTGCCTAAAACCGCTACTACTGCGCGGCCCCCCCTTGCCATCACAAGGGGCGCATACTGAGGGGCCGCCAAAATCCTTTATTTCCAGATCAGGACATCCCATGAAACACATTGTCGTTTTTTCTGTAAGACTACAATGCTCATATGAAGCAGCTGTGCAAACTCCTATGATCCCCCAAGGACTCTGGCATAAAAAAATGGAGGTCCAGTGTTTCTAAGCTTGGGTGTCCCACACTAATGAAAGCATTTGAAGAAACATGGGTTTGTGGTCATTGTCAGGGACAGATATCAAACAAAAATCCAACAGCTAACAAACCAGGAAACATCTGCTTAACCTCATTTACTGTTTTGTTTAGGGTTTTTGATGCAGAGTTTTTGTACTTCTTTGAAAAAATGTGACATTTGTGACAATATTTGTGCTGGTGTGACTATGTGAGTCAGAGATTTTCAGAAAACAATTCATGAAGCCCACAAACTGACTGAAATTTAAAGTGACTAATGCTGGAATGATAAACAATTAAATCTGGACTTTGGTAGCACATGAATCGAATGTCCAGTTTACCAATAAACAAAAGTATTTGGGGGCAACTGCTTATTAGAAAAAAGTCAAAAACCTTTTAACCATTTTGGAAGAATCAGTCAATAAATGTCCTGTTTATCAGCTGAAACTGAACAAACCTCTTTATTTTTCACATTTCTCATGCATTTGATATGTGTGTTGAATAGTGACTGTGTGTAAATTTATCTTAGAAAAAAGTGTTGAGAACAGGACCTGACTTTTATTAGCAGACCGCTGACAAGCTGCTGCATTTTTTGGCAGTTTCTGAAAGATCATAATCATAAGAGTATCCATCTTGTCTGCCTCCAAAATATCACTGGGTGCAAAACTCTGTGAACCAGCAAACTGGATATTTAACCAGTTTCAACTAGTTTTGTCAGTAACAGTGTAATGAATGCAAAGTGGTATCAAATTTTCCTAAAGGACAAAATAGGAATTTTCGGCTCTTACTAGGTTTTGATCAGTAAGAAAGGGGCTCAAATGGCTCTTTAAGTGTTGAAGGTTACAAAACCCCGTCCTTGACAGGGCCACAAACTTACACACAATCTCTCACAGTCACCAGTCAACCTATGTGGCATGTTTTTGGACTGTGCGAGGAGGCCGGAGTACCTGGAGAAAGCCCACCCATGCAGGGGATTTGAACACTTCTCGTTGTGAGGCGAGAGTGCTAACCCTTACACCACCATGCAGCTACATTAGAATTATGAATGAGAGTTTTTGTTTGAATTAACTACATTTTCCATCTTAGAAAACCTTTGACTGATAAATTTAGTTTTACCCCACACATTTTATTGCGTGAAAACATTTTGTTAGATTTTTTTTGCTATTTGAAAATATATATATATTTTTTACATACTTCTATTTCAAAACTCAAATTGCAGGGAATGTGATTTATGGTTGCAGTGTTGCTTTCCTGTGAGGTGTAGTCAAACACACATTAGATTATGTAAGCTTCTTCAAACATCTCTGCTTGAAAGACTGATGTTTGATCCATAAGCTCTCTACTAATAATGAAAAACCTTTCATAAATGCAGTACTCATTGAAACAAGAAGGCATCCCTGTCATAAAATAAACCCATTTCTTGACAGATTAAATCACTAACAAAATATTGTAACAAGAAAAGGATGGAATCTTTTTTAGGAAAAATTGTGTTCAATAAATTACTTTTGATGCCTTTTCTCATTTAGCTGCATAAACGGTACACATGCTTTCAGTCCCTTGTAGAATGTCTAAGGGCATGAAAGGAGTGTAAATGAAAGCAGACAGCATATAAAGAAGGGTTCATTTCAGCCATTTTGCTGGTAGTCCTTCCCAAAATGATGGGAGTTTGGGCTGGAGGAAAGGTCGCTACTCCGCCAGGCCTTTGGCCATTAGAGAGGAATCGAGGGCAAACTAAAAACTGTTCAAATGTCACAACATTTAATTTTAGTGTGCTGATGAGCAAAAAGTCTGAGCTATCAAGTTTGATTGATTTGACTTTTTTTCCTTTATCTTTTAGTTTCTTTAAATTGATTTAGGTTCGTGTAGAACATATTTTTGGGGAAGAAACCTGGATAAAAAAATTCCAAACTGTAATGTTTACATCATCAAGTTTGCTGTTTGTTCATTGTGAGTGCTTTTACTCTTTTAGCCTCTCTTCACACAGCCCTCCATCACGCACAGCTGTGCCCTGAGCTGCGAATTCATATCACGAGCATGTGTTTCTGCGCTGGTGTTTGTTTATGTCTGATATATTGGCCAGAGCTCAAGACAGAGCTCCAGGCATCTTCGCTGGCAGCTGCGCGCTCATCTGCGCCCAACATACGTGTCACATGCGGCTGCTGCGTTTCTCTGGAATTCTCTCGCATTAACGTGAGAGATCATCTGCACAGGAGACATGCGCTTGCCATATTGCCACTTATCAATGCAAATACACTGAATTCAGGTGTTCCACGCCCCCAGGTGTGTGAAATCACGACATGCAGACTTGTTTTCTAAACATGTGGGGAAGAATGCACCTTTCTGTGAAAAGTGCAGTGTGATGGGCCACTGTGATAGGAGGCCATCTGTGCAACAATTCCAAACGGGAAATTATTTTGGTCAACTGTCGCTGGTGATACAACCAAATGAACGTGATTGAGAATGATAGCAACTGGGCCTTATAGCTCAACAGAGCCAAGTCAGTGGATGCTGGGATTCAGAGGGGTCGCCATCTTTCTGTGGAGTTAGTCACTTCATATTTCCTGTTCAGCTCAAAAACAGAGCATAAGGAGCTTTCATGCCTGAACAGCTGCATCCGAGCTTATGGTCTGACTTAAATGGGCCATGAGTGAAGTTTGGTGGAGGGAGGGTTATGGTGTTGAATTTGTATTTCAGAAGCTGAACTTGACTCCTCATTATCAGTTAAAGAAAATCTGAATGCTTCATCATCTTACCAAGATTTTTAGGGTACTTTTATGCTACCAATTGGTCTGAACACACAGGAACCATCCATCCAACTTCAGAACGCGCTGAATCTCCTTTGGGGTCAAGGGGCTGCTGGAGCCAACCCAGCTACAGGCGGGGTACATCCTGAGCAGGTTGCCTGTCACACCAATCAAAGGCGATGAAATCCATCTGTTTAAGAGACAGGAGGCTGTAAAAGTAGCTGGATGGCTCAGTTGTAGGACTGGCGCAGGAAAAACCAGGGTTTGACTCCCAAGGGGCGTGGTGAACTTCATCCAGTGTGGGTCCTTAGGCAAGACCCTTCACAGTACTTTCTAACTAGTATGTAGCCCCAAGTCTGGGCCCCCATGTGTCCCCAGTCCAAAAAAAATACAGGGTTGTGTCAGAAAGGGCATCCAGAGTAAAAATCTATGGGGATTAAATGGTAACTCTGAATTCCTCATCAACCAATCAATCAATGGAAAAACACATTGAAGATGACGACAATTAAAAAAGCAAAATAAATGATGGTGTTTGATTTTTTACATTTGAATTTTTCAAATGCATCTTCAATGCATGGCCGCATACTTCTAAAAGTTTTATGATCAGTACGGAGCATATCCAGTATCATTTCATACCAAATAACTTTTGGTTGAAATGATGGACAAAGCATCATCCAATCAGTGATGTCCTATAGGACATACCTTTTCTGTTCTTTTCTCTTTGTTTTATTTGTTAAAATTTTGTTTAGATTTCTGGAAATTACTTTTGTTTTCCAAAACATTTCATTTTTATTATTTTTAGAATTGTGTTTTTGGTTTCTGGAATCTTGTTTGGATTTCTAAAATTTAAATTTTTTTCTCCCCACTTTTTTAATTTGTTGATATGGCCTTTAATCTTTTAGTGTTAATTATTTGTTGGTCAAATTTATTAATTTTATGTAAAGCACTTTGAGGTGTTCTGTAACAGGAAAAGTGCTCTATAGGTAAAGTTGAATTTGAACATAAAAGAAGGGCCAAAAATTGTCCAAAAATCAGTCCTAAGCCATTGGAAAGCTTTTTCACAAGACTTGAAGCTGCCATAACTGCCAAGGGTGGGTTTTAGTCCTATTATTGATTATGAGGTGTCACGTTAGTTCATTTAGAAAAGTCAGTTTGGTACTGTCAGTGCTATCGCAGCCAGTAGAGGGCGCTGCAGTGTTATAAATACGTTTTTTCCAGTCGCTTGGCAGTTTTTTTTCCCATCTTTTTTTCTGAGCCCGGCTTCCTACTGGTATGTCTCTCCTTTTTCCTCCCAACTCGCCGTCTCATCATTAATCCGCGTGTCTGTGCATCCACTACCCCACCAAACCCCCCAATCATCCCCATCATCATCATGTGGTATTAAAAGTGGCCGCAGCCGGTTGCTGCCGCGCGCAGGAGCAGCTGTGGAGGCGCGAGACGGTGAGCTCTCACCGAGGTAACCGAGGATGCGCGGTGGCTGCGCGCGAGGCTAGAGGACGCCCGGGAGGACAGGCTGACAGTGGATGTATAGATTTGTCCGTGTACCTGTGGAAAAGGACCGCGCGTGCCAACATCTGGGCCAGACGCAGATCATGAGGTTCCTGGATCGCACCGCTTCCGTCTGCGCCTTGTGTGTGATGTGTGCATCTCTTAACATATATGTCAATGTGAATGTGTCGGTATCTGCCTGTCAAAGGTTGGGCCTTTGTTTGCAATGTGACGTTAATCTATAAAAATAATAATTTGAAATCATCCAGACTAAATGCCCCCCCCCCTCCTCTCTTTGTTTCCCTCTCCTTTCCCCTCGTCTCCTCTCCTCTAGCTTGGCTGAAAATGCTTTCTAAAATGGTGCCAGTCAGTTTACATAAGCTGTTATACATTAATTCCCAAATGACTGCCTAATGATGATGTTTATTATTACTAGGATATTGCATTGTTCTTAAGCAGCAGGCCTAAAGCTGGCAACTCATTAAGGCAGAAGGTCCAAATGAGTGAGAGGACATGTTTGTCAATCGGAAGTGCATGAAATGTAATCTCATTACTGTCAAATTTGATATTATGGCAAAGCAAATGCAGTGTGGAGGGAAAGTTCTCCTCATATGCTTCCTGGGTTAGGGATGCTGGGAGGAGTGCATGGGTTTCAGGATGCTGCACAGAGCTGTTGCCTGCCCTCCTGCCTTTTAGATAGTCATTTGTTTTGCTGTGTTTCACTTCAATCATTTAATACGTCAGACACTGAACTGGGGGTTTGAGTCCATGCCTGTCTTTTGTCATCCAGCCTGCTGACACTGCACATTTCCCCCCAGAAGAGATTACCCATTCACACAATTACCAAAATGTGTGTGTATGTGACGGTGTGTGTGTGTGTGTGGGGGGGGGGGGGGGGGGGGATGTCACTTCTTTGTCTTCATTTGTAAGTCTTTTAAAGGTTTTTGCCTAATTCAGAGAGAGTGATATTTGGAGAAGAAAATAAACGTATGTTCAAAGATGCATCAAAAAGGAAAGTAGGGGTTTGGAATACCAATCCCTGAATAAAGAAATATATTATATTTAGGTTTTATTTTTCTAATCATGGATTATAACATTGATTCTGCGAGTTTTTGTTTTTGGTTTGTTCCACTTCTACTTTAGTGTTTCGTAGCAATTCTCTCATGATGGAGGACATACATATGAAGAAAATTAAGCTTAAAAATGAAGTGTTTATGGGGATTTCAAATCGTTATGAATTAACAGGAGCAGAAAGAAAATGCTGTTGGAAAGAGGTTGTAGCAGTGGTGTAGGACCTACGACGGCAAGCCACAAGGTCCCTGCTGCGCTCCATTCTGATGCATCAACTTGTAGACGACTAGATCCATGTACGTCTTTGTTTTCCTTGTCTGAGATGGTATCTGGATCAAAACTGTACGACTGAATTGCTCCAAAATTCCTCACCATTGTTGTTAATATTAGCTTGGGGGTCAAAGAGCTGTAAGCTAGTGGGAGAGACTGTAAACTTGGTGCACTCAGAGGCAAATTTCTAATAAATTCCTGCAGATATTATGTCCTAAAAAACAACCCTTTTTTAATATTTTGGCTAAAAATGGCATAATCATAAGTAAAAGACCCCTGGGAATGTTTTTTTAAAATAGATCAAAGGATGATCAGAGTAGGTCTTTAAGATATTTTCAAATTCGAGTGGGATCTTTGGAGATTGTTCTGGCAAAAACAGCTCCTGCGATCCTGAGTGTGTCATCAGCTGACATCCAACCCTGACATCTCTTTTTCTCCACATGTTTGTTTTTAGGGGGGGTGGTTGACAAAGATTTGCGGCACTACCTTAACCTGCGCTTCTCCAAGGGCTCAGTGGACCACGACCACCAGCAGATCATCAGAGACAACCTCTACCTCCGCACCGTTCCTTGTGAGTCCCCCTCTCCCCCCCTTTTATTCCACCTCCTAACCTCCATCAGTGTTTCGCTCCTGTCTTTCCCGTCTCTGGGATCTCGTCCTCCCTGCTGCCTTTTGTCGCCTCTTTATTTTTTTCTATTTCCTTTTTTTTCAGTTTTGCCTCCTCACCCTCAGGATGCTGCCCTCATATCTTTTACCTCCCTTTCGTTCACTCCCTTGCCGTCCTTCGCTGTCTATCCCCTGTTCTTTTCCCTCAGCCATCCAAGGTTTCCACGGCAACCACCCTATTGTCTGGAAGGCTTGCGTTGTCGTGATGCCCTACCCCCTTCAGCACACACAAGCCATGCACAACACAGACATACAAAGATGATTTGTCTCTGGGAAACATTTCATTTATGTCTATGAGAGAAATTTTGCTTGATGGACAAACACATCATCACACAGGCATTTGGCGCCTGTGGGTTGCATTCGCACGGTGTTCCTCTGTGCGTGCCTTTTGCGCGCTGCGGGACAATGCCATTTCCATGATTGACATTGAAGGCCATCCCCAGCAGGTCTGCCTTCTGTCCATACATGAAGCAGCTCATGAATCCGCTCATATTCTTCGCCCTGCAGGTGGGCAGACAGGTGGATCCTTTTCCGGGGTTGTTGAGTTTGTCTGACGTTTTTTGGGGGAATTCAACTCGTTCAGTGTTGAATCTGCAATGAGAGAAAAAGAGGCTGCTTTGAACATCAGTTCTAGTTGTTGCTGAGCATTTCCACACTCGATGTTCTTCGCCAGCGTGTTGAGCCGCTGACACAGAAGTTATTGTTTTTAACGGACCCACAGCTGCACAGTTCCTCAGCGTCTTCCTCCTATTTCTACTTTCTTCCCTGTATTCCTCTGATTGCTTTCATCTCCTTCATATCGTTGCTTTTTCTTTGATTTATTCAGGTTAACACCTCACTGTTTTGCTCTTTCCTCTTTATAGCTATAACCCAAGATGTCCTTTTCCCGTTCCCCTCTTGCTGTTCCTTCTTTTTTATTCCTTCTCTGATCCCTGGCAAAATCCACTGGTGGCAGGATACCAGAAGAACCACTGAGGTGAAGAAGATTGGCTCTGTTAATTCTGAATGATGCTCCCATTTGGGACTCTGGAGTCACACTTTTTAGGGATTTATTTAGCAGAAATGACATCCTCATAATCAACTGCCTGCTACTTCACCAGGCTAATTTAGCATAATGAAGAAGTTCCACAGACTTTGAAGACATTAGTGATGAATAATTAGCTGAATGTTTGGTTTTAAATCTAAAAGTAGTTAAAGTCGCATTAGTTGTCACACACCTAGGTGTATGGAATGTCTTCTCCGCATTTGACCAATTCCCTGGGGGAGCGGGGAGCTGCAAACACAGCCACGATCAGCAACTATTTGGTGGTTTAACCCCCCAATTTAACCCTTAATGCTGAGTGTCAAGTAGGCATTAGGTCCCATTTTAGAGTCTTTGGTTTGACTCGACCTTGGACTTTAACTCACGACCTTCCAGTCTCAGGGCGGAGACTCTACCACGAGGCACTGAGTTTGCTATATTATTGGGATATTACAGCTTTCCTCCAAAACGTAGCTTTCGTTCCAGCAGCTCATCTCCTCTGCATATAAAAATGCTTAATAAGCATTCTCTGCATGACTTCTTTGCAGTCCAACAGTCACATTGGCAGTTCAGCCATCAGCGTGACACAGCATCAGATGGCTAAAAAAACAGGAACAACTGTCCTGGGCGCTGCACTGCTCATGCCCGGCGGGCTGTTTGTTGTTGTGGTTTGGAGCATTAGAAAATTCGTGTTTTTTCTCTCTCTTGTCTGCGGCGCTCTGACCATGCTGTCAGAGCGGGTCTGTCAGCTTGACGAACAGACGCCACTCTGCATCACAACATGCTGTCAAGGACGTGGGAGGAGGTGTGTCTGACAGTGTGCCATTTCTGTTTGTGTGTCTTGGTGCAGCTCGAAGGCTCACATGCTGACATCAACCACTGCATCCTGTTACATCATGCAGCTCCAGGATGGGCCGCTTGCACCTCAGAAATAACTAAAGGAATGTTATGATTTGCTTTCTGGTTCGTTAACTTTGTCCAGACCCTAAACTGGGATTCCCATGCTACTTTTTTAATGCATCCTCTGACATGTTTACTTACTGTAGTTCTTTTCTCTTCTACATCATTCACATTTCAGTTTTTGTCAATTTAAGGCTGCGGTGGTTAGTGTGCTTGCCTCACAGCATGAAGACCCCGGTTCAAGTCCCGGCTGGGGGACCTGAAACAGAATCACCAACGGGAACTTTCTATGTGGAGTTTGCATGTTCTTGGTTACTCCATATTGTCCCTAAGTGTGAATGTGGGTGTGTACAGGTGTGTGATTGTGTTAGACTGGCGACCTGTTCAGGGTGTACCCTGCCTTTGCCAATGAGAGGCCTTGACCCCAAAATTGGGTTTAGAAAATGGATTAACAAAACAGACCATTTATGACATGAAATAAAAATTGTGGTTTTGAAATGTCCATGTAGCATTTTTCTGAGGACTTAGATTAAGAAAGTTAAGATCAAAATTACATTTCTGGTTATGTCTTTGTTCAAATCAAGGTGAATCAGGAGCAGATGAAAAAAAAAGCAAAAATAATTTTCAAAAAAAGAATTGTTTGAAAGAGTTTCTTTGTCATCATTCACAAAGAAAATACACTGGGTGTGGCACAAGCTCCCTGCTCTGCTCCATTCGGATGCATCAACTAGATCCATGTACGTCTTTGTTTTTTCTTGTCCGAGCTGACATCTGACTCAAAACTGTACAACTGGATAGTTCCAATTTTGCCATTTTCGTTGCACAGGTTTTGTTAGGTTTGGGTTGTAAGGGCTGTAAGCTAGTGGGGGTGGCTTACTTTGCGCCAATAGTCCCACCTATAACTCAGAGGTGAATTTTCTAATGAACTACTGGTGCTCTGCAGAAAATTTGTTTCAGAAAATGACAGAGATTTTGGCTAAAAAATGGTATAATCCTAATTAAAAGTCCACTGGGAACACTTGATGATTGGAGTGGGACTTTACGGACTACTTGATGAATTATGGTTTTAATAGTGCTTATTTATTGTAAAATATTTTCCCGTAATAGGTCAAGAAATAGACAAGGCACATGAATGAAGTCTGTTTATCTTTAGCAAATTGCAGTTGAAATACTTAAAAGTCCAACTTTTTTTTCAGAGTTTTCACTTGGGATATCTGCAGCAGTGCTCTAGTTAAATTGACAGTGATTAATTGACCACTTCAGTGGATGAATTTGAGTTCCTGTCAGGGCACTTTCTATTGAGGACTTAAGAGACGGTCCTAAATGATTGTTTTTGCATGTGAGCAACGAAAAGAAGAGGTTGATGGAATGAGAATGTCTTAAAATACATGAGAGGAACCAGAGGTGGAGCACAGTAAACGGTGGAGAGAGCGATGATGATGAATGTGGACATGAGCAATGCGGCTCTGGAGAAGACGGGAAAAGGGGAAGAACGAAGAGAAAGAGGAGGCGATAAACAGGGATGAGATGGGCCAGAAAGATGAGCATGTTTTCAAGTTGGGAATTAAGAAACAAAAGTCAGTGCTAGAGGATGAAGGGTAGAAATGTCAGGAGTTTAAGGGCAGACGTGCGGTGAATTTGTGAAAAATGAGATATGAGGGAATATCGTAAGTAATTCCCAGGAGAACTGCTGCCTCTCCTCAAGTCTACTCAGAGGCATCAGTAAAAGGCTCTATAAATAGCTGCAGCATTGAGCAGTACATTTCTCCACTCAGATATCCTATAAATACATGCAGCTTCTGTCAGTTTGCATCCACACTTCTGGACGCTCTCTACCCAGCAGCTTCTTGGCTCTGACAGGGATTCCTCCTTCCACTTTGGAGAGACTATAGAGGAGGAGCACAGAAAGACGTTGATGAAGAACACAGCTAACATGCTTGAGACGGTGACGGGGTAAAGCGTGCCTCGGTTAATGACAGCAGTAATGAAGATGGCTGCCTTTATAATGTGAGAAAATGATGCGTGGAAAGTGAAAGACACCTTTTAGCCCCGATATCTGTAGAAGATTTTAGAACAAAGTTGTGTTCAATCAGATACATTTATCCTTTAGCAATTAGAAAGTGAATTAATGGTAACTTGGTTGCAATAAATCTAAACTATTTGAACAGTTTTATTATAAAATCAAACAAATATAACATATTTATGTAGTAAAGTTCCATTTAATTCAATTTTCAATTCATTTTTTATTTTTATAGCCCAATATTGCAACCCAAATGTCTCAACGGGCTTCACTAATACCAACACACAACAAACACATAATATCAGTTATAAAATATAATAGCTGTTTGCTAAACTAAACTTGACAGACTAAGCTAAATTGGGCATCCCTGCCCTTAGATCTTCCGTCTCGGTAAGGAAAAACTCCTTAAAATAAGCAGATTCTAGGGGAAAAAAGAAGAAACCTCAGGAATGTCCACATGAAGGAGAGATGCTCTCGCAGGACGGATAGGCGATGTACCAGAACTCGTAGAGAAGAATTAGCTTATCTAACTCTACAACTACATGTTTGAATAATCTGGCAGATGGGCTTCATCCAGATGGAACTGCGGGGCGGCTGGGGGCACGAGAAGAGCCAGACGCAGGGTCCATGGCCCAGTGTAGAAGCAGGAGCACAGACGAGCTGCCCTGGCCCGGTTTATGAAACCATCTTCCCTTTGCGGAGAAATATGTGTTAAGGATGCAATGACAATTGTAATTATTCCCCTAAACTTCATTACAGTAGGTGAGGTAGGGGAGCAATAAGTTAAATATTCTCTGATTAATAGCTAGCCTGGCAACAAGCCTGTCCAAAGAGGAATGTTTTAAGCCTAACTCTGAATGTAGTAACTGTCTCGGCCTCTCTTACAAGCGGGGAGCTTATTACATATGACAGGGGCTTGGTGGCTAAATGCTCTACCTCCAACTGCACTTTTAGAAATTCTAGGAACCACAAGCAGTCCTGCTTTTTGTGAGCAAAGGGTTTTATTTGCTTTTCTTAAAATTCTGACGAACATATTAAGCCGTTTGAATCCATGTACAATAGGTTTGATGACTGGGGGGGCAAAACAGAGTCAAAACAGGCAGAAGTAATCAAACACGGGAAGTAGGTGAGGTGTCTGCTTAAGTATAGCTTGTGGTGATTACATGTGGAAGAGCAGCTGGTGAGCTTTGGGAACGGCAGCAGAGGCTGATTGGGAATGGTAGTGAAGATACAGCTCAGGGAAAGGTCAAAAGTGGTCGGAGGGAGTGACGGACATCGGATTTCTGACAATTCTAAATCATGTAACTTTTTTATGAGATTTATATTGTAGATATTTTACTGGGAAACATAACCAGCAGCAGCTTGACTCTATTGCAAATATTGACTTTCCGTAGATTTTTCTCTTCTGTAACTTAGCCCATGCATTGTGATGTGAATTATGCGTGCAGCATTTCTGATTATGCAAAGAGTTAACAGTTTAGGTGGAAGAAGCGCACAGATGGAGCTAACACCACTTAGTTTGGTTAACTGAAGTAAATTAATTATTAATTTCTCTTTAGGGATCAGTAAAGTATGTTCAACTGTAGTGAAACCAGCCTTATGAAATGTGCACATGAGTTTGTGCATAAAGCTTTTTGTGGAAAATGCTCTGAAGTCATAATTTATGATTTGATCCTAAACCTATAGTTACGTTTCTCGCTGCATGACTGTTTATTTATTTTTTAATTGAACCTTTATTTATCCAAGCAAGACAGATTAAGAAAAAAAAAAACTTATTTTCAACTGTGGCCTGGCAAAAGAAAAAAAGTTACATGAGGCACATAAAACAAAAATCAGGATAAAACAGCAGTAACACAGACAATCATTAAAATAATACAATTATTAAAGTCATTAGAATCATAAAACTAAGTTACAGCAACATTTTTCTCATAAAGAACCCAATGAGGAGTTTGTTCGGGAATGTTAATAGAATCAGTTTTGCAGAGCGGGTGTTGTACATGGGGGATGAAGTGTGCAAAAGCTGGCTCAAATAGGGAGGAGAAAGGCCAAGGAGAGTTTTGTAAATTAACAGCAATCCGTGTATTTTACATCAAGTGAATAAGGAAGTCCAATTTACAGTGGTGGATTTTGAAGGGATCATATGAAATAAATCGAATGGCAGAATGGTGAAGAGGGTCTAGTTTTTCCTAATCCTAATTCTGGCTTAATCATTGACTCTGAATGGTCAATGTGGACTGAAAAATAGGAAGCATTGTCTAGCCAGATTCCAAGATATTTATTCTTTGTAACTTGATATAGAGGAGTGCTATCGAGTGGACATATTTAGCAGGATTTAAAGGAAGATGTTTCTTCTTGCCAAACCTCCTGATTTTGGTCTTTGATACATTTAGGTTCAGATGCAGTCTAGAGAGGGAAAGTTGTAGTTCATTGAACCTACGCTGCAACTTTACTATGTATGGGGAGGGGGCGAGGGATTAGAGGACTGTGTCATCAACATAGAGGTGTATGGAGGAGTCTCGAGAGAGCTATGTTCTTAATGTTGATCGAGAAAAGGTTGGGTCTAATGATAGATCCCTTTGGAACACCTGTGGTGACACAAAGAAGTTTAGGAAAGACCACAATGCTTTGTGTTTGATCGATTTCTGTGAAAAAAACTTTTTTTAAATATATATTTTTTTAATAAACCATCAACATTCTCATCATCAGAACCCAGTGGATTCATAAATAGCCATTGTAAAATGCTCATATTAATATGGTTGTCACTTTGTGAAATCGGCAACGTCATATTTGACATTAAAAAATGAAGTGAGCATGGTGTCTGAATAACTTTTATAATCCAGGCATTGCAGTTTTTTAGTAGTTAAGGGGTAGAGAGGGAATCCAGCCTAATTCTGTTACGGCTTTAATGATACTTAATTTCTTTCCATTTATCAACAAAAAGGTTTTTTGTTCATGTAGTCAAAAGTAACATACAAACAGTGTGAATAAGAAAGCATGGCTGATTGAAAACATCTGCTGCCTCAACTGACCTGCCTGTTTCTGAGACTCGGACATGAACTCCAAGATTCCTATCAAAATCTTTTATTGATGAACTACCAAGCATCCTTTTGTCTTGTTTATTATGACATTAGCGACATGTTGGACACCTCCACGAATGAGGATTCATTTCACATGTATACCTGCACAGATACGATGGTGGATCAATTCTAACATGATGCTGGGACTGATGATGATGAGGCAAAGCCGGAGGAAGAGGAGCTGTGACAGTTATCTGCCAATGTTTGCTGTGATGATGACAGTTTTATTCAACAGGGTGATAAAGATAAGATTCATTACTTGTGTGTGTATTTGTGGGAGAAAAACAGTGTGCACACAAAAACACACTGCACTTACTTATGAATGTATGTCTCTTTTTTTTGCCCTGTTGCACTGATTATTCTGTTTGTGCAGTGAGATTAAATAGGGAGAACTGATAAATGAATCACGGGACTATTACACACCATGCTCTGATAAGACTGCATGTGCTCATCTGCCTGTGTGTGTATGATGGAGAAATGCATCATCCCCTTGGGAGTCTCCTTAAAGGGTTGATTTGCCTGCTAGCTTGCTCTTGTTAAAGGGCTGGCTGACATGCTTTGATGTGGTTTTGTGCTCCCTGCAGTTTTGATTGGCACGCTGGATTAATGTTGTTCCACAGATGAAAGAAGTGCTGAGGGAATGATGTGAATTTTTATGAAATGAATCTAGCAAATATTGAACATGAGTAGTGGTTTGGAGTTGCTTTTTCTTGTGAGACTTTGGACAGGTGTCATCTTGTCCCCTCTTCCTGTCTTCACTGTGGTCTTCTCACTCAGCTGGTGACCACAAAGGTTGCTGATTTGGCTTTATAATTCTGTCTGTTGTTCTACGTCTGTTTGTTGTGCCTCTAAGATCAGAATAACGGGCGCGATGAGCCGGCAGCCGGGCACTCGGCGAGCTGCTTGTCTTGTGATGCCTGTTGAGCAGAAAAACCTCAGCGACCTCGAATGTTCGCTCTTCATGGTCTTAACTTCTCTTCACAGACACAAATGGAATACTAAACTGTACTCACTAGCTTCGTGTTTGCAGCTCTTCCGGGGATGGACCACTTAGTCCAGTTCTCATGTACAGTCAATGAACATAGGACAAGCTGGTTTTCTTTTCTTGTGTTTTTTTCTTAGTCAGCTCTCGTTTCGTGCAACACTGCCTCCATGAGCAGCTTTTGTAGCTGTAATGTTTTTTAGAGTTTTGCTTCCCTCAAATTTAAAAGCAAACAAAATCAGTGCACTGGACTGCTGTTGTTTGAAAGAACCATTAAAATCAATTCCCATCACAGCATAAAAAAACCAAACACCTCAGTGCTCTATGTCACCCAGACACCAGCTCAGCTTGACGACACAAATGTCACTTCAGGCTCTGAAGGAACGTAGATTTATATTTCTGCTTGAACTGGATTCACCACTGAAAATTTCAAGACCAGTTGCTAAGAATAGGATAAGATGAAAAAGAAAATAAGTGACATGTGCTTAAAATTGTGGGTTTTGCACTAAAAGGGCTCGCTACATCAAACTCTGAAGGATGCTAGTTTCAGCCTCACTTTGAGCAGATAGCATCTCTTGTTTTTGTTGTTTTACCTTCAGCATCGCTGTCTGTGATTCTCAATTATGATGTTTTAGCAGCTTCTGCCAGTTAAAGACTCGCTCTGATGAAAATTGTGTTTATGGTGTATTTAACGTGTTCTTATGGCATTTTCTGATGATTGAGGACATTTAAAAAAAAATGAAGCTTAAAATGGAATTTCTGAGTATCTTTCTGAATCAGGAGCAAGCAAAACAAATCTGTTTATAAAAGAGCTTATTTGTGAGGTAAAAAACTCTATGTTCTGCTTTATTCAGATGCATCCACTTGTAGACGGCTAAATCCATTAACGTCTTGGTTTTCCTTGTCCGAGCTGACATCTGGCTTTAAAACTGGACAGCTGGATAGCTCCAACATTGCTCACCATTATTGTTGCACCGGTAATGTTAGGTTGGGGTTGTGTGGGTAAGCTAGTGGGAGAGAGTGTAAATAGTTAGCTTTATGTAACGGGGAGGAGGTTTCGGGGCGGGGTTGTTCTGCCTACAACTCAGAAGTGAATTTCCAATGAAATACTGGTGCTTTGCAGAAAATATGTCCTAAAAAATTACACTATCTTCTTTCATTTTGGCTAAAAATAATCATAAAGAAAAGATCACTGAGAACAAATTGAAAAGGGATCAAAAGATGATCAGAGTGGGACGTTGAAGGCATGGCCTGTGCTGTTAATTGTTACAAAAAAATCTGCTGTTTGGAATAAAGAGAGCACCCCCACTTTTGTCATAAAACAAAGAGAATATACCCAAAAAAATAATTAAAATCATTGCATGTACAATTTGTATAGAAATCCTTAGGTTAAACAGAATGGGTGAATTCCATTATGGTTACTTTGCAACTACTCTTGGTCAAGAAATCATCACCTCGCAACCATACAAGTCTTTTTTCCTCAAGATGTGTCGCTTTGATTAAACAAACAGGTCAGGTTCTCTTGAGTGAGTTTTACAGTTGCTGGCAGGAACATTTAGCATTCATGAATTCTGCAGACACCACTGTGAGGGAAAAAATGACACATTATTCATCTTAGATTGGAAAAAGAATACATCAGCATTTACATTTAGCTTTTACCCAAAGTGGTTCAGGGAAGTCGATGTCACAAATATTAGTGATTACTTGATACGTTTTTGGCATGTGGACTGAATGCAAGCGGCGCTCGGGGTCAGGTGTTTTCGGAAGTGCGGCCTAGTGTCGGCTCAGTTTGCTTTAAAATCTGTACAGCTTTCTGATTGTGATTTCGCCAGCGTGGGTTCTAACAACCTGCCTTCAGCTATTAATGCTTGGTGTGTCTGTAATCGAGCATGCAGCCCAGTCATCTATCCTTCCCACATCTCTGTGATGACTACAACTAGACTGAATGTGCAAGCAGCTTCCAGCCTGGAGGCAGAGTTAACTTCCACATTTCTGCTTCCTCTAAGCCCGCAGCTCCCATCAGAGTCAAAGCTGTCTGCCGGAGCACCGGCTGAATTTCTCTGAGGTAACCAGGTGTGCGCTCTCAGTGGCCCAGCTGTGACAGAAACTGATTGATTGTTGTTCAAGGCAGCAACTGGTATAGGCCCAGTGAGGGCTCAGGCTGAAGACCTCAGGGACTTCTCTTCATAAATTGACTGAACATGCAAAATGGAGTGTCGCATCTGACATAAATTTTAATTTTTTTACATCAAATCTTGATGTTCCCCCTTGTTGCCATGGCAGGCCCGTGTTTGGAGGCACCGGTTCGTTGTGTGGTGGCAAACGTTGTTGTCAACAAGTTGTGTTGCTGCATCTGTAGCCGAGGCTTTGTAGTGTAAATAGGGGTGCCAGTGTTTGTGTGTCATGGCGCTGATTTCGCCCTGCTGTCACACTTTGCGATCAGAAACAGGAAAGAGGAAGGATGGAAGAACGGGGATGAACAGAGAGTGAGAGCACAGTGCAAGGTGCAGCTTGAAGGAGAAAAAGGAAATCAGGAGAATAATGAGGAGATAGTAGATTAAAAAAAAGGCAGAGAATTAGAGTAACGGGGTTTGAGAACGCCAAATGGAAACAAATGGATGGAGAGAGATGAGCTAAATTGAAAACAAGAGGTGTGAGACAAAAGAGGCCAATTTGAAACAAAAAGACAATCGAAGAGAAAGATAGATACATTTATAGAGACATATAACTGAGTAAAGAACCAGTAGATACACATTCCTTGTGGGGTATTTTTGTGCAGCAGTGCTTCTCTCCAGTTTGTTGTCAAAGATCTTCAGGGTAAACAAATAAGAACGTGGCATTTTATCTATTTTTATTTTGTTTTCAGTTGATAGACTGAGTTTGCTGAACAAATGCCCCCTTTGAAAATCATGTAGTAATTTCAGCTAAATTGACTTAATGTTTGCTAATGTCTTTTCGCATCCCTCTGTGCAATTTTTATGGACATAAATTACGAGCCACAGTGAGGATTTTTGAGAGCTTAGTGAATTTAGCTCCGCCTCCAGGTGAGGAGGCGGAGCTAAATGGGATGTTGACATTCAGTGATAATTTGTTCATCTCGTCTTTTATTTTGTGCAACTATTCTTATTTCTACGGAGCCCGTGTCCTGACTTTAAGATATAAAAATATATCTTGTTCCCACAGATTATTATCTCGTTCGCACGAAATACTATTCCGTTACCACAAGATACTATTTCGTTCCCACAAGATACTATTGCGTTCCCTCAAAATACTATTCCGTTCCCACAAGATACTATTGCGTTCCCTCAAAATACTATTCCGTTCCCTCGAAATGATTAAGTCGTGCGAACGCAATAATTATGTCGTTCGAACGCAATAATTAATCCGTTCAAACGCAACAATTATTCACGTCATAAGTCATTCACGCGGATATGCTCTCTGTACGCCGGCAAAAGCCGCTTTCAGCGGTAACTTCCGTGTCTCTGTGACCCATATTCGTTCAAAAAAGGAACATGAAAAACAAAAATGATCACTTTATTACCGTCTCAATGAATATAATAAAAATATCAAAAGATTTATGATAACAAGGCTGCTTTGTCATACGATAGCTCCTGCTAGGCTACTACTAGCTCCGCCGCAGAGCTCTTTGATGTATGCCGGCATTTGGGCAACGGGCTGGTTGGTTGACAGACAGCTGATATGGTAGTTTAGGGTCGAATAGGAATAATAATATTCAGGACTTGTCTTTTATTAACTTTAGCAGTCAGTCGCTTTACATTCGAAGGCTATTAGGCTACATGCTAACTGACTAGCCGATCATATCCTGTTATTCATTTATGTCATAGATTTACAGCAGATACCTTCACATTTCTGTCTGTGTGTGTCTCATTACATTGCATTGAAGACACAGAGGATGTTGAGAGAACAGATTTATATATTTTAAAAAGCACAAAAGAATCCATCATATTCACGTTCATTCACATGATGATGATGATCTGGTACGCCCTCAGTCATCTTGCTGCAAAAGCCGCTTCCTGCCGCTACTTCCGTGTCTCTGTGAGCATTCAATAGGGGTAAAAATAAAAGCAAGAATGGTCGATCTGTTATTGTCTCGATGAAAATCTGAAACATATCATATTAAGCTTGCTGCTTCGCCTAAAGCACTTACCTTTAGCTCGTAGCATAACAACAATAGTACGTCACGTTTCCCAGCATGCTTTGCTGCCAATCATTGGTCTTGTTGTTAAACCTTGGTCACAGGGACACGGTGATTGGCCAATGAACGGAATAGTATTTCGTGCAAACGAGATAATAATCTGTGGGAACAAGATATTAATCTGTGGGAAAAATACATATTTTTATATCTTAATGTCAGGACACGGGCTCCGTAATAGTCAATACGTATTTGTTGCAGCCCCGTATGTCCACAGACGGACTGTTGGGGAAAAAACTTCACACTTGTTCACTTCTGAGAAAGTATTTTTAACGACTGCCAGGTTTGGTGTGACTATAATCCACTGAACTACAATAGTCTGATAGCCATGATGGATGAGGTGTTGGGAGAAAGCCTAAATGTGGCTGTTTTTGTTTCAAAGCCCTGCTGCCTAAATCTGCTCATTTTATTCTATTAAATATGTATTTTATAGCCCGGTTCTAAAAGCTCTAGAAAAAAATATGAGGGAAAGCATTGCCCCGTCCATCACCCCTCATCTCTTTTCCACCCATAATTATAATGAGAGTATTTTCGGACTGCCATTTCCCACCCTTTATTATGATAATTTGTCTATTTTTAGTTCAGAATCTCTGACGTTTTAGCCCCGGATATCTGACGTTCTTCCTCTTGGTGACTTTCCATCTAATTATCCAAACTTGTTTATGGATACTTTATTTTCCACTTAGTCTGGATGCACACCAAGGTTAGCGAATCAACCTTTTCTTTCTATCTCACTCTTCGCTTCGAATTGTTTCCCTCTGCTTGCCACTGTTCTGCAAAGGTATTTGTCTTCTTATCGCCTGACACCCAATTGAGTTATTTCAGTATATCAGCTATTTTTGCTTCAGTTCCAAATGGACTTTTCTTGTGTTTTTTAGTAATCTCTATCTTTTTCCTCGCACACGTCCATCTTCCCCAGTGTGAAAGTATAGCTTGAAGCAGAGCTTGTCTTCCCCCTGAAGTGTCAGCTCTGAAGCATTTTATTTGCTATTACAGATTTAAGACTTTTAAGCCATAAATCTCCCATACTCCTCACAGTGTCACCTCTAAAAGGTTTGGCCACACTGGATAATTTCCACGCAAAGACCGTTTTTGACTCTGGCTGACTTTATCCTTTATTAGCAAGAGCGTGACATTCGTTAAAAGCACCAGGTTTTTCTTCATTTTTTTTCATCTTTGACGTACATATGAGCACCTGTGCCTCTTTTGCTCTGTTCAAGTCCTGCACTGTTTTTATGACTTCACCTAAAGAACAAAAAGAAAAAAAACTCACCTGGAAACTTTTTGGAAGTCATCAGTTCTGAATTATATTTTTATGTCCTCTACCTGAGCACTTCCAAGGGTAGCAGAAAAAAGAATTTGGTAAGCTTTGAAAACAACTGAAGACAGAGGAAAGGTGGCTGCAGAGACAGAAGGAGCAGAGTATGGATTTTTCTGGGAGCAATGTTCTTTTTAATAAAAAGGTTTTCCTCCGAGGTATTTAGGAATGTGCAAACGCTGGTAGTGAGGCAGAAAAACAAGTAACAGAAGCATCAATGTCCAGAGGAGAACGGGAGAGAGAAATGAAGAACAGTTGGATTATCATCTCATCGCATGGCTAAATAATGAATCAATATTCCCAGTTTAGATCCAACAAGACACTTTTCCTCCTTCCCTCTGCTCAGCTGGCGTGTCCACTAAGGGAAGCTGTGGGAGAAGGCCATCAGCAGGTCATCAGTATTCCAGCTGCCTACTCGGGTGTGGGCAGCAGAATAATTTCATTCTGATCTTTCGGATCAATAACTGTACCCTGTGGAAGGCGATCAGCCCCGCCTGCATGGCTGAGCTTCTGCAGCCACAGTTGCAGGATGAATGCAGTGGATGGCTCTGTTTTAAGATCGTCTTCTTTTTGCTCCCTAAGTCCAGTCTGCCTTTTTCAACAGGAATCGGCTGGTAAATCTTGACAGTAACAAAAGAGCCTTTCAGGAAAGTTTATCTTTGCACAGCATATACTGTTAAATATTCTCATTGGGTGAGTCACAGGGAAGATGAGTTAGCTTAGGGGGGCGGAGGAGACATTTTTTTTATACCTTGTGACATAATTTAGTCCTGTAATGAGAAAGAAATACTAATTAAGGTGCAGAGTAATTCATCACAATGGACTTCAATTTATATCTCTCAATTAATGAAGAATGACATTAAAGATATAAAGTGTTGCAGTCGACAGTCATTTTACATCATCTTAAGTCTAGGAAAAAAATGCATAAAACATACAGACACACACATACACACACACACACATATATACATATATATATATATATATATATATATATATATATATATATATATATATATATATATATATGTATATATGTGTGTGTGTGTGTATGTGTGTGTCTGTATGTTTTATGCATTTTTTTCCTATATATATATATATATATATATATATATATATATATATATATATATATATAACCGGCTGGGTAGCTCGGTTGGTAAGGTGCAGGACTGTCATGCAGGAAACCCGGGTTCGATTCCCAGGGCGGAATGAACAATTAATGGCAATGAAAAATAGGGCAATTACCATAACAATGACGGGCAATTAACATCACCCAGTGAGGGTCCTTGGGCAAGACCCTTAACGATACCGCTTACCTCACAACATGAGAGACAATGAACCACATGTCATGCCGGCTCAGACGTCGCCCGGCCAAACAAGGTCTGCGTCAGGTGCTGAGGGACCAGAGCACCCTGATGGAAAGTGGGCTACTGGAACAAGACGGAAATGGACTAGATGTGAGAACAAGGTTCTGTTAGGATGCTACTACTCAAGTGATCCCACCCAGAGGGGTTACATGCAGAGAATGTGGAATGAATGGATGCTTCGAAACCCACAATCAGGGCTAACTGCCAAACAACTGGTAGCCCAGTGCTCTAACATCCACAAACTGCAACTCCTATCACAACTTGAGATTGAAGCAATACAATACAATGCCACGGGAGAGCCAGAACAACAGGTCAGAGAGGAGGTTATACCACACTCCCACCCTGAGATAGGGTACACAGCCCCAACAACCACAATTACACTGAGCGAGGCGGCAACTGACCTGAAAGACAAGATCATGTCTACAATGAACACTAGGCAACCCCGACACCAGCTACAACGGTTAAGTGATGGACCGCCTGAAAGTCTACTGGAAACTGTGAATGAAGCATTGAGGGCAATTCCTACCACAACCATCACAGAAACCAATGAACTGGTTTACACTTCAGCAGCAGTGATCCTTGAGATGCTTGGCTATAAGAGCAACCATGGAAGAAAACAGTACCCACCATGGAAGCAACGGTTAGAGGCCAAAATCAAGGCAACTCGGAAGGATGTGAGTAAGCTGACAGAGGCTCAAAGAGGTACAATGAGAAAGCAAGTACCTAAGAGATACAGCCAGATGTCCATACCTGAAGCACTGGAAACTGCCAAACAAAGGCTCCTAGCCTTGAGCAGCCGCCTAAAGAGGTACACAAGAGACAATGAAGCCAGACGAATAAACAGGCTCTTCGCAACTCAACCTGCAAAAGTGTACGCTCAGTGGCAGGGTCAAAACAGCCGAGCAGACCCACCAAGGCTGGAAACTGAACAGTACTGGAAAAGTATGTGGGAGAAAGAGACAGCACATAACAGCAATGCCCAGTGGCTGGTCTCTCTGAGAAAAGAACATAGCAACCTCCCTGAACAGAATCCAGTAACCATCACAGTGGCTGACATCCAAGAAAGAGTCTCAGGTATGAAGAACTGGACAGCACCGGGCCCTGACATGATACATGCCTACTGGCTAAAGAAGCTTACCGCACTCCACGAGCGCCTGGCAGCACAAATGAACCAGCTGCTTAGGGATGGGACTCACCCCGAATGGCTAACGGAAGGGCGAACGATCCTGATCCAGAAGGATCCCTCAAAGGGTGCAATCCCATCCAACTACCGGCCAATAACCTGTCTGTCCACAACATGGAAGCTCATGTCAGGCATCATTGCAACCAAGATAAACAGGCACATGGATCAATTCATGAGTAACACACAGAAGGGCATTGGTAGAGACTCCAGAGGAGCCAAACACCAACTCCTGGTCGACAGAACAGTCGCCCAAGACTGCAAGTCACGACACACCAACCTGTGCACAGCCTGGATTGATTACAAGAAGGCCTATGACTCAATGCCACACACATGGATCACTGAATGCTTGGAGCTGTACAACATCAACAGGACTCTAAGAGCCTTCATAGGAAACTCGATGAAGCTGTGGAAAACCACCCTTGAAGCCAATGGGAAGCCACTTGCACAAGTGTCCATCAAATGTGGGATATACCAAGGTGATGCTCTGTCCCCACTGCTGTTCTGCATAGGTCTGAACCCCCTCAGCCAAATAATCAACAAGACTGGCTATGGATACCGACTCAGAAATGGGGCCAACATCAGTCACCTCCTCTACATGGATGACATCAAGCTATATGCTAAGAGCGAGCGTGACATTGACTCCCTGATCCACACCACCAGGATCTACAGTACTGACATTGGGATGTCATTCGGGCTCGAGAAATGCAGCCGGATGGTGACAAAGAGAGGCAAGGTAGTCCACACAGGAGGGGTCTCACTCCCAGAAGGAACAATAACAGACATCGAAGACAGTTACAAGTACCTTGGAATTCCCCAGGCAAATGGCAACCTGGAGCAGGCAACAAGGAAAGCTGCAACAGCTAAATACCTCCAACGAGTAAGGCAAGTCCTGAGAAGCCAGCTCAATGGCAAAAATAAGACCCGGGCAATAAACAGCTACGCACTGCCAGTTATCAGATACCCTGCAGGAATAATAAGATGGCCAAAGGAAGAGATACAGACCACAGATGTTAAAACACGAAAGCTCCTCACCATGCATGGAGGGTTCCATCCCAAATCCAGCACACTGAGACTGTATGCTAGCCGCAAGGAAGGAGGCCGAGGACTAGTGAGTGTAGAAGCCACTATCCAGGATGAAACATCCAAGATGCATGAGTACATCAAGCTCAAGGCCCCAAATGACAGTGTGCTCAGTGAATGTCTCAGGCAATGGAGAGCAGAGGACACATTGCTGGAGGACAGATCCTCATGGGAGGACAAACCCCTGCATGGGATGTACCACCGGACCATAACTGAAGTGGCTGATATCAAGAAGTCCTACCAATGGCTAGAAAGGGCTGGCCTACAGGACAGTACTGAAGCGCTCATCCTGGCAGCTCAGGAACAAGCCCTGAGCACCAGAGCCATAGAGGCTCAGATCTACCACACCAGACAAGACCCAAGGTGTAGGCTGTGCAAAGAGGCCCCTGAAACAATCCAGCACATAACTGCAGGATGTAAGATGCTGGCAGGGAAAGCATACATGGAGCGCCACAATCAAGTGGCTGGAATAATATACAGGAACATGTGTGCAGAATATGAACTGGAAACCCCAAGGTCAAAATGGGAAACACCTCCGAAGGTGGTAGAGAATGAGAGGGCAAAGATCCTGTGGGACTTCCAGATCCAGACTGATAGGATGGTAATGGCAAACCAACCAGACATTGTAGTGGTGGATAAAGAACAGAGGAAAGCCGTTGTGGTGGATGTGGCAGTGCCAAGCGATGGAAACATCAGGAAGAAGGAACATGAGAAACTGGAGAAATACCAGGGACTCAGAGAAGAACTGGAGAAAGCCTGGAAAGTGAAGGTGACAGTGGTGCCTGTGGTAATTGGAGCACTCGGGGCAGTAACCCCCAAGCTGGAGGAGTGGCTACAACAGATACCTGGAAAGACCTCAGACCTCTCAGTCCAGAAAAGCGCAGTGCTAGGAACAGCTAAGATACTGCGCAGGACCCTCAAGCTCCCAGGCCTCTGGTAGAGGACCCGAGTTTGGAGGAGAAACCACCCGCGGAGGGTGAGAGGGGCGTTTTTTTTTTTTATATATGTATGTATGTATATATTATCCATGCTGATGAAAATGAATAACATTAAAAATAATAAACATTAAAAAATGACCAATACTTAGATTGCCATGACTACGGTTCTAGTTCAGAAAACTGCTGGTACCAAGTTTTCAGGATTTTTATCAGATACAGACGCTGACAATTTATGTTCACTGCTCCTAATTCTTAACTTCACTTTTCCTATTAACATCCATCCATCCTTTTCTGAACCCACTGAATCCCTTTCAGGGTCACAGTGCTCATGAAGCCAACCCAGCTACTGTCTGGCAAAGGACACCCTGAACGGGTCACCAGTCTGTTGGAGGGCCACACTATTGCACACCTAGGGCCATTTTAGAATCATCAAATAAACTTTGAAGCTTGATTTTGGACTTTGGAGGTTAGCCGTAGTTCCTGTAAAAAAAAAACTGGCATGCACGGGGAGAACATGCAAACTCCACATAGAAAAGGTTTCAGCCGTGATTTGAACTTGGACCTTCTTGTGCTAACCCTGCGGCCCCACTGAGTAATCCCCTTTAGAGATTTTACCATCATCCTTTCTTATCATTTTCAGTTCAGTTGGTTGTGTGAAGAAGGCAATAACTTGAGGTAGACCCATCTCAGACAACATTTTTCTCTGTTTTCCCTGTGTCACCATTCTGTCACATGGCTGAATTCATTTCATAGATTTAAGGAACTTTCTGCAAAAAATTGAAGAACGATCTGGCTGCAGACAAAATGGCGCCTTACATTATTGGCCGGAATTGTAAACAAAAAATGTTTATTAAAACTTAGAATGGTGAAAACATTAACTGTTGGTGTCGCCGGTTCAAATAATATTTTTTTTGAGGAAAATGTGTGTACTTCCTGTTCCGGTCAAGGACTTTCGGTTCTGGACGTTGATGTCTGCAGCCAGGTCCTCTTGGAGAAAATCTTCCACCAAAGCAGCTCAGGTGTGTTGGGACGCAATGTGCGTGTCAGGTTATGAATCTAAACTTTAAAATGGAAAAGGTAGTAACTAAAAGTCCATTTTAATTTAATCTATTTATAAAATACAAGTTTGTAACTAATGCAGCCTCAAGTTGTAAAGAAAAACATAAAACCAACTATAACCAACCAACCAACTTGTTTAATAAAGTTCAGCCGGAATCATTGATCATTTAAAACCTTAATAAGCGACAGATTACATTATGTCTGTGTAAAATCCCTTGTTTGGGCTGTTGTTGATGATGCAAAGCTCCTTTCAGTTGATTTAAAAAAAACAACATGTAGACGTGACCAGCTTGGGTCAGAGAGGAAAGGAAGAAGGCAGACGAACACAAAACACTGACACATCCAAATTATACTGAAACTTTTATGGAGAACAAGCTGAGGAAAAAATGTACACAGAAGAAAATGGGTTAAAAAAAAAGTGAAAAGCTGAGAGCATTTTAGACAAATCTGCAGTAGTCTGGGTTGGTTGATGCATAACTGAGGGCACGGCTCAACCAGACCTATGGTTATCACCATGGGACAAGTTTTACGCCGATAGCCTTCACGGCTATTAGGCGCTTTCAGCAGTATTCAGCAATCACTGCTCATTCGTTGACAGCACAGCAGAGTCTAAAGTGTGTAAAGAAAAGAGGCTGTTTATGTCGGATCATCTGAGCTTCCCTTTCTTTCTCATTAGGTGCTGATATGCTGCCATCTTTTTTTCCCAGCAGAGAAAAGAATACAGTTGAGAGTTTTCATCAGTTGCACCAAAGCAGTAAAGTAGTGACAGACGATCAATAGAGATCCGGCGATTAAGATATCTCACTCTGGACAGACTTACTGGTGCATATGTGTGAGTGGCCATGAGTCCACTGAAAATCCATCACCTGCTGCTCTAATCTCCCTCAGCTGGCTCTTCAGTCGTGAAGCCAAAAGGCTTTTTTAATGGAAAAAATGTGTTCACATTTTGTCTAATTTCTTATCGTTTTCTAACTGTTTCACTGAAACTGCACTAATTTTAGATTTTCTGAAAAACCACCTTTTCAGAGGAGTTCACCTTTAGCTGCTGGCGTGCGGCGCTAAAATCCTGGGAGAGGCTCAGCGAGTGCTTTCCCTCCCAAGGCCGCACCTGTGACTGTTTTCTGACGTGATCGATGGAGAGCAGGGATCAACACCAGCAGACTCCTCTGAGCCTGAGCTGAAAGTCCACTTGGCAGGGACACAAACACAGCACCTCATTAAATTCAAAGCTCCCATTGCTGCCACAGTGCGGTCGAGCCCAGACGCTGCTGCACTGATGAAGATCTCCAGAGCAAAGATGCAGGAAGGCTCCTAATTGCTGCATTGTAATGCGGTGCCTGTGCATTTCCACCGTTCTGACACTAATCCAATCGACGCAGCATTGTGCGCCGTTTGAAGAGCTCTGACTTATGCTTGGTAAAACTGCCATATTGATTCAGTCATTACAAAAGCAGGAAGGGATTGGCTTGTAGGCACAGCCTGATGGTGTGCTGCAGCTTCTCTCTATAGCTGTCAGTCATACAGAATTTTTTGAATGGATTTGACTCTCAAAAGTGATGACTCCTCAGTCAGTCTGTTTCCCTTCTCCTCCCATTTCCTCTCACACACTTTGTAGCCTCAAAATCTGCCTCCTTTTCCTGTCCAACCCTTTTCCTTGGCTCTTTTCCTGCCTTCCTGCCTTTTCTTCTCAAGTGTCCTATTTGGCTCTAATGACCTCTCCATCTCTTTTTTTCCTCCTCTCTCCCTGCAGGTACCACCAGGCAGCCCAAGGAGGGGGAGGTGCCGGGGGTGGACTACAGTTTTGTGAGCGTGGAGCGGTTTATGGAACTGGAGCAAAGTGGAGCCCTGCTAGAGAGTGGAACCTATGAAGGTGAGCTGTGGGAGCATGTGCAGACAAGCGCAGGTGCTTGGGGAGCAGATCCAGAAGCACGTGTGTCTGTTGAGCTGTTTTGCTATTTTTAAATGTGCTTTCTTGCGCTACAACGTGCATATCTGTATTTGATTAATTAGATGAGTCGGGTGGTGCTCTTGTTCACAGCTCAAGTGCACTGGCTGTGGAGTGTAGATTATTTTAGTGTGTGTGCTGAACTGATGCCAGCTTCACATCATGTCAAGTCTGCAAACGCCTGCTCTGTTGCACTGTCAGGAAAACAGCTACAGATGGGGGACTTGCTGGTTCATTCACCCAGAAGAAATTTTAAGAGCATAGGAGGCTGAGCACAGTCACACCAAGTGTGTGCAAACGTGCACACACACACACACGTGTTGTCTTGCTTGTTTGTACGCGTGTCAACAAAGTATGACTTCCTTAAAGTAGAAATCTGCTGTGCCCACTGGAGGAAGCTGTCACAATTTATTTGGATGCACTGGAGGTGCTTTATCTCAATTAGGGATTTTCGTTTGGAAGTCTCAAACTAATTGATGCTGCGTTCTGGCAACAATTAATAGTTAAGGCTTTTGCTGTGAAAGTTAACAGTCGCCAAGTTGTAAGACAGTGGAAAGAAGTAAAAATATCTGCCCAAAATTTCAGCTAAACGCACAATCTTGGGTAAACATGTGGTTTAGTGGTTTCTGTTTTCACTTTCAGGATCACAAGTAAATAAGCAGCTGCTGGTTTTGGCGCCTTGAGCTACCAGACTCTTGGTACTCCAAAACAGAGCACCTGTGGAGGAAATTATACGAGTGTTCTATATTAAAGCAGATATGGTGCCCCTTTACTCCATACACAAGTTTATGAGGATGCCCTAAATAATTGATCACAGGAGCTGCTCAGCTGGAAACGTTTTGTAGTGGATGGATTGTAAATACTACATTAAAAACGTCTCCACGGGTTATATTTTTATCTTACAACTGGATTTATTTATTTTTTATCTTTTAGGAATCATAGTTTATTTTGTGTTTTTGGAAAAACTATAAGAAGAATACATTTCTCAAACAGCTTGACAGAAGGTTGGATTTTTGCTCAGTCCTGTGAGGCATCGAAGGACGAGAACTTGGCTGTGTAATATTGAAACTCTTTGGGGTCAATGTGTTGTAGCTGTCCATGTTACTGTGCAAGACTATGTGCATGTTGGAGGCTCCATGCAATATTTATTGATACGGGATGAGTCACAGCTGAAGGTGGATATAACTGCACAAAAGCCAAGATGCCTTCAGGCGTATCTGGCAACCAACATCAGGGGAGCATTTTGCTTTCAAACCTGTGTGGTAAGGAGGGACCTGGGTCTAACCTTTATCCTATCATCTTCATCAGTTTGGTCTTTCACAAGGGAGTGTTCTTACTTTTGAGTTTCTGTTTACCTCTACATGGGTAATCAAACAGATTTTTGAATTTGATCAGTTCAGCTTAAACATTTGCCTTTTTTTTTTAATTTAAATTATTGTTAATCCGGAGCAGGCACAAAAATGCCGTTGTATAAAGCTTGTAGCAGTGGCGTAGAGGCAAAGACAAGCCACAACCTCCCAAATAGATCCATGTACATCTTGGTTTTCCTCGTCTGAGCTGGCATCTGGATCAAAACTGTACGGTAGATAGCTCCAATACTGCTCGCCATGTTTGTTGCATCGGTAATGTTAGGTCAGAGTTGTGAGGAGCTGTAAACTAGCGGGAGAGCCTATAAACAGATGGATGATGGGTCGGGGTTGGGCTTACTAATAAACTAATGTAGAAACTATGTCCTAGAAAACTGCAAAGATTTTTTGATTTAGGCTAAAAGCGACATAATCATAATTAAAAGACCACTGGGAACGCTGTTAAAATAGATCAAAAGATGATCGGAGCGGGACTTTAAGGCTGATGTTATTCTTTTTTGCAGCTTTTCTCTATGAGCTGTTTTATTCTTTTTTCTAGATTATTGTGCCGTGGTTCTGCCGCATGCTCATGCACTCTCAGGGCATCACCTACAGTTCTTTCGGAAGTTTGTGGCAACTTTTTGTTAACCCATTTATGAAGAAGAAAAGAAACTTGAGTCGTCAGTTTTCTCTTTGTGATCCATTTCCTCCCTCTTTTCTTTGAAGGGTTAGAACAAAGAGATGATGAAATAAAGCATATTTGCCTCCCACTCACAAGAGCATGAGTTAATCAGATAGAAAACTGAACCTTTTTGATATTTAATTTTCTGATATTAGATTTATTTTTTACTTTAGTATTCTTCAGGCTTTTGCCTCTTAAATATAGATTGAAATGATAGGTTTCAGCTTTGTGAATACATAGTCATGTTGTGCTGTTCTCCATCTAGTCTTTAAGTAAAATGAATATAATATAAAAAACTCAAGTCTATAAAGTGGCTTCTGATAAATATGCATAGAGCCATTTATTAAAGCAGTGTGAAAAAAAAGCTGTGTACATTAAAAGAATAAGGTATGAATATTGAACAGAGAGAGAAAAAAAGTGGAGTAATTAAGGTTGAGTCTCTGTTTATTTTGAATTTTTATTTTAATTATGTATGTAGTTCAAGTTATTTTTATTTACTCTGGAAGTTTATATCCAGCTTTTTACTCCACAACAAATGTGTTTTGTTTTTTTCATGGGCATAGACGAGGGGCGCAATGCCATTATTGCCCCCCCAAATCCAAAAGAAATAAAAATACCCCCCCCCCCCCAAAAAAACAACAACAAAAAACACAAAAACAACAAAAGTATAATAAAAATAAAATAAAAGACAAAAAAAGTTACAGATGGACGAATGGACTAAAAAAAAGAAAAATTCAGCTTCAACAGAGCACAAAATAGTCTCCTGCTTGTGCCTGTCCCTAGCCCGGTGTATATGCAGAGGGTAGTGTCAGGTAGAGTATTCAACATGAAACTTAAATAGATCAAAGGAGAGGACAGATACATGGGTAGATGAACTGAAGCGATAATGGGATGGTTTTCTACTCATTTTAGGGGCTCAGACCGAAATGAAACCCTAAACTCTCAGCACACCCAGACTTGCCCCCCCTGATATTCTACCTGCATCCCATAGTGGGTCTGCGAAATCCAGGCATGCTAATCAGGTACCAGGATACAGAACCCCCAAGCCTAGCACTCTGATAACATAAGAAAGTGCTAGGTCTAGACCTAGGTCACACTTTTAATAGTCAATTTTAATAGACTACATTTAAGGCTCTTGATTAAGTTTTGGTTCACACTCTGTTTTAACTTCTGATTCAATCTGATTTGATCAATTACCTTTTTTTTTTCTTTTTTTTCCAATTCAATCCAATAATGTTTTTGTTTGGTTTTGGAAACTGGTTTTAAATTACTGATGGTATTAAATACACAAAATGGAATCCAATTTAATGAAATTATACACTTTTAATGAAAAATAACAGAAAAGTAGTTAATACTTAATCAAGAAATTGCTTTAAATAAATAATTTGTTTGATTGTTTTTTGATTTTGATTTGTTTTTTGTGATTTTGGATTTTGGAAGTGAGAAATCTTTTAACTTTAGTAATAGATGTATCAGTGTCCGGCTCTGGCAAACATATATTCCTCTTTTTCAGTTGAAATGTTTTATTTAGTGGATTTTGTTTCACTCTTAACAAACAGAGGTCTTGTTTAGTGATTCTGGTCTGCTTAAATGTGCTGACTCAGCACTTCAAATGAGCTGTAAAAGTGTCTGACAAGTTTTAGAGGGTCCTGCTCATGTACACACACCACTATTTATAACTTTCAAGTGAGAGAGACACTTCAGACGGTCGCTTTTTCATTCAGGTTAGAGGTTTTGCAACTACACTGAATGTTTTCATCAAGTGCCAGAACAAATGTGTCTTCATCAAAAGTCAACATTTTGTAAAAACAAACAGGATATGTCCTTTGGGGGAAAAGTCTTGATTTGTAATTCCGCACATCTGGAGAGGATGAAACATTTTCCTTTTAGGTCACTGAGGATAGAGTCTGCTGTTGGGGAAACAAATGGGTTTGATTAAAACCCACCCATGACTAACATGTTACTCCTCCTCTTCCTCCTCCCTTTCTCCAGAGATGCTTCGCCTGTCTGTTCAAGGCGATAGTTGTAGCAGATAAAGAGTAGCAGACAGGTGTTGCTGGCTAAATCTGCACAGCCATGGACAATACTAATTTAAGTATAATAAAAGAAAATTGAATGAAATACTGGCAGTGTAGTGCAGTTCCTTAACCCATGTGCTATCTTAGATGACCTCACCCTTACATTGACGTGTTATTCCTGGAGGAGAAAGGTGGAAAGATTTCATGTAATCCATGGACACCATTGAAGATCTCAAATTATTGAAGAAAAAAGGTTCAGCGCACTGTCTAGTGGGTCTAGATCAGTGTTTTTCAACCAGTGTGCCGCGGCACACTAGTGTGCCGTGGGAGATGGTCAAGTGTGCCGTGTGAAATTGCCCTCATTAACTGATCTAAAAACATTTCCCATCTCCAGGATTTCAGCTCTGTGTTCATCCAAACAGGCCCTGATAAAACACTCGTTTTCGTAAAATACTTTTTCTTTGCGTTTATTTTATTTTATTTTATTAAAGATATTTTGATAAGAATGACGGCAGCGCGATTCAGCTGCAGCTCCGGCTGTATTTAGGAAAAGTCCCCCCCCCCCCTTTACCTGTCTCCACCAATCATTCTTGAAGGCTTAATCACATGTCATCAGTCTGACCAATCAGAAGTGGTTAACGTCTTCACTTCCTTGTCCCGATTTAGCTCGTAAAGTCGCTCAGTTCTAACAAAAATAGCAGCTAAAGCTCGTCTTTAGCGGTGTAGCTTTCCACAGAATCCGGTATCAGACCGTGGAACAAGTGAACAAAACCATGAAGCTCCGAAAAGCGATCTCCGCCGGCCGTTTTTATGCACTACATCTCCCATGATGCATTGGGTTGTGAGAGTGACAGCGTAAAAGGAGTTCTGTTGTTAAACGTCTTGAAAACAACGAACACACTTCAAACTTTTTTTAAATCTTCTAACTTAACTTTTGTTACATCTTTTAGAAAAACAGCTGCAGCTTCCAGCTTTTTCTGCAATAATTATCACAAAAATGCATGTGAGATTGTGGAGGGGCTGTAGATCAATACAGACTATGAGTTTCTCCTTTTTTTTTTTCATTTCTGGATGCTGGTGTGCCGCGGGATTTTTTTTAAGCTTAAAGTGTGCCGCGGCTCAGAAAAGGTTGAAAAACACTGGTCTAGATAACCCAACTCCCAATGCTAAAGTGCCTAGGATAGCACAAGGGTTACAGACTCACTCCAAAAAAATGTGTTTTTGGTGGGTTTTTTACTATGTTTTTGTGGCATTTTTCTGGTGATAGAGGATACACATATAAAGATAAGTAATCTTAAAATTCTGTTTCTCAATCTGTCTTCATTCAAATCGTTGTAAAACAAGAGTACAGACATAAAGATGGAGTTGGAAAACGCTTTTGTGATGTACAGGTTTCTACAGCTCCCTGCTCCGCTCCATTCTGATGCATCCATGTAAGTCTTTGTTTTCCTCAACTGAGCTGGCATTAGGTTGGTTGTGAGGAGCTGCAGGTTAGCGAGAGAGCAAGTAAATAGATGGTTGATGGAAAGGAGGCAAATATTAAATGAACTCCTCCCGCTCTGCAGAAACTATGTTCTAGTAAATAATACAGGTTTTTTTTATTTTGAAACCTCAAACATTTTTCTTCTCTAAATTCATCACAGAGGAGTTTGTTTCCTCCAAAATGCAGCCATCTTTTAGCTTTAGTTTGTTTCAAAACATCGTAGGATCCACTCAGCAGTAAAAAGTGACAAAACTAAACCTGGAGCTGACACACGTCAGAAAACCTAGAATCAGTAAAAGAGTAAAAGCACATTTTATCTGTGCAAAATGTATTAAAGTGAGATTTCATCACAATGCATGAGTCACTGTTCCTTTATGGAAGCAGAAGCTTCCATCTAGTTTAAAAGTTTCTATTCCTAAAGAGATAAATTGTTTAAAAAAAATGATTGAACATTAAACTGGAAGATGGCAGGGGTGTGTATTTTTCGGGATTTGGCTGCTGAAGCTTCTGTGTTTAACAGATTAGCATTTTTTTTTTGGTTTGGAAACTTAATTCAAGGGAAAAAAAGGATTAAGTGGAAGCACATCATTGGCTCCTATGTGGGGGTGTTGGATTTTGTAATCCCTGTTTATGTTTTAATGTCAAATTGTTTCTATTTTTTTTCTTCCATTTTGTTCAAAAGAGCCAGTTTGAATTAAAGTGCATTGTTTCATGCGAGAAAGCATTAAAAACCAGCAGCTCTCATTGTCAGCTTCTTCCTTGCTGGGGTGAGAAAACGGCTCATTTACTTTTCCTTATTAACTGTTTTGTATATTTAAAAAAAAAGTTTCCTTTCACTATAAAAAAGTGTAAGAACTTTTCATCATCTTTACATCCTGTACCTACGGACTGAAGTCTGCACATAACAGCTGAGATTGCTCACCGTTGATGTCTGTCCTCAGATAACTTTTACGGTACCCCAAAACCTCCAGCCGAGCCGTCCCCGGCAGCCCCTCCTCTGAATGTGAGTGAGGCTCTGCTTCCCGGAGCCCGGCCCAGCGCCCAGGGCAAGAGAAAGAGGAACCAATCGGTTAGCAACATGGAGCAGCGAGCCAGCCTGGAGCCCCCTGAGGAGGAGGAAGAGGAGAGCCCTGTTGTCAATGGTAACGGGGTGGCTATCACACCAGGTACTTAATGAGAACTACTACTACATTCACACCAGGCTTGTTCAAGCGACCACTTCCAGTGAAAAGTTATGTAATTGCATGTTTCAAGCGACATTGTTTAAAACTCATATGTTCAAGCATAGCTACGCATGTTTTTATGTCTGTTTTTGGGCCCTACACACAAAATACGTGGTCATTGAACACAGTAAAAGTTCAACCTGTTGAACTTTGACCAATCAGGATTTCAGATTTGGTAGAGACATATGGATAGCGGGAAGTGCCAACTATTTGAAAAGAGATCACGGAAGAGAAATTAATCATTGCGGTTTTTGTCCGGCCAGAATTATATGACACCAAATCTTTCACATATCGGAATAAAGCCACAAAAGAAAAAGCTTTAAGCTAGATTCATGAGATTTGCACCGCTTTGAAACACACAACACACCCCTTCCAACTGTGAGTTACATGCGCTGGTAGTGCAATAACTGTGATTATTAATTTCTCCTCAGTTGTATTAAAAAAAGGCTATCCATACGTCACTGCAGAATCACCGATTGGTCAAAGTTTAAGTGGTTTAATTTTTAACGTGCCTTCAATTGCTGCAGGTTTTGTTTGAGGAGCCCAAAAACTGACTCAAAAACTTGCGTAGTGACGTGTGAACGCGAGAGTTTTTAATGCCAAACCCAGAAACTCTCATTTCCATGTGTTTACAAAGAGTTTTTGTTGAAAGTGGTCGCTTGAAGGTGCTTTTCCAAGCCCGCTGTGAACGACTATTGTTTGTGTTGATCTTGTTCTGTGACTGTGTTTTTTTAACACCGCATTCATGTGAGAAGCAACATTTGTTACCTTGTGTCTTTTACAGTCCAGTTTGCATTTCAGTTTTCTGCATGAGCTGCAGAGCTCCACGTTTTCCTCATGTAACACAATGCACAAGGGCACCTTAATCTCTCCATTATTAGTCACTGGCTGGATTCACTTTGCAAAGCTTTACCTCCCGTCTTTCTGTCCTCTCATTTCTCTGTCTCTCTTACTGTCTTTCTGCCACTGGCCTTTGTCCTTGTTGCTATTAATACTCCAGCTCCCTCTCTCTCTCTTCCTCTGTTCTGCCATCGTCTTCCTCCTGACCTCTTGGTTTTTCTTCGTCCCTGTGGTCCTGGCTCTGTTGCCTTCTCCTCGTCCCGCTTCTTCCTCCATCTGTCTTTGTAGTCTGTTAAAGCATGTCAAATTTTTTCCTCTCCATTTTCCCAAAACAGGCAGCTTTTTGCTACTTCCAGCTACTCCTTAGTTCCCCCAAAACAAGCAAACTCTTTCTAGAATTTGAAATACGCTGATTTTTTTTTTTCCAAAATAATTTTTTCCAAGAAAAAACTAACCTTATGTTTTTTCGATCTGGAAGAGTCTGATTTAACTGTAGGTTCAAAAAATGTAAAACTTTATTATTCTAAGACATATGAGGATGCTTTTCATTTTGTGGACCCTCCTTTTGCTGGAATTTCCTGCAGTTTAGGGTTTGTTCCCTTAGTTGTGTGCTCTTCATCACATCAGCTCCCCTCCCTCAGTGTGTTCCCTCCTCAGCCTCTGACCCCCAAAGTCTCTGTCTTTTCCTGTTTCTCCATTTCTGACATTCCTATGTTGTTTTCTCCTCATGCTGAATGTCCTCAGAGTTCAGCTCCCCCCTCCCTCCTGCTCCCTCTGTCTCCCAGGGGGGGTCATAGCAGTGCTTGATTCTGACTCATGCATGGGGTACGCAGTGTGCATTTAGATCTGTGCGTGGATGTGAAAATAACCGTGTGTGGTGGTGGGGGGGTGTTGTGACGTCCGCAGAGTCCAGTGAACAAGAGGACAAGAGCACAGATGCCTCTGGGGAGGTTGCTGCGGAAGGGTCCAACCAGACCCCTGCATCTGCTGAGCCTCCCACTGAAGGGGAGGAGGCCCCGAAATCTCCCTCCAAATCCCCCACCAAAGTCCCCGATGCGGACGAAGAGGAGCTGGGTCCTCTGCCTGACAACTGGGAGATGGCGTACACAGAGAAGGGAGAAGTTTACTTTATAGAGTACGGGACAATTCCCTCTTTCCTTACTGCAATCAGCTTCCACATTGCTGTAAAATATTGTTTTTAATTCAAATTGATCCTAATTTTTAAACCCTACGATAAAACCCATTCATCAGTTTTCTATAAAAAATTGCTAAAATTGCTTTTTCGTCCGTTTTATTTTCTACTTTTGTTCTAATTTTGTTTAGTTTAAGTCTATCTTTCATAACTAAGCAAAATTACTTTTATTATAAATTTGAAAAAATCAAATCAAATCAAATATAAATCCAAATTGATCATAACCTCAAGAATTGGGAGTTAAATTTCACATTGCGCTAATTATATGAGCATAAAGAACATCCATAAAAGCGTATTTCAATGCCATTCCCATTCCGATTTTCGTATTCTCCATCCTTTGATCTAGTCCAAAAGCATTCCCAGTGGTCTTTTAATTAGGATTATGCCGTTTCTAGGCAAAATTTAAAATCCAGTCGTTTCCCAGGACATTGTTTTTGCAAAGCAGCAGTTCATTAGAAATTTGTCTCTATGTTGTGGGCGGGACAGTTCGAGTGCACCAACCCCGTCTCCCTGCCCCTACCAATTGGTGAGAGCTCGAAGAATGGAGCTTGTGGCCCGCTGAGCTTATTTTCGACGTCACAAATACGCTCTCTTTCAAACGGCAATTTATTACGTGCTCCTGATTCACAGCTATTTCAATAAAGAAATGCGTACAAATGTAATTTTTAGCTGCCACAAGAACGTGTTAAAAACACCAAAAACAGGGTTTTCATCAGAGTAGGTCTTTAAGCAATAGTTTACACAATGCTGGTTTAGTTTTTGATTAGTTGATGTGACTAATGTGAGTTTGCTAATCGGACAAGACACAAATGCAAACGTTTGCCCTTTTCTCTCACCCTCACTAATTACGGTAGGTCTGAGGGGCTAATTAGTGGATTAATGGCTGTTTAGTTTACCTCAAAAATCTCTTGGTTTCTTTTTTTTTTCTCCTTTCCACACATGCAACAACACTTCAAGAAAAACTATTGGTGTTATTTTGCTCCGTCTCTTTCCTTTGTCCTCTCTGTCAGTCTCCTTCTGACCTCTGTCTGCACCTTTCCTCCTCTTATCGCCTCCATCCACACGTCTCCTTCTTCTTCTGCAGTCACAACACCAAAACTACGTCATGGCTTGATCCACGCTTGGCGAAGAAGGCAAAGCCACCAGAGGAATGCAGGGAAGACGGTAAGTCTGGGCTCTGCCTTTCATCTCCCAGAAGCTTTCATTTATCTTCTTCCAAGTCGAAGTTGTGTTTGGGAATTTGTAGGAGTGTGTTTTCTCTGCTTTTCCTGCTCTTCTTGCACCTGTTGTGTGTTGTAAACTCACTGCTTTAGTGTGTTTTCTTTTCTGAAAGATTATCAGTAGTTTAAAGCCATTAGGTGTTTCCCTTAGTACAAGATTTGCATGTAATTTAAAGGCTGCATCACACAGCCACTATGTACATGTTGTGCAATCTCTGCGGATGAAATATCGTTCTTTTGTGATAAATGCGTGATATATGTAATTCATATGTGTTCCTGGTTGAGATTTATGCAGTTTGTGCTTATTTCATGTAGTTTATACACAATTATTATGTAGACCTTATGCAATTTTACATGATTTCTGCGAGATGCATACACAAATGTGTGGCTTTCCACGACCTTTCCATGTATGTCTAACAGACTTTTCAAACATGTAGCACCAATGTATAACTTTTATTTGGTGTATACGGCACATATATCACGTTCAAAATTACAGAAGTGATGCACAAAGCATTAATGAATTGCATAATCACACAATGTGCATGTTCTACGTTGATTTACCTGTTCTTTGCGTGGTTCATTTGTACTTCCTCTGTGGTTTAAACGTGCTTCATCTGTGATACATCTGTGAAAAATTAATGTAAAGACCACAACTATTCGCACTTTTTCCACGTATATTTACTTATGACCAATTTGCAACCGTGTAAAATGTTCGTAGTTCATGTGTGACATGGCCTTAAAGTCCTCCTCCGATGAAAATCATGTTTTTTTAGTTTTTAACAAGTACTTGGTACATTTTTCTTATGAAAGAGAACAAATGTAATAAGAAATCATTTAATATTTGTTTTTTTGAGTATTTCTCCTTTTAAATCGGTGTCCATCAAACTGTCGCAAAGACGCTCGGTTTGAGCAAGCTCCATGATCTGCCCCCTTCAGCGTGCACAAGCTGGAAACATTTTGTTAAAAAAAATATATATATATATATATATATATATATATATATATATATATATATATATATATATATATATATATATATATATATATATATATATATAGTCATAGGGGAACTTTAAAGCAAATTGGAAATTGAGTATTTACCTTAAAGTTTAAAGAAATGTTAAGATTATAAATTGTGTTTGACATAAGCACCTGGAAACACAACATCAGCCCAACAGATACGTTACAAAATATTTTAACACATTAGTTAGCCTTTCAGAATAAAATAGATTAAACTTTTATCATTAGTGTGATTTTTCACAAATCCTGTAAGAATCTAAAATGGTTTATGGTTTTCTACTTTTTTTACTGATTGTTATCGTGAAAATGTGGAATAAAAAAAAAATACTTTTTTCCTTGAGCTACTGGGTGTTTCAATCCTTTGCAAACATTAATCAGATAGAGATAAAAAGTCTCTGGATTTTCAAATGGGAAATGTGGAGCAGCACTTTTCAGTTTTTTCATCTGCTAAAAACTAGATAGTTAAAAAAGAACACGGACTTGAAAAGAAGAAAACTGCAGTTCTTGAAAGGCAACCTGATGTTTCAATTAAATGCTGAAGAAAATTATCTACAGGCTTTTCCTGACACCTAAATTCTGAACTTTTTTTTTAATTAAGTGACTTGTCAAAATGATATTTAAGTTTAAT
Organism: Oryzias latipes; assembly: GCF_053564925.1. Classification (NCBI taxonomy): domain Eukaryota; kingdom Metazoa; phylum Chordata; class Actinopteri; order Beloniformes; family Adrianichthyidae; genus Oryzias; species Oryzias latipes. Next base: position 24,230,169 of record NC_136242.1, on the reverse strand, counting down.
GCTTTGTATTATTAAGTCATCTGCGAGTGGATGCATTAGTTGGCGCAGAGCAGCCAGCTCGTAGCTTCTACATCACATCTTTTTCTAACTGCATTTTTCGTCTTCTCCTATTTCAAAAGGATTTGAATATAGAAATACTCAGAAAGACAGTTTAAACCTTATTTTAATTATATATATGTCCTCCATTATGAGAACAATGCTTCCAGAATATATTACAAACTCCAAAAGCACAATTTTCCTTGGAGTAGATCTTTAAAAAATCAAAAAATAACTCTAAACATTAGTTATTCTATATTTCAAAAACAGGGTGATATTGAAAAAATAGTCTTTTCTTTCTTTCTTTCTGTCTGTGTTGACTTGTCTTCCTCTCTTTTTGTGTGTCTTCGTCTCTGCGGGGCTGCAGTCTTTGGAGCAACTTAATGCTTTACGCAGCCTCTGCTGGCAGAGGATTTTAAATCAAAGGCTCTTCTGGGAACATTTGTGAAATCCCCTTGATGACACATCACTTCCTCTTGCTGCACCTTTGAATTCACATCTCCTAAAAAAGCTACCAGAAAACATTCCTCAGATGTAACACCAGACGGGATGACAGAGGGGTAGTTACTGGTCTCTTTTCAGCACCTATTCAGGCTTTGTTCACTTGTGTCACCCTGTTGCCCTGTGGCTTTTGCTAGCTTGTGTCTGTTCTCCAATGTTTACATCTAAATATTATTTTAACGCCATTTTTAGCTATAAAAGGATCATGCTAATGAGTGTTTAGCTTTAAAATAATCTAAAACGCACAGATGGAAAGATGTGAAATGATTACGCTAGAAAAAGAGATGAAATAATGAAAGCGGGCAGGAAACATCAGGAAGAAGTGGTGCTCCTCTGAACTTCCCCTCTCCCTAAAGGGTGTCTGAATCTCACAGCCCCAGGCAGGCGAGAGATATTCAGATTTACTTTCATCAGCTGCTTGTTTGCTTCCTCCGTCTTATTATTCCCTTTCTTTTGGTTCCATCTGAAGCTTGTCAGGACTTTTTTTTCTTTTACTTCAATTTACATTCCATATTACAAGCCACCACATCTTTTTCCCTTACTCAGCTATTGCACCCAAGCTAAATTATAAGTGATGATAAGATGGGGTTTTTTTGTGTCTGTATAACCTTCTTTTTCTCTGAATGGTAAAGCTGGCTCACTGCTGAAAACTTGTCACAACAGATGTGGTATTTTTGTCATCTTTTTCTTACTGTCTCTTGTTGTGTCAGACAAGCCTGTGTTTTGAAACAGTGACAGAGCAGGGCAGGATTCAAAAGATGGCAGGAGCTGGGTACAGTTCAGCTTTTAAAATTCAGCTCCTTTATCAGTTCTAGAGCTCTGGCGCTTCTTACATAAACGTGCTGTGTGGGGGCCAGCGTCACTATCTGTAAACATTCCACTCATGGAAAGAGAAGCAGATAGAAAATATAAAATCACAGAATGAGACCAAAGGACGAGAATTATGAAGCAAATGAAAACGATTTTTTTTTTAAAAGGATACCATGTTTATGATCTCTCTGCAAATACATAGTTTTCGTTATACGGTACTTTACTTTATTGTTATGAATACTTTACAATTATAAAAGCAGATAGTGTTTAAATGTGTTAAAATATTATAAAAAGTTGGACAAAAAATGTATGGTATTGGCTTTGAAGTACTTGTATTTTTCTGCTAAGTTTTTTTTTTATTTTCGGATTTAGCATCCTAAAGCATTGAGCTGAAACTGTAGACGAGGTCCACCTAAATATAAGGTTGCATTTTAGTTAGGAACAGATAAACCAGAGATCCTAACAAGTCCTTTTTTGCAAGTCCAAGTCAAATCCGAAGTCTTTACATTTAACTTCAGGTTAAGTCTTTTGTCAAAAATTCAAGTCAAATGTCAGGAGTTTGTCTGGAACAAGTCTTAAGACTTGTTGAAATTGAAATCCAACTTTATTTTTTCAGCACTTTTCCTGCCAAAGAGCACTTCAAATTGCTTTACATAATAAAAAATAAAGCGAGAAATAGATGAAGAAATATTTTCTTGTCCCAGTTGAAAAGTATTGTAAAGTAACATTTTCGACAAGAATATCCTGGAGCTGAAAAAGAAGAATCAACATATGAACATTGTTCTCAAGTCCCAAACCTCAAGTCGAGTCCCCCAATGTGAGCTGAACCAACAAAGCGTCAGTGTGGCGTTCAGTTCATCAAACCAAAATGCAAAGGAGTTTCCCTTTTATTACAAAATTATTTCTTGGTTTAATTATAGATTTTTGATTGTACAGTTGCTTTACATTCATTTTTTTACACATTTTATTGAAGGTTTCATTTTTTCCAAACAGTTATCAATTCCTCTAATTGTTTTAATGACTCCCACATCAAACCCCATAAGCTGAGGCCACATCCATGTGTTGCATAGTGAAATATTATTAAATGTAGTTAGAAAACAAACCTGTTTTCCACACATTTAGTATTACATCACAAAAATGAAAATATATGCATATATTTTGGTTCTAGTGGCTTTAATTTTGTTTTTTGTTAATTTGCAAATGATAGCCCGCTAGTATGCTGCTTAACCAACAAACCCTGTAGCGTGGCTTTAGGTTATTTTAGTCCATAAACATAATTGCTCAAGTTTGTTTCATTTTTTAAAACCTTAAAAAACAAGAAGTTAGCAGATACACAACACTTAAAGCAGTAAAAGAAGCAAAAGAAACAGTTTGATTAGTTTGTTATAACTAAGTTATTTTCAAAGTTTTGTTAAATGATAAAACAGTACATTCACAAACACTGACCTTATATATCATATAAGGTCAGTCTTGTAAGGTCTTGTAAGGTGTTATATTCTGTGCTAATAAGCTACTGTTGCTACGGTTACCTGCTGCTTCAATAAATAAACGTGTAGTATTCCATTTTGTTATTATGGTTTACAGGAAAAATTGTATTTTCAAACTATTTCCCAACACTATTGGCCAACAAACAGCTTATCAAAATATTCTTTGCTAAAGATTTGCTCTACAAGGAAATGTAAATTCTTGCCTCAAGGTTGAATATCTTTTGAGTTCACAGTTAGTTTTACATATGCATGTTTTTCTTTGTGTTAAAAAACTTTTTATTTGTTTTTTTTAAAACCCTTCAGGCTTGTTTTCAACCAACATAAAAAAATTCCTGTGCAAGTAATGTAGAGATATTTACTTGATTTAGTCTGTGGCTGCCAGAACCGGAGGAGGAGGATTCATCAAAAACAGGAATCACCATTAGATTTTATGTCAAGAACACAGAAACAAGTATCATGACGTACAGGTGGTTCTCTTAAAACTCAAACCTTTTCTGATGCAGGTAGGCAAATTTGATTTTGGGTCAGAAGTTGACAAGTTCAGTCTGTCCAGCAAGCTGGCACTGAGCAGCTGTTTAACACACAACTATCCAAACTTGGCAAATGTACTCGTATGAAAGCATAAAAACCCACAAACACGCTCTGTGTTTTTCAGCAGTGGGAAAATAGAGACAAGACGGCCCTCAGCTTAGACAAGAAAAAGAGACTTTCACTGGTGGTTTCCATGGAAACTGTCTCCCATTTTACTTTAGGGAGAGAGCAAGCGGCTAGTAGATGAGTTAGGCTGACATTTAAGGTGGTTCATGTGCAGGGTGGGAGGGAATTTAAGGTTGCCTAAAGTGTGAATCCATCTGACTCTCCCACAGCACAGATGAGACGAGTCATTCCAGGTAACCACTGTGCAGCGTAAGCGGTCTGAGAAGAGGATGCTCCAGAGAGACTCATAATTGTGCACCATTTTCACCTTGGGCCTGGACACTGAGCATGCTCAGCAGTCACAAGCACGCTAACAGACATTAATTTTATCTTTGTCACAGATATGTTCATTTAAAGGGTTACAATATCATTACTACTGGTGCCCTGCTTTAAAAAAACTACTACAAGAAAACAAAAATGGTTTCTCATTGAGGAATAAAATATGTATGCATCGCTGCTAATTATATTAACTACAATTATTTTGCTTCCAGTTAAATTAAGCAAGTCTAGAGTGCTTTTTATTTATGCATATTTATTATTTTGACAGGGACTTTGCACATTGAAAAACATCTCTGTAAATGCTAAAGAGTTAGCCAAAAGTCTTATTTTTCCATCTGTCGTCACTGGACAGTGATAAATGCATCTCCCTGAAAACAAAGTGAAATTAACGGCATAAAAATGAATGAGAATTAGAGGTACATATCAACATCATAAAAGGGTAAAAATACTGTGTAAATAAAAATAATTAATAGAAACATTATTAACAGGTGAAAAATAGGAAATATGTCCAAAGTCCAAAGGTCTGGCTCGTGGGCCAAATGTGGCCCATGTTTGAATTTCCAACTGGCTGGCTCCTTTCCTAAAATCAGTAATATGCGGCCCTCAGCACTTATTTAAAAACTGTGTATATTTCGTCATTGTGGTTGGCCAAATTACATTTTCATATTAAAAATCATAGGACACTTTTTTTTATAACTTTATTCAAAACATTTACACGACATACAGTAAAGAACAATAAACGGCACATCAGTTTTTCAAAGAAACGTCAGGGGGGGTTACAAAAGTTAAAAACAACAAAATAAAAATAACATTATGTTATTCTGTAAAGCTGAGACAGATTTTGTTGGTACTGGAAGAAAAAAGTAGAGGCCCTACCTGCTAGACATGCTATCTACGACAAGCTAACTAAGAATGAACGGTGTGAAAACTTGACAAATTGACAGGCATTGGGATAAGAACATATGTAGATGTATTTTTTTCTTTTGGAAGAAATTAAAAGAATGACAATGTGTGATAATGTTCATTAAATAATTCATTTAAATTTAATGTGTAATGAAGATTAAACTGAATGGTTGGCCCTCACACATTTCCGCTTCACCAAATCTGGCCCTCCTTGCAAAAACACCCCTTGATTGAGTAAATAATCGGTCACTAAAATATGTAATGAGATGAGAAATGTTGCAGATTATTCCATCCGAGGCTGTCATCACAAGCTGCTGTCTGGTTTAATTTGTGATCTTTGTGTCCATTTAGAGTTGATAAGACAGGGTTTATGGAAAACTATAGTCTTGTTTTGAGCTCATGCAGGGTTGTTCTTTAAATGAAAAGACGTCTTAGTTTGGCATCAAACCCTCCCTTCAGACAGATGCAACAGCCAGCACATGCTCAGACACCCCCGTTCCCATTCTCACTCACCTCCCTTTCTTCTCACCAGCAAGGTTGTCAGTTCTTGTACGCGTCTCTGCATTTGTGTGTGCGGGTACTTACGTTTTAGTAACAGGCCTCAGGTCAAAGCAAGTCCGTGATGACGGATTCTTGGTGTGTTTGTCCTATTTTTCTGTGTACATGCTGGTCATATGTTTTATGATTCTTGTGTTAACTTTTAATGCATTTTCTTGTCTTCTGTGGGGGAGAGTGTATTCCTCTAAATGCCAAAGCAGCTTAAATGTTGAGATTCATGCAAACTGAGCTCATTAGAGTGCTGTGTTTACGGTGTGTGGGAATTTCAAAGTACATCTAAAGCACAGAGCAGACAGTTCAGGAATTTTAGCTGTGCCTTGACCCAATTCCTTTACAATGAAGGCAGGAAAGATAAATCAACAAAGGGATAGATGAAGTGGGCCGGATGCAGACCAGAGGTGGGAGGGGAGGAGACAATTAGCGCAAAAGCCATCCAATGCAAAAGCAAGTGGGTGTGTACAGGAAGCAAGCAACCAGAAGGAATTAGGTATTTGGAAGGTATTTGCCCTTGAAGGATTTGTGTGTGTGCAATAAAAGGAAGACAAGGAATGAAAGAGAGGGCAGGATGTTTTTCTTTTTCATTCATTGAACTGACGTTTTTGTTGTGTTTGCTGTCTCCACAAAACAGCCACAGCGGCACATCCAAGTGTTGTCTGTCTATTAAAAAGCCGCTTTGGGAATGTCTAGCTGTGAGCCCTGAGATTCATGTCGTCTCCCTTCGGTGGTTCAATTTAGTGTCACTTTCCCTCTTCTTTCAATATAAGCTGACTGACTTTCCCTTTTTCTGTTCCTCTTCTCCCTCTCAGAGCTCCCTTATGGATGGGAGAAGATAGATGATCCTATCTATGGCAGCTACTATGTGGAGTAAGTTTATTTTGAAAGGAATCATTCTACTGCTCCAAGAAATACATTGGTTTGGCTTTTTGTTGAGCTTTACGACACATTTATTTGGTAAATCTTTCTGTGTTTCTGTGTTATATAGCATGAGCTCATCCTGACACATTTAGACCTGTTAAGTAGAAAAGGTGTTAGTTTCATTTTTCTTTCACCAGGTCTGATAATAGTCTTTTTTTTTCTTTTCTTTTTTAAATAGTTGTTGAATTATCTTTTTTTTAACTCAAATCACATGAATGTGTAAAGACACATATTTTCAAAAATACTAGCTTGATTATCTCTATTTTTTCTTTAACCCATAAGAATCCATATCCATTTTTGCTTAAAGGAAATTATGTGGAAGAAACTATAGACCCAGTGGACCACAGAACACATTTGTGATGTTTTTCTGTTATACTGGTGTCACCGTTGGTTCCTATGAGTAAAAAAAAAAAAAATAACACTTAATTTGGATGCTCACATTGTAAATTCATCGCTTGGGTATCTTATTTCCTATACTCATTCAAACATTTTTTTCTTTATTTTGACATTGAATTTAGGTGTGTAAAAGTTGAATTTCAGAACTCAGAAACTAAACACTTGTTAAATTACTTTTTTATGTTTTGTTGGATTAAATATCTTTTGGCAGCAGTTATTGCTCAAATACAATCTTTCTAAAACAGATTTACAGAGGTTTTGGACTGTGAATATGGGAATGGCAATCCAAACCCCAACCAGAAAGGTTTCAGCTCTTTCAGATATTTTGAAAGTTTAAGAAAGTGATTTCACTAGCATTAAAACCTAGACTTATATACACTACTAAATAGGGCTTCACAATATGAGGCAAACTCGCTATTTGCCATGTTAGTGATCAATATTGCAATGACGATATAACTTGTGATACATGAACAAAAAGAAAAACAACCAAAAAAAACAGATTCCATTTCACTGCTGCAGTTTGATTTTAAAAGAGTCAACATAACTTAAAAGACAAGCCAAATGACCCTAGTCTACATAGGAGGCAAACATCTAACATAAGAGGGCTCCATCTGATTGGTCAACAACGTGAAGGGGTCCATCCAATTGGATAAATGGATGTGTTTGATTCGTTAAATATTCCAAGCTGCCATAATTTCTTTTTAGCACAATTAAGGTATGCACAAAAAAACGTTGAATTTTTTTTTGATTTTGCGATATGCGTATGGCACTGTTTGATATCGCAATACCGATGAATGAGCGATTTGTTGTGTGGGCCTATTTCTAAGAGATATTTTTTGGAATATAGTTTTTAACCATGGTCACAGAAATCCCTCCAAGCTTCAAGTTCTAAGTCAATTTTTGGGGATCACTGGTTCATTTGAAACAAGAGTGGATTTTTCTTCTTTCTTTCACTGGTCTGTTTTTGACTTTCCCACTTTTTATACAAAAGTTATTACTGAAGAAGAAAACTGGCTTATTAAAAATTACCTTCGTTTTATTTTTTAATGGTTTTTTGGGGGGAAAAACAGCTTTTGGTTTAACTATAGCAGAGATGAAATCTTTAAACATGTCTTCAAAATTTGGAATCCTGCACTGTTTTTACAGTCACATTAATCGAAGAACTCAGTTCGAGAATCCCGTCCTGGAAGCCAAGAGACGATTGGAACAACAGAGACAGATGCAGAGCCAGGGCCTTTCTGCTTTACCTTTACCCACAATATATAGAGGTATGATTCAATGATACAGGATATCACAGTATAGTGTTTAGGGTTGAAATGAAAGCAACTGACACCTGAGTTGCTCTGAATCTCCCAGTGGTCTAATCCATGCATGCAGATGGCGCACTTTGACTCAGCTGATAAGAGAAATGTTTGTTGAATTCTCATAATTTCTGCCATTATCTGTCAAAATTAAATATTAAAAATATAAAAAGACTTACACAAAACTCTCTTTTTTCTTCATTAAAACACAGAGAAACCGTTATTTACGAGAGACCCAACCCAGCTGAAGGGCACCTTCCTGTCGACAGCCCTGCAGAAGAGCAACATGGGATTTGGATTTACAATTATTGGGGGCGATGAGCCCGATGAGTTCCTGCAAGTGAAAAGTGTAATACCAGATGGACCTGCTGCTCAGGATGGGAAAATGGACACGGGTAATTATGTATACCATCCCATCTTAACAACTGGCTTAGAAATAAATTGATGGTTAAATAAACCGCAAGCTGTCTCCGCTTCCAGAGTTGATCGTGTAATTTTCTTGTTTACAGAAATGTTTAAGTGACGCCTTATTATTCTAACACCTTAGCATTATGTACCCTAATTTGCAGCTACAAATTTTATAATAGAGACTTTTTTCTCAGGATTTTACTGGATGATGTAATTTTTTTTTGGGATGCTTTTTCTAAATGAACTGACTTCTTTTCACTGTTTCTGATGTTCCATTGAAAAATTATGATTACAATTGTGAAAATATTGACCACACAATTTAATACTCTCATTAATATGATTGATTAATTGATCACCTTGGATTCACAGAAGTGTAAGTACAGTGTGACACCCTTAAGCATGGCGATACATTTTGTCTTTGCGTCAATTTTCTTACCACATTATTCAGTCTGAGATAAGGTCTTCCTTTCTATAATGAACGTGATGGAATAGACAGAAAAACACTTTTACAGCTGTTTTTCTTATTCGCCCTATTTATAAACCCTAAATGCAGTTTGCAGGGGTCACTGCAGACTCTGTATGTACTACGGATGTAACGATTCACTTTCTCCACGTTCAAACCTCAATTTTTGGTTCAAGATATGATTTGTGTATTACAAGACAGCAACAAAACTAAAAAGTCAGAAAGAATCCTCATTCTATTTTGACAACAGAGTAACATTGAAGAAAAAACTTTACAGTTTCAGTGTGTGGATGTGTTTGTATGGGTGACTGGGAGTAGACAGCCCTCTATGAAGGCAGTAAAGCACTATAAATGTACACATTATTTACCATTTTGAATTTAGTACAATGCTTGTGTTTGACACTGTCAACGTGAATATGTTAGCATGTAGTAGAAAGGCAATGAATCACTTTCCCTGCAGTTTGGTTTAAGGGTGTAACACATGTTTTGATTGTCAATCCAAAATTGTGACCTCCCAGTACCTCCTAGATTGGATTGAAAACTGAACCGTATGTTACACCACTGAACCAAATCCTGGGGAAAGTGAATCGTTGCATCCCTAAAAGGTACTTATTGTTTCTATGGTCCTAACTACTCCAAGGGGTTGTGGGTTGTGTTTTTTTAAGATGTTACATTCAGACGATGTCTTCAGAAATATTGTTGCTTTATTTTTAATAGTTTTTTATTTTATTTTAAATTGTTATTAGGAAATGGTTTTGATTTATTCAGTTCTACCAACCATCTAGACTGGAACAAATATGGTGCGCTTCATACAATGAATACCCGTCACCTTTTGACAATGTGACCTGAGACAGTTTTACTCTGAAAAAAAAACAACAAAACTTTAGTTTCCATTCAGCTGACACAACTGTCTTACTCTGACAATCATAGAAGTCTTATAGTTGCTAAAGTATCGAATTAAGTCCCTATTTCCAAATTTATATATATATACTGTATATTTTACATTTCTTGGAATCTCCAAAGAGTTATTTCTTCATTCCTCCAAGATGTAAATGTGGTGTTAATGTTTTTTCTGTCTGTAGTCTAAACTTTAGTGCCTGTTATGGTTTGAGCTGAAGTTTGCTGTCTGTCTTAATTACCTCTGAGCGTATTTAGATTGTTTTGTCTACTATAACTGTTCATCTCAGTGAGGGATCTGGTTCTCCAAGTCTTGTCTGAGTAGGAATTTGTCTACTTTTAGCTCCATATTTTTAGCTCCATCTTTTTATGTCCTTTCTTCAAACTATCACCTTCCTTTTTTATCTGAATTTAATCTCTTTCTACTTTATTTCCATTTCTCAGTGTCTCTCTAACTAACCTATCAATCATCTAACACTTCTGTTGTTTTCATTTTATTTCTTTGGCCCTCCTAAGTTTGCTATTTTTCACCCCTTCATCCCCCTTTCTTCACCCCATCAGCCGTTCGCTTGCTCTCTTTTCTGGTTTCTCTCCTCTATTTGCTCCTCTTCACTCGGTGACATTGGCAGAGCTGCTCACGCACAAACACGCCTTTGCACACAGACAGACGCTCCCTGCCCGGGATTAGTTGGCCTGTGAGAGCTGCATTTCTCTCAGGGATCGTATGTATGCTGTACATGTGTGCTTGATGTGTCTGCGGCAGAGAGAGGTGAAAAGAAAAAAGCATGTGAAGTAGCAGAGTTGGTCACGGAGCTCCGACTTTAAAGATGAAATCCATTACTTTCTGCAGGCTGGAGCTGTAGGTAAGTGTCTCGTGTTGTTTCACCTCATTACTTGTAATGCTGTGGGGAAAAAAACATGCATATAACACTTTCTGGAGTCAGATAGCACGCGTGCCTGCTGGTGAAATCCAGATAGGAAATACAAGACCATAAAACACAGCACATCTGCTTTTCAGCTAGTAAAAGAGAAAGATGTCACACATGAGTTAAAGCTCCAGTCTGAGAAAACGCCACAGAGGCATTTGAATAGCTTAAGATTTTATAAGGTTTGTGTGGATGTCAGTTTGCAGCAGATGGTTGTCATTTCCACCCAGACCTTAGCTGTCCCCCTCACACACACCTCTCACAGATCCCCAGGAGTGGCAGGCAGCTGATATTATGTTCCAGTGTGACACTTGAGCGTGACACTGTGCTCCTTCTGTGTTGCTGCAGCTTGTTCTGATTCCATTGAGGTTTAATGGCAGCAGGCTGTGAAAATGACTATTTCTGTGGTGTGTTATGCTGAAACAATTTGACCTGATCATTTTGCAAGGAATTGCAACTAAAACTGCTCTTCTTTTCTCTTTTAAGGGGACGTTATTGTCTACATTAACGACATCTGTGTGCTTGGCACCACGCACGCCGATGTGGTGAAGCTTTTCCAGTCTGTTCCGATCGGACAGAGCGTGACTCTGGTGCTCTGCAGGGGATACCCTCTGCCTTTTGACCCCGAGGACCCAAGTGGCGCAGCAAGCTCCTCTTTGACACCCATCGGCCTAGAACACCGCCCCATGGTGGTTAACGGTCGCTACGACCCGTACCTGGAGTACCTGTCCCTGAGTTCCCAGCTTCCTGCTCAAGCTCTGGCCGGGGTCTCGCACCCTGGGGACACACATCTGGATGGATCGTCCCTTCCACCCACCACACCTGGCTCTGCTCCGGCACTCACGCCTCACAACGATAACGTCTCAATAGCCTCCTCCGGGACTGTAGGTGTTGCCGGGGCAACAGCGCAAGGGGCAGAGCTGCTAACTGTTACCATGGTGAAAGGCGCTGAAGGATTCGGGTTCACGATTGCCGACAGTCCCACTGGTCAGCGAGTTAAACAGGTGACGCTTCCGATCCCTTCACTCACTTAGTCAGCAAAAAAAAATCAAGAAATTCTTCAGACGTGCTACATTGTTTGTTCTGGTTAGATTTCTGGATTTTAAAGTTTTCTGCCAAGACTGGCATCACCGTGCCTTTTAAAATAAAGGTAGGACAGATAAAACCATAAAATAATAAGTCAACCGAGTTAAAAAAAGACATCTTATCTCAGTTAATTCAAATTTGTACATAAGGTACCTTAACCTATTGTACCTTAATTTATTTTTACCAATAGAAAAAATGTCACTAATGGTTCTGCTTTCAAGCAGATGCTAAATTAAGGTAACTTTGAAGCAGAAGTGCCAAAGGCCTATTGATGTGTATTTGCATCAATAGGGCTGAAGGGGTTAAAAAATGTTTCTGCAGAAATGCAAGGACATAAAAAATACACCAAAAAACGTATCACAACAAATGAATACAACGAGGTATAAAAACAATAAGAAGTTATAAAAACCACAAACATGAACACATCAGGCTATGCTGCTGGTGTATTTTCTTTTGAGCTTATAAAATAATTAATGTCAACCTTTGATAAAAAGAAGGAACCAACAATCAAATTGCAGCATGAGTTCATTACTATAAATGCTGTTCCCTATTACTGCTGCTTTTAAAAAGAAAATGTTATTCATTTGATGTTTGATGCTTTGAAACCAGTTTTTCTGTAACATTTCAGGAGATGGCAGTTCCAGTCAGCTGATGGCAGATGAGAAATGTAACCTACACCTGTGTTGTTATTACTAAAACGAGCCATTTACCAGCAATAACCTCAGGTCACTTTGACATGTTTCACCATTAACTGTGTATAGCGTGGGTAAAATAATTGGTTTGTAAAGTGCAACTAGTGTTTGTACATCTGAAGGGGAGGAAATTTGCTCGCCGCATTTGATGCATCCCAAAGGAGAACTGCAGTTGGAGCTGGCCTCAGAAAAACATTTGGTGCTTTAACCCCACGAATCAACCTTTGATGTAAGAGGATAGAGGATGCGACAGAAAGGTCTAATGGAGTGACAGTGCGTGTGTTTTTGTGGCGTAGGTGCTGGAGCCTGGCTCGCAAGCAGCATCCGGGTTGATTGAGGGAGACCTGATCCTGGAGGTGAACCAGCAGCCAGTGGCGGCAGCTGGACATGGACGCGTGGTGGAGCTCCTCAAAGAGTGTCCTGTGGGAGCAGAGGCAACTCTCCTCATACAAAGAGTGGGAACAGGTGAGACAGAACCAGGCTTTATCCCTTCTCATGAGCTACTTATTGATATGGAGAATGGTTTTATGCACACTACAGTGGTTGCTCGCTATACCTTTTACAACCTCTGTGTTTAGCTGTTTTTTTTAGGTGAGGGGTTTGACAGCATGTAAACATCTATGATAGTTATAAAAAATAAAGCTGGCCACTTTGCAGATTTCACCTATCGCAGGTTGATTTTAGAACGTAAGTCAAGCCGCAGACGAGGGACCACTGCGCATTGTTTTTACTGATGATTCAGAAGAGCTCCAGATGAACTTGTTTGACACCAAACAAAACCATTTAAATATACAATTTCCAGCTTTGATTGACTGAACCTTTTCTCTCACTTTATTTAACAATAAAAGTCAGATTTGAATTGCTGCTGTACATTTAATCATAAAGGAAGATGGTGTTAGATTTAAAGAAAGGTACAGATTGATTTAACCTCTGGATGAAAGTAAATTGGCTTGTGAATGAGAGTTACGAGTAAGGTGTCAGAGTGCATCTTCAACTCCAGCTGCAGCTTTGCAAAAGAGAAGTCAAGCAGAGCTGACGATGAGAGCTCAGAGAGTAAAATGGATTTTGATTAGGATCATTTTGAAAACTGTCTATTTTTGAATATATATTTAAATCTCAGCAGCTCTTCATTCAGATTTCATTCAAGTCTCTTGAGGAGATTTTGTTTTGCAGTATCTGTATGTGTTCACAACGGAATTGTTTTCCTTTGAGCAAAACTGGACACATTCATGAGGAAAAACACGCAAAGCTTAAATGTATTTTGTACACTACAAAGTCATGATGGTCAACTTTTTTGCTTAGAAAGGTTTTTATTTTACATGACCATACATGACCATTGATACATGTACAAAATACATGCATTTTGTACATGTATTTTTTTGGTCTGGTTAGATATGCCTTTTTAATTTATCACTGACAAAGCCCCAGTTTAGCAGAATGAACTGCTGTGGTTATATGACACAAAATGTGACGCCTGTGCATGTGGACGGCAGATCTTAAGAGGTTAAAGTGTAACATACAGAATATTAAACCAAAATAGAAATATTGTAGGGGAAGCAGTGGGTAGGTTTTGTCTCTGTGTGACAAAAAGTGGGTTTCTGTCAGTGTTTTCCTGAAGTTTGTGTTGTGTGTATTTATGCTTTAAGGTACTGATGGGTTTTATAAAGCTCTGTGAGAAGAGAAACCTTTTGCTGTCAAAAAAGTGTTCCAATCCCAAAAAAGCCACCCTTCTTTAAAATACATAAAATCATATCACATGTAATTTTAAATAGCGCCTTTTAAGACACATAAGTTGTGATTTAAAAATGGATTCAAAGTCTGTTCCATTTATTAGGTGACACTCATGTACCTGAAACGCACTGTAGGATACTAGATGGTGATATCGAACTTGCAAACAAGCTGAGTGATGTTTTGTTTTACACACACAGACCAGGGTTTTACAGATTAGGAAAATCAAAACTACTGTTAGGCTTTTATGATTGTAAAAAAAAAAAAAGCATGAAACAAACAAAATGCCCTTTTTGCGATTACAAATTCAGCATTTATTTCCACATTAATGTTGATAGAAGTATTTCTGCATAATGAAGAGTATTTCTTTATGACTTTTTAACATTTCAACTGTGATTCCTCCGAACTTCAACTTCAGACTAACATTTTATTCTGAAGTTGAGTTTGGCTAGATGTGCTCTTATAAGCTAGTAAAGTTTAAATTCTTCCACAATAACTGTTTAAAGTAATAAATCCCATTTCTTATCAACTTTTAATATATTTAAATGATTTTAACCTATCTGAATGCGAAAGAGAGACACAAAAACACATTTGTTGAAATAGAATTGAGTTTATTGTGAAGATTTTGCTGACGGTGCTGGAAAAAAGATGGAATGTGACCCTGTTCCTTCTTCTTCGGTTTCCTGCATTCTTTTGTCACCCGTGAGCAAATTGAGTTGCACTATGCAAGCTTTATTTGTTTGACATGTGCACTTGAACTGATTTCCCAAAAGATACTCATGCCACAGGTCAAAATTTGACTTGATAATTTCCTGAGGCTGCTCATACCACAGAGCTCAGAAAAGACACGTGTTTAATGACACAACCTCTGAACACACCGATGCTCAACCTGCTGGATGAACGTGGTTCTAAAGTCTTCACGTCCACATTGTTAACTTGTCTTGTTGCTAAGATTTTATCACATCAGTTAAAAGGTGTTTTGATTTGCTCTTATTTGCATTACTCTCGCTGTGGGTCGTATTTAATCAAGGATGAAAGTAATCAGCCTAATATGCATCTCAGGTCTAATTTATTTATGCGTGACAGGAGTAATTATTGAGACTTTAAAAGCCATCAGAGATATCCGTGTTTATTTGAACCTGAAACATGAGACGGAATGCATGAAAGAAATAAAGGAGGGAGTTGTGCCATTTCTTAAATCTTTAGCTTACGAACTAAAGATTTATTATTAGTGGTGCGGTGTCAAACTGTTGTTTCTTAGACTGAAGACAGAAATTCACAGTGTGCAGTTTGCATGTGTAGGTAAATGCATGAACAGCTGAGGTCAAATTTTAATCCACTTGAGCATCTTTTGACCAACCAGAGCTGGCATCTGCCCTCTAGTGGCAAACCTCAAATATAGATACTTATGACAGATGAGGTGTTTACAAATAAAAGACAATAAATAAAGATGAACTGTAATATAATAGTGTTTGGTTAAAATCTAAAGACATACAGCTTTGTCTTTTTTATCAAGTGCCTGAAAAAACAGCCTCATCATCATCAGGCTGACACTGCAGGTGCCTGAGCTTCTCTTGATGTCTCTGCAGGGTGAGCGAAGTGTTTACAGAGATTCAGATGTCAGAAATGTTCGTTAATCGATGAATCAGTCAGGAGTATGCTGACCACAGTATTTCAGATGTGTGATGGAGCTGTTGCTTTCTGTAGCTCAGACTGTGTTAGACATGTGTGTCTGTCAGACTGTTTAACGTAGTGGAGGCACTCTGCCATAGTTCTGGTGGCGCTCACAGCTCCGTCCCCTGACATTCCAGTTTGAAGCAGAGCCAGCCACAACTCCCAGACATTTTGTGGCACCAATGAGGATTCAGACCAACCTGGAGAAGAGGAGCATGTCGAGCTCTGTGAGCCAATCAAGCAGATCTGAAGGCCATCCAGAACTCAGCGGGTTAGTCTGTGAGGCTGGTCTGCCAGACAGCTTGACCACTGAGTTGTAAGAGAGGCCGCATGAAGCCTCTCTAAAAGTCATTCATTTGTAATTCATCAGCATGCGCACAAGTGCATCCAACACGTACACCGGTGAATTGTATTAGCATTTAAATTAAGCTGACATGCGTCTGTGAGTAAGACGATCCTCTTTAATATAGACAATTGCCTTGCAGCTCGCACTCAATTCTTTCTGTGGGTCATTAAGGAAAGTTTCCTGAGAATGAGTTATTAGAATTCCTTATAGGCCTCCCTGAAGGCCTGTACTCCCTGCAGAATGTGGTTATTAGTCCCAGCCTCCCGCAGAGCCCCCCCTCTGCTGCTGCCACTGTGCTGAATCATTTCAGCACCACGGATAGTGCTCGTTAAACTCCTATTGATGTTTATGGCATCCATACATGACAGCATTTTTTTATCCATTTTCCTCATCTGCTTTATCTTTCCTCCACATGTGGCAGATACTGATTATGTTTAATTCAAAATGGGAAAAGGATTGTAGGCAGCCAAGTGTCTGTGATTGAGCAAAGGAGCACGACTGAGGTTGAGATGGCGAAGAGCAAAACCTGCAGTTGTGTGTGATTCTCTGTAGATCTGCCATTCTTCTTGGCTTCTAGGTGCCCTGGCTTTCTTCTTTCAAATAAATAACAAGCAGATGAAGCTGCAAATGAATCCCATGAATAAATGCCTGTGCTCTCTGTCCTTTCTCAGGAAATCTCATGAAATGAATAAATATACAAGAAATCCCAAAAGGATTTTTGCACAGATACACAATTTTCAAATGTTTTGTTGAACTTATTAGATTTGTTCAAAAGAAAGGATTTTCTATGTGTATTTGTGGGTTTCCAATCACGTGTGCAGACTCAAACTGCATGTATGTACTATGTTGCTGTGCTTTGATGTAGAAACCCAGGGGAGCAATCCTGATGAGCCTCCTGTTCCCATATCGTTCCTCTGGTCTCAGTAAAGCAGAAGACAAACTGGAAAATGTGTGTGTGGTGTATTTGCCACTATTGCCTTCAGCTAATGATGTAAATATGTTGTAAACAAACGCAACAACCAAAACCATTATGAAGAGTTATAGAAAGAGAAAGGCTGTAAAAGAAACCTATAACCTTGACATTATGGCCCTTCTTTTACAAGGAAGTAGTAGTTGACCCACCTATACAGATAGATATGTGCATGCATGGATGCGTGTCATTTTTGTTTTTAAACTTCATTTATCTGTCTCTCTTAGGTCACATATCTCCGTGGAAAGCCTCCAAACAGGTATGGGAACTCAAACAAATTTACCGTTGTGTTATTTAGGCACCTCTGGAGTTTCGCATAATTGATACAGTTCTTACTCAGAGTAACAATGAAACTCACACTCTGTACCACACTTTTGTTAAAATGTTCTGAAACCTCCAGAATCATTTTTTCAATGAGGGGAGGTAAATAAAACTTCCAAATTCTTGCCATTTAGTGTCATTTTTGTTTGAAAATTTAGATAAAAAGGGAACTAACCTTGAACATAAGATGTGAACAATTGCTTGAAATGAAGTCTCCCTTTACTGTAGATGTTTAGCATTGCAAAGATGATAGTTTAGATCATTTACTTTATACTCACTCTTGGTTTTTCAAGTTGTTTATTGATTTATTGCTCAGTGAATCTAAAGCCATCGTCAAACATAATCTTTATGGGTCAGTCTATTTGATAATTTCTGGCTTTTGAGATGGACAAAAGTAAATTCCAAGGCCATTTATTCTTAATATGAAGCAGGTAAAGGAAAAAAATTGGGGGTTTAAAAGAGGCTTTTTCAGGAGCTCAGTTAAAAAACAAACTAAAATACTTGCATTTAGGGTCCTTAATTGTCATGCCACACTGGTTTTATATGTTTCTGTCTTTATCTGCTTCTGACTTGTTTGGGGTTTTATGTTTATGTGTTTTTAATGCATCAGTGTAACTGTAACTTAAAAGAAGTTAGTGTTTTTTAGTGGAAATGACTTAATCCTTTTTAAGGAGAGGATACATAGTGAGAAAAGTGGGCATGACTGCCCTGCAACTCTGATAACAAGTACAGGAAAACTTCTGGAAATCTTTGCTAAAATTAGTCATAGATGGTTGATTGATGACCTTTTCATCATTTTCTGAATTTTTACATCAAAGTAAACATTAAACCAAGAAAATATCTGATTGAATACAGACTTTGCTGATTATTATTTTCTCTGTGGGCTTTTGCTTTAACCACAAATTTAAAAGTCATACTTTTATTTATCCATTGACATTAAATATGATCTTTTTAATACACAATTTGTGAACAAAATCAGGTTTCTGGTATGCAGTTTATTCATTTCAAGGAGATTTAAGTTCTCCGTTTATCTTTTTGTCTTTAACATTTTGATTAAAAAAACATTGAAGGACGGAAAATTTCAGGTATTTTTTTCCAGATTTATATTATAGTTTTACTTTAAGGGTTATGTTTCAACAAACACCTATAAGGCCGCAGAAAAACTCAGAGTTCTGAAAATGTGTATAACTCAAATAAAACAACAAGATTTATAGGTTTATGTCACTAAAAACAAGCATTACTACTGTTGTCTTTCTAGTTGCCTGATCATTGGGACCCACACGGCAGTCCGCAGGCAAATCTATCTGGACCCGTCTTACCGCCTGGCACGCCCTTTCCAAACCAGCCACAACACCGTACGTCTGTGCCTGACTCCACTGAAGGCTTTGACCTCAACAAACCCGACCCTTATGATCTTTACGAGAAGTCCAGAGCTATCTACGAGAGCAGGCGTGAGTGCTGCTCCTCTGTCCCCATTCAGAACATATTCAAAGAAAATGTGTGTTTACTGCCCGTCTCTCTGGATCAGGTCCAGAGTACGAGGAGGTGGAGGTACATCTGCTGAGGGAGAAGACGGGGTTCGGCTTTCGCATCCTGGGGGGAGACGAGGCGGTGCAGGCTGTGAGTCCGGACGCCCGTGACAAGGCTCGTATGGGACGGGCTGGACCACGCACATATTTAAACACATGCACCACCCTCATCTGACCTGTGCTCATCCTCATCTTACACAGTTCATCCAGACTTAGGCAGACGCACTGTTGATTACTCTCCTCCTCTAACCCCCCCATACCTCCCACACTGCTAGTTTGTCTACTTTAAGAGTTTTAGGAAGCTTAATTTCACCCAAGGTAGTTGGATTCATCAGCCTCAGTCTCATCCTCTTCACCTTCATCTGCTCTGCTAATATCGATTGTCTTTGAACAGATTGTTATTGGCGCTATAATAGAGAACACCCCCGCTGAGCGCGATGGGAGGCTTCAACCAGGGGACGAACTCATTTCCGTGGATAAAAATGTGGTTGCTGGGAAACCACACAAATATGTAATTGACTTGATGCACGCCGCCGCTCGCAACGGTCAAGTCAGCTTGACTGTTAGAAGGAGAGTGCAGATGCCTGGTAAGGACTCCTTCCGTTTTTTGCTAGCATTTGTTTTTACTCTATCGGGGTAGAGAACAGGCAAAACATTTAACTGGTATCAAGTGCATTTTTATATTGATGCTTTTGCGTTGAGAGGGAGCATGTGGTTACACTGTCGAGACAACAGAGAGCTTGGCTTGAACCACCTGCCTCTAATGGAGTTTAAAAACTGCACACATGAGGCAGAACAAGAAGTTTTTTCCACAACTTATATCTTTAACTGGATTATTTAAAGATGTTAAGAGTTCATTTCTAATCTGGTTGTGTTAAAAAGTGGCATTTCGACAGCCGCCTCCCCCCATGGCATCTTTTCTGCAGGGGAACCTTGTCCGGTAAATGGCCGCAGCCCCGGCTCTGTTTCAACGCAGCACAGCTCTCCCCGGAGCGATGCGGCCTCGGCCGCCGGACCCAACGCAGCCTCTGTCCCTGTCACCGCCGTGGCCCCGGAAGGGTCCGCTCTGCAAACCAGCGATGTGGTTATCCACCGCAAGGAGAATGAAGGCTTTGGCTTCGTCATCATCAGCTCTCTGAACAGGCCGGAGAACCCAACCGTCATCAGTGAGTTTGCAAAAAAATAAAGCCATAAGACGTTTTTTTCCTAAACACACTGATGACCTCATATGCTGAGGTTTGATATAAAACCATGTCAGCATTGACAGTTTAACAGAATCAGGAGGATATTTTGTATTTGATTACCCTGTCCAGTAACCTCCAAAGATCTGGACAATTAATTTGTCCTGTAACAACTTTCTTTTAGCTCAGACTGATTTTCCTCAAACGTCATGTTTGTTTAGGATTCAAAGAGTTTTGAAAATCCTAAATGTAACCTTAATATCAATTAACTCATTGACTCGTTAAATTTTTTAAAACACTTGTGTACTGTCAAAGTGCCCCAAAAACTCAAATCACACATTGGTACATCATAAAAACACTTATATAAATATACACACATCAGTATAACACATAAACAATACTAAAACCGAGATAACAATAAAAGAGCAGGAATAAAATGTAGAAAATGCTGCATTTTTGTGTGCTTAGGAGACACTGGAGAGGTCCATAAAACCAATCACATAAAAAAGCACAAAAATAATAATAATAAAAGCCAAATGAAAGATTCAAATGCAATAAGAAATTAAACTGAAGTAATAAACTATTTTACTCTAAAAAAAAACAGAGATAAAATGCCCATATGAATCAACTAAAACTGTTAAGTAGTGAAATAAAAGAAAAAGTAATTTTTCAGATTTTGGTTAGGTTTTTTGTGTTTTTTTATATTATAAGAAGCAACTATTTTTATTTATTGCGTGTTTAAAACAACTTATAAACAAAAAATGTTTTTTTTTTCATATTTAAATAATTTGAGCAGAAAAGTACCTTCCTCTTACATCTGAACATTTACTTCTCTGTTTCACAGTCACGACTTGTTAGATCCCCTAAAAGAATAAAAGTGTAAAATATCAGTGCTTGGTTTGCTCAGTTTTGCTTGTTATTGTCCACCTCAAGCTGTGCCCCATAAAATCGGCCGCATCATTGAGGGAAGCCCCGCGGACAGATGTGGGAGGCTGAAGGTGGGTAACCGGATCCTGGCCGTAAATGGACAGTCCATCATCAACATGCCCCACGCAGACATCGTCAAGCTCATTAAAGATGCTGGACTAACCGTCACACTGCACATCATTCCAGAGGAGGGTACGTGTTCACCTGTGCTAAACTAAAGCAGATGTTTTGCTATTAGTGGGCTTTTGTAAAATTGTTTATGTCTTAAACATCCTTCAAATGGCACATAAATGTTGACGTCGCCTTCTCACAGCTGCACTTTCAAAGAAACTCTGTCCCTTTTGACCACAGGTTCCCATTCTGGACCCAGCTCAGAGAAACAGAGTCCCATGATCCAGAAACACAGCCCACAGACTCAGCCCAGTCTTGTAGCCCAGCCAGGCCAAGGAGGTACCCATCCAGGCCAAGTGGTTCTTCAGCCAAGCCAAACAGCCGCTCAGCCAGGTCAAGTGCTGTCCCAGCCTGGCCAGACACCAGCTCAGACAAATCAAATAGTGAGTGGTCCTCCACCAGCAGCCGCCCAGCCAGCACCAGCTGGGACCCAGCAGAGCCCGGTCAGCCAGCCTTCTGGACTTCCCCCACAGCTCTACCTTCACGACGGCAGGTGAGTTTCCCCCTGAGACGGTCGAGATAAGAAGCTACAACGGTTTTGTACAACCTTTCATCTCGCTACTTAGCCAGTTCATAAGAAACTCCAGACAGTTCAGTCCCTGTCCAACTCTCAGTCTCAAGCTGGCCTCGTTGCATAACATCACTTAGCGCCTACAGTGTTTGTTAATAATTTACCCCGCCGATGTTTTTATAATTCAGGAGCTTTGCAATCAGACCCTGGTAGGTGCAAGTTTGGGTTGAAGACACCTCCCTCAGCTGCAGACTCACACCCAATCTCCGGTTTTCCATCTTCTCAGGTCAGAGGTCAAAGCCAGACAAGATGTCAAACCGGACTTCCACCATCCTCCATTTACTGACTATCGGCAGCCTCCTGTGGACTACCGTCACCCACCTGTGACTGATTATCGGCAGCCGCCCACGCTGGACTATCGACACCCACCTGGTCTGCTGGACTTCAGGCAGCACCCTGCAGCTGCACAGTTCCCACTGGGGATCCCTTCTGACTTCAGACTACAGGTAGAGCTAAACCAGCACCTGTCTGCCTCTGTTTACAGACTCAAACCCCAATCCACATCACATCACACCTGTGTAAAACTGTTCCTCAATTTCTGCTGCAGGACTATGATTACTTCACTGTGGAGCTGGAGAAAAGCACCAAAGGGTTCGGCTTCAGTATCCGAGGAGGCCGAGAGTACAGCATGGATCTATTCGTGCTGCGCCTTGCAGAGGATGGTCCTGCCATAAGAAATGGAAGAATGAGGGTAAGCTCTAGAAATGTCATGAGAGTGAAATCCATCCGCACTAAGGTGCAGAAATGCTGTTTTTTTTATAACTTCTTCATTAAAACTGAATTCATTTTCACACCCGCAGCTCAGGATATAAACCCATGTTCAACCATCTGTGCCCCTGTGTCAGCATTGAGCCAGAGTCTCCCTCTGCTCACATTTAAACAGTCGTGTTTCCGTGTTCCTGAGAAAAACACTCCAGTTTTTTCCCATGATGCTCAGCAGACATTCACCTGCACGTGGATAAACAGGTTTTCTGACAGATGTGTGTGCCTCCTTCAGGTAGGGGATCAGATCATAGAGATCAACGGCGACAGCACTCGAGACATGACTCATGCCCGGGCCATCGAGCTCATCAAGGCGGGGGGCAGGCGGGTCAGGCTGCTGCTGAAGAGGGGAACCGGACAGGTGCCAGAATACGGTGGGTTTTCTGGACCCACATTTTAGTGTGCAAATGCCTTCATGTCTACTTGATCTCCTGTTCTATGTTGTATTTTCTTTTCATCTTCTATTCAGCATCGCTGTTTTTAACAATCTTAGGAAAATTTTTCAAGTTTTACTCAAAAGATTAACGCACATCAGTCAGTATCTTTCTGCACTGACCTACTTTTGTTTCTCCCATCTTTCACCTGAAAATGAGCTTTTCTTCAAAGTCCCACTCCAATCATCTTTTGATCTATTTTAAGTGTTCCCATTGGTCTTTACATTATGATTATCCTGTTTTTACCTAAAAATCAAAAAAACTTTTTTCGTTTTCTAGGACATAATTCCTGCAGAATTACAGTAGTTCATTAGAAATTCACCTCTGAGTTGTGGGTGGAACTGTTGGCATGGATTAAGCCCGCCCCCTTTCCCATCATACATCTGTTTACATGCTCTCCCACTAGCTTACAGCCCCTCACAACCCTAAACTAACATTTTCTGGTGCAACAAAAATGGTGAGAAATATTGTAGCTATCCAGCCGTACAGTTTTCAGCCAGATCCCAGCTCAGACATGAAAAATGAAGATGTACATGGATCTAGTAGATTTAGTAGTCTACAAGTAGATGCTTTAGAATTGAGCAAAACAGGGAGCTTGTGGCTTGCCCTTCAAACTGCATTTTTGTGTCGTTTCAATAAAGAAATACTCAGAAACGCAATTTTAAGCTTAATTTTCTTTATATATGTCATCCATCATTGTAAAAATGCCACAAGAACATGTTAAAAATACCATTTTCAGAGTTATTTGAAGAATCATAAACTATAGAAAACCATAATAAATTTCTACTCTATAACTTTCATGTGTTATTAGCCCCCTGCTTTAAGTCTAATGATTAGCATAGGCTTCTACTTGCCTCCCCTTAGGAATGGTACCTTCCAACCTCTCCATGTGCATGAAAGGTGACACACTAAGCTCCCCCTATTTCTTCCTAATGGGCCACTCTAAAGACACGGTTTGTGAAAAATTGCATGTCTCTCTCTCTTTCCCTATTGATTAATCTGTGTGGTTTGTGGATGTTCTCTCTGCATGCATTTGTACTGCTGATCATTTACGCATGCAGAAAATCCCAGCAGGGTGTGAGTCTATGTATTTGCGTGCAGTAAAAGGGCAATATGGTTTCAAGAGTATCTCTAGATGCAAGTGTATCATCTAAGCGATAGCTGTGAAAGTGTTGGTGTGAAATAAGTGTCTTTATGGCTGCACAGGATCAGTCACACAACCACAAAAAAATGTGAACAGTCTTCAAGCACTGAAGCAATCCTGGAAACTCATTAGGGGTGTAACGATTCATTTTAACCCTTGTGCTATCTTAGGTGACCCCACCCTTTCATTGACGTGTTCTCCCCACCATGACAAAGGTGGATAAAGGTGGAAAGATTTCATGTAATCCATGGACACCAGTGAAGATCACAAATCATTGAAGAAAAAAGGTTCAGCGCACTGTCTAGTGGGTCTAGATGACCCAATTACCAATGTTAAAGTGCCTGGGATAGCACAAGGGTTAACAACAATTTGATTCTTATCATAATTTGTGTTTGTGATCGATTCATACTCGATGTTTGTTCATTTTGAACAATCCGTTTCACTGACCTAAATTCGATCCGGAATGTGTTTAGCCAAAAATTCAACCAGTGTGACTCAGAGCTAAATACCTGGGTACTGAACAATGCAGGGGAAGTTTTCCAGATTTCTTGTATTTCTTGCAAGATAATCAAGTGTAAATGAAATATGTGTACAAGTAAGTAAACCATAATGAATGGCAAATCCAATCACCTTTTAGTTTCCTAACGTTCAGCCCACTGTTGTTTTCCACATCAAAATTATACAAACAGAACATGATTAGAACATTCTACCACACTATATGGTTGCATGTCTTTGCTAAACTCAAAGTGTTTCCACATGCTGACATCACGTGTGTGTTGTCCGCTGTGATGCACTCGGTCGTTTCTGCGTTTTAGTAAAATAAACCCACCATGCCTCAATCCAAATGGTATTTTCCATGATCGATATGATCGATTTATTTAATATGAAATGATCATATAATGCTATAGGTTGATAAACTTGCTTCAGACAGATCAATGTGGTTGGATATATCAGTTGATTGTTACACCCCTAAAACTCGTTCATAACTGCATGCAACTTTGATTTGAGCTGGAATGATGTCCCTTTCTCTTTTTCCTGCTTCTCTCCCTTCTTTCAGCCTCTGTTTGCATGTGAATGTAGGATAGTCCTCCTTGCTCTGCTCATTTCTCACGCAACTGATTTCTTTCCTCTCTGACAGACTGTGCCAGCCCCTGGGATTCCCTTTCTTCAGTCCACTTTGCCCTGCAGGAAGTGATCCTGGACCCCCTCCTGAATCCATCGCTGTCATCCAGTTCAGTCTCAGCCCCAGATTCCTCTCTAAAGCTCCCTCTAGAGGCCACAGTGTGCATGGCAGACAAAGCTCCACTGCTGACAGACCGCAGCTCCAGAGGGGCTACAGGTGGCAGGTCCACCGAGCAGAAATCCACAATCCGGATGCAAGGTACCCTTCAGGGGTCTGGAGAGACGGACTGTGGATGTAGTGACAAACATGGAGCTTTACCTTCTAAGAATGTTGGAAGATCATTGGAGAGAAGAGAAAGGCAGAGGGAGACTTGCTCCCCCTGCTGTGAAATAAAGAGCCTACAAACACAGACATCAAGCACCGCTTGGCCCTGGAATCACTCTCCGAGTGTGAATTTGAACGGAGGATCTCTTAGCAGTGGAGATAAACACGTCAACCTCCAGGAGAGGCTCCAGTCCAGAGGACTGATCTCCAGGGAAGACGAGAAGGCTGGAGGCCACAGTGTGATCTGCTGCCCTTCTAAAACGATGGGAGATCCAGCAGCGGCGAGCGCAACTGCCTCCTCAGAGCTCTGGAACATGCCCGGGTGTGACAAACTGCCTGGAACCCTGAGGTCCTGGACCTCCACAGTGAGCAGGTAGAGCGGATCCATCTGGTTGGGCTGGACCATTCCACAAGGTCACACCCTCAGTTCCCCATCCGAAACAAAACTAGTATGGCCTCTCTGTCCCGTTTCCTCCTCCATCTGCTCATAGAGTTTTCTTTTATATTTCATTTGTTTGTACAAAAAAGATTATTACACCCACCACCTTAAAGAAAAACCTTCACAGTCTAAATCCGACAGAGACCCTCACACATGAGGATGGAGCAACAGCATCTTGTCCTGAGAGTAGCTGCTCAGCTGCATCTGACTTGACTTGGTTAGAGCAATGAGGCCTGACATGCAAGAAAAAAAGGGAGATTTTACTTTTACTCCATTTTTGAGCAGAGTGAAGAAGATTAAGACTATTAAAACAGAGGCAGTGGAACTGAAACGGACTATATGTTCCCCGCCTACCACTGCGATATATTGTAAATGTAAAGATGTGAAAAATAACTTCATTTGGTATTCTCAAAAACAGACCAATTGATGTTTTTGAGCAAGTGTTGTAGTTAGAAACATACAAAAATATGAGAGAAACATCACAGGCCAGTATTTTAGAATAAGTCTGAACGGCCTCGTCTATATCTACATATCAAAGACTGCCCAGGTCACCAAACCCAGACTGCTGAAGGAAGCGGGGTTTGTGTGCACGGATGTAAAAAAAAAACAAAAAAAAAAACAACTCAGACAATGACTTGCTAGTCTTTTAGAGAATACAGCATCATCTGTGGAGCAGCTGGTTGCCATGTGAGACGAGTGGTTTTTGGTTCCCCATCATTTCTGAATGACTGAAAACAGTTAGCTTAGTAAGAACTCCTGATTTATGTGTGCAACCTGATCGCAACCATGCAGAGTTCAAATCTGTCACCCATCAAACAGAAAAACTTTGTCCGGTCTCCCATTTCTATGCCTTTTACTGTGCTAAGTGTACCACATCACTGTGGGAGCGGGGACGAGGAGGCCGATGGTCGCGAGGAGGGGCAGAGTGCCTTACTCAAACTAAAGCAGGAGGTGCTGTTGTGGTTTGTTTTGGGACCACGGTGATCATGCACACATCAGCGAAATGCTGAGTCGCAGGGCCTGTTTTTTTCCCTCAGATGTGACACCAAGCAGTATTTATGCTGATGCACTCTCAGCTGTGAAAGCTCATCGGTGTCTGTGATTGACCATGTCCCAGAAAGAGAAGAAAAAAATGTAGCCTGGAGCATCCCAGCCTCTTAAATCATGCAGAGCTTTTCATGCCTACAAGGATATGATGGGCCAGTTTCTGCTCTTCAGTTTTGCCTGTTTGACAGGTTACGTTCCTGGTAAGTAGGAGCAGTGTTGCAATTTAGAGCTAAATTTGAGATGATCCAGGAAATCAATTCCATTTTTGTTTCATCGCAAAATCTTTGTCACGCAAAGACTGAGTTATTTTATTTATTAATCTTATTTTATCATTATTTCCTTTCAAAAATATAGCTTTTGTGAACTGAAAGGACCAGCATGACCACACACCCACATTTGTATTTGTAAGCGACTGGTAATGCTGGGTTTTTTTCCAGCGGTGCACCTGAGTCCTAGCAAGTCCACCGAGAATCGATCTCCAGCTGCAGCCAAACATGTTTTTGATGTTTTTTCGAGTCGACCAAACTGTGGATCGTGTGAAAAAGTTGTCAAAATGTTAGCGAGGAGCATGACGATACGTCACTAGGCTGTAGAAATGTGTTCACCGTAAGTACATATGTCAGAGTTTAGAAAAAGGACGAGATCATCAAACCCTCTGTCTCCATCCGGGCTACCCCCCTCCCTGCCTGCTGTGACCGGTTTTAAACAGAGTGAAAAAGCTGCTTATGGAAACATTTGAAGGATGGCACGATCAGACCCTCCCCCATTGAAAACAAGTATAACTGTGTAGTGTTAATTGTGTACTATTCACCTTGTACAGCTGTATTCCTACAAATATGGTTTACTGTATCATTGATACTGTAGTTTCAAAGACGTGAACAACTATTTTTATGAAATGCGACAGTACTGATATTACATTTTGCTAAAAAAAATACAAAAAAAACTTGTTTACTGAAAGATATTCTGAAATATTGTCAAATAAACTCTTGACATAGTGTAAAATGATTGCAGATTGTTGCTTAAACTGAACCAGATCTGAAACAGTGATCCACAGAATGCTTTCTCGCCGTTTGTGCAGAAAAATGGACCGTAATGTTCAGGTTTCAGCTTCAAAATAAGTTTTTATATACATATATATATTTATAAATGTGTTTTGATTTGAACCATTTGCCCACAAAGAAAAACCAATTAAATGCTCTGGATTTGTGCTTTCAATCAAAAGTATGACGGGCACAAGAAAATGGACTTATTTCAGAATAAATATGGATAACAGTTGATGTAAACACAATAAACACCTCATACTTTTGCACACTTTTCTCTCAAAGGCCATGCTTGTTCGTGTTTATCATTAACTGGAGCTGAATCTGAAGGTTTTAGGACGAAAAGGTATATAAATTAGATGAGTTTCATCTGTTCTTTAAGGATATAAGGACCCAAAGTCAGGCTGATTGTCAAGTGATTATAAAACTTGGGATAAGATGCTCAAAATAACCACGACTACTACAGTTTTCTTATTGCAACTTTTTAATGTCAGTTTGGTGGCAGAATCAATTACAAATCTTCACAATTTTTCTCCACAAAATAAAAAAAGTGTCTTTTTTGACTATAAGAATAGTAGTGACACCTTTTTTAAAAACCACTCGTAAACATTTTCCTAAAAAATTCATAGCTCTCTGCAGGTGAATGTCTAGCATCTTGGTTTTCTTGTTATTGGATGTAATTTTCTGCAGGAAATCCATTTTGAACTTCACCCTGTGGGTTCAAAGGAGCCTTTGGAACAAAAAGAAAAACGTTTTTTTTTTGCAGCACAGTCTTAAGTGCATATTTACATTGAAAGTGAAGGTCTTACATCCGGACGTCGGTATGCTCCCATTTTAAAACGACAACATGCTACGTCTACCAAGAATCCCACCAAACCGTGGATCATTCCTGCAAGAAAAAGAAAAAGTAAACACAGGAGAATGTGATGTTTCATTTGAGGGAATTGGAGGAAGTAAGAAAAGATAGGTTTTTGTTTGGCTGAAGACGCAGTGCAGCACTGCAAACAATCAGTTCTTCACAGTTCTGGAATTCTCTCGCTTCTCTGAAGAAATTAGTTTTTTGTATTTTAATTATAACATCAAGATGTTTTAATGTTATGCCTCAGCTAAATAGAAATAATACGTTACGTTTTTTTGAGATCTTCCAGAACACACTGAAGTTAAACTTAATTTTTAACTAAAAGGCAACTAATCTACATCACAAACAGCATGAGCTCCGAAACTGTATTAAGTTTCTGGTGCTAATGGATTCTTTGGTTTCTGTTTATTGCATTAGGCAAGAAATGCTTTTCTGACCTCACAATATTTTGTAGAGTAATGCGATTTCTCTGCAACAGATCTGCTGTCACTGATTTAAATTAAAACTACCATTAAGAGAGTTACAGACTTAAAGTCCCACTCGAATCATCTTTTCATCTATTTTAAAAGTTGAAGAGTTCTCCCCATTTCCCATCATTCCTTTTATTTTTTTACACGCTTCCCTAGCTTACAGCCCCTCACAACCCTTAGATAACATCACCAGTGCAACAAAAATGGCGAGCAATATCGGAGCTATCTAGCCGTAAAAATGTTGAGCCAGATACCAGCTCGGACAAAGACTTACATGGATCTTTTTGTCTGCAAGTGAATGCATCAGAATGGAGCAGAGCAGGGAGCTTGTGGCTTACCATCATGGGTCCCACATCACATCTACAAGCTTTTTCAAACAGCATTTTTTTTGTCTTCTCCTGATTTACGATTTAAATAACAAAATACTCAGAAATGTAGTTTTAATCTTACTTTTCTTTATACATGTCCAGCATTGTAGAAATAAAATGCTACAAGAACATGTTAAGAACACCAAATACATTATTTTACTTTAAAAGGTCAAATCCTCCACTTCTTGGATTCTGTTTTGCTTGTCCTGATTACCAGAAAATGTAAAAAAAAAATATTATAAAAATATATGTAATAGATACTTATTTATGTGATTCTACTTTGAAGCCTATTCTTGAATTGCAAACAAAAAAAGAAGTCAAGTTTTTAAGAAAGTTCATTCCCACCTGTGGTGGAGAAAATGCCTCCAACGATGCCGCAGAGCCTGACCAGAAATTTCCAGAAAGGCATGTGTTGTTCAGTGACTTTGACCATAAGTGAGCTGATATCATATTTCATAAAGATTCCAGAGACTCCATGGCTGCCTGCAGCATGGTTTATTACACGTTCCTGCCAGAAGACAATAAGAAAATAAATAAAATCAAGCTTTTTCCATCAGACTGCTACACCCAATGATTGGAAAAAACCAAACCAGACTGATGGGCGGTATTAAATCGTACCCTCTCTGTGACTGAATACTGATGCGTCTCTGCAGAGACTTTGTACGTGTTGAGCTTGGTTGGCACTATGGTGATAAAGTACTGGAACATGTGGTTATCTACAGAAAGAAATGTGAGTAATCAGTTACATCAAAAACAATTATCAGTCATGGCTACATTATAGAATACTTGGCACCTTTTTACTGTCAAAACTAAAAGCAGACACATAACACTGATGCGGAGAGAATATATCACAGAAAAACTGACCATCTGAGCTTCTTCAGGAACCTGAGTATCGAAACACGTTTTTAATGTTTGTTGCTTTTTCAAACTCTCCAAACAAACTGATATTTTCCCCACTCTCCATGCTGTAGGAACCTCATGAAATGGCAGAACATTACTTCCTCTGTGATGTCTTGTGGGGCAATAAAGGTGAAATGAGCGCTCCATGAAAACAGGAGCTAGAACGCAGCTGCACATCACAACGAGGCATCAAACAGCTAATTTCCCCAATACGGCTCCTAATGTGGAAGGTGGAACCACTGTTTTATGACCAATAGCTGCAGATGAAGACTCGAGATGACCCGCGTGTTTGACTCCTTCAGGCTCTATGCTAGTTTCTGCTGCAGGAAACCACAGATGCTAACATCGCACACTTACAGTCTGCAGCGATTTTCTCCGTCCCATCCAGAGGACTGATGAGTCCGGGAATTGCTTCTCCAAAGGACAAGTGGTCAATCCGGTGAGAGAAGTTATAAGCTGAAACACAACGTCAAAACATATGACCCAAATGAATATATCTACACAACAGGTGGCAGACCTCCATAAATCCAAAGCAAGTTAACTACTTAACACTTAATGATTAAAACAGTAAAAACAGAATTTTAGAAGGGATGCACGATGCCATGGTGGTTAGCGCTCTTGTCTAGAAGGTTCAAATCCTAGTTGCAAACTTTCAGTGAGGAGTTTGCATGTTCTTGCCGCGCATGTGTGGGTTTTCTCTGGGATCTCCAGCTTCCTCCCACAGTCCAAAAACATGCTTCATAGGTTTACTGGGAACTCTAAAAGTGTCCCCAGAAGTGACTGTATGTGCGAGCATGTGGCCCTGCAACAGACTGGGTGCCTCCCCCTTCCTGGGATAGGCTCCAGCAACACCAAAAGGGATTCAGGGAGTTCATGAGGGGATTGGTTGAAAAATGAAACTTACAGTCATGGCTGACAAGGGCCGCAAGGTGGGCGTGGCCTCTGGGATGAGGAATTGACCTGCAAGAAAAACCCAAAGGTCTGCTGTCAGCCGCAGAAAAGCCTTTGTTCAAATGGAAAAGTCACAGAAAATCTGAGACAGCTCTGCATTAACCACAAGTAGGAACATCTCCGAAACAAGAGCAGACTTTTTCAGGAAACAGGATCAGCTGCACAGCAGACATAATCCAACTAAACAAAAAACCATGTCAGCGCCGCAAAGTCCAGAATGCTCTTTAAAAGTAAGTCAAAGGTGCCACCACCTCTAAGAAACATAAGAACAAACTGTCCTTGCAATGTCTAATCCACTCCTTTGTTCTCTTCAAAATATTATAGTAAATTTAGGAAAACACATTAATTGGTAAATGGTAAATGGCGTATATTTATATAGCGCCTTTTTTTTCTCCCTTCTTCAAAGGCCCAAAGCGCTTTACAGTCACAGGCCCATACACACACATTCACACACTGGTGGCGGCTCCGCTGCCGAACACTGGCGCCAGCCTTCCACCAGAGGCACAGTGGGAAATCGAACCCGCAAACTTCCGATCAGATGTCAACCGCCCTACCACTGTACCATGGCCGCCCCCAAAACTTACAATTTTTTACAAAACCTTTTTTCTTTTTTTTTTCCAGTCGTCTTTCATTGTTTAGCATTATACTTAGGTATAATTTTATTAAGTTTGTGCAAATGTCCCATCTGTCTTTTAAATGTTTTAAAAGTTAAAAGAAACCCCTAAAACTAAAAACATTATTTCCCCATCAGGACCATTTATGTATTTAGGAATAGAGTATCTGCAGTTAAAAAAACAAAGGACTACACCTCAAAAAAAGTGTTTTGTGCGATCAAGATGCAGCAGTTTAAATGTATGCATCGCATAGGTAAGGTATATGACACAAAGTGAAACTTTTGATAAATATCCTCACTACACGAGTACATACTTGCCGACAGTGATGTGGAAATTTCCTGCAACTTTATTAACATAAAGATGTCCGTGTATTCTGCAGGCGTTAGGGGGGCTTGAACTGTCCCTACAAACAAAACAAGGATGAAAACATGAAGTGTGTCGATGCTGCCACTGTTTAAACAAAAGAAGCTAATTTATTACCTCTGAGTCTTTGCAGGTTGAGCTCCTTTCACTGCCGTCTTAAACAGCACATCCTGCAGAGAGTGCTCAACTTTCAAGCGCTCCTGGATGTGCAGAAGAGTTCTGATGGAGACAACGGGAGAAAGAAGCATATTTGGATGAAATGAGTTTGAGATGCTTTTTCCCCACAGAGGCATCAAAGTATGGAAAAGTACTGGTTTTGGTTGCTAAGCAATGACGTATTGATAATTGCTCTCAGTCAAACATGCAGCTGTTTCAGTTTTTTTGTTAAGTGAATACAACAAAATAGCATTGAAACCTTAGTTATTCCCCTTTGACATGCTAAATGTGTGAAAAGCTTATAAATGACGTGAATCTTACATGTGCCATAATCTTTCATCAGGTGACAATTCAAAATTAACCTGAGGTGTAAAGGGGGGAAAAATGTTAAGACAAGGATATAAAACAGTCAAACCAAAAATATATTCAGATCACAAAAGATTTAAAAAAAAACACAATAGTTCCCTTACTGGCTCATAATTTAAACCATCAGACGCAACCATTGTCTCTGCTAAATCAAGGACATCCGCACCAATGTCTGTGTAGGAGCACACAACAGGTTAAACAGGTTGGTGGACCAGAAAAGTCTACCCTCAGTTACACTTGGACACATTTTCTACACTATTGTCAAGAAAAGCATAATAAATCCTCTTTATTATAAAACTGAAACATGTTAATAAAGTTACACCTCCTTTGGGGTTAAGCTTATTATAAACAGATTAAGTTGATTTTGCACCAAAAATCCACAGTTTGAGATGCATTTTAGTAGTTTCTAATAGTAGTCTTGTATTCATGAATCTTCTTTCTCTTTCGGCTTTTCCCATCAGGGGTCGCCACAGCGAATCATCCTTTTCCACCTCACTCTATCATGAACATCTTCTATCCTAACATTAGCCAACTTCATGTCCTCTGTTAAGACATCCATATATCTCCTCTTTGGCCGTCCTCTTGCCCTCCGGCCAGGCAGCTCCATCTCCAACATCCTTCTACCAATATATCCACTATCCCTCCTCTGAACATGTCCAAACCATCTCAGTCTGGCTTCTCTGACTTTGTCGCTAACACAGGCAACATGAGCCGTCCCTCTGATGTACTCGTTCCTTATCCTGTCTAACCTGGTCACTCCTAAGGAGAACCTCAACATCTTCATCTCTGCTACCTCCATCTCAGCCTCTTGTCTCTGTCTCACTGCTACCGTCTCTAACCCATAGAGCAGAGCTGGTCTCACCACTGTCTTGTACACCTTTCCTTTGAGTCTTGCTGGCACTTTTCTGTCACACAACACTCCTGACACTTTCCTCCAACCGCTCCAACCTGCCTGCACTCGCCTCTTCACCTCTTTTCCACAATCCCCATCACACTGAACTGTTGACCCCAAGTACTTAAACTCCTGCACCTTCTTCACCTCAGCCCCCTGTAACCTAACGCTTCTACCTTGATCCCTCTCGTTCAGACACATGTATTCTGTCTTACTACGACTGACCTTCATACCTCTTCTTTCCAGAGCAAACCTCCACCTCTCTAGCTGTTCCTCCACCTGCTCTCTACTCTCACTGCAAATTACAATGTCATCCGCAAACATCATTGTCCAGGGAGATTCCTGTCTTACCTCGTCTGTCAGCCTGTCCATCAGCATAGCAAACAAAAAAGGACTCAAAGCTGATCCTTGGTGTAGTCCCACCTCCACTTTGAACTCCTCTGTCTGACCTACAGCACATCTCACCACCGTCATACTTCTCTCATACATGTCCTGAACTACTCTGACATACTTCTCTGCCACTCCAGACGACCTCATACAGTACCACAGCTCCTCCCTCGGCACCCTGTCATACGCCTTCTCTAAATCTACGAACACACAATGCAGCTCCTTCTGACCTTCTCTGTACTTTTCCATCAACATTCTCAAAGCAAAAATGGCATCAGTGGTGCTCTTACGGGGCATGAAACCATACTGCTGCTCACAGATCTCCACCTTCTTCCTAAGCCTGGCTTCCACTACTCTTTCCCACAGCTTCATTGTGTGGCTCATCAACTTTATTCCTCTATAGTTGCTGCAGTTCTGCATGTCACCCTTGTTCTTAAAGATCGGGACCAGAACGCTTCTCCTCCATTCCTCAGGCATCTTCTCACTCTCTAAAATCCTATTGAACAACCTTGTTAGAAATTCCACTGCTGTCTCTCCTAGGCACTTCCATACCTCCACAGGTACGTCATCAGGACCAACGGCCTTTCCGCTCTTCATCCTTTTCAGAGCCTTCCTAACCTCATCCTTTCCAATCTCTGCTACTTCCTGCTCCACAACAACCACATCTTCCTCCCTTCTTTCCCTGTCATTTTCCTCGTTCATCAGCTCCTCAAAATACTCCTTCCATCTTTTCTGTACACTCTCCTGGGTTGTTAGCACCTTTCCATCTCTGTCCTTAATCACCCTTATCTGTTGCACGTCCTTCCCATCTCTGTCTCTCTGTCTGGCTAGTCTGTACAAGTCCTTCTCTCCTTCCTTTGTGTCTAACCTGTCATATAGCTCATCGTAAGCTTTCTGTTTGGCCTTTGCCACCTCTCTCTTCACTCTACGCTGCGCTTCCTTGTACTCCTGTCTACCTTCCTCAGTCCTTTCTACATCCCACTTCCTTTTAGCCAACCTCTTCCTCTGGACGCATTCCTGTACTTTCTCATTCCACCACCAAGTCTCTTTACCGTCTTTCCTCTTTCCAGATGACACACCTAGCACCTTCCTACCTGTTTCCCTGATAATCTCTGCTGTAGTTTCCCAGTCCTCTGGGTCCCAGTCTTGTATTCATGAATAAACTGGGAAAAGTTATTAAAAGGTTTTTGATCCACAAAAATAGAAACTGTATATATTTTTTTTATTTTAGACTGTGTCTAAAGAATAGATCAAACAATCTAAAAACACCTTTAAATTCTAACGGAATACTTTCTGCAAAAAAACAAATAACCCAAAAAAATAAAAAACCTTTTTGGCCGTTCGTGTTTCCGTACTTACATTGGCATCTCATAGCCACAGTGATGTCCACGTTTATCCTCAGCTTGCTGTCCACAGAGAACAGTTACAGTTATGTCAAGTCTCTTTAGGAGCCGTGAAATGTCACTTTGTTTGACTTTACCTGCTAAAATCTTTGTCCACCTCATACTCGTACTTCATCCACGTGTTTGTGTACACGAAGAACTCCAGGAAGGCGAGGACAGCCATGAGGGTGAAGGCGATCAGAGACACTGTGGAGAAACACAAAGAATCAGCGCCTGTGTGTGTGTGTATGTGAGTGAGCGGCTCGGACTCGGAGCGGCGCCGTCGTGGGGTTCACCTGTCCCGCCGCTGGCCGTGGACTCCACGTAGCTCTCGGGGACCTTCGGGAAAGCATCCAACTCCTTCACCAGAGTCAGAGCCTTCTTCTTCGTCAGCCTCCTCATCCTGGGACCAACAGCCGGAGTGTATCGACCTCATAAAAACGGAGTCGTTTCTGGATGGCGGTTGTTTCCAGCAGAGTAATAAATAAAGTTCAATGAAATGTTTCCCTGCTGACGTTCTCCGTGACTCGGCTAACAGCAACTTAAGCTAGTTTCTCTGGTAGACGCGGCGGAAATGAACCAACGACCTTTCTCAATCTAAACCGACCGGTCATTTAAAAAATTGATTAGACAAATGTGTTTGCAGTTCGGTGTGTCAGGAAATGAGCCAGAAACGAGGAACCACCAGTAGAGAGGGCTGACGCGTCACTTCCATTTAACCCCATTGTCTATAACTGGTGGATGTTCAGTGATAGCGCCCTCTAGCGGAAGTAGGAATGTTCATATTTCTTGAACGACCCACTCCATTGAAAATCCTGTATTAGTGTTTTTAACATGTTCTTGTGGCATTGCTCTCATTATGAAGCAAATATACAAAGAAAACTACGCTTAAAATGGTGTGTCTTATAATTCTTTATTAAACACGTGATGTAGGACAAGATGCAAAAATGCCATTGGAAAAATCTTGTAGGTGTGATGTAGGTGCTTGATAGATCCATTAATGTCTTTGTTTTCCTTGTCTGAGCTGACATCTGGCTCAAAACTGTACTGCTGGAGAGCTCCGATATTGCTCACCATTTTTGTTGCACCAGTAATGTTAGGTTGGAGTTGTGAGGGGCTGTAAGCTAGCTGGACAGAGTGTAAACAAACGGATGATGGGAAATGAGGGAAGGCTTACTCCCCGCCAACAGTCATGCCCACAACCCAGAAAAGCTCTGCAGAAATGTATGTCCTAGAAAACTACACAGCTTCTTTGATTTTCCCTAAGAACAGCATAGTCATAATTAAAAGACCACTGGGAATGATTTTACAATAGATCAAAAGATGATCAGAGTGGGTCTTTAATTCTCCCCAACTGTGATCCTTTCCACATTTAAGAATTCAATAGGGCATAAACGGGTAACTTTTATTTTGAAAAGCAATGCCAACAAAATCATCTATCTCAGATATTTAAAAAATAATCATGGTATGTTGTTAATAATTACGGTCATAAAATAAATTTACATTTATTTGCATTTAAATTAAATTGTGCCTGCCTTTACCGTTTAAAACAAGAGTTCAGCAAAAATTTGAACACTTGGATTAAAATGTAAATTTTAAGTTTTTATCCTTTGATCCAAATCCAAAATGCACTTACTAGAAAAAAATAATTATATTATTGGTTATATTAATAAATGTATTGTGTTGTTGATTTTCCTTCTTGACAGTCTCTATGACATGCAAATACACATGTATAATGTGTATTTTCAAGCTTCTATTCCCACAGGAAATCTGTTTAATGTGCCAACAGTAACCTTAGGAAAACACTGAAGTTAACAAGGTAAACACAAGACAAGTCTGAATAATACTCTCAGCTATTAGTATATAAATTGAGATCCTTAAACTTGTGCATTTAAGAATGCAGTTTTCGGCCAAAAGTGCATCTTTTTAAAGAAAAGAAAACTACAGTCACCTAATTATTGAAGCCTTTGGATCCTGAATTTTTACATATTTTTATATTCAAACGCTTCACAAGTAAAGTAGCATTTTTCCATTATTTACATTTTATGCAGACATACATCAAGTCAGTATTAGACAATAAAAGAGAAACTTGACCTTTAACAAACAGATGTACCCACTAAAAAAAGAATTTGTTTAAACACAGAGCATGGCCTGTGAACTTTATGTCCATTCTGTTGCTTTTACTCAGCAGGTACAGAGTCAGGACCCTCATCCTGAAGAACTGCTGTCTCTTGGACATCAGAAGTGGGTGTGTCAGGTGGCTCCTGAGAGAGGTCCTCAGAACATCTGCTCACAGTGGGTGAAATCACATCCGGACTTGTGTCACAGGATTCTGTGCTTTGCTCTGAAGTGGCTGTCGTGGTTGTTGTAGCAACGCTTGGAGGAACTGGGTCAAATTCGTCATCTTCATCTTCTGAGATTGGTGACTCGTGGATATCTGAAAGGGACAAAAACGTCTTATGAAAACACTTTTGGGGTGCATGATTTGGTAGAAAAGGAACATAATATTAGATGTTAGTGGAAAAAAAGTCAAAATCTCAACTTACTGGTGAAAGCTTCTGGGTATTGTTTGGCAATTTTCCCTTTTAAAGTCCTAAGAAAAAGAAGAGACAAATCATGAGAAATGTGCATATTCCACATAAGTTTTCTCTTCTGACCCTGAGTGGTGGTTTCCCTCAAGCTTGCAAGACTTTCAGGATAGTTCCTGCTCTTCCTCATCCAGTTTCTACTGCTAGAGAGGTATTCACTAGTACCTGTTGTAATATTGACTGTTTGTTATATCATCAAATGATTAGTACTCCACATGCCTCTCAGACTTAAGGACTGATTTGGATTTTTCCACTCTTGTTGTCTTTTGAATGTTTGTCCATAGATGTTTTGTTCCAGTTTCCACCAGCTTGTGCTAACTTTAAAGCACACTTTGGGGAATCGAATTGGGTTCCACCCTGGATCTCCTGAGGCCAGGGTTTACCATCACACTATTCTATAAAGATATGAACGTGTCAATAGGTTTATAGATAATTGAATACACCTTCTTAAGGTGTAATGACTTACCTAATTCTTCTGAAAATGCTATCCAGATCTTTCTTCATCTCTACCAGGGTGCGGGTGTGGAGTAGGAAGCGGTCATTCATCTGCTGCAGCCTCACATTTGACAGTCCATTGAAGTTTATCAGCATTTCGTTGGTTTTTTCAAACCGATCGAGCCTGTTTCCACAATCAATAGACAGAAAAGACAAAAGACTTTACTTCTAAACTCAACAGTCATTTCACAAAGCAGCAAATCTCCCACATAAACAGACCCCCCCCCCCCCCCCCCCCCCCAACAAAAAAAAATAGATCAATCACAGCACGGAACTTACATGTGTCTCTGAGCCTGGATGATAGCGTTCACGTCCTCAGAGTTAACCATACTCAGCATTCTGCTGCAGAACACGCCAGATGCTGTGGGCTCGTCCATGATTTTTTTTTAAAGCTGCAATTGAAAATCTTCATTAATTCAGAATTTATACAATTCATGGAATTGAAAAACCGTGAAACTATGTATTTTATAGTTTACTACTATGCTACTGCCTGGACGGTTATTTAAATGAACTCGGACGCAAAAATATAAACTAGAAAAGAAAAATCACGTCTCCTACCTCAGAAGAAACAGTTTATGTATTTTGAACTTTGGTTTATTTGATAAAATAAATAAAATATATTCGACAACTGACTGCAAAACAGACAATTTGCTTCCGCATTTATGTCGACTTCCGGTCACAAGACCAGCATTTCCGGTAAAAAAAATGTTTTCCAAAAATGACACTTGCGTATTTTACTCAATGATTTCAATTTCGTTACTCTTAAATATAAACGGGATAAATGTAACATACATTTTCAGTTAACCTTCAGTAAAACTTTATGATGAAACTGTGGTGTCAGTCATGAACGACGGCTTAAAATGACTCGGCAATTGTAAAACTTTAAAGCCGTTTTCCTTGATATACATTTTAATTATTTTAGTTTGATTTAATTTAATTCTAAATGTTATTGCATCGCGCAATCAAAAGATATTTTTTCATCAACTTGTTTCTGCAGTCTGAAACTCGCTCAAATCTAAACAATTTTAGTTGTCGCAGCAGTAAAATGTGAAAGTTGTCAAATTTATTCATGAAATCAGGAAAGAATTGTATCTTAAGTGGGGAAATAGAATGATGACCTACTTAGAAAGCTTAAAAAAATATAATTTTTCAAAATAAAGTTTATCAAAAATATTTACTTTACATCCAGTAGTGTGTCTCAAAATTTCACATACTCCCAATTATTTAGGTTTAAGAGTCTACCTTTCAAGGCTTCGTGCCTTGAAAAGTTTTAACTGTTACATTGATTGTCTAGAAAAACCTTTGCAGGTTTAAAAGGCAGCAGCATTTCATCCTCTGAGATTATTCAAATGTCTTGTCTCCTTGGTGTGCGCCAACTAAATGCTTTTCACACCACCACATGGCGAAAAAAAACTAAATTTAAATATTCACACATGAACCATCTGTGAGAAAAAAATAGCATTTTGCTGTCGTTTATCTGCATTTCATAGAAGCTGTTTTCTCATATTGTTTCTACAATCGTCTGTTAAAATATATAAAATGTTAAATCTTTTTTTTAACTTTTTTTCCCTATCATAGCTGAAAGTGACTGCAGAGGTCCTCACACACAAGAATAACTCATAAAAAGGTACTTGCGGAAAAAAGCACAAGATTACTTTTATTAAGAGACAAGTAAAAAAGTACATGATGTATAAAAATTACAAAAAGCTTTGTCTAACTTGTAAGCTAAGGAAATGCATAGCAACAGTACATGCAAGTCTAGAGTAGAATTTCCTATGATGTCCTAATACTCTGTCATTGTAAGCTACAAGGTACAAAGGGGAATACAGTTTGTTTGCAAACTATCAGCCATTACAGTCTACATGGATGCAAAGGGATCATACAGAAGAAGTTGTGTGACAGCGTGAACAAATACCGTACTTAATAATTCACAAATATTGACAAACAGTAATTCAGTTCCACACAGTTTGACGAATGTGTGCGTGAGAATTACATTCTTTTTTTTTTTTTTTGCTTGTTTTTTGATGACTTAAACAAAACTACCAATAAGCAAGAGACCCCAAAAAAATTACTTCTAAGCTGGGATGCAAATAAATAAGAAATAAATAAATAACGAAATCTGTATGAGAGCCGTGAGACCCAACAAACCCCCTTATGTACAGAACACAGCCACAGCTCCAAACTACATCACATTTGTGAAAATTCATATTAGTGTTCTTTTTAGAATGTCATAAACATACATACAAATGACCCCAACAAGCACAAGTATCCATAGAAAACCTGCATTGATTTGACATTGGGTGAATTTCAATGTGCTTTGGCTTCCATTTGATAAATAAAGTAATATTAGGCTATACATCACAATGCCTTCCTTGAATATTAGAGGCAATAGCATAGAATTTCAGTTTGTATAAAGACTTTTATCATAAACCAGAGAGGCCAGAAAAAGACCAGAAGTGATAAAAATTACTGATATTGGTATTGCTGAATGACTATAGACTGATTTTTGTGTTTCTCTGTTGTATTGTGTGATATTATTATGCAAAGACACTTTTGTTTTTCCTTTTTTTTTTCTTTTACGTACAAAAATAAGCTAAAACTTCTAAGAAATGGATCCCAAAAAATAAATGTAGGATTTACAGTTTGTTTAAGGCCATGCAATCTTTTTGAAGACTCATGCATCAATTCCATTCAGGTCTTTTGGATGAGTGGGCTTTATGTAAAATGCACGTGTGTTGCTGAGGCCACTATCAATTTTGCTCATGTACCCTCTCCCTTTTTTTCTTGTCCATAATACCAATCCAGAATTAACACTAGCACTGCCTGTGACACACAATTAAGGCTGGTGTATTTGCTGTTGAAGCTGTGAATAGGCCTTACTGAAATGGGACCCACAAAAGTATTTGCACACAGAAAGTCTAATCCAGTCAACAAACACAGTCCCTTTGATAAGAGAGGACGTCACCTTAAAATGAAAAAAACACGAGAGCAACTGTACAAGTCTGTGCTCTGTTAACGTGAGCTGTCAGTCATTCCAAAACACGGTCTCCACAACTAATAAATAATAGTAAAAAGAAGGCCATAATGCACTCTCTAGTCAACTTAAAACGTTTGCTTGCAAAGATTCCACTGTGGGGTTCAGCTGCGAGTTTGAAAATATTGAATCCCAAATTCCAAGTAGCACCTTTTTGTGACAGGAAGTGGATGTATTGCGTTTAGGAACAAACTCTGTTGAATGTAACAGCAAACCAGAAGTCCAGCATTAACTCAATAACACGGATGATGGTCCACCATTGGGACGGAAAAACTATTAAATACAGAAAAAGAGAAAGTGAAACACAACAGTTCATAAGTTACAGTTTAAACATCATTAACAATGCTCCCCTGTTATCATAGAGAAGATCCGAGGATTTTAGCTGCTTTGTGAATGAAGGCAATCTGAGGTAACCTCCGTCTGTAAGTCCTCAAAAATAACAATAATTAAAAAATTAATAATAAACAGAAAAGCAGAGCAGCCAAAGATGTCTTCAGAGATGTCCAACGACTTCACCAGCATTCTTCCACCACCTCCCCGCCTCTGGCCTGAGGTGCAGCGGCTGTGACGCAGAGCTCGGCAGCCTCAGCATTTTTCTCACTCGCAGGAGTCTCCTTCACTTCCTCCTCCGTCTGAGATTTTTCCACCCCCACTTGGCCCTCTTCCACCTCCACCTCCTCCTCCTCGTCTTCTTCCTCCTCCTCCTCTTCTTCCTCCTCCTGTTGCTGTGTCTTCTGTCGCTGTTTGTTGCGACAGCAAGGTTTGAACAAGTGGGGGTCTATGAGCACCTCCCCAAAACGGCCCTTATAGATGATTCCACAGCACACCTTCTGCCTGCAAGGCACACAGCAGAGACAGAGCTACTAATTCTGACCCATTTA
This sequence comes from Oryzias latipes, assembly GCF_053564925.1. NCBI lineage: Eukaryota > Metazoa > Chordata > Actinopteri > Beloniformes > Adrianichthyidae > Oryzias > Oryzias latipes. Next base: position 24,187,378 of record NC_136242.1, on the reverse strand, counting down.
TGATGATTGTGTGTTGAGCAGATTTTATGTCTACAAACCATAGAATAAAAAGGTTTGAAAGCAGAGGAACAAAGGAAAAACCAAAAAGCTTTTACTTTTTTTTTTATTAATTAATTTTCCCACCAATGAAGCTACAAGGACAATGGATCATAACATGTGAGCCAAATGTTATAAATGTCAAAAAGATAATTTAATATTCAGTTGAAGTGTTGCTGTAATTTTTAAGTGCATAACAAATTTGCAGTCTTAGCAAAGAGATAATGGTTTTTAATTGGTTTGGCTCCTTTAATCATGATAAACAAAAAGCAAAAAAGTAACTAAATAGCTAAAGCTAAAAACTTTTCTATTTCTAAAGCTAAAAAAAGTATAGAAATGTATTTAAAGTAAGCTACAGATTGTCTTAAAAGGTCAGTACCGGGGTAAAGAATGGATAAATAAATGCTGCTAAATGTATATGAAGGGGAACAGTTTCCCAATATAACACAGGAGTCTATTAGACAGATGCTCAGAGAATTTTAAGACGGCTCATCATACCTCTTCCAATAGGTCAGGTCCAGAAAGGAGAAAACAGGGGAGCGGCTGGATCCTGGGCTCAGTTCAGTGTCAGAACCGTCATCCGACAGGTTGCTGTAGCTTGGAGACTGAGCAGGAGAAGCACTGGAAGTTGTGCTGTGGGCATCTGAATCTGATGAAGGCCAAAGCGTATAAAGTCAACCTTCTGCTACGTACAGCAATCATTTATGCCCTTGTTAACTAACAGAAAAGCGTATGGATGTGCTCACTGCTTCTTTTCAGCTCCTTCTGCAGCCTGCTGATCTGGCTTGGCCTCACTTTCTTGGAGACTGACTTCATCTTTTTGGGTCTGGAGGTTATCTTTAGGCTTGGGCCTCCCCTGGCATCAACAACCTGTGTGTAAGACAAGACACAAGAAGTGTGACTCCAACCCCACGCAGTGAAAACTTGGAACTATAACTATATAACTAAAACTCACATGGTTCCAGTTTTTCTTGGTTCCAACGGGGAGCTTTTTCCAGCGTTTCACAAGGAGAACACAGGCGTTACAGATTTCTCCGGATCTTGTTTCGCTCAACCTGCCAGACAAAACAGTTTCTGAGCAAACACCTGAGAAAAAATGCTTCCAAGCATCAAGACGTGTGTCTGAACCAGTGTCTAGGTATGTGTCTTACCCAAAACAGCTCCTGAAGTCTTTCTCATACCGCTTGCTGTCTGTGAAACGAGAGCTGGATGACTTTGCTCGGCAGATGCAGCAGCCATCCAAACTCCTGTACATTTTGGGCTTGTGAAAGCCAAACATCTGTGTGCACAAATAAAGTTTTAGATTTGAAATCTATAGACTCTCTGTGAAAATCTTGTGTCAGTGGTGCCTCATAGACACTATTCTCCCCACTTCCAGCTCCCTCCTCCAAAGGAGTTTCCCCTCTTAGAAAAAGTTCAGTTTAAACAGGCCTTAACATTATCTTTAGACAAGTTATTTTGCAATATCCATTAAACAATTTATTACACTGTGAGCAAGTCAATAAATGTTTATTAAAATGTATGTACCACGTTTATTTAAAGTCCCACTCCAAGCATCTTTTTATTTATTGTAATAGTGTTCCCAGTGGTCTTTAATTATGATTATGCTGGTTTTAGGTAAATCCAAAATTCGGTGTCGTTTTCTAGAACAGTTTCTAGTACAGAGCGGGAAGAGGTAATCAGAAATTCGCCTTATTGTGGCCAGGGCCGTTGGTGCAGATTAAGCCGCCCCCAATTCCCATCATCCATCTGGTCACATGCTCTCCAACTAGCTCACAGCCCCTCAAACCCAAACCTATCACATCGAGCAATAACAGAGATTTTATGCCGTACAGTTTTGAGCCAGATGCCAGCTGAGATGAGGAAAACAAAGACACACATGGATCTATTCGTCTGCAAATGGATGCATCAGAATGAAGCAGAGCAGGGAGCTCATGTCTCGATGTAGTACCTATATCGCTGCTACAGGCTTTTTCCAAATGCATTATTTCATTTGCTCCTGATTCACATTGATTTGAATAAAAAAGTACAAATAAAGATAATTTCATACTTACTTATCTTTATATATGTAAAAAATGTGTTAAAAAACACAATTTCTATTGAAGTGGATCAGCAGTTCCAACGTTTACCTCTAGGGGGCAATAGCTGCAAAAATGCATTCAGTCTGCATTGTCTAATGGCCATAGAAGAAAAGGGAGGACGATTTAAATAGACCATTTGAATAAGTATGATTCACTTTAAATCCATGTTTAAATATGTTTGGTGTCAAAAGACACAACAAGAACTTTAAATTACTGTAAACGTAAATTTTTAAATTTAGAATATGTTTTTTTCAGATAACTTTTTAGCACAGACATTTCAATTTATTTTTAATAAAATGTTTGTGTTTTTTTATGTTGCATATTTTAGATGTGTTGCATTGCACACGTAGTTGGGTAGTAATTTATATTATATTTGGTCTGTCACCCCAAAATTCTAATTGGATTTAACTGCATTAAAGCTTTAATGCAGAGCAGAAATTATTGTGAAAATAAGTGGGGGAAAAAATTTTTTTTCAATATTCAACATACTTTAAATAAGTTAAATCGTTTACATGGTAACAAAATAAAAATTTGGGGAAAGCATCTCTCTTGTGGCCCACTTGGTGGAAGTAGGTCAGCAATCAGACGGCGTGTCAGACAGATAATGTCACCATGCTGCGCTCACAGGATCCACGCCTTTCGTTGTAAACTAGCCGCACGCACTTGTCCGAGCCTCCACGGTGCACCGCATGAGCATGTATTTAATTATTTTTATACCAAGGTATAAATTAGAACATGTAACGCTTCTTCCCACAGAAATGCTGGGGCGCGACTGCTGGAAGACTCTGCGTGAAATTAGTTTGTAGCTCGCTGACGAACCACGATTTATGTTGCTAGGCAAAATTTTAATCTCCGGTACACATGTGGACCTGAACTGCGGCAAAATTGTGAGCCGCGCCCCCCAGACTGACTTTTTTTTTTTTTTTTTCTTGCCATCAGTCCTCGGGGTCTCCTGACAGTGCTATGCCACTGAGAGCAGACAGAGAGGATGACAAATACAAAAAAACATCTCACTCTGCTGCTTAATCCAAACACTCCTTGGTAAATCTTAATTATAAAAACACCCGGTCAAATAAAAATAGCAACAAAATATGTTATAGCTTGCACTGGTGGAGACTCAACAATTACTATGAATTTGCACGTAGAAGCATAAATTACCATAATGAAATGGGAAAAACGGCAACATTTGCACATGGATTTTTTTTACACATAAAGAAATTGAAGATAAACGCAAAGTATAAAATGAAAATTTGACACATTGAGTATTCCTAATTAACATGAAAATATTTATGTTTTTAGGCTTACTAAATTCACTAAAAGTGCAATAAACCCAATTGCATGTTTCTAAATCGAATGGTTTTTAATCAAACTCAAATGATAGCAAAGTAACAATATAAAAGAAAAGAAACCCCAGAGCAGATGGATAAAATAATAATATACAGCAGCCTATATACATACAATTTTTTTCTTTACGTGAGTCATCTTTCCATTACATACGATCTCTGCAGCAGAATACAGTACGTGACGCAACTCAACATGGCAACACACTTCAAAGGCGGAGGCAATGTGCGGAGAAGGGGGTGTGATGCGATTTTCCGCTAAAACTGAACATTTTCGTAACGTAAACTTCAAACAAATCACACATTCAGCCCTTACACTTTTACGAATGACATCCGGGGAGTTCGGGGACTAAAGATTACATTTATTTTTTATCGAGAGAAAAGTGCAAGTCGCTACATTTCACCGCCCACTCCGGAGAGGAAGCATGGCATGCCACACGACTTGATTCTTGCGCACCCATTTTATGACGACCGTCCTCTACTCGACGATGCCCGACCTCCCATCCACACAGAAACTTAGCCAGCAGAAACTAACTAAGAGTCGAGTATTTCCCCACCTAAAAATACAAATTTAAACATTAAAGAGGACTAATTAGCCATAAAGTGAATTTTGATCTTTACTCTTTGTTTTTTTCTAGATCCACAAAATTCTGCACGCAAGTACATGTGCGCGAAGTTTAAAGTCGGTTTTCATGATGAATTTCTATCCCAAACACGATTTTGAATCCAGTTTTTGTTTTGAAAAGGCGTCAAAAATAGTTTGTGTTGTTGACAGTGGCGTCCGCGTGCTGAGACGCATCTCCGAACTGGTGGGCGTGAAATTCAACTACTATCGTGGACGTGTGCAACGAACTGAACGTGCGGCGCATTAATCGTAAGCGGTTATTTACACTGGGTTGAAAATTAAATAATTACAAAGAATCTCCGCATAAGTGGATTGAGTTAATGTGGAAAATTTGTGATTTTCTCCTGCAGCTAAACACACCAAGCCGACCAAATAACAACAACAGCCATCCTCTGCTCCTCACGTCTGCATCATGGGAAACCATCCTGGCACTATTTCAACACACCTTTACATCCACTTTACCTTGTTTTCTCAATGTCTCAAACACTTTTAGTGCTTTTACAACAACCTACACATAAAGACGACCACTCAGACGATCCTGCAACGGGCCTAAGACAGCAATTGTTCCGACATAAGTCGAAGATTATTCTTTTACACACCCCTAAGCACACCAAAGACTTTAAACCCCCTTAAGGACCCCCCAAAACAAACATAAACTGCATTTACCTTAGCCGTTTTGTGAATCTGGAACAAAACAATCGTCTTTGTCGCACGTCGTAACGATTCGACTATTCAGAAAGCGAACCCGCATCAGTAACCCGCTCTCTTGTTGATGTCTGCGCTTGAGGACGGGACTGGATAGTTGTGGAGCTAGTGCGCATGCGTCAAATCCACACCTCCATTTCAGAGCGAAGCGGAGGGGCTTTTTTTTCTTTTTTCTTTTTCTTCAATCAAACTATTTAAATATACGACGTATGACGTAGCCGTGCGTCTGTATTCTACTGGCCTTATAAGGACGGGAACGTTACGCGGGAACAGGGGGCTCGGCCCCGGTTGCTATGGCACATTGGAGAATGTAAGCAAAGGGGCGGGGTCTCTTGTTTTACTACAGGACGCCAGATGGCTCGTCTGGAGGTGGAGGCAGACGGTTTTCAGGGGGCTCGCCATCGACATGGGCATTGTTGACTTCAGGGGATGACCGGGACAAGCGAATTGCTTCATGGGAAATTAAACGTGACGGAAACGTTTGTCTTTTTCGTTCAGCCTGATCTGTGGGAGCAAATTTTATATTAAATAACTCTGCAAACACATCTTCAAACATAGACTAACTTAAATTTAATTTAACATTAAAGTAAACCAGTAAAGTTTATAAGATTGTAATTTGTGTTTAACTTGCATTTTTATGTCTATTGTTTTTAGCATTTTTATTTGTAAATCTCTTGTACCATTTTATGTATGAATTTCTGTTTATAGTGTTGTTATTTGGACCTTCAGTCCATAATAAAATGATTCTATTCATCTGATATTAAAACATTTTTAAAGTTAATACCCTACCAGTATTTTCCTACTTAAATTTTTGTGTTTGTCCTACTGCTCCACCTTTTTAAAGAATAGGCCTACAGAAAATTCCATTATTACTATCAGAATGCACAGAGGTCAGGTTATTTGATTTCAAGATAGCTTACTAAGAAAAACCCATCATCTCACTGCCTTCAGTCATGATTTGCAATTTCTATTAAAAATATTGATTTTATTTTATTGAATCTGAAATTTCTCTGTTAGAAATAAGCCACTTTTTAAAAATGGTTCGTGTGTGAGGTAGATGGTGGGTTTTCTTTTGTTTTGTCAGTATTTCAAGTAAAAGACAGCTGTAACTATACAGTAAATAATCTATCTTCAATGTGTTTAAATGCCCTTTTGTTACCTTTTTTTATCCTAGATTTATACGGATCTCTCAATGAAAATAAGTAAATAATTACATTTTAACAAATCTAAATGCATGAATATGAAGGGAGGAAGCAGCCAGTGGCTGGTTATTGCTTTCAACCATCCTGTGTCCTTCATCTGATGTTTTTGAGGTGCCAACACACAATAACAATCATTCTGGTTTTAGTGCATCTGTGAAAACTTCAGCTTCTATGTTTTTGCTGTTGATTATAAAGACTATAATGTGTTTTTGAGTTAAATGTACAGTCGTTTATAAGGAGGCAGCACATAAAACAACTAGAAAAGGCTTATTTTTGTCAGTAAACTTTAATTTTCAACAGCACACATCATAAATAATTATTGCTCTCTCTAAGGGGTATTTTAAACAACTTAAACTTGGACAGACCGGGTTATATAATGCTTGCAGGATAGTGCAGAGGACACAATTTTCTGTTTATCTGTAAAATTGCTCGTGACATAAACATAATACTTAACATTTTTTACAAACCTGTGCTCTTTTCAGCTATGTGACTTTTGCAAACACATATAAACAGATCAGCATGTCTACCATCCACATAAGAGTGTAGCTGTAATCAGTTACACACATAAAGAAGCCGTTGCACAAAGAAAATGACATTACGCCATAATAATAATAGCAATGGGTGCCATCTCTGGTAGAATGGACTTGAAGAAGCAAATGTATTTACAATGGGGTGGGGGTTGACAAAATGACAAACACTATTTAAATTAACACAACTAGGACACCCTTTTGGTTCCAGTGTCTCTCCAACTGAAGATTTCATGAGCCAAACTGAGCACCACGTGTCACAAACTTAAAAAAACAATGAAATCCAGGCCAGATAATACACAGTAGAAGAGCTGTTTTTCTTTCAATTTTGTTAAATAATATAATTGATGCACCTATTTTTTTCAGCAGCTCTACAAAGATACATAACGAAAGGTCAAAGGCCTGAGTTATGATGTTTTAGATCACAATATCTAAAGACACGAAACAAAGATTCTGGCCATGCATGAGTAAAATTTAAACGCAAGCAAGTCAAGTACAACAGTAAAAGGACAGTTAACAGCTGTTTTATGGTCAGATACAGGAAGGAAATATATTTTTGTAGGTTTTGAGTTCATTAATGACTGTATTTCTCCTCGAGGAAATGGAATTTCACAGTGTAAACAAGCACAGGACTACTTCCTGATGCAAATACAAGCGTGTAAGACATTATACATCAGTTAACAAGGCAATATATGTTTGGTGCAAGAGCAGCCAGTGTCTTCAGCTGGTTCACTGCCTGTTTTGATGACAAAGTCACGCCTTGAAAGTGTTAGAATGCACCCCCCCCTCCAAAGATGGATAAATAAACATCTGAACTCATCATTGTGCCTATATTTAGTTTCAGAGCAAAAAATGCGTGGAGGTCAGAGGTCAACCCCTTTAATCAAAGCTGCCTCAAGAGTGATGCTGAACTCATGTAGTGTTTGCAGAATACGGCACAGCGAGTGCACGGCCGCACGGTCCCGCAGCAGAGCACCGTCCTCGTAGGTCCGAGCAGTTAGGGAACACTCTGCCAGCAGGGGGAGCCACTGGGAGAGAAGCCGGTCCCTGTAGGACAGAATGAGTGCAAGTCAAAAGCTGCATCATAAATGCTTCAGGAGGCGAGATTAGCAAAGGAAAGTATGTCATCTCCAAAATAAATCATCTGATTGAACAATTAAAATTATAATTTACTATGTTCGAGACTGAAACAAAACAATAATCAAAGCTGCTCATTAATATGTATAAAATGCAAATAAAGCAATAAAAAATGGGTAAATGTTTTTAATTCCACACCTAATGTGCCTAACAGAATATGTTAAATTTGGCAACAAAAGACAGCAAATGACCTAATTCCAGGTAAATAAAAAGGAGTTTATTCACAGAATGGGTTCAACAAATATTTTAACTGAATATGATTAGGTCCTTGGAGTAAAAACAGAAAAAATCCTGATGTTTATTAACTTATAATTTAAAATATGAAGGGAGATGGCAAAATTCTCTACAATTAATAAAGTTTGTTTGTTACAAACTGCAACAGTGTCAAAAAAAGAACAATGGATTTTAAAAAAAAACAGCATGCTTTTCAAGGATTTTCTTTCACAGTTTGCAAAAAAGACAAAAGCTCTTAAAGAAAATGAATTAATAAAAAAACTCTACTAAACAATTTATCCGAAGGTTGCAATTTCAACAAAGCTGGCCTAAGTTGCCTAATGTTACAAAGGCTAACAAACATCCAACCCAACTCTATCCCATCTCCTTAAATGATTTGCAGTTTTGTCCTAAACTATTTTTAAAGTTGGATCTTTATTTTTTAAAGATTTTTCCAAGGTATTTCTACTGATTTTGGAGGAGTGACATTTTTCTTCGTTCTCCAAAAAAATAAAAATCTTGTCACCTGATTCCAAGGCAGACGAACAGCTGGAACTTCCCCTCTTTCCCAATGTTTCTGGGTGAGCCATTGATGGCATTGATGTAGTGACACAGTGAGTCACAGGGTGGTCCCTTTGTCAGCGTTGATCCGTGGAGATCACCCATCTGATCGGCCGTCTCCATGGAAACAACAGCTTTTTCTAAAAAAAACCCCCAAAACAAATAGCAGTGATTATTTTAGGTGAGGAAAACACCTGAACATGCAACAGACAGCAACAAGAGTCTTTAGTGAGATTCAGACCTGCAAATCTTACCTACAAAGTCCCAAACAAACACGTTCCTCTGGAAAAGACGGCCTGACTTAAACCCGTGAAGAAGAAACTTCTCCAAAGCAAGCACCAGCCCCCCTTCACCACATAACAAGACTGTCAAGTTTCCCCTCTGAAATGAAATAAATACAATAGAGTTCAAAGACTTGAGATATAAAGAGGCTTGTCAGACTCATATGCAATTTTCTTTCATCCAGAAGAACAAAACAGAAAATGTTCTTTTTTACTTGTCTGTGTGCCAAAGATGGAATCAAACTTCCACACACCTCTTGTTCTGGTTTATGAAAATGCTTGACAAGGTTGTTAGCTGCCTCCCTCATGTCCTCCTGCACTTCCAGAGAGTCCATTCCTGGAAAAAAGCAGAACCAGGACGATGATCAAGGCAAGCAGAACGGAGCAGAAAGGTGATCCTGGAGCAGAATCTGTTTTCACACCCAGCTCACACCACAAACAAGTGGGTCAGCTTTTGTACTGAAGAATGTCCTATTTGTCAGTACGTACTGCTTCGGCTGCCAAGCGAGCCGAGCACTGCTCGGACGCTCTGGGATGGAGAAGCGAGCTCTGGAGGCGTCCCTGTCCACCTCCCAGCATCCTCCTCCACTCCAGGTGACACCAGCTGGCCAACGAGAACCCTTTCCAAGCTCCCATCACCAACGCCTTTCCCCAACCATCTCCCGCATGGGAACCTGACCAGAAAAAAACAAAAAAAAGCATTGTTTTTATGATAAAACATACTAACCTGATGATCGTGTTTTGTTTTACATGCACTCCCACTATGTGATTAAATATCTTCAATGCAACATCAGAAGTCCCCATAAAGTTGTGCTTTGTGTTATCAAGACAGCTTCTCCATCAAGAGTTTAGTGACTTTCACAAGTATTTGTATCAAAGGCTGCAGTCAGTAATCGCGTTCTTACACACTCAGCTACATTTCTGCATGTCACAATCAGCAGCTGCTATCAACCAACAGTCAGAGGAGGATTTTTTACCTGTAGGTGTGTCCGGTGATCTCATTGTACACCATCACAGAGTCTACCAGACACTTGGCCAGCAGGCCAGTGGTTTCCTGCACCCCCAGCTGCAGGGTGCTCAGTCTCCCCAAGTTCTTACACTGAGAAGCAGAAACCAGAGTGAGGGGAGTCTGTTCAAACAGCATAACAACATATCAGTGTGTTTCTAAAAGAATTTCAGACATCTTTTTTCTTTTTCTATTAAGTTAAAAGAAAAGTAAAAAAAAGAAGAGTTTTGGTAAATTGTAAAAATATCAGATCACTTTTCCCTCTTCATGACCCACTCCGAAGAAAATTGTGTTTTTAACATGTAGCATTTTTCTGATGATCGAAGACATATATAAAGATAATTAAGCTTAAAATTGCATTTCTGTGAGTATTTCTTTATTCAGATTGTTGCAAATCAGACGAGAAAAATGCAGTTGGAAGAAGCTTGTAGCTGATGTAGGTGTTACACTCAGCAGGCCATTAGCTTCCTGCTCTCCATTCTGATCTACTTGCAGACAAATAGATCCATGTATGTCTTTCTCTGCTTCTTCCGAGCTAGTATCTGGCTCAAAGCTGATTGCCATTTATTTTGCACTAGTAATGTTAGGTTGTGGGGGTGAGGGGATATAAAATGTGGGACAGAAATGGGGGCAGGCTTTCTCCGCAAAACAGTCAGGCCCACAATTCAGAGGCAAATTTCTGATGAACTCCTGCGATTCTGCAGAAACTATGTCCTAGAAAACGACACAGCTTTTTTGATTTTGGCTAAAAACAGCATCATCATAATTAAAAGACCACTGGAAACACTTTTAAAAATAGATCAAAATGTGATCGGAGTGGGACTTTATTATAAAGACCTCCACTTTTCAGAGCACTACTTCACCACTTATTAATGACAGTGGATAAAATGTGCAAAGGTGTAAAAATAGTAACATCCCTGAAATGTAGCCCTTACAGTTCCTGCCATAAAAGAAAAAAACCCCAATAAAGAAATGCTTGAACTACATCTTAAAGCAAATAGCTAAAGCATTTATGTATTTGATGTGTGAGTATAAACCTTTGTAAGCTGTATATGATACAAACGTTCACCTCATTGATAAATTTAAAGGTAGATCTAAAATACTTATATTAAGATTGCAAAAAATCTTAGAAGCACTTGAATGCTAAAGCGCTGGGAAAAAATCCCCAAAGAAAAAGCATTTACAAACTTTTGGCTCCAACAGGTTTTTTTTTTTACAAAAAAAGCAGAGTGCTCAAACTGTTTTTACTCTTTTTTTGCACATTCATTCTGTCCACAAACCTGGAAGAAGATTTCCTGTGTATTCTTTGGGATCTGTATAACTCCTGAATCACCAAGCTCTCCTGACACACACACCCAGGGGCTAACTGTTGCCATAGCAATGCTGAGCTTCTTCATAGGTATTATAACGACCCGATATTGAATACCTAGAGAGGAAGAAAAGATCAACGACACAGTTAAGCAGGTATTTTTTTCCTGACCTTCAAAAACATTTCAACCCTTCTCACAAAACTCAGCTGTAAAGCTGGTTTATTGTGTTCACAATGCTGACCTCTGGATTTATGACTTTGGAAAAAAGGAGCGTTAATAAGGCCAGCTGGGTGTTGTTAAACTTTCAGTTTTTGTAAACGTCCTTCAAAAGGACGGACACTGGGAAAGTTTATGAAACTTACAGATGGAGGTGAAGACGCGCGTAAAACAGAGGTAGTCCACGGTGTTCAGGGAAAGCAGGTGGAACAAAAACTGCTCCCTTTCTTCTTCACAGAGAAGGAACGCATGCGGTTTGTACAGCTGTCTGTTAGTAGGGGACATAAAGAGAAGAAAATCTGTCAAGAGAAGAAAGGCTTTGTGTCCATCTGTTGACCAATTCCTGTTCAGAATTTCAGACCTAAGCAGCTCCTGATGCGCCAGCAGCTCCTTGAGATGTTGAGACAGCATTTTCTTCTCCAGAGCAAGATGGATCCAAGCTCTGGCCTGAGCCACCTCAGACAGGCCGTCACTCATAGTCTGGACAAACCTGCAGGAACAACAGAGGTCAGCATGAGCACACAGAGGAAAACTGTAGTATTCAGATAAATAAATAAAAAGTTTGTTTTGTGTACCTTATGTCCTGCAATAGTGAGCCTCTCAGCAATACTGTGCCATCATGAAAAGTCCTCTGGTCTGTTCCGTTATATCCTGAATGTACAAGGAGGTCGACACCTACAATTAGCCGATGCTTAATGGGGCTACGTTTTTTTTTTTGTTTTTTTTTAAAGGATAAACCCATCTGTTCTTCACTTAGAAAATGCAATATTGGTTATTCAAATCATGGATTTGAACAACATTATCATTTTTTCCCAACCAATGCTGCCAGTTACCATAGATCTAAGTTAGTTTACTTATTGTTCACCTGTTTTTGACAGACACTGACTTTTTTGCAGGTAGTAAGCACTGTGGTATGCCTGCTACTCCTTTTCGGACTATTTTCCACCACTTTCTTGGTCTGGGGCGGTCTGCGTGTGCACCAATTACATAATCATAAGAAATGCCACTGGAGAGGCGACTGGAGATCGCAGGAGAGGCTGAGGAGACTGAGGTCCCTTTGGGTTTGCAGGATTCTTAAAAGAGTTATTTTAACACAGCGTTGTTGCATCTGCACTCTTCTACTTCCATGGGGGGGGGGGGGGGGGGGCACTGACGGGAATAGAAGGAGGATCTGCAAACTGGGATGTCCCCTAGCGTGTCTGTGACTGTGCTGGGTGAGACAAGGATGTTATAGAAACTGGAATCCATTATGACCAGTCCTCTTCATCCTCATCATCTGCATGGGACCAAGGGTGCACTGAGGAGCTCCTTTAGTCAGAGACTTTTACACCTCGCTGCAGGAAGGAGCGCTTTTGCAGATCTTTATTCTTATTACACCACCTCATAGACACTGTATGTATTTTTAGTGGTATTTATCATCTATCTAGTCTGTTTAATGGAGCTATGGTAAAGGTAATTTCTCCTTAGTGGGATCAATGCAGTTTTATTCTATCCTTTTCTATTTATTCAAATCCACGATTTAATTCAACTGTGGATTTGACTAAATTTTGGTGTTTTTCAGGCTAAAAAAACGTAAAAAATTTTAATGTAAGAAATCCAAATATTAAGTGTCACATTTACTTACCGGTAGTTAAATTCTTTGTTTTTCTTCTTCAAACTCAATTTTGATTAAACTTTTTATTCAACTTAATCCAATTGAGACATAAATCCAATCAAATGATGAACGGATGAAAGTTCAAAGTGAAATAATTATCCCAGCTCCAATGTTGAGTTAAGTTACTTACACAAGAAACAGAAGGGTCAAATTCTGCACAAACCTGGAGATTCAGCCGGTGCCTCCATCTTCCCCTGGGCAGCCTGGTGGTGAACCAGATGGGACCAAAGCGCAGACTTCCCCTGTCCAACCAAAACACATTTGTCATCATTGACCTGTGTTGTCAGATTTCCAAACACTTGCATATGTCTCCAGTTAAGGACGTGCAGGGCATCATTGAGCAGGTTAAATCCCGTGTCTGACCTGCTTCATCTGCAGACCGTGGCCCCAGGTTCTCTCCAGCAGATCACACAGACCATAGATGAGCGTGTTTTCCTGCAGGCCACTGATGCTGGCTCCTCCGTGACCTAGTTCCACGTTCTCCTTCTCCATCCTCTCCATCAGCATGCGCTTGGTCTAAAAAGCCACAAAAGAATTTGGGGGAAATTCTTGATATATCCTTATATACTGCACTACGCCCCTGAACCAAATCCCTATTGGTCACATTTGCAATCAAATAAATAGTGTCAGTGATGCTTTTGTGCCAAATAGGAAGAGCTCACCTTCAGACGGCACTCATTTAGCAGCCCATCAACAAATTCACGGTGAGTGTGAGTGACGGCTTGAGGCGATGGGTCAAGCAGTCTAGACTGGTGAAGGTTTCTCCTCAGAAATATGTGTTTCTGTTTGATAAAGGAGGTTAAACATCAGAGACAAACCGTCTGAAGCCGGAGTGCTCTAAAGCATCTCATCGGATTACCTGTCTTTGTTCATTGTCCGCTCCTGAATGATCTGCAGCTGCTGGTTTTCTGGATTCTGACCTGCGGGACACAGTCACACGACTGGACCGCCTACGTGACAGCGACAAAAAAATCAGTTCATGTAAAGGTTTACACATCAGAATGGACATTGAAGTATTTTCCCCAAAGCTCTCTGTAAAATGATGTCAAAACATTTTGAATCTTGACTTTGAGAGCGCTCCTGGGTTATCTTTGTTTTTGCAAAAGACATTCCACATAACAACTGTGGGAGAAACGATGCAGATCTTTTGCAGGTGCTTATACTCAGAAAAAGGTAACTTATTCTTTATTCACTAAAGATTCCCTTTACTGTGGTGAAATATTTGAATAGAACACAACAAAAACTCCCAAATCAAGAACTCCAGGTCTTAACTATTAACCATAAAAACAGGAAAACAAATGCTGTCTGATATTGCTGTACTATATAGTCTTTTATCAGCAACTGCTTTAGCAGTTACCTATGATTACCTAATGATACTAATGCAAACTTTCCGATTTTTATTATGGCAAACTAGTCAAATGATTGCAAACCATTATTAGCATGTTAGAGTTCAAAAGAGATAAATCAGTGCAAAAGAATAGCATAGCTGTGAGCTACAGATGTATATATATTTTTTAACAAAAACTAAAAATGAATGTAAGGATGAAATTATTTCTTACACTTTCCTAGTTCTATCGTCTTAGTTCTATAGTTGATCAATTGTGAAAGCATTCCCAGGGGCTTCTTGATTGGGATTATGTCATTTTTAGTCAAAATTTAAAAAAAAATGAAATTTTCTAGGACATAAATTCTGCAGAGCGGCAAGAGTTCATTACAAATTCACCTCTAAGTTGTGGGTTGGACCGTTGGCATGGAGAAACCCCGCCCCCACTTCCCCTTCCCATTACTGAGAGCTCTATATATTGAATTTATCCCGCTAGCTTACAGTCCTTCACAACCCCAACCTAAAAATAGTGTTGCAACAAAAATGGCGAGCAATATCGGAGCTATCCAACTGTCCAGTTTTGATTCAGATGCCAGCTCGGGTGAGGAAAACCAAGAGTTGACCAAGAGAGTATAAGCATGTTTTCGTCTGCTTCTGATTCACAATGGTTTAAATAAGGAAATACTCAGAAATGCTATTTTAAGCTTAATTCTCTTTATATATTTCCTCAGTCATAAGAAAAAGGCAACAGGAAGATGTTAAAAACAATAAAAAAAATTATTTTCCTTGGAGCAGGTCTTCAAAGTTTTCAGCAACTTTACTAATACAACTTTTAGTACAACGGGCATAAATTAAAGTTCTAAAAAACCTCTGTGCAAATAGAAGTTCCAGGCTGGAAATCGAAACATCTAAAAGATGCTGACTTAAAGCAAAAAGAATCAAAGACTTACTTAGTAGTATTCTGCGCTTGTTCGAGCACATCAGCCTGCAGCTTAGGAAAGTAGCCTGGATGATGGCGACCCTGGCCAATCCTCATGTCCAGCAGATGGGGGTGGATGGCCATGTGATCCACTTTGAGCAGCCTGCGCTCAACAGCCTGAGCTGCAATGACAAACAGGCAAGAGGGATCAGGGAAATTCTTCTGCACATTAGAAGAGGCCATGAAAAGGACATTGGGGACATTTTCACAGAGGATTTTTGGTTAAAGTTTTAAAAAATAATGCTACAAAAACTTAAACAAACATCAGGGACGCATGGATCTAATGTGCCAGATTGATGGTATGTCAAAAAACATGTCAAAAGATACTTTGAACAAAGATTTACTGAAATCTGCAGGATGTATTTTGTGCTGAGGGTTTCACAACTTCAAAGCCAAGTCTGAAGCATTTTATATAGGACAGGAAGCCCAGTGCTGTGGTTATATAATACTCACTCATCACAACAAATCATTTACTTTATCCATCACCAAATTCCTAATTTAACCCCCTTTTTTCCCCCACAACTTTTTATTAAAAAATGAGTCATGACAACACAACAACTTCAATAATACTAGTTACATTTCCCTTGTAAAAAAAAAAAGAAGAAGAAAAAAGGCTGCATCGTATGACATTTTACTCAAAACAAGTATCTACACACATACATACATAAATAAATTATAATTACATAAAACAAAACTTAACAATGAAATACTCTGGAGTAGGAGTGTTTTAGCAAAATGATCTATGCTTATTAGAGAAGACAAAACCTGTAAGAGCACAGCGTCTAAAGAACTTAATCAAGACATGAACCCGACATCCAGATTTGCAGGTTCCCTCTGTTCTGTCAGAGACCTGAGTCACTACTTCAGCTGTGATGAATTTAAAATAAAGCTTTTCATTTCTTTTCAGCCTTAAAGCTGATATTGCAAGACAAGACAAATTGATTTCTTATCGAAACATTTTCGTACAAGCTGTATAAATTACACGATTCATTTGATCTGAAAGCCTGTCACTCTACCTGACTGAAGGAGCGTGCCACACTTCCCGTAAAGACGGCTGAGGGAATCCTCATCCTTTGTCTCGTGGAGCCGCCCCCGCTGCAAACGGCTGTCGAACAGCTGTTGTAAGGGCTCCCTGTCTGCCCAACAAGATATTACTTTCCCATCCACAAAGGAAGAAAACATGGATGTCTCGAGGAACCGAGATAAGAAATTCCGGTGGGCTGCTGGCTGAACTGCAAGGAAGGAACCCTGAAACAGCCAAATGAAGAATCGGCTGACACAGTGTCATGTTTCCTTTTGTTGTATGCAACAAATTTGTTCATCTGAGCTTTCAAACAGATATTTTTAAAATAGTACCTTGTCAAAGCTGAAGGTGCCCTCTCGGTTGTTCAACCAGGATTCCAAATCCAGAGCACCATGGATGACAAACTCCTCATACCTGCCAAACATGGCAGTAAAACGAGCAGCAAACACCTCCCTCAGCTGAACGTTCAGCTTTGCAGCCTTCAGCTCTTCCTCCTCTTCCTCAAACGCAAGTCCCAGTGTCTTTCCTCCTTCCGACCCCTTTTCACCCCCACATCTCCTCGCCAGAGCCTGCAGTCTCTCCAACACTTCTAGCTCCTCACCTCCAAGGTTTCCGTTCTGCCTGTCCTCCATCAGATCCTCTAGAACCAGGCTGCTCAGGCGCGGAGAGTTAGGGTCCGGGCTCGCGCTGGGTTTTGTGGTCAGTCCTACCTGTGCTGGGTGTTCAAACCGCAACAGTACCTCATTTAATTCCTGGATTAGCTCGGTTTGATCCGGAAACTGTGGAATATCTTCTGGGTATTCAACACAGTGTTTGTCAATGTCCACAAAGCAGAGGTTAGCCTGAGGAGAGAAGACAAAAGTATGGAGAAACATATTAACATGTTTAATAGGCCCCATGGTCAAATTATCCTAATAAATTCAACCAAACGTATCTGATTTGGATGAGCCTAATTAAGCTGTCAATTGAAGCCTTTCAATAACTTCTCCTGATAAGTGCTGACAGCATTCCAGCATGTACATTACAATCTACTGATTACTGCTACCATCGCAACAAGATAAGGTGTGAAAAGCTGCATAATCCAGCTCTAACATTGTGCTGGAAATGTAAAAAATCTGCTGAATAACAAATGATCCAAATCAAGACAGATGCCGCCTGTGTCAGCAGCTGTGCAACCTTCAGCAGCGACCTGAGGGCAGTCAGTTTACAGCCTCTGGGGATGTTGGAAGAATAACAGAGGAGCTGTGCAGCATCATCAAGCATATGCAGCCCAAAGAAAGACCAGCGATAAAAGTCCCTCTTCAAGAGGTCACATTTAGGACTAAGTGGTTACATAAATACGGTAACAGCAAGAATGACCTCTTCAAAAAAACAAAATAAAAAAAAGCAAATGCACCACATCTGAAGAAAATGCTTCAGTCTCCAATTGTTGTTAATTATTCAGTGAGCCCCTTTATCCTGGATTTGTCGATCTCTGCTTTCTTCCTCCCTGGAGCGCTCTTATCACTACCTCTTTTCTGGGGCACAGAGACTTCAAAGAGGCTTTGGTAAGATATTCATGCAGCATTATGTGATCTCGGATGCAGGACCATATCTGAAGCGGAGATGAGTTTATTGTACATGGCAAACTGGACAGAGGCCAAAAAGGAGATGCAGAGAGCCTAAGGAATGCCTCTCCTTTATTAACCTCTTCATATAAGGGTTTATTGAAATCTCAGTCTCCTGTAAGTTGAGCACGCTCACAAAAAATGAAACATCTCTGTGTACGCATCTGCTGATTTTCCATGTCTGTACCTCGTGTGGAAGGTGGAGGGACGATCGCTGGGCTCCATCTTTGCGCTGGATGCCCATCAGGAAAGGAACGGGAGCATGCAGGAGGTGGTGCAGCGGCCCAGAAATGATGGGCAGATAAATGTGCTGCCACTGGAAGGGGAACAGCAAAGTTGTGATGCCCTCTGCCACCGTCATTAACCGCTGGTAGTCTGAGAGGATGAAAGACAAAAAGGACCAAATGTAAGTATGAACTGATTTCTTAAAGCACAAAACCAGGCTTTCTTTTCAAGTGTTCAGCACAGTTTAAGTACGTTCTCATGTGGGAGTTACACTAGTGACATTTAACTGATACTCCTGTTTACACGCTAAAGCACAGCACAGTTAACTGACCTCATTCTGTCAGAAAATGAACCCAGTTTAATACTGTACATGCAAATTCAGATATTTGACAACAAAAAGAAAATACTGGCATACTGGTATGTTTTATTTAACAGTTTCAAAAACTAGCATCATAGAATAAATAGGATATGAAACTTAAAGTTGGCAAATAACTAAATACAATATATTCAGAGAATAAACAGAAATCAATGTTTTAATGTCCCACTCCAGTGAAAATCCTGTTTTTGGTGTTTCTAACATGTTCTTGTTGCCTTTTCTCATAATGGAGGACATTTAGAAAGAAAATTAAGTTAAAAATTCAGTTTCTGAGCATTTCTTGTTTCAAATTGTTGTGAATTAGGGGCAGACAAAAAATGTGGTTGGAAAAAGCTTGTACATGTGATGTAAAGGCTCCAACCAGAGAATCACAGCTCCTTGCTCCGCTCCTTTTCAATGTAACCACTTGCAGATGACTAGATCCATGTATGTTTTCCTCAAGCTAACATTTAGCTCATAACTGTACTGCTGGATAGCTCTGATATTGCTCGCCATTTTTGTTGCCCCAGCAATGTTAGGTTGGGGGTGTGAGGGGCTGTAAGCTACAATGTGTAAACAGATGGATGACGGGAACTTTACTCTGCTCAACGGCTCGTCTACAACTCGAAGGAAAATTTTTTAACAAACTCCTGCCATTTTCCAGAAACTATGCTCTAGAAAACTACACAGGTTTCTTTGACTTTGGTTAAAAATGGCATAATCTTAACTAAAAGACCACTGAGAACGAAAATACATAAAAAGATGACCAGAGTAGGTCTTTGACTGAAATTTTGATTTAATTTATATCATTTTTTTCACAACAGATATTTTGACTGTTGTTAGAAGAGTTAATAATATTATAAGTACCACTTAGTAATTTTCAACTTAGTACCGCAAGTCGAAAATTAAACTTTAGATGTTAGTTAACGGTTATAATATTTATGTTACTTTTTTTTCAATTTTTTAACCTAAGTGCCTTGTTTTTTCAGTAGATTGTTTAAAAAAATATACTTGGTATAACTATTAAAACAAAAACTAAAGCTTTTGGAGTCAGACTGTATATTTGTCAGCGTCTGCAATTATGTAACAATCCACCTAGTGGTTTATTGGTGAAATAAACTAGCTCCAGATCCTTGTTTTGTCACCAAACAGAAAGTCAAAGTGCTCCTTCCATCCATTTTTTTTTCTTGATCGTCTGATTTTTCTGCATTCCAGGTTAGAAATTTATCCAGAACAACTTTATAAAGTCACATTTCACGTGTCATTGCTCGTCAATCAGAATCACTAAATGGGAAACATAGTCTTTTAAAAGAGCTTCCTCTGAAAAGTAATACAGTATTTGAACATGAACAAAACATTTTGTGTGTTCTGCCTCCTGAGCTTACCTTGAGAGCAGAGCAGGACTTGTGTCTCCAGAAGTACACAGGTCAGCAGCTTGACCATGTTCTCCACACCCAACAGGGAGAAAGCCTCTCCAAGAGGATAGTCTGCCAGAGGAAGTTCTCCTGGCCCTGGGCGTTGGCACACAATGGGCCCCTGCACCCCGTGAAACCTCAGTGACCGTCCAGGTGGAGGTAGGGGTACCTCATAGAGAATATTGTGGATGTAGCTCTCCAGAGGGAGGGGTGGAGCTGTCTGTGAAGTCACAGCCTGGTGCAGCTGAGCCAGAAACCGCTGTGAAGCTTGCAGAAAGGGGAGGGGCGTGATGAGGCAAAGGGCTTTGGAGACGTACAGGGTGTCACGCGTGGGATCAAAGGTACCCACACAGCCCAGGCAGCCAGGAGCGCCAGGCAGGGACTCAGCATCCGACTCTTCCAAGCTGCTCGCAAGAGAGTCCATGCTGCAGGTGGAGGGTGAGGAGGCCGAAGAAGATGAGGAGGAGGAGGGTGAGGAAGAGGAGTGGTGCTCCACATGGTGCATTTGACAGAGTGTCTGCATGGCGGTGATAATCTGGGGACTGGTCACCTCCTCGTAGAAGGTATGAACAAACCCGTAGGAGCGTGTGCCATCATCAAAAGCAATTGTGAAGGAGTGAAAGCGAGGATCAAGGCGTTCTGCTTGGGTGCAGAAGGACAGACCTCTGGGCATACACAGCTGAAACGCAAGAGGAGTGAGACAGGTGTTAGACACAAGCAACACTTTAAAGGTCATCCTTAATGCTGACATCAACAGCTTCTTCAAAACAGGCTGTTTGGACATTCTTCAGTTTATATAGAAAAGACTTTCACTAAATTAAGTAATTACTGAGACATGTATTGCACTCCAATTTTTTTTTTTTGGCAATTAACTCTAAAAAAATACATATACACAAAGTAAAAAAACAGAATTTTCAAGATCTAATTATAACTGTAAAGACAGCAGGATCATAATTTTACGCGAAATGTGACTGACAGGGAAATAAAATGTTCAAGAAGATAATGACTAAATAAGATGTAAACATTTAAGCTATCCGTCATACATGTCATTGTTGTGTTTAAAACTTACTTTACTGCAGTTTGCAAATATGTTTTTTCTATAAAAATGTACAATTTTTTTTGTGTGTGTGTCTGAATAGCCTTTCTCCATCTCAATGTTGCAACATGTTTCAAGACTAGCAATAAAATGTCTTTGGGTTCTGCAGAACCCTCACATATCATAAAGCAACCCACCATGTTAATGGCATCTTTGTTGAAGGGGTGTCTGTCCGTGCTCTCAGGGTGGTGCACCAGAACTTTTGACTTGAAGGAGCGTCGAATTGGACTCTGCTCAAAACTCTCCCCTGCATTCCAGGCAAAGACAGAACGCGTGGTTACAACAGCAGCATGTGAGGATGTCCGACCTTGATGTGTGCTGAATGATATAATCAGGTGGAACACAAGGTATCTGCAGCTTTGATTTATTCTGTACATAAGGAAATCCTTGGCAATCATTTTGTGCTGGTCTTAAGAGGAGAAAAGGAGGTGACAAATGACAAAACTTGGTGCTTTAGCATTCAGCTCTAATTTCCAAAAATAAGCTTTTTGTTGTAAGAATGACCGACTATGACATTTCATCAAAGCCAAGAGGAGCCTGCAGATATTAACTGTTTTTATTCAGAAACACACAATTAATTATTTATTCATTTTCCCGTAGGATGCACATATTTTTTAACAATCTGCTTTGAGAACCCACCAATTGAAGGCATCACAAAGAGAAAATCAACAATGAACTAACAGCTGTGATGCACTCATCTGAGGAACATCCTTCTCACCTGCCTACCCGATGACGCACAGACAGAGAGGAAATTACAGAAAAGAGCCAGAAAAGATGCCCACTCCATATAAAACTGAGTCAGACTTTAAGAAGGGGAGTCGGTGTACTCTCCTAAGGCTAAAGACCTACAGCTAGTGCTGACTGAGGAGCAAAATTGAGTTGCCATGGCACCCGTTTCCGCCGCGGCCTCGAAGACAACCACTGAGACAAAGCTTGTGCGTTGTCATCGATGACGTCTGCCTTGTTTTCGTCGGCTGACTGAATTAAAGCCCACCCTGCTTCTGACATGAGGTCCTTCCAAAGAGCTGGCGTATAAAATCTAAATGGGGGGGGCTTTAGCATAGAATAACAGTTTAAGGTTTTGGATAGTCTTAAACTAAGCAGTTTAAAACATTAAATCATCAGAATTATTATTTTTTTCTATACTTAAAAAAGGAAAATCAGTATTCTATAATAGCTAGAAGATAAGATCCCCCTTTATTAAACTAGCTTGCTGCATCAGCTGAACAGCTGACAGATGAACTCTACACACCCCTGCGTGTTGAATGTGACCAAATGAGATATATAAAAAGAATGGACTGATTTAGAATGACAAAAATATGACAGCTAAACTGACACACAGATTTTCGTCCACTTCCAAACTCTCAAACCAATCAATCAGAAAAGAAACTTTTCTCTGAAGCTGGGTTTTCCGCCCTATGTGTCGTCAGTTCTGCATTGTGAAGCAGCTCTGTTTGGTCAGGAAGTTCTCATCCTGCACTGATGTCACCCCCCCTCCACCCGTGACTGCCACTGGGGTCTGAAGCCCCGGCCGCTCAGCATTCCAACAGGCAGCGTCATGTGAAATTTGATTAGGCTGCAGAAAACACAGCGGCATCTATTGAGAAGCCAACAAGAGCAGATTGTCCCTTGGTGGGCACTGACTAATTGCACCTCACACACGGATAAACACCATAGAAACACATAAAACTCAAAGTGAAGAATTCCTTCATTTTATTTAATGAAGGTAATGAGTGCAAAAAAACAAGTGGGGTTCACACAGAGATCCTCTGAAGGGAGTCGATGCCCCGTCTCGGTGGGATGAGATGACCAGCTGTTACATAAGCAGATTGGCAAAGCTCAGATATCCCAGCCACTGACATTGGGGGGTAGCCATCACTTTTAGCTCTGAAAAATCACACCAAAAGCTGCACATTGCATTTACTGTGTGTGACTTGAAGCTATATTTCTAAATAAAGCAGCCAAATCTCCCCAAAGGAGCTGCTCTAAATGAGCATGAAGGACAAGAAGAAAAATACTGGGTGTGACTGAGATTTGCTGCTCCAGAACCTGGAAAGTTATGATGAGCACACTTGTATGATTCTGCTTTTACACAATGTTTGCATCTTCCGTGTGATAAATAAACCCCCGAGGACCCTCTCACCAACCCTCAGTGCTCAGTACATCTTCTCCACTGATGTCCTTTGGCGGAGCAGCGATTCATCACACTAGATCACAATGTGACATCTGAGGATCAAGAAGCCATCAGATGCATTACTCATCATTTGTGACTGTCAGGACGCTGCGATCTCAGAGCTGGCACAAAAAAAAAAAAAACTCAGGGTCTTGATTTTTCCAGCTATGGAGCTTCCTGCAGTTTCTTAGATCAGGTGTGGAAGGGGATGACTTGCAGAACCCCACCAGAACCTACATCCCATCTTTAAAACTTGGATCCCCAAAAAGCACAGGACTGCAGTGTTTTGCCAACAAAGGTCAGACAATAGGAAGAGACTAAATGTCATTTTCAAGGGAAACAGGCATCCTTACATAAGGAGGAAATGACATTTCAAATATCTCCTATTTACCCTAATGCTAGTCAAAAGGCTCATAAATAATAAACATATACAGCCTTTCTTTGCTGCAGTCGTTATATAAACATTGGGATATTTTCCTGGCTTAATGCTGGAGAATTTTCTGATTTGGCATGATGAAGGACAAAAGGAAAAATCCTAGAAAAATAACCGATAGAATGAAAGAGGAGTCTGCGTAAAAGCGCGCACGGACACCACAGCCACCCCGTCCCCTCCGTACCCGCTCCGTCGTCCGGTTCCAGGCCCGTCTCCGTGTCCACTCCACAAACAACAAAATAGTGGGCGAAGCGGCAGGAAGCCGGCCCTCCCGTGACCGCCGCAGAGCCGTTCATCCTCGACGCGTCGACGCGGTGGCGACTCCGTTCACTGCTGCTCGGTGCCGCGGATTCTCATAGCGGGTGGATCCGAACTGTTCTGTCTGCTGGACTGAGCGATGGGTTCTGATGAGGATGAGGTCTGGTGGCGGATCCACCGACGGGCATCACGTTTGGTAGGAGGAGGAGGTTGCGTGACGGAGCCTGAGGGAGGAGGGACGGGGGAGGGAAGGGAGGACAAAGCTCCAAAAAAATAAAAGCGTGGAAACATCATGACTATCATGTCATCTGCAACAAGCCACGTGAACATAACAAAAATATATCTGAAGAGGTAAACTCAGATCATTTTTTATTAAATCCATTTTCAAAGTCTAAATCATTACAGTTCTTTAAAATATCAATAATAAACACGTGGCAAACCATTCAAATATTTGGAGAAAACAAGATATATATTTCTATTTATCTATTTATGAATTCATGATATTTTTCTAGTACCATACTTCCAAAGTAATCACAACTTAACTTTATTTATCAAAACTCAAAACTGGCTATGACTTTTGAAACCTTATTTAAAATCATTTTACAATGCAAGATTAAAAAAAAAACGTTTCATAATAAAAATTATTATTTTGGTTTCATGTTAGTTTGGATTCTGTGAATCCATTTAGACTAGGTGGAGACAGACACGTAACTATTTCCTATTAGGAACAGGCAGTAAGTATTCCAAATGTGTCAGCCAATAACCCTAAAACAGCATCTGCGGGTCAAAATATACTCAAACATAACAGATTTGATGAAAAGTGGCTGTCTGTGGTCTATATCGTATTTTTACACAGCCCTGGACATGAGATTTTAAAAAAATATTACATTTTTGTGGGCACAAATTAATATTTATGTGGGGACAAATCAGCATTTTGTGCGCTCAAATTAGTATTTTCAATTCCTATTACTAATTTGTGCCCATTTGGACCCACAAAATACAAATCCATATCCACAAAATACAATTTTAGTTCCCAGAAATTGCTGTTTTGTGCACACAAAATACTAATTTGTGGCCACAAATAAGTAATTTAACATGACATTATTTAAATATCATGTCCAGGGTTCTGTATCTTTTACCAGCCTTTCAATAAAAACCCATGAACAGCAGTCTAATGCAAATAGTGGATGTAAACCTTTCATCCAATCAGCGTGCAAGTCCCACCCATTTGCAGTGATTTGCAGGTGAAGTAATTCTGCTTTAATGATCTTCAGCTCCCCAATAACTAATCTAATGTATTTTGGAGATAATACAAAGATGATAAAACACTGTTTTTTTTGGTCAAATATTTTTACAATTACATTAAAAATATTAATGTAATCTTTTGTAGAAATGTATGTTTGTTTGAAGGTATAGGATATGGAAGGCCAATTACAATAAACAGAAAAGCTATTTTAATGTTTTTCTATAAGTTTCTTTTATATCAAATTCTGCCTTTCTGTCTTATTTTTTAAATGATAAAAATACAAACAATGTGAAATGGTGCATAAAACATTTTCAAAAACTTTGAAACATTCTAATAATAAGTGGACTAGTATGAGGGTAGAGTAGGCTTTTTTGTGTTATGTTAAACTTGCCTCATAATGATTATAATATTGTTTGGGTTGTTTCTGAAGGATCTTTCTGAATATGCGACTGAATGACACTTTCTGGACTGTCTTTGTGCATTAGTACATGTCACAATGACAATAAAGTCTGTTCTATTCTGTGGTGGGGTTTTAGACATTTCTGAGTTCCTGCATGCTGGATGTAAACTTTCAATGAAAGAAAAAAAAACAGGTTTTGTAGGATTTTATTAAAAAGTTAAAACTGACAAAACGTATTCACATATACAGAGAAAAATTCTTTGCTATCGTTTATGAATAAATATATTTAACAAAGTCACAAGAAAAAGAGCATCTTTCTGAGTAATATTGCAATACAACAACCACCTGAGAGGTATTTACAGTCATGGGATCAAATAAAAACCACCACCATGACTTCTGAGATCAGGGTGCAATGTTCATACCTGGATCTTTAAAAAAAAAACACACACACATCTGAAACAGCAGCCATATTCACTGGATAACTCAAACACAGAAGCATCTCAGACTCTACAGGCTTCAGGTAGCACATTAGTTAATGTTAGATTAGAAACAACGGCAGTATGGTGTGGTCTAACTGGTGCTAACAGGGGTAAAAAAACAAAACTCTGTCTTTCAATATTCTGTTTTTCTGATCTTTGTTTTTTCTGACAAAGTCAAAAAAATCTGCAATATTATATAAAAACTTTATTAAGATATAGAAACGCATGTGGAGATAAACATGTTTGGCAAAAACCATACAAAGGATGCCTCATTAGTAATAAATTGGGTTTGCTTTGCAGCTGTAGGATCAGCAAATATTTAAGTAAACGAGTCAAATGAGAGTATTTGGACTAGTGACTAAACCCAAATTAAAATGTTTATTAAAATCTGAAATCATTATTAAAGAATCCAGACATAAACAAAACTGGAAACATTTGATGTTTGAACTTCTGAAAGCTCATTTTCATTTAAAAAGTAAAACTATTCTTGTGTTAAAATGTACTTTCTATTGAAATAGCTGCAGATTTAGGTACGTCCATTAAAAAAATCTGCATTTCCATGCATCTGGAATACAGATTGAACTAAGAAGTGTAACTTTCAGGCACCCTCTTATGCCCTCACACTAAATACTGTCAGTCATCTTATGGACCAGCAGGATCAGTCCAGCAGCTACATCAAAAGTGGCTCACTGACTCGTGCATTAGTGCATAGCTTAAAACCAAAACACCGCTTACATATCTCATTCATCAGTGCTCCAGAAGAGGAACCACTTTATTGATAAACACTGAAAGAAAAAAAGTTCATTTTTAATTTGACCCAACTACTTTATTTGTCCCACATTCATTTTCAAGCTGTACCTCAGCTTGGTAGTTGCATAACAGTGCAGACATCCTCTTCCTCTGCAACTTCCTCCCCCTCCATCCCTGGGGGTTTCGCAGGATTCAAACAAGCAGCTGAAGAATTCAAACACCAGCGCATCCTGAATGGACCTTTTCGGGTTCTGGTTCACTGCTTTCGTATCAAAGTTGATGCACTGAGCCATAGAACTCCACTCTTCTTAACAATACTGTTCAGGCAATGACTAAACTCCAGTCTTCCTGAGTCACTGAACCCGTCGTTGGAGGGGTGGCGTGTCTGTGACTTACACGGCTACAATCATTTAGGAATAATAAAGGTTCCTTTAAATGAAGCACACTGGTGCATTAACCAGGACTGCAGTATTGCAGTCCTCCAGGTCAAGTCCCAAATCTCAGAATCCTCCAGCAAAGCTTCTTTAATCAGCAGTCAGGGAAGAAGAGTGGCTCGTCACCTTAATGACACATCATTTGGAGACATTCGGCAGTGGCGTTTCATTTCAAAATTTACCTGAAACAAATTTTTGATAAAATTCTTCGAAGATAGGGCACTTTGACGTGATCTAGTCTGGTGATGCAGCAACTCCCAAAGGTTTTTCAGTTTCCTCCTTAGAATTTACTTTTAAGGAACTGCACTGTGGATGATGCACTGAGAGAGGTTGACTATCCACAGGAAGTCACAACTTGCTCTTTTAATAGATTTGAGTCAATAGATTTATATACAGTGAGGGGTGTTTGGTTGGAGCCTTTGGCAAATATATAGGAAGTAAAACTGAATGCACGTCTATGTCATTATACGAGCTACCTGGGCCTGAATTTCTGCATCTGGGTGAGAAAGCAGCTGCATGAGTCTGCTGTGGAGCTGGGAAGACTCATCCAGCATAACCCGGAAGAGGCCGTCCTGTTTCCGCCTTAGTTCTTCTGCCACCTGTGCAGAGGGCCTCCAGGCCTTCAGGTTCCCCACGAACGTCAGCAGTCGCAGAAGCACTGCGGGGGCTGTTCTTTTGTCAAACAAAAGCATCACAGACGCAGGAGCCTGCAGCAAAACCCAAGCAGGAAAAGAGACAATTAAGATGTATTTAGTTTGTTGACAAAAGTAAAAGTCAAGCCTCACTCTATGTGGATGATATTGAGGGTAAAGATGAATTTGACAGCTTTTAGTCCTACCTGAGCTTGAACTATGTCATCAATCATATCAGGATTAGATGATAGATTCACGAGAACTTTCAACGTCTGAACCTGAAACAAAAACAAAACAAAAAAAAGTTCTAATCCAGTCCTTTCCAAATCTGATTGAGCAACACTATTTGCAAATGCTGCTACTTTAGTATATGACTCCAGAATTGCTCAATAGGTTTAATTAAATCAAACAGATACAAACCTGCAAGGATTCGTTGCTCACAACCAGCAGAGAGAGTAAAAGAGTAACGGCTCCCTTCAGCAAATGCTGATGCTTGTCTGTGACAGAGAGGTTGGTCAGCAGCCGCAGAGCACCAAGCTGAAGGTCTGAATTCACCGGCGACATTTCAATCAGTTCCAGCACCCGCGGCACGAAAATCTGACACAAAAGGACTCATTTTACAAAAACACGCCTTTTCGAAACAACTGAGAGATCAATAGAAGATACACAGACAGCAACATACCTTTATTTGTTCCTGGTTTTGGATGTTCATGCACAAATTATTTAAAGCATTCAGAGTCTGGATTTTAACCTCTGGTGCGGGATCAGTCAGAAAAGCTGCGATGATATGGATCCCATCAAACTCCCGAATCAGAATCTGAAGAGCAGAAACGTTATGAAAGCAAAGTGTCACTTAACTGAAGGTTGCATACAGATAAATGGTAACAAAGAATTTAAATCATTTTGCAACAGTTATGGTGCAATGATTATATACAAATAAATTCAACTTTGTAAGAAAATGTAAAAAAAAAAATCACAATTTGTTATGTTTTGATTTTGTAGCTTTAGCCACTTATTTCTTTTGTTCTTAAATCAACTTAAACTCTTTTGTATGAGCTTTATAAAAAGTTTCAGCACATTCTCTTTGTCAAACACTGCCAATTAAGTTTTTACCTTTTTTGGATAAACAAAATCTACTTCCTTAAAGTCCCACTCCGATCATCTTTTGATCTTTTGTAAAAGCTTTTCCAGTGGTCTTTTACATATGATTCTGCTGGGTTTTTTTTAGGACATAGTTTCTGCAGAGTGGCAGTAGTTCATTAGAAAATCGCCTCTGAGTTGTGGGCGGGACTGTTGGCACGGAGCAACCCCCCTTTCCCTCCCCATCGTGAGGTGGAGCAGGGAGCTTGTGGCCCGCACAGCGTGTTTTCTACATCACAAAAAAGCTCTTTTTCCAACGACATTTTTCAGTCTCATCCTGATTCACAACGATTTGTATAAAGAAATACTCAGAAATACAGTTTTCAGTCTAATTTTCTTTAAGTCCTCCATCATCATACATTTCCCACAAGAACATGTTAAAAACACCATTTCATCTGAGTGGGTCTCTAAACTGTTCATCTAGCAGGTGAAGTAGACTATTGACAGCTCATTTTCCATAGGTTGCAACTTTTCTATGCTCCTCAGTAAAAGCATGTTGTACCTGATTCACAGTGAAGGCAGCAGCATTTCCAAGCGTAAGAAGAATCCTACACCTGTCAGATGAATCTGTGCCAGACTGCAGACATGACAGCAGCATCTTCAAGTGTTGTGGCTCTAGATTGTTGGGGGACTGGTGGATGACATCATCTGAGGGGCACAATAGTCTTCTTTTACAATCAATGATCCCGTTTTATTTTAGATTTTATTTAGGGGTGGAACGGTTAATCTTTGATTTGACATGAACTCTTCTTTACTTATTTATTTGTACACATATTCAATTTACACTTGATTACCTTGCAAGAAATACAAGGTATCTGGAAAACTTCGCCTGCACCGTTCAGTTCTCAGTTATTTATTCCTGAGTCATACTGGTTGAAGTTTTGGCTTAAAGATGCCCTGGATTGCAGCACAAATTATGATATGAATAAAATCATTAAAATGACTCGTTACACCCTTCATTTTATTATAAACCTTAAGTTTTATAATATTAGACAAGTGTCTTCACTATTCAGTTTTTAAAACTCAACTAAAGACTCATTTTTGTAGTCAAGCATTTGGTCACATGAGATTTTACTCTATCATTTTTATTTCTATAGTGTTTTATGTTCCTTACCTTAACGTTTTTTTATACTGTTTTTGTTTTTATTTACTTGTGTGTTTTTAACAGTTTTTTTTATGCTTGGCTTTAATGTGCAGCACTTTTTTTTTCCATTCCATTTCAATTAAAGCCATTTATGAATAAAGATGATACATTATTCACGAATAATACAAAAGCACCATTAAAGCCCAAACTTAACTTATGTTTCATGACATACGAGTCACTTAATTTAATATTCTGTGGATACTGGATACCTTTGTTTTTTTAAGCAACTAAAAGTTTTTTATTTTCACTCCTCTTTAATGTACAAAACTGCTCTTTATTTGTCTGTCTGCACAGTTTTTGTCTTTTTAGATGATTTTTCACTAAAATTTCTTTTTCTGTTTTTTCCTACATGTTTGAAATGTTTCATTCCAAATGTTCATTTTTGAGTGGCAAGATTTTTTATTTTTTTAAGACACACATGACTAGAAATATTCATTTGCATCAAAGGCAGCCATGACGTCTTTTCTGTGAGAGACTTAAAGGTTGTTTAGGGTTTACCTGCAACAGCCTCCTCTGGCCTGAAACAGACCACATCCAGACCGGACACTTTGGCCAGCAGACTCCCGGGTTGCACTTTCACTTCCTCCTGATGCTGACTGCTCCTCATAGTTTCACTCGCGGCCTTCTTCTTGTTTCTCCTCAAACCTTCTCTGCTGATCAGCTTGTACAGCCCATAAGAGGCTCCAGCTCCGGCGACTATTCCGAGCAAAGCCTTCATGTTGCCGAGCCTCGCAACAACACCGCTGTCCCCCATCATGCTGCTTAATCGCGGGCTAGCTTAAGCCTTTAGCCACAGATGCTCTCCGACGTTTCGAGACGAGTCCTCTTATTTCTCAGATCAACCCAACTAACTAGTTACTCAACAATCATGGAAGGAACAACTCATATTAAACGTTTTGAAGATGGTTACATTTCGGGAACTTTACCGAGGAGTCACTGTTGTCAAAGATTTCTTGTTCTGAAGCCCCGAAAAAGGCTGACCAAAACTATTACTGCGTGATGTAAATGTTTCAACATGGATGCCTCCAAAAAGTTTCAAACTACAAAGCATGACGATGACAGTGTAATGTATGTCATTATGTTTTCTGAAAACTGTGCTCAGAAATTAAAAACATTTATCCTATAAGGGTCACATCTCCACGTAACGCTTTTGGTTGTCCAATAAATAATTTGTCCAACCAACGCACGTCGTTCATCCGTAACCTAGCAACATTTAAATCACAGTACGACTAAATTTTATCTGGTACATTTGTATTTGTGCAATCTAACTTTACCTCTTGCCATGCTTGTATAAGAAACTATGCTCAAATTACAATATTTGTACACTTCACTTGTACATTTGTACTTTGGTCAAATTGACCCAAATTGTCACCCGTAGCAAAAATTTAATGTAAGTGCATTACAAGTATGCTTAAAAGTGAGGCAGTAAACGTTTATATAAACCATCTATTGGCTATTGTAAACTTAAAATGTTCCAAATTAGTCTGAAGTTATTAGATTTGCTATACTTATACTCAAGTATAGCAATTTCAAGTGCACTACATGTTGCAGCAAACAACCCTTTTCCTTTAGACTTTTTAATAAATGTGAAGTGTCTTAGATGTTTTCTTGTACTTGGAGCTTGGAGATGCTGCTTGCAAACAGGATTCCAAACTTCAAATATCCACGAGTCGAAGTTTTCGTGTGCACATTTTTTGGGGGAAACCTATATTTACATTAAGTTTGTCATCTGAATTGTACATTTACATCGTGCCAACTTTAACCTCTTAAAGACCCAAGATAGTTTTCTGTGTTTTTTTATTTGGGCTTTCATAGCAGAGTTTTTGTTGAAATGAAAAGGAAAAGATATTGAATTAACTGTTGGGATGACATAACCCAAAATGTGATGTCCAAGTATGTTGACACCAGGCTTAAGAGGTTAAACATTGTATTTGCTTTTTGTTGTTTTTTTTTTTTTTTTAAAGGCAAGTTTACATTTTACAAAACTTTAAATTACCGCATTGCATATATAGCCTCATTTTTCTACATGGCAAAAAAAAAAAAAGAAGTTGGGGGAGCACAGTGAATTTTAGCCTCAAGTTTTCAGGTTTGTTATCCACCCCCAAGACTGGAGCATACCATCTCCAAAAGCTTTAAAGAGCTATACAATTTTTGTGGTAAAATAAACAACCTGTCATAGCTTTAAACTAATATTCTTAAATACTATTTTTTTTAAACTAGATATAGAGTATTCAAATATATTATAGCCAGGCTTCTATTATATGTGCCACAGACATTAGTGCAAAAGAAGCTTAACAAGTTAAGAAAACACCATTATAGAGTAACAGACAATTGTACCCGAATTTGAATCCAAACTACTTTTGACTCAGTAATAGGTCTATTCCTGAAAAGCTCTTTATTCCAGGGTGTTCTTTTTTTGCAGGCAACTCTTAAAACCACTGTTTTAAATTTTCAATAAAAGAAGTTTATGGAATTTGCAGTTAAAATATTTTAATTCACATGAAGAAATTCTTGTGAAAAGCATGACAAGCAAAACTAGAATAGTTCAGGTTTTTACTATGATTGAGAGGATAGCGCAGCTTGAATTGCAGCTGGAAACAGGTCTGTCAAGACAAAAGCATTTTAAAAAGTTCAAGTTGATAATCACAACCACCTAAATGACGTGGTTCCTTACCCGTTAATCTCAATTTAGCAGCTGGATCTTCTTAGTAAATTTCTTTTTTTCCTTGTAGATTTTAGGCCGTCATGCACGTCGCCTTGTGGCTAATTTAGCAACTTTGCCTTGAACCCACAGATTTGGTGTGAAGCAGATCTTTGACACAGAGGTGGTAGCTCTAGCAGAGCGGTTTTTGGAGGCAAGATATGCGTTTTCAGATTGCTGTGACAACCTTTGGGACTTCTGGGAAGGGGATCTTTGTGATTCTTTCCAAACGACACAGTTGGAATCTTTGGGTGCAGGCACCAAAAGTGAGGGCCATGGCTCCAGCTTCGCTGGGTCTTCATTCAACAAGCTTGAGAGAATTGGAAAGTCAGGTTGGCTGAGAGGCTTTAAAAGACCAGCCTTCAATGCGTCCTCATACCCTCCATTTATGAGAAGAAATCGGTCCTGAGCGGAAAAGGATTTCAGTTGATTTTCTGATTGATTAGAAGGCATTACTTTCTGCTTTAAATTGGTTTCTCTTGGTTTGGTAACACTTATATTGGACTCCTGAAGGTCAGGGACCAGGTTTTGGTTATGGAGGTCCAAGTTGATGTCATCCTTCTGAGGGGTCATAGCATCAACTTTATGAAAATTCAGGTACTTGCACTCTGTAGTAGAGGAGTGGCGAGAGTTTGGCACCTTCATCACCAAATGAGGATTATCCAGAAGCGTCGGAGGTTTATACTGAACAGTTATGTGGCCTCTTGTGCTTTGTGGGAAACGGTTGTTGGAAATCACAACAAAACCACTAGACACTCCTTGATTGAGCATGGGAGGATGGTGTATGCCCTTTGCTCTTCTGCTGCCGTTCGATTGGAAGGACTGAAGCAACGGGGTTGGTTTCTTCAAGTGTTTGACGTTGGGCTGACTTCTTGGTACATACGCGCTCAGAAATTGTGGCTTTTGAGGGGGAAGGCCAGTTTGGATTCCTCTTTGGAGGCCTTTGTCAAAGCTAGCTGATGGTGTTTTGTACCGTTTTGATAAATATTTTCTGTTCGACCTGTACTTTGACTTTAGGACATTCCCATTACCGTTGAGGGGAAGCACGGGGACTTTCTTCCGTGAAAAGTGGTTGAAACCTTGAGAAAGGCTCTTGGGAGAGTTCGGAGCAATCCTGCGACCACTTAAGAAATCTTTTCCTGGGGATGAATCCAAAGTAAGCAGAGTGCGCCCTGGTTGCTTGTAGTTTGATTGGACAAATTGTTTGTTGGAGAAACGTAAAGTCTCTCTGTTGCCTCTTGAAAGGCCGCTATTTTCTTTACCATTGGAATAAGGTCTCACAGCTGCTTCTTGTTTTAGTGGGGTCGGGGTAAATTCTTGGTTTTCTCTGGTGGACATGAGGTTTTTGGTGGAGTGAACTGGGTCAAAGGAGGGACATTCATCTTGACAACTGGCTCCACGTGATCTCCAAGCACCACCCCTCTCCTTTTGGGAAACCAAAGGCTTATCCCTCTTATGTACAGAGCCTGGATGACCTTGCTGCACCCCTTCGATGAGACTCCGAGTAGGCCTGGCATTATTTCCGTTTTTATATAGTTGTCTCAAATATTCTAAATTGTTCTCAAAGTTAGCCTCCAGAAACTTTCCAGGGTTAAACTGGTTGGAAGTTAGTGGCCCCCCAAACAGGTAGTATCCATGCACATGTCTGTAACCTGTATGAGTAAAAACAAAGTAAGCTAAACAAGTTTTT
This sequence comes from Oryzias latipes, assembly GCF_053564925.1. Lineage (NCBI taxonomy): Eukaryota > Metazoa > Chordata > Actinopteri > Beloniformes > Adrianichthyidae > Oryzias > Oryzias latipes. The sequence continues at coordinate 24,152,979 of NC_136242.1, read as the reverse complement.
GAACACATGCAGTCAACACTGACTGAAACCCTTACCGTCTTGTGGAAGAAAACAAACACACATCAGCATAAAAAGCCATGAAACCCTGAAAAAATGAAAAGAAAAATGAAAAAACAACAACAAAAAAAAGCAAACCAACATGATAATTTAATAAATCTAGTTTTATACCGTAACTGAAGAGCCATGAGTGCAAGTTCAAGCAGAATTCACCTGAAACGCTGACAGCAGCACACTATTGATTAAAACTGCAGCTGCAGCTCTGACAATCTGTCCAATTAACTGCAGCTGCTTTCAAACTTCCTGCTGCCTTTGTGCAGCGTTGTGTCCTTAAATGCATCAACAAAACTAACGGTTACTTTTTGGTTTGTAAAATGATGTTCTACTTTTACCGTTTTTCAAGTAAATGTTGAGGAAACAGGAACTTCTCTCAGCTTTCATGTGGAGACTGGATATGCCACAAAAGAATGACACAACCCATCTTTAATAGTTACAAAAAGCAGATTATAGAGCATAATAAGTCATTTTTATTCACGTGTTAGACAGATATGGACCAGAAGGAACAAAGACATTGAATAGATTTTCGAAGACTTGCTTGTTGTGACTAATATTGGGTTTTAAATCAAATACCGTACTTTCTTGACAGTCTGTGATTCATTTTGTCCCTGTTCGACGTCTCTAAATTTCCCTTCAATCCAAACTTATAGGAACTGAAATAATATTGAAAGCAGCTCAAACTCATTTAATCTTTGTTCTGGATAAAACAAATGTGACTGCAGGCTGGCAAGATATATTCATTTTTCCTGGTAGTTTATTTAATTATCTTTAACCAGATATTAACAAACAATGACCGCAAAATGCACATTATAGATGTAAGGCGTTTAAAAAAAAAAGAGTACAAAACGTCTTATGGGAGCATGCAACAAGTGCTTTTCATTTTTCGTCTATTGCTTAACTGAATCTGACACTGATTGTTCATGTTTTCAAACAGGAACTCTCAGTGCTGCCTCACAGATTGCTCTTCTGCAGCAATCATGTGTTATGTTTCAGTTTTTCCATACTGCCAAACCTGCTTGGTTTACAGTAATGTGGCTAGGTTCATGGTTTTTAAAACTGCATCAAAGCTCCAAAAAGTTAGTGTTGACCTTGTTGCTCTATTATAAGACCACAAGTGGAAACTGTAAATGTAGGGAGTCATTTAAAGATGTCATCAACATCTAAATATCACAGACAGATGTTTTTGTCTCTCATGCTGTCTCTGCAAACCATCCCTACTATCTCGACGCCACAGCATGACTGTTTAGCCTTGTTCACATCAACCCTCCTTGAGACGTTTCAAAGGTGAGCAGAGGTGACCATGGAGCAGCCTGTTTCTGGAAACTTTTGTTGTTTGTGGGTAAATGTGTGTTTTTCAGACTGTTGCACACAACACTGCAAAGTTCATAACTTTTAGATCAGATCTCTGCAAAGAAAAGCGACGTAGCTGATGAAACTGTGTGGTTGCGGTAATTATGAAAAAATTGCAATCTCATTCACTGTGCACTACAGCAGAATGCTTAAAACCATCAATCATGAAATTTATCAGCTGTTTTTTTTTGGTAAACAGTTATTAGGTCTGTACATTTGGGTGTGTTGAATCATCTCAGTCTGAAAACTTCGTATTTCTGTGGCGCTCTCAAGTTGCTGGGCTCCAGCTCCTCCTCCTCCACCTCTCCCTGCAGCTCCATTGGTGTGCCCCAGTTCACAGAGTCCAGCATGTCCGGGTCAGTTCTGCTGGGCTGCCTGTCCTTCGGGCACTCTCTGTTGTAGGAATGCACATATTCCTCCACTCTTTCTCCAGCAAACTCAGAAGGGGAGTGACACCACAGGCCCGAGTGCTTCACTGCAGGGTGCAGACGCAGCCAGTACACCATGTAATGGATGCTGGGGGGGGGAGGGGGAGGAGCTTTTAATAACAGTTAAAAAAAAGTTTTAAGCATCAAAGGAAATGAACTCACCTGTAGTTGCACACCCAGGGGTTTCCTCCCAGTTTAAGCCGTGATAGGAAGTAGAGGTCTTCAAGGACCCCGTACTGAAGGAAATGCAAATTGTTGTCTGACAAATCAAGTTCTTGAAGGTGCAAGAGCCCAAACAAGGAACCTAGGAAAGAAAAAGCAGGAAAACACTAGGTGGGCATTACATGCAGACATTTGTGCTGCTGTTTACACCAGATACCCTGTCCAGTAATTGAACTGGAATATGGCTGTGTGGGCTGACTTCCTTTAAGCCTGATGAGAGAGTCCTCTTATCAATGCCTCTCACAATCATTGTTGGGACACAATTAAGTGCATTCGTTAATAATTATGAAAAAATATGATTTTTTTCTTCTTCTCCATTTTCTTTTTTTACACTGAAAGCAGTCAATTGGATTGAAACCCATAACACCCACCGGGATCAATGTGCTCCATGCTGTTACTGCTGAGGTTCAGGATTCTGAGGCCACTTGCACCCTGGAAGTCTTTCAGTCGGAGTCGACGGATTGAATTGTGGGATAAGTCCACCTGTACGACATCGTCAGGAATACCTGAGGGCACCTCAGTCAGACCTTAATGGAAAGAAGCTGCTGGTTAAAACTCAAAATAGTCCAAAGTCATGGTTAAAGTTGAGCTGGCTCAATGTCTGTAAATCGAAACATATGCCAAGCCAGATGTGGCCTGGCTCATGAAAGTGGATGTCTCAACATAAAACGCTCTGATAAATGGAATTTCAGTAATTCAAGTCATGCAGTAGAAATAATGAATCACCCATGCTCTGACAGTCACAGTCACAAACTGTGGCAGGAATGACGGCTTGGGGGCTCAGGGCAGGGTAATCAAACTTGTTTTGGCCAAAGAAAGCCGTTGTTGAACTTGCCTCTTTTGCTGCAGTCCATCCTCATGTGGGGGAACAGGTAAGTGTGGCAAACTGAGGCAGTGTCCGCTTTGCCCCGTAAAGGAATGGGTTCGAAAGTACTTGTGTTGTTGCCGGTTCGGTGACTGATGGCCTCCACATCTTTGCAAAGCAGCTCAGGATCGACTGTCTTCAGCTTTCTGTTTTTTAGCCAGGTGGGTTCTGCACACCTTCAAGGAGACATGTTTAGAGGCAATAATTATTCAGAGGTCTCAACAATAGCATGTTAGGCTAATGGAAGTACTTACCTGGCATTGTTTCCTAGATTACGGTTACTTGGGACTTGAAGAGTACGGATGAGACTTTCCAATGGACAGAGACATTTCCAGGGATTACCATTTAAACGGAGATCTCGAAGATTGGGCATGGAGATTAAAGCCTCGTCGCTGAGAGTTGTCAGACGGTTGTGCTGCAACAGAAGGGTTTTAAGCCGTGTCAAACCCTGAAAAGCCCCTTCCTCCACTTGGAAGATTTGATTTTGCTGTAGGTCCAAACTGATTAAACTGTCATATCCAAGAAAAGCTCCATCCTGGAGGATTTTGATCTGATTCAGAGCTAACAGGAGATGCCTGGGCTTCCTGAACCAGGAGTTTGCAGGGGGGATGAAAGTGAGTTGTCGTTCTTGACAATCCATAAAAATCATTCCGGATTCTTTCAGTTCTGAACAGCTGGGTGACACGAGCCCAGAAAGCCCTGATCTGCTGTAGCGCCGTGCACCTCGAACCCTGCCTCTTTAAACACAGAAAAACTCCAGTTTGTCATTGAAGTCACAGCAACATCTGAAACATAAATATGCGTTAAAATAAATCCCCACCTGTCTTGCGTGAGCTTGTGCCTCGCTCTTTTAAGACCTTTGCCTTTTCCTGCCCTTTTCATCTGGATTGATGGGAGCAGGAGGAAGAATAAAGAGGTGAACACGAAAAAGTGGGTGAGGCGCATCCTGAACAGTGCAGACGTCCTCTGATCAGCGACAGATGCTTTTGCCAAATCAGGAGTTTATGAACAGAAACAGAAGGCAACAGCAACAGAGATGTTGTCAACAAAGCTCAGCTGCTGTTTATCCTGAGTGAAGAAGTTGGAGGCAGCACATGTGACAGGATGCAATAGCCTTCTGCCACTGTAATAGAAGAGGAGAAAACACTGAAAATAAATTGAAATTCATTTGATTTCTAAAGCACCTTTCATTAAAAGAAGGCAGCTCAAGGTGCTGTACATAAAAACAAACAAGAATGCAAAAACATCAATCCCCACTCATGCAATGAAACACTTAAATGAGCCCCTCATAACAAAATACTCAAAAACAA